>NC_064838.1:61450000-62700000 GCF_024166365.1 Elephas maximus indicus
CCTCACATGGGCAACTTCTTCCAACTAGTGTAGCGGTCAGTAGACCCTCTGTGTTGTTCTCCAAGACCTATCGCCAAGGGAAGCCAGAAATGATTAGTATGTGGTCATTTGTTTAAGACTCCATGCTCTCCTCAGGGAAGGACTGTAAGGATGTCTTGCTCCCTCAAAATGCCCCTTGTTAAAATTAAGGAAGTTTCTTATCCAACCTCCAGATGTACCCGCCAGTTTACAGAAGACAGAGGGGTAGAGGAAGAACTTCAATTACATCATAAGAACACCATCGCTGAATCCGGGGACGGAGAACATTCTGCAATACAAATGACTCAGTTTCTCCAACAAATCAAGGGCATGGGAAAAAAAGGAGGGTGGGGTGGGGATTTTTCAGAATAATAACCGTATGAAATGGACAGACCTCAATGGGGTCCTGATTCAAACGGGCCAATTGTGTAGGACCTCTTTGAGACAAGTTAATGATAATTTCTTAATATCACCTAATGTGCAACTCAAATTCAAATTAGAATTTGGCGAAATTATACTTGGGATGGAATACTAGATGACATGAAAGTATCATAGTTAATTTTTAAAGTGGGATAAGGCATGGTGGTTAGGTTAAGAAAAAAAAAAGGTCCTTATCAGGGAGAAATGTATGCCAAAGTATGAACGAATGAAATGATATGGCCGCAGTTTATGTTAAAATGCTCCTAAAAACAGTGTTGGGAGACTGGGAAGAGGTTGATGATTGTTGAAACTAGATGACGGGTGAGTGGAGGTGCGTTATATGATTTTCTCTACTCTTCTGACGTCAGCAAATCACAAGGTGTCACGTTTAACATACTAAATTGTCCAACTTAAAAATTTATAAATGTATAATTGTTGATGTCAGTAAAAAACTAGTCTGATATCAAGAGATGTCGATACGTACACAGAGCAATACATAGGCAAACGTTTTGGCCCAGTATTCCTACACGTATGAAAAGAAAACAGTGACGAATTAGAAAGAATAGCAGACTGGCCACTAAATCCACCACCTATCTGTCAGCTCGTCATGCTGTGGTGGCATGTGTGCTGCTTTGATGCTGGCACTGGTATTTCAAATATTAGAAGGGCCGCCCATGGAGGACAGGTTTCAGCAGAGCTTCTAGACTAAGACAGACTAGGAAGAAAGGCCTGGCAATCTACTTTTGAAAATTAGCCCATGAAAACTCTATGGGTCACTACAATAGCAGTGACAATGAACTCAAACACACCGAGGATCATGAAGATGGTGCAAGACTGGGCAAGGTTTCCTTCTGTCATACATGGGGTCGCCAAGAGTCAGAGCCAACTTTATGGCAACTAACGACAACAACCCCTATTAAATATGGAGACTACACTATGTACCATGAACTATGTTAAGGGGTTTCTATATTATTCTCCTTTACCCAACCCTTTGAGGAAAGTGTATGATCATTCCCACAGTGCATATGAAGAAATCACGTTCCCACGGTCCCACAGCTACAAGTGGCAGAGCAGGAAGCCGGGCCAGGCTGGCTCCAGAGCCCATGCCCTCCAGCCCCGTGCTCAGGTGCCCTGAAACCTGAATGTGGGATGACAGGTGATGTTTAATTAAATTACAGGACATCCACTCGGTGAATACCGGGTAAACACGGACAAGCATATGTGTAAAAATGTGAAGCTAAAAAAAAGCAGATGAAAATTGTTTATGAGGGCACATGTTACATATATATATGTGTGTGTCTTTCCATATATATGTGGAAAAGCTTCACAGAGAAAATACAGAAAATGAAAACTGTGGCTGTACCAGCAGGGAGGCCTCCCGATTGTGGGCCGTGTGGTTATGTTATTTTTATAATTAAAAAATTAAAGGGGGAGAGGTAATTGAATTGAGGCATGAACATAGCTGCTCATAGAACCAAGGCATTTTGGTAGTGGTGTTCCCATCAATTCCATAAATCATCAGTTTCTTCACATAACTTTCTTTTCTTTTTTGGCAACCTATCAAAACTAAAGGAAAAAAAAAATTCTTCTCCTCCTCCAAATATCCTTCTAAGGACCTGAGCTAGGAATCCACCCTACTTTGATCAGGAAGCACAAATTACCCTATAGTTTCCTCTCGCAGCAGATGCAAAGTAAAATGTTACAATAAAAGATGAATGTCTTAAAACATACCACAGGAGAAAAAAGACAACAGCGTGAGTGAGTCTACAAAGGGCTGTTTTATGATGGAGGCCCCCTTGGAGTCCTGGGAAACCCTCTCACAGGTCATTCATTATCAGCAGGACTGAGAAAAGCAACAGAAAGCAGGAGAGCCTGTTTTCCGTCTTACAGCCATCCAGCCAGGGCATATCCCCCTGCACCTCCATACTCATCGCCCCAGCCCGGCAGCCTGCATTCACTTTCCTCCTCTGCACCTTCCCTGGAAAGACGCACCTGACTGGTTACCAGAGACAAGCTCATGGTGGGTGAGATCCTGGACGTGATGTGCTTTGGGATCTATGAAATGCTACGGATGGGAGGTTATCCTGATTAAAAACCTAATGCATGCCCTTGTGAGCTTCTTTAGCCATAAATGAATTCCAGAGAGGTTCCCGGGGAAAGAGAGAGAGAAAAAAAAAAAAAACTAACCAGATCCCAGGTTATTTTAGCTGGCAGTACCAGTGTTGCCATAAATAATCAACTTTTTATGACAACGCTGTAACTGCCACAGGGATCATCATCACCTGAAAAGGCACGAACCTGTGAGCCAAACCACACGACCATCTGTGATTCTATGTGGTGTCCTCAGTACCTGTCACTAAGATAACAGCTTAATTTTCAATGGGGGGTTGGCAAGAATATTTCAGAGAAAGCCCTGTAAGAGACTCCCCTTAAAAAAGCTAAACAAAGAGAAAAAATCTTGGGGGGAAAGAATGAAGACAGAACAAGCCAGACAGCTGGAAGAGAAGTCAGAGCTAAAGCCACCAACCCTTCGGCGAGTTAGAGCAAATTTGTTGCTCTTTTATGGAAAAGCTACTGTTTTAAAAAGCCTCTGGACGTCAGAGGAAAAACACAAGACAGTCTGCTGCACAGAGAGCTTGGAATGATTCAAGTTCAAACAAACAGAATTTTAGGAATTAGGAAGAGAGGAAATTGCAAGGTGTTTTGCAAACCACTGTCAAAAAAAGAACGTTTAACTGTAACTATTGAATGCCAGTGATTAAATATGGAGATTTTGTTGTGGTGGTTTATTTTGGAGGGAAAAGGTATAAACAGGAAATAACAACAGCAGTGTAATCATCGTAACAGTAAATAGCTGTGTTAATAGCAGCAAGCCTTTTCTGATTACTTACTAAGGGCAGATGCTGCTGAACGCTTTGTGAGTATCATCTACTTTAATCCTACAACTCTGTGAGCTCAGCCCTCCTAATGAGGAAACTGAGGCTCCGACAAGCTCAACAACTTCTTTGTGGTCTTGATAGCAGGACGATGATGCAAACCCAGATGTACTTAAAAGCCCAGCCAGGTCTCACAGAACCATATACTACGTTTGAAGATTACTGACAACTATAAAGTTCAGAGCTGATGGCCAACTTGGTCAGCATCCTGGCTCCTTGCCTTCCTTCCTAAAGATGAAATGAAAAGACTGAAATACTATCCAGTCCATTTTAGTTAACTGTGTAACTTCTTCTGGAAAAGGCAAGAGGAAACAGACTAGAAAATCTGGGGAGTTTTCTTTCTTTAGGTCTGCCACTATTACCAGCATCGCTCTTCAAAGGTTCTTCTAACAACCCAAGTGCTCACCTGTAATAAAGGAATGAGGATGCCCTGTGAGGTGGTCAGGGTAGGCTCACACAACCTGCAATTACTGAGCACTGTTGGGAAGCCATACCCTGGAATCTGTCTCCCCTAGTTTGAATCCTGGCTGTACCCTGATTTGCTATGGTGCCCTGAGTGAATGCATCCTTCTGAGCCTCAGCTTCCTCACCTATTAAAATTCGGATGAAAACAGTACACGTAGGGCTACCGTGAGAACTGAATGAGATCATGCACAGAAGGCATGAGGCCCAGAGCTGGGCACAATGGGCAAATCTGCTGCAAAAGACCTCTCTAAAGAATTAAAAAGCAAAGATGTCACTTGGAGGACTAAGGTGCACCTGACCCAAGCCATGGTGTTCTCAATCGCCTCATATGCACGCAAAAGCTGGACAATGACAAAGGAAGACCAAAGACGAAGTGATGCCTTTGAATTATGGTGTTGGTGAAGGATGTTAAATATACCATGGACTGCCTGGAGAACAAATAAATCTGTACAGCCAGAACGCTCCTTAGGAGCAAGCACGACAAGACTGTCTTGTCTACTTCGGACACATCAGGAAAGATCTATTGCTAGAAAAGGACATTATGTCTGGTAAAGTGGAGGGTCAGTGAAAATGAGGCAAACACTCCATGAGATGGATTGACATGGTGGCTGCAACAATGAGCTCAAACATACAAATGATTGTGAGGATGATGCAGGTCTGGGCAATGTTTCAATCTGTTTTTCATAAGGCTGCCATGAGTTGTAGGCAAGCTGATTCAATGGCAGCTAACAACAACAATTAGTTCTGGCACAGCTAAAATCATGGCTTCAAACTGGTTCGTTCAGGTTCAAACCCCTGCTGAGAATTTGCATTTCTAACAAGTTCCCAAAAACCCACAAACCAAACCCACTGCCGTGGTGTCGATTCCAACTCATAGCAACCCTATAGGACAGAGTAGAACTGCCCCATAGAGTTTCCAAGGAGTGCCTGGCAGATATGAACTGCCGACCTTTTGGTTAGCAGCCGTAGCACTTAACCTCTACGCCACCAGGGTTTCCAACAAGTTCCCAGTCCATCCTAATGCTGCTTGTTAGGGACCAATTCTGAGAGCCACTAGCAGGGCAGTGGTTCTCAACATTTATTATACCTGCAGATCTTGTTAAAATGAAGATTCTGATTCAGTATATCTGGGGTGGAAATTTAAATTCTCAGCAGGACTGAACTGGTTCAAAGCCCTGGCTAAAACAATCAGCCAGACGATTTTGTTTACAGAGACCTACTTTTCATTTACAAAGGCACTTCATGCCATAGTCTTCACAGTCTATAGAACATTCAGGTGTGGAGTGAGGTGTTTTTTTTAAACAATGCCAGGCATCGAATGCTATTTCATAAATGTCTAAAATGACATTTACAAAAGCACACACTTAAGAATCATGCTCAGTCAGGGACCTAGTTCTTTTCCCAAGCCATAGTGGTTGGGAAGTGGTTGGGAAAACACTGCCCTTTGCCTGTTCTTTTCTGCTAGGTTTTGGTACTTGACAAACATCGATTATAGGATGGTAGCTTTTACAACAAATTTCTTTAGAATCTCAGAAAACCATCATTAGTAATAAGCAGGTGGCAATGTTTTTTGTTCGTTTAGTTCTGGTGAGAACTGACAAAGCTATTGCTTCTGATTATCACATGACAGCAACTCAGTGAGCCTTGGTTTTCATGGACTTAACCGAGTCCAATTGCTCCATTCAAGACTTTCAATGCTTATGTTGTTGGCACCAGGGCAGACTCTTAAAGAGCCTTGTGAAGAAGAAGCTCATGCTGCAGTGCACTCTGGGATTCGGCTAGCTCAGCATAGTTCCACTCTCTTCTGGTAACAGCTTCTCAATGCTCTTTTGGGAAACTGCCCCTTCTCAGTGCTCAATATTTGTGGTTTCAATGGGACTGAATCAACTGTCAGTCCTCTTGGAAGTACATATAACTCAGGGCTGGCCAATCAACATTCCCTCCTACTGGTCATGGTGACTGGTCCAGGAAGATGAGAACCAGGATTTTTGCAGGAAGGACTGGAAAAGAAAGCACCTCTAAGTTAGAAGAGCCTGGAGTTACTGGTGGCCATCTCGCATGTCTGAGAATGGAAGTAGCAAAGAGAAATAAAAGCTGAGAGGTGAAGAGAGAGTGATATTCCTGAGGAAAAGGAGCACCTGGATCCAGCCATGCCTGAAGTCAGAATCCCTGGACTTTTCTGTTACATAAGCCATAAAGCCCCTTTTAAGTAAAGGAATTTGAGTTCCAGTCACAGGCAACTAGAAGAGGTTTGATTAAAATACATACAGAAGTATCTCTACCATATACATGAGCACTTGATTTCTTACTCTCACCAGGATTTTATATTACATATAAAAGTTACGCTTCTCTCAACAAGACTGTAAGATCCTTGGGACTAAGAAAGAAGCATGATAACCTAGTGATATAGAAACACTTTTTGCCAAAGTCAAACTTGGGATGGCTGAGGAGTCATGTTATGACAATGCCAAAGAGAACAACGAAAGTTTTAAGGACATTTCACGGGTAAGCTTTTAGAGGCTGAAGGCATGAGGGTCAGGGATCTAGCTCATGAGTGTCCAAGGCTACCGCCAAAAGCTTCATCTGTCTGGTGGCCACTTCTGAGCTTCGTACCACCTGCAGGTGACCAGTTCAGGAGACAGGAAAACCTCTACCAAAGCTTCAGGCTAAAAGTCTTCTAATTAGAGTCGTGAAAAGCTCCCATCTTATCACCTGTGACACAAATAAGCCTGCTCCTATTCTTAAAGGGAGATTTCACTACCCCAAATACTCTTCCTATGCCACCACCGACCACATCTGGATAGGGTCATTTGTTCTCAAGTGTTTAAAAAAGGTTTTTTTCTTTTTTTGTTTAACCTCTATCTCACACTGTATATACCAGGGTAAACTTCAAATGGATCAAAGATTTAAATGTAAGTATGAAAACATAAAAGTTCTAGAAAAGTACATGGGCAAACTCCTTGGTGTAGGAAAGACTTTTCTAACTATGACTCAGAGTCCAGAAGCCAGGAAAAAAAAAAAAAAAGCTTGATAAGTTTAGTGCATTTAAAAGAAACAACAACAAAAAAACATACAAAACTTCTACATGGCAAACAAAAACGTCATAAGCAAAGTCAAAAGACAAACGATAAATTGGGAAAATACATTTGCAACTCTATCAGAAAGACCTAGTCTCTGTACCATATAAAGAGTTCCTAGAAACCAAGAAGCAAAGGCCCTACGGCAGCTCTGCATGACTGTGTTTGATTAATTTTAAAACACTCTACAAGGAGCAGAGGCGATCGTTTTTCACGAGCATTTTAAGGGCCAGGAGTGTGCTAAGGGCACAGACTTGGTGGTCCAGGTTTGACTTGGGCAAGGTGCTTCATCTGCCTGAGCCTCACTTTTGTCATCTGTAAAATGGAGATTGCAATAGTGTCCACCTGTAGGGCCCTGGTGAGAATTAACGGTATGTGAATGCGCTCAGCAACTGCCTAACACATAGTAAAATGTTCACAATTAGTATGTATTCAAGTAGAGATTTGAAAATTAAGAATATAACCTCAAGACCTTGCAGATCCTCCAAATGCAAGGACCCATGTAAAGTATCACAAACATAACGAACATCAACATCCTTAGAACTTAACGAGACCCTACTCTTTTCCCATCTTCCATACATGGTTGTATATGCAACAATCGTGAATGTAAGTATTACTATTCGCATTTTACAGATGAGAAAACTGAGACTCAGAGAGGTTAAATGATTTGCTTAAGGTGTCAGCTACTAAGTGATTCAACTTCAGCTGTATCTGGCTCCAAAAGCTGGGTGTTAATTTTGCTAGGCCATCCTGTTTCTAATTTAAAAGCAAAGAAACAACTTGTCCAACTAAAGAGTAGCAGGAAAAGTATCCAGAGCCCCCGAAGTTCTACAAGTTACACCCAGCCCTCAGCTGTAAGAGCTGACTCTGGTCCAGGAGTAAAAATCTGCCATCTCTGGCCGCTTGTTTCTGAGTGGGAGGGGGATGGCGCACACTGCCTTTTAGCAGATGTTTGCTACATGTCTTCCTTTTTATCACTCAGAAGACAGAAATGTTAAAGAGGTCCCTTCTGTGGCTGTGGGTGGAGGCAATCCCACACCACTGTTTCTTTGGGACCAGCTTTTGTATGCTGCAACTGCCATCTACCCGGGACCATGGAGGACGCGTCTGCGGCAGGGAGTGTGGACTCTCACTCGAGCTGCTGGACTCCAGGTGAGCGGACAATCAGAGGGCTTTTCTCACCTCCTGGGAGCTGGCCCCCTGGATGGAGCAGGCTGCCTGTTCAAAGTATGACTTGGACAACAACACCCCCACATTTGGGAAAGGTTGTTCAAAGCCCCTAGCTGGAAAAGTCAGGGAGCCCTGGCTACACCTAGGACCCTCCAGCTAAAACAAGGGTCTGCCTAAGATGGTCAGACAAAATGTCCTTACCTAGTCTCCCTTTAAGAGGTAAGCCTTCCAAATGACAATGCTGCTAGCCCCACCCAGGCACGGTTTTTCAAAACAGGCTCCCAAACCCACTGCCATAGAGTTGATTCCGACTCATAGTGACCCTATAGGACAGAGTAGAACTGCTCAATATGGTTTCCAAGGCTGTAATCTTCACGGAAGCAGACTGCCACATCTTCCTCACGCAGAAGAGCTGGTGGGTTTGAACTGCTGACCTTTCAGTTAGCAGCCGAGTGCTTTAACCACTGTGCCACCAGGACTCCTTCAAAACAGGCACAGAGCCTTGATACTCTTTTCTTTGAAAATCCTAATATGTACTTTGGTTGCCTTTAAATCTTTGAAACGCTGATTTAAAACCTGCTCTAACAATACTAATGTTCTGACAAACAGCGGGTTGTCTTGTCTATCTGAAACTGTTGTATTTCAGAGGTCAGAGTGGAAGCCCTCACCATCAGCCTTGTCATGGATGGGCCACATAAACAGGGATTTGTTTCCATTCTTCAAGGAGTACATTCACCAAGTACAGGACCATATACCAGACTCCAAGTTACAGCAGCAGACATGTGTTAGGTGTTTACTATCTGCCAAACATGTTATGGTATTTCACAATGTCCTTTAAGGAGGGTTCTATCATCACCCCCATTTGACAGTGGAGGTAACTGAGATACAGAGAGGAAATGTGGTTTGCTCATAGTCACACAGTTTGTAAGTGGCAGAGCTGGGGTTTGAACCCAAGTAGAGTGGCCTGAGCCTGTACTCTTAGCCACAGTGCTATAATGTCTCTCAAGGTGATGGTCATGGTGGTTGTGATAACAGTGGTGAAAGAGATGGTCATGCTGCTGCTGCTGATGGTGGTGGAGCTGGAGGTAATGGTGGTGGTGGTGCTGGTGATGATGTTGGTGCTGGAGGCGGTGGTGATGGTGGTGATGGTGCTGGAGGTGGTGGTGATGGTGGTGCTGGTGATGATGTTGGTGCTGGAGGTGGTGGTGATGGTGGTGCTGGTGATGATGTTGGTGCTGGAGGCGGTGGTGATGGTGGTGCTGGTGATGATGTTGGTGCTGGAGGCGGTGGTGATGATGGTGCTGGTGATGATGTTGGTGCTGGAGGCGGTGGTGATGGTGGTGCTGGTGATGATGTTGGTGCTGGAGGCGGTGGTGATGGTGGTGCTGGTGATGATGTTGGTGCTGGAGGCGGTGGTGATGGTGGTGCTGGTGATGATGTTGGTGCTGGAGGCGGTGGTGATGGTGGTGTTGGTGATGATGTTGGTGCTGGAGGTGGTGGTGGTGGTGGTACTAGTGCTGGTGGTGCTGGTAATGACAGTGGTGGTTTTAGTGGTGATGGTGATGGTGGCAGTGATGATGGTGGTGGTGCTGGTGATGATTATGGTGGTTGCAGAGGTGATGGTGGTGGTGATGACAGTGGTGCCGGTAGTGACAATGATAGTGATGGTGATAATACTACGTCCCTGGCCCTGTGCTAAATATTTCCCATAAAACATTATCATTTAAATCTAATCTTTCAGTAGGTACCATCAGTTTCACCTCATCCGTCTACTTCTCTCCACCCTCCCTGCCACTACCCCAGCACAAGCTGCCATTGTCTCTTACCTGGAATAGTGCAATAGCCTGCTCACTGGTTTCCCTACTGCATACCTTGACTTACAAATCTTACTGCCTAACAGCAGCTGGAGGATCTTTTGAATAGTTATCTCCTATTGTGAAAGAGTCACTTTAATGACTAAGGTGTTCCTGATCCAATCCATGGTGTTTTCAGTTGTCTCATATACATGTGAAAGCCAGATAATGAATAAAGAAGACTAAAGAATTATTGATGCCTTTGTATTACGGTCTGTTTTTGTATTACGGTGTTGGTGAAGAATACTGAATATACCATGAACTGCCAGAAGAACAAACAAATCTGTCTTGGAGGAAGCACAGACAGAACGCTCCTTAGAAGCACGGATGGCGACGAATTCATTTCACATACTTTGGATGTGTTATCAGGAGGGACGAGTCCCTGAAGAAGGACATCATGCTTGGTAAAGTAGAGGGAGAGCAAAAAAGAGGAAGACCTTCAATGAGATGGATTGCCACAGTGGCTGCAACAATGGGCTCAAGCATAATTACTGTGAGGATGGCGCAGGACCAGGCAGTGTTTTGTTTTGTTGTACACAGGGTTGCTACGAGTCAGAAGCAACTCCACAACAACAACTCCTATTGTGGCACTCACACTCTTGCCTAAGTCCTCCAGTGACTTCCCACTGCGCTTAGAATGAAATCTCAGTTCCTTGTCATGGCTGAGGGGGCCACACAGGACCTGGCCCTGTCCACCTCCTGGATCTCACCTCCTGCTTCTCTCTTCCTCACTCGCTGTGCTCCAGCACGGCCTCCTTTCCCTCCTGACTGTGTCAGCCTTGTTGCCAGGCCAAGGCGTTTGTACTGGCTGCTTCCTCTACCCCTGAATCTTCACAGGATGGGTTCTTTCTTGTCAGTGAGGCATCAGCTCAATAGCCCCTCCTGAGAGGCACCTTCCTGACCTCCCAGCTAGAGTAGATCACCGCCCACCCCAGCCCCTCTCCCTGCACTCCCCTGCTCACCAGTCCCCTCAAGACTAGTCAGTATCTTTGTTCATTTACATTATTTACTGTCTCCCCATCTAGGCCACAAAGTCTGTAGAAACACAGATCTTGTCCGTCACGCCCACTGTTTTATCACCAGCACGTCAAGCAGTGCAGAGTGGAGCCCAGTCAATATTTACTGATGAAGTAACTGAGTTATCTCATTTCCTCTTCTCAAGGACAGCTATTTAGGAATAAGGCAGCAGACCTCCTAAGCTTCAGTGACTCACCCAAGGCCGAAGGCTGGTGAGCAGCATTTAACTCCAGAGTCCATGCTCCTAACCCCCTTGCAGTAACCAGCCCTGTGACCCTGACTTCCTACTCATTTCTTGGCATTTCAGTGTCAATCTTTACTCTGAAATAAGATAAATGGCAGATCTTCCACGTCTCTTAACTCCCTTCCAAGGAATTCGCAGTCAAGAGCCCGTGAGCTTAACCACTAGACTAGGGGTTGGCAAACTTTCTCTGTAAAGGGCAGAGAGTAAATATTTTAGGCTTTGCGTGCCATGTAGGAATCCCTGGGTGGTGCAAATGGTTAGCACTCCGCTACTAACCAAAACGCTGGTAGTTCAAACACACTCAGACGTGTCTCAGAAGACAGGCCTGGTGATCTGCTTCTGAAAGGTCACAGCCTTGAAAACCCTATGGAGCACTTCTACTCTGCACACATGGGGTCGTGATGTGTTGGAATCGACCCAGTGGCAACTCATTTGGTTTGATTTTTGCAGGCCATGTGGTCTGTGTTGCAAATACTCAACTCGGCTGTTGGCAGTGCAAAAGCAGCCACAGACAGTAAGTAAACAAAAGAGCGTGGCTGTGTTCCAATAAAGCTATAAAAATAGATGGCGGGCCAGGTTTGGCTGTGGTTTGCTGACACCACTCTAGACTGCTGGGCAAGATGAATGTGGTTTTTACCTATTGCTCAGTTATTATGAGTTTGGTAATCAGAGATAAAGATCCTGCCCCCAGTGTACAGGTGAGTCTGTTCAGAAGAAATAATTCGCCATTAAAGAAAGGTTAAGGTGTTCTCTCCAGTTCCACATTAACCAGTCAGTGTACCCATGGAAACACAAATGGGCTCTCCTGGTTCTAACTAGAGTGATCTTTGAGTGAGCTGGTGGCAGAGGTTCTCTAACCAGCAGGGAGATTCGTGTCCCGGCTGAGTGAGGAGTCAGGAGGGAAAATGTCTGGCAACGAGTCACTGGGGGATTGAGCCCCTTGACATTCCTGCTGAATCAGGACAGTAATGATGACTTTGGTCAAGAGGGGCCAGTGGTTTTTAAAGCACTGTCTACATGGGATCAAATTGACAAAGGCAAATGGAAAAGTTAGGGGGCAGAGAGTTTATGTTAATGGGGGAGGAAAAATTTGGAAAAGGAGGGCAAGATGGGTTGAACAACTTGAAGAATGTAATCAATGTCATGAATTGTACACACAGAAATTGTTGAATTGCTGTGAATATTTTCAACAAAAATAAATTATTTTAAAAAAAGGAGGCTGGAAAGAGCAGAGACTAGCGGGTCCAGGATCAGGTAGGACCTCAGGAGGCAGGTAGAGGGCTGAGCTGGGCAAGAGCCCATGCCCCTGTCATTTCAGCTGTACCTGGGCATTCTGCATCTGGTGGAAATTTTCTTTTTTCTTTTTTTTGAGAGATTTAAAAAGTCATAGCAAAATGGTATGGAGTAATATAATAGACACTGACATTCCCACCACCTAGAATTAACAACTCAACATTTTGTCAAATTTGCTGCCTGTCCTTTTTTTTTTTTTTTTAACTAAATAACACATTAGCAGTATAGCTAATATCTCCTTCTCCCACCACCTCTAGCCATCCCTAGTGGCAACTCTTATTACGGATTTGGTATTCATCCTACCATTCATCATTAAAAAAAAATTTTTTTTTGAGATAAAATTCGTATGACAGACTGAAAGGACCACTTAAACCAGAGGCTACACCAGCCTGAGACCAGAAGGACTAGATGGTGCCCAGCTATAACCAATGACTCGCCTGACAGGGAGCACAACAGAGAGCCCCTGAGGGAGCAGGAGAGCAGTGGGATGCAGACCCCAAATTCTCATAAAAAGACCAGACTTAATGGTCAGAATGGGACTAGAAAAGACCCCAGAGGCCATGGTCCCCAGACCTTCTATTAGCCCAAGACAGGAACCATTCCCAAAGCCAACTCTTCAGACAGGGATTGGACTGGAATATGGGATGGAAAATGATACTGGTGAAGAATGAGTTTCTTGGATCAAGTAGACACATAAGACTATGTTGGCATCTCCTGTCTGGAGGGGAGATGAGAGGGCAGAGAGGGCCAGAAGCTGCCCAAATGGATACAAGGAGAGAAAGTGGAGGGGAGGAGTGTGCTGTCTCATGAGGGGGAGAGCAATTAGGAGTATATAGCAAGGTATATATAAATTTTGTATGAAAGACTGACTTGATTTGTAAACTTTCACTTAAAGCACAATAAAAATTAATTAAAAAAATTCATATGACATAAAATTCACCATTTTAACTACTTTAAAGTGTACAATTCAGAAGTGTTTAGTATATTCACAATGTTATGTGGCCACCACCACTATCTAATTCTGGAACATTTCCATCCACCCAAAAAGAAACCCCATGCCTCCCAATTCCTTCTTCCCCCAGCCCCTGGCAACCGCTAATCTACTTCCTGTCTCTATGGATGGACCCATGCTGGACATTTCATATAAATGGAATCATATTTGTGTCTGGCTTCTTTCAGTTAGCATGTTTTTGAGGTCATCCATGTTGTAGCATGTATTGGTATTTCCTTCGTTTTTATGACTGAATAATATTCCATTGTGTGGCTATGCCATATTTTGTTTATCCATTTATCAGTTGATGGAAATTTGGGTTACTTCAGCTTTTTGGCCTGTTATAAACAATGATGGTACAAACATTCATGTACAAGTTTTTGCGTGGACATGTTTTCAGTTCTCTTGAGTATACACCTAGGACTGGAATTGCTGGGTCACATGGTAACTTTAGTTTAACTTTTTGAGGAGCCAACAACTGTTTAGCACAGTGGTTGCACCATTTTACTTTCCCACCAGCAATGGATGAGGGTTACAATTTCCCCACATCCTTGCCAAAATTTATTTTCCATTTTTTATTATAGCCATCCTAGTGGGTGTGACAGTCCCTAGGTGGCACAAACCAGGTGATTCTGCTGCATGTTAAAATGTGAGAACCACTGTGTTAGAGCTTCCTATTCTAAAGTGAGAATGAGGAAAACAAGCAATTGCCTAATCACAATGTTGAAGTAAAAAGGGTAAGAAAGGAGTGAACACTTTGATACAACGAAGAGTCTACAGACTGTGGGGAGAGAGTGTGGGATAGTGGGACAGCAGGAGGCTTCCCAGTGGAGAGAATGGGGCTCAAGTTCTGGTCCTGCAGGGTAGTACCTCTGGGAACCCCTAGCAAGTCACTAACCCTCCCTGGGTCTTACCTCACAGGGTTTACAAGGGTTAAAAAAGATGTTGTGAGAGAGGGAAGCCGGCAAAATTGTCAAGAAAGGAGAGACTGAAAGGGCTGACTCAAGACGGGGAGAGTAAGTGGGAGTAGGGAGTGAGATGTATGTAAACTTATATGTGACAGACTGATTGGATTTGTAAACGTTCACTTGAAGCTTAATAAAAATTATTATAAAAAAAAAAAAAAAAAAGATGTTGTACAAAAGGCCACATAGTGTACAATTCCATTTTTATAAAATACCCAGAACAGAAACAGAAAGCAAATTAGTAGTTGCCAGAGTGTGGGGTGGGGTGAGGGAAAGAAGGGAAGTGACTGATTAATGGGTATGGGGCTTCCCTCTGGGGCGATGGAGATGTTTTATAACTAGATAGAGGTAATGGCTGGACAACATTGTGATGCTACTGAATTCTACACTTTAAAATGGTTTATTTAATGTTATGTGAATTTCACCTCAATTTAAAAAAAAAAGATGTTGTATGGAAAATGCTTCTTATACATTGGGCATGAAATTATCACTATTGTGGAAACCCTGGTGGTGTAGTGGTTAAGTGCTACAGCTGCTAACCAAGAGGTCGGCAGTTTGAATCCATCAGGCGCTCCTTGGCAACTCCATGGGGCAGTTCTACTCTGTCCTATAGGGTTGCTTTGAGTCAGAATTGACTCAACGGCAGTGGGTTTGGGTTTTAACGCTATTGTAAAATGCTGATGTTTATAGTAAGAAAAACTGAAAGCAGGACATATGTCCAATGACAGTGGACAAGTTAAATAAAGTTGTGTCCCAGTTGAACAACCCAACACTACGTAGACATTAAAATAATAAGGTCCAGGTATGTGTATAAACAAGGAACAATGTTCATATGTATCACTGAGTGAGACAAACAAGCCACAAAATAGTATTTGTGCATCTGTAATTTGTGTGTCCACCACACCTGTCAGTTTGTGCTACTGTGGTGGCTTGCATGTTGCCATGATGCTGGAAACTATGCCACCGGTATTTCAAATACCAGCAGGGTATTCCATGGTAGATGGGTTTCAGTGGAGCTTCCAGGCTAAGACAGACTAGGAAGAAGAAACTGGCTGCCAACCTACTTCTAAAAAAAATTGACCAGTGAAAATCTTATGAATAGCAGTTGAACATTGTCTGGTATAGTACTGGGAAATGAGCCCCTCTGGTTGGAAGGCACTCAAAGTACCACTGGGCAAGAGCTGCCTCCTCAAAGTAGAGTCAACCTTAATGATGTGGATGGACTACAGCTTTCAGAACCTTTATTTGCTGATGTGGCACAACTCAACATGAGAAGAAACAGCTAAAGACCCATTAAAAATCAAAATGTGGAATGTATGAAGTATGAATCTAGGAAAATTAGAAGTTGTGAGAAATAAAATGGAACACATAAACATTGATATCCTAGGCATTAGTGAGCTGAAGTGGACTGGTATTGGCCATTTTGAATCAATCATATGGTTTACCATGCCGGAATGACAAATTGAAGAGGAATGGCATTGCATTCATTGTTAAAAAGAACATCTCAAGATCTATCCTGAAGTACAACGCTGTCAGTGATAGGATAACATCCATATGCCTACAGGGAAGACCAGTTAATATGACTATTATTCAAATTTACACACCAACTACTAATGCCAAAGATGAAGAAGAGTTTTACCAACTTCTTCAGTCTGAAGTTGATCAAACATGCAATCAAGATGCATTGATAATCACTGGAATGACAAAGTTGGAAACAAAGAAGGATCAATAGTTGGCAAATACAGCCTTGGTGATAGAAATGACAGGAATTGTATGATAGAATTTTGCAAGACCAACAACTTATTCATTGGAAATAGCAGTTTTTAACAACATAAACAGCAACTATACATGTGGACCTCAACAGATGAAATACATAGGAGTCAAATTGACTACATCTGCAGAATAGAAGATGGAGAAGCTCAATATCATCAATCAGAACAAGGCCAGGGGCTGACTCAGGAACAGGTCATCAATTGCTCATATGCAAGTTCAAGCTGAAGATGAAGAAAATTAAAACAAGTCCATGAGAGCAAAGTACAACCTTGAATATACCCCATCTGAATTTAGAGACCATCTCACGAATAGATGTGACACAATGAACACTAATGACCAAAGACTAGAGTTGTGGGATGACATCAAGGACATCGTACATGAAGAAAGCAAAAGGTCATTAAAAAGACAGGGAAGAAAGAAGGACCAAAATGGATATCAGAAGAGACTCTGAAACTTGCCCTTGAACATGGAGTAGCTACAGCAAATGGAATAAATGATGAAGTGAAAGAGCTGAACAGAAGATTTCAAAGGGCAGCTTGAGAAGACAAAGTACTATAACGGCATGTGCAAAGACTTGAAGTTAGAAAACCAAAAGGGAAGAACATTCTAGCATTTTACAAGTCAAAATAACTGAAGAAAAAATTCAAGCCTTGAGTTACAATACTGAAAGTTTCAATGGGCAAAATATTGAATGACACAGGAAGCATCAAAAGAAGATGGAAGGGGAATACATAGAGTCACTGTACCAAAAAGAACTGGTCAATGTTCAACCATTTCAGGAGGTAGCATATGATCAAGAACTGACAATACTGAAGGAAGAAGTTCAAGCTGCACTGAAGGTATCGGTAAAAAAACAAGGCTCCAAGAATTGACAGGATACCAGTTGAGATGTTTCAACAAACAGATACAACACTGGAAATGCTCACTCGTCTATGCCAAGAAATTTGGAAGACAGTTACCTAGAAGAGATCCATACCTGAGCCCATTCCAAAGAAAGGTGAGCCAACAGAATGTGGAAATTATGGAATAATATCATTAATATCACACACAAGTAAGATTTTGCTAAAGATAGTTCTAAAAATGGTTGCAGCAGTACATCAATAGGGACCCAAACGTACTCATTGTCATTGAGTCGATTCCGACTCACAGCCACCCTCTAGGACAGAGTAGAACTGCTCCATAGGGTTTCCAAGGAGCGGCTGGTAGATTTAAACAGTCAACCCTTTGGTTAGCAGCTGAACTCTTAACCAGTGCATGACGAGGGCTCAACAGGGAAGTGCCACAAATTCAATCTGGATCAAAAAGAGGACATAGAACAAGAGATATCATTGCTGATGTCAGATGGATCTTGGGTGAAAACAGGATACCAGAAAGATGTTTACCTGTGTTTTATTGACTATAAAAAGGAATTTGACTATGTGGATCACAGCAAATTATGGATAGCATTGAGAAAAATGGGAATTCCAGAACACTTAATTATGCTCATGTGGAACCTGTACGCAGACCAAGAGGCAACTGTCTGAACAGAAAAAGGGATACTGCATGGTTTAAAATTAGGAAAGGTATGCATCAGGATTATATTCTTTCACCATACTTATTCAGTCTGTATGCTGAGCAAATAATCTGAGAAGCTGGGCTATATGAGGGAAAACACAACATCAGGATTGGAGGAAGACTCATTAACAACCTGCAACGTGTAGATGATACAACCTTGCTTGCTGATAGCAAAGAGGACTTGAAGCACTTAATTATGAAGATCAAAGACTGCAGCTTTCAGTATGGTTTACACCTCAGCATAAAGAAAACAAAAATTCTCACAGCTGCACCAAGAAGCAATATTATGATAAGTATGCAGAAAATATTGAAGTTGTCAATGATATCATTTTACTTGGACCCACAATCAATGCCCATAAAAGCTGCTGTCAAGAAATCAAACGACATATTGCATTGGGAAAATCTGCTTCAAAAGACCTCTTTAAAGTGTTAAAAAATCAAAGATGTCACTTTGAGGACTAAGGTACACCTGATCCAAGCCATGGTATTTCTTTTTTTTAATTTTTATTGAGCTTCAATTTCAAGTGAATGTTTACAAATCAAGTCAGTCTGTCACATATAAGTTTATATACACCTTACTCCATACTCCCACTTGCTCTCCCTCTAATGAGTCAGCCCTTCCAGTCTCTCCTTTCATGACAATTTTGCCAGCTTCCAACCCTCTCTACCTTCCCATCCCCCCTCCAGACAGGAGATGCCAACACAGTCTCAAGTGCCCACCTGATACAAGTAGCTCACTCTTCATCAGCATCTCTCTTCTACCCACTGTCCAGTCCCTTCCATGTCTGATCAGTTGTCTTCGGGAATGGTTCCTGTCCTGGGCCAACAGAAGGTTTGGGGACCATGACCGCCAGGATTCCTCTAGTCTCAGTCAGACCATTAAGTATGGTCTTTTTGTGAGAATTTGGGGTCTGCATCCCACTGATCTCCTGCTCCCTCAGGGGTTCTCTGTTGTGCTCCCTGTCAGGGCAGTCATCGGTTGTGGCCGGGCACCAACTAGTTCTGGTCTCAGGATGATGTAAGTCTCTGGTTCATGTGGCCCTTTCTGTCTCTTGGGCTCATAGTTATCATGTGACCTTGGTGTTCTTCATTCTCCTTTGATCCAGGTGGGTTGAGACCAATTGATGCATCTTAGATGGCCGCTTATTATCATTTAAGACACCAGACGCCACATTTCAAAGTGGGATGCAGAATGTTTTCATAATAGAATTATTTTGCCAATTGACTTAGAAGTCCCCTTAAGCCATAGTCCCCAAACCCCCACCCTTGCTCCTCTGACCTGTGAAGCATTCAGTTTATCCCGGAAACTTCTTTGCTTTTGGTCCAGTCCAGTTGAGCTGACCTTCCATGTATTGAGTATTGTCCTTCCCTTCACATAAAGTAGTTTTTATCTACTAACTAATCAGTAAAAAACCCTCTCCCACCCTCCCTCCCTCCCTCCCCGCCTCGTAACCACAAAAGTATGTGTTCTTCTCAGTTTATACTATTTCTCAAGATCTTATAATAGTGGTCTTATACAATATTTGTCCTTTTGTCTCTGACTAATTTCGCTCAGCATAATGCCTTCCAGATTCCTCCATGTTATGAAATATTTCACAGATTCGTCACTGTTCTTTATCGATGCATAGTATTCCATTGTGTGAATATAGCACAATTTATTTAACCATTCATCCATTGATGGACATCTTGGTTGCTTCCAGCTTTTTGCTATTGTAAACAGAGCTGCAATAAACATGGGTGTGCATGTATCTGTTTGTGTGAAGGCTCTTATTTCTCTAGGGTATATTCCGAGGAGTGGGATTTCTGGGTTGTATGGTAGTTCTATTTCTAACTGTTTAAGATAACGCCAGATAGATTTCCAAAGTGGTTGTACCATTTTACATTCCCACCAGCAGTGTATAAGAGTTCCAATCTCTCCGCAGCCTCTCCAACATTTATTATTTTGTGTTTTTTGGATTAATGCCAGCCTTGTTGGAGTGAGATGGAATCTCATCGTAGTTTTAATTTGCATTTCTTTTTTTTTTTTTAATGGCTAATGATCGAGAGCATTTTCTCATGTATCTGTTAGCTGCCTGAATATCTTCTTTAGTGAAGTGCGTGTTCATACCTTTGCCCACTTCTTGATTGGGTTGTTTGTCTTTTTGTGGTTGAGTTTTGACAGGATCATATAGATTTTAGAGATCAGGCGCTGGTCGGAGATGTCATAGCTGAAAATTCTTTCCCAATCTGTAGGTGGTCTTTTTACTCTTTTGGTGAAGTCTTTAGATAAGCATAGGTGTTTGATTTTTAGGAGCTCCCAGTTATCTGGTTTCTCTTCGTCATTTTTGGTAACATTTTGTATTCTGTTTATGCCTTGTATTAGGGCTCCTAACGTTGTCCCTATTTTTTCTTCCATGATCTTTATCGTTTCAGTCTTTATGTTTAGGTCTTTGATCCACTTGGAGTTAGTTTTTGTGCATGGTGTGTGGTATGGGTCCTGTTTCATTTTTTTGCAAATGGATATCCAGTTATGCTAGCAACATTTGTTAAAAAGACTATCTTTTCCCCATTTAACTGTTTGGGGGCCTTTGTCAAATATCAGCTGCTCATATATGGATGGATTTATATCTGGGTTCTCAATTCTGTTCCATTGGTCTATGTGCCTGTTGTTGTACCAGTACCAGGCGGTTTTGACTACTGTGGCTGTATAATAGGTTGTGAAATCAGGTAGAGTGAGGCCTCCCACTTTCTTCTTCTTTTTCAGTAATGCTTTACTTATCCGAGGCTTCTTTCCCTTCCATATGAACTTGGTGATTTGTTTCTCCATCACATTAAAAAATGACATTGGAATTTGGATCGGAAGTGCATTGTATGTATAGATGGCTTTTGGTAGAATAGACATTTTTACTATGTTAAGTCTTCCTATCCATGAGCAAGGTATGTTTTTCCACTTAAGTAGGTCCTTTTTAGTTTCTTGTAGTAGTACTTTGTAGTTTTTTTTGTATAGGTCTTTTACATCTTTGGTAAGATTTATTCCTAAGTATTTTATCTTCTTGGGGGCTACTGTGAATGGTATCGATTTGGTTATTTCCTCTTCGATGTTCTTTTTGTTGATGTAGAGGAATCCAAGTGATTTTTGTATGTTTATCTTATAACCTGAGACTCTGCCAAACTCTTCTATTAGTTTTAGTAGTTTTCTGGAGGATTCCTTAGGGTTTTCTGTGTATAAGATCATGTCATCTGCAAATAGAGATAATTTTACTTCCTCCTTGCCAATCCGGATGCCCTTTATTTCTTTGTCTAGCCTAATTGCTCTGGCTAGGACCTCTAGCACAATGTTGAATAAGAGCGATGATAAAGGGCATCCTTGTCTGGTTCCCGTTCTCAAGGGAAATGCTTTCAGGCTCTCTCCATTTAGAGTGAGGTTGGCTGTTGGCTTTGTATAGATGCCCTTTATTACGTTGAGGAATTTTCCTTTGATTCCTATTTTGGTGAGAGTTTTTATCATACATGGGTGTTGGACTTTGTCAGATGCCTTTTCTGCATCAATTGATAAGATCATGTGGTTTTTGTCTTTTGTTTTATTTATATGGTGGATTACATTAATGGTTTTTCTAATATTAAACCAGCCTTGCATACCTGGTATAAATCCCACTTGGTCGTGGTGGATTATTTTTTTGATATGTTGTTGAATTCTATTGGCTAGAATTTTGTTGAGGATTTTTGCATCTATGTTCATGAGGGATATAGGTCTGTAATTTTCCTTTTTTGTGATGTCTTTACCTGGTTTTGGTATCAGGGAGATGGTGGCTTCATAGAATGAGTTAGGTAGTATTCCGTCATTTTCTGTGCTTTGAAATACCTTTAGTAGTAGTGGTGTTAACTCTTCTCTGAAAGTTTGGTAGAACTCTGCAGTAAAGCCATCCAGGCCAGGGCTTTTTTTTTGTTGGGAGTTTTCTGATTACCGTTTCAATCTCTTTTTTTGTTATGGGTCTATTTAGTTGTTCTACTTCTGATTGTGTAAGTTTAGGTAGGTAGTGTTTTTCCAGGAATTCATCCATTTCTTCTAGGTTTGCACATTTGTTAGAGTACAATTTTTTGTAATAATCTGATATGATTCTTTTAATTTCAGTTGGGTATGTTGTGATGTGGCCCATCTCGTTTCTTATTCGGGTTATTTGTTTCCTTTCCTGTATTTCTTTAGTCAGTCTGGCCAATGGTTTATCAATTTTGTTCATTTTTTCAAAGAACCAGCTTTTGGCTTTGTTAATTCTTTCAATTGTTTTTCTGTTCTCTAATTCATTTAGTTCAGCTCTAATTTTTATTATTTGTTTTCTTCTGGTGCCTGATGGATTCTTTTGTTGCTCACTTTCTATTTGTTCAAGTTGTATGGACAGTTCCCTGATTTTGGCTCTTTCTTCTTTTTGTATGTGTGCATTTATCAATATAAATTGGCCTCTGAGCACTGCTTTTGCTGTGTCCCAGAGGTTTTGATAAGAAGTTATTTTCATTCCCGTTGCATTCTATGAATTTCTTTATTCCCTCCTTAACGTCTTCTATAACCCAGTCTTTTTTTAGCAGGGTATTGTTCAGTTTCCAAGTATTTGATTTCTTTTCCCTAATTTTTCTGTTATTGATTTCCACTTTTAAGCCATGGTATTTTTAATCACCACATATGCATGCAAAAGCAGGATAATGAAAAAGGAAGACTGAAGAAGAAGTAATGCATTGGAATTATGGTGTTGAATATTGAATATACCATGGACTGCCAGAAGAACAAACAAGTCCGTCTTGGAAGAAGTACAGCCAGAATGTTCCTTAGAAGCAAAGATGGTGACACTTCATCTCACGTACTTTAGACATGTTATCAGAAGGGACCAGACATGGTTGGTAAAGTAGAGGGTCAGCAAAAAAGAAGAAGACACTCAACAAGATGGACTGACATGGTGGCTGCAACAGCAGGCTCAAACATAGCAATGATTGTGAAGATGGTGTAGGACCAGGCAGTGTTTTCGTTCTGTTGTTCATAGGGTCACTATAAGTTGGAACTGATTCCACAGCATCTAACAACAGCAATTTGTGTGTGAACAGAATTATACAGTTGGCAGGCTGTACCTCAAAATATGAAGAGAAGCTCTCTCTAAACCCATTGCCATCGAGTCGATTCTGACTCATAGCGACCCTATAGGACAGAGTAGAACTGCCCCATACGGTTTCCAAGGAGCGGCTGCTGGATTTGAACTGCCAACTTTTTGGTTAGCAGTCAAGCTCTTAACCACTGCACCACCAGGGCCCTCTCTCTAGGTAACAAAATTACGATTTTATAATCTTTCTTTAGTTTCACCTTTAGTTTATAATTTTTTATAATTTCCATATACTGTTAGGATAATTAAGAAATAGTAAAAATTTGAAAAATAAATACATCAGAATGCTTTTTATTTAAAGATGACCTGTGGCGAATCCTTACCTAGAAGAAAAGTATTTAGAATATAAATCCCCTAAGTTATCTGTTTGTTTTTTAATGTTCACATTTTTAACATTAGGCTTTCTTAAAGCAAGTGTACACCCAGATTTAATGCATTAAAATCAAACAATTACAAGACATGCTAAATGTTAAATAAAAGCATTAATTCTGAGTAAGATTTAATTGTTTAATTAATTGCTACTTCCACTTTCAAAGGTCTAAGCTATGTGGAAGGACCATATTGCTCCCTCGAAAGAACCACTATTTAGTTTTAGCAGAGAGGCTTAAAACCCACAATTTTCCCTTTTCAAAAAAAAAAAAAACAAAACAAAAAACAATTGCTATCGAGTTGATTCTTATTCATGGCGACCCTGTGTGCGTTAGAGTAGAACTGTGCTCCATAGGGTTTTCAATGGCTGATTTTGGGGGAGGTAAAGTATCTCTCTGGGTACACTCCAACTGTTAGCTTTAACAGTTTTCACCACCCCGGGGCTCCCCACTCTACATACTACACAGAAAACATCCCCAGTGGCAGTACCCCCAGGCAGTATGGCTAATAAAGTACCCTGACCTCTGGGTAAAAGTGTGGAAAACTGAATCATGTACTTTCACATGAGCTTCCTGTGGGAAAAAGACTTCTCAGAGGGTCAAGAAATGACTTATGTCTTTGTTTCCTCAGTTTCCCAAAAGGAAAAAAATCCCATCACTTAGGAAAACTGCCGGTGTTGAGCGTGAGTGTTTCCGGGCCAAGAATTATCCTTCCTGGCATGGTTCATGAGGGAAAGGTATCACTTTTAGATCCAATTAATACAAGCTGTCTCATCATTTTTTCTTGTCCTCTCCTCATCCTTCTTGCTTAAGAGACAACTCCCAATGATTGTGTGAGGCTGAGTTAGCAGTTCTAGGGAGAAATAGTTTAAAAAGAGGTGTTTGTTTTTGGTCAATAGTTGATGAAAAACTACTAAAGGAATACAGTCCCATCGAAAATTAGCCAATGAAACCCCTATGGATCATAACAGAACATTATCTAATAGAGTGCTGGAAGATGAGCCTCTGAGGTTGGAAGGCAGCAATAGACTCAAACACGTTGGCAATCATGAGAATGGCGCAGGACCGGGTAGCATTAGTTCTGTTGTACCTGGGATTGCCAGGAGTCAGAGCTGACCTATGGCAACTGACAACAACAACAACATTCCCCTTGGGGGAGGAAGTCCTCCTTAACAGGAGTGTCCTCAGGCTTCCTTCGTAGTTTCTTTGTGCACAGAAATGCTTCGTGACCTTCAGTCTATTGCCAGTCTTCAGAAAGGGGAGAGAGTTGGGCAAACATTTTGAAAGTTATTTCTCAAACATTATAGATCTCACTATGGAATTATTCTCATCCACTGACTCAATCATTCATGCATGCATCAATTTATTTATTCAGTAATTCGTTCACCTACAGAGTTACTACTGGTGGATCCCTGGTGGCTCAATGTTTAAGAGCTTGGCTGCTAACCAAAAGGTCGGCAGCTTGAATTCACCAGCCGCTCCTTGGAAACCCCATGGGGTAGTTCTACTCTGTCTTACAGAGTCACTAGGAGTCGGAACCGACTCAGCCACACTTAACAACAATGGACTTACTACTACCGGCCAGACAGTCCTGTGCCTGGGGGTGCAAAAGTGATTTGAACCTGCTCCCTGCCCACCTGGACTTTTCTTTTGTTCTATTCTGAATGATCCAAACCAGTTCTAAAGATACAGTAGAAAACTGGACAAGGTATAAAAAGACACTGTGTCTTTTGTGCCAATGATGCTGTAAAAGAATTAATCTGCATGATGTAGGCTTAACTTCACTCTCTCCCAGGGGACCCATCCTCCAAATATTCTACATGAATTCATGCTTTCAAAGATGTAGAGCCTCAGAAAGTATGCTTTATTTGATAAGCAAATGGTTTCCTAGAGAAAGTGAAGAGTCAGAATCAGAATGTTCAGAAAATGTATTTTTAGCTTTTGAAAAGACTGGAGCTAAAATGTTAAGGGAAAAAAAAAACAAACAAACCAAAAAGGTGACTCCTATAGACTAGGAAAGTGTCTAGATGAATGATGTTTTATTTAAAATGGTGCAGGGACGCTGACAATATGGATATCTCCCCACACTGCTGCCATACTCTAAAAGGAGCTTGGCCAACTGGGTTTATCTGGGCTCAGACCCTGGTCTCACAGCCCCTTTACTCATTAATGCCACAATCCCACTGCCCAGCTACCTGGAACTGGCTGCTCAATGGGATTAGACTTCCATCTTTAATAGACCAGAAAACTTGCCAAGATATTTTGCCTGACAGTCCAGCAGGCAGAAAACATGAGAATAAAAGGTGGTCCAATAATTTACCAACGGGAGCTGAAGAGGGTGATTATTCACTCATTAAATTGGCTATTTCGTGAAGCTACTTGAAGCTGGAAGGCAGGGAAATGCCGTGTGGAGCAGAGCCTGTGGAAGCCTGCCCCCTCGTAAACCCTCCACTCCACGGCCATCACCTCCGCAGATGAGGTCAAAACAAAGTACAACAGGTCCTGACAAACAGCTTCCTCCCAGTAGTCAACAGGTCACGTGAAGAGGCTTAGATCTCTCTGTCTAAATTCTCCCAGTGATTCTGGTTGTCAGGGCTGTTTCCTCTGCTATGGTGTGTGCACAGCCATGCACATAACTCCACTCAAGAACTTCAGGATTATAAGCTTCCTTCAGCAGCTGACAGATCACATATGCTAACACGCTGCTAAAAGTGGGAATGGCCATAAGAGCCATCAAAATGTACCTTTGCGAGGCGGCGGGGGGGCGGGGGTCCAATTCTTTTTTTTTAATTGTGGTAAATATGTAACAAAGTTTTTGCCATTTCAACATTCTTCACATGTACCATTCAGTAACATTAGTTATGTTTATCATGTTAAAATATACATTTTTGGACTCAGCAATTCCACCCTTGAGAATGCAGCCATTGAATGTGTGCAAAAGTACAGCTATAAAACTGTTCATCATAAGATTATTTATACGCTAAAAAAATATAAACACTGAAATGTCCTACTATATGGGCTATATAGCCATAAAATGGAAGATTATGTAGTCTTTAAAAATAATAGTGTAGAAAAAAACAAAACAAAACCCTTTTTATCTATATTCCCCAACTCTTCTACAATAAACAAGTATTTTCGTGAAGAGTATAAAAAAACACTGAGGAGGGAAATAATTGAAAATTGTGCTTAGATCAATGTCTAAAGAGTTAAATGATAATTGAGATACACTAGAACACCATAAAAATACTAGGTGAAGTTTTTTGATAAAAACCTTTACACAAAACAGTTATTCACTCACATATTTTTAGCTATTAAGATCCGGATCCTTTATTTAAATTATTTAGCTTCTCACTGTTATCTATCTACATCTGGTCAAAGACTAGAATATAGGACAATAAAGAGGCTTTTGGAAAAAATGTCACAACATTCCCACAGTCCGTGTACCTTATCTACAGGTCTTTTTTCTTTGTATTTAACTCTAAGAAGCCCTAGTAGCTGGCTGTAAAATCTCGACAGGTTAGAAGCTGCAGTGTAGATGTGAGAAGCATGTCTGCTGCATATAAAAATGCTGATGGCAGAGAGAAGTAACGGCTGGCAGCTTGGTAACGAGAAAAGAACCAGGAAAACTATGACGAACTGACCGGAAGACTCAAAAAACACAAATCGGGGCCAAACACCCCCAAAAACCTAAGAGGTCAATGCAATATAGCAAAGTATAATGACAAATGGTCACTGTGAGTTAGCCAAGAAAGGCAACTGGTAATTTGTATACCCTGTCTCAAAAGAGCTCAGGCTGCTAACCAAAAGGTTAGCATAAAATGACCTGGGAATAATTTTAACCAGGGACATGAAGGACTAATACAATGAAAGTTATAAAACACAGCTGAAAGAGACTAAAACAAACAAACAAAAAGCCAAACCCATTGCTGCGAGCTGATTCCAACTCATAGCGACCCTATAGGACAGAGGAGAACTGCCCCCACAGAGTTTCCAAGGAGCGCCTGGTGGATTTGAGCTGCTGACCTTTTGGTGAGCAGTTGTAGCACTTAACCACTATGCCACCAGGGTTTCCTCACAGATGATATGATCCTATATACAGAAAATCCCAAAGAATCCGCAAAAAACTTCTAGAGATAATAGAGGAATTTAGTAAACTTGCAGGGTACAAGATCAACAAACAAAAATCAGTTGGGTTTCTACATACCAGCGATGAGAAATCTGAGAGGGAAATTAGGGAAACAAATTCCAATTACAATAGCATCTAAGAAAATAAAATTCTAGGAATAAATTTAACTAGTGACATGAAGGACTAATACAATGAAAATTATAAAACAGCTGAACGAGATTAAAGAAGACTTGAATAAAAGGAAAGATGTTCCATGTTCATGGATTGGAAGACAATATTGTTAAGATGTCAGTGCTGCCCAAAGTGATCTATAGATTTAACGCAATCCTGATCAAAATTCCACAGCCTTCTTTACAGAAATGAAAAAAAAAAAAACAGTCCTCAACTTTATATGGAATGGCAAGAGGCCCTGAATTGGAAAAGAAATGTTGAAAGAGAAGAACAAAGCAGGAGGACTCACATTTCCTGATTTTAGAACAGACTATATAGCTTAAAAAAAAATCAAAAAATAAAAAGAAACAACAAAACAAAGAAGGATGAGGTCTTGGTTATCCAGAATGATATCTCCTATACCCTACATCCCCACCCCAAATGTCAAGGTGTATAGTAGTTGACGTTTTATATTGGGTTTTCTTGCATGAACTCCCCATTACAAGTGACACTTCAAGGAGTGAAAGGAGGCTACCTTCCTTTCTACTTTGACAGCTCATAGCAAAAGATCATTACTTTGTTACTCCTTTGAGGAAGGGAGTAAATATAGCCATAAAATAGAATATTATATAGTCTTTAAAAATAATGGTATAGATCACCTACCATGAAACCAGATGAACGAGATGGTGCCCAGCTACCACTACTGACCGTTCTGATCAAGGCCACAATAGACAGATACTGACAGAATGGGAGAAAAATATGGAAGAGAACCTCAAAATCTTAAAAAAGAAAAACAACTTACTGGACCAATTGAGACTGGAGGACTCCCCAAGACTACTGCCCTGAGATACTCTTTAAATCTTGAACCAAGACTAGCCCCTGAGATCACGTTTCAGCTAATGCCAGACTGACTCACAAAATAAAGACTATCACTCATGAGTACTGTGCTCTTTAAAAAATCACCTATATGAGACCAAACAGGCAACGATTACTTTAAAACAAAGGTGAGAAAGTAAGGGAGCAGGGAAACTAGATTAACGGAAATGAACAACCAGAATAGAAATAATGAGAATGTTCATGCATTGTAAAGAATGTAACCAATGTCACTGAACAATTTGTGTAGAAAATGTTAAATGGGAACCTAAACTGCTATGTAAACCTTCACTGAAAACACAATAAAATATTATTAAAAAAAATAGTAAGAATGGTATAGAAGAAAACTTCTTGTCCATATTTCCTATAACAACAACAACAAAATTTTTGTAAAGAGTGTAAAAATTACAGTGAGGGAAAAATAATTTAAGATTATTCTTCTCAGAGTAGTAAGAAAATGGGCTGGGTCCCTAGGCTTGCAAAATCTGGGAAAGAAAATGGTACAACCTCACAAGACCCCAGCACTCTTAGGCCCGGAAACGTTTCATCGGACAGGAAGCCTCTTCGGATGACTTCAACCACCAGATCCCAGGCATTATCTCATCTTGGCAGTGTGTCATCCCTCTGTATTTTCCTACCAGTTACTAAGAGGAAATGGGGGATGAGACGCAGCTCCACAGCCCACCTATTCCATAGGAGAGTATTTATAGCACTTTGAGGCAAAGGGGTTGCTTTTTAAGACCATCCCAGACTTTCTTCCCATGAGAAGTGGAGACTTGCTCTGCTTCATTCTAACGAAAAACTCATGCAGTGCCTAGGAGAGTCAGCCAGCAATGGTCAACAACAGAATAACACCCAGCTTCAGGGATCCGTAAATATTTACTGCATCCCACAGTGTAGTTACTATTCAATGGTTATGCACAACAAATGTTCTAGAACAAGAACTGGTCTGTGTTTCTACAGGCTCACGACTTTCACAGCTGGAAAGAAGCAAGATGTTGCCCGTTCCCACATTTTACAGATAAGAAGGCCTGCTCCCAGCAAACTTGTCCTTTTAAAAATACCTCTATTACAACATGCATTCCCTGAGCGGGGGATAATTGTTTACGTTCTTATCACTTGCATGAGATTAGAAGTGTGTCATTGTCAGGGATTTAGCACAGTGCTGTAAGCACCCCACGCAGTCAATAGTAGTCTGAGACACCAGCATGGAAGCCCACCTCTGCACTGACTCATGTTTCCGGGGAACTCTTCACTGCACCGAGTTCTAAAACTGAGCGAGCAGATCTAACTCACATCATCAAAACAGCAACCAGAAGTGTATGGGAAATTCACTCACTGACATTTTATAAAATCAGTACTATTTATCCAAATTAACAAAAAAAAACCTTTTTCACTTATTTCATCTGATAAAGACTAAAATGCTTGCCTTTTTAAGGGAAGACTTTCTAGGATCCTGCTTTATTGAATTTCATGGTTAGGGACATTTATTGAGGCAGAAAAGGTTTTCAAAACCTGTAAGATCAAAATAGCAAAGTTCCTATTATTAGCATATACACAGTTAGGTGGTATCAAAGAAACCCAATCACAGGCATGGTGCTATTATCTGACCTCAGTCCCAGAATATACCTACCTGATCTTAGAAACTTCAATTAGCACTCCAGGCCATGAAATGCTGAAGCCCTTTTTCTTCATCCCAAATAGCTGAGTACCCCCAGCTCCTCAACTGTATATGCCAAGAGCAGGTAAAACAGAGCAGCAAATGACGGTCCCTAGAAATGCCCATTGTGATGTCTCACTGCAAAAGTGAGATGAAGGATCAGCTCTGGATTGAGTCTTTCCCTATGGTAACAATGGCGGGAAAAACTGGAGCCAACCCCATCGGCTAAACAGGCAGAAGCTCTAAAGAGGTGGTGAGGAGGAAAACGTTGCTGGCTTTCTAAGGGGTGAGCTTCCCAAAACTGATCACCTGTTCCGCCTCTACATACTCCTGTTTGTTTCTTTGTTCATGCTACATGAGATCTCTGATGGCCTCCATTTAGACACAACTTACCCAATTAGCTGCCATCATGCACTCCCAATTTCTCCATCAAAGCCATCTCTTAACAAGCTGGGTGGCTCAGTAAGCTTCACTTTTCTACAGCACAAAGTTAACCCAGCGAGCACTAGAGCCAGAAGCAGATGTATGTCAAACAAAATCGAAGCCTAATTGTACTGGCTGTTTCTAAGGCTTTAGTTACATAGTTTCATATGCAGAGACCTCACCCCCACAAAGACCATTTAATTAGAAAAATTCTTGGGTGCGATTTTATGCATTTCAGAGTAGCTATGTAATCTCTTTTACTTTTTTTTTTTTAGACATCAGATTGATTTGAAATAGGTAATTTCATGAATTACAGCGAAAGTGTTAACAGAAAGAGGACCAAAAGGGAACAGTTTAGGAAAAAAATCCAAAGCAGGAAGTTTAGCACTGAACCACCACCGAAGGATCACAGCATCTTTGGCAGATGCTTCATTTAATCAAGATCTTGGCATCTGTTTTATCATTTGCATAAGACATTTTTCTTTCCTTTGATAACATTTCATAAGCACTACGCATCGTGCTTTACAGACATTAATTCTCACAACCACCCTATGAGATAGAAACTGACTAGAGTAAGCATACTTTAAGGTGAGGAAATTGAGGCTAAGAGAGATCAAGTCTCCAGGTTACCGAGTCAGCTGTGGAGGCAAAATCTGAATCCAGTCCCTCCCCAAAGTCCAAGCTCATCACGCTTCTGGCAGTGTTTCCCAAAGCATGGCCCATGTGCCACTGGTAGAATGGGACATTCTCAGATGTCTGTGGATTAATACATTTATGTTTTAAAGTTACGCAGGTATTTATTTCAATGTACATTACGAAAAAGAAAAATTAAACAACCAGCACCTCTAACCTGAATCTTATTGCTTAGGACCTGGCTAATTTTGTATCAACTGCATACTTCGCAAGAGTTAGAAAAAGTCAGGTGCTTTTGTGCCATTTCTCCAGAAATTCAGCGATCTGGCCCACGGAGGGATGGAGCCTACACCAGAATCGTCAGTTAGACTGGTACCTAACTGAGTTAATCAGCCTGGACATGAGATGATTCCTGTAGATAACTACTAGCATCTAATGCTTTTAACTTCAAAGAAGAGTTTCTTCTCTTACCCTCTCTTCTCCATCAGCGAAATTCATCACCTCAATGCCCCTCCCCCACACAATCATCTGGGTCTGGACTATTACCCAACAGAAGGTGAGGTGATGGCCAGCAGAGATGTCTGGAAGGAAGCAGACCTGCTCACTCATCTCTCTGTCCCCAAGGCAGCTCATCACCAAATCTCCCTGGGGTGTCATAGCTGAGCTCTGAGCAAGCGTCCTGCTCAGATGGCCAGACTTCAAAGCCCCAGCCTATTTAGAAATCTCTGGGGGCAAAAAAGTCCCCTCAGTGATGTGTTATTTTTAGTTCATCCCTTTTCTTTATCGTTGCAACGATCGCTGCAACTTTCGGCTGTGGCGAGTCACAAGGTGGGCTGCATTTCTCTTCCATATTTTACTTTTTTTTAAAGTAACTTCTAGTTACACAAGGAACACATGAATACTTTCTCCTTGTAAAAACTTGAAATGTTAGAGATTAAAGTACCCCCAGACTGCTACTCGGGCTAGTGTTAAGTCCACTTCCTCAGAGGGAACCATTCTTATAAATTTAGGTGTTACCCTTTCAGAATGCTTTCTATACATTTACGTACCTTTGAAAAATAAAATGTCTTTGTGGTGGATTTGTTAAGCACACAAATGACATTACATTCTACTTAAATTCACGCAACATGATTTTTTTAACCCAACAATACGTCTTGGCAATCTTTTCATGTTAAACCTGCTTCATTCTTTTTTCTTTTTCCTTCTTTTAACTGCTGCCTTGTAGGTGTATTCCATAATGTGGACTGTGTTACATTAAAAAAATAAAAAACCCAAACCCGTTGCCGTCAAGTCAGTTCCAATTCATAGCGACCCTATAGGACAGAGTAGAACTGCCGCATAGGATTTCCAAGGAGCTGCTGGTGGATTCAGACTGCCAACCTTTTGGTTAGAAGCCGACCTCTTAACCAGTGTGCCTCCAGGGCTCTATATGGAAGTAGGCAGATCAGGGTATAAATTCTGACTTAAAACTGTGTGGCCTTGGCCTTGCTAAACAACGTCTCTGAATGTGACTTCTCATTTTCCAAATGAAGTTAATATTATATCCCTTTCAAGGTCATGGTTAAGATTATATAAGAAAAAGAAAAAAAACGCAACAAGCAGAGTAGCTGGCACGTGGCAGGCACTTGGTGCACGACAGGTATTTACAGCTTCATGGCACAGTTGTGCTCAACGATGCAGAATGTCAATTAATTTCCATGAAGGAAGATTTCCAGTTTATGTTAAAGAGGATTTCCAGTTACGTAAAAAAATTATTAGTTCCCCTTGGAACATCTTGTTAGTATGGATATCACACTCCGTGGATTTATAGGCAGGGAAATTGAGACAGAGAGATATACCCAAGGTAGGTCCATCATGGTGCCAGGATTAGTTTTTCTAAGAGCTATTAAGCTCCTTTTCTCATGATTTATCATTAAATTAATAAACAGAATACTTGAAACTGCTACTTGAAACCTTCTAAGCATGTTGCCTGGAATTCTGCCTGCCTCAGTTATTTTCCTCAAATGATATTATTCAAATTAGTTGAGCTAAACAAATTGAATTTTAAAACATTAAAAGGTACAAAATCTTTCAGGCAAAGATATTTAATGAAATGAGACAAAACAATAAAGGAAAAGGAAAAAAAGACCAATACCAACTGCTGCCGCCACCAGGATTCCAGCCAACAGAGAGTGGAAGGGGCTTAGCCTCAATCTTACAGTGGGGCTAAAAAAAAAAAATCAAAAAAATCAGCCTGAAGCACTGATTCACGGAGGGACTCTGGATCAAGTTCCCATGGTTACACGGAGTAAGCAGAAAACCCAAGGTGGTTTTGTGACAACAGCAATATTTTCTTGGAGCCCTAAGGACAGTGGACTCTTCACCTTCTCATCTGCTCCATCACCTCCAGCAAGTCCCTGGGCATCCCATGTGGCAGAATGCCTCTTAAGCAGAGCCCTGCTTCCTGGTTTTCATGTACCCCCCTCCCCCAGAGTGTACACTGGTCTAGTGACTTGCTTCTGGCCATAAAGAATATGGTAAGGTCACAGGATGTATAAGATTATGTGTATGCGGTCAGGTGTACATAATTACATTACATAATATTGCAACACTCATCTTTCAAGGCAACTCTTTCTCTTGCTGGCCTTATAGAAGCAAGTGGCCATGTTGGGAGACCCATGTGGCAAGGAGCTGAGGGTGGCTTCCAGACAAAATCCAGCAAGAAGCTGAAGCCCTAAGTCCTATAACCATAAGGAACTGAAGGCTGCTGACAACCATGTGAGTTTGGAAGGAGATCCTTCCTCAATATGGCCTCTTTAAAGAGCTGAGAAGCCTTTAAGAGCATTTTCTCTTCATTTTGGAGCCCTGGTGGTGCTGTGATTAAGAGCTATGGTGTGCCATGTCTGCTAACCAAAAGGTCGGCAGTTCGAATTTGCTAGCAGCTCCTTGGAAGCCCTATGGAGCAGTTCTACTCTGTCCTATAGGGTCATTATGAGTCAGAATTGACTCAACGGCAACAGGTTTGGGTTTTTTTTTTTTACTCTTCATTTATAAACAGTGGTTGGATCCCACCAACTCAGTGCAGAGACAGTACCCTGCACTGTGGGGACACTGGGAGGGAGGATGGTGTAGCTCCTGGTCCTGTGGAACTTACAGACCACAGGAAACTATCACACAGAGACAGTAGTATCACAACCACGATACCAAAGCAAACCCATTGCTGCTGAGTTAGCAGCCAAACTCTTTCCCACTGTACCACCAGGGCTCCAAACTATGATAAACCTGTTGCCATAGAGTCAATTCCAACTCATAGTGACCCAATGATAAGCACCATGAATTCAGGAAATGTGCCCCGTGGGATACAGCAAGTAGGAAGTAGCTTTAAAGCAAAAGATGCTAATGTGACATTTAAGCTGTCATTGGGTTTTATTTATGGAGTAAATGGTATGATGCCTTGGATTTAATACCAAGGAAAGATGTGTAGATGCAGGAATTGGTAAAATAAAATGATAAAACATGGATAATTTTTAGAGCTGAATGACAGGTATATGCAGGCTTCGTTATACTGATCTCTCTAATTTTGTGTGTGAAATATGTGTTTGAAAATTTCTACACTCGACAAAAATATTTGGGGAATCAATCTAAGTTACGCCACTTGCCAACTCTATGGCTACGGGCAATTCATTCAACTCCTCAGAACCTCAGTTTTCCTAAATGTACAAGGTATATACTATCCCCTACCTTAGAGCGTTTTCTCTCTCTCTTTTTTTTTTTTTTTTTGGAGACATAAATGTAATAAAATAACAAAACACCCTTGTCCACTGTTGGTGGGAATGCAAATCAGTACAGCCACTGTGGAATATGGTTTGGCGGTCCCTCAAAAAGTTAAACGTAGAACTACCACATGACCCAGCAACCCTAATCCTAGTTGCCCAAAAGAATTGAAAGCAGGAATGCAAACAGAAACCTGTACACCAATGTTTGCTGCAGCACTATTCACAATAGGCAAAAGATAGACACAATCTAAATGTTCACCAAGAGATGAACGGATAAACAAAATGTGATACATACGTACCATGGAATACTATTCAGCCATAAAGAGAAATGAAGTCTCAATACATGTTACAACATGAACGAACCTTGAAAGCATTATGCTGAGTGAAATAAGTCAGTCACAAAAGGACAAATACTGCATGATCCCCCTTACATGACATATCTGGAATAGGCAAATGCATGGAGAACCAAGTTTCTTAGTGGTTATCAGGAGTGGGTGAGGGGGGAAGAGGAGTCATTGCTTAGGGACACTGAGTTTCTGTTAATGTGGCAGAACAATCTGGAAAAGGATTGTGGTAATGTTTCCACAACATGATGAAGATAATCAATGTCACAGAAGTATACATGTAAAAATTGTTGAATCAGCAAATGTTGTGTTTTATATATATTTTTTCTTTTACCACAATTAAAAAATATATATGTACATATATATATGCATGTGTGTATATGTGCGCACACGTGTTTGTGTGCATAAAGGGTCTGGTGCTGTGCCTGAAAAAAATGTAGGAGCTCAACAAAAGGTGTATTATTATTGTTATCATGTAATGAAAGTTATTTGGGAGGTGTCAGGGACTGAATTGAATCCTCCAAAAATATGTGTCAACTTGGGTAGGCCATGATTCCCAGTATTGTGTGGGTGTCCTCCATTTTGTGATCTGATGTAACTAACCTCCATTTTGTGATATGCTGTAAATCCTAACCTCTATATGCCAATGAGGCGGGATTAGGGTGTATTTTGAGTCAATCTCTTTTGAGATATAAAAGAGATTAAACAAGCAAGCAAGAGAAGGAGAGATGGGGGAAGAGAGATGCCAAGCCACATGAAGATCACCCAGGAAAAGAAGCTCAAAGAGCCAAGAACCTTCCTCCAGAACCAAGGGGGAGAGAGGCAGCCTGCCCCTAGAGCTGGCAGCCTGAATTTAAACTTGTAGCCTCCTAAACTGTTAGAAAATAAATTCCTGTTTGTTAAAGCCATCTACCTATGGTATTTCTGTTCTAGCAGCATTAAATAACTAAGACGGGGGTGGCGTGGTGGTAAAAGAACACACTCTTATATAAAGACAGTTGAATAATTGCCATCCAACTATCCCACTAAGATACCTTAATACATTTGATGTCCTGGCAGGTTTTTTGAAAAATGTTGAACTGAACACTAATTATTATCAGCAGGTATCTAGTTCTTTATTTAGCAAAACCACTAAAAGAGCTTTATTTTTATCTTAATTGCAGTGAATCAAGGCTCATGCACCTCCTGCCAAAGCAAGAGGCGGCCTTTTGTGGAGCAACTCCGTTCTACATAATTCTTGGGGATTGCAAAATAGCATCCAAGCGTCCCTATACATACAGAATCACAAGGCCTTTGCCAGGCACTTACATAATTCTTCTTTACAATTTTACATGCGAAGCTAGAACACTGGTTTATTTAAAATAAAAATAACATATGCTCAGTGAGGTTTTGACAGGCAAATTTGTATCCAATATAGTTTAGTGATGTTCTCTGGATTCATTCGAGCAATACAGAGTTACAGCCTTGAACAAGTGCCTTACACTTCTTTGGGTCTCACTTTCCTCATCCATAAAATGGGGACAGTGATAGTAGCAACTTCTCAGGGTTGCTGAAAGAGAGTACATGTTAAGTCCACATAGTAAAAAAGCTCAAAAAACGTTAGCTGCCTTACCAGGATCTCAGCTAAAAAACTCTCAGCCAATATCACACGTTGCCCTCGCAATGCCCGTGGCCTAATGCTTTAAAGATGCTATCTCACCAACTCTAATAGCTCAAAATAGATGGTCACTCCCTGCCTCTGGGTCAAGCATCAAGAAATTTAATTACTAGACAAAGAACACACTTTGTTTACTATTTCTAGATACTAATCTTAAAGTTTTTTTTAATCTTAAAGTAGCACAAAGAGTGGAAGACTTGCTGAAAACACATTTTCATCTGGGTTGGCTGCTTCTAGAATTCAGAGAACAGTGTATTCTAAAAATACTGTGCCTCCATTCATCTTTCCTGGTTTTCCCAGTTGGACGTTTGCCTTATACTCCAGGCAGGACACGACAGCTGAAAGGACCTTTTGGAAAACACACCTTACAAAATATAGTCCCCATGACTTAGATTTTCTCAACTTTGGTTCAAGATCCAAAAGTAAGCTGCTTTATGCATTTTCTAGGTTTTAAGCAGTGCTCCCTTCAACCCCTCCCCAACCCCGAGTAACATACTGCCAGAGTCTTGGCAATGATGTTGAAAATCCTATTTGTTTCTTAATTGATGCTTTCCCATATCATCCATCACTCGAAGGTACAGGCACCACAGCTGCTGAAATTTTCAAAACTACAGGCAGTCCCCATCTGATGAAATAGTTGTGTACCAAAATTTCCTTGTAAACTTGGCTACTTGGAACTTGAAAAGAATTTTCTTCCATAGAGAATGAAGCCATCTGAAGTCTATTTAACTCATGGTATATCACACTCTAGTTTCTATTTTTATTTATCAACTATAGAGCTTACTATATGCCAGGCACCATGCCAACTGCTTTATAAATATTAACTCACTTAATCCTTATCACAATGTTATAAAAATAACCAAACCAAACTCGTGGCCATCAAGTTGATTCCGACTCATGGTAAACCTATAGAACATAGTAGAATTGCCTCATAGAGTTTCCAAGAATCCTCATGGAATCAAACTGCCAACCTTTTGGTTAGCAGCTATTGCTCTTAACCACTACGCCACCAGGGTTTCCACGATGTTATGAGGCAGGTACTATTATTATCCCCAATATACAGATTGGGAAACCGAGGCGCAAGAGGGGTCAAGTAACTTGTTTAAGGTCGTGCAGCTAGTAAATGGTATAGTAGAGACAGAGACCCAGGAAGTCTGGCTCCTGGTGTGTCCTTCACCTGTTCACCATGCTGCTTTTCCACCTGCTTTCTCCCCAGGAGCTGGAACCTGTCAAGCTGTCTGCCCCCCTGCCCTGGTCAGATGCTGGGGGTGGAGGTGTGTGCGTCCCCCATGTTTCTACTTCCTCTGAGCCTGTGGCGCATTCCTCCCCCATCCACCTCTGCTCCAGTTAACGACAGCAGACTGTTGTGCCCTCACTGTCCCCTTCCCCTCACCCCTACTCCCCCTGCCCATCACCCAGCATTGTGGATTCGACTTTAAGTCCATTTTTCTCCTGCCTTCCTTCAACACTGCTATCTTGGTTCACCTGACTACTTCAATGACCTCCTAATGTGTTTTCCTTCAATATGCTCTTTTCTTTAAAAACAAACAACAAACAACAAAACCCGGTTTTATGAATGTGTTAGTTTATAAGTAAAACATGATCTTTGTAGAAAAATTAGGAGATACAGACAAGCAAAAAGAAGAAAATTAAACCCAGGGATAAACTTTTCATACAATCATTTCAGATTTTATCTCTCTATCTATATATAAGGAGCCCTGGTGGCGCAGTGGTTAAAGCCCACAGCTGCTAACCAAAAGGTCAGCAGTTTGAACCCACCAGCTACTCCTCAGGAGAAAGATGTGGGTTTGGTTTACTTATATATAGTATATACACAGTCTATCCATTGTCTGTGAGTTATATTTTTCACAATGATTGAGTACTGTTAGGCTATTGGGTCACATTGCATCTGGTCGAAAATCTTCAGTGGTCACAGGTTGGGTGCAGCCTTGTTGACTTGGCCCCTGGGTCCTCTGTCACAGCCCCTCACCCTGGGGGTGTGCAGCCACCCTGTGATCCATCAGTCCCTCTCACACCACATGCCTTATCCTGCTCTGGTCCCAGTATTTCCCAGCCCTGGTCCTTTGAGTGGGCTCCTCTGTGTGTGGGAAAAGTCCACCACAGAGCAGAGAAGTGGGTCACGCTGATAAAAATTCCCCCATTAGAAACAAAAAATTCCCCCCAAGCACCTTCTGTGATGAAGGTCTCCAAGGACCCAGTGGCCCCTGCATGTTCTAATCCTATTTTCAGGATTCTTTACTCTCTTGTTAATCTGTTGTGCCTTTATCTCTCAGGAGAGAGAATCTAAGTTCTTTCTCTTGCAGTTTTTTGAGCTGAGTCAGAGATGTCAGAGACTGGTGGGGACTTCCAGAGCCACCACACCGACCACCAGTGGCCTGACCCCCCTCACAGTACCCGTATCCAGGAGCTGGAACCTGGCAAGCTGTCTATCCCCTGCACTCTGACAAACATTAGCCTTGGAGGCTTTACACACACGCCCATACGCACTCACACACTCAGAGACGCACACATGTACACACACACCGGCACGCTCCAAGACCAAAATTGCTGTTTTCTTAAATGCATCAGCAGAAAGCTACAGAACTGGGCCCCTTTCTCCTTACTTCTGCAGACCAAAATCATGACTTGTTCTCTTTTGTTTCATGGGATTAAAAAGAAAAAACCCTACAGAATCGTCACAAGCTGATTTACGTACTTTGAGAAACCCACTTGTAAATGATGCCATTCGTAATGATCAAGTTGGAGAAGAAAACGTGAAATATGCAGCTGGCAATCAATCTTTCCAGCTTCGGGCTGGGCTGGCTAATTCATCAAACTCAGATTTGATATGTCTCCTTCATCTTCTCAGCCATTCACACTTGGCTCACTAAACTATCCCTTCCCAAGGAGGGAGCCTGGCTGCCTGATGGATGTATAGATCATGCACGGCATTAAATAAATAAATAAAAAGGGAAAGCAAGAGTTAAGAACAGCCGGAAACCGCTTCAGTTGAGATTCTCTATTGATAGAGATTCTGTGTTTGAGAAAACAAGACTTGCCAGCAACAGTAGATCTTTAACACTGAATTGGACCTGAAGATGGAATCTGCTTATGTGATGAACAGCAGAAGAAACAGAGCAGACGACACAGCGTTACTAAAGGAAAATTCGGGGACGATGACAAGTCAACAGTCTACCAACAAGAAAGTCTAGTGATGGTGTAAAAGAAAGCCTGCATCTTTCACCCTCAAAAATATAACTGTTATTCAACGTTTCCTACTAAATTTTCATTACAGACTGTTTGATTACATGTTGAGTCCCTGGGTGGGACAAACGGTTAATGCACTCGACTGCGTACTGAAAGGTTAGAGATTTGAGCTCACTGAGAGATATCCTGGAAGAAAGGCCTGGTGATTTACTTGTGAAAAATCAGTCACTGAAAACTCTATGAAGCACAGTTCTACTCTGATCCATGTGGGGTCACCTCAGTGGAAACTGGTTTGCTGCTTTACAGTTTACAGAGCCCCTTCCACACACCACGGATTCTTATTTTCTCATCTTTGAGTATTTCTGAAATACTCAGTCTGTACCAAGAGTTGTGCCAGGCATTTCAGGCTCCTATGGAAGCTTCCAGAAGGGTCGCCTCACCTTGTCTGAAGGTCAGGGAAGCTTCTCATATTAGTCACAGAAAGTGAGACCTGAGGGACAATCAGACAAGGATGAGGGCCAAGGAAGGAGAGAAAAGGAGATTCCAGGCAGAGGGACCAGCAGGTGGAAAGGACCATGGTCAAGGGAGTCAAGTCTGTTTAGCTGGTGTACAGAGATAGAGAAGGCAATGATGAAAGAGTGCAGAGGCAAGCAGGGGCCAAGTCTTGAAAGCCACATTAAGGAGTAGGCTTTATTCTCAGGTTTTATCTGGGAAGACAGAGAGAAAAAACAAACGGTGTAATGTTGTGGAGTGACAACCCAACTGTGTTTCAGGAAGACCCCTCTGACTTCAGTAGAGGGAAGAGATTGTAGGAAGAGGCAGGGGGTAGACAGGCCTCCTAGTTGGCATTAAGAATGCAGGTTCAGCAAAGAAAGAGGCATTGGGGCTAGGGAAACATAGAGGATTCCAGAGATATTTAGAAGGCAGGTGCCTGGAGAATTGATGATGGATTCAGTGAGGGAAATGAGGGAAAGGAAGCAGGCCATAAGACCACCAGGGTTCCTGGCTTGGGTCACTGAATACTGCTATTCAAGGGGACACAGAAACATAGAGAGGCAGTGGGTCTGGGTCTGGTGGTGGGGCGGGAAGGTGAGGAGTTGCATTTAGACAAGTGGAATGTGAATACATTCAAACGCAGCTGTCCAGCAGGCTGTCAGGACCCTGGTGGACACTTGCATTTAAGGGATGGACACCGGACAAGGAACCTGCAAGGGAAGCTAAGGTGGAGGGGTGAGGGGTAGATAGAAGAGTGTGTGGTCATAGAGGCCAGTGGAAGGGAAAACTCAAACAAGGATGTTCAACAGAACCATGTGGCAGAGGTCAAAACAGAAAAAGTGGCATTAGACATGGCCGTGGCAAGAATTAGTGGCCAGCTATGGCAAGAACTGGTGGCCAGCTATGGCAAGAACTGGTGGCCCTCCAAGGCAGCTGAGTCATTCACTCCACACCAACGTATAGAGGACAGTCACAAGGACTGTGGAAGGTAGGGGTGGAATCCAGACTGAAGTGGGTCCAGGAGTCAACAGAAGCTGAGGAGAGTGTAGACTGCTGGTGTGGACAACTCCTTTAAGTTGTCTGGCTGCCAAGGAGAGGAGGAAGGTGAAGTTGGAGGGGGAGGTGTGTGTGATGGAGGGGTCCCTGTGATCACCAAATGGTTTTTATTAAAATGGGAAAGACTTAGGGCTGCCAAGCAATATTCTTATTCTTATTTTTATTAGCAGGGGATAACTTTCCCAAGACCAATATCTAATAAGAGGAGGTACAGGAATTCAAACACAACATCTTCTGATTCTCTTCAAAGCATCTCATCTTGGTAGCCACATATGGACCTTCACCGATGCAAAAAGAAGTACCCTGGGCTGCCTGTGCCCCAGATGCCTGCAGCTGACGACAGACACCGAGGGGAAGAGCCATGTGCCAAGCCTCAGCCCTCTCTACTTTGTGACCTATAAGGCACAGATCATGACACTGCCACCAGCAGAAAAGGCATTCCAAATATTAATGCTTCAGCCTGAAATAAAAGCAGATTCTAGAACTATACCCCCCCCCCCCCCACAAAGTGTCATTTTCAATTCCACTACTTGGCTTTCCAAGGGCTTCTTTTTTTGTCCCAGTTGTGTCATTTCACTCAGTTTTATTTTCAGAGGAGCAGACCAGTGGGTGGCCCCAATGCTGAGGCAGAAGATGGATTGGAGGCCTGAGCCGGTGCCCATTAGAGATGGGTTCCAGGGGGCTGAGTGCTCTGTATCAATACCCAGCCAGTTCTGGAGGATGAATGTTATGGAATGAACTGTGTCCCCAAAAACTGTGTGTCAACTTGGCTAGGGCATGATTCCCAGTATTGTGTGGCTGTCCTCCATTTTGTGATTAATGCGATTATCCTATGTGTTGTAAATGCTAACCTCTATGATGTTAATGAGGCAGGATTAAAGGCAGTTACATTAATGAGGCAGGACACAATCTACCTGATTAGGTTAGACCTTGAGTTAATCTCTTTTGAGATGTAAAAGAGAGAATCAAGCAGAGAGGAGAGACCTCCTACCACTAAGAAAGAAGAGCTGGGAGTGGAGCATGTCCTTTGGACTCAGGGTCCCTGTGCTGAGAAACTACTAGACCCAGGGGAAGACTGATGCCAAGACATTGCACTACAGCTGACAGAAAGACAAAGCCTTCCATTGGAGCTGGCACCCTGAATTCGGACTTCTAACCTCCTAGACTGTGAGAGAATAAATTTCTGTTTGTTAAAACCATCCACTTGTGGTATTTCTGTTACAGCAGCACTAGATGACTAAGACAGTGGTACACTGAAAAGCACTTGTGCCACATCAAATACATGTAACTCTGGGAGGAAAGGGAATACGAAGAGGAGGGGTAATGAGGAGAAAAGGAGGAAAAAGAGAAAGACAATGACCTATGTCAAATATCTGTTGAGAAGGACAATGTCTCAACATTTGTAGAAATCCCAATCTCTTCTTTCAAGGACCTACATGGGACTGAAGGAGTCCATGTTGTCAAGTCTAATACTGCCCTTGCACTTGTCTATTTACTGCTAAAAGTCCCGGGGTGGTGCAAACAGTCAACACACTTGGCTATTAACTGAAGGATTTGGGGTCTGAGTCCACCCACAGGTGCCTCAAAAGAAGGGCCTGGTGATCTCCTTCCGAAAAACCAGCCATTGAAAACCTCGTAGGGCACAGCGCAACTCTGATCCACACGAGGTCACCGCGAGTGGGAGTCAACGTGACGGCAACTGGCTGGTTATTTGTTGCCAAGAACCTGACTGTGAAACAGTATTTTTATTAACGTTTTACCATACCAGCAATTCGCGAATACACATCCTCCTTTCAAATAAGGCTTGAGTCCTCTCAGGCTCCCACAGTTACATTTAGGAAGATCTCTTCTCTCCTTCCCTCTCAGAGTTAATTACGCATTCTCTGTATCCACATGCATTTTGATAGTCAGATATATCTTCCTAGGTTTTTTTTTTAATTGTGGTAGCAATACATATAACAACACATTTTTGCCGACATAACAATTTTCACACGTACAATTCGGTGACACTGATCACCTTCATCATGTTGTGCAACCATCACCACTCTCGTTTCCCAATTGCTCCACTACCATTAACACATCTTCCCAGGTTTTGAAGGAACTATTTCAATGGCTTTAAGCCTAGTGACTAAATATACATGATCAACTTGGCTGCTTCTGTGCAAAGTTCAAAAGCTGCCAACTGGGCTCTGAGGATGCGGAGCCCCAGCTCTGAGGTGCTGGGGGCTGGGGCTGTAGCAGGAAGCACAGCAATCAGAGTCCCTGTGGTTACGGATTTGCCTTCTAGTGAGGGGAGACAGACAACACACAGAACAAAAGATGGTTCAGATGGTAACAGTGGCCAGGAGGAAACGCAGTGATGAGGTGGGTACCAAAGGGCGGGGCCGATTTAAGATTGGGTTATCACCGATGGCCTCTGTGTTGGGGGCTGAGATTATAACAAGGTGGGAGGCAGAGCTGGGGAAGGAGCAAGGCAGGAAGGAAGCTGCCACGTTTGAAGAGCACCATCAGGTTCTGGTTTACTGGAAGGTGCCAAGAGAGGCGAACGGTGGAGGAAAGTGAGACTGGCAGGTGGGCAGAAGCTAAGGGCATGGGGGGCCCTGTAAGGCAAGGAAGGCTAATCTATACTTTATTCCAAATCAGGAATTCTTTTTTTTTAGAATTTGTGTGTGTGTGCTTTAAGTGAAAGTTTACAAATCAAGTCAGTCTCTCATATAAAAACTTATACACACCTTGCTATGTTCTCCTAGCTGCTCTCCCCCTAAGAAGCACTCTCCTCTTCTCCACCCTGTATTCCCTGTGTCCACTCAACCAGCTCCTGTCCCCCTCCTGCCTTCTCATCTCATCTCCAGACAGGAGCTGCCCACACAGTCTCATGTGTCTGCTTGAGCTAAGAAGCTCACTCCTTACCGGTATCATTTTCTGTCTTATAGTCCAGTCCAAACCCTGTCTGAAGAGTTGGTTTCAGGAATGGTTGCAGTCTTGAGCTAACAGAGGGTCCGGGGACCATGACCTCCAGGGTTCCTCCAGTCTCATTCAGACTAAATCAGGAATTCTTAACCGCTTCTGTGTCATGGACACTTGGGCAGCCTGCTGAAGCTCTTCTTACAAAATGGTTTTAAATTCCAAGAAACAAAAACATGTAGAGTTAATGACAGTTAGAGGCGGTGGGTGTGATGGTGGCAGTGGTCCATCCTGGCAGGGAAAGGTATTTTATCGTTGGCACTGTCTAGCGCTGCCACTTTATAGTGATAACAAAAAGCAGATTGGGCTTTAAGCTGATTTTTTTATTGCTTTTTTGTGTGTGGACTGGTCCCATTCCACTACCGCAGCCCTGCCTTAGTACTGGACTGATTAAGGAAACCAATTATAATGAAACATAGTTATCAAAATATTAAAAAACTAATTTGTCAATAGTAATAAATAACCTCTTTGTTGATGCATTAAATAACAAGACCTGATGGTGGGTCTAAAAACTTCCATAATTTTGAATAATCGTGGGCATACATATTTTCCAGATATCTGCAACCAGCGTAACATGAAAGAAAATATCGCTCATTCTTTTGGTGACAAAGTCACAGGTACCGCTGATATTGCTGTGGCCTGTTGCCTTCACTTATAAAGAAAGGGAAAGTACATTTCAGTTGGAGGTGAGTGAAAATAAAGATGCAATTTTTTTCCAGTCCAAATTTATAGACCCCATGGGAGGAAAAAAATCCAAAAAACACTGCCATTGAGTCTATTCTGACTCATAGCAACCCTGCAGGACAGAGTAGAACTGCCCCTCAGGGCTTCCAAGGAGCAGCTGGTGGATTCAAACTGCCGACCTTTGGGTGAGCAGCAAAACACAAAAAACTCACGGACCTCCCTCTGAATTCCTGGAGGGTGTGACTAACGGGTGTAACATGCTCTGACTTAACGCTTTGATAAAGATCTCTCTGGCACCCTCTGGATGGTGGGGGTAAGGCAAATAAAATGCCCCAAGGTAATTTCTTGTCCTGAAGCTGGCATGGCCAGTTGGGAGGAAGGGCAATACCATGGCTTTTCTTGTTGAGAGGTTGCTAAAGAACAGAGATCTTCCTTTATGAGCAGCCTCTGGCCTAGTAATAAAAAAAGGTTATACTACAGAAATAATATACCTCCAGCCCTGTGTGTGGTGGGGTCACTGGCTGGTGCAGTCATTAACGCACCTGGCTACTAATTGAAAAGTTGGAGGTTGGAATCCACCCAAATGCGCCTCCAAAGAAAGACCGGGCAATCTACTTCTGAAAAATCAGCCATTGAAAGCCCTATGGAGTGCAGTACTACTCTGACACACACGGGGTCGTCTTAAGTTGGAGTTGATCCAATGGCAACTAGTATCCACCTGTGCAAAGAAAAGTGAGGAGCTTCAACCCAGAAAAGGCCCCGGTATGAGAAAAGAAACCATCTCAGTCTCTTCCTGACTGGATGGCTTTGATCCACTTGAATTCACCTCTTGGAGCCGTGGTTTCCTATAAAATGGGTCTGATGATAACTGCCTCCCAGGCTTGTTCTGTGGATTGGAGGAGCCTGCACCAGTAAGCCCTAGCCACAGTGAGTGGTAGTCAGGCCCCCCTGGTACCTTTGGTCTGGGACTCTGGTAATCAACTTCAGAGAAGTCATCTCACCTTGGGAAAGTCAAGGGATGACCCTGGATCATCTAGGAAGCTGGGGACTGAAAGGGACCTGAGCTCAATTCTGTCATCTAGGTTTGAGACAAAACAACTGCAGCTCCTCAAATACTCAATATTTATAACTCATTGAAAATGTGGAAAAGGAAACTCTTCTTGGCAGAGAACAAGGAAACCTGAGACCAGAAGAGGGTGTGGGGCTCTGGGTAGGGCAGGGGCTTTGGACTTTCCAGGCCCGTACTTCCCCCGATGCATTTGAAGAAGGCTATGGTTTTTTTGTTTTTTTTTTTTTGTCTGTGTTTAACATATGTGGGGCTTGTGGAGGGGGGCTCAGGGAGCACTAGACCTGCTGGGCCCTCAGGGCAGGGAGCCAGGAATGGAGCGCATCACTACCTAGCTCTGTGCTAGCCCAGAAGCTCCTGTCAGTGAGTTTGCACCCCTTCTGTACCCCAGCTGGAAAACGGGCCTCAGGATCTTCTTCCTTTCTCCCTTCTAAAGATTATTAAAACTTTCTAACTTGTTTTATTTCTAATTCTCTCCCTTCCAAGTGTCTCTGATTTAAGAAGCAGCAGCTCTATGTCCACTGGTCTATAATTATAAGAGAGGAGCCCTGGTGTTGTAAAGGTTAAGTGCTTGGCTGCTAGCTGAAAGGTCACCAGTCTGAACCCACCAGTAGCTCAGCGAGAGAAAAGACATGGTGATCCGCTCCCATAAAGACTGTTGTTATCGTGTGCCATAGATTAGAAACTGTGTTTTTGACTTTGTATCAGAATGACCAAGAGGAAACCTCATTTTTTTAGCACACTGGGTCTCTGTGTATGGATTTGGGGGGCCACTGGAGAGCTCTCACAGGTAGGTTGTTATTGTGTTATTGAACAGATAGCCTGGTCTTTTCTCCCACAGAGCCACTGGAGGGTTTGAACTGCAGACCTTTCGGTTACCAGCCATGAGCTTTAACCATTGTGTCACCAAGGCTCCTCCTCGTAAAGATTTACAGCCTTGGAAACCCTATGGGACACTTCTACGCTGTTCTGTAGGGTCACTGTGAGTCAGAATCGACTCAAAGGCACACAACAACGACAACGATAACAACGTGCCTGTAAGAGCTCTCCAGTGGTCCTGGAAATCCATACACGGTGACCAAGTGCACTAAAAAAGTTAGATTTCCTTTGGTCATTCTGATACAGAGTCAAAAACACAGTTTCTAATCCATGGCTTGAAATGGGGGAGTGAAAGAAGGTGTACCTCTTTGATGGTGCCCTCCCTGCCAAACCACTGTTCAGGAATTTAAATGGGACAGTACAGGGGCATACCGGGACTGCCAAAAGAACACACAAATCAGTCTTAGAAGAAATACAACCAGAACGCTCCTTTGAAGCAAAGATGGTGAGACTTTTGCTCACTTACTTTGGACGTGTCATCAGGAGAGGCCGATTCTAGAAGACGACCTCATGGTTGATAGAGGGTCATCAAAAATGAGGGAAACCCTCAATGAGATGGCCTGTCACAATAGCTGCAACAATAACCTCAAGCATACCAATGACCATGCAGACGACACGGGCCCAGGCGGCATTTTGTTCTGTTGTGAGATTGCCGCGAGCTGGAGCCGACTTGACAGCAACTAACAGCACCAGCACAGAGGAAGGGTGTGGGGAGGTGAGGAGAGCAGGGAGTGGACGAGTCTGTCCTTCAAGTGTCAGAGATGCAGCTGAAACCTAAGAACCCGACCACCATCTACGAACCCACTCTTCACTCCAAAAATCCTCTCACCCTTGTGCCCACTTTAAACCCAGATCTGCTGAACAGCTATTGCTGAGCCAACATCAAGCCACTTTTAAAGAGGGTGGGGAAATAAATGCTCTTCCCCCAGACCCTTGCTCTTGTCTGAATGGCTAAACAAAAAGCTTTGATCAGGATTGTTTTGTGGGGTTACATGGCACAAAGAGAGTAGTCGCTTGCAGTCTGAAGATCAATAGTACTGCTCTCGTTTTAATTTGTGGCTCTTTATGAGGCCAAGGCTGAACTGTGGCCTCGGGGGAATCTTCTCACCTGTGTGCACTCACCTAAGGACTCACACAGGATGAGGCTGGTGTGGGCGGTGGACCAAGGCTAACCAGCAAGTTACAGCCCTTGCCTTTTCCTTGGCCCTGTCATTAGATTTTTTTTTGTTTGTTTTAGGTCAGAGGAAATGTTATCAACACTCCTCCATGGGAAAACGTTTGTGGTTGCTGCTGAGCGTGCCTGCCACAACCGCTGGCAAGGGGCTCCAAAGTCACAGGACACAAAACCTCCTCTAGCTTCTTTTGCTTCATTTAGGCTTTGGACACTGGGCTGCTTCCTTCAAGTCCCTGCTTTCACTCCTACTCATAGCCAGGGTTTTGTTTTGTTTTTGCTAATGAATCTCATCTGGTATGTTTTAAAAAGGCATCCTAATTAAAGAACAGTCATGTGTTTGCCATAATAAGAAATGGAAACTTATGCAGTGGTGTCCCCTAACTGCACATCTTCTCCCACTATCCAAGGAGTTGGAAAGAAAGGACTTGAAGCAAGGTGGTTACACAAACTTAGATATTGGTCTCCCAATATTAATCAACACATAATTTTTTACCATTTAATCATCTACCTAAAAAATCTATGGTACCCAAGACATCATGGACCCAAGAAGTTTTAGCACTGAAAAGGATGTCTGGGGCTCAGTAATTGACTGCATGATTTTATAGATGTGAAAACTGAAGCCCAGAGTGGTGGTATAATGGTAGCAGTCAAAATAAAAGCTAAATTTCCCAACACCTGGTGAGAAGAGAGACATTTACAAGTGTCCACCCAAGACCAGACAGTAAAGATACAAAGCTGTACACATGTTCCCTCAAACCCATCTGCTCCCAAGACCAAACAAGTCAAGGACACCCTCAATTCACATCAGAAAAGTGAGGTAGCCTTCTACTGGTTACCAGCATCTAATCTTGAACTTCTCCAAGCCATTGTCTACTCAGCAGCCAGAGGAATCGTCCCAAAACACAAACCATACCCTTGTGATCTTAGGACTCCCCAGTGATCTTAGGATAAAGACCCAAATCTTGAGCATGGCCTTTAAGGCTCTGCATGGTCTGGTTCCTGCCAGCCACTCTCACCTTCAAAGTAGCCTATGCTCCAACCTGCCACAGGACCCTTGCACATACTGTTCCCATGGCTGCAACTTATTTAGTCTCTTCTTTTGCCTGTGAACACCTTCCTTTCTTTCAGCTCTTACTTCCCCAGAGAAGTCTTCCTTGGCCTTTTACAACTAGGTCAAGGTCCTTGGTTAAATGCCCTCAGGACAGCATGGTCCTCATTTCCATGTGTTACTGTACTCTTGTTACTGTGATTACTAATTAATATCTGCCTCCCCCACTAGGCTGTAAGTCACCAGAACCTCGTCTGGCTTGCTCACCATTTTGTCTTCTCACCAATGACACAGTGCAAGCATAGCAGATGCTCAGTCAATATGCATTGAATGAAAAAATAAAGTGGAAAAAGAATAAAATAATACATATAAGGCCTTCAAGGATCTTACACTCTAGAAATGTCTTCCAAGTTACCTGCACATCAAGAAGCCATTCAATGATCAATGACATTTAGCATTGACCTTTCCAAGAGAGGAAGTCCCTGGGCAATGCAAATGGTTAATGTGCTCAGCTGCTAGCCAAAAAGTTGGAAGTTTGAGTTCACCCAGAGTCACCCTAGGAAGAAAGGCCTGGCGATCTACTTCTGAAAAAGCAGCCACTGAAAACCTATTCTGACATACCTGGAATTGTCATGAGCAGGAATTACTCAAGAGCAACTGGTTTTCCCCAGAGAGAGGAAAACGACTTGATATCCTCCTTCCCTCCGCAGCACACTTGCTTCTCTGAGACCACATCACATATAATAACATACTATAGTTACTATATCAAAGTCTGCTTAGTAAAATGCCAGCCTTCCACCAACAACACGAGACCTTTGGTCAAACATAAGCCCCTACACTAAACAAAGCCCCTTGGTTCCCAGTTGTGATTTTGTTCCTTCCTGTGGTTTTGTGGGAGTCCATCAATCAAGTCTTCATTACACAACCCACAGAGATAACCCCCTCTTCATACCATCCCTGTTTTCAGACACATTCTTCATGCCTGTTGCCAGCAGCAGGCTCATTTCTCATTTCAGACACTCCTCCACTTCCCCGCAGTGACGGCAAGCCCACGGCAGGCCTATTTCCGCAATCTGACAATAATTGAAATTAAATTTCAGGTTCAATTGCTAGTTGTATTACAGACAGAGGCCATCACTGAGAAACACAGCAAAACTTAAATAGAACAGCAATCTGGGCAGAGAACATGATATAGCAGTGCCTGGATCAGCTAGAAAGCGGCAGGATGATTCTGCTTCGGCAAAGACAGTGCAGCAAAACGCAGTGAGCCTCAACAGCTATTAACAATGCCCTTCAAAATCATAGTTACAACCAGTCTCCTTTTTCTACATGAAGGCAAAGCAACATGAAATATTGACAACAAAGAAACACACTTTACAATTTTTTAAAGCCAAGGTTTTTCAGCTAAACATTATGTTCAAATTTGGGGAAACTACCTGTACCCAAACCATGTTAAGAAGACAGTTTTTTCCTTTTTATCTTCTCTATGCGAGTTAGTCCACTCCTGTGGTTCCAATGGCATTTAGGCAGATGGCTGGTGAGGGGGGCTCTGTGAGCTTGGATACATTGTTCACAGTGTGGACGCCTCTGTTAGCTGTAGATGAGTCATCTACCGTTCAATTATCTGCAAATCAAAAACACACCCATCTTTCTCTTAAGTTATAAGCATGATTAAGCTGAGTAGGTCCATTTTGGTGGTCTATTCAGCACCTATTATTTTTAGTTTTCTACTCTCTGAAGCTTATAGCCAGTAAAACGTATCTCAAACAAAACCTCCTTTACCTTCTCCAAATAAACTAAACACTCTGCGTGGCAGGTGCCAGGTGTGGTTGCTCCATTCACCCTGAAAGGGGAATGGGGATGAATTCCACCCAGGTCAGGCTGGCAGAGCCTGGCACATTTCTAGGTCTCACAAAGCTGGTCTCTCCAAAGTGAATCCCTTATTTTCGCTGCACTATTGAAAATGCTCAAGAATACAAGGCACACTCACACTTACATGTAAGTGCCAGAGCACATCCCATGGTGACATACAAACCATACTGGTAGTACACTGCTTTAAAATGACCTAGAATGTCCCTTCCATTACTTGGGTAAACAAGAGATGAGTGGGCACTGACAGCTCCATGGCACTTCTTTCATTCTAGACAACTCCACGGGCACCTCCTTCATTCTAGACAACTCCATGGGCACTTCCTTCATTTCAGACAACTCCACGGGCACTTCCTTCATTCTAGACAACTCTACGGGCACCTCCTTCATTCTAGACAGCTCTATGGGCACCTCCTTCATTCTAGACAGCTCCACGGGCACTCCCTTCATTCTTGACAACTCCACGGGCACCTCCTTCATTCTTGACAACTCCACGGGCACCTCCTTCATTCTAGACAACTCCACGGGCACCTCCTTCGTTCTAGACAACTCCACGGGCACCTCCTTCGTTCTAGACAACTCCACGGGCACTTCTTTCATTCTAGACAACTCCACCGGAACTTCTTTCATTCTAGACAACTCCATAGGCGCCTCCTTCATTCTAGACAACTCCACAGGCACTTCTTTCATTCTAGACAACTCCACAGGCACTTCTTTCATTCTAGACAACTCCACAGGCACTTCCTTCATTCTAGACAACTTCACAGGCACTTCCTTCATTCTAGACAACTCCATAGGCACTTCCTTCATTCTAGACAACTCCATAGGCACTTCTTTCATTCTAGACAACTCCATAGGCACTTCTTTTGTTTTATAACCACACGCAGGCACCAGGAAGTGTTCTGCACTTAGTAAATACCAGTCAAATGGAAAGGAATTGAGACTTGAAAAAGGAGAATGTTTTTCATTGTAACAGAAAATTTCCATCCTTACCTCTATCCTGAGAGATTCCTACAGCACCGGCTGAGACAGGCTGAAAGCAGTGACATTAACAACCCCACATCTGTATGGAATCTCGTGCACATTTCACATTGCTTACATCCTCTTATCTATATACTGATTTATTTTATTAGCTCGTAAAAGCCTGGCACTATGTTTGTTTACCTTGCTTTGACTAGCGGAAGGTCTCTTCAGGTAGACCTTGGTATTGCCTCTTGTATCAGTTTTCTTCAAAAGTGAAAGGATGGAAATATGTGTACAGAGAAAGACAAACATTCTTAAAAGTTTGCCAAGAAAAATGCAGTTCATGTTTACAGTGACCTTGCAAAGACAGCAGGAAACCTGTGAACAATGAAGTGGCCACTCATTGATTTATCTAAGGAATGATTATGGGATGCACTGTGTGTGCCAGGCATGGTACCAGATGTTGGGAAAGTGGCAGAAAACAAAATGAAAGTGGAGAGTCAGATACTAATCCAATAAAAAATGCATAATGTGGCAGGTGATCACAGATATGATGAAGAAAAAAAATGAAGCTGGCTAAGTAGAGTTAGGGAGTGCTGAGGTGGGGTGAGTTGGTGGGAATGGAAATGCTATTTTGCCAGGGACAGAAAAAGACTGCCTAAGAAGAACATTTGAAAGAAAATGAAGAAGTCAGTCACATGGGTATCTAAAGGAAAGCTTTCCATGTGGAAAAAGAAAGTGCAAAGGCCCTGGGGTATGAGTGTAATAGAATGAAAAGTATGGTGGGAGCATAGGGCTAAGGGGAGAGTGCATGTGAAGAGTAGCACTGAGGTCAGATCATGCTGGGCCTCGAGGGCCACTGGGAGGAGTGGGCAGTGCACTGAGCAAGATGGGTACCACGGGAGAAACCGCATGGGAGTCTTAAATGGAACCTTCTGGCTGCTGTGTTGACAATGGACAACAGACAGTCAAGGGCAGAGGCAGGGAGCCAGCTAGGAGGCCTCTGGAGTCACAGAGCCATTAGCAAGATGATAGGGGCCTGGGGCAGACAGTCAGGCTGGAGAAGGTGATAAAGGTGTGATTCCAGCTGATCGGTAGTGTTATCAACCACTCACCCACCCATCAACTGCTGGGTCTGAAGGAAGCTGTGCAGAATGAAATCAACAGCTGAGACATTTTGCTAAATGCTCCTATTAATGATTATTTATAGAAATGGCTCCTTTGAAAACAATCTTGTTTCCCCTAAAAATGCACAGTACTCCACGTCATCTTTATGTTCCCCCTCCTGGTATCATTTTTCCTTCGTCAGAGTTACCAAGCACACATTTGGGGTGGGGGGGATTCACTCAACAAACTTTGAGAGCTCAGCACATACCAAGCTCTTCCCAGGGCACCAGGGAGACAGTAATGCCTAATACAGACAATATCTTATATACGTCCTCCTATTTCACACTCCTGTATTATTACCATACATTGGCATGAACACTAATTGAGCACTTAACTTGTGCTAGGTGCTGTGCCCCTGCTTGCATTATCTCACTGAATCCTTAAAAAAAAAAAAAAAAAAAAAAACCATTGCCACTGAGTGGATTCTGACTCATAGTGACCCTGTAGGACAGAGCAGAACTGCCCATAGGGTTTCCAAGACTGTAAATCTTTGTGGAAATAGACTGCCACATCTTTCTCCCTTGGAGTGGCTGGTGGTTCGAACCACTGATCTTCTGGTTGGCAGCCAAGTACTTTAACCACTGTGCCACCAGGGCTCCTCATTGAATCCTTACAGATCTTCCAGCCAACAAAATGGCAACACAGAGGTTAAATAAGATGTCCAGATCACACAGCTGGAAAGTAGTGAGGCCAGAATTCAAAATGCCAAAACCAGAGCTCTTAGCTTCTACCTTCTCCTGGACTTAACGTACAGTACAGATCACAAGTCCCAAGACCTGTGTTCTCTGCCTGTTTGCTCACTTTGAGCAGAATGCTTGACTTGTCTCAGCTCAATTGCCACATTGCTAAAATGAAATAATTCTACTAGATAATCCTGTAGTCTCTTCCAGGCTAGAGATTCTGAGCTCTCGCTCTGAAACTCAGTGCTCACAGAGACTATGCCTACCTGTAAGGAGAACACAGATGCAAAGCTCACCACAGAGTACAGTTTGTCGAAGCTGACTGTTGCATGAAATAAATTGAAATACTTCCCCAATTAAACTTTTGGGTTGACCAGCTAGAAGCAAAGAAGTAAGTCTCAACGATACTCTAAGGGAGAAAAATGTTAGCAGCAGAATCCATTGCAAAAGTCTTTCTTTCAAAACTAACCAACAATCTAGCATTATCCCCTTATGTTTGTGTTGTTAGCTGCCATCGGGTTGGCTCCTGACTCATGGTGACCCCAAGCACAGTGGGACACAATGCTGCCAGGTCCTGTGCCACCCCCATGATCACTTACAGATAAGACTGTTGTAAACCATAAGGTTTTCACTCACTGATTTTTTTGGAAGTAGATCAGACCTTTCCTCCTCGTCCATCTTTGTCTGGAAGCTCCACTGAAACCTGTTCAGCACCAGAGCAACATGCAAGTCTCCACCAACAGATGGGTGGTAGCTGCACACGAGGTGCACTGGCTGGGAATCGAACCCAGGTCTTGTGCATGAGAGGCAAGAATTCTACCACTGAACCACCAAGGCTCCTCCATCCCATTATAAAAAGGAGAAAATTAACTTTCTCTACAGTGCAGATGTATCTTTTTTACAGTGCAGATGTATCTTTGCTGTGCTTGGTTAACTTGTAACAGAATCAAGACCAATCTCCACTGGTCTGCAGATTAATGAAACCTAAATTTAGCTTCTTTCAATGTCCTGTGCCTGATAGGGTGGAGCTCAATAAATACTGGTTGATTGAATTAGCCCACAAATAACTTAATGAACGTTCTAAACAATGAACCAATGAACTAATTAACTCTATAGTAATAAATATTTCCTTGAATAGAGTTTATATAGTCTTGGTTGGCAAAAGTATCACTTTCCTCTGCCAAACAAAGACAAAGAAAACACTTCAGATTTACTGATTTTAGTGTTCAGTAGAAGATGACAATTTTAGAAATTGATATTTTGAGGTGTGTAGGGAGTGAAAAAAAAAATCATGTGCAGAACTATAGGGAAAAAAAGGTCATCACGGCCTGTTCAGCAAAGAACCACAGTAAACACCCTCTGCTCCCCTGCCAGACTTCTAAGGAGTGAACCCAATCCTCGTTCACCTTCAATGCTAGGCATGAACATTGCTTACAGAGAAATTAACTGCTCAGAGCGGGTCACTTCTCCATCAAGTGATCCGCCTAGGACAGCGAAAGTTCCACAGCAGGGTAGAAGAAGATCACATACCCTGAGAATTCTTCTGGGCAATGTCATTTCTTTAACATATGTCAGAAGTTCCCCCAAGAATTTAAGAGTTAATCAAGTAATGTAAAAATTTTGTGCACAGTAAATAACAGAGGAAAAAGCCAACAGATCATTCCTTTCTTCATGGAGAACAGGTATCAGACACAATTGAGAAAAGTAAGAAAAAAAAAAACAAAACAGCTTCTGCTGTGGAAACCAGGAACAGATAGCCAGATCAAAGATGAGGTTTGACGCAACTACATAAGTCATTAGGGAAAAAACTCAATTATCTGCAGATGGAGGCCCAGGCCAAACTTCCTAGCTTAGTTATTTACATAATTTTCAGGTGTAGAGACTCAGGGTACATTTTAGAACAAATCATAAAAATATTTGTGGACAATGATTTTCTAATGACTTTTTACTACAAATAAGTTCAACTAAAATAATATTAATGACAAATTGTAAAGATTTTAGAGGCAATTGAGATGTAAACTTTGTTAAGATAATAAACTTAGTCTTTAAATTCACAAGTACAATTTCTACTGTTTTTTTGTTTGTTTTAACCAGGGATGACACAGAAGGAATTTTTTGTGTATATAAGTTTAAAATTTGCAGACTCCACTATTTAAATGAAACATATGTCACAGAGACAAAATAAGTCTCCCTCCCCACTGATTTTCACAGCTTGCTCAGACCTGCATTTGGTAACAGTTTGGTTTTTTGTTTGCTCGCTTTTCTTTGATGTCCATGAACGGAAGCAGTGCAAGTAGCACAAGAATCTGAACTATAAAAAATGGCAATTTAATACAATTAAAACTAACATTACTATACAAAGTGTCCTCAGACACTTTTTTGTATCTACTACTTGCTCTGGAGGAGGAGGATGGTCATGTTTATACCTGGGAAACACTGGAAACAACAAAAATGCCCCTCAGTGGGGAATCATGTTAAACCCAACTATGGCCCATCTGTTTTATGCAAAGATAGCCCACTCCCCTTGAGTCAGTTCCAACTTATAGGGATTCCATGCTTTGCAGAGTAGAGCTGAACTCCAAAGGGCTTTCTTGAGACATGTCCTTCAATAAATTAATAAGATAAACAAAGCAGGTACATCCATACAATGAAATATTATTCATTGATGAAAAGAAATGAGCTATTAAGCCACAAAAAGACATGGAAGAAAAATGCATATTGTTAAGAGAAAGAAGCTGCTCTGAAAAAGCTACACACCTAATGATTCCAACCATATGACATTCTGGAAAAGGCAAAATTATGTTGTTGTTGTTAGGTGCTGTTGAGTTGATTCCGACTCATAGCAATCCTATGCACAACTGAACAAAACACTGTCCGGTCCTGCACCATCCTCACAATCGTTGTCATGCTCGAGCCCATTGTTGCAGCCACCGTGTCAATCCCCTTCATTAAGGGTCTTCCTCTTTTTCACATGTGCTTACCCATACATAGAAACCCTGGTAGTATAGTGGTTAAGAGCTATGCCTGCTAACCAAAAGGTCGGCAGTTCAAATCTACCAGGTGCCCCTTGGAAACCATAAGGGGCAGTTCTACTCTGCCCTTTAGGGTTGCTATGAGTCAGAATCAACTTGATAGCAGCAGGTTTTTTTTTTTTTACCTGTACATATATAAGGAAACCCTGGTGGTGTAGTGGTTAAGTGCTACGGCTGCTAACCAAAGCGTTGGCAGTTCGAATCCACGAGGCGCTCCTTGGAAACTCTATGGGCCAGTTCTACTCTGTCCTATAGGGTTGCTAGGAGTCGGAATCGACTCGACGGCACTGGGTTTGGTTTTTTTTATACATATATAAACATACACATCTGCCTATGTAACCACACGCATATATTACTGGTTGTTAATACTGTTGCAAAATTGTATATGTTGTGGCTTTTACCAAAATCACCCCTTATTCTTGTGTACTTGTTAGTGTCATCTTTTACCCTGGTCAAGTTGTGCAGACGTCACCCTTATTGGTATTGCCTTACCCATCAACCAAACTAACAAGTGTCTATCTAGAAAGCGATTTCCCCTCCCTACCCCTTCCACTCCTTGTAACCACTAAAGAATGTTGCTTCCTGTACGTCTATCTATTCTTGTCTTCTTATAAGAATGAGATCATACAGTATTTGTCCTTTTGTGATTGACTTATTTCACTCAGTGTAATGTCCTCCAGATTGATCCATTGTTACAGTACATGCACGGTATTCCATTGTGTATATGTACCAGTGTGTTTCTCCATTCATCTGTGGATGGGCAGTGAGGTTGTGTCCATCTTTTTGCTATTGCAAATAATGGTGCAACGAATATAGGTGTGTATATATCTGTTTGTGTTGGCAGTTTTAGTTCTCTAGGGTATATACCTTCAAGTGGGATTGCTGGATCATAGGGTATTTCTACTTCTAGCTTTTTGAAAGCACCATATCATTTTCCATAGTGGTTGTATTAATTTACAATTCCACAAGCAACTCTTCATGTGTTTGTTGGCTGGCTGGATGTCCTCTTTGGTGAAGTGTCTCTTCATGTCCTTTGCCCATTTTTTAATTAGTTTATCTTTTTGTTGTTGACTTGTTGAAGTTTTCTATATATTTTAGAGACTAGACCCTTCTCAGATAAATCATTCTCAAAGATTTTTTTCCCAATCTGTAGATTTTCTTTTTACTCTTTTGATAGTTTTTTGATGAGTGTAAGTACAGGTAGTCCGTGTGTTACAAACAACTGACTTACATACAACCCATAGTTATGAATCAACCCCCGTAAAGACTATATTAAAAATATGAGGTACTTACAATGCGCCCTAATAACAAATGGGCGCTACTTTACCACATGCATCCAAACAGTACTATTATCACTGCATTATTCTGTTAAAGGTGTTTTACTGTATCTGGAAGTGTTTCTTTAACGTCTTTTACATACACAAGATATAAGACAAATATTTGACTAACTGACGTTGGATACGAATTATACCTAATTGTTCCGATTTACATACAAATTCGACTTAAAGACAGATTTAGGAATGGAATTTGTTCGTAATCCGGGGAAAGCCTGTATTTAATTTTTAGGAGCTCCCCGTTATCTAACTTGTCTTCTTTTGCTCATGTGTTTGTATGCCTCTCACTTTTACAAAACGTTTTACCTTCTCTCCTTTAAAACACTAAAAATCTCAAATATCAACAGGTCAAAATCAATTGTACATATTTGTTGTATCTTTTTATCTCATTCCTTTGAATTACAAAAGGAATACACACATCATAACAGATTGGGTGTCTTAAGCAGGGTTTCTTAATCTCGACTCCTCAGACCCCCCTCCTCCTCCAAGAGTCTACAGATAAAAATTCAGGGCATCTGCAAACTTGGATAGAAAAAAAAAAAAAAATCATTTTCACTGACACCTGAAATTTAGCATTTCCTTCCAGTATGAATGAAGGCCACAAATCACAGGAGCAGTAGCAGACATGTGACTCTGCCAACGTGGAAATCGCTGTATTTTCAAACCACAGTGTAGTTTTGCTGCAGGTATTTCAAAGTATCACTTACTCTTACCATCTCATGGAAGCCATTTCAGTTATTAGACTTGCTGTCAGATCTTATTACTGAATGCATTCATTAAGGAAGCACACATGTCACTCTCATCACATACTTACTTTTCAAATACTTTGATAGCTATAATTTATTACAACTGGTTTTCGTGTAATTCTTCTATGTATTTTATTTTAAGCACATAAAAACCGTTTTCTGTAGGGTGAGGTGTTCATATGCCAAAGGTTAAGATGTCAATCTTAATCCCCTGCCTCTGCCAATTCCATTCTCCCAACGTACCACCATCCCCACTACAGTATGTAATCTTCCATGCTTCTTCCTTTACATGGGCAAATATATATCAGGAGCATAACATACATTTTGTGTTCTATAGTTGCATTTTATACTCCCATCATGTCATATAAGTGTCTATATAATCCTACCTCATTTTATTAAACCTACAGAGCAGCTCATTGTATGGTTCTATCATAATTTAATCAAATCCCTACTAATGGACATCATGCCATTTCCAGCTTCTGGTTCCTATAAACAACATTGTAATAAACATCCTTTATATATAGTCTTCATATACTGTTTAAAAAATTTTTCGCAATCAGTCCTACTTAAAGAGCATTGTACCAACAAAAAAAGATCTTCAAATTTAACCAGAAACTCAATTTTATATTATAAAATCAACAGTAACTATAGATAATATTTTTTGTGTTTACAAGGGGCCAGGTACTAAAGGCTTCACATGGATTAACTCATTTTAACCCTTACAACTTTAGGGTGTGGTAGCATTATGACTTCCATTTTACAGGAAAGGAAACTGAGGCACAGAGTAATGTTTTGGTTTCTAAGTTCCCAGTTTGTAATTCTGGTGACAAATTCAAACAAATGGGTGTTCCTGGAGCACAGGAGCCCTCATTTCACGTGGGCACCATCCACGGCACTTTGAAGGGGAGCCGTAAAAGCTAGACACGCTGGTCTACACATTGTTACATCATCAGCTTCTGAGAGTTACGTGGGGGAGCTCCTGGCAATGCCTTTGTCGCTGTGCTTTTCAAGAGGTGGATCAAAGAGAGAAGATCACAGTGATTATTACAATCCACCACCTGACCAGTTAGACCACACGGTGATTATTACAATCCACTGCCTGACCAGTTAGACCACACAGTGATTATTACAATCTACCACTTGACCAGTTAGACCACACGGTGATTATTACAATCTACCGCCTGACCAGTTAGACCACACGGCGATTATTACAATCCACCGCCTGACCAGTTAGACCACACGGTGATTATTACAATCTACCACTTGACCAGTTAGACCACACGGTGATTATTACAATCCACCACCTGACCAGTTAGACCACACGGCGATTATTACAATCCACCGCCTGACCAGTTAGACCACACGGCGATTATTACAATCCACTGCCTGACCAGTTAGACCACACAGTGATTATTACAATCTACCGCCTGACCAGTTAGACCACACAGTGATTATTACAATCTACCACTTGACCAGTTAGACCACACGGCGATTATTACAATCCACCACCTGACCAGTTAGACCGTACGGCGATTATTACAATCCACCACCTGATCAATTAGACCAACGGCAGTTAGGCTATGTCAACAGTGAGCAACTCTACTGTCAGAGATGGAAGCATCAGAACACCCTTTGGACTCATCATGGGTCTCCACCACTTTGGGCCCAAACGATTTCACAGACAAGAGAAGCCGACTGTAAATCCAAAGGGAAAAGAATGTCAACAGGCTAAATAAAAGCATCACTAATGAAGACCCAATCTCGGCACCAGGCCTGGTCTCCCACTCGATAAGAACATATTAAAATCTCCCACGTAATTCATCAAGGCCTGATGCTGGCCAGGGCAAGGCTAATCTCCCCAGCTAGCAAATTCCAGAGTAGACCAAGAGAAACAAAACCACAGAAATGGTATCTTTTTAATTATCTGGACTCTGCTGAGCAGAGATAGAATAATCCTGCTGCTATTCCGTGTCTGGTTTAACATAGCCTAGCAATGAAATGTCATTCAGCTTAGTCAAGACAGAAAAGCTCCCCGCTCCACTCCCTGCCACCGCCATCCCCTTCTGTATCAATTCTTAGGCTTTAAGCATTCGTGTAACAGTAATTAGGATACACAGGTTTGGAAATTTGAGGATGTCTGTTATAAGCCTCAAAGCTGATTTGCCAATAAGACCAGCTTAACGTCCTGTATGCCAAGGACCACCAGAAGCCACGGCCCCAAATACTTTCTTCTCCTTTCTTTCCTGTCCCGGTGGCACTGTGGAGTAGCTGTGTAATCAAGCTATCCTGGGCTTGAATTGACAGTTAGCTGTGACTTTGAGCAAGTCGATTATTTCTATGGGCCTCAGTTTCCCGATCTACGCAAAGGAAATGATACCCACCCCACCCGCCACAGTCACAAGATCATAGTTAGAATTAAATGAGACATTTGGAAAGCACATAGCATGTGAATGATAATGCTAGTTACACATAAAATAATAACTGCGCTGCTGGCGCAGCAGTAAGGTGCTTGGGTGCTAACCAAAAGGTTGGCAGTGTGAATCCACCAGGCGATCCTTGGAAACCCTATGGGGCAGTTCTACTCTGTCCTATAGGGTCACTATGAGACAGAATCAACTCGATGGCAACAGGTATAATGAGCACAGTGATTGGGAGGACAGGCCTGGGAACCCAAAGCTGGGTCACTTGCTGGCTAGTTAATACCTTTTATGCATACCAGTTGCCTAGTCTCTAGGTGGGCATGATGTGAGGATTAAATGGTGAAGTGTCTAACAGCACAGTGCCCCTCACGAGTCCATATGCACTCAGTTAAGAGTAGCTGCTCTTGTCACTACATATCTAACGGGCCTCCCATAGCTCTGTTACATAACAAAGGGCCTGAGCATTATCCTCCTTCCTTCCCTGAAACTCTAATTAACATTTACCCCCAGTAAACCCATGCTAATAAAAATAAGACTAAGCATCTTAGAAATACCCATCTAAGTAACTCAGTCGGAGACTTCATTCATTCATTCAATCACTCACTTGTCTCAGACATATTTATGGAGCACCTATGAGCCACGGAGCCCTAGTGGTGCAGTGGTTAAGAGCTACAAATGCTAACCAAAAGGTCAGCAGTTTGAATCCACCAGCTGCTCCTTGGAAACTCTGTGGGGCAGTTGTACTCTGTCCTATAGGGTCACTATCAGTCAGAACTGACTCGTAAGCAGTGGGTTTGGTTTTTGGTTTGGTATGACCCATACCATTTGCTTTGAAGGAGCTCACAGTCTCTTGGTGAATGTGTAAACAGATCATGACTATACCATATACTGTATAAATCCAAGAACACCTTGCTGTGCCCTGAGTGATCAGAGTCCAAATGATGGCCTGCCATTGCACACCTGGGGTAAATATGTTCATCTCCTCTTCTGCCTTGGATTTTTAGACTCGCTTCCCTTTTTGTTGATGTGCCACTGACTTTCTAACATTTATCTGTCCCCTTCTCTCAGTCGTATGAAAGAAAGGACTTCAAGCCCACCCACATTTAATGCTTATTGAGTACCCACTACTATTGCCAAGCTCTGTGCCAGGGGCTGGGGATGCAACAAGGGTGAAACATAACCTTCCCCTCACCCCCCCATGAGGAACTCACAGCCTGGCTGGGGAGACCTATGAGGAGGCAGGCATCGTAATGCTGTGTGGTAAAGGCTAGAACAGAGTTATACGTGTGTGGGTGGGTGTGGGGGTTTGGGTGTGGGTATGCACACACAGGGCAGAATGCAGTGGGAGGCATGGCTGGAAGGCAGGATATGACAGGGTCCTGGGAGTTCTGGGAGCCCCTTAGAGCGCGCTGAGCTATGAGGGATAAGCAGACAGGAGGCAGGTGAAGAGTGTGGAGAAGGGCACTCTAGACAAGGGGACTAGAACACACAGGCAACATGGAACATGGTTTGAGAAACTGAAAGAAAACCAATGTGGTTGGCCTGGGTGTATAAAAAGTAAAAGGGAGCCATTCACCCCTCAGGGTCCAGCCACCTGCTCCCATGGGGAGGCCCCAGCAGCACGGAAAGGAAGCCTTGCCAACAGTGTCATGCCCAATGGTGGTGAGAGGATGGGCAGTGGCCAGACTGAACAAGGCTGTGTAAGCACTGCAAGGACTCTGGGGCCCTGGACACAGGCAGGCAAGATTTGTATTTTAAAAAGATGACTCTGGCTGCTGTGTAGAGGACAGTCTGCAAGGAGGCTGAGAGGCCAGCAAAGAGGCCACTGAGACACTGAACAGAGCTAAGCAGCAATGAAGATTTGCACTCACGGAAGTGAGCTCCAGGAAAGGCTACTTCACTCTTTGCGGAATAGGCTCAGCTCTTCCGTGACTTCTCTCATTAAGAGGAGAGAGAATGGGCGCAATGGAGTCTGTGCCTGTTGGGAATCTGGGTGGACTTTGCAGAGGAGACAGAAGAGGTGGTCAGATCACCAACACGTGGGTCTCAAAAGCATCAAGAGCCAGCAGTAAGTTCTTCTCAAGTATGCCTCGCCAGGGGCTTTAAATAGAGCTCATCCTGCTGGCTGCAAAACGGCAAACCCAATGCAGGAAGGATGTGGACTCGATCCCGTCCCACACCCATCATGGTCCAGCCACCTGCTCCCGTGGGGAACCCCACCAGCACGGAAGGGAGGCCATGCCACCAGCATCACACCCAGTGGCCAGAAGAGGAGCCTGGCTGGCCCTGATGGAGTAGTGGGAGGCAGGAGTCTAGTCCATACCTTCCTCAGGAAAGGCGAGGAAGATGGGGACATCCAGACAGAGGGGACTGGACAGACACTGACCGGGAGCCACACAGGAGTGGGGCTCCTCCTACAGTGGGGAGTGGAAGGCATCCATCACATCACAGACTTAGCCAGGGACCTGCAGTGTAGTGGAAAGAGAGATGGGCTAGAGAAACCTGAAGACAACCTCCAACTCCTGGGCGGTTTCAGACAAGACACCAACTTCCCTGAGTTTCATTTCTACCTTTCACTCCCAGAGGCATATAAACTGGCTCACAGGTTTAAAAAACACTCACACCCTTTTAGCCAGGAATTTCATTTCTTGGACTTTATCTTACCCATAAAAGAGGTTACACGAAGATATTCTTGGATGTCCATCAGTGTTATTTATGATAGTGAAAAGTTGGCACTTATCTAAATAGCTAATAAAGTACTGGTTAAATAAACTTGGTAATCCATTTCATAAAGTACTCTATAGTTAATAAAGATAATGCTCTTGTGTTGAATGTCAACCAATCAGATATATCCCTGTACTCTTCCCAACTCTGCACAATGCTCTGCAGAACTAAGTATAAAAGACACGTGCTTATGCGCTTTCTTCCGAACGCCATCCTGAACTTCCATTTTGGCGCCTCCTGATTTGCCAGTCTTTGGATTTAATAAAACACGTATTTTATGGGGAAAAAAAAATTAATGCTCTTGAACAATACTCCTGGATATGGTGAAATGGTCTCAATATAGTAAGAGAAACATGCAGGGATAAATTAATATGTGTTATTATCCCAAACTAAAAAAAAAAGAACTGTGTGTGCTTATATAAACTTTAAAAGCTGGTTAAAAATACATTATGCTATATCGCTGTTGCCGTGGAGTCGATTTTTGACTCATGGTGACTCCATGTGACAGAGTAGAACTACCCCACAGGATTTTCTAGGCTGTAATCTTTTGGGGAGCAGATCACCAGGTCTTTCTCTTATGGAGCCGCAGGGTGGGTTTGAACCACCAACCACTGGGCTAGCAGCCACGTGCTTAATCCTTGCATCACCAGGGTGCCTTACATAAGCTACACAGGATACATATACGTAGCAAGTCTACAGACAGGCAAGGAAGCAAAAAACATCAAACTCAGCAGAGGGAAGAGGTTTGCAAAGGCCTCTGCCTCTACTGTTAAAGCCTTCTTTTTTCAGTTTATACAAGGGGTTTTAGCCATTCTGTACATCTGAAATACTTCAGAAAGAAAGAAGCTCTAAAGTGAGTGTGCGTGTGATGACAGGAAAGAAATACATCAAAATGTAGCTACTGCTTTGAGGTGGGATTACTGATGAATTATCTATTGTTCACATTTTCCAAATTGTCTATGAGGAACATATAGTCCTCCTTTTCATCTTTTACATTATTTTTATTACTGGAAACTATTTTATGTCCACCCTCAGAATGTGTTTTTCAAGAAAGAATATTTTGTCTCTGAGCAGCACCCTCCAGCGGGGCAGCCCTCTGTACACCTGGCTCTCCCGCCCAGGGCCTTTTCTGGGGCCTCTCCAATGCCCAGCTCTACATGCAGGCATCCCTCCCCACTTAGACTCTAATCTAGAAGAGTGTGTGGGGGAAGCAATCTCCGCCTAGCCATCCCACCGCCTAGCCATCCCACCGCCTAGCCATCCCACCGCCTAGCCATCCCACCGCCTAGCCATCCCACCGCCTAGCCATCCCACCGCCTAGCCATCCCACCGCCTAGCCATCCCACCGCCTAGCCATTCCACCGCCTAGCCATCCCACTCGCATCCTCTGATGCAAGAAAAGATTTGTAGGTGGCTGCTGCGAAAGGTCTCCACTTTGCACACTGTTTTAAAAATTATACGTCACTGTTTTTTTTTTCCCTGGAATAGTTTGCCTTCTGTCACGCCAGGAAGCTGGGGTTCTGCCAGTGGATTGGGTGGAGTAGTGGGGAGAAAAAAAAAAAGACACCAATTATAGCATCAACTAGTGTGGACTTTCCAGTCAGAATTCACTTTTCATCAAGTGCTGAGCATGGAGGGTGGGAAAACAATTCTTTGGAGGAACGTCACCAGATCTTAAGACCCTTCCAGTTTCCTCTGTAAGAGGAATTTTTAACATGGGGTCTTGGCTGGGCTCCAGGGGGTCCATCCTCTGAAACTATGCATCGATCTTTTCAAAATTTTTTGCAGTCCAGTGCTATCGCCAGATTCCCAAAACAAGTGAGGATTCCAATTCTGTGAGAACCAGCTTACCCACTGCTATTGGATCTCTACATCTAACTTCAATAGGAGGCTGGAGAGGAGACTGGTAGGAAAACTCTCTTCTAGGTACCTCTCAGAATAGTCATTTGAAGCTTTAAAATAAAAGAAGAAGTCAATGGGAATGTTTATTGTTATCATCACTCAGACTTCCTAAAGGGCTCTATTAGCCACTTACTTTTGAATCAAACGGGGAGGATTTCACCAGTGTGAACAACTCCTTGTTTAATGTCACAGAGACATTTCTTTAAAGGGGGTATGTGTGCTGAATCCCACATCACAGTAGGGAAGTTCACTGTGTGTTTTTACTGTTGTTGTTGTTAAATCCATCAACCAGTAAGTATTTACCAAGAGCCCACTGGGTACCCAGTACTGGGCTGAGCTGCAATGGAAACTTGCCTATGACCCCCGAAGACTCCTGTTCCTTCATCTTGCAACTTTTTGTTCAAAAACATCTGATAAATGTCTCTCTTCTTATTAAATGGAACCCAAATTGAGAGTTACTAATATTACTTCCCTAAGCCCTCGCATCCTCCACTATGACTCATCCATCAAAACCCACCTTTTTTCAGATACTTTCCACCACACACAGAGCCGACTCAAAACACCCCTCGGGAGCAGCGTCAGTTAGTTAAGGGACTGTGACCTTACTGGACATCACCATTTAGAAGCATAAAGTCCCTCTGAGCAGCCCACAAGGCTATCTATTTATCAGAACAGTTAGTTAGGATCATATATTTATTTAGATATTGTTGCCTTTTTGGCAAATGTCTTCCTATGTGTGACTCCACTCACTACTCCATTCAATGGAACTCAGCTCCACTGAGTGCCTACAAGGTAGGAGGCACTGAACTCCCCATGGCCACATCCGAATCTGTCACACATTCTGTTATCTCTGTGTGACTCTGACTGCCAGTAGAACCTCAAAACACCAGTTTTCACGTCCCTCCAACAGCTTCTAGAGTACTCTAACTTTTAGAATTATTACAAATATTATGTGCCAGTATCTGGAGGATATTCTGCTCAGGTTTTGGAAATCTTTTTGCCAGAATTCAAGAAAAGTATCAAGAAAATCAGAGATGAGTTTGAACATAGCTGAATCTCTACACACAGCCCTGTTGGTAGTAACAATGCGCTCTTCCATAAAAGTCTCTTTACTGTCATAAAGCATGATCTATAATAAGATGGCCACAAAAAGAAACATCTGCATCTGTCTGAGGAGTTGCTTCACTCATTATCTGATATTGAGATGACCTCGATGAGAAGGCAAGGTCATTCATGCATTCAAGACAAAAACAAAAATTGCAATTCATAATGGCAAACACTTCTTTCATTTATGAGAATTTAGTGCTTAAGGAGCCCTGGTGGTGCAATGGTTAAGCACTTGGCTGCTAACTAAAAGGTTGGTGGTTCAAATACACCCAGCAAGCTACATGAGAAGAAGACCTGGCGATCTGCTTTCATAAAGATTACAGCCAAGAAAACACAATGAGGTAGTTGTACTCTGTCACATGGGGTTTCTATGAGACAAAAATTAACTCAACTGTACTCAACAACAACAGCAGTGGTTCTTTGATAAAAAGCTTGTATATATTTGCCTGAAAAATAAATACAAATATGATGAGGCATGATTTTAGAAATGAGCTAGATTGAAGTCCTGCCTACATCCCCCTGGAGTTCCACTCTATCATTGGCAAAATGAAGGGACTGGAATACATAACAGCTCAGGATCCTTTACATGTGGAAAATTAATGACTCTAATAATTTCCATAAACTAAAAAATATTCTAGATACAAAAAAAACTTGTTGTTGATAAGGGAAGTTCCACAAACTTCGCTTTTCAATAATAAAACATTCAGTGAGTAAAGTAAAACCCAGAACACAATTGCCTTTGTTCTGTTACCATGGCAACATTAATAATTGGAACGTGGAATACATGAAGTATGACTCTAAGGAAATTAAAACCTGTCAAAAATGAAATGGAAAGCATAAAGATCAGTATCCTAGGCTTTAGTGAGCTGAAATGGACTGGTATTGGCCATTGTGAATTGGTCAATCACTTGTTCTACTATGCTAAGAATGACAAGCTGAAGAGGAACAGTGTTGCATTTATCATCAAAAAGAGTATTTCAAGATCTACACTGAAGTACAATGCTATCAATGACAGAATAATATCCATATGCTTACAAGGAAAACCAGTTAATACAACTATTATTCAAATTTATGTACCAACCACTAAGGCCAAAGATGAAGAAACTGAAGATTTTCACTAACTTCTGCAGTCTGAAATTGATCAAACATGCAACCAAAATGCGTTGAAAATTACTGGTGATCAGAATGCAAAAGCTGGAAACAAAGGAAAGGATCAATGGTTGGAAAACATGGCCTGGTGATAGAAACCATGCCAGAGATCACATAATAGAATTTTGCAAGACCAATGACTTCTTCATTGCAAATACCTTTTTTCAACAACATAAACAGTGACTAAACACATGGACCTTGCCGGATGGAATACACAAGAGTCAAATTGACTACATCCATGGAAAGAGATGATGGAGAAGCTCAATATCATCAATCACAACAAGGCCAGGGCCTGAATGCAGAACAGACCATCAATTGTGCGTATGCAAGTTCAAGCTGAAGCCAAAGAAAATTAAAACAAGTACACATGAGCCAAAGTATTACCTTGAGTATATCCCACCTGAATTTAGAGACCATCTCAAGAAGAGGTTTGACACATTGAACACCAATGATTGAAGACTAGATGAGCTGTGGGATGACTTCAAGGAATCGTACGTGAAGAAAGCAACAGGTCGTTAAAAAAAACTGGAAAGAAAGAAAAGACCAACATGGATGACAGAAGAGACTCTGAAACTTGCTCTTGAACGTAGAGTAGCTAAAGCAAATGGAAGAAATGATGAAGTAAAAGAGCCAAACAGAAAATTTCAAAGGACAGCTGGAGGAGACAAAGTATAATAATGAAATATGAAAACACCTGGAGTCAGAAAACCAAAAATAAAGAACATGCTTAGCCTTTCTCAAGCTGAAAGAGCTGAATTAAAAATTCAAGCTTCAAGTTGCAATACTGAAGGATACTATGGGCAAAACCCTCAACAATGCGGGAAGCATCAAAAGAAGATGGAGGGAATACACAGAGTCACTGTATTAAAAAGAACTGGTCGATGTTCAACCATTTCAGGATGTACCATATGATCAAGAACTGATGGTACTCAAGGAAGAAGCCCAAGCCGCACCGAAGGCACTGGCGAAAAACAAGGGTCCAGGAATTGATGGAATACCAATTGACATGTTTCAACAAACTGATGCAATGCTAGAAGCATTGACTCATCTATGCCAAGAAATTTGGGAGACAGCTACATGGCCAATCAACTGGAAGAGATCCATATTTGTGCCTATTCCAAAGAAAGGTGATCCATCAGAAAGTGGAAATTATCAAACAGTATCATTAATATCACAAACAAATAAAATTTTACAAAAGATAATTAAAAAATTGTTGCAGTAGTACATCAACAGGAAACAGCCAGAAATTCAAGCAGGGTTCAGAAGAGGACATGGAACGAGGGATGTCGTTGCTGATGTCAGACGGATCCTGGCTAAAGGATATCAGAAAGATGTTTACCTGTGTTTTATTGACTATGCAAAGGCATTCAACTATGTGGATCATAACAAATTATGAATAACATTGCAAAGAATGGGAATTCTAGAACACTTAATTGTGCTCATGCAGAAACTGTACATAGACCAAAAGGCAGTCATTCCAACAGAACAAGGTGATAGTAACCAAACCAAACCAAACCCAGTGCCGTCGAGTCGATTCCGACTCATAACGACCCTATAGGCCAGAGTAGAACTGCCCCATAGGGTTTCCAAAGAGCGCCTGGCGGATTTGAACTGCCAACCCTTTGGCTAGCAGCTGTAGCACTTAACCACTACGCCACCAGGGTTTCCAAGGTGATCGTAAGTGGCTTCAAATCAGAAAAGGTGTGCATTAGGGTTGTACCCTTTCATCATACTTATTCAATCTGTGTGCTGAGGAAATAATCCGAGAACCTGGACTATATGAAGAAGAAAGCAGCATCAGGATCGAAGGAAGACTCATTAACAATCGGTGTTATGCAGATGACACAACCTTGCTTGCTGAAAGCAAAGAGGACTTGAAGCACTTACTGATGAAGATCAAAGATTACAGCCCTCAGTATGGATTACACCTCAACATAAAGAAAACAAAGATCCTCACAACTGGACCAATAAGTAATATTATGATAAACGGAGAAAATATTGAAGTTGTCAAGGATTTCAGTTTAGTTGCATCCACAATCAATGCCCATGGAAGCAGACACCAAGAAATCAAATGATGTATTGCACTGGGCAAATCTGCTGCAAAAGACTTCTTTAAAGTTAAAAAGCAAAGATGTCACTTTAGGACTAAGGTGTACCATGGTATTTTCAACCACCTCATATGCATGTGAAAGCTGAACAATGAGTAAGGAAGATCGAAGAATTTGAATTATGGTGCTGGTGAAGAAGAACACACAAATCTGTCTTGAGAGAAATTCGCCTTCTTAGAAGTGAGGATGACGAGACTTTGTCTTACATACTTTGGACATGTTATCAGCATGGATCAATCCCTGGAAAAGGACATCATGCTTGGTAGAGGGTCAGTGAAAAAGAGGAAGACTCTTAACAAGATGGATTGATACAGTGGCTGCAACAATGGGCTGAAACATAGCAACGATTTTGAGGATGGTGCAGGGCTGGGCCATGTTTCGTTCTGTTGTACATAGGGTCACTATGAGTTGGAACCAACTCAACGGCACCTAACAACAGAAACAATCACGGTAATCTAGTAAACTAGCCCAATTCCATCAAAATGGTGGCCCAAAGACTGGAACAGACAAGCACCAGCTGGTGAAATAAAGATGCTCAAGTACATTAACTGGATGCCAGCTCGGGCTCACTCCACCATGGCTGTTGGCATCATAGAACCCTACAATAATTAAAATAACTAAAACAGCATTGTTTATACTTATAAATAAATGTCATCAGTTGAAAACCCAATAATCTATATTCAATGAAGTTTCAGTTTTTCACACTGGTTTTGGAAGACCTGATCCCCACCCCTTCTGATTAACAGATGAGGAAATTGAGGCTCAGAGAGGAAAAGTGACTTGCCCAAAGTTACAACACTCTTAGAGGCAGGACTAAGACCAGGACTCAGTTCTTAAATGTAAGCGTAGGGGCCTTCTCATCTCATACCAGTGGCTTTCGTGGTCTCTGGAGGGGAGAGAGACCAGGGTCTATTAGAAGGATCCACCACAAGCAATGGTTAAATTCCAAGGAAGCATAAAAGACTAAGAGACTTGGGGATCCCAGGGAGAGTCTGAGGCCCCCACTCTGGATAATGGGGGCATCAGAGGCCCTGGCAGACTTGCCAGTTATATCAATACAGGGGCACGGATGCCAGGCAAAGAAAACTGCTGAAATTAAGCATCAAGGATGGCCTGAAAAATGTAAGAAAACTTTTTTTTTTTAAATCTCTATCGGTACAAGCATTCAACTACCCGATCACTTAAGTATCTTTTGGAAACTTTGTTTGTTTGTTGCTAAAATCATTTATTCTCTGTATGTAAAAACCATTAAGCTGTATGATACTGAGCAAGTTTTTCTAACATCTCTGAGCCTTGTTATCCTCCTCTCTAAAATGTGTCATCGTGAGGACCATGGATATATAATGTAAGTATATAGTCTGGCACAATGCTTGGGACCAGCTGAGCATCCAAACCATTGCTGAAATAGGGTGAAGAACATGTTTATTCTTATCCATGTTTTTCCCAAATTAATATGCACAAATGTGGAAATTTATGCTTTTAAAGAAAAAAGAAAAAAAACTATGAGACTAACATTTGGTGGGTGCCTAGTATGCACCAGAAAATGTGTGTGGTATTCTCACTTTTATCCTGTTATTTAATCTGCATGAAAACTCTGTTAGGTTAATCTTTTCAACCCAATTTTCCAGGTGAGGAAACAGAGGCAGAGAAAGGTGTCACAGAAACAGTAAGTGTGAGAATTCTACTTCAAACTAGAATGTGTTGATGCCAACATCACTCTGCCAAGCTGTTGAAGACCTCTTCTGGCCTTTGGGCCATCCAGATGCTTGAGTGGGGTCAACCTGCTAAGTGTCCCCAAAAGGGAGTTAACATCTGGCCCATCTTCTTGAACTGGGCTCTAAAACAGTGGGGTTGATCTAGAGTCTACCCAGGTGCACTGAATTCATAACTCATTTTATGAGAGAAAAGACACAGACAATAAACAAGTTAGCTTGGAAGTCTAAGCTGGCCACGTAGCTCCCTTCTGTGAAATGAAATGTTCTTTTGTTCAAAGTTTTCTGCCCTATCACAACTTCCACGGTCAGATCTTGGAAACCCACTTAAAGCCCATAGCATACGTACTAACAAATGCTCAGAGATGAGAGACATTCTAAATGAGGGCGGGGGGGGGGGGGAGGCGGAACGCACTGTACTTACGCTTATGTCGAGACTACACAGGCTAACGGCATCTTCATCCTGGGCGCTCTGCTTCCGTTTCCGCTGCAAAACAAAGTTCGAATGTAAACAGGGAATATGGCTTTGATTAAAGAAAGAAAAAAACAATCAAACAGCACATGCAATCCTTTTCATTTCTACCATGTTACCCAAAACCTTTAACCAAGCTACACAAATGAACAATTCCAAGAAAATCTGAGATATTATAGAAAACTATTAAGCTCTGAGAGTCGGTATTTGTTATTCATGCTGCTATGGCTTATTTCTTTTTGTGTTTCCTTTTTTCTAGATGCCTCCATATATCAAGTCCTGGAAATTTAAACACAAATTTCAGATTCTGACTAGTTAGAGATATTCCATTTTTTAGAGCTCTTTTGTACTTGAAAAATTAAAATTTGCTTGAAACCTCGTCCAAGGTTCTGATGAAAATGCAGAACCAGAATGTTAAGAAAGAATCTTAGATATCTTTTTCTCTAACTTTTCTATTTCACAGCCATAAAAGCTGGGACTCAGAAAAGTCATTACTCAAACCGAAAATACCTTATGACCAGGGAACTTTTGCCTGCTTAGATGTGGAAAAATATATATAAAATATGTTTACATGAAATATTTTTTTTCTTTATAAAAAGAAACTCCTCCTACAACCACAATAAAGCTCATCAAAAGATGCATTCACCTTTTCTTCCACATCCTAACTCAACCAGGCAAGTATTTACTAAGTCCCTCATCCGTGACCTAGGAGCTCTGGTGGTACAGTGGTTAAGAATTCAGCTACTAACCAAAAAGTCAGGAGTTCGAACCAACCAGTCACTCTGTAGGAGAAAGATGCGGCAGTCTGCTTCTGTCAAGATTACAGTCTTGGAAACCCTATGAGGCAGTTCTACTCTGTCCTATAGGGTCACTATGAGTCAGAATTATCTTGACGGCAGTGGGTTTGGTTTTTTTTTTGGTAATATGTGACTTGCTAAGTCTCCTGATGCTATTTGACAAAAAGCTACCAATGGACCAGAATCACAGGCATGGGGCGACAGGGGAGTCCAGAAACATCTGGAGTGTTCACCCTCAAAGAAGTCCACCTCTTCTTCCTCCATCAGAATCCTGAGATGGTCACAAAAAAAGACCAGACTTACTGGGCTGACAGAGACTGGAGAAACCCCAAGGGTATGCCCCCCTCCGACCCCTTTTAGCTCAGTAACGAAGTCACTCCTGAGGGTCACCCTTCAGCCAAAGATTAGACAGGTCCATAAAACAAAATGAGACTAAAGGGGCACACCAGCCCTTGGATAAGGACTAGGAGCCAGGAAGGGACAGGAAAGCTGGTAATAGGGAACCCAAGGTTGAGAAGGGAGAGTGTTCACATGTTGTGAGGTTATTAGCCAATGTCATAGAACAACGTGTACTAACTGATGAGAAACTAGTTTGTTCTGTAAACCTTCATCTAAACTACAATAAAAAAAAAAAAATTTAAAAAAAAAAAAAAGAATCCTGAGATGGTAAGCTTAATCAAAAGCAGAGACTGGGCAGCAACCAGAACGGTCCCTTATTGTCCAGTTACTATAATTATTGTATCGTTTCTTCACTTCAATTCACCAAATATTTGTTGAGCACCCACTACGCACCACGCCCTGTGTTTGCTCCTGGGAATGCAAAGATTAGCTGGACACCAACACTTGTGATCAGGAACTCACATTCAGGTCAGAACAACAGACCTTAAGACAATTAACTAGAACGCAGTAAGATCCCCCTTGGCCACTTAGTCCTAGAGAAAGTGACTTCCCTTCTCCGAGTCACCTCTTTCTCAATTCTAAAGTAGAGATGATGACATTGGTTTCTATTTTCAAAGAAAACCAAAAACCAAACCAAACCCATTGCCATCGAGTTGATTCCGACTCATAGCAACTCTATAGGACAGACTGCAACTGCCTCATAGAGTTTCCAAGGAGCACCTGGTGGATTCAAACTGCTGACCTTTTGGTTAGTAGCCGTAGCACTTAACCACTACGCCACCGGGGTTTCCAATTCTCAAAGACGGAGGAGTAAATACAGTAATGCTTTAATAACTTAGTGGAGTGCCTGGTATGCAGTAGGTGCTCAAAAACATGGGTTAACAAACACTGAAAGCACAGGGATGCAGGAATTAGTTTGACCTTGGTGGAGACTGCAGAAATATCCCCAAAGGGTGGGGCATTTTGATAGGTGTGAAGGATGAATAAGAGTTTGACAGATGGAGACGGGGAAGGGACTGGGGTCTTTCTGCATAGCCAGCTACCTATTTAGAATCTCAAGGTTCAATATATTATTCCGTTAGAGCAGTGGTACAATGTTCAGTCTTCAGTGGAATCACCTGAGGAAAAATTCAAACTGTCGATGCCAGCTGACAGCCCTAGAGATGAAAAATTAGCCATACTGGGAAGGTGCCCAGGAATCTCACATCTTAACAAGCTTGCCAAGTGATTTTTAGGGAGTGACGAAGGGAGTCAAATGCTCCACTTAGGGGTTTTGTGGGGAGGGGATGCTGATGGCCACTGCACACACCTTGCTACTTTTCAGGATACCTCATGTTTATCCAGGGTCTTGACCCTGTGGATTCATCACCCAGATGCAATTAAAAATGGCACTGTGGTGTCAGAGAGGACAAGTCACCAGCTTACATTTATATGGTGACCTCTTAAGGCAAGTATGGGAAGGGATAAGGAAAGAGCCCTTGATCTGACAGAGACCGGAAGGACCCCCGAGACCATGGCCCCCAGACACCCATCTAACTCTGAACTGAAGCTATTCCTGAAGTCCACCTTTCAGGCAAAGATCAGACAAACCTATAAAACAAACAATAACACACATGAGGAACATGCTCCTTAGATCAACCAAGTACACAAGACCAAATGGGCAATACCTGCCCCAAAGCAAAGACGAAAAAGGCAGGAAGGGGCAGGAAAACTGGACAAATGGACACGGAGAACCCAGGGTGGAAAGGGGAGGAGTGCTGACACATTTTAGGGATTGCAACCAACGTCATGAAACAATTTGTATATAAATTTTTGAACGAAAAACTGATTTTCTCTGTAAACTTTCCCCTATGGCATGACTAAAAAATCAAAAAAACAAAGTCCTTGAGCATTGTAAATGGTTAAGTGGTCGGCTGCTAACCAAAAGGTTGGCTGTTCGAGTCCACCCAACAGCACCTCAAAAGGAAACCCTGGTAATCTACCTCTGAAAAATCAGCCACTGAAAACCGTGCTGATCACAGTTCTATTGTGATACAGATGCAGTTGTCCTGAGTTAGAATCAACTCGACCACAACTGGTTAGTAGTATGGCAAGGGATAGTTCCAGTCTATGGGTAAATAAACTGAGGCTGGGGAGTTAAACAACTGGCTCAAAGTTACCTAGGTCCAGTGTGACATTCTGAATCCAGGGTTCTAACTCCTAGGGCAAACCCTTCACATGCACCATTTAAAGCATGTGTGGCAAATAGGCTCTGTCTCACTTGCCATTGGGAATGTCTGATGGTGTCTGTATTGAGAAGGATGACATGCACGGCAATTGGGAGAATGTTACAATCCACTGGGAGTTGCTAAAAGCTGGAGTGGGCAGGGGCTGTGTCAGCATCCTGCTGCCCATGGCTGCCCATGTCCTTCCTGAGTTTGGCTTCTCTTGCCCTGAGAGGGTACCATATTGTATCTGAGATCTTGGCAAGTGACATGAGGAAGCTGAGGCCCTGGGATGTTATCTGTGAAGTGGAAATAATGCCTACCAGGTTGTGACGCTCATAGAACAAGGCCTGGTGCACAATAAATGGTAGCTCCTGTTACTTATACCCAAGCTGTAAGTGACGCAGATATATGCTGCTCCTTGTATCATCAAATTACAGAAGTTTATGGCATCCCAATTCCATTCGTAGGGCTCAATGACGCTGTCAATGTGACATTTTTAATAGTAGTCTGTTACCCCTAGAGCAACCACCTCTCTGTCCGTTTGTCATGCTGTGGAGGCTTGCGTGTTGCCATGACACTGGAAGCGATTTCAAATAACAGCAGAGTCATTCATGGTGGACAGGTTTCAGCAGATCTTCCAGACTAAGATAGACTATTAAGAAAGGCCTGGCATCCCACTTCCAAAGTTTAGCCTATGAAAACTGTATGAATCACAACAGAATATTATCCAATATGGTGCTGAAAGATGAGCCCCTTAGGTTGGAAGGCACTCAAAATACAGTAGCCACAATGATAGACTTGGCATACCTACGATCATGAACATGGCACAATAGCAGGCAATGTTTCATTCTGTTGTGCACAGGATGTCCATGAGTCGAAGCTGACTGGATGGCAAATAACAACAACCACCACTAGAAGCCCACACTGGTGAAGGAAAAGGAATGAGAGGAAAAGGCTTTCTCCTCATAGGCACGTAGTTCCCTCCAGACCCACACATCACATCACCCAGTGTTGGGCCCCAGCCCAGTTCCTGCAACATACTTTTAATCCAGAAGATAAATGTCCTCCAGTTCCCCTTTTAATTAAGCCCAAGCCAGTTTATCTGGGATAGAATGATCTCCTTAAGAAGTCCACACATTTTACAAAATAAAAGCTGGGTGGATTATCAGAGTGGGATTTTCTTTTCCACTTTCATTACATATATTACCTAGGGGTGGAGACTAACCACTGCCAGCCACAAAGAAACAGCTGGAAGATTAAACTCTGGGCCCACAGCAAAAGTGTCACAAAGTGTTCCTTGGTCATTTGTTCATTCAATCTATTCACTGAGCACCATTCACTGTGCTGGGGCCTGGGTACTGGCTTGAATGAGACAAGCCCGCTCCCTGCCCACTAATCGGGAGTAAACAAGAAAACAAAAAATTACAGAATGTGACCTATGCTTTAAGGGGTCATCACCATTTTACAGAGGAGGAGACAGAGGCTAGAGAGGGGCAGGGACTTGTCCAAGGTTCCATAATTAGCAAGTGGCAGAGCCTGGACTCAAACCCAGGCCTGTCTCGCTCCAAGCTCTGTGCTTTCCCACCATGCCGTCCTGTCCCAGAGTCTACAATCATAGCTGCATAGAAGGTCTAAGAAAGAGTAGAGCCTGAGGAATTCAGAAACACTTTTATAATTTTTATTTACTAGAGCATTGGCCTTGAAGACCACAGCACACCTGCCTAGACTAGTTTATTTTTTGTGGTTTTTTTTTTCTAATTTTAAGAATTATTACTTCCTGTAGATTTTTTGCTATCAAGTAAACTAGAAAACAAGCCAAGTCACTGCCATTTTACAGGTAGTCTTCGACTTACAACAGAGTCCTGTTCCAACAACTCCGTTCTAAGTCGATTCTAACCTAAATCAAATGCCCTCATTTTTGTTTTTATTATTACATAATCTTTATAAATCTGATCTTTATTTGTCTTTGCAGATTGGAAACATTACATATAAACTTACCAAAAAAAACCCAAACCAAACCTGTTGCCTCCGAGTCAATTCTGACTCATAGTGACCCTATAGGACAGAGCAGAACTGCCCCATAGAGCTTCCAAGGAGCACCCGGTGGATTCGAACTGCCGACCTTTTGGTTAGCAGACCTAGCTCTTAAGCATTACACACCAGGGTTTCCTATAAACTTACAGATATATTTTAATACATACATAAAAATACACAAATCCTGAAAAAAATTGACAGTCATAAGCGTGGTTCATCATAACTCAAACCCATCATAAGTCGGGGACTACCTGTACGTCCTCTCATGCATCAGAAACCACTGACAGGTTTTCTTGGGGAGGGGAGCTCCCTAGGCAGGAAGGATACTATATGTGAACTGCCTGCATTTACATACTTGGTCTGACAGGTTCCCAGACATCTTGAGAAACCATGAACCCACCCTGTCATTTTTGTCAAATTCACTGAAGCGAAGGCACAGCCCACTTCCCTTTTCACCATGAAAACAAAGTGCTTTGGGTGAGCCCAGCAATTCCGCTTTAGTCTATGCTCTCTGACTGGAGCACCTAACTTCAAACGCCAGTGCCCCGTACCAGGTGGTAGGTCAAGGAGTAATTTCTGAATGGTGACTAAAAGAAAGAATGAATAAAGGAGGCCACCCTTTCCTTCCACTAACCACCTGGCCGCCAAGATTAAATCAAAATCTCAAAAGCTACAGTCACTGAAGGCTGAAATTCTTCAACCTCAAATTTCCTTAGCTACTTAAAACCTGCAAGTTCAAGTGAAGATTCTCACTTTTCAAACAAGAGATTTTTTTCTTACCGTTAAACCAAAAAAGCCAAACCCGCTGCTGTCTAGTCAGTTCGACTCACAGTGACCATACAGGACAGAGAAGAACTGCCCCATAGAGTTTCCAAGGAGTAGCTTTTTTTTTAGCTGGTAGATTCGAACTGTTGACCTCTTGGTTAACAACTGAGCTCTTAACCACTGTGCCACCAGTGCTTATATTACCATCAGGGACATTTATTTTCCTTAAAATGTATACACACACTAAAGGAAATCACAGCTGTTGAGACTTTGGTTCAAGTGGGGCATCGGTGGTTTCCACTCTCCTGCAAGAAGGAACGTCAGATCTTTCCAAGGGTGAGGTACATCCATAGCCAACCGATCTATCCATACACTGCTCAGGGCAATAGCACAGGACTCAGCCCCTGTGCTTTAGGAGCATGCAGTCCAAGATTCAGAATACTGCACATTGAAAGGAAAGAGCTAGCTGGACCAAACACTGCTGCTCCCAGCTGCCATCAAGTCGATTCTGATTCGTGGCAACCCCACGTGTGTCAGAGTAGAACCATGCTCCACAAAGTTTTCGATGGCTGGTTTTTCAGAAGTAGATATCCAAGCCTTTCTTCTCAGGAGCCTCTGGGTGGACTCAAACCTCCAACCTTTTGGGTAGCAGCCAAGTGTGTTAACTGTTTGTACCACCAGGGACTCTGAACCAAACCACAGATAAGCCTAATAAGCCTAATAGGCACCCTAATTCTTTGTTTGAATACCTATGTCCCATCTGGGGTGGGGGAGGGTGTTGAAAGGCAGAGAGCAATCTATGGGAACAATATGCCAGGGTATAATATCTGATTCCTTAGTCCTATATATTTGATGGTGAGACTTTCTAGAAGTGCTTGGCTGCTAGAAAGACTCTTCCATGCTTCTCAAACCAAAGGATGACCATCCAGAGCAGGAAGTCACCTTGTTAATTTGCAACAGAGCAAAGACCTTCACTGTGTTTGGATGCAAGGTCTGATGAAGCTAGGGTTATCTCTGGATGAATCGTGGTCATTTCTGCCTGAGACTCATTACTGATCACCCTGCTGTCTCGACTTTAAGCCTTCACTTTTCTTCCTTTCTATCCATTTTCACAATGTATCATTGTCTCCAGGACACTCTTCGGCTATCTTCTTTCAGGCTTGGCTGCCTTACGATAGCACAAGGCAGACATCTCAATCTTATCAGTAAATGGTCCACGAACTGATGCTGATCTGGGTCAGGGTCTCTGTGAAGAGCAGGGATCCTATCCTGAGCTGATCTGTTCTCAAAATAGCTGACTCCCAACATCTTATCCTTACCTGGCCTGGCTTCCATTCTTTCCATCTCCAAATCTTGGGATCCTCTGGAGCTGTCTTTATACAAGAATCACCAGGTGCCTCTCAATCCACAAGCAGAGGGAAGTAAACACAGGGCTTGGGCACCTGGTGTGAGGCAGGCATTCTGCTCACAGTTTAACAGGCCGCTCCATAACGGTTGAGGCTAACTGAAAGGTTGGAGATTGAAGTCTACCCAGAGGCACCTCAAAAGAAAGGCCTTGTGATTTACTTCTGAAAAATCAACCTTTGAAAACCCCTTGGAGCACAGTTACACTCTGACACGCAGGACTTTGTGAGGAGTCTGAATTGCCTCCAGGGCAACTGAATTCTACTAATAATATAACCCAGTTCAATCAAATTGACAACAGCAACTCGAAATTTGCATAGGAAGCTCAGGGGCAGTGAGTGTACGTTAATGGGGGATGGATGATCTGGAAAAGGAGGGTGGAGATGGTTGCACAACTTGAAGAATGTCATCAATGTCGCTGAACTGTACACGCGGAAATTGTTCTGCTGTGCATATGCTCAACAACAACAATAAATAACCCTTATGGATCACAACAACAACAACAAAAAACATAATCCAGTTTAAGCAATGTTGTGTTTGTTTCACACAGGGGGTGCTGAAGCTCAGCAAGGCTCCAGTGACTCACTCCTTGACTCTGAACTACTGCTCTTTCTGCCATTCAATACTATTTCTCCTTTAATATTGTTTTAAAACACATATTGCTTTAAAACAATCTTAAAAAGGCTCAGAAAGCATTTATCTACACTATCTCAAGGAAATAAAGAGCACGCATGAGACATATCTGAGTTTAAAACCCAGCTCCACCGCTTGCTACTTGTGCGTGATCTTGGACAAGTTAATTCTCTTTCCCCTTATTCACTCCACAGATACTTATCAAGGATCTACTATGTCCCAGGCAAGTTCTAGGTGCAGAATATATTCATGTCTGTAAAACACTTCTCTGAGCCTTGGTTTCTCCATCATAAGGTTATTTCAAGGAATAAAAAAATATATATATAAATATTTAGAACAGGGCCAGGCATATGGCAAGAGATTTTTTAAAAACGGGACAGCTATAACTGTCATTATATTGATAAAGTGGAAGGCAAAGGTGAGGGAAACCCTTGATGAGATGGACTGGCACAATAGCCAAAACAATGGACTCAAACATGCCAATGATCATGAAGATGGCACAGGAGCAGGCAGTGTTTCCTTCTGTTATACTTGGGGTCACCATGAATCAGAGTCAACTTGACAGCAACTAACAATATAACAACATTGTTGCTATTGTGGTTATTACCATAATTACTAGTACTACTCTACCACTACTGTTTTCTTGTTATTCAACCTTGAGAGATAAGCAGGGTGGGTATTAGGGATGGGGGATGCTGCAGGATGGTGGTCAAGAGACCTGGGGTGTAGGCCTGACTCTTTTCTAATTGCCCAGGTCATGCAGAGTTATAAACTGAAGCTCACTGGGTACCTTCAGCCACGTTTGCAGTGTGCCGTTCCCACTTCTTTCATGGAGAGGAGGGCAAATGCAAAGGCTGACTTAATTTTAAGTGGGCAGATTGAACTGATTAGTGTCAGAACAGCCCTGTTATTTAATCACAGGGCTCTTCTATTTAATAACCAGGTGACCAGAGGAGCAGAATCACACTGATGGAAGGAGTGCAGCTCCCAACTTGGCAGCAAATGGTCCCTGATTAGTCATTTGTAATTATTAAATTCAAACCAGATCTCAAACCTTTTTGATTTATCTCTTTGCTGGCAAACAGCTTTGGTGGTTTCAGAGGCTTTGATGCCTTGGCCTTTCATCTGCGCTTCTTTGGGGGGTGAGATTAGCAAAAGGATTTAGTGTTCTTGTACTTGCCCTTGGCTGGAATTTGACTTGCTAAACTCATGTTTGAGCAGGGAGAGGATCCACGTTTTGTTTCTCTCCAGTCTTTCCACAGGGCTTTGAACCGGTTCTTCCTGGTTCAGTCATGGCTGAGGAAGCAAAACCGGAACAGATCCGAATGTTTGAAATTCGAGCAAACTGGAATGATAACTAGAAACAGGAAATATTAAGGGTTGAAGCCCTGCTAGAAACCTGATCTCCCTCTTAGAAAACAAGGGCACTGTATGTGTTGCATAGCAACCAAATCTCTTGCCTGTTGGATTTTGAGCAGAGCTGGAAACAACAGTGTCCCACTCAAAGATGGTGGCCGACCGTACTGCTCTGAATGTGTGTTGCTCTCCACAGTCCGGCCAATAATCCAATTTTACACATCAGGCTTCTGAAAGGCCTCGCTGCACCTCTTCCAAATCTTCTATTCCAGGGCTTCAGCCCATAATTTCTCCCGTTCTGGTTATTGTTCAGGATCACCCAAATTGTAAAAATTTCAGTCTGTTCAGGCTTCGCTTCATAGGCCATGACTGAGCCGGTTAAAACTGGTTCGAAGCCCTGCCTCTTCAGGGATGAGCAGGAGGACTGAGAGGGGGCCCTACTCCATTCTTAATGCACTGCTGTTTTTGTTTTTCTTCTCCCCGTTTTTAAATTGCCCTCCCTTTTACAGCACTCAGGAACCAGGATCCTTTTGAATAGACTCTCTCCCGTGTGCTTATGGGGCAGAGAACATGGAAATCATGGTGCTGTCTGAACTAGTGGTAAAATAAATTTAAACAACAGAATACGCAATTTTGTGCTCAGCTACCATAACTACTTGGAAGATGCTAGGTAGGCTCTGGAGTCACACTTGGTGGGTTCACACCCTAGTTACGCCAATTATTTGTAGTAGAACTAGAAGCACATCACCTCATCTCTCTGAACCTCAGTTTCCTCATCTATAAAATGGGGATACTAATAGTAATCTGCTTCCATAAAGATTACAGCCTTTGAAACCCTATGGGGCAGTTCTACTCTGTCCTATAGGGTCACTATGAATTGGAATCAACTCAATGACATTTTTTTTTTTTTAAATAGTACCTATCTCCAAGGCTTGGGGTAAGGGGTAAATACATCAGGTTGGGTAAAAACCCCAGCACCATGCCTGGCACACAGTAACTGCTCAGATATTAACTATCATTAGTTGCAGTAGCAGCAATAGCAGTAACAAGTGATACAAGCACCAGAAGAAAAAAATATGGAGGAAACACTTAAAATATACAAACTACCCATTAACTTATTTTGGCAAACTAGGGGAAGCTTCTATTATTGACTTTAGTCATAGAATACCCAGCCCCTAGCTTATTTGGAGTTGAATAATAAAAAAAGGAAGGCAGAAGAACTGATGCGTTTGAACTTGGTGCTGGAGAAGAATACTGATTATACCATGGACTGCCAAAAGAAGGAACAAATCAGTCTTAGAAGAAAGACAACCAGAATGTTCCTTAGAAGCAAGAATGGTGAGACTTGGACTCACTCACTTTGGACACATCATCAGGAAATACCAATGGCTAGAAAAGGGCAGCATCTTTGGTAAAGTAGAGGGTCAGTGAAGATGAGGGAAACCCTCAATGAAGTGGACTGATACAATGGCTGAAGCGAGGGACTCAAACATACCAACAATCATGAAGATGGCACAGAACTGGGCAACATCCTGTTCTGTTATACATAAGGTCACCGTGCGTCGGAGCCAAATTGATGGCAACTAACAACAGCAACAGCTTGTCTGGAAGCGGAGATAACATATTCTTGGCCAAGGAAAGGACTTCCTCTCCCATGGGAAGGCAAAAATGGCCAACCAAGCAAAAGGGCTGCACCTAAAACAATGAGGAAGAGGGGAAGACCCAGCCAGTCTGCCTGTGCCACCACAAGCCCTGAAAACCAGTGAGCACCAGATTCACTCTTTCTTCAACAAACATTTATAGACCACTTTTCCCTCCAAAATGTTGAAGGCCAGAGCAGCAGCAGAGAAAACAGAAAACTCATGTTTCCAGGGCTGAGAGATGGGGAGAAAAGGAGCTGAGAGGGCTAGCAAGTATATCTTCCGAAAAACTGTCCCAGAAAAACCACTGATCAAAGATGCGAGAAGGGGCTCCTGTTTACAAAGATTTTCAACAATGGGATGTGATAAGAGGCACAAAATCGAATTAACCACAGCATTTTTTTCTGGGTTTTTTAATAATTACTATAATTATTTTATCTTGTTCCTACTGGATCTCAGGTGCACTGAATTGAATTAATCAATCCTTGGTCTGTGGCAGGCTATTATCACTGGTGCTTCCCTGACCCTCTTTTGTTTATTCACTTATTTTTAATAATATATTGAACCTCCACTTAATAAAAACTTTTACCGATGGAATAATTTGAAGCCCTTAACAACAAAAATATTACCCATATAGTTTAGGGAATGTCCAGGTAAAAATGCTTAATTTCTAGAACATTACTCCATAAAAGCAATCAACTTAGACTGCCCAACTTCATCCCTCTGACCCAGATGTGCTCCTTGTGCATGACAGTACCCAGCTGAATTTATGAGGAGAGTTCTCAGCTGAAGAACTGAATGAATGAATGAAGACTCATGTTCTCCCTGAGTTACTGCCTTTTCCTGTCTGGAACTGGCTGCACCCCTGGTCAACGCCTGATCAGCACAATCCCTCTGGATTCACAAGCAGTTTCCCAAATGCCAACAGGCACTTAGCATGGGGAGAGCAGTCTCTCTTTGGTCACTGGTCTCTGGACCACCTACTCCTAGGGGCAACCTGCCACACAAAGCAGAACTGAAGCACATTACAGAAATGGGCTATACCTGCCAAGCTGCACTGTAAATGTCCTGATGACAATGCATCAGGATTTTCCCTTAAATCAGTAAAAGGTACCCTTGCAGAATCATTGGGTTGTCTACCAGGTTAGAACTTACAACCTGAGTTGTAAAGTTTACCTTCTTTATGGCATATTCTGGGTGCTTAAGGTAAACCCTTCTCTCTATCCCTCCATCCTTTTGCTGAAGTTAGTTAACAATTATCTACTGAGAATCCTCATGCGTGCCATCTCTACACATATAACACAGCAGTTATTACACATGAGGGAACGGAGGCTTAAAGAGTTGACATTACTTGACTAGGGTTGCTCTGCAAGTAGGTGGACAAAGCCAGGACTTCCTATCAGATCTGGCTAACTGGGTAGCAGACACTGCCAGCCTACATCCCCTTGGCAATCACACTCCCACGCACACATTGCCTTTCCACAGGCAGAAATGCTGGGGAGTTAGTGCCACCGTGAGTAGCTCTCAACGTGTGAGGGACTGGAGATGGTGGACAAGTACTCCAGCTTCCTAAAGGTCAGCGGGACAACTCTGAGGTATGTTCCCCACCACTAAATTCTTGGTCTTGATTGGACACGGGAACTGCTTTGGGAGTTTTAAAAAACACTGAGCCTGGGTCTATTCACTCAGGGATTGTGATTTCACTGGCCAGGAGCATGGTGTGGGCAGGTGAAGCCTCTCAGAATAAACATGGCCCATTAACTTGGTTGAGGAGCCCCAGTATCTCAATGGTTAAGTGCTCCGCTGCTAACCAGAAAGTCAGTAGTTTGAATCTACCAGCAGCTCCACAGAAGAAAGATGTGGCAATCTGCTTCCATAAAGATTATAGCCATGAAAACCCTATGGGGCAGTTCTACTCTGTCCTATAGGATCCCTAGGAGTCAAGGTCAACTCGACCACAACAGCTGGTTTGGTCTGGTGTATCAACATGGCTTTGTGGGAAGTTATACAAGCCATGGATTATATATTTAAACGAGAATGAGAAGCCAATTCATACACATTTTTAAAGATAAGGCTGAGAAGAAGTTTCACGTTGAATGCCCGTCACGTTGGTCTTCCCTCCTGCAAGATACACAAAAGGCTGACTCCAGGTCCTCTCAGATGAAGAGACTAGGAATTGTCCTGGGAAGCCAGATGCAACCACAGTTGCTACTTCTGCCAGCTTTAAAGTCCATCCATAATTTTCCTCCAGCAGGAAGGCATCTCAATAAGACTCTGATAGGAGGGTGTCATTTGGTGACTGGTTAGATATCAAATTAAGTCAAACCTTCACAGCTAACAAGGGCAGCATTTTTTACCATGGAGTTTTATGTATCCTTAAGTCCTTGGGTGGTGCCAACGGTTAACATGCTTGGCTGCTAACCAAAAGGTTGGAGGTTCTTTGCCTGGGAAGAAAGGCCTGCCATCTGAAAAATCAGCCATGAAAACTCTATGGAGCACAGTTCAACTCTGACACACACAAGGCTGCCATGAGTCAGAATCTACTTGGTGGCAACTAGTTGATTTTATTCACCATATGAGGTCCTTCCTAGTGCACTGAGAGATTAGACTTGCAGATTTGAAACTAAGGGGAAAAACAATGTAAATGGTGACTTAATTATAGTCATAAGATGGAAGCCTGGTTTGACATTCTTTTGGTCTCCATACCAGGAGACTTGTAATTAGCAGCCTTAGAGGTGTAGAGGTGGAATGCCATCGTCATTTAATCTGTCCCTGGATATCCCAGGCAGAAGGAACAGGTTTTCTAACCCAAGCAAAGTATTTCTGTTGCAGAGCAAACTTTCTGGAGGATTCTGTGACATCTATCAATATTTAACCTGGCTGCTAGGAATTTCTCCCATGGATGTACTTTCATCAAGACATGTGTACAAGGATGTTCACTGCAGCATTGTTTATAGACTAAAACCTATGAGAGCTGGACCTTGACGGGACTACCTTGTTTTTCTGGGTCTCACAAGTTTTCTGCCTTTGACAGGGTACAGTCTTACCACTTTTCTATCACTCCATTTAGTGGGAAATATTTGAGTTTTCCTTGTCTGGCAGGTTCCTGCCTCACACAGGCTCTGGCTTTCACAGGTCTTACTGTAATAGCAAAACACTGGAAACAAAGTGTCCCCCAAACAGGGCTGGTTGAATAAACTATGGTTCATCCATCAAAAGAAATACCCGGCTGTTAAAAAGAGTAATGTGGAGATACACAATACATGGAAGGACCTCCAGGATATACCAAGTTACCAAAATAATAATAACAACAATGATAGTGTTAATAATAAAGGGTGACAAACAGGATGTATGGTGTATCTACTGCTGTGCTAAAATTTTAAAATTAGAAGAGAAAAATACATATACGCCCTCACATACATACATAAACCAAAAAAACCAAACCCATTGCTGCCAAGTCGATTTCAACTCGTAGCATCCCTATACGACGGAGTAGAACTGCCCCATAGGGTTTCCAAGAACCAGCTGGTGGATTCGAACTGCCGATGTTCTAGCTAGCAGCTGTGTTCTTAACCACTGTGCCACTAAGGCTCCACATACATACATACGTACATACTGGTATACGTGCTAAACTGTCGCGGCTATTGTGTCAGTCCATCTCACTGAGGGCTCCCCTTGTTTTCATTGACCCTCTACTTTACCAAATATGATGTCCTTTTCTAGCAACTGGTCTTCTCTTTGACATGTCTAAAATAAGCAGGCTTTAAGTCTCACCGTCCTCATTCTAAGGAACATTCTGGTTGTATTTCTTCTAAGACTGATTTGTTCTTTTTTTTGGCAGTCCACGGGAACCCAATACTAACGGTTCTATAGGATCTGCTAACTCCTGGTGCCTGCAAACGCTTGTTCTTCTGTGAGGCACGGCTACTTCAACAGAATAAGGCTGGGTATTAGCTAGCGTGCAATTCTTTACGCCCAAGGAGAGTATGATTTAAGGATTACCTGAACAAAACTAATTCTTTTCCAAATGAAACTGAAAACTCTCTCAAGAAGACCATTTATTCTTAAACATGTTCCTCTCTCCAGCTGAGCAGGAGAGAAACAACTCGAAGGAAAATAACTGCAGTAGTTTATATATATATTTATAAAGTTGTTGGTGTGGTTTACAACAAGAAATGTTAGCCATTGGCCTACTGGATTCTGAAATAGTAAAGTGCAAATCAATGAAATACGTGTGTGTGTATGTGTGTGTATACCAAAATCAGTTGCCTTGGAGTTGATTCCAACTCAGGGCGACCCCTTGTGTCAGAGGAGAACTGTGCTCCATAGGATTTTCAGTGACTGATTTTTTTGAAGTAGCTCACCAGCCCTTTCTTCCAAGATTCATCTGGATGGATTTGAATCTCCAGCCTTTCAGTTAATAGCCGAGCGCTTAACTATTTGTGCTACCTAGGGACCCTAGTAGTTAATATCCAAAAAACCAAACCCATTGCCGTCGAGCAAATTCTTACTCATAGCAACCTTATAGGACAGAGCAGAGCTGCCCTATAGGGTTTCCAAGGCTGTAATCTTTACTGAAGCAGACTGCCACATCTTTCTCCTGCAGAGGAGCGGGTGAGCTCGAACCACTGACCTTTCAGTGAGCAGCTGAGCATGTCCTTCAAAACAATGTACCTGAATATGCCAACACAGTCTCTTAATATTTCTCCTCAGAATGTCAGCTCTGGAGGCAACCGGAGGTTCGGGAGCACCCATGGACTGTCCACATGACAAAGACTCCTCTCCCTGCATTGGCAACCAATGTCGCAAAATAATATGTGCATTAATTGTTTAATAAGAAACTTGTTTGCTCTGCAAATCTTCTGTAAACCCTAAAGTACAATTAAAAAGAATGGGGAAAAAAAAAAAAATCTAAGGCCCCTAGATGCCCTGTTAACCCAGAACTGAAACCATTCCCGAAGACCACTCTTCAGACAAAGATTAGACAGGATTATAAAACAAAAAATAACACACGTGATACGAGACCAAATGGGCGGCTCCTATCCAAAAGCAAGATGAGAGGTAGGAAGGGACACAACCTGGTAGAATGGATACAGGGAACCCAGGGTGGAAAGAGGGAGTGTGCTGTCACATTGTGGGGACTGCAACTAACAACACACAACAATATGTGTATAATTTTCTGTATGAGAAGTTAACTTGAGCTGTAAACTTTCACCTAACGCACACAAAATAAATAAATAAGACCCCTCTCCCTGCCCAGCTAGAGCCCATTCAGCACAGACCCGTCAACCTGAGAACAATGCTTTTGGCAACGACGGCAGAAAAGCAATGAGAACAATCCAGGGAGAGTCGGTCACTGTTTCTGATGCAGCGTTGGAAAGACGTCAGCTGTGATTAGAGGGACATTTTCCTCACACAGCTGTATCTGAAGGCGGAGGAGGAGCTCACCACAACCCAAAATTACAGGGAGGGAGGCAGAGGCCCCCAAACACCGGGACACACAGGTATTCAGGCCTCTCCTCTTCAGGCACACCATCATGTCCTGTCAAGTTTGGAGTAAAAAGCAGAAGTTGTGGTAAGCCACAAGTAGGCTGCTGGGAAGGGCAAATGTGCTTTGTGCTAAATTTTCTAAGTCTGAATCTCTGCTTCAAAGCCCATCCCAATCACTTTTATCCTGAAGTCTGAAACCAAGGCCTAGATTCTTACAGAATCAAAGCATATTTATCCAACATTTAATCCATTTCCTAGGAAATCAGTGTTTTACTAAAAGCAGAATTGTCTAAAGGGAATTCTTGTGGACATTTCTAAGTCCTAACCCAGAACCCAGAGAATGACCAAAAACTGTTTGTTCGCTTGTACACATGAACAAACGAAGCCAAATGCCCACAAAATGACAAACAGAAAGCTGTAGAATTTCTTTTCAGGAAGACTAAAGCACAAAGAAGTACAGTCCACACAATTTCATGTTTGATTGTGGGGCCCACAATATTCCTGAAATTTTTTTTTTTTTTTGAACTGTGCTTTAGGTGAAAGTTTACAGCACATATTAGTTTCTCATTCAAAAATTTATACACAAATTGTTTTGTGATATTAGTTGCAATCCCCCCAATGTGAATATTCTTCAGTTTTGACTCTAGAAACCCAAGAACAATGGGAGTCTCCTACACAGGTTCATCTGACTGTACAGATTTAGTCATTCAACAGATACCTTGTTGAGCACCTATTATATGCCAGGTGCTGTAGATATACTGGTGGGCAAAGGAGATACAGTCCTTGCCCTCAGGAAGAATACAACCTTGTAGGGGCAGAGATGATAAACCAGTAAGCAAATAAGCAAGCTAACTGTAGGGTGTACCAAGGGTCAAAGAGAAGATAAACTACAGTGATGTGAAAGCCTGCCAAATGGGACAGGGGTAGAGCCACTAGGGAGAGGGGCCAGAGGGGCTTCTTGGAGGAGGGACATGAGACTAAATGACGACGCAGAGCCAGCCACACAAAAATGGCAGTGAGTGATGGAGAGGTTCCTAAAAGCCTCTCGTTATTAACGGTTCGAGATCTCTCTTCCCAAACGTCTGACATGCTGTACTTCATGCCTGTTCTGACTGGCCAGTGCCCATGTACACATGGTGGTTGCAAATCTGATACCTGTTGCGATTGGTCGGTGCCTGCACACATGCAGAGGCTACATACCTGACTTCTGTTGTGATTGGTCTGATTGGTCAGTGCCCATTTGTGTTTGTTGACATGGAAAAGCATCATCTCCCCTTAAGGAGGACGAGAGCTTCTTTATCCATGTCAGTGGAGCATGGTGGATGCACAGGGATTCATAAAACACATACCGGGAAATTTTTCCTTCTTGGTTTATTAGGAAAGAAAATAGGGGTGACTGTCTCTCCCTTCTTCCTTTGGGTTACTTTTAGCTATGAAAACAGTTCTGATATTTTCAAGACCTGTCAGTTTCCTCCAAGTTCCTGCGAGGTCAGATCCTGGTACACCTCTTGTCTTCACCTCACTCCCCTGCTCTGAGCTCCAGGGTCCCACAGTCTGAATTCTCTGCTTCCACGCTCCCTGAGCCTATGTGGTACTGTCACAGGTTGTCCTCTGCTTGGGACCCTCTTCCTCCCACTTAACTCTCATCTTTCAAATGTCGGCCCCGTTAAGGAAGTATTCCAAGATTACCCCAAACCACATCACATCTCCCAGTTATGGCCTCTCAACATCACATGTCTCTTCTTTATTGCACTGTTGTTATTGTTAGCTGTGTCCAGTTGACCCCAACTCATGGTGACCCCATGCCTGATGGGGAAAAACGCTGCCCGGTCCTACATCATCCCCATGATCAGTTGTGCAGATGAGACATGAGATCCAGAGGGTTTTCAGTGGCTGATTTTCAGAAGTAGATTGCCAGGCCTTTCTTTCTAGACTGTTTTCATCTGGAAGCTCCACTGAAACCTGCTCAGCATCACAGCAACACACAAGCCCTCCACTGACAGACGGGTGGTGGCTGCACATGAGGTGTGTTCGCCGGACTCGAATCCAGGTCTCCCGCGTGGAAGGTGAGAATGCTACCACTGAACTACCATTGCCCCCATCTCCACAGCACTAACTCCACTAAAATGTTACTATTTACCTGTGTGGTTATTTGATTAAAGTCTATCTCCTCCACCAGACCTAAGTTCAATGAGCACAGGAGCCACAGTTGGTTTCACTCACCATGGGACCCACCACTATATCAACACGTGTCGTTGTTGTGCCTTTGAGTCCATTCCTACTCAGGGAGACCCTACAGGACAGAGTGGAATTGCCCCATAGTTTCCTAGGCTGAAATCTTTACAGGAGGAGATCTCCAGGTCTTTTCTCCCTGCAGAGTGCCTGGTGGGTTCAAACTGCCCACCTTTCGGTTAGCAGCTGAGCGTTTAACTGTTGCACCACCGGGGACAGCATTACATAGTACTTAATACATATCTGTTTAATATTTAAATGAATTAATGCTTGGCAGTCAAACTTGCTTTGGCTTTTCAGGGATGGCAGCCTATGAACCAACGAATGAGCTCATAATGAGCACCAGTCATGGAAGAGTCTCTATACATTCTTTCCTCCCCAGGACCAGCTACATAATTTGCAGGACCCAGTACAAAATGATGGAGCCCTGGTGGCTCAGTGGTTAAGAGCTCGGCTGCTAACCGAAAGGCTGGCAGTTTGAATCCATCAGTTGCTCCTTGGAAACCCTGTAGGGGCAGTTCTGCTCGGTTCTATTGGGTTGCTGTGAATCAGAATTGACTTGACGGCAATGGGTCAGGGCCCCTCCTTCAGAAGGTATTAAGAATTCCAAGATGACAACAGTAGAGCATCAAACGAGCGTGGAACTCTTCTGAGTGTGGGGTCTTGTGCATGAGGTCAGTCCTGTTCCTTCCTTCCCCTTGGAAGTCCCGATCCTATGTCCTTGAAAGACAGATGATCCTGACTTTTCTGACGCATCCTGGGATACATCTCACCCTGGACTTAGCTGCTCTCTGAACAGTCTAGGTGTCATGGGACAGGACCTTCCTGGCATGGACTCAGCCCTGAAGATAAGAAGCCATTTCCCATTAGAACTTCAGCTCTGCCTTCGGATATCCAATGGCACTCAAGCCAAAACAGAAACTCCATCTTACAGAAGTGCCTCTTTAATTGCCCTGATGTTGAAGTCCTGGCTCTCCTGGAGATGTTGCAAAAGCTTTTCAGAAAGTGGCTCTCTGAGTTTGGCAACCCTCACCTGCTGCAGTTACAATCAGATCTCATTGCTGATGCATCCATAAATGTTAACTTTGAGCGGCCATAGACTGACAAGTACTATTTTACTCACTGGGTGCCTTGCGTTGGCAAGCAATGGGTAAATGACACACAGTGACTCAGGAACACTGAGCTTATTAGCATATCGTAACTCCAGATTGAAAGACGAACAGCACAAATGGAAAATGGCATTTCTCATCAGAACAGAGTGTGACCAATATACTAAGCAAAATGGAAGAGAGGGTTGAAAACTAAGAATTTCAGTTTATGTTGAACTTCAAAGAAGGAAAGGTGATAAGATGCTTTACACCATTTGGGTACACACCTTTGGGTTGTGCTTCCCAAAGCAGAGGTCTTATACTGCCATGTTTTGGGAGATCATTGTAGGTGGTATATTTGCCAGCTGTCTTAGTCTGGGCTTTCCCCAAAGCCGTTCCTGGGGTAAAGGTTGAGGTATAAGGTGTTTACCTGAGAGGTGATCCCAGGAAGAACTGGTAGGGTGTGGGGATGTGAGAAGGCGAAAGGAGGAAAACCAGTGAAGAGTGTGGAACCAGCAGGTTACAGCTGTGGGCAGCTAGAGTTCAACCCACTGGGGACTCCCTGGGAGACTTCAGGGGATACACCTCAGGGTGTGAGGAAGCAGGAGTATTCAACCCACCAGCTCCTGTCCCTTGCTGACAGAGGAAGCCTCCTTGGCCAGAAATGCCCTTAGGTACAAAGACATAGGAAGTCATAGGTGTCTACAGGTAACTGTGCAGGTGACATATGGAGCGGGCGAGGTAATATGCCAGGGCGGTGCACTGGCAGAGTCTGCTACAGTGAGCACTAGCCAGCATCAGGGCACATAAAGAGAAGTTATTACATCTTTAGTTCATTGTCCAACCTGAATCCACCAGGGAGAAAGGCTCAGATTGGGGGCCACCTCCCCTTTAAGGTCCCTCTAATGCTTACCAACCTCAAGCTTTCTTTCTCTTCTGGATGGGAACAGGCTCAGACAACAGCTTCTAGCTAGAATTTAGTTACATTGTTTTGTATTTATTTTACTAGTTACATTCTATTTATGGGAAGTATGCTAGTTTTCTTTTTATCACAGTAATATAAACTTTCCTGAAAGCTGGAACGCAAACAGATACATGTACACCACGTCATCACAGCACTGTTCACAACAGCTAAAACATGGAAAGAATCTAAATGTCCATCAACAGACAAATGGATAAACAAAATGGGGTAAACACACAATGAAATATTACTCAGCCATAAAGAGAAATGAAGTCTCGATACCTCCTACCACATGAATGAACCTTGAAAACATCATGCTGAGTAAAATAAGTCAGTCACAGCAGGATAAATTTATTTGATTCCACTTATATAAAATATCTCAATAGCCAAGTATATGCAGCCCTGTGGCACAGTGGCTAAGAACTCAGCTACTAACCCAAACAGTTCCAGTCTACCGGCCACTCCTTGGAAACCCTACAGGACTCGATGGCAATGGCTTTGGTTTCATTTTTAGCCAAGTATATACAGACCTGAGTTTACTAGTGGTTACTAGGGGAGAGCAGAAGTAAGATGGAAAGGGGGACTCAATCCTGAGGGGACGCTGAGCTTCTGTTAAGGGGGACAGAAAAATCTGGAAACAGATAATGGTGATGGTGGCATAACACGATGAACACAACGTCACTGAACTGTACGTGTGAAGAATGTGGACATGGCAAATGCTTTGTTACATACATACCACAATAATAATAATAATAATAAAAGAAAAATACAAGAAAAAAACTGAGCTGTGTTGTAGAAGTGTTAAGTTTCCCAGTGCTAAGCTACAGCATAAGGTGATTCACAAGTGATTGAGGTCTAGAAAGCACTTTCTATGGGGAAGCTCCCTCTTGTACCTGCTACACAAAGGACCTGTCCCGTGTATTTTGCTGCTCTTGACAAGTACAGAAAGGCCAGGCTCTGCTGACCTCTCCCCGGGAGGCCTGAGCAGGGACTCCTCCTTTTTCCTGTCCTTTATGGAGAGGATCTGAACTACCACCAGCACAGTAACCCTCTGTCTGCCCAGTCATGGATGAAAAAATGAAATTTGTACCTAATCGGTCTAACTTTAGCCACAGGAAACCACAGTGCTGGGGAACCAAAAGGGTTAGCCCTGCTTTGTTTGAGGATGGGCGCATTATCTTTACTTAACTTTCTTCCTTCCCCTTTTTGGGAGGGGAGAGGGTAGAGGCTGGGTTTGGAGACCTGAGTGGGAAGCGAGGCCTGCCTGGTCTGTTTCCTGGTTGGCTTTGAGGAGATTTCCCCCCTCTGTTGTCGCGGGCCTGGCTCTCAAACGTATGCTACATGTTGTTAGTGATACCACTTCTGGATGCATCATAAGAGATATTCTGATAATGAAAACCACCCAAGTGAGAAAATTTAAAACTCTCTATGTTGCAAACATCTACATACCTTGATTACAGATACGAAATGCTCCCGTAAAAAAGAAAAGTTGAAATTTAGGTTGTTTTCTAAAACTTCTCTTCATGCATGCTTTCCAGCTTTATGACAGTGCGCACAATTCACAGAAATCTGTTTTACGATTTTTTTATCACAAGCTGCCAGATCATAATTGATGTTACCTTTACCCTACCTGTCCCTGGGTAATGGAAATGGTTAATGTGCTAACCAAAAGGCTAGAGGGTCAAGTCCAGCCAGAGGCATCTTGGGAAAAAGGCCTGGCGATCTACTTCTGAAAAATCAGCCACCAAAAGCCCTGTGGAGCACAGTTCTACTCTGACACACATGGGGTCTTTATGGGTCAGAATCGACTCGATGGCAACCGGGTACTGGGTTTTCCCACCTGATACACAGGTAGTAAAATAGAGCAACTGGGTGATAATTGTTACGGGGTTATCATCTATTTTTTAAGGCCACTGAATTAGCTGTGTGACCTTTAGCACTTCACTTCCACTCTCTGGATCTCAGTTTCATTATCCGTAAAATGAGGGAGTTGGCCTAGGTGACCTTTAAAGTTTACTTCTAATATTTTATGCATTTCTGACAACATGTGGCCAAGGAGATGGCAGCGCAGGGGAGCAAGGGGGTAGTGAGGATGGTAGGGCTAGGGAAAAACTTTCTAGAAATAAATTTGAGATTCTGCATTTGTCTCCAAAGCCAAGGATTACAAGAGCCCAATCTGTAAGCAGCATCTGTGTTCAGGCCCCAGCACAGCCCAGTGCAGGGCACAAAGAAGGTGACCCACAAATGCGTTGAGTGAATGGATGGCTGAACCAATCCTTTCCGTGGGTGCCCCAAGGGCCCAAGGCTGATGCCAGAGGGACCAATGAAAGAGAAGGGAAAAAGCAAGAGATAAGGAGAGGAAAGAGTGGGCAAAAAAGGAGGGAGGAAGGGAGAGGAAAAGAGACATACATATAGCATGCATGTGTATATATATATATAAAACATATATAATGTGTATACATACATATACACAAGTGTATGTAAGTATGTGTGTATGTATGTGTGACCATCCACACAAACACACACACACACAAACTCAATGGTCTACAGTTCAGAGTTTAGTATGTTACGCTCCAGTGTGGGAGTATAGGGGTGATGGCGGGGAAGGGGTTAACACAACAAGACGCCTTTTTACATTCATAAAAAAAAAAAAAGAATGGCAAAATTAAAATGTCTGACAAGACCATCAATCAACCTCCCCCTCTTTCACACATACCCACCCAGACCGTACCAACCCATCAGAAATATAAAATGCACGTGGGTGGCACTGCTGCCAGCTCGCGCCTCCTAGCTGACTCATGTTAACGTGGCGGTGTTTGTTTCCCTGAAGTTTATTTTGATCCAAGCAGAACTGCAAGGCCTCCCTGCTTCCAGACCCGTGGTTCTCAGAATTTTTGGTCCCAGGACCTTCCTACTTTAAAAATTATTGAGGGCTCCAAAGAGCTCTTGTTGATGTGAGTTGTATCTATCAATAATTATGGTACTAAAAAATAAAATGAGGAAATTTCAGAAATATTAGTTTTTTTTTAAATATAACTATTATTTGTTAATCTGGTTGGCATGATTTAATGGAAATTAACTATATTTTCCAAAACACAGTGAGAGAAGAGTAGCATTGTTTTGTATTTTACAACTCTCCATAATGACTGGCTGGACAGTATAGAAGACAGCTGGATTCCTGTGTCCACTTCTGCAGTCTACCTGCTGTGATGTGTTATCTTGACTGACACGGCTGAAGAAACTCTGTTTTGTAGTTATGTAGTTAGAAAAGAAGGAGCCCTGCTGGCAAAATGGTTAAGTTCTTGGCTGCTAATCAAAATGTCGGCAGTTCAAATCTACCAGTGGCTTCAAGGGAGAAAAGACCTGGCAAGATTACAGCCTAGAAAATCTGATGGGGTGGTTCTACTCACATGGGGTCCCTATGAGTTGGAATCAACACAGAGGCACAAAAACAACAAGTTAGGAAGAAGAGGCCCTCACAAACTCTCCAGATCTTGGAGACTCCTAGGGGTCCTCAGATCATATTTTGAGAACCATTGTTTCTGGCCACTCTCTACTCTGCCAAAAATTGTCTTTTTAAATGTGACTTATTTTGTTGTTGTTGAGAATATACACAGCAAAACATACACCATTTCAACAATTTTTACATGTATAATTCAGTAATACTGATTACATTCTTCAAGTTATGCAACCATTCTCATTTGCCTTTTCTGAGTTGTTCCTCCCCCATTAACTCATTGCCCCCTAAGGTTCCCATGTAAACTTTCCAGTTGCTGTTGTCAATTTGATCCCATATAGATAGTACTTAAAAGAGCACAATACTCAAGGTATTTTTTATTAGTTAGGCTAAACTACTGTTTGGTTTTAAGAAGATTTAGAGGATGTTTTTGGCTTAAGGTTTAAATATTACCTCAGGGCAATAGTTTTGGGAGTTCATCCAGCCTTCATGGCTCCAGAAAGTCTGGAGTCCAAGAGAATTTGAAATTCTGTTTTGCATTTCCCCCCTCTTGATCAGGATTCTTCTAACAGACTCTTTGATCTAAATGTTCAGTAGTGGTAGCTGGGTACCATTCAATTCTTCTAGTCTCATGGCAAAGGAAGCAGTTAGTCATGGAAGCAATAGCTACATATTCCCATATCCTTCTCCTATTCTTGACTCTCCTTCTTTCTCTGTGGCTCCAAACCAAACCCAAACCACTGCCCTCGAGTTGATTCTGACTCTGTGGCTCCAGGCAAATAGAAACCAATTGTTGTGCCTTGGGTAGCCGCTTACAAGCTTTTAAGACCTCAGGAACCACACAATGAATGAGGTGGTAGAACAGAAGCATTAAACATGTTATTAGGTCAATTAACTGGGATGTCCCATGAAAGCCTAAACCTCCAAACCAAGGAACCAAATCCCATGAGGTGTTTGGTTGTACATAAGCAGCCTCAGCAACTTTTTTTTTTTCTTGGTCGTTGTTGTAAAAATGTCTATCACAGAACTTTTGCCAATTCAACTTTTTACAAGTGTACAATCTTATTAAGGAACTCTGGTGGCAAACTGGTTAAGCGCTCAGCTGCTAACCAAAAGGTCACCAGCTTGAACCCACCATCCGTTCGTTCCACAGGAGAAAGATGTGGCAGTCTGCTTTCATCAAGGTTACAGCCTTGGAAACCCTATGAGGCAGTTCTCTGTCCTCTAGGGTCGCTGTGAGTCCGAACTCACCTCGACAGTTATGGGTTTGGCTTTGGTTTTTACCAGTTTGACAGCACTTACAATAATCAGCCATGCAACCATACCCTTAACCAGGGCAATTTTTCCATCACCATAAAGCAAAATTCAGTACTCCATAAACAATAATGCCCCCTTTCCCCTTCCCTCCCCCTCCTGGTAACCACTGATAAACCTTGGTCTCTGTACATTTGACTTCTCTTGTCTTTTTATATAAGTGAGGCCGTGCCGAAAGTTGTCTTTAAAACCAATACAATCATGTCACTTCCTGCTTCCTTCAAACCATCGATGCTGCCAATGGCTCACAGAGTTAAGTCCAAACTCCACTCACAAGACTCTTCCCATCTGGCCAGTCCAGTACTTGTCCAACCTCCATTACTGTCCTCTTTTATATCCTGAGCGCTCTGCCCATACCTGGGTACATGCGGATGCCAGAACTTGTCATGCCCGTTCATGCCTCTGAGCCTCGGCCTTCCTCTTGCCTGAAAAACTCATATCTACCCTTTAAGTCCCTGCCCAAAGGCCATCTCCTCTAGGAAGCCTTCTCTGATTCACTCTTTCCTTAACCAGTTGCCAACAAGTTGATTCTGACTCATGGCGGCCCCATGTGTGTCACAGCAGGACTGTGCTCCACAGGGTTTTCAGTGGCTGATTTGCAGAAGGAGGTCTCCAGGTTTTTCTTCCAAAGGGCCTTCTGGGTAGATGCAAACCTCCAACTTTCTGGTTAGCAGCTGAGTGTTAAAGGTTTGCAACACCCAGGGGCTCCTATTCTTTTTCTTTAGAGTTCCCTTTTTGTTTTTCTTTTTTAGATATTTTAAAAATATGTGATACAAATACATGGGACTAAATTCCAAAAGGGTATACTGTACAGCAATAAGTAGGCCTCTCTCCCACCTCAGCCATCCACTCCTTTCACAGGATTGCAACCACAGTGACTGGTTCCTTTTGAATTCCTCCAGAGGTATTCTAGGCATAAACAAGCAAACCATTTATTTTACCCAAATGGTACCATACTACATGCTCTGCTTAACACCGTATCTTGAAGAGCCTTCCACGTCATCAAATAAAAATTCGCCTCAGTTTTTAATAGCTGCAAATTACATCTTTTAAATGTGCCATAACTTATTTATGCAGTCTCCTGTTAACTGGATATTTATATGGTTTCCAATTTTCTGCTGCACCAACCAGCCTTCGACATAAACCAGTCCACATGTGTGAGAAACTCTGAAGCATGAATACTCAGGAAGAGAACTCCTGGGTCCAAGGGCACCTACACATTTATAATTTTGATAAACATCGACAAATTGTCCTCCATCGAGACTGTTCTAATTTAGACCCTGGCCATATAGGAATGGTCCTATTTCCCCATACCCTTGCCAGACTGTGATCCCACTTTTACTCTCTGCCAATGGGGCTAAAGAAAAACTGATATTTTGGTCAAGTATAAATCTATATTTCTCTTATAAACTCTCCAGAGCTGGGCCACCCAGTACATGCAACTGTTAAAATTTAAATTAATTAAAATTAAACAAAATTTAAAAGTCAGTTCCTCAGCTGCACTAGCCATATTTCAAGTGCTTAACAGCTGTATGAGCCTCTGTGTGGGACAGTGCAGATACAGAACATCCTATCACCCCAAAATTTCAATTGGATGGGTCTACTCTAAGCCTGCACTATCCAGTATGGTAGCCATGAGCCAGCCACATGTGGTCACAGAACACTTGGAATGTGGCCAGTCACATTTCATTGAGAAGGGCTAAGAGTACAATCCACAACAGACTTCAAAGACTTAATAGGACAAAAAAAGGAACCCTGGTGGCACAATAGTTAAGCACTCAGCTGCTAACTGAAAGGTTGGTGGTTCGAACCCACCCAGCGGCAGCACTGGAGAAAGACTTGCTCCTGTAAAGATTACAGTCTAGAAAACCCTATGGGGTCGCTATGAGTTGGAACTGACTTGATGGCACCTAACAATGACAACAATAAGAAAAAAATAAAATATCCCCTTAATCGTTTTTTATATTGATTACATGTTGAAATGCTTTGCATAAATATACTAGGTTAAATAAAATATATTATTAAATTTAATCTTGCCTGTATCTTTCTGCTCCTTTTAACGTACTTACTAGAAAATGAACCTTAGACATGTGGCTTGCCTTCTATTTCTATCAGATAGGGCTGCTCTAACATGCACAGTACTCTGTTGAGACCTAGACTTTAGCATTTTTCTTTTTATGTAGAAATGAGTGTAGTTGTTATTGCTATAAGGAAAAACAGAAGCACTGGAATCTTTTTCTTCCCCACCCTTCCCTGCCCCTTGCAGGGTGGGCAGCAAAAGGAGAAAGGGCTGAGATGATCCTGAGGATAAACTAGGGGCCCTGAGACAAGCCAGACACCTCCCACCTGTGTGGCCACAGGCAGGTCTGCCACTGCTGACCCCAGGCAGAGACTGATTTCCTGGGAGCTGGTAAAACAATGCACCAGAGAACAAAGTCCCTTGGAAAGTAACAATAGAACAGATCCAAGTAGGATTTCCAGGACTAGGGTGGGGGAGAACAAATCCCTCCCCTGCTCCATCCCTCACCTACCTTCCACCCTTGGCTTGACCTGGCCACTCAGCCTCACTTTCCTGCATTCTCAGCAGTCTGTACACACAGCTCTGGGGAGAACCAGAGAAAGAGGTACGAGGCTCTGCTCCCAAGGGCTCACGCCACCAAGGTTCCACAGCCAAGACATAGCATGCATGCTTCTGTCATCTGAGGGTCAAGAAAACTCAGCCATACAACAGGATCCACAAAACTGAACAAACAGAACTGGCACTGTTTTCTCATGGATAATTGCATCTGGGCATAAGTCATTATTATTATTATAGTTATTCGGACACCCTGGGTAGTGCAATGATAAGGTGCTTAGCCGCTAACCAAAGAGTTAGAAAATGAAGTCCACTCAGAGGCATCTTGGTGACCTATTTCCAAAAAATCAGCTATTGAAAATCCTGTAGAGCACACAGTTCTACTCTGACGCACATGGGTCACCACGAGTCAAAACTGACTCCGTGGTAACTGGTTGGTTATTATAGATGTTATTGTTATCAGCTGTGTAACTTTGGGCAAGGAAACTAACCTCTCTGGGTCCCATTTCATGATCTATAAAATGAGGGGGTTGCATTATACAAGCTCTCTGATCTCACCCAATCTGAAAGTCCTGTAATCCTACACGCACGCAAACAAGGTATCGCCACACTTCCATCCTCACTCACCCACTCATTTAGAAAACACTCACTGGGCAGTTAATAGGAGTCAGACCTTGAGCCCAGCACAGGGCATACAAATACGGAAAAATGTCTCTTCCACTAGATTAAGTTTGTAAGAGAGAAAAGAAAGAGAAGGCAGAAGGGATGGCATGAACAATCAGAGCCAAGTTCTCCACCAGGGGACATGGGATGTCACATACATATTCACAACTACGTGCAGTTTTCTGGAGAGAACACACAAAGATGAATGTGATCTCAAGAAGGCCAAGGGGGAGGCAGAGCCAAGATGGCAGAATAGACAGACGCTTCCGGTGAGACCTCTTTACAACAAAGACCCGAAAAAACAAGTGAAATGAGTATATTTGTGACAAGCTGGGAGCCCTGAGCATCAAAGGAAAGCTTAGACAATGAACTGAGGGGCAAGGGGAGGAAGAGACCTTTCAGAAGGGGAGAGGAGCTACCAGACCTGAATCGCGGGAAGCCTTCAGGCACCATGCCCGGAGCAGCGGCAGCGGTGGCAGGTTGGTACCAGCGTTTGGCTACAGTTTCCTCAGGGAGGAGAAGCCAGCCACACAGCCTACTCACACCTCTGGAACCTGAGGAGAATGGCGCTCTTGGCAAAACCTAAGTACTTGTGTATATTTTACTGCACCCCACCCCCCAAGCCAGCTTCAGCAGCTGAATCCCTGGCCCTGAGATAGACCCCGGTGAGTACCTAGAGCCATCCTCCTGGCCTTGGGGAAGGAAAAAATTTGCATTTGGGGGGAAAAAATAATTTGCTAGCTCCATTAACTGGGGGAGCTCAAGACAGAAGCAGCTCCTGTGCAGGCATAAACCGTCCGTGGACCTTGAGCACCTTTCCTTTCTGCATGGACCTGTGTGGGCCTATTTGGGAGAATAGGCCCTTATTGGCAAACTCCAACCATTTCAGCTGTGTGGTGGAGAGGTGGGTGTTTGACATTTAACATTGCTTTGCCTATTAAACAAGGTCCTCAACTACCCACATCAGGGACCTAAGGGCTAGTACCTCCAGTCAGGTCACCCAGACACCCGCGACAGGGGTCCAAAGATAATTGGTACCTCCTAGTCCTTACAACCAAAAACTTTGGATGCCCATGGTCCCTCAGCAGAACCCACCTACCAGCATGCTCTAGGGAACAGAGACACGTTTTCCTCAGAGACACTTGGGGGTTGGTTCTCGGCCTCCTGCCTTGTTAAGAGAGTGACCCCCTGCTGCAATCAGATACCGGTATATACGCCAATCACCCCTGCCCCTCTAAGACTGTAGGACAGAGCCTATACCACACACTTGATCAGCTACCTGGAAACCTGAGCTGAATTCATACAAGAAAACTGAATGGACTCCTAGACTGATATACCTGATGACAGCTCTAGCCAGCTGGGGACAGGACACCAGAGCTCCAAAGGCAAAAATAATCAAGCTAGCTCACTTAAGCAACCCATAGGGGTATACCAAAACAAAACAAAGCAAGCAGCTACAACACAGTAGGCAAGCATAAACTAATACAATAACTTATAGATGGCTCGGAGACAATAGTCAATATCAAGTCACATAAAGAAACAGACCATGATCACCTCAACAGGCTCTCAAAACAAAGAACCCAGGGATCTTCTAGATGAAAATGCATTCCTGGAATACCAGATGCAGAATACAAAAGTTTAATATACAGAACCCTTCAAGACATCAGGAATGAAATGAGGCAATACACAGAACAAGCCGAGGAACACACAGATAAAGCAACTGAAGAAATTAGAAAGATTATTCAGGAACATAATGAAAAGTTTAATAAGCTGGAAAAATCCACAGACAGACAGCAATCAGAAATTCAGACGATAAACAATAAAATTGCAAAATTAGATAACACAATAAAAAAGTTAGAGGAGCAGAATCGAGCAAGTAGAAGCTAGAATTTCTGAACTCGAAGATAAATCACTTGGCACTAATACATTTGAAGAAAAATCAGATAAAAGAATTTTAAAAAATGAAGAAACCTTAAGAATCATATAGGACTCTATCAAGAGAAATAACCTACAAGTGATTGGAGTGCCAAAACAGGGAGGGATAACAGAAAATACAGAGAAAATTGTTGAAGATTTGTTGGCAGAAAACTTCCCTGATATTGTGAAAGATGAGAAGATATCTATCCAAGATGCTCATCAAACTCCACATAAGGTAGATCTGAAAAGAAAATCACCAAGACATATTATAATCAAACTTGCCAAAACCAAAGATAAAGAGAGAATTATAAGAGCAGCGAGGGATAAACAAAAAGTCACCTACAAAGGACAGCCAATAAGAATAAGCTCGGGCTACTCGGCAGAAACCATGCAGGCAAGAAGGCATTGGGATGACATATTTAAAAAATTGAAGAAAAAAAAGTGCCTGCCAAGAATCATATATCCATCAAAACTGTCTCTTAAATAAAATTAAAAAAAATTTTTTTTTATTTTTGAAATTAAGACATTTCCAGATAAACACAAGTTTAGGGAATTTGTAAAAACCAAACCAAAACTACAAGAAATACTAAAGGGAGTTCTTTGGTTAGAAAATCAATAATATCAGGTATCAACCCAAGACTAGAACACTGGGCAGAGCAACCAGAAGTCAACCCAGACAGGGAAATCCAAAAACAAAGCAAGATTATATATATAAAAAAAAGCCCAAAACAGGGTAACAGTGATGTTACTATATAAAAGAAGACAACATTAAAATAATGAAGAGGGACTAAGAAATGTAATCATACACCTTCCATATGGAGAGGAAGATATGGCGATACAAAGAAATAAAAGTTTTAAACCTAGAAAAACAGGGGTAAATAATAAAGTAAATACAAAGGAGACAAACTATCCTACTCATCAAAATAAAATACAAGGGAAAAATACAGACTCAGCAGAAACAAAATCAACAACAACAAATATGAGGAAAGGACAATATATAAAGAAAATCTACTCAGCACATAAAATCAAGTGGGAAAAAGAAGCTGTCAACACACAAAAAAAGACATCAAAATGATAGCACTAAATTCGTACTTATCCATAATTACCCTGAATGTAAATGGACTAAATGCACCAATAAAGAGACAGAGAGTGGCAGAATGGATTAAAAAACAAGATCCATCTATATGCTGCCCACAAGAGACACACGTTAGACTTAGAGACACAAACTAAAACTCAAAGGATGGAAAAAATATATCAAGCAAACAACAATCAAAAAAGAGCAGGAGTGGCAATATTAATTTCTGACATAATAGACTTTAAAGTTAAACCCATCATAAAGCACAAGGAAGGACACTATATAATGATTAAAGGGACAATACAGCAAGAAGATATAACCATATTAAATATTTATGCACCCAATGACAGGGCTGCAAGATACATAAAACAAACTCTACCAGCATTGAAAAATGAGACAGACAGCTCCACAAGAATAGTAGGAGACTTCAACACACCACTTGTGGTGAAAGACAGGACATCCAGAAAGAAGCGCAAAAGACATGGAAGATCTAAATGCCACAATCAAACAACTTGACCCCGTAGACGTATACAGAACACTCCACCCAACAGCAACCAACTATACTTTCTTTTCTAATGCACATGGAACATTTTCTAGAATAGACCACATATTAGGTCACAAAGCAAGCCTGAGCAGAATCCAAAACATTCAAACATTACATAGCATCTTCTCTGACCATAAGGCCATAAAAGTGGAAATCAATAACAGGAAAAGCTGGGAAAAGAAATCAAACACTTGGAAACTGAACGATACCCTGCTCAAAAAGGACTGGATTATAGAAGACAGTAAGGATGGAATAAAGAAATTCAGAGAATTCAATGAGAATGAAAACACTTCCCATCAGAACCTTTGGGACACAGCAAAAGCAGTGCTCAGAGGCCAATTTATATGAATAAATGCACACATCCAAAAAGAAGAAAGGGCCAAAATCAAAGAATTATCCCTACAACTTGAACAAATAGAAAGAGAGCAACAAAAGAAACCCACAGGCAGCGGAAGAAAACAAATAATAAAAATTAGAGCTGAACTAAATGAAATAGAAAACAGAAAAACAATTGAAAGAATTAACAAGACCAAAAGCTGGTTTTTGGAAAAAAATCAACAAAATTGATAAACCACTGGCCAAATTGACAAAAGAAAAACAGGAGAGGAAGCAAATAACCTGAATAAGAAATGAGATGGGCGATGTTACAACAGACCAAACTGAAATTAAAAGAATCATATCAGATTACTATGAAAAACTATACTCAAACAAATTAAAAAACCTAGAAGAAATGGATGAATTCCTAGAAACACACTACCTACCTAAACTAACACAGAGGTAGAACAACTAAATAGACCCATAACAAAAGAAAAGATTGAAAAGGTAATCAAAAAACTCCCAACAAAAAAAAGCCCTGGTCCGGATGGCTTCACTGCAGAGTTCTAACAAACTTTCAGAGAAGAGTTAACACCACTAAGAGCACAGAAAAGGACAGAATACTACCAAACGCATTGTATGAAGCACCATATCCCTGATACCAAAACCAGGTAAAGACACACAAGAAAAGAAAATTACAGACCTATATCCCTCATGAATGTAGATGCAAAAATCCTCAACAAAATTCTAGCCAATAGAATTCAGCAACATATCAAAAAAAATAATTCACCATGACCAAGTGGGATTCATACCAGGTATGCATGGGAGGTTCAACATTAGAAAAACAATGTAATCCACCACATAAATAAAACAAAAGACAAGAATCACATGATTTTATTAATTGATGCAGAAAAGGCATTTGACAAAGTTCAACACTCATTCATGATAAAAACTCTCGGCAAAATAGGAATAGAAGGAAAATTCCTCAACATAATAAAGGGCATTTATACAAAGCTAATAGCCAATATGACCCTAAATGGAGAGAGCCTGAAAACATTCCCACTGAGATCAGGAACCAGACAAGGATGCCCTTTATCACCACTCTTAATCAACATTGTGCTGGAAGTCCTAGCCTGAGCAATTAGGCTAGATAAAGAAATAAAGGGCATCCAGATTGGCAAGGAAGAAGTCAAAGTATCTCTATTGCAGATGACATGATCGTATACACAGAAAACCCTAAGGAATCCTCCAGAAAACTACTGAAACTAATAGAGGAGTTCAGCAGAGTATCGGGATACAAGATAAACATACAAAAATCAGTTGGATTCCTCTACACCAACAAAAAGAACATTGAAGAGGAAATCATCAAATCAATGCCATTTATAGTAGCCCCCAAGAAGATAAAATACTTAGGAATAAATCTTACCAGAGATGTAAAAGACTTATACAAAGAAAACTACAGTGCACTTCTGCAAGAAACCAAGACTTACACAAGTGGAAGAACATACATTGCTCGTGGATAGGAAGACTTAACATTGTGAAAATGTCTATTCTACCAAAAGCAATCTATACATTTAATGCAATTCCAATCAAATCCCAACGACATTCTTTAATGAAATGGAGAAACAAATCACCAACTTCATGTGGAAGGGAAAGAGGCCCCAGATAAATAAGGCATTACTGAAAAAGAAGAACGAAGTGGGAGGCCTTACTTTACCTGATTTTAGAACCTATTATACTGCCACAGTAGTCAAAACAGCCTGGTACTGGTACAACAACAGATACATGGACCAATGGAACAGAATTGAGAATCCAGACATAAATCCATCCACATATGAGCAGGTGATATTTGACAAAGGCCCCAAAACAGTTAAATGGGGAAAAGACAGTCTTTTTAACAAATGGTGCTGCCATAACTGGATATCCATCTGCAAAAAAATGAAACAAGACCCATACCTCACTCCATGCACAAAAACTAACTCAAAATGGATCAAAGACTTAAATATAAAATCTAAAATGATAAAGATTATGGAAGAAAAAATAGGGATGTTAGGAGCCCTAATACATGGCATAAACAGTATAAAAAACATTATAAAGCATGTAGAAGAAAAACTAGATAACTGGGAGCTCCTAAAAATCAAACACCTATGCTCATCCAAAGACTTCACCAAAAGAGTAAAAAGACTACCTACAGACTGGGAAAAAGTTGTTAGCTATGACATTTCTGATCAGCGCCTGATCTCTAAAATCTACATGATACTGCAAAAACTCAACTGCAAGAAGACAAATAACCCCATCAAAAAAATGGGCGAAAGATATGAATAGACACTTCACTAAAGAAGACATTCAGGTAGCTAACAGATATACGAGGAAATGTTCACGACCATTAGCCATTAGAGACATGCAGATCAAAACTATAATGAGATTTCATCTCACTCCAACAAGGCTGGCATTAATCCAAAAAACACAAAAGAATAAATGTTGGAGAGGCTGTGGAGAGACTGGAACACTTATACACTGCTGGTGGGAATGTAAAGTGGCACAACCACTTTGGAAATCGATTTGTTGCTTCCTTAAAAAGCTAGAAATAGAACTACCATACGATCCAGGAATCCCACTCCTTGGAATATATCGTAGAGAAATAAGAGCCTTTACACAGACAGACATATGCACACCCATGTTTATTGCAGCACTGTTTACAACAGCAAAAACACGGAAGCAACCAAGGTACCCATCAACGGATGAATGGATAAATAAATTACGGTATATTCACACAATGGAACACTACGCATCAATAAAGAACAGTGAGGAATCTGTGAAACATTTCATAACATGGAGGAACCTGGAAGGCATTATGCTCAGTGAAATTAGGCAGTTGCAAAAGGACAAATATTGTATAAGACCCCTATTACATGAATTTGAGAAACAGTTTAAACTGAGGAGAAAACGTTCTTTTATGGTTACAAGAAGGGGGGCGTAGGAGAGGGGCATTCATTAATTAGATAGTAGATAAGAACTACTTTAGGCAAAGGGAAAGACAGCACACAATACAGGGGAGGTCAGCACAATTGGACTAAACCAAAAGCAAAGTAGTTTCCTGAATAAACTGAATGCTTCAAAGGCCAGCGTAGCAGGGGCAGGGGTCTGGGGACCGTGGTTTCAGGGGACATCTAAGTCAATTGGCATAATAAAATCTATTAAAAAAACATTCTGCATCCCACTTTGAAGAGTGGTATCTGGGGTCTTAAACGCTAGCAAGCAGCCATCTAAGATGCATCAATTAGTATCAACCCACCTGGATCAAAGGAGAATGAAGAACACCAAGGACACAAGGTGATTAGGAGCCCAAGAGACAGAAAGGGCCACATGAACCAGAGACTACATCATCCTGAGACCAGAAGAACTAGATGGTGCCCGGCTACAACAGATGACTGCCCTGACAGGGAACACAACAGAGAACCCCTGAGGGAGCAGGAGAGCAGTGGGATGCAGGCCCCAAATTCTCCTAAGACCAGATTTAATGGTCTGACTGAGACTAGAAGGACCCTGGTGGTCATGGCCCCCAGACCTTCTGTTGACCCAGGACAAGAACCATTCCTGAAGCCAACTCTTCAGACATGGATTGGACTGGACAATGGGTTGGAGAGGGATGCTGGTGAGGAGTGAGCTTCTTGGATCAGGTGGACACTTGAGACTATGTTGGCATCTCCTGCCTGGAGGGGAGATGAGAGGCTGGAGGGGGTTAGAAGCTGGCGAAATGGACACGAGAAGAGAGAGTGGAGGGAGAGAGCAGGCTGTCTCATCAGGAGCAGAATAATTGGGAGTGTGGAGCAAGGTGTATATGCGTTTTTGTGTGAGAGACTGACCTGATTTGTAAACTTTCACTTAAGGCACAATAAAAATTATTAAAAAAAAAAAAAAAAAGGCGGCAAAGGGCTAGTGATTTAGAGAAACTATAACATGCCAGAGGGAGTCCTGGTGGTGCAGCTGTTAAGCGCTTGGGTGCTAACAAAAGGTTGGCCTACCAGTTGCTGTGTGGGAGAGAAGACCTGGCAATGTGCTCCCATAAAGATTATAGCCTAGGAAATCCTATGGGGGCAGTTCTACTCTGTCTTATAGGGTCGGTATGAGTCCAAATCAACTTGATGGGACATGAAATCAGCAACCAATGTGCCAGATAATGTGATAAGTTCTTAGTAAATGGTGGGTGCTTGAAGAAGTGCATGGTGAGTGCTTGAAGGAGTGCGTGGTGGATGCTTGAAGACTTAGGGCCCAAAAAAGTCCAGAAAGTGCACACTGGAAAAAACATGCGGGACAGGGATTGAACTGGGGCCTCTGATGCTAAGTCAGCCTCTTTCCCCCTTATCAGGAATGATCTCTTTGCATGTGGCTTCTCCCTGCGCAGCACTTCCACTAACTTTCCCCTTCCTCATGTCAGAAGATGTAGGCATTTAACAGGCCAACTCAGTATCACGCTTGTCTGACGTGGGATACCTGCCCAACAGAGGGGTTGGGAGGATTGAATGAGGAAACGCATGATGTGAAGTACTCAGCACTCACTAGCTACTGGCAGATACTCATTCATCAAATATTTATTCAGGACCTGATACATGTCAGGCCTTGGGTTATAGGTCTCATCATCTTTCTCACTTATTGTCACTATATTTATACCCCTTCCAACATAGCAGAGGGTGCCACACACAGTACGTGCTCGATAATTGTAGGTTGAAAGAGTAAATAATGATGCTCTCTGTGGTGGATTAATTTATTTTTCAGCAAATACTATGCCCTCCCCTGACCTCCATGACTTGGTCTTGTGACTTGCTCTGGCCAATGGAATGTGGTTGGAAGGGACAGCATACCAATTCTAAGGCTAGGCCTTAAGAGGCGTCGTGTGTTTCTGCTTGCTCCTCTGAGACCTTCCGGCCTCCCCCAGGAGAAAAATACACAGGAGGGTGACTGGGTCCCAAATAAATCTATGTGGGGCAGACCACCCCAGGCAACTTACAGATCTGTGAACCTAAGAATAAATGCTTGTTATCTGCCACTAAGTTTAGGGATGGTTGTTACTTAGCAAAAGCTGACTGAGGCTGTCTCCTTTACTCACATTCAAAGATTTCAGGCAGACAGGGCCCTGCTTTCTCTCACTTCTTTTTAAGGTGGGATTTCAGTAATTTGGTCATTCTGTGCCTTTCTCTTCTCCATTCTCTCTAGGCTGGTGATGTCCAATTCAAAGAAGACAGTGGAAGCTACAAAGATCCACAGTTTGGCCATCTCAGCACCTGGCACAGGGTTAGACAATGCCTGATGAATAACAGGATGGGCAGACTGTTCATTCTGATGGGATGAGCATTGTTAAAATCACTAGCAGGCAGCAACCTGGACCTCAAATGCCCAGAGCCACGGGGTCTGTGGTCCCCAAAGTGTAGGGACTGGACCTCAGTGATGATGCAATATTGTTTTGGACCATATGCAGCAGACCCGTATTTATTTATTTTAACGTGATTTAGGAAATGCATATCCAACCTAAAATTTCAGGACTGTTGCTGCTTAAGGTGAGTCTAGGATTTAAAAACTAAGCAATTTAAAGGAAAACAGTAAGTGAAAAATTATAGTTCAGGTGGAATGTGGATATGGAAAACATGAATGAAGCCTCTACAGCACTGATCCATTTCGAGTCTCCTCCTTTTCCTACAAATCACAATCATAATCATAGCTTGCATTTTTTAGCACTAACAACGCGGCACCAGGATGGGAGGAAGATGCATTAACAACTTGCGATATGCAGATGACACAGCCTTGCTTGCTGAAAAAGTAAAGAGGACTTAAAGCACTTACCGATGAAGATCAAACACTACAGCTTTTAGTATGGATTGTACCTCAACATAAAGAAAACAAAAATCCTCACAACTGGACCAATAAGCAACATCATGATAAATGGAGAAAAGACTGAAGTTGTCAAGGACTTCCTTTTACTTTGATCCACAAGCAACAGTCAAGAAATCAGACAACGTACTGCATTGGGCATATCTGCTGCAAAAGACCCCTTTAAGATGTCAAAAAGCAAAGATGTCACTTTGAGAACTAAGGTGCACCTGACCCAAGCCATGGTGTTTTCACTCGCCTCATGCGCACTCGAAAGCTCCTTAGAAGCAAGGATGGCAAGACTTCGTCTCATGTACTTCGGACATGTTATTGGGAGGGACCAGTCCCTGGAGAAGGACATCATGCTTGGCAAAGCAGACAGTCAGCAAAAAAGAGGAAGACCCTCAACGAGATGGACTGGCACAGTGGCTCAACAATGGGCTCAGGCATAACAACGATTGTGATGATGGTACAGAACAGGGCAGTGTTTTGTTCTGTTGTGCATAGGGTTGCTATGAGTCAGGACCACCTCGATGGCACCTGACGACAACAAAAATATGCCGAACGCTGTCTTAAGGGCTTTATAGATATTATTTCATAAATTCCTCTCACCCACCCATGAGGCAGGTACTATAATCATCTTCCTTCTTCAGGTGAGTTAACTGAGGCTCAGAGAGGAAAGGAACTTGCCCAAGGTCACCCAGTTAATAAGTGGCAGAGTGAGGATTTGAACCCCGTCTGTCAACCTCCAGGGCGTGAGTTCTTAACAGCTATGTTTCTGCTGCTTCCCACATGGAAAACCCCGTACTCAGGGAAGTTTAGAGTTACCTAAGGTTAACCACAAAATCTGGAACATGGATCTCAAATTCCTGACTCCCAGCCCAGTGCTGTGCATTACTCCTGGTACATCCCTGCTGTATGAGGAGTAATGTGGAGAGAACACCTCAAGTTTATGGCCAGGGCTGAATGCTGTCTGCAAGAAGAAAGGGAGAGAGGTGTTAAACATGACAGCGAAGACTTGGAAGGGAAGAGATGGGGAAATAAACAAGGCTGCCATGCTGGGGCAGGCGAACAATGGATGAGGAGAAAGTGGAACGTGGGCAAAGTTACTCAGACAAAACTGCTGATGGAGCAGGAGCGGTAGATGGAGGCTGCTTCCTGAGCTCCCTGGAGCACTCTTCCCAAGAGCACTGCCCAACCTGGCCAGTATCGGGAACTGGTTTCCCTAAAAGACATCTACGTAGTCTATATTTAGATTTAAAAGCCACCTATTGTTTCTGTCCCGGAGGACAATCGGGGTCACCACCCTGACCTCAGCCCTTCCGAGTCATGCCTCTGAGTGTACTACCAAGAAAGGCCTTTTCAGGCTCTGGTTTGAATCAACTTCCCCTTCCATGGCTCCCGCTTAGTGTCCTGGGCAAGCTGTAAAAACATGCCCAGAAGAAAATCAGCAGGTCAAAAATAACTGGAATTGGGGCTTTAAAATGAAGCATTGATTCTTTCCTTCCTGCCACAAAATCAAATGACACCCATGTTCATCTCAGGACATAGGATGCTTCAGAGTCCTTGGGTTGTGAAGCTCTTATATGCTAAGAATTCATTTGTCCAGTGGCCGTCAGCACATTCTAGACTCAACATGAATTGGACATGGATCATGTTTGCTGGGTGCCAGCTGTGTGTCAGGCACTGTCATGAGTTACTTCATTTATTCCTCATAATAACCCTGTAAGATAGGCACTATCGATTATCCTCATTTTACAGAGAAGAAAACAGATTCAGAGAGATTTACATGGCTAGTAAGAGGCAAAGCTGAGACTCAGCCCTACATTTGTCTAGTTCTAAGACCCGTGCCCTTAACCCTTCCGCTCCATCATTTCTTGGTAGATATAGAACTAACTTTGCCAAACCTTCTAAGAAGATAAATTTATCTTTAAATTTGAGATCTTTAAAGGGTTTCTCCCATTCTCTCTTCTCTCTCCATACCCAGTTACCAACTGAACCTCCCTTCTAGCCACCATTACTCCAGATCTTTTCTCTGCAGATTCTCAGAGCCAAGGAATAAAAATTCATTCAGTAATCTTTTCAAGAGCAGAATAAAGGTCAGTAGCCAGTCACCCAATTACTTTTTGAGTTCCAGTTGACAACCTTGGGCAATATATGTGTGATCGTTAAGGTTGTATGTCAACTTGGCTGGGCTATGATTCTCAGTGGTTTGGCAGTTATGATATAGTTTGGCAGTCCTATAATGGTGTAATCATCTCCATGATGGGATCTGATACAATGTGATCATCTCCATGATGGGATCTGCTGTGAGTTGTCAATCAGTTGAAAGGGATTTTCTCTGGGGGTGTGGCCTGCATCCAACATAGATGGACTTTCTGGCAAGGCTCACAGACCTCTGCTCGCTCTGGATCCTGCAGCTGGCTCGTGTTCGTCTGACCTCCAGTTCTTGGGACTTGAGCTAGCAGCTTACCTGCCATCCCATCTGCTGATCTTGGGATTCATTGGTCTTTGCAACCTGTGAGTCAGAACCCTGCTCTCTGACCTGCCGATCTTGGGTTCACCACCCCTTGCTACGTGTATCAGAAGAAGCTGCCAGTCTGACCCATGGACTTGGGATGTTCTACCGTCTACAGTCTCATGAACTGTTTCCTTGATATAAATCTCTCTATGTATATATTTATATGTTTTACTGGTTTTGCTTCTGTAGAGAACTCAGCCTAAAACGTATGCTAAGAACACCCACAAAATCACTTGACTTTGACATGGGGCAGATGTGAAAACTATTTTACTTTTTATCCAGGATCTTTGCATACCTTAGGTTCATATCAGAGGTAAAAGGAGTTTAGAGACATCTCTGTTTGACATGTGGGGAAACTGAATCCAGAGAAGGAAGGGATTTGCCTCTTACTTAAGTGCTAATTGGATCACGGCAAACAACCACCAAATCAAGACACCATTTGCACCCAAAACAGTCTGACTTGTTCAAGGACTGGAAAGCAAAGTTTTACTGCAGATGCTGCATGTAGCAGGAAATCTAGGAAGGGTGCCTGCCATCTTTTAAATTATCATGTAAAACCTAATGCCTAAGAATGTCAATTCTGGATCCGTTCTGCTTGAGTTTGTAGCGTGATTCATCACTTAAAAAAAAAAAAAAAAACATGAAGCTCATTGCCGTTGAGTTAATTCCAACTCATAGCAACCCTGCAGGACAGAGTAAACTGCCCCATACGGTTTCCAAAGAGCGGCTGGTGGATTCAAACTGCCAATCTTTTGGGTAGTAGCCGAACTCTTAACCTTTTTGCCACCAGGCTCCGATCCACTACTTACCAGCTAGGTAACCTTGGGAAAATTATTTATCTTCTCTAACCCTCAGTTTCACCATCTGCAAAATGGGGATGATAATAATAGCCAACCCCTACAATGCTGTTGTGAGAATTTCATGAGCTAATGTGAGAACAGTGCTTAGTTACACAAAAAGTATCTCACAGACCTTAGCTATGACGGTTATTCCGACTCATGCTCAAAGCAACCCTGTGTGATCGGAATTGATTTGACGGCAATGGGTTTGGTTTTTTGGTTTATTATCATTATTACTTTGTTATGAACTCTGTATTAACTGTAACCGAAATAGAGTAAGTCATTTAAAATGTCGCCAATTTCTGTATCTCAAAAGCTCAAAAATAATTCTTTGCCAAGTGAGCAAATATCTGGGTAGTAAGATGTGAAAAGGAGAGAGACAGGAGCATCACCCAAGTCAGGAGAAAGGATTAAACATAGGTGCCTGTAACGGTCATGCACAAGAGCTGAAATTAGCACTACAAAAGTCAGTCTTAGAAAACACAATCCTGATAAAAGAAATAAAAATAACACCCTTTAGAAAATCCTGGGCTTATTCAAAACTTTAATACCCTCAAATAAATAAATAAGGGGCAATAAGCTTCAGGGCTCTCTTCATTCCAGAGAAACACAACTTTTTCAGCCACTCCTTCCAGAACCACCCAGACCAGGCACCCACACTCTTTTTTTTTTTTTGAAATAATTTTTATTGTGCTTTAAGTGAAAGTTTACAAGTCAAGTCAGTCTGTCATATATACGCTTATATACACCTTACTCCATACTCCCACTTACTCTTCCCCTAATAAGTCAGCCTGCTCACCTCCTTCCAGTCTCTCCTTTCATGACAGTTTTGCCAGTTTCTAACTCTCTCTACCCTCCCATCTCCCCTCCAGACAGGAGACACCAACACGGTCTCAAGTGTCCACCTGATAGAAGTAGCTCACTCTTCATCAGCATGCACCCACACTCTTAATGAGAACTGTAGTGATTCTGAGTCTCCACAGATGTCACCTGACTTCATGCTCCCAATGATGGGTACATTCAAACCAACAGGATCATGAATTTAAGGAAACCTACAAAAAAAAGTTGCCTCAAACAGACTGAACTTCCAAAACTGAATGCAGCCATCTTCCAACCAAACGGAGGAGAGAAGATCCTGGAAGTCCACTTCGTAATTAAAAACAATCAAGAAGCAGAAGGCAGATACATCCTTTTTTCTCTCCGTTTTCCTTCCCTCTAACTGAACACTGGCCTCCTTTAAAAATTAAAACGGTAATTATGTATCAACACTGGTTCAGCAATTGTAACAAATGGTAGCACACAATGCAAGGTGCTAACAATAGGAGAATCAGTGTGTAGCGGGGAAGGGAGTACATGGGAGCTCTTTGTACTTTCTGCACAATTTTTCAATTTTTCTATGAACCCACAACTACTTAAAAAAATAGTCTATTAAAAAAAAAAAATCAAATCCTGGCATCATAGGGCTAAGAGTAGAAGATACCCCTCCCCCACTCCGCCCTCGCTCTCCTCCAATCACAGGCCCTAAACGAGGCACTGAACCAATGCGTTCCACTCAGCTCCCCATCTCAGCTCGCCAGCTCAACTACATCCAGCCCTCTGTGGTCTTAAACCCAACCACATGGCTCTTTTTGATTCATACTCAAGCCAGGCAAAAATCTGGCTCCATCACCCTAGGTGTTTGGACCAGCAGCTCCCTGCTCAGTTTCTTGGGAAATGAAAAGACAGCTGTGCCCTCCCGCATCTTGGCCCCTGAGACTGCCCCGCGGGCTTGGGCGGGAGCGGAGGGCCAGACCATGCCCGGCTCAGCGGCTGCACGCCCCTTTCCTCCCTCCACAGGGAGCTTACCTGAGCGTGGACAAAGAAGCAACACCACACCGTGGGGCGCTCCGACCTCATCCACGCGAGTCCCCAGCCCTTAGCTGTGGAGGAGCCCTGCGGACGGGATTCTCTGAGCAGTGCAGAGCATGGTTTCAGGAGTTCCTAAAGGAACTCCTCCCCGTCACTTGGGCTGCATGACAGGAAGTGACAGGGGGCCATCAGTTACAAGTGCCAGAGCTGAGAACCCAGAGCCCCCACCTCCAGTGGTTTCCTCACCAGCTGCTCTGCTGCTTTTTCAGAGCTCTTTCTGCCCTTTGTCACTCAAAGTCACACCAGAAATTCAGTTTCTGGCTGACAGTCCTCAGCCTGCGGGAAACAAACAATGCTAGATGGGTCCCCACCTAAAAGCTCTGCTGGGCATCCAGGCAGCTCTGAACAGTTTGCTGCTAGACACCATGTCTTGAGTCTGGAGCTTTACGACCCAAAAGTTGAAATGAAAAGCGTAGAGAAGAAAACATTACTGGGGGGAGGGACACTGGGAGGAGAGATGAGGTTGTTCAAAGAGGAATAGATGATCTACTTTAATTTTACCCAAGAGTCAGTGGCCCTGCCCAGGATACGGAGCCTGCACTCAGTCCTAATTCAGAGGCAGCCACACGCCCATCCGTTTCTTTCTTTATTTCTTAGGCAAATATGGCGTCTTCCCTTCAGCACCCCTTTCAAAAATAGCTGCTGCTTGGAAACCGCCCTTTCAGCTTTTGACGTGGATTCTAAGTGGTCTTACAGCTCTCCTCAGAGAAATAATTGAAAGAATGGAAATGAATAGGAACAATACCTCACGGTGACATGTCTCATTTTTGAATGGGGCATCTCTCCAGAATCAACACGTTGTCTCAGTACCCTGTCTTTTTCAAAATCCAAACCTCCTACATGAATGAAGTAGACCATCTCATGGCAGACCTAGCAGATTTCAAATGAAAACTATGCCCTTGTCCCACCCCCCACCCAAACAAATCACCTTGCTTGCACAAGTGGCAGTGGATCTCAAACCCAAGGAGACAGAGCCCCAGTTCAGCTTTCAATTATTATTATTATTATTTTTAGTTCCCTCAAACCAAACCTGTTGCCATCAAGTCAATTCCAACTCATGGCAATCCATGTGTTTCGGAGTAGAATCACTCCACAGGGTTGTCCTGACTCTGATCTTTCTGGAAGCAGATCACCAGGCCTTTCCTCCGCAGTACCACTGGGTAGGTTCATACTGCCAACCTTTCAGTTAGCAGCCAGCACAAACCATTTGTGCCACCCAGGGACCTCTTATTTACCTAATGGAGTAGTATTTGATTTGCAAAACACTTCATAATTGAGACTTTTAGCTGCAAAAATTAAGCCCAGCGTTCCTGAGACCTTCTTACAAATGCACAGATCTTTTAAGAACCTTCCTGTGCCCCAGCTCCAGGACAAATGGTGTATCCAGCAAAGACAGCCGGGTTTATTTTAACAACAAGCTTCTGGACTAACAAAAGGAGATTAAATCCAAGATTTAACATTAGAGTTTAAGAGAAAGCAGCCTTTCCCTCACTCACTCGGGCCAGTGGTCTAGCCACTAACACAAGATCTTCCAAAGAGTGTCCTCTGCTCCAAGAACATGACAGAAGAACGTGCCTGGCTCTGGTGGTACAAAGATGAACCAGGATCTGGTAGCATGAAGATGAACCACCAGTGACCAGAGAATAAAATAAATGCTGCCAGGAATTTGCAGGAGGTGCTGAGGGCCCAAGGAATAACTGAGCCCAGCAAATGCATTTTTCATGAGGACAAAGTCCAGGAAGGATTCTTAGAGCAAGAGACATGGCGGGGCGGGGGAGTGGGGGGAAGGGGGGGGACCTCTAGGCAAAAGGACTGGCAAGGCATCCACAGGGAGGTATGGAACCACAGGGTGCGCCGCAAAAAATGTGTTAAGTCTGCAGCACTGCTCTGAAAAGTTTGGGTCTTGCTTCAAGGAGCACAAGGCATCTGTTTGGAGAAAGAAGGAAGTGAAATCAATGTGAAAAGGCTCTGGCCTTCCAGACAAGCATCTGGGTCAACTCAAGGCCCACATGTGGCACCAGGTCTGGCACCCAGGAGGTGCCCAGTAATGTGTGTCAAATCAAACAAGGGGGTCCACCAAAAAAAGCAGGTTTCAGATCTTCCCTGGGATCCCCTTTCCCAAAGTCAAATTCCCCACAAAACAAGTCTAGGTTAAGTGGTGGCTGCTCCGGGGAGGGGGAGCTGTGTCTAAGGAGCCTTCTTTCTCTAACCCCCTGCACAGGACAGGTTCTGATTTGGACAGGTCAGTAAACAACCTGAGGTTGGACAGCTTTGGTGGCAACTCAGCTAATAAAGACTAAATTCCTTGGGGAGCCAATGGAGGCTCCTACAAGCCCAGCTACTCCTCTCCTAGAAAATTCGGGAAGAAGCCACTTGGTGGAGTCCCAGCTGCCAATGGGATCCAAAAGAAATCCAAAGGAAATGTAGAGTGACCATGCTGGACTTAGAGTGGATGGGGGGGTGGGTGGTTATAGGGGACACATTTACATGAACGATTAAACCTAGTAACTTCCGGCTGCTGACTGAATGAGAAAGAATAACTGAAACCCGTAGGCTGCAGCATTCATAGAAGAGGTGAAACTTGAGTGGGCTCCAGGACAGGCGTTAGAGGAAGAGGGAGGGAGAACCAGAGATGCCCCCTGACAGGGGAAAAGGGGTGCAGTCTGCAGAAAGGAAGGAGAGGGCACAGCACAGCCATTTCTTACGCTCCTGCTCTGCCCAGAAGCAAGAAATCCAGTCAGAAAATTGGTCAAGGAAGAAGGAACGTAGAGAGGAGAATTTCAATGCTAACAGGTTCCTGACCTACAGGGTTCAAGTTTATTTTGAGCTTTATCGTGGGAGCTCATAAAGGAACAGGGCTGTGGATTTTCTCTATGTGGCATGTAGGATACCTTCAAGTATTAAAACATGTTCTACTGGTTTTGAAATTCATCATAATGTCATTATAATACATTCAAACCATGTTGCTGTTGTTAGGTGCTGTCAAATCGTTTCCAACTCAAAGCGACCCCATGTGACAGAGTAGAACTGCCCCACAGTTTCCTAGGCTGTAATCCTTACAGAAGCAGATTGCCAGAGCCTTTAGGTGGGTTCAAACCACCAACCTTTCAGTTGGCATCCGAGCACTTAGCCATTATTGTGCCAACCAGGGCTCCCTTCAAACCATACAGAAGTATATAAAGTAACAAATGAGTCTCCTCAAGCTCACCCCTTTTCTCCACCCCAATCCCACTTGCCAGAGGCACCAGTGTTAACGCCCAGGGTAGCAAAGGGACCCAATACCTTCAGGGCCAGGGGATAAGGTACAGGTGGGGGCTGGGACACACCAGAGAACACATGCTCCAACCAAGAGGGCAGGGCAGCTTCAGCTCACTGGTGTCCTGAGGGCCTATCAGTCCAGAGGGGCCAGACATTCCAGTTTTTCCACAAGAAACCTGAAATTCTGGATTTTTGGTAAAATTTACCAATCTTTAAATGCTGGGAACTAATTCATTATTTTTAAAACACTGTATAGGCCACACAAAACACAACTGCTGGCTGAATTTGACCCAAGGACCACCAGTTTGCAGTCTCCCTTGGAGAGCCTTTCTGACATTTTTTTCTGTTTAAACACACTTAAGTTGCTGGGGGAACTTATTAAAATTTTTTTCCAAAAATGAAATGATAACATTGTTCTACCACTTGTTTTCTGACTGAACATCCAGGGCATCTTTCTGTGTCATATGAATTTAGGCCTCATACTGCAGATGCTCCCACGGTATGGAAGTTCCTTTATGCAGTAGTTACCACGCTAGAGACATTCAGCAAACATGAAACACACACTTGAAATGCTGCCTCTCCGTTGCTCACTGCTTTTACTTCTGCCAACAGAAAGAATGTTAACTCGTGACGGAAAAAAAAAAAAAAAAGTACCTGTGTGAGGTATGAAAACATCACAAAGCCACAAGCACTAAAACCACATGGTACTGGAGGAAGAATGAAGAGTGACTGCAGATTTTTGATGTTTTAATATGAGCAGTTTCCATACGTATTCTCATTTTATTCTCACAAATGCCATGAGTTAGGCCTTATTATTATTATCTCTACTTCACAGATATAAAAAGACTGAGACTCAAAAAATGAGCCTGCCCAAAGTGTACAGCCTGGAGGTGGCGGGGTCGGGGTGGAGCCCCAGGGGTCCTGCTGCATACATACTCCCCCAGGACAGCTAGACTCTTGCCTGAGGATATTCAAGAAAGTCTTCAAGAGTGTGACTGACACAGGGTAAATGCTGGCCTGCAAACCACCGGAGAAGGATCACTAACAAATGGGACAATTTCTTTGCCTCTTAGAGAGAAACGACTCGTAATAAAGGCCTGCTTCCTAATCCAACGAACTCTATATAGATTAGAATGAAATACTAAAAAGCAAAAAAAAAAAAACAAAAACTATGGAACCCTGGGGGTGTGTGTTCTCAGGGTACAGTATTTTTCTTGAAGTATGTAGAGCTGAATCATTAACTTTCATGTGAAACCACTAACAAGGTACCTACAATGTAAAACTAGCTCCTGTTCTCTGACATCTCGTTAGATAACTATAATAAGCCCTTGTTGTATACCAAAGAAACTAGCACCAAGTCGGGGACACAACTAAGACACCACCACACACTTAGGAGTATTACTGGAACCTGAACTTGCTATGTTCCCTGTGTTTTATTCTATACACCTGAGGGTATTTACTGCTGAGAAGTTCCAAGTAGTTTCCTCACCCAAGATGTTAGGAGAAACCTGTTCATCAGAACTGTACGAATTTTATTTACATAAAACAAAATTGTTAGATTTTAATAGAATTACTTCTTCATTAAAAGCTGGCAAGTAAAATTGGAACCCTTATCCATTGCTGGTGGGAATGCAAAATGGTACAGCCACTGTGGAACACAGTGTGGCGGTTTCTCAAAAGAATTAAAATTAGAACTACCATATGACCCAGCAATTCCACTCCTAGGTATATACCCAAAAGACTTGAAAGCAGAGACTCAAACAGAGACCTGTACATCAGTGTTCATTGCAGCACTATTCACAATAGCCAAAAGGTGGAAACAACCTAAACACCCATCAACAGACAAATGGATAAACAAAATGTGGTACATACATACAATGGAATATTACTCAGCCAGTAGGAGAACTGAAGTCTTGATACATGCTACAGTACAGATGGAGCTTGAAGACATTATGCTGAGCAAAATAAGCCAACCACAAAAGGACAAACATTGTATGACCTCACTTATATAAAAAGACAAGAAAAGGCAAATGTACAGGGACCAAAGTGTATTAGTGGTTACCAGGGGTGGGACAGAGGGGGAAAAGGGGGATTAACAGTGATGGAAAAATCACATGGATTAAGGGTGGGGTTGCACAGCCAATTGTAATTGCTGTCAATAATTTGTACACCTGTAAAAAGTAGAATTGGCAAAAGTTGTGTGACAGATACATTTACAACAATGACGACAAACAAAAAAAAAAGAAGAGTAGCTACTGAGGCTGCTTATGTACAACCAAATGCCTCATGGGATTTAGTTCCTTGGTTTGCAGGTTTAGGGTCATGGGTTCATGGGACATCCCAGTTAATGGCCTAATGGCATATTTAGTGCTTCTGTTTTATCTCCTAGCTTTCTGTTTGTGACTACAGTCTTAAAAGCTTGCAAACGGCCATCCAAGCCACAACAGTTAGTTTCTATTCACCTGGAACAACAGAGGAAGAAGGAGAGTCAGGAACAGGAGCACATAGAATGTGTGGCTAACTGCCTCCATGAACAACTGCCTCCTATGCCATGAGACCAAAAGAATTGGATGGTGCCCAGCTACCATTACTGAACATTTTGATCAAAGATTCCATAGAAGAACCTTGATCAAAAGGGGGAAAATGCAAAACGGAATTTCAAATTCTCATGGACTCCAGACTTTGTCAGCATGGAGGCTGGATGAACCCCTGAAACTACTGCCCTGAGATAATCTTTGAACCTTGAACCAAAAAGATCCCCTCAAGTCTTCTTAAAATCGAACAATAGTTTAGCTTAACTAGTAAAAAAGGTCTGCCTTGAGCCTTATGCTCTTTTAAGAACTATCTATATGGGATCAAATTGACAGCAGCAACTCAAAAGATTGGATGAGCTTATGTTAATGTGGGAGAAAGAACTTAGAAAAGGAGGGTGAGGACGGTTGAACAACTTGAATATAACCAATGTCACTATTGTACACGTAGAAACTGTTGAATTGCTGCATGTTTTGCTGTCTATATTGCAACAACAACAAAATTAATAAAATTTAAAGAAAAATAGAAAAAAAAAGTTGTCAAGTCACGGTGGTCTTTTCCATTTCAATCTTATTCTGATTTCTCAATTTCTTTCCTATTTGTACCTAAGAAACCACAGGTTTTATAAAACCTCAGAGTTAAAGGAGATTTTCAGCATCTTTGACCATATTCCATTCTAGGCCTTACGTTTTTAAATAATCCCACAAACTGAATTAAAAAATAGCTTGTAAAACAACCACATGACTAATGGGACGGTAGCGGTAACCAAATTAAAATAGCATATTGATTTTACCCAGGTTCCAACATCAGAAAAACATTATTTCCTAGATCTTAGGGTTTATCACGTTCAGGTAAAGACCAAGAAAAAACAAAAAGAAATGCCATGGTTGAGAGGGGAGGTATGGTCATACTTTTTGGTGTTACAAGGTTGGCAGGGAGACATATGCACAATAAACCAGTGGGAGAGTACAAGAGCTTCACAGTCTTTAGAGCTTGGGAGTTTACTCACGGTCGTACACTTTTATTGGGTGTCTACATATCTCCTGCACAGTGCTAGAGTGTGGTTAATTCAAGTAAAACCCGGACAACTATTCTGCTGCCCTCACCATGAACTATGGACAAATGGCGGTACCAGACACAATTCTGGGCCAGGACTGGATGGCTGCAAGTTGGTTTAATTCAAAGACTTCCACCCATCAAAAATGTTGATGTGTTTCTAGATCCCCACTTAACATCCCAGCTCAACCAGATTATAGAACAACGAGAAGAATGCAGGAACAGGCCTGTTTACCCGAGGTCAAGAACGAATAAACAGAAAAGTCTGCATCTATGGTTTCGATGAAAGACCCAAAAATACATGATGCTCGAACACAGAAGTCTCTACAGTCTGCTAACCATGCTGGTCCTAAGTGCTTATCTCGCTGGTTTTGTTATGAGCAATCCCTTGACTGCTGTATTTTTTCCCTCTACGTAAATCTTAACTTTCATAATCAAATTCTTCACATTATTTTGACAACTGATATGCAGACAGCTATTTTAAAAAGTAAAGGAAGAGAACCGAAAGCTGTCTTCTGATGTACACTGTAAGCAGCCACAGGCCTGGTCTCTGGGGATCCGCCTCCTTCACTAACACAAGCAAGGGCAGCCTGCAGAATTTCAGCACAGAGCAGATGGGGGCCACCTGCAAATAAGCTCCTTCGATTCATTTCTTAGAAACACAAACACCCTGCATACAGCTTTTTCAAGGGGCAATCAAGTCCCCTTCATTCTGCTCTCCGTTGAAAGTGAAACTCCTCTGGGTTGCTGACCTCTGCCCAATTCTTAGGAAAAATAGTTTTAAAACCCAATTAGCTGGTATCTATCAGCCAAAGTGCTTCCTTACTTGGAAATGAGACTATTTGGCATTTCACTATCGAAATGGGTTAGAAGCGGGAAATCTGAACATGAGGGTGGGGGGCTAATTTCTGACACTTAAGTGAATGCTCGGAGGAATTTGCTTATATCAAAAAGCAACTTTTAACAAACTGAATTTGAGTTAAAAATATATAACAAGAGCAAACATTGTTTTTATTAAAAAGTGTCTCATTGTTATGATGACTCCAGATTATTTACTGAGGGGTAATTTCTGGGAACAACTGTCTGTCTGGAATAACAAAGTGAATTAATGCAGGAACTCTGTGATTTTCAGCTCTGCCGTTTACTAGCTGAATCTAAAACAGGCATAATAATCCCTTTTTCTCTCACTGGGTTGTAGGGAAGGCTATAGGATTCCGGCTGACAGTAGTTTAAAAGCAAAGAGTGATGGGGCTACTGGGGGTCATCACGCCATCTTTTCTATTTTTGTGTAGGTGTTATGGATTGAGTTATGATGCCAAAAGTATTCACTGTAAATCCTAATCTCTAGGCCTGTGTTTATAATCTCATTTGGGAGCGGACTATCTTTGTTAATGAGACAGGATTAGCATAGGGTATGTCTTGAGCCACTCTCTTTTGCCATATAAAAGAGATTAAACAGACAAGCTAGTGAGCAGAGATGGGGGAAGAGAGATGCCAAGCCACATGAAGGTCACCCAGGAACAGAAGTTCAGAAGAGACAAGGACCTTCCTCCAGAGCCAACAGAGAGAGAAAGCCTTCCCCTGGAGTTGGCACCCTGAATTCAGACTTCTAGCTTCCTAAATTGTGAGAAAATAAATTCCTATTTGTTAAAGCCACACACTTGTGGTATTTCTGTTACAGAGGCACTAGATGACTAAGAATTTGGCACTGAGAAGCGGGGGTGCTGGTCCAACAGATACCTACAATGTGAAAGAGGTTTTGGAATTGGGTAAGGGGTAGATGCTGGAAAAGTTTTAAGGTGCCTAACAGTAAGTCTAGATTGCCTTGAAGAGACTACTGGTAGAATTATGGACGTCAAAGGCAGTTCTGGTGAGGGCTCAGAAGGAAGTGAGGAGAGCTATAGAGAAAGGCTCTATCATCTTAGAGAATACGCGTGGCACCAGCAACACAATGTTGCTAGACATGTGGATGTTAAATGTGCTTCTGGTGAGGCTTTAAAAGAAAATGATGAATGTGTGACTGGACAATGGAGGAAGGGCGATGCTTTTTATGCAGTGACAAAGAACTTGTCTGAATTATGTTCAGATGTTTGGTGAAAGGCAGAACTTGTAAGTGATAAACCTGGATATCTGGCTGAGGAGATTTCTAAGCAAGATCTTAAAAGGGCTGCGTGGGTTCTCTTTGCCACTTACAGCAAAATGCGAGAGCAAGAGATGGCCTTAAAAATGAACTGTGCAAAATGAAAACAAAACTTAAAGATTTGGAAAATTCTGTTGTACGAACTAAGAACACATGTCCTGGAATGTTCACCAAGGATGTAACTACATAATCTTCTGTTAAAAAGATAAAGCCTGTGGCTGATGGCTCTAACCAACTACCAGAGCAGAAAACCCATCAGCTTAGACTGAAGGGGACAGAGAAAGAAATGAAGGAACAGTCTGCCTCTTGGAATTCTACAGGCAGGAAACAGGCCAAAGGAGCTACATCTGTCATCCTGCAAAGGAACCATCCCTGCCGCAGCTCGCAGATCAGCAGAGCTGCTGGAAGGGGCATGGGAAGCAGAGCTGCCTCGGTCTCAGAGGGTGGGGCCGCACAGTCTCTGGGGTGTCAAAGGGTAGAGCCAAGACCTCCTAGGTTTCAAAGAGTCAGATCTTCACCAACTCCTTTGTGGGGTAGGAAGCGGCTATTCAGTTTAGCCAAGAAGATAGGGCCGCTGCCCAAAGCTGAGGGGGTGGGCCTGCCATGCCCAAGGGGCAGAAGAACGGGGCCTGCAGGGGCTGAGGGGTGGAGTCAGCACTCAAATGGACTAGGAAAATGGGGTTGCCCAAAGCCAAGGAAGCAGAGTTGTTGTCCCAGTGGGTCTGGAAGGCAGAGCTGAAGCTCAAGGCTGAGGGGCCTCCGGCCAGAATCCGGACAGCATGGCCTACACCTCAAGTCTGGAGAGTAGGGCCGTTGCCCAGATGGTCTCAGAGAAGAGAGACTATTTTCAAGCCTTGAGACCTATCAATTGTTTTGGTGGGTTTGGGACTTGCTGAGCAGCCGTTATTCCTTCTTTCCCCCTAATTTCTCCCACTTGTAATAGAAATGTCTGCCTTGTGCCTGTTCTATCATTGTATCTGAGAAGTAGGTACAGATAACCTGTATTCTAGGTATCACAGGTTCACAGGAGATGAATTCTGCCCCAGGACGAAATACGCCTAAAGTCTCACCCATATTTGATTTAGATGATTCAGAAGATGAGATTTTGGACTTGGAGTGGATTTCAGACTTTTGGGACCATATGATGGGGTAAATGTGTTTTGCATATGGCAAGGACATGAATTTCTGGGGACCAAGGGGTAGAATGTTATGGATTGAATTGTGTCTCCCCAAAATATGTGTTGTAAACCCTAAACTCTACGCCTGTGATTATAATTCCATTTGGGAATGGGTTGTCTTTGTTACATTATTAAGACAGGATTAGTGTAGGGTATCTCTTGAGTCAATCTCTTTTAAGACATAAAAGAGATTAAGCAAGCAAGGTAGCGAGCAGAGGTGAGGAAAGAGAAACGCCAAGCCACATGAAGATCGCCCAGGAGCAGAAGCTCAGAAGGGACAAGGACCTTCCTCCAGAGCCAGGCAGAGAGAGAAGGACTTCCCTAGAGCCAGCTCCCTGAATTCAGACTTCTAGCCTCCTAAACTATGAGAAAATAAATTTCTATTTGTTAAAGCCACCAATCTGTGGTATTTCTGTTATAGTAGCACTAAATAACGAAGACAGTAGGTTTATATTTTTCCATAATAAAAGGCAGAGGCCTCTGAATGAAGCACTCATCTACCAACCTAAAGGTTGACAGTTCGAACCAACCCAGAGGTGCCACAGAAGAAAGGCCTGGTGATCTTCTATAAATATTAAACTGAAGAAAACTCTATGGAGCAGCTCTGGTCTGTAACGTGAGGTCACCGTGATCGGAACTGACTCCATGGCAGCCGACAGTGGGTTTGGTTTTTTGGTTAATTTTTTTTTTTTTTTTAATAAAAGGTAGAAAAAAAAAGAGAGAAGAAAAAATAAAAAGGCAGATACACAGCAGTAATTTTTTTTTTTCCCCTAGCAGAAGAGAAAGACCTTTTATGTAATTACAGGCATTGGTTCAAATTTTCTTCTTAGCAAGTTGAAAAGCTGGTGCCCAATCACAAATAGTTTGATTTGACCCTGATTTGATTAAGAACTTTCGACTGGGCATTTAATAAGAAAAACAGCAATGAAGATTTGCAATTTCCTGTTTCCCCACTTTATTCTGCAGGGACATAATAGTAGGGGCAATAAAACTCGGGTTATAGTTTATTTTTTAAATGTAATAATACAGACTCCCCTGAAATCCCCGAGTCCATCCAGAACATTCAAGACTTCTATGAAAACACCTACTCCTCAAAATAACAAGAGATTAAAAATGTGTGTGCACAATGACTCAGGGCATTCATCCAGCCTACACAACACCAAAAGCGTTTTATGTTACGTAGCACCCACGTGTACCTGAAGAACAAATATTGCCACTTTTCTCCTTAAATCAGAAGCAGAGAGGAACCATTGAAACCCTGAAAACCAGCAAACCACTTGAAGGATGCTCAGAAAATGTCCCGGGAGCTGGTCCAGGCTGGAAAGCCAGCTCCTCCTCCCAGTCAGGGCTCTGCCCTCGAGGCTGTGGCTTGCAGTCGGCCTTCCTGGTAAGGCTGAGAGATTTCCGCACACAGCTTCCTGGAGATGGTATAAGGTAAACAGTAAACTGTGCAACAAAATCACGGACAATAAGCCCCACGTGGCCTCAACAAGAAGTAATTACAAGCTCTGACAATGGCTCGGGCATTTCCAATAGGGATGCAAATCTGCGATAAACATGGGAGAAACACGTTACCCCACACACCTGCACAAGCTTAATTGATTTTTTCTTTTTTAATAGTTACTAATGTCTCAGCCGATAGAGAAATAGTTGCTTCCAAATTTGGCAATGCTTGTCTAAGAGGGAAGGAGTCAGGGCTTTCTTAAAGTGCCACCACTGATTAGGTGGATGGAGCTGGTGCCAAGTGGCTCTGTGTATCACTACGTGTGTCTCTGGGGGGGGGTGGACATCTGTCACCCTTTAGATGCCCTGCAGCTGAACCCTCTTCCTAGGTTTGAAGACGCCCTAACTCATGAACCAGAGCCCACATTCTACCTGTTATGGATTGACTGCAACCCCCCAAAATACGTGTTGCAAATCCTAACCCCTATGAACCCCATTGGGGAATAGGGTTTTCTTTGTTATGTTAATAAGACAGTATTAGTGTAGACTGTATTTTAAGTCAATCTCTTTTGAGATATAAAAGAGATTAAACAATCAAGTGAACAAGCAGAGATGGGAGAACATAGATGCCACGCCACGTGAAGGGGCCAAGGAATAGAAGCTAGAGAGACAAGGGCCTTCCCTCAGAGCCGACAGACAGTCTTTTCCTACAGCTGAGCCCTGAATTCAGACTTCTAGTGGTTAAGTCCTAACTTAGCTGCTAACAAAAAGGTCAGCAGTTCTAAGCCACCAGCCGCTCTGCAGGGAAAAGATGTGGCAGTCAGCTTCTGTAAAAATTGCAGCCTTGGAAACCCTATGGTTGGAAACCCTATGGAGCAGTTCCGCTCTGCGCTGTAGGGTTGCTGTGAGTCAGAATAGACTTGATGGCACTGGATTTGGTTTGGTCTTTTCAAACTGTAAGAAAATAAATTTCTGTTTGTTAAAGCCATCCACTTGTGGTATTTTTGTTATAGCGGCACTAGGTAACTAAGACATTACCAAAGGAGGCGAGGATGCCAGATACTTGCTTTCCCAGCCTCCCTTGAAACTTGAGTATGAGCAGGAGCTAAGCTCAGCTAATCAGATACTCTCACCCCAGACTTTGTGTCAGCAGCTGGGATGAAAGCGACAGGGTTGAAGGTGGTGGCAGCTTCCAGAGGCAGCGTTTAAGGTGGATTGAGTAGCTGCGCACTGTAACCAGCACTGGTGTGCAAGCAGTGGCGTCTACACCCGCCCAGCAAGGGCCACAATGGTATCCTAGTATCAACAGTCTGGTGGTACCATTTGGGGAATTGTTCGTGATTCCCTGATCCCTCTAGAAATTCTCTGAGCTATTTTATATCCTTTAATAACTTCCTTTTTTATTTAAATCAGCCAGACCTGAGTGTTATTGCTAGGAGTTAGTTCGTGTACACACAGAAGACAGGATGAGCCACCATGGAGGCAGCCCAGAAACCAGTCCCACAAAATGATTCTGCTCATTAACACTGAACAGCTTCTTTCATGCTTAGAATTCAACCCACACACTGCCCCATGGTCTACAAGGCCCTGCATCAAGCATCCCTGCCTCCCTCCTGGACCTCACCTCAGTCTATTCTCCTCCCTGCTCCTAAGCTCCAGTCGTACTTTCTGTTTTCATCAGGCTCTTTCCTGCCTCAGGGCCTTTGCACTTGCTTTTCCCTCTGTCCAGAAAACTGTTTCCTCCAACTGGTCACATAGTAGCAACAGCCTTCTCATCGTTCACGCTTCAGTTTATGAACGCCTTCTCTGACCAGGTCATCTAAAGAACCACACACCCCACCCCACCCTCCATCTTATTCTCTATCACAATGCCCTGTGGATTTCCTTCCCAGCACTTATCACATCCTGTGATTAATTTATTTCCCACCATTGATTGGGCGCTTTCTCTGTGCCAGACACTAGGCTAAGCTCCTTTAATTCTTTGACAACCCTAAGAGACAGGTACTTGTCTTATCTCCAGTTTATAGACGAGGAAATAGGTTCAGAGGGGCTAAGGAAGTTTTCTAAGGAGCCAGAGCTTGGCAGTGATGGAACAGGGATTTGACCCTCGGCCTGCAGCTGGGCACAGGATCACAGTTGTTCATTGGAGAACTCACCTGACAGCTTTTGAACAAACACCCACCATGTCCAGACACTGGGGCCCTGGGCAGACCCAGCTCTCATGGAACCTATAGGCCCATGTCCCAGGTCTCCCACCTGGTCCTCTGTCGACGCCCACTGACCCTCCTTGGGGAAGCGATGCAGCCTGGCTTCTGTGCGCCCAGGGATTCATGTACTGCAAAGCAAATTTACTACTGCCTTAGGGGATGATTTTTTTTTAGGGGATGATAGCTCTTCCTATTGGCCACAGAGCAGAACCTCTGCTCAAGCCAGTGAGCAGACATCCTTACCAACACAAAGACACCCTGTCCTCAAATTGCAGATTCTTGTTGTTGCTGCTGCTATTCTTTACCCATTGGCCAGTTGCAGGGTTCAGGCCTCGCTGAAAGAGGCAGACCCTTGGGTATGTCCTGCCTCACCCCAGGGACACAGCCAGGACTAACACAAGGCCCAGGAATGACACAACTGAGGTACCTTTGTGTGTGTGTGTGCTTTAGGTGAAGGTTATGAGGCAAATTAGTTTCCCGTTCAATAGCTCATAAACAAAATTTTCCATGACATAGGCCACACTCCCTGCAATGTGTCCGGACTCTCCCCATCACCACCCTGAGTTCCCCATTTCCATTTGTCCAGGTTTCCTGCCCCTTCCTGACTTCTTGTCTTTGCTTTGGGGCAGATGTTGTCCTTTTGGTCACGTGTAGATGATTGTTTTAAGGAGTGCTTTCCTCACGTGTGTTATTGTTTCGACTGGGGGTATCTTGTCAAGACCAGACTGTAGTCTCCCACTGGTCTACAGTTTCAACATTAAATACTCTCTATGGCTTCTCTGGAAACCCTGGTGGCGTAGTGATTAAGTGCTACGGCTGCTTAACCAAAGGGTCAGCAGTTCGAATCCACCAGGCGCTCCTTGGAAACTCTATGGGGCAGTTCTACTCTGTCCTGTAGGGTCGCTATGAGTCGGAATCGACTCGATGGCACTGGGTTTGGTTTTTGGTGGTATAGCTTCTCTGCATGTTTCTCTATGTGCCACTGTGTCTCCAAGGAAATCTTCCTGTTTATTTTTCTCTGGGACAGCAGTACATCTGGGGATACTTGACGAAAAAGGCTAATGTAGCCTTGCTTTCTCCCTTGAGGTAAAGGAAAAAAGAAACAAAGTGGGTAAGAAAATCAGAACGAGTGAGAGAAGAGAAGGAAGCAGGGAGGAACTCAAAAAACAAAATGTCATGGTCTCAAAGGTGGGTGATAGGACTGCCACCAAGTAATTCTGTTACCCTAATTCTTACATAAGGAGCCCTGGTGGCAAAATAGGTGGTCAGCTGTTATCTGGAAAGACAGGAAGTTTGAACCCACCCAGCAGCTCTTCAGAAGAACAACCTGGAGATCTGCTCCCATAGAGATTACAGCCTAAAAAACCCTACGGGACCTCCATGAACAACTGCCTCCTTTGCCATGAGACCAGAAGGACTGGATGGTGCCTGGCTAGCATTACTGAACATTTTAATCAAAGATTTCATAGAAGAATCCTGATCAAAAGGGAGAAAATGTAGAAAAGTATTTCAAATCTTCATGAACTCTAGACTTTCTAAGAGCCATAGAGGGTGGGTGAACTCCTGAAACTATTGTCCTGAGATAATCTTTAAACTTTTAAACCAAAAATATCCCCTGAAGTCTTCTTAAAACCAAACAATAGTGTAACTTAACTAGTAAAAAAGGTTTGCGTTGAACATGATGCTCTTTGAAGACCTATCTGTGATTAAATTGACAACAACTCAAAAGATTAGATAAGAACCTTAGCAGGCAGTGAGTTTATGTTAATGAGGGAGGAACAACTTAGGAAAGGACGTTGAGAAAGTTACACAACTCGAAGAACATAATGTCACTAAATTGTACATGTAGAAACTGTTGACGTTGTATATGTTTTGCTGTGTATATTCTCAACAACAATGAAACAAAATTTAGAAGAGGGAAAAATCCCTAAGGGGCAGTTCTGCTCTATCACATGGAGTCACTATGAGTTGGAATCGAGTTGATAGCACCTAGCACCAACAATTCCTACATATGAAAAGATCCTCTTGCCTCAATACAGTGTTGAGAAGAAAGAGGAGACTATTAATACAGGCCATTTAAACCAGAGAAAAGGATGGAAAGCATAATTTTTAAATCCCAAACCAAGACTGTAAGGAAACCGGTTTAGTAAGAAGGGAAGAAAACTAGAAGGCAGAATAGAACTGGGTGGCAGAAGCTGTGTGGCTTTAGGTACGTCACTGTACCTTTTGGGCTGCAGCTTTAATACGTATAAAGAGAAGTGAGGGGCAGGACTCCTTCATTCAACAGAAATGTGCCGGCCCCGTGCTCAGGCACAGACAAGTGATGACACCATCAAGGGGCTCACAGGCCGGGGGGCGGGGAGGAACAGGCCTGCCAACAGTGCTTCCCGCTCCACCTGCTGATTTCCACAGGCTCAGACCATTGACAGCACACAGGAAGAATCCAGAAACAATGCTCAGGGTCTCCCTATTTGAGCAGGTTCTTGGAAATGTGTAGGAGTTGCCAGGCTGAATGTGTAGGAGGAGGACCAGAGAACAGTAGGGAACAGTATGGCTTATTCTGGAAGCGACGAGACCATCAAGCTGCTGGAAACAAAAGGCATGTGGAAGGGAAGGGTGGGAAAGCCGGGAGCCCAGACAGGAATTCCAACCCTATCCTGTAGGAAACGGGGAGCCAAAGCAGGTTTTTCAGTGAGAACAGCTGTATAAGAGTATCTAAATCCTTTCTATAAAGTGTTGTTGGCAACAGCTTTACAGTCTTGGCCTATTTCCTACATAAGGAGCCCTGGTGGTGCAATGATTAAGCGATCAGCCGCAAACCGAAAGATTGGCAGTTCAAAGCCACCCAATGACTCCTTTGGAGAAACACCTGACAACCTGTTCTCATAAAAATTACAGCCAAGAAAACCCTCTAGGGCAATTTTACTGTGTCACATTTCCTACATATTTTAAAGGACACATACATAAATATGGAAACCCTGGTGGTGTAGTGGTTGAGTGCTACGGCTTTTATCCAAAAGGTTGGCAGTTCAAATCCACCAGACACTCCTTGGAAACTCTGTGGGGTAGTTCTACTCTGTTGTATAGGGTCACTATGAGTTGAAATTGTCTCAATGGTAACGGGTTTTGTTTTTGTTTTTTCTTTTGGGGGTTTATACATAAATATATGGACTAAAAGCCAGGGTTTTTTTTTTTTTTAAGCTCTATTTCTATGCTTCCTGACTCCCTCTCCTTGCTGAATGAGAAGCAAGGTAAGTTTGCCTGCCAACAGAAGGAGTTAAGGCGGTCATTCCCCACTATAAGGTGAAGCTACACAGAGCTCTCACATGGGTAATTTATGGAGAAAACAAGGAATCCCTCCTCAGCTTGGCTTTACGACTCTGGTCACCTCTGTTCAGATGCAGCAAGGATGAAAAAAGAACCTCATCTCTGGGCTGTGTCATCATTAAAATGAAAGGCTGACTTTTATTTTTTTAAGAACGTACATGGTAGAGGCCCAAAGCGCCTTCTGTGTGAGGTGGGTAACTGAGCACCGGGTGACTGCAGCTGGGGGGTCCCTAGAATGACCCTCAGAGTTTGGGTGAGACCAGCACACAGTAACAGGCCTGTGGAAAATCATGGACAATAAGCACACGGCCACAACAAAAAGCAATTATAAGCCCTGACAGTGGCTAGGACATTTCCATCAGGAATGCCAATCAGCACCAATAGCTGTCGCTGCTGTAATGATTATTATTACACATGACATTTATTATTTTAGATACAATTATATAATATAAATCATATACTTCAAATATTGTGTAATATGCATATATAAATATTGTATAATGTATATTGCATACAACATGTATTAATATAGTGAATATTTTCTAGACCAAATTATTTCTTGTTTCTAACTTTTCGTTGATTTTTATTTTTTCATTAATGGAATGCACGCTGAATCATTGAGTGGGTCTGGATTTTTAGTAGGTAATATGGATTTTGAAAAATATTATGTGAGACACACATGTCCCTCTGGACTCTGCGGGTCGGATGGTGGAATAAGAAACGCAACTTCCAAGCAACACAAGAAACCTAGAAATATACTTACAATGCTTATCGAGCTGTACAAAGCCAAAAGAGACAGAAGTTTTGCATAATCACACCTCCGGGATACACCACCTCATTCAATACCCTATAAAAACAGCAATTTGCAGCACACACCATTTCTACGGTTTCAGTTACCTGGGTCTCCGCCTGCTGGCAGCTTGTACTGACAGCGGGAAAGCAGCTTCCCAATAAAACCAAGAGGTGGAAAATGTAGATGGGCGCCATATGTCCCGCTGGCCAAGAAAGGGTTTTTAACCCAGTTTAAGAAAATAAGTTTTAAGAAAAATGAGGGGTGTGAGGAAGGGAGCCCACAGAGCAGGAGCCAGGCAGTGCTGGTCCAGTGACTTCTAACCGTCTCCAGGTAGAGTGACAGGTTACTGATGCAAGCTCTAGACAGCCTGCTGGGCTGAAGTCCAAGCGGCGGGCCATGGACAAGTCACTGAACCTTTACAATCTTCATTTCCACATCTCTGCAAAGAGGGTAACAATAAATAGTACCCCCTTCCTAGTTTGTGCCAAGCACTGGTGCCCAATTTTATTTGCATTTTTCTCATACAATCTTCCCAACAACCCTGTGAATCATGTACAATTATGACGGCCATTTTAGAAATGAGAAAACTCGATGCTCAGAGAAGTTAGGTAAATCTCCAAAGGGCATATGCCTAGACTGACATGCAGGAACCCTAACCCTGAGGCAGCACACAAAGCCAGCCCTCAATTCGGTAGGTGCGTGCAATATGGGAGGGATATGCGTCAGCCCCTGCATGGACAGGTGCCACCCTCTACGAAGGGTGTGTGTTTTCCCATGCAGGCCCCTGCCCTTAGGGCCCCCGCTAAGCAGTAAAAGGAGACTACCCCCATGATTAGCACCTACTACGTGCCAGGCACCACACGGAGTGTTCCACCACATATCACCATCTCATCACCATGGCAACCCTCTGAGGCAGGGAACGGACCGCACTGAGGCTCAGGGGTTGAGTTTCTTGCCCATGGTCATAGAGCTGGTCAGTGCCAGCACCCAGATATACTTGGTCTGACCTACCTCCCCTCAGGCTCAGAGTCAGGCTCTGAAAACACCCTTTAATATTCCTCAAATGCCCCTCTCCCCCTGCCTCACCTCCCACTTTGAAAGCACAAAGCAGCTTATTCTATACCAGGATAATGACCAGGGGGCCAAGCAGAGCCATGGCACAAGCTATAATTAGTGCAGACAACAATGTGCATTCCAAGGGGAGAGCAAATCTGAACTGTACTTGGGGCCCCATGGGAGCCTTGTAATCAGCTTAGCACCCACCAAACCTCTGGAAATGAAGATACGTTAGACTTACTGTGCCACAACAGGGCTTGGAAAGCGTGCCTCTGTCCCCAGCCAGCTGCCACCTGAGAAAACCCACACTAAGAGACAGCCAAGGCTGAGTGTGATTGAAACTCAGAGAGGTCAAATTCCTCGTAGCAGAACAAAGAAAACAGCAGCCAGTCAGTGGATGGGCAGAGCGACAGCAGTAAATAATTAAAGGCAAGAAACATATTACATAACATGGCCCGGGCCTCCTGAGGAGGGATTCGGAATGCGCACCTCACTGTCCTTCAGAGCCAGCGGCTGTCTTGTCTATGAGCCAAATGTCAGGGCACGGTAGCCTTGCTGCATGGAACAACACAGGACACCCACGACATCAGTGGAACGCCTACCGTGTGCACACTGTGAGGAAAAGGCACCCTCTGCATTCGTTCCCTGGGTGGCACCAAAAGTTTACACTCAACTAACCTAAAGGTTGGCGGTCCGAACCTACCCAGCGGCACCACAGAAGAAAGGCCTGGCAACATGCTTCTGTAAAGGTAACAGCCAAGAAAACCCTATGAAGCAGTTCTTTCTGTAACACATGGGATCACCATGAGTCAGAATCAACTCAACGGCAACAGTATTAGAGAGCATTCCAGAAGGTCCTTTCCGTGGATAAAGAATGCTATGATTTGCAGGTACTGGGGGAGGGAAGGGGAACTAGAGGGGAAGGGGAGAGAGGAATGGCAGAATTTTAAATCCTGCCTGTGATCTCTTTTACTAAGTCTGAATTACAGAAGAATTTATGCTAATGATTTTGTTTCCGAGTGGCTAGGGTCAGTGCATACTGTTAACTGAAATTCACCATAGCCCTATTTTCTTTTATTAGAGAAAGAAGACAAACCACATTTCAATTTACATCACCCCAAATCCTGGCTAAACACCCTCAAGGGGAACCTCTACTGAGTTGATGGTATCTGCATGCCAAAGCTAGACTGCCTGAAAAATAGGAGTGTTTCTTAAATTTTAGTGTGCACATGAATCACCCAGGGATCTGGATAAAATGCAGACTCTGATTCTGTGGGCCTGGGGTGAGGTCTGAGACGTCACATTTCTAAGATTTCCAGGTGCTGCTGCTGCTGCTGCCCCACGGACCATGCTCTGAGAACCTGCTAGGAGTCCTGCTTGTGGCACTTTTGTTGTGTGTCCCTGAGTCTATTTCAACTCATAGCGACCCTGTAAGGACCCTATACAACAGAGCAGAACTGCCCCATAGGGTTTCCTAGGCTGTCATCTTTACAGGAGCAGATTGCTAGATCTTTTCTCCCTCGGAGCCACCGGTGAGTTTGAACCGGCAATCTTTTGGTTAGCAGCAGTGTGCTTAACCACTGTCCACCAAGGCTCCTTGCTAAAAAAAAAACCCGTGGTCATTGAGTGGATTTTGACTCATAGCGACCCCACAGGACACAGTAGAACTGCCCCATAGGGTTTCTGAGGAGCTGCCGGCGGATTGGAAACCCTGGTGGTGTAGTTGTTAGGAGCTACGGCTGCTAACCAAAAGGTTTGCAGTTTGAATCCACCAGGCACTCCTTGGAAACCCTATGGGGCAGTTCTACTCTGTCCTATAGGGTCACTACGAGTCGGAATCAGCTCGACGGCAACGGATTCTTTTAACGAGGCTGGTAGATTTGAACTGCTGATCTTTTGGTTAGCCGCTGTAGCTCACAGTAGCTCTTAACCACTGTGCCACCAGGGCATAAGTAGGCCAAAAATATTTGCATTTCCTAGGTTTCTACATCCCAGTGTCAACTGGTGACTTCGTTCTAAGAGCAAAGACATAAACTTAAGCAGATGTATCTTTTTAAAGTTCTTGCTTCCAGGGTCTTGCCAACCCTTAGCACTTCCAAGCTGTCCCATGGGTAGCTGACAAGGATGACTGCTCCTGAAGGAAAGCTCGTTCAGGTTCTATTTATTTAAAAAAAAAACCACTGCCGTCGCGCTGATTCTGGCTCATGGTGGCCTGATATGTTTGTTACAGAGAAGAACTGCTCCATGGGGTTTTCTGGGTTGTAATCTCTACAGAAGCTGATCACCAGGCCTTTCTCCTGGAGTGCCGCTGGGTGGATCTGAAGCGCCAATCTTGAGGTTAGTAGCTGAGTGCCAACCACTTGCACCCCCCATCTGGCAGATATTCCCTTGCTCCAAGTTTCTGGACTAGCACTGGATCCCCTGAGGAACAGAAGACATGAAACATCAAAGGAGAATGTGGCTGAGCATCTCTCCTTCCCTAGGGTTCTCATTCACTAAGGGCACTCCACTTGGGGTGCCGCCACATTCTCGAGGCTGAGAAACATCGTCTCAGGTGCTGAGCACTATCTCGTTAGTCACAGGTTGCAGTCTTCTGGGCCTGGCAAGCACCTGACTAACCCAATGCATTTTTTTTAATACACTGGTTGGAATTGGCTACCCTGTTCCATTATGCAAACAGTACACAATGAGTTGCTGATAATATCTCCTCACCTCTGCCAACGGAAACTCTGCTGGGCCAACAGAAAGGAGCTCTGTGACTGTAGGTAACAATAGCTAAATGAGCATTTAAATAAACACAACCAACAAGTGAAAATGTGTAGAACTGCTATTGCTAAACTAGACTTTCGAGATTGACTTCTTCAAGAAATAAAACCAGTGTTAAGCTAAGAAAAGGAAGACCACTGAAGAAGAAAACCACAGAAATCTAAGTTTGTTTTTCTTCCAGTAGCATTTATAGCTGTAGTTGCTAGGTGCCAATGAATGGATTCTGACTCATGGTGACCCCACGTGTTACAAAGTAGAACTGTCCCATAGAGTTTTCTGGGCTATAATGATACGAAAGCAGGTCACCAGGTCTTTCTCCCACGCAGCCGCTGGCTAGGTCTGACCCGCCAACCTTTCAGTTAGCAGCAGAGTGTTCGTGCCACTCCCTGCCTACATATGGAGGCATCAATTTTTAGAATAAATGACTAGAACTACTAAAATCAAATGAATTGAGATACCTGCATTGTTTGTTCACGGCACCACAGTAAGTAGTCCTTCCCTCTGCTTGTTCACTTTTCTGGCATCTACACTTTGTGTCTGGTAGTGGAAATATTCCTTCATACATTAAAGAATCTTGGTGCCACTCCCTAACATAAAATTACACATAAGAGACATAATAGGTACCTTTAGTCTCTAAACCAAAATTCTAAAATCAACAAAAAAAAAAAAAAAATACTAGTGGAGAGAAATGGGTATTTATTAAAACAGAGAGATGATGTTTAAGTACCATGCTCAATGGAGGGAATTTGAGGTGCCACATCAGGATGAAACAAAATGAAGAAGCCGCTCCCTGAGCAACGAGTATCCGGAGGAAGAGAAGAGTGAGTTGAGGACAGGGGTTTTGATGGCACGTATGAAAGCCTCCTTAGTCACTCTGGATAACGAGATCAGTATATTTTGTTGTTGTTTTTTTGTTAGGTGCCATCGAGTCGGTTCCAAATCATACCGGCCCTACGCACAACAGAAAGAAACACTGCCCAGTCCTGCACCATCCTTACAATCGTTGTTATGCTTCAGCTTATTGTTGCAGCCACTGTGTCAATCCACCTCCTTGAGAGTCTTCCTCTTTTCCGCTGACCCTGTACTCTGCCAAGCATGATGTCCTTTTCCAGGGACGGATCCTTCCTGACAAAGTATGTAAGACGCAGTCTCACCATCCTTGCTTCTAAGCAGCATTCTGGTTGTACTTCTTCTAAGACAGATTTGTTCATTCTTTTGGCAGTCCATGGTATATTCGATATTCTTCGCCAACACCTCAATTCAAAGGTGTCAACTCTTCTTCCGTCCTCCTTATTCATTGTCCAGCTTTCACATGCACATGATGTGATTGAAACGCCACGGCTTGGGTCAGGCGCACCTTAGTCTTCAAGATGGCATCTTTGGTCTTCAACACTTTAAAGAGGTCCTTTGCAGCAGATTCACCCAAAGCAATGCGTCTTTTGATTTCTTGACTGCTGCTTCCATGGCTGTTGGTTGTGGATCCAAGTAAAATGAAATCCTTGATGACTTCAAGAGGAAAAAAGGACACGACATCAAGACTGTAAGAACAGGCATCAGGGGGGCTTTATGTTTCGAGAACAGCAAATCCTGTCCATTTTTTACAGTTCTATTGACTTGAAAAGACTATTCCTGTCTAAAACTCAAGCGTTTCCCCTCCTTAAGAAGTTTGAGAATTTGGTGATCAACTTATTGATGACTGGCAAAGGTTCTCCCTGAGAAAGGCTTTTTAATGACTCGAGTTCCAGGATGAGAAGCATGTTGTACAGCGTAGGGTGTTTTTTAAAAACCTAGGATCTTTTTGAAAGACACTGAAAATTCTAAAACAAGTTTGCAATCTGTAGTCCTCTGTGTTTCAATAATAAATGAGACTCAAGAGGAGGGACGCATAGGCTGCCATGTTAGGGGAAAATACAAAGTGATATGTCAATGGACTGTCCTGAGCTATCATCCAGAACCCATGAAAACAATGTGGACTCTACTCGGTGAGACATGATTGAATTACCTATTAATTCTTTGGGCTATTAGTCCTTTTGTCTGGGATAATTGTTTTAGGGCAGAGCAGTAACGTTTTCCTTGGCTGATTACATAGTATTCATTCTTATTAAGGTGCTTTCCTCCCCTCTCAAATATCCAAGTAAGATTTACGGATTTTTTTTCTTTTAGAAAAGAAAGACAAAATTCCTCCAAGTTCACCTTTATCAAGTTCTCATATTCAAAACTCCTCCACAAACAGATGTCATATTTTAAATTCCATCCTAAGTAACCACAGGATTTAGGCCAATCCACCGCATCTCTGACTTAGATTTATTCCTGCTGCCTGTGGGCAGTGGTTTTTATTCTTAAAGACTAAAAACTCTACTTCAAAATTGTGTATCAAATATTTGTCTTCCTACCTCAATTTTTCTTCCTTCTGATTATAAAAATATTGTATGCACCCTGTAGAAACTTAGGGAAGTCAAAACCAAACAAAGAAAAAAAAAAGTCACTCATAACCTCACTTACGGAGAGGAAACCGTTATTAATATTTTGGCATATTTTCTTTTGGTCTTTTAATTTAAGTGCTTTTTTTTTTAAATAGCCAGGATCATTACTGTATATACAATTTTGTTTCCTGCCTTTTAAAATATAACAATAAACATTTTCCATGCATTAACACTCTTTCTCAACATCCCATTGAGGGCCACATAATAGTCACTCGTATGGATAAACCACAATTCACGCTAACAGTCCCATATTCCTGGGCATTTAGACTTGCCCATTTTTTTCTGTCATTACAACTGCTGCTGAACTAAACATTTTTGTGCGTACACCTTGAGCCACATCGCTGCCGACTTCATTTTTTTTTTAATTGTGAAGGTTTACCAAGCAAATTAATTTCTCATTAAACAATTAATATATATATTGTTTTGTGACATTGCTTGCCAACCTCGAGACATGTCAACACTCTCCCCTTCTCAACCTTAGGTTCCCCTTTTTCATTTGTCCAGCTTTCCTGTCCCCTCCTGCCTTCTTGCCCTTGCCCTGGGCTGGTATGCCCATTTAGTCTCGTATCCATGGTTCAGCTATGTGTATTATTGTTTTATGGGCCTGTGTAATCTTTGGCTGAAGGGTGAACCTCAGGAGCGACCTCAGTACTGAGTTAAAAGGGGGCCTAGGCAACAGCTATAAAACCATAAAGCGTGTTTGTGTTCTGGACATAAAAAGACAAACGGCTTTCCAGAAAGCTGACCAAGTAACGGGGCAATGAAGGCCTGTTAGTCTCCCTCCTACCACACCCTCACCAGCCTTTTGAGTTACCACCTTGAAAAACGCTGATGAATTCTGTAGGTGAAAAACGAAACTTTAAAAAATTTCCAATCCGTAGGCTAATCTGCTAAAGTCAACGGATTTCAAGTGTTCCCTTGCTATCAAAATAATCTTCCTTTATCTTTCAAAACAAGATATTAATTTTTTTTCCCACATACAAAAATGTGATCAAAACCGCAAACATGAGAAGAATGTAGGCATGTGCTGGTTGTTTTCATCGGGCAACGAAGACGCCGTGGTTAAGAAGCGAAGAACAGTCGGTGCGAAGTACCAGTCTGTGACAGCACAGAGAGACGCCCTACCCCGTCTGCAAGCAGAAGCGAGCAAAATACATTCAGAACTGGACCCACTGCCAAACTTCACAAGAAACATAAGATCTGCATTACCATAAGTCAACACCTATCAGAAGGAATAAATGAGAATGTTCAAGAATACAGCCAGATTACATTTAAAATCCATTCAATAACATTTTACCCAAGAATTTTTTTCCTCCCTCTAAACCTGTGACTACTTCTTCCCATTCGCATCAGGTATTGAGACAGTGGTAGTTCAGTGGTAGAATTCTTGCCTTCCATGCGGGAGACCCAGGTTCAATTCCCAAACAATGCACTTCACGTGCAGCCACAACCCCTCTGTCAGTGGAGGCCTGTGTGTTGCTATGATGCCGAACAGGTTTCAGTGGAGCTTCCACACTAAGATGGACTAGGAAGGAAAGCTTGACAATCTACTTCCCAAAAGCAGCCAATGAAAACACTATGAATCCTAATAGTCTGATCCACAGCCTATCAAGAGGATGGTGCAGGACCAGGCAGCATTTCCTTCCACGTGCATGGGGTCACCATGAATTGGGGGCCAACACAATGGCAGCGAACAACAACAAACATCTTCATTTAATGGCACATGCATGCAAATAGCAAATGGCCCAGGCTTAGTCTCCCATAACCCAGGGTCTGAATTTATTCCTCTATAAAATGAGAAAATATTAGAAATATGGAAAGCTTATCTGTTATACCAGAAATGTTTTGGGGTATCTTCCCCATGTCCCCTTCCCCGGAAATCCACCCCATTTCCCCAGCATTCCCCACAGCTCCTGCTGAGGAGGTATATCCACGACTGGTGAAATAAAAGTAGTAGCAGCAGGAAAAAAAATATTTCTTGAGCACTTACTATGTCACAGACCCAGTGCTAAATAAATACTTTGTATAAAATCTTTAATTTAATCCTCATAACAACCCTGTGAAATAGATGCATTTTAAAGATGGAGAAACTGAGTCTCAATGAGGTTAATACTTGCCCAAGCTAATGAATGGTAGGTTCATTTGACCTTGACTCTCTGACTACAAGTAACTGGACGAAGGGGTAGGAATTACCCTCTAAGAGCTGGTCAGTGGCCTGTCCACACCTTCTGAGGCTTAGTACAAACAAGACGAGCTGACACGATCAGTTTTTTTAGGGGCTTTGGAATGGGGCAACTGAGGCTGTGTCCTGGGAGCTTTAAGAGTGAGAGCTGCTGAAAGATCATGTCAGGTTGGGTCAGAGCGGGTATCACGACAAGCCCAACGATGCCACATGCAAGAAGGCACTGGGGAGCAGAAAAGGCACATTAGTAGAAGGCAGGGACAGGGAAAGAAAGAGTGAAACCAATCCGCAGAGAGAAGTCAACATCCCCAGCTCTGTGCTTTTTCTAGAATGAGAGTATTCTCTCATTAAACAGCCTTCTTCTGTAGGCAATCGAGCAAGTGCTTGTTTTTTTGGCTAGATCTCAGTCTAACGTATTCTCTAAGGGATCTATAGTGGAGTGGCTCCTCATTCAGAGACTGGGCTCTCATCAGCATCTACCCTGTATAGCAAGTTAGCATCACTAACAACAACCAACCCAACACCATTTGCCTCTTAATGGAATTCAAGTACCCAGCATCCTTTATGACATTTTCCTGCCCAAAAGTGCTTAACCTGAAACAAATCAAGTCTTTAGACCTAAATTGCCAGTTTATAAGAAATATAAAAAAACCAAAGAACAAGTTAAATAACATCATAAAGAGGCAATCAAATAAGTCTACATGTGAGGTAGTCTATAAGCAACTGATCCGATTTCTTCAAAAATTCATCTAATTGAAAGAAAATGAAAGAGGGTATTCGGGAATAAAAAAGACATAAAACCCAACCATAACCAGTGCCATCGAGTCAATTCTGACTCATAGCGACCCTATAGGACAGAGTAGAACTGTCCCATAGAGTTTCCAAGGAGCGCCTGGCAGATTCAAACTGCCGACCCTTTGGTTCGCAGCTGTAACACTTAACCACTACACCACTAGGGTTTCCAAAAAGACATAACAAAATGAAAAAAAAAAAAAAAGATATACATTAGACACACCAATGGAATAGAACTGTCCAGAAATAAACCCAAACATCTAGGGTCACCTGATTTTTGACAAGGGCGGTAAGTCCATTCAATGGGAAAAGAAGAGTCTATTCAATAATAAAAATAAGAAAATAAGTTTCTATTTGTGAAAGCCACCCATTTGTGGTATTTCTGTTATAGCTGCACTAGATAACTAAGACAGTCACCTTGGTTAAAACATTGCCAAGATCTGTATTTATTTTTTGTCAGATACTTGGGAAAAGACTGAGATCTGTGTACGATATTAACATGTGAATTGAATCAGTAAGAACAGTGTTGAAAAGACTTGAACGTGAAACCCTATCTAAAGACAACATGTAGATTTTGTCATATGGATGTGAGAAATATATTCATCTACCCGTCCGTTTATTCATTCCATTCATTCATTCATTCAACAGATATTAAGCATTCATGTCCCAGGCACTGTGGTAGACCCAAAGATGCAGCAGTGAACAAGGGAGACAGTGACAAGGTCCCTGTACACTGATGCTTGAGATTTTCAATCCTAAATTTCCAAAAGTGCTAACTCAGCACAATGATGAGAAAGTCCAAGGGAATCTCTAAATTTGACATGGGTGGAAGGGGTCATCACAACTATCCATGGGAGGTGATGCCAAGACTCAAACCCAACAGGTAAAGTAGGTGGGCCAGGTGCAGTATGTGTAGGAGTGTGGCACTGGGTAAGAGGAACAGTGTTCTGGGCAGAAGGAACAACATACGCAAAGTCCTGGAGGTGAAACAAAGCTCAGAGCATTCTCTACAAATTCAAGAGTCTTGTTCCCAAGGTTGGAGCCAGAATTCATTTTGGCACAAAGTAGGACTTCCATACACTGTGGCTATTGTTATTTTCATCACTATTATGTCAAGGAAGACAACTTTGCAAGACAGGTTGGACCTGACCAATCCTATATCTCTAAGAGTCTATGACTTTGTGATTACAATAATTTTATTATTCTCTTTAAAATCTGTTTAAAGCTTAGAGACTTCTCCTCCTGGAAAACAAAAGTCTCCAAGAAATCATAAATCTACATATTAACGGACCGTACATTTCCTATTTGTTTTTCCTTCATTGTGTACCAGTTCCCTCCAGGTTCCAAAGAAAACAGCCACCTGCCAACCTCCTCAACCTTGAAGCCGCTGCCTTCTTCACAAGATGCTTCCCATAGTCTAAGGACTGCAGGTCAGGCAAGTGTCCAGAAAATACCCAAACTGCTGCCGTCAAGCCAATTCTGACTCATGGCGACACCATGTAGTACAGAGTAGGGCTGATCCACAGGGTCTTCTTGCTTGTAATCTTTACAGAAGTAGTTTACCAGGTCTTTCTTCCACGGAGCCGATAGGTGGGTTTGAACCACCAACCTTTAGATTAGCAGCTGATTGCAAACCCCTTGCACCACCCAGGCTCCCCAGGCAAACACTTACCCCTCGGAAATTCCAGGCTTTAGGAGAGGGAAACATGGGGAAGTTGTTCTGCCGCTGCCGTTTAGGTCTAGAAGAGGATAAAAGAGAACGGAATTGTTACTCACTGGCTAGACGTCCAGAGCAAAGCACCACCTTCAGACACAGGTTTATCAGAAAGACTCAAGTGCCTGGAGCAACGGCCCAGGCTGGAGCGGTCTGTAGCCCTATAATCATTACCGGTAAAATTCACTCCAAGCTTATTACCAGTCCCCCCAGGAGGAAAGTCCCACAGTCCGTTACAACTGTCAACGCTTCACCCTTGGGAAAAATAAAATCTAAAATTCAACCTGGATGCAGCCAAAAAGTCGGACCATTTAGCTACTGCCTAACAAGTGGGAACTAGCTTCCTTATGTATTAATATCACCAAATGAATCAATCTCGTTAGAATAGTTGGGGGCAGCTCTAAGTCAGGTCAGGTCAAGAGGCACGGGGACAGCGAGGGAAGGAGGGGTGGTGTAATGGGGCTGGGAGGCTCCGAGCACGCAGGAAGCACCTCACTTCTGAGCAGGGTTGTGTACCTCACTTCTGAGCAGGGTTGTGTCCTATACATTGCACCGAATTTTACAACCACCAACATACCTACATATCAACAATTTATAGAGTGATAAATTGTTCCATCCTCAAATTATATGTCTGTCAATATGGAACTTCAAATCTCATGTTTGTTTAAAGCCCCACCTTGGACTGCCCCTGAGCTTTCAGTCATTGATGTATCAAAGGGTGGTGGTGTTGGGTTTTTTGTTGTTTTATGACAGTCGCACCCTGATCTCAAGATCTCTCTGCCACAATCAGCAGCAACACAAGGCATTAAGCACGTAGTGACCACTGCACAGGTTCTGCGGTATAAGAGACCTCAGTAAAAGTTTGGGTTGGCTCTACCATACAAAAAAAAGATAAATAAAATTCAAGGTACTTAAGACAACAGTAGCAGCTAACAGGTATTGAGGACTCAGCACAGCACGTGTTAGTACTTTATAGAGTTAATTTCTGTGAGCATTATTGTACCCATTTAATAGATACAGTTCATTAGTGTACCCATTTAATAGATAAGAAAATTGAGACCCAAGAATATTAAGTAACTTGCGTATGATCACACCGGTGAAATCAGGATTCTAATCTCAGTTGTCTGACTTCAAATCTCATGCCATTTTATTAGCTGTGTGAGCCTGGGCAAGCAGCTTCATTTCCCTGAGCCTTGGTTTTCCTATCTGCAAAACAAGAAAAATAACACCCACTATATCAGGTCAAGGAGTCCCTGGGTGGTGCAAACAGTTAAGCATCACTTGACTACTAGACAAAATGGTGGTGGTCCAAACAGACCCAGAGGCACCGCAGAAGACAGGCCTGGCGACCTGCTTCTGAAAACCCTACGGAGCAGTTCTGTTCTGCAACATATGGCATCACAATGGGTCAGAGTCCACTTCACGGCAACTGGTTTGGTTTTGGTACGTCAGGTCAAGACAAGGTAAGGGCTCTAACTCCAGCTCTGTTACTACTAAGTGCTTGACAATGTCAGCACGGTTCTCCTTTCCCTGTCCCCCACAGCCAGACTTCAAGAACAGCGTTCAATCACGGGCACAGGGTTGACACAGAATGGCTCCGGAACTCACCAGAACAGATGGGAACTCCCGCCTGATGCATCTTTATATCCGGCTCCTCCTTCAGCCTCACCCTTCTCCCTCACCCACAAGTTCAGCAATAAAAATGCTGGCTAATAACATCTCCAGACAAGCAGAGAGCCCGTGGGTGGTTATTTAGATTTAATACCCTTCTCCATTAAATAACATGTTGGCTTAAATTCTCTTGAAAAGAAATTTCTCCCTTGGAAAAAAAAAACAACTTAGATTTCAACAATACTTCTCCATGGATACGTCTCCTTCCCCTCCCGGGTTATAATTGGGCTTTGCTTTCCCAATTATTTGATGAGCTTCACTGCTTCCAAAGCAACAACACACACCATAACATTCGGAGTAAACACGCCCTCATTTTATATATGGCAGACCACAGAAGGTGATGACCACGACAGGTTAACAGTGATTAAGTTACAGTATGTGCCAGGGAATGCGCTAAACCTTTACCTACATGATCTAAGTCTCACATACCTTATAAGATAGGTTATTGCATTATATTTTTATATTATAATGTTCATGCATGATATGTAGGTAGTACGTATTAGTGTATATTATAATAAGCAGCCCTGCTGGTACAGTGGTTAAAGGGCTTGGCTGCTAACCAAAAGGTCTGCAGTTTCAACACGCCAGCTGTTTCGAGGGAGAAAGGTGTGGCAGTCTGCTTCTGTAAGGATTTACAGTCTTGGAAACCCTATGAAGCAGTTCTACTCTGTCCTATAGGGTTGCTATGAGTCAGAATCAACTTGATGGCAAGGGGTATGTATTAAAATAAATACGGAAACCCTGGTGGCATAGTGGTTAACTGCTACAGCTACTAACCAAAAGGTCGGCAGTTTAAAACCACCAGGCGCTCCTTGGAAACACTATGGGGCAGTTCTATTTCGTCCTATAGGGTCACTATGAGTCGGAATCGACTCGATGGCAATGGGTATATATTATTGCACTATATACTACGATATTTACATATAACATTATAATGGTATTATATACTTTGTACTATAATACATTCCTATATAATATTATGGTACAATGATATCATATAATTATTATTACCTTATTTTACAGATGAGATAAACTGAGGCTGAGAAAGGTGAAGCTACCTGCCAGAAGTCACACAGCTGGCAGGTAGTTAACCCAGGATTCAAAGCCAGATGTGCCTGAGTCCAGATCCAGAGGCCACGGCCCTTCTCCATGGAGAGAAGCTCCACCAAACCAGGCAGAGGATACCTCTGAAAGAACTGAGGACTCCCTCACAGGAAGGCACCAGTATAAGAGGGCCTCACAGTCAAAAAAATCACATCAGAGCAAGTCCATCAATCCAGGCGGCACTCTTTTTTTTTTTTTAAATAACTTATTTTTGTTTTTGTTGTTGAGAATATATGGAGCAAAACATACACCAATTCAACGGTTCCTACATGTACAACTCAGTGACATTTACATTCTTCAAGTTGTGCAACCATTCTCACCTTCCTTTTCAAGTTGTTCCACTTCCATCAACATAAACTCACTGCCCCCAAGTTCCCTATCTAATCTTTTCAGTTGCTATTGTCAGCTTGATCCCATATAGATAAATCCGGAAAAACACAATGCTCAAGGCAGGCATTCCTTACTAGTTAAGCTAACCTATAGTTTGTGCTTAAGAAGACTTCAGGTGACATTTTTGGTTTAAGGTTTAAAGATTATCTCATGGCAATAGTTTCAGGGGTTCATTCAGCCTTTATGGCGCCAGAAAGTCTGGATTCCATGAGAATTTGAAATTCTGTTCTACATTTCTCCCCTCTTTTGATCAGAATTCTTCTACAGAGTCTTTGATCAAAATGTTCAGTAATGGCAGCCAGGCACCATCTAGTTCTTCTGGTTATATGACAAAGGGGGCAGTTGTTCATGGACACGATTAACCACACATTCCATTTCCTTCTCCTGTTCCTAACTCTCCTCTTCCTCTGTTGCTCCATGCAAATAGAGACCAATTATTGTCAGACGGGCATTCTTGGGTAACTTGGGTGCTCCCCTCTTGGCTAGGGAGACTGCCAGGAAACCTACCGAAAGAAGGGCTGTCCCTAATTTTCAACTTGTATCCCACCACCTCCCAGGCTTCCAAAGCATTCATTACGTTATAGCTGGAGTCACTTTTAACAACTCTCATCAAGGAGCCCATGTTGCTCAGTGGTTAAGCATTTGGCTGCTAATGGAAAGGCTGGCAGTTTGCACCCACTAGCAGCTCCACAGGAGAAAGTTGTGGCAGTCTGCTTCCGTAAAGATTGACAGCCTTGGAGACCCTATGAGGCGGTTCTACTTTGTCCTGTAGGGTTGCTATGAGTCAGAATCAACCCCACAGCAACAGGTTTTCATCTGGCATCCTAACAGTCTGCTGGTAATTTTCTCCTCCTCCCCAGATGGCTTTAACGGTTACCTCCAGGGAATGAAAGCCACCCTCCTGAGTAGGCTCCTTCATGAGGCTAGTGAGGAACTCCATTGCCATAAAGTACACCATCCCAGAACCCTGCCAAAGTCAGGTCTTCACCAAGGGAGATGCCCAAAAGTTTCAGGCATATTTCTTCTTAGAAGCAACTTCTTCGCACAGTCTGCAAAAATTCAAATTGGTTCCACCAGTTTCCCATCCATGAAGTCATGCAGTCTGGCTTCTGAACAGGGCTTGGAGGAGCTATCAACAGCGAGCCATGGCATGTACATACGTGATTGCAAAGCAAAGCCCAGGCAGCATTTCCCACCGCCTCAAAGATTTCACAAGGACAGTAACCAAGACAAGCTGCTTGTTGAGCTGACTGTAATTCATGGCAAGTCCATGTGATCACAGTAGAACTGTACTCCACAGAGTTTTTAATAGCTGATTTTTCAAAAGCAGATCACCAGGCCTTTCTTCTGAGGTGCCTCTGGGGAGATTCCAACCTCCCAACTTTTGGTCAGCAGAAAAGTGTGTTAACCCTTTGAACTACCCAGGAACTCTGGCGGGCTAGTGCAGACATTCAAACCCACTAAAGCCTCTCTCTTGGGGCCCTTTCAAGCTTCTGAAGGTGGGGATCTCCTGAGTATCCCCTGAGACAGCTCTCCCCCCTTATCCACCCCTTCGCCAGCTTTTTATAAAACAATGCTAACCAACAGAAATATCCTGCAGGCCATATATGTCATTTTACATTTTCTAACAGCCATATTAAAAAAAGTAAAAAGAACAGGTTAGTTGAATTTTAATACTACACATTATTTAACCCAATGTATTTTAATATCTAATCGATCGAAAAGAATATAGAGACATTTTACATTTTTTATACTAAGTCTTCAGAATGCAGGTATACTTTACACTCACAGCGTATCTTAACTGGCAGCAGCCATGTTTCAGGTGTCCCTTGGCTGCCGTGCCGGAGAGCACAATTTTAGGAATACAACACATGCTGTTCTAAACAGCCCTCAACTTTGAAAGTCCACTGTTCTATGTTTCAGCAGTCGGTGACCAACAAAATGTATAGATTGAGACCCATACGGAAAGTGAGTCACTCTCCAAAATGATTTTAGTACTCATCTGAATTCAGAAACATTCCAAATAGCCAAATATTTCACAAAGGATTTAAAGAGGTAGTATCTGGAAAAACCAAGGGGAATTATTTTCAGGTCACAACTGTACAAATGACCTGCTTGAGTAAAGCAACAAATGAACCTCTCCCTCAAATGGAGCATATCACAGACAAATGTTTATGACATGTCCCCAAATAATACAGAACTAAACTACTCAAAGTATTCCAGAATTAACTAAAAAAGAGAGCGAAATGATTTTTTTAAACCCATGAAATTATTATATTTGCAGTTTTTCTTTTGTGAAATGCCTATTCAGGTCATCTGCTCATTTATCTAAACCAAAAAACAAAACCAAACCCACTGCCGTCGAGTCAATTTCGACTCATAGCGACCCTATAGGACAGAGTAGAACTACCCCATAGAGTTTCCAAGGAGCACCTGGTGGATTTGAACTGCCGACCTCTTGGTTAGCAGCCGTAGCACTTAACCACTATGCCACCAGGGCTTCCTATTTATCTAAAAAGAAGTTCATTTTTTCTTATTGACTTTTAAGAGCTCTTTATATAGTCAGGATAGCTGATACTCCAGTGGCCATATTTTAAAGAGGGGAGAGAATCCTCATTAAATAATAGTGTGAAATAAAATTCTATCAACGGCTGGACAGAGGGAAATCTGTAAACATAAGCCAGTAGAGCAAGCACTCCACGCAGCCTGGGAACTGATGGCAATGGCTTACTCGGGATGTTTTATCAGCACTTGTAAGAAAACCGCCCTACAAGTCCCTGGTTCTGAGACGGATATTTATGTGAATCATCCCACAGTGATAAAGATTCCCATGCCCTCTAGCTCTCTCTGCTCTCCCCGCCAGGTCTCTGTGCTCAGATTCAGTAGCAATACCCATTCCATCCACTGCTCCCATTTCATGGGCCATTTTGCTATGTTTGCCTCTCACACTTTAGCTTTCTGCAAAACTGCATCTTTAGAACAACTCTTCCTAAGTGCAATCCTCAGAAGGCGGCTTGTCAATGGTACTGTTATAGACTGACTTGTGTCCCTCAAAAAAGATATGCTGAAGTCCTAATTCCTGGTACCTATGAACATGAGCTTATTTGGAAATAGGATCTTTGAAGATGTTATCAGTTCAGCTGACATGAACTCATACTGAAATAGAGTGGGTCTTAATCCTATTTGACTGATGTCCTTATATGAGGAGAAGACACAGAGAGACAGAGGCAGTTGTTGCTGCAAGCCAAGGAATGCCAAAGATGCCAGAAGTCACCAGAAGGAGGACAGACACCTGGAACAGTTTCTCTCCGAGAGCCCTCAGGAAGAATCAACATAACCTTAATCTCTAGAAAGATGTCACTTTAAGGACTGAGGTACGCCTGATCCAAGCCATGGTGTTTTCAATCGCCTCATTTGCACATGAAAGCTGGATAATGAATAAGGAAAATTGAAGAAGACTTGATGCCTTTGAATTACCGTGTTGGCAAAGGATACTGAATATACCATGGACTGCCAGAGGCATGAAAAAATCTGTCTTGGAATAAGTACAGCCAGAATGTTCCTTACAAGCGAGCATGGCAAGACTTCATCTCACATACTTTGGACATGTTATCAGAAAGGACAGTCTCTGGAGAAGGACATCATACTTGGTAAAGTGGAGGGTCAGTGAAAAAGAGGAAGACCCTCAACGAGATGGACTGACACAGTGGCTGCAACAATGAGCTCAAGCATAACAACTATTGTGAGGATGGTGCAGGACCGGGCAGTGTTTCGTTCTGTTGTACAAAGGGTCGCTACGAGTTGGAAGCAACTGGACAGCACCTAAAACAACAACAACAACCATCTCTAGAAGTGTGAGACAATAAATTTCTCTTCTTATAAGCCACCCAGTAAGTGGCATTTTGTTACGGCACCCCAAGGAAACGCATATAGGAAGCTTCCCCTAATTATCACAAAAAATTATCACAAGGTGCTCTAAAACAAGGCAGTATGGCACAGGCTCTGGAGCCAGACTGCCATTCACTAGCTGTGTGACCCCGGACAGGTGACTTAGCCTATTTGTTCCCTAGTTCCCCATCTATAAAATGGAGGTAATAACAGGATCCCTCATAGGACTGCTGTGAAGACTAAATGAGCTAATGCATGTGAAGCTCTCAACAGCGCCTGGTGCACAGAGATATGTATGTTTTAAGAGTTAGTACCCCTCCAGATGATGAGCTCTGGAAGGGTAGGGACTGTGTGGTTTGTCCCTGCTGTATCTCCACTCCCTGTACTTAGTAGGAGCTCAACCAATAGCTGGAGAATAAATGTATGGTGCTTAGCCCTCAAGTAAGCATGTGGTTAACAGTTTCATGGAATAGCTTCAAGTATACATTGAAAGAACATGAATCCAACCACACGCACTTGAGCGGGAGAGAGAAGTGAGGGGCAACAAGTTCCCTAGTTGAGTATCTCATGAGGTCTTCCAAGCAGTCAGCATGAACCCTGAGACAAATGTGGCATGGGGCTGTGGATCTGTACTAACCTTAGCATTCTCTTTCCCAAGGCCTCTCCCAGGCTGAGCTGGATCCTAGACAGTCACTTTCTGAACCAACTGGCCAAATGCCATTGAGTCCATTCAGACTCATGGCGACCCCATGTGTGTCAGAGTAGAACAGTGCTCCAGAGCATTTTCAATGGCTGATTTTCAGAAGTACATTGCCAAGCTTTTCTTCCAAGGTGTCTCTGGGTGGACTTGAACCTCTAGCCTTGTGGTTAGCAGTGAGCACATTAACCTTTCTGAACATAAGGGTTCTCAAATGCAAGCCAATTCCTTGGTCTGGAGCTGTCCAAATGAACAGCACTGAATGCTCTCGGAATTTCATCCAGAGCAACTGGGAAGATGGAGAAGACCTATGGGAGGAGTAGACTTGGAGACAGAACTCAGAGTTCTGTTGCAGACACATCCCAAGTTTGAAATGCCTCCTGGGCCTCCAAAAGGAGGTGCACAGTAGGCATCTGGATATCAGAAAGCAGAGGCTGTATGCAAGAGTCATCAGCGTATAGAAAGAGGAGGCATCCCAGGGGTCAAATGAAGAAAGTCCCAAGGAAGGAGTGCTCAAATATTTCTCCAAGTAGGAGGATGGAGAAATGCCCACTGCAGAGTCCCTGGTGACCTGGCAGGAGGAAATCAGTGAAATGGGGGACAAGAACCAGAGACCGTCCAACAATTACTTATGGCATTATCTGCATGCAGTGTAAGCTGACAGGAATTTCAGGTAATGGTCAGTCCACTCAAGGCATTAAACTGTGAGCTCCCTGAAGGCAGGCACTTCAACTGTGTTTGTTTCACAGCTTGTCACCAGCCTCCAGACACCTGGCACTAAGCAGATGCTCAATAAATATGTATAAGACTTTTTGGAACTGTTTTTCCAGTTACGACCTCATTAATATTCTGATCAGCTTCATCACTGGAGGGCTGAGTTTTCGTTGGCAGCCCCAAACCTCAAACACTCAAACTAATTGTAAGCTGGTCTAATTAGCAGAAAGTACAGAATATTTTTTGAAAGGATGTTTTGTCACAGAGGTTTTTTTTTTGGAAATCCAACTTAAGAAAATTATTTTTCTCATAGTCAAAGTGCTGACCTGCAAATGGTGTTTCTGAACTGTTTAGGACAGAACTTGCTTTTAAAAGCCAGGAGCTCATTCTCCCTGCCCCTCTCCCTCCCACCCCCCCGCATCCATCTGAATCATCACAGGTTTTCCATGGGAAAGGCCTTATTACATCCTAAGAAAATCCACATCCTGCATCTCCAGGTCGCAGCCTGGCAGAGAGCAGCCTCGCGTCCCTCCGGAAAGGATAATTAGTTTTCTACCCTTTAATCAAGGAGCAGCAGATTGTTGTTTTTCTAAAGTTTTGCCCGAGGAGAGCTCATTCTTTCCTGAGCATGTATTTTTCTAGCCAGGACTCCCTGTACCCTTTCTTCCCACAAGCCAACACCAAAAGCCCCCTCCCCCTTTGTCTGAAATGAAAAACCAAAGTTCTCTGTTGATGAAACCTACTGACTCCTCTAATGGGGTCAGGTCAAGGGCACCCCAACTCACCAGCACCTCTGATGAACACTTAGCTACATAATTGCTTTTTGCCCAGGGAGGAAGAGAAGAAAATCTCCATATTTTATGGATCAGGGAAATCCTTAATCTCTCTGTCATGGAGATTAATTTTTTAAGGGTTTACTTATTTTTAAATCAAACACTCATGGGGTGCTTATTACATGCCAGACACTATTCTAAGTATTAACTCATTTGATCCTCAAAATAATTTCGGGGCTAGGTGCATTTATTATTTTTACTTTACAGATGAGAAAACTGAGGTTCAGAGAGGTTAAGTGACTTGCCCAAGATCACACAGCTAGTAGGTGGGAGAACCAGGATTCAAACTCAGGTGGTGAGTGTGTGAACAGAGAAACAGACACTGAGATCATCGCAGAGGCACCAACAATAGAGGAAAAGGGACGGAAATGAAAATGTATGCCACGTGTGAGGCCCACAACCAGTCTGATCGGGCTGGTTCCTCTTTACACGAAGCTCAAAGATTGGACTTTAATAATAACAATAACGATCAGAGATTAGTCTTATTCTTTGTTTTCCGACATCTGCAAATAAAAATCCCTGGCAGATTAATTGGTGTGCCCTTCTGTGTACATGTTATACTTCAATAAAATTATAATTTTACCGCAATTTAAAAAAAATTTTAATGGATAAATTTTCTTAATGTTTTAAAGGGATTTGGGTCAAATAAACAACTCTTATAAGGCGTTTTTTTAAAAATCACCCTAACTATCCCCAAGAATATGGCCCCTGGACACCCCCTTAGCTCAGTAATGAAGTCACTCCTGAGGTTCACCCTTCAGCCAAACGTTAGACAGCCCACAAAACAAAAGGAGACTAAAGGGGCTCACCAGCCCAGGGGCAAGGACTAGAAGGCAGGAGGGGACAGGAAAGCTGGTAAGGGGGAACCCAAGGTCAAGCAGAGAGCATTGACATGCTGTGGGGCTTGCAACCAATGTCACAAAACAATATGTGTATTAATTGTTTAATGAGCAACTTACTTGCTCTGTAAACCTTCATCTAAAATACAACTAAAAAAAAATTTTTTTTTAATTTAATGGATGAGTTTTCTTAATGTTTTAAAGAGATTTGGATCAAATAAACAACCCCAATAAGGCGTTTTTCAAAAATCACCCTATCATTGTCAATCTTGGTCTAAAGAAAGAAGTAAGAAGCCTGTCTTACTTCTTACTCTTTGGAGTTTTCTATCAAACTATATCCGAAACATAAACTAAAAGGAAGGTGGTACGTTCGTGTTGCTGCAATCCTGGGAAGCGCTAGCTCAACAATTACGTCTCCAGGCCCGGTGTTATCCTGGCCCCTACCTCACGGGGCTACCTGAGCTTACCTGAGTGTGTTTTGTGCAGGGAGGAGCAGAAGAAAGCCTTCGTATTTTGTTTAATAATGCAGTGATCAGAAGCTAATATATTAGTGCGCAGGTGGCCCAACACCTCCAAAAGGAAAATCGTGACCTAAAAATGGGTCCTCGGGCATTGGCATTTCTAACAAACATCCTGTTGATTCTAACTCAGTTGAAAACAACCCGGATGCTTAAATCAGGCAGCACTGCTCACTTAGAACAGTTTATTGACTCTTCGATACAGGACCTACCACAGTCTCTGAGGTAATTAGACGCCCCATAAATGCTGTTTTTGGCGGTGACTGGGGCCACACATAAAAACATGTTTATTCCCAAACCATCAGTGAAATACGGGGGCGGGGGTGGGACCGTCAGCCTGGCTCCAGTGCACGGAGGACAAGGAGAGGGAATGCCAAGGGTGTCATTCAAACTATGACAAGCAGCAAGCCACCCCCCAAATCCTGGCTGACCTTGGAAAGTGGAAAAAAGGGAGTCGGGAGCTGGGGGTGATTCTAAGTACAAGGGGTAATGTTGCTGCTGTCGTTGTTAGGTGCCATTTAGACCCACGGCAACCCCATGTGACAGGCCAGAATTTTGCTCCATACCATTTCTGGGGCTTAACACTTTATAGAAAGCAGATTGCCAGGGCTTTCTCCCACAGAGTAGCTGCGTGGGTTCAAACAGCTAACCTTTCAGTTAGCAGCCAAGCGCTTAACCATGTGCACCACCAAAGCTCATTATTACTATTTTAACAATACTACTACTGTTGTTGTTATTGTTAGTTACTGTTGAGTTGCTCGTGGCAACCTCATTCACAACAGAATGAATCACTTCCCAGTCCTGCGCCATCCCTATGACTGGTTGTGACCCACCGGGTTTTCATTGGCTGATTTTCAGAAGTGGAATGCCAGGCCTTTCTTCCTACTCTCAGTCTGAAAGCTTCGCTGAAGCTTGTTCAGCATCATAGCAACACACAAGCAGACAGGTGACAGATGGTGGCTATACACGAGGTGCACTGGCTGGGAATTGAACCCTGGTCTCCCATGTGGCAGTCGAGAACCCTACCACTGAATCACCAATGCCTGCTTTGCTTTTTATGCAGACTATCTCATTTTTTTTTAGTTCTCATGGGGGCCGTGTGAAATAAGGGTTAAGACACACGAAGAGGCCAAAGCATAAGGAGGTTAGCCTTGGAAGTGCTTCATGGCTACTAAAGGATAGAGCCATAGAGCACCAATTCCAGGATTCCAGCTCTTAGCTCCTGAGCTCCGCCAAGGTACCCAAGGAACATTCTGGCTACTTAATCCACAAGACTCACAAGCTGGAGAAAGAGAAATTGACTGTATTTACCTATCACGTGCAATTTATCAAATATGTACCTCAAACATGGTCCGTCTGAAGCACAGGACTGAGTAAGCCTTAAGCCCCGTTCTCTAGGGCACTTCGCCTTCTCTTGGCTCACAAGCTGGGCTCCAGTGGGAATAGGGCCGGTGCTTGCATCAGCGTTGCCATAGCTGCTGCCATGGCAACCTTCCCTTGTTGCCCAGGCAAAGATGCTCTTTCACCTCGGGAACCCTGATTCAGGGACGCAGCCTCCATAGAAACTAATGCTTTTGCTCCAACCTGCCCCCCCGACCTGAGTCTTTACAGGACTGGGAACTCTCGGGGCTGCCCCAGCCACCTGATGTTCTCAGACCAGACCAATATGTATAAAGGCTGACAGGGAGATGGGGCTCACTGGGAGGCTGTGCACAACTGCAGAGCAGGTAGTTAACATCTCGAGGGTCCGCAGCACCCGGCAGGGCTGGGTCTGAGTGCCGCCTCTGGCACTTGTTAGCTGGAGGACCCTAGACAAATGGCTTCACCTCTAGGAACCCATGTCTTGGAGTATAAAAATAGGGATAGTGTTCTATTCTTTACAGAGTTGTTGCAAAGGAGCCCTGGTGGTGCAATGGTTAAGCACTCAGCTGCTAACCAAAAGGTTGGAGGTTCAAACCCACCCAACAACTCTGCAGGAATAAGACCTGGAAATCTGTTTCTATAAAGATTACAGTCTATAAGCAGCCATCTAAGATGCATCAATTGGTCCCAACCCAACTGGAACAAAAGAGAATGAAGAACACCAAAGACACAAGGAAAATATGAGCCCAAGAGACAGTAAGGGCCATGTAAACCAGAGACTCCATCAGCCTGAGACCAGAAGAGCTAGATGGTGCCTGGATGCCACCAATGACTACACTGACAGCGAACACAACAGAGAGTCCCTAATGGAGGAGAAAAGTGGAGTACAGAACTCAAATTCCAGTAGACCAGACTTAATGGCCTAAGACTGGAGGGACCCCAGAAGTCACAGCCCCCAAACTCTGTTAGCCCAAAACTAAAACATTCCCAAAGCTAACTCTTCAGACAAAGATTAGACTGGGCTATAAGACATAAAATGATACTTGTGAGGAGTGTGCTTCTTAGTTCTAGTAGATACTTGAGACTAAATGGGCAGCTGTCCAGAGACGAGATGAGAAGGCAGAAAGAGACAGGAGCTGGTTGAATGGACACGGGAAATCCGAGGCAGAAAGGAGGAGTGTGCTGTCATATTATAGGGAGAGCAACTAGGGTCACAACAATGTGTGTATAAATTTTTGTATGAGAAACTGACTTGAACCGTGAACTTTCACTTAAAGCACAATAAAAAGAGGAAAAAGAAAAAGATTATGGTCTAGAAAATGCTGTGGGGCCTTAACTCAGCCGTCTATAAGTCAAAATCAACTCGATGGCACCCAAAAACAACAGAGTTGTTACAAGGTTTAAATAAACCCAGACGTGTAAAGGACACAAGGCATAAACGCCAGCTATTACATCATCAGTGCCAGGGTGCTGGTGTTGGCAAAGGAGCAGGAGCCCTTGCCCTCTCGACACTGCCCTGAAGCTCGGCCTCTGCCCTGCGGCTCGCCCCTGCCCCGCGGCTCACCCCTGCCCCGTAGCTCAGCAGCCTGATGTTAATAAAAGCACTCCTGTTGACCACACAGAGGCCTTGAGGCTAGATCTGGAAAAGGCCAAAACACATCACGCAGTCAGGGGAGGCACCAAATTCAGTACCCTCCCCACCAGGCCACATGGCTTCTCCGAAAAGATGGATTTATAAAGCTACCATCACAACCTACTCACCATAAACATACTATCTTTGTTTGACAAAAATGCCCCTTAGCAAAATACCTTTTAAGACACTAAAGCCATGAATGAGCCTTTGGAAGTCTTTAAGGCCAAATGGGTGGCATTAAAAATTTCTAGAAAATTCTGAAGAAGTCAGCAGTAGTGACTTCTCAGGTTTAGGACTGAGCCAGGGGATCTGCACTAGCCATGTGACACGTTCTTATACTGTCTGAGCTTTCATGAGTCTTGTAATCAGAAGTTTTTGTTTTTGTTTTTTTAAGAAAGCTATCTAGAGAAAGGTTTTGCCGTAATGTAGTTCATGAGAAACCCAGAGAGCCAATTAAAAAAAAAAGCTTACTCTCCGTAGTAACTACCAAAATGGAAATTTAAATAAAATACCACATTTACCTTTCCACTTGGCCATATTTTTCTATGGTGATAACAATACGAGCAAGGATGTGGAGAAACAGGCACCTTCCTTCACAGCTGTGAATGTAGAGATTGACGTGGTACTCACACAGGGCAATATAGCAGCATTTCCAAGGGCAACAAAAAAAAAGAGCTCAGCAATTGCCCTGACAATGATTAATTTACATAATCAGCATGAACATAGATTTGGAGACCAGCACAGTGCTCCCGGCGTTGTTTTACAGGGAGAAACTAGACATAGTCAGCCAACAATGAGGACTGCTACCAGGAAAGCACCCTGAGAGGCTCTTCATGGCAGGGAGTGGTAGTGGCAAAGGAGGACCTACTTATTCCACGTGGGAAAATACAAAACATCTGGGATTTGGTGCTTTTCATCACCTACTTTCATCCCACATTCACCCATTTCATAGCTAAGCAAACAGAGACCCAGACCTACTGAAGTTTGCCCCTGAGCGGCTGGGAAAGGTTCATGGCAGAGTTGTCACCTTCAAGGCCAAATGCAGCACCCATGGTAAGGCCAAGCTGGGCCCTGGTGGCACAGAAGGTCCAAGCTGGGGATGGAGACATCTTTTCAAAGATCCCAATCCCCTAAGAAGCCACACCTTCTGGACAGCTCTGGGCCCTGTCCTAGCTACCAGAAGCCACAGATCTGGGGATAAAATGAAGGTCCTCGAGCAAGGTCCTCTCACTAATAATAGCCAGAGCCCCCTCCAGAGAAGGTCTGCCTTGTACCGGGACAGAACACAGTGCCTGTCATACCTGCTCCACAGCAGTGCTATCATTAGGGGGGTACAGAGGGTACAGACCACACTGGGTGACACTGTCAGAGGGGGTGACGCAAAATGATTATCTATAAAATTTCTGTGCCGTGTTTCAGCAGAAATTTATTATTTTTTATAAAAATATCCTGGTAGGTAGTTATAACAACAAAACATCTTCCCTAAGCCCAGCTTACACGCATCAACATTCCTATAAGGCTACAACTCCACGGAGCCCTCTAACGCTCCAGCTAGAGCTGTCACTATTACCCTGTAACGGTGATGCCTCCAATCGCGTGGTTTCGTCTGCAGGCACTACAAGCACAGCACTACTGTTTTTATTGCTGCTGGTGTTTTTATAGTCACTGATTCTGTCAAATTTTCTGGTGTTTTAGCTACAACGTTGGGGGAGTTAGCATGGGAGGGTGACACCCACCCTGGTGACACCACCGCCCCACAGTGACCTTTGAGGTAGATCTCCTTACCGCTGTTTTATAGGTGCTTTATGGCTCAGAGACATGAGGTTCCCTGTCTTAAATCACCCAGCTAGTGAGGCTGTGAACTCCATTCTTACCCCTTTCTATATGCCTTAGTTTCCTCATCCATAAACTGGGGAGAATTATAGCACCGACTTCGGAAGGTTTGGTTGTTGTCTGGGTTAAATGGGCCAATCTATAGCAAGTGCTTAGAACATTTCCTGACCTAAGGGAAGTGCTCTGTACAGCTGTTCCTATTTTAGTGAAAGAGTACCAGGCAGGGGTTAAGAATAAGGACTCTAGCATTTGGGTTCACAGCCCACACCCACCACACACCAGCTGTGTGAACTCTGTGCAAGTTTCTCAACTCTTTGTGGCTGAGTTTGCTTATCCATAAAATGATAGTACCCCCTCTAATAGTACTCTAAAGGTACCCACTGTAGTTAACAGGTATGCTCATATTAGCTCACTGAGTTAGGTATTTAGAGAGCCAAGAGCAGTGCCTGTCACTGTTATAAATACCATCCTACTCTGTCTCCTTTAGTCCACAGCTACATTGTAACAACATCACCACCTACAACAGCTGTCCTTATTCTGGCTGATGAGACCCTGGCATGTGTTCTCCTGTTTAATGCTCACAACAACCTGTGAGTAGGTGCTATTATTGTTCAGCTACAAAGAGAGGGAAACTGAGGCACAGAGGTATCAAGTAACTCACCCCAGGTCACACAGCCAGGATGCAGCAGTACCAGGCTTCAAACCAAATCGGTCAGGCTCCTGGGCTCTTGCCCACCACACTGCACTGCCCACCCCAACACTCACATTGCCAGTGGCTGCCCACCTGTGGATTGTATGGCTGTTAGCACTTGTTACAGGACAGTGATGCATGGCTTTCCAGCTTTGAGGTGGCTCACTCACCAGGTAGCATGACACCTCTACAGACATCTGTCTCCCTCTCTAAGAGGTGACTAACAAAAGGAGTCAGTAAGTCCCCTCAGCACAGTCACCAAGCAGCAATCCCGGTCAGCCTCCCCCAGCCTCCAGGGAAAGGAAAAATACGTTGGTGTGTGTTCTGCTGTCGAGATGAGACACAACCATTATAACAAGATTCTGGACTGAGGAACCTACACTCTGCCTTGGAAATGCATGCTGCCATCGAGCCAGCTGGCTTTCACAGTCATGAGCTCTTTAAACTACAGCCTCTCACAGGTTCACATCAGGAGGCGAAACCAGGCTAAGTCTTCCTTGACGTGTTATTCCCGCCTTTGGAGCAAGAAATGGGGGGCAGCGAGGTTCACTTCCCGTTAGCAATGAGACTGCAAAGTTTGTAAAGCTTCCTCACATACCACAGGGCCTGAGCTGTAGGTGGGTGCCGCCAGGCATGTGCAGAGACAGGTGTTACCTCCCTAAGTGGCTTCCTCTACAATTCACCAAAGGAGCTAGTTGTGTGCATGCGTGGTAAAAATACACAAAATACGCAACAAAACGTACGCCAATTCCACAGTTTCTACATGTATATTTCAGTGACATGATTACATTTTTCAAGTTTTGCAACCATTCTTGCTCTCCTTTTCTAAATTACTCTACCACCATTAACTCAATGTCCTCCAAGCCCCTCCCTCCTACCTTGGTAACCACTAATAATTTTTGTTTCTGTATATTCGCTTGTTTCGTGTCAGTGAGATCACACACAGTATTTGTCCTTCCGTGACTGACTGGCTTCACTCAGCATAACCTGTCGTGGCGTGCATCAGGACTTCATTTCTCTTTACGGCTGAGCAATATTCCGTTGTATGGACAGACCACATTTTGTGTATCCATTCATCTGTTGATGGGCATTTCAGTTGTTTCCACATTTTGGCTATTATGAAAAATGCTGCAGTCGACACTAGTGTACAGGTTAAGAGCTAGTCATGAAGAAAAAAAAAAATCTACCTATGTGTTTTACCAGGATTTATAACCCTGTATTGTTTCAAACTTGGTGATTTAATTAGACTGCTTGTTTTTAGATAACATGCCTAAAACTCGAACAGATCAAGAGAGAACCAGCTAATCCACCAACTTGGTGTGTTGTTGTTAGCTGCCGCGAGTCACCCCCTGTGGGACCTGGCCGTGGGGACCCTCTGGCTGGTCTTCCTCTTGTTTCTGGATACGGGTCCTCTGCCCACTTCCCTGAACCCATGCGTCAGCAGCTGCCCCCCATTCCGGGCAGCCTAACCGTACCCTACCTGTCCAAGTAGCATCCGGTTGCCATCAAGTCAATTCCGACTCATGGCGACCCCACGTGTATCAGAGTAGAACAGCTCTCCATAGGGCTTTCAACAGCTGATTTTGGGGAAGCGGCTCACCAGGCCTGACTTCTAATGCACCTCTAGGAGGACTCGAACCTTCAACCTTTCAATTAGCAGCCAAACATGTTAATTGTTTACACCACCCAGGACTCCTCAAGTAGCATCAGCAAGAATTAAAAGCCAAGTAGCTTTCATGGGTTAGACAGATGGGTCAGAAATATGTTTTCCTTTTTCTTCTGTTTATCAAAATGTGGTGCACTCATTATAAAAACACACAAAGGAAATGAAAATGTAATAAGTAAATAATGAAATACTCAAGTAACCAATGAAAAACCATAGTAATTTAAGCTTTAAGTTAAATTTCAGGCTAGATTCAGAAGGGTACATGGAACCAGGGATATCATTGCTGATGTCAGAGGGATCCTGGCTGAAAGCAGAGAATACCAGGATGATGTTTACCTGTGTTTTATTGACTACGCAAAGGCATTCAACTGTGTGGATCATAACAAATTATGGGTAACATTCTGAAGAATGGGAATTCCAGAATATTTTACTGTGCTCATGAGGAACCTGTACTTAGGCTAAGAGGCAGTCATTCAAACAGAACAAGAGGATACTGGGTGGTTTAAAGTCAGGAAAAGTGTGCATCAGGATTGTATTCTTTCAGCATACTTATTCAATCTGTATGCTGAGTAAATAATCCAAGAAGCTGGACTATATGAAGAACAGGACATCAGGATTGGAGGAAGACTCATTAACAACCTGCAATATGGAGATAACCCAACCTTGCCTTGCTGAAAGTGAAGAGGACTTGAAGCACTCACCGATGAAGATTGAAGACTACCACCTTCAGTACAGATTACACCTCAACATGAAGAAAACAAAAATCCTCACAACTGGACCAATAAGCAGCATCATGACAAATGGACAAAAGATTGAAGTTGTCAAGGATTTCATTTTCCTTGGATCCACAATCAACACCCACGGAAGCAGCAGTCAAGAAATCAAATGATGCGTTACATTGGGCAAATCTGCTGCAAAGGACCTCTGTAAAGTGTTAAAACGCAAAGATCTCACCTTGACGACTAAGGTGCGCCTGATCCACGCCACAGTGTTTCCAATCACCTCCTATGCACGTGAAAACTGAACAACCAATAAGGAAGACAGAAGAAGAACTGACGCCTTTGAACTGTGGCGTTAGCAAAGAATATTGACTTTACCACGGACTGCCAAAAGAATGAACAAATCTGTCTTGGAAGAAGTGCAACCAGAACGCTCCTTAGAAGCAAAGATGGCGAGACTGCGTCTCACGTACTTTGGACATGTTGTCAGGAGGGAGCAGTCCCTGGAGAAGGACCCCATGCTTGGTAGACGGTCAGCAAAAAAAAGGAAGACCCTCAACAAGCTGGACTGACACAGAGGCTGCTACTACAGGCTCAGGCGTAACAGCGACTGCGAGGGCGGCCCAGGACCGGCAGTGCTTCGTCGCGAGGGCGGCCCAGGACCGGCAGTGCTTCGTTCCGTGAGGGCGGCCCAGGACCCGGCAGTGCTTCATTGCGAGGGCGGCCCAGGACCGGCAGTGCTTCGTTGTGAGGGCGGCCCAGGACCCGGCAGTGCTTCATTGCGAGGGCGGCCCAGGACCCGGCAGTGCTTCGTCGCGAGGGCGGCCCAGGACCGGCAGTGCTTCGTCGCGAGGGCGGCCCAGGACCGGCAGTGCTTCCTTCCGTGAGGGCGGCCCAGGACCCGGCAGTGCTTCATTGCGAGGGCGGCCCAGGACCGGCAGTGCTTCGTTGTGAGGGCGGCCCGGGACCCGGCAGTGCTTCATTGCGAGGGCGGCCCAGGACCGGCAGTGCTTCCTTCCGTGAGGGCGGCCCAGGACCCGGCAGTGCTTCATTGCGAGGGCGGCCCAGGACCGGCAGTGCTTCGTTCCGTGAGGGCGGCCCAGGACCGGCAGTGCTTCGTTGTGAGGGCGGCCCAGGACCCGGCAGTGCTTCGTTGTGAGGGCGGCCCAGGACCGGCAGTGCTTCGTTCCGTGAGGGCGGCCCAGGACCCGGCAGTGCTTCATTGCGAGGGCGGCCCAGGACCGGCAGTGCTTCGTTGCGAGGGCGGCCCAGGACCCGGCAGTGCTTCGTTGTGAGGGCGGCCCAGGACCGGCAGTGCTTCGTTCCGTGAGGGCGGCCCAGGACCGGCAGTGCTTCGTTGTGAGGGCGGCCCAGGACCCGGCAGTGCTTCGTTGTGAGGGCGGCCCAGGACCGGCAGTGCTTCGTTCCGTGAGGGCGGCCCAGGACCCGGCAGTGCTTCATTGCGAGGGCGGCCCAGGACCGGCAGTGCTTCGTTGCGAGGGCGGCCCAGGACCCGGCAGTGCTTCATTGCGAGGGCGGCCCAGGACCGGCAGTGCTTCGTTGTGAGGGCGGCCCAGGACCCGGCAGTGCTTCATTGCGAGGGCGGCCCAGGACCGGCAGTGCTTCGTTCCGTGAGGGCGGCCCAGGACTCGGCAGTGCTTCGTTGCGAGGGCGGCCCAGGACCGGCAGTGCTTCATTGCGAGGGCGGCCCAGGACCGGCAGTGCTTCGTTCCGTGAGGGCGGCCCAGGACCCGGCAGTGCTTCGTTGCGAGGGCGGCCCAGGACCGGCAGTGCTTCGTTGTGAGGGCGGCCCAGGACCCGGCAGTGCTTCGTTGTGAGGGCGGCCCAGGACCGGCAGTGCTTCGTTCCGTGAGGGCGGCCCAGGACCCGGCAGTGCTTCATTGCGAGGGCGGCCCAGGACCGGCAGTGCTTCGTTGCGAGGGCGGCCCAGGACCCGGCAGTGCTTCGTTGCGAGGGCGGCCCAGGACCGGCAGTGTTTCGTTGCGAGGGCGGCCCAGGACCGGCAGTGCTTCGTTGCGAGGGCGGCCCAGGACCCGGCAGTGCTTCGTTCCGTGAGGGCGGCCCAGGACCCGGCAGTGCTTCGTTCCGTGAGGGCGGCCCAGGACCCGGCAGTGCTTCGTTCCGTGAGGGCGGCCCAGGACCGGCAGTGCTTCGTTGTGAGGGCGGCCCAGGACCGGCAGTGCTTCGTTCCGTGAGGGCGGCCCAGGACCCGGCAGTGCTTCATTGCGAGGGCGGCCCAGGACCGGCAGTGCTTCATTGCGAGGGCGGCCCAGGACCGGCAGTGCTTCGTTGCGAGGGCGGCCCAGGACCGGCAGTGCTTCGTTGCGAGGGCGGCCCAGGACCGGCAGTGCTTCGTTGCGAGGGCGGCCCAGGACCGGCAGTGCTTCGTTGCGAGGGCGGCCCAGGACCCGGCAGTGCTTCGTTGTGAGGGCGGCCCAGGACCGGCAGTGCTTCGTTCCGTGAGGGCGGCCCAGGACCCGGCAGTGCTTCATTGCGAGGGCGGCCCAGGACCGGCAGTGCTTCATTGCGAGGGCGGCCCAGGACCGGCAGTGCTTCGTTGCGAGGGCGGCCCAGGACCGGCAGTGCTTCGTTGCGAGGGCGGCCCAGGACCGGCAGTGCTTCGTTGCGAGGGCGGCCCAGGACCGGCAGTGCTTCGTTGTGAGGGCGGCCCAGGACCGGCAGTGCTTCGTTCCGTGAGGGCGGCCCAGGACCCGGCAGTGCTTCATTGCGAGGGCGGCCCAGGACCGGCAGTGCTTCGTTGCGAGGGCGGCCCAGGACCCGGCAGTGCTTCGTTGTGAGGGCGGCCCAGGACCGGCAGTGCTTCGTTCCGTGAGGGCGGCCCAGGACCCGGCAGTGCTTCGTCGCGAGGGCGGCCCAGGACCCGGCAGTGCTTCGTCGCGAGGGCGGCCCAGGACCCGGCAGTGCTTCGTTCCGTGAGGGCGGCCCAGGACCCGGCAGTGCTTCGTTCCGTGAGGGCGGCCCAGGACCGGCAGTGCTTCGTTGCGAGGGCGGCCCAGGACCGGCAGTGCTTCGTTCCGTGAGGGCGGCCCAGGACCGGCAGTGCTTCGTTGCGAGGGCGGCCCAGGACCCGGCAGTGCTTCGTTGTGAGGGCGGCCCAGGACCCGGCAGTGCTTCATTGCAAGGGCGGCCCAGGACCGGCAGTGCTTCATTCCGTGAGGGCGGCCCAGGACCCGGCAGTGCTTCGTTGCGAGGGCGGCCCAGGACCGGCAGTGCTTCGTTCCGTGAGGGCGGCCCAGGACCCAGCAGTGCTTCGTTGCGAGGGCGGCCCAGGACCGGCAGTGCTTCGTTGCGAGGGCGGCCCAGGACCGGCAGTGCTTCGTTGCGAGGGCGGCCCAGGACCGGCAGTGCTTCGTTCCGTTGTGCACAGGTTTCTCACGAGTCAGAACCGACTCAATGGCACCTAACAACAAGCTAAATTTTGGGTGGAAGTCATAAATGGAGAGAATGCTGATAAACTTTCTTTGACCCACAAGTTGTCTTTTTTTTTTTTTTTTAGATCACTTCCAATATTTAAAAAACTAGAAGATTTCATTTAGATATCAGGTATCTAGCTTCAGTTAAATGTTTGGAAAATCTGTCACAGAGGGCCCACGTTCCCACACATGAGAATGGTCAGTGGACCTGGAGTAGCAGCTGCCCCTTTCAGGCAGGAGGTGGGCTCTTGGGGTCTCTGCCCTTCCCCAGTCACTCCCTTTAGGTACCTGCCTGGTCCCTGTCATACTCGGGGTCAGCAATCTCTGACTTGGTATATACTCTTTCAGATTTGGTTGTGGTCATAAAGCCTTCTAAGACATTGCTCTAAAAATTTCCCTCTACCTCCAATAGTAACCTGGGGTGCTGTGAATAACACCCCATCTACAACGTCAGGGAGGGCTGCATTGACAGATCACAGTCCCCTTGCCCAGGCTCAGCAAGCTGGGTCAGGTTCAATGTCTCTCTCTCAGTCTGGCTATCCCAGTTCAACAACAACTGACCCTGTATACCCTTGAACCTACACTCCCCCAGTTAACCTATGTGGAAGGGTGCCCCAGTCCTGAGCGCCCACTGGAGCACCTTGTCCATGGCAAAATTCCAAATCCAGTCTTTAAATCCAGTCACCAATGTAGACAGGCTTCAGCAGTGCAAGACTGCAAAGAGCCGGTACACTCTGCTCCGCCCCTGCTTGGAGCCAAACCCACAGGGCGGCCTGCAGGCCCCATGCAGTCACTCCAGAGAACCCCACAGTCTGCTGTTTTCCTGCGTGTTTGTGTACGCAGTGGCTCTACTATACCAGGGTGACGCCCCGTGCAGGAAGACTGCCTGTCCTGTCAATTACTGGTTTTCCACAGCCCTGTACCCCCAATCCTCACAGAGCCAGCAGCCCATGACAGACGGACGGGGTGCTGAGTGGACAGTCGGGGGTGGGGGTATGTGGTGAGGGCAGCAAGAGTAACCCCTTAGCCTGTGCCTTCTACGTTGCCAAAGTCATGAGGAAGTGATTACATTAAACTATGAAACTTAAAAAGCAGGTTACAAAGTTACGTAGTGAATAGACTCACAGGTTTAAGAAGACAAGAAAAGCACTACCGTACCCATAGTGGCTAAGCGTGGACCTGTGTTGTATACTCTGTGGGTTTCCCAGTGTACTGCCAGCATGCTCTAAGGAGCTCACCTTTAACTGCCAGAGTCACACAGAAACCAAGGGCATAGGCACCCCTAGGCTTTCGCGGATTCTGAAACACCAGGGCCTGCAGAAGGAAGGACAGTATTTGGGTACGTTTGGCTCTTGGAGCAGAATTGTGAGGGGCGCGCTGAGACAACACAGGAGGCTAAGGCTGGCCTTTGGCAGTGGCAAGCGGCCCTCTAGGCCTCCTTGGTGGCCCATCATGACAGACACCACCACAGCCTGCTATCAGCAAAATCAACATTAGTTCTCCTTCCGGACCCTGGAAATCCAAAATGTTATGGGAAATTATATTTCTCTTGGAGCAAAGGGTGGGTTTTTTTGTTTGTTTGTTTGTTTTTCCCTAGCACTAGCCTATGAATGCTTCCAAACAAAATCAAAGAAGCACAATGGAATCTTCTAATACAAAAAAATGATTTCAAATTAAAATACACACGTTCTTTCGGAAGCCCCACTGCTCCGGTACCCGGCCTGGCTCACAGGGCAGCCAAAACAGCACATGACACACAGGTGGGCACAGGCCTCTGATGACCAGGCAGTAACTTCATGTTGTTAGTGTCTCCTGCCCCTGGACCCAGTCTCTGCCCCCTCGGCTGGTCTCCAGGTGTGTTCCACGGGCACACAGGTGGCAGCAAGGACTTCGTAAAGGCACACAGGGAAGCTGAGGTTCTGAGGGGGGAAACAGTGCTGAAGACCACTCAGAGCTCAGACCAGTATGTGTTTCTCCTGCCTTCATTCCCCAAACATCTCCTGAGTGTCTCCGGGGCACCAGGCACTGGAGAGAGAGTGAGTGATACAAGCCTGGGCCTTGCAAGCAAGTGGTGGAAGGTGCAGACCCTTAACAAGAAAGCAAATAAATGAACAAGACAACTACATGTGGTGATACAAGCCAGCAAGGAAGAAGTAAAGGCAAGCGTGATGAGATACTGCCACCCGTCTGAGAGAGGTGGGAGGTCACTGGGCACTCAGGGTCAGGTCCTCACTAGGCCAGGCTGATAGTGATGGTTCCAACCCAGAGGTTCCTTAGAAGAAAGGCCTTGCTATCTACTTCAAAAAATCATCCATTGAAAACCTTATGGAGCACAGTTCTACCCTGACACACCTGGGGTCACCATGAGTCAGCATTGACTCAACAGCAACTGGTTTAGTGATGGCTCCTGGAGAAGGCCTGGGTCAAAGACCCATGAGGAGCTGGGTCTCAAAATGCCACGACAGATACTTCGCTTCCCACACTAGAGGAGTTCTCAGAGCACTCAGGGCACATTAGCCATGAAGTACAGTGCAGCTACCAGTGCCCCCAGGCTTCACCAGACACAGCTTACTAACAGACCGTGTTTGGGCGCTGGAGTCCACCAGGGGTGCACGAATCCCAGCAGAACCCATCGGACATACAAGAGGAAGAAAAAACACATGCAAAAACTGGGTGTCTCCACCACCCAAAGGCCCTAACAGCAAGGCAGGAAGTGAGGGGTGGCAGACGGACAGATCTGAATTTGTCCTGCTTAAACCTACGAAAGGAGCCCTGGTGGCACAATGGTTAAGTGCTCGGTTGCTAACTGAAAGGTTGGAGGTTCGAATCCACCCAGCAGCTTCTCAGGGGAAAGTCCTGGTGACCTGTTCCCTGAAGGACTACAGCCTAGGAAACCCCGTGGGGCAGCTCTACTCTGTCACGGGGGTGCTGGGAGACGGAATCTGCTCAACGGCACCCAACAACGAACCTACAAAGGCTTCCCAGTGCCCGCAGACCGAACTCTCAACTCCTTAAAGACACCTGCCATTCCCACGTCCCCCCAGCTGGCCACAGTTTACGCCTCCCCCTGCCCCTTCTCCCCCCACCAATCATACCACTCTGTCTGCTCCCATCCTCACCCACCATGGGCTCCCACAGCCAGGAGCACCCCTCAGCTCCCACCCGCCCTTCAGGCCTTGGTTCAGTGGCCACTTCCTCAAGGAGCAGTTTCCTGACCCTAACCCCCTCCACAACACCCTTGGATTGCTTACGCACTGCCTGTCCTCTCACAGACCCTGAGCTCTGTGAGGGCAGAAACCAGCCCACCTCCCTGAGGACTGGACCCTCAGCTCCTGGAGAGTGCCCAGGGCCTAACCTGGGTGAGGTGGAGAGGCCAGAGAGAAGAGAAAGAAATCTTCTCTCCCCCACTGCCCAGGCTTCCAAGCCTCAGTTTCCACACCTGTAAAATGGGGATAAGACTAATTTGTTGGAGGATGATGATAGCATATGGTTTATTTTGTTTTATCCTTACTCACTTTTTCAAGTTTAAAAAAAAAAACAATTTTCAAGTTTACATACAGTAAAATTACCTCAATTTGGTGTACAGATTGAGTTTTGACAAATGCTTATAGCTATATGTTGTTGTTAGATGCCATCGAGTAGATTTTCGACTCATAGCAATCCCACGTGACAGAGTAAAACAGCCCCGTAGGGTTTTCTAGGCTGAAATCTTTATAGGAGCAGATCTCCAGGTCTTTCTCCTACAGAGCGGCTGGGTGGGTTCAAACCACCAACTTTTCAGTTAGCAGATGAACGTTTAAGTTGCACCACCAGGACTCCTTTACAAGTGTAAGTGTGTGTGTGTGTATATATACATAAACATACCTATATAAAACAAAACAAAACAAAAAAACCCATTGCCAGCGAGTCAATTCTGACTCACACTGACCCTAGAGGAGAGAGTAGAACTGTCCCATAGGGTTTCCAAAGAGTGGCTGGTGGATTCAAACTGTTGACCTTTTGGTTAGCAGCGGAGCTCTTAACCACTGTACACGATCTGTTCCATCACCTCCAGAAGACTCTTGTGCTGCCCCTCGGTAGTCAAACCCTCCTCAGCTCCTGACAACATTGATCTCTTTTCTGCTCCTACAATGTTGCCTTTTTCAGAACGTCACATAAACAGACTCATACAGCAGGGGGTCTTCTTCTCTCTCTCTGAGATGTGTCTGTGTTGTTGTGTGGATCAATACTCCGCTCCTGTTTATTGTCTTCCCACTGAAGGAAACCCCATCCCTCAGGGACGAGGTCACAGAAATAATAGCCCATTAATAGCAGTTTGGGACCTACTGCTTCTACACCCCCCAATAATTCAGCCACAGAACCCACTTCTAGCTTGGGAATGGAAGTGAACCAGGAGCCCAACGATCCCTCCCTGGCTGGGTAGGTAACCCGGAGCTCTGAGACCTGGACTCTCTCTCTAAGGTTACTCATGTACAATATGGCAACAATACCCAAACATCCTCAAAGCTGATGACTCCAAGAGGAGGGTGCCCTTCAGGAATCAGAGGCAGGACTGGCTTGCAGGCAAGTTTGGTTTCACACATCTGAGTCCAGAGGCCAGTGGGATGTGCAGATAGGGTGGTCCAGTGAACAGTGGGGAACTGGGGTTTGCAGCTGAGGTCCAAGTTAAAGCCTCAGAGTGGTGAGAACTTACAGGAACAGAACAGGCTGGAAACTGCAGCCTTTGGGAGGAGGAAACTGGGGGCTTTCTAGCTGCTGCTCAGTCAGCTTCAACTCATGACGGCTCCATGTGTGTCAGAGTAGAACTGTGCTCCACAGGGTTTTCAGTTGAGGTCAGGGAGGGGAAAAAGGTCAAAAGGCAGCCAATGGGCAGAAGCAGTGGTCCAGAAGGAGGTGGGGCCAGGACCCAATGTGCTAAGCAGTGCAATGAAGACTCAAAAGCCCACCTGGGACCCTTGGCAATCAGGAGATGCCTGATAACCTGGGAAAGCAGGTTTAGGGTAGCACTGGGAATAAAAACACAAAAACCAAGCCCGTTGCTGTCAAGTCGATTCCAACTCGGAGTGACCCTATGGGATAAGAAGCACTGGGGGTAGTACCCACCAAAGTACTGGGGGGCAAGTGGGTGAGGAAGAAGTGGAGGCAGAAGAGAGGATGAACTCTCTTGAGAACCTCAGGATAAAAAAAAATGAGGAGGTGGTAGAAGTGGTAATATTAACGATACAAGCGGCCTGTGGGTACTGCACCCTTACCCAGGCCAGGTAATGTCTAAAAGGCTTCAGGTGCACCATTGTCTCCTGTAATCCACACAACAACTTTATGGACAGGCTCTATTAACATCCCCATTTCACAGATGAGGAGCCTGGGGGACAGAGAGAAAACAAGGGGTCCCCCTTTCAACCATATGGAGTGCAGCTGAGCTGTCGGCAATTCACAGGTTTAGCAGGAGCTGGAGAAGGAAGCGTTTGCTGTAGGAGGCACCTGGCCATAGATAGCCACAGGCAGGTGGAGAAAAAGCTGGATGAAGAAAAGGACCCGGGAAGGTGGGGCAGCCAACCTCCTGGGCGTGCCATCGCCTCAGAGTGTGACATTGGCGGTTTCAGCAACAGAACCCATCTGTCACACCCACTCCCACCCAAAACCCAAGACTCAAACTTGCTAGAAGCCGTGTTGAAGGGAGGGAGGGGAAGAGTCAGAGCCACCAGCCTTCCCCACCCCTCCCTCCCCCTCAGCCCTGGTAGCCACTAAGTAAGAAACCATCCTAGAGCCTGGGTCCTCAAACGCATGCTCCCTGAGGGCTGGAGATGGCTTTTCTTTCTTTTAATTTTCAAGTATTTGCCTAATAACACACTCAGAACTAAAATTAGCCAGAGATGCACTGCATCTCATGTCTTCACCAGTGGTTCACCACACACTAGCCAGCATGTAGTTGGGTCTCAGCAAAAGGTGATGGACAGGTGTGGGCAAAACTTTTGCGGACCAGAACCTGGCTCTTCCCCCACCAGCTACATGACACTCAGCAAGTTTCTGACCCTCACAAGGTCTCAGAAGGCCCCACCATCCCCCATCTCTTGGGATTTTAAGAGGGTTAAACGAGCTGATGCTTATAAAAGCACATAACAGATGTTACATTAAAAAAAAAAATTTTTTTAAGTTGTCTTCTAGTTAATAGCGACCCTATCAGACAGAGTAGAACTGCCCCATAGGGTTTCCAAGGCTGTAATCTCTACAGGAGCAGACTGTCATATCTTTTTCTTGCAGAGCAGCTGATGGGTTCAAACCGCCAACCTTTTGGTGTGCAGCCGAGCACTTAACCACTGGGCCACCAGGGCTCCTTGCAAATGTAACATAGGTAACACTTAAGAGCACAATAAGTGTTACCTATCGTTACTACTGCAGTTCCTGGGTGGTGAAAATGGTTTTCATGCTCAGCTGTTAACCAAAAGGGTAGAGGTTTGAGCCCACCCAGAGGCATCTTGGAGGAAAGACCTGGCAATCTCCTTCCCAAAAAACAGCCATTGAAAACCCTATGGAGCACAGTTCTACTCTGACCGACATTGGGTCTCCATGAGTATGAACTGACCCGATGACAACTGGTACTGACCGTCATTATTAATAACATTAATAGGATCAGAAAGATGAGGATCCTTCAGAAGGAATTAAAATGCACCCATGGGAAACACAGTCCCCTGCATGTTTCAGTGCTGGTCCTGCCTGGGACTGGTCTGTGAATGCTCTGGTTTTTGTAACTCTCTCTTTTGGTTTTGTACCAATGGGAGACTGGACCACAGAGGTGTGATGCTCAGGAGTTTGACAGGCAGGGCTCGCCTGGAGCCCAGTGCTTATTAACTGGTGTTTATGCAACACCACAATCAAGGCCCATGGAAGCAGCAATCAAGAAATCAAACAACCTTGTCTGCTCAAGGTTCTGATAAAGTTTGTGTCCTCGAGGTTACAATTCCAAGATGATGCAGAGTTTCCACCCCATTCCTGGAAGTGACACCACCAGTCCTTACAAAACTTTAGACCAGATAGGGAGAGATTTCTACTCTGCTAGGCAGGCCAACAACTTGAAGAAATTACAGAACAAGAGACCTCCACCCCTACACCCTCATAAAGACTCATGAGTATGAAATCTCTCAGGGGGGGTTGGGACAGATAGGGTTAACTGTGCCTGCAGCTGAACAAAAACCAAACCAAACCCACTGCTGTCGAGGCGATTCCGACTCATAGCGACCCTATAAGGACAGAGGAGAACTGCCCCATAGAGCTTCCAAGAAGCGCCTGGCGGATTCGAACTGCTGACCCTTTGGTTCGCAGCCATAGCACTTAACCATTATGCCACCAGCCTTTCCAGCTGAACAAAAGGGGTGTTAAAAGATTCCCATCTAGAAGTTGGGTAAACAGGAACCCACCCTGTCAACATGAGATAAGACTGAAACAACCCATGAATTACTATCTCCTTCTTAGTGTTTTTCTAGTCCCTGCCTCCTGTACAGGCTCTGCATGCCCAGAATAAAGTGTGACTGCTGTTTAACCTTCCTTAGCCCTCCGAAGATGGCAACATAGTGCCGAAGATCAAGTGCATTTGTGCTACATCCCATAATAAGTGATGCCAAGGGCTGCTGAGAGGACTCCATCTTGAATATCAGTGGGTTCCATCTTAGATTCCAGATGCAACCTAAGCAACATAATTAGCATACACCGCCATTCTGAGAAGTACCCGCCCCTTGGAAAAAGCTCACTAAATATGCATTACTCTATTGTCTCCACCGAACCCATATAAGCCCTAGCCTTGATTCCCTTTTCGAGTCAGTCTTTTGGAGAGGTTTAGATCATTGTTGACTCCTTTTGCTTGATTCAAGCAAAATAAAACTTGCTAAAGACGAGAAAGAAAGAAATCAAACAACACATTGCATTGGGCAAATCTGCTGCAAAAGACCTCTTTAAAATGTAAAAGAGTAATGATGTCACCTTGAGGGCTAAGGTGCACCTGACCCAAGCCATGGTACTTCCCGTTGCCTCGTATGCATGCAAAAGGGGGACAATGAACAAGGAAAACTAAAAAAGAATTGATGCATTTGAACTATGGTGTTGGCAAACAATACTGAATATACCATGGACTGCCAAAAGAATAAACGAATCTGTCTTGGAAGAAATACTGCCAGAATGCTCTTTAGAAGCAAGGATGGCTGTTGTCAGGAGGGACCAGTCCCTGAAGAAGGACATCATGCTTGGTAAGGTAGAGGGTCAGCAAAAAAGAGGAGGACCCTCAACAAGACAAACTGACACAATGACTGCAACAATGGGCTCAAGCATAACATCGGTTGTAAAAATGGCACAGGACCGGACAGTGTTTCCTCCTGTTGTGTACAGTATTGCTATGAGTCGGAAGTGACTCGAGGGCACCTAACATCAACAATACACAGTATGTGCCCATCTGGCCCTGTGTCCCTGTGACCTGTGCGCTAAGACCTTGGAGAATGCATCTCCTGAGTTTGCTCAGACAAGCGATGTGGATGTTAAGACAATACTGACATTACAGCTGACACCTCTAAAAGGGAAAGGCCCCTTCCTTGAGAACTCAAAATTAAATTAGAAATAGCAGGAAATGAATCTTTCCCATGGCTGAGGGTGGGAGAGAGCTGGGATCCTGCAGCCACAAAGAACGTTTCCAAGGAGAAAAGCAGCTCCGAACATGAGGGAAGAGCGCCCTCTGCTGGCCACTGCTAGAAAACCTTGGACGCTGTCTTGTCTGCCTCTCCAGAAGGGCTCCAGCTGTGCTGCCTAGAGGCAAGTTTCTTATCCCTTCTCTAAATTCTCTCCCTTTTAATTAATCTGAACTGCAAATAAAAAGGCTCCCCACAACAGAGAACCCCTGAGGGAGCAGGAGATCAGTGGGATGCAGACCCCAAGTTCTCATAAAAAGACCATACTGAATGGTCTGACTGAGACTAGAGGAATGCCGGCGGTCATGGTCCCCAAACCTTCTGTTGACCCAGGACAGGAACCATTCCCAAAGACAGACAACTCCTCAGACATGGAAGGGACTGGACAATGTATTGGAGAGAGATGCTGATGAAGAGTGAGCTACTTGTATCAGGTGGACACTTGAGACTGTGTTGGCATCTCCTGTCTGGAGGGGAGATAGGAGGGTAGAGAGGGTTGGAAGCTGGCAAAATTGTCATGAAAGGAGAGACTGGAAGGGCTGACTTGTTAGGGGGAGAGTAAGTGGGAGTATGGAGTAAGGTGTATATAAGCTTTTATGTGACAGACTGACTTGATTTGTAAACGTTCACTTAAAGCTCAATAAAAATTATTAAAAAAAAAAAAAGGCTCCCTTTCCTAAAAGGAGAAGAGCTGAAGGAAAGGGCAAGGTCACAGAGCATTTCGCTCCACTTCTCCCTTATGTTTCTCTTGCTGGTGTCCTAGGACGTCACCTAAATGTGGCCCTGTGAACGCTGAAGAGCGAGCTGCGCATGAGAGGATACAAGTAATGTGGAGAAGGTGACCAAGTGTCTGCACGTGCCTCACAGAACGTCCCATTTCCATTTTAAGAGCTTATGCTCCTGACCAGACTCCAACCTTCATAGACAGACTCCCTGAGTCAAAGTTGCCCTGTTTCCTTCCAGAAAACACCAGTAACGTGGCTCAAGTACAGCAGCAGCCCAGAGGCTGGGAGGGCAATCAGTCCTGGATCAGAGCCAGCGACCCCGGATGGTCTGCTCTGGAACCTTGGGACTTTGCACGGCACGACCCCGCCACAAGATCAGAGCACAGCTCCTCTGGCTTCCAGCAATACCACTCCCCAGAGCTAGGGTCCCTCAATGACCTCTGTCTCCAGCCCCAGGACCATCCCTACGCCACTCTCTAGGAATGATCCCGGCCTCATTAGTGAATTCAGACCCTCTGGGGCTCTGCATCGAGTCTTCCTGGCTTTGCGTGCCCTCTAACCTGATGCACCTGAGCCAGCTGGTCTGTGTTTCAACCATCAGTTCACAGCTGCCAGGACGTCATCACTGTGAATTCAGCTCCCTGCTCTGAAACACTGAGCTACCATTTACTGAAGATCTACTAACTGCCAAGACCTTGATACATGCCACCTCAAATTAAACCTGGTGACATGCTATCAGAGAGGTGATCACCTCACTGAATCAAGGGCAAGAAATATTAAAATACAAAGCTACCCAGCTTCTTGCCCACTGGCTAAGGAAGGACTTTGCCCCACCTCACATCTTTCCTCCCCTCTGTCATGGATTGAACTGTGTCCCCCAGAAATATGTGTTATAAACCATAACCTCTATGCCTGTGGTTATAATCCTATTTGGAAATGGGTTGTCTTTGTTATGTTAATGAGGCAGGATCAGTGTAGGGTTATCTCAAGTCAATCTCTTTTGAGATATAAAAGAGATTAAAGAAAGCAGAGATAGGGGAAGAGAGATGCCAAGACACATGAAGATGGCCCAGGAGCAGAAGCTCAGAAGAAACAAGGACCTTCCTCCAGAGCCAACAGAGGGAGAAAGCCTTCCCCTAGAGCTGGCACCCTGAATCCAGACGTCTACCCTCCTAAAACTGTGAGAGAACAACTTTCTGTTTGTTAAAGCCATTCACTTATGGTATTTGTTACAGCAGCACTGGGTAACTGAGACACCCTCCATCATGCAGTCTGAATTAATCAGTCTCCGTTACGCAAACTGGGGAGAGAAGCAAGGATACAGAGAGAACAGAGGATGGCAGGGATAGGGAGGAAAGAAAAGTCCTCCGAGGCAGAGCGAATGGGAGAGGAGTTTAAGTGGAATCTAGGGAATGGAGGGAATCCCTGGGTGGTGCAAATGGTTAACATGCTCAACTGCTAACAAAGAACGTAGGGGTTCAAGTCTACCCAGAGGTGCCTCAGAAGAAAGGCCTGGCAATCTAGTGCTGAAAAATCAGCCATTGAAAATCCTATGAAACACAGTTCTACTCTGACACACGTGGGGTCGTCACGAGTCAGAGTCAGCTTAACAGCAGCTGGTCTGGTAGGCAACAGGGGCAAGAGGTTTTAGGACGCCTGCAAGGTAAGGGTGGGGTGAAGACGGAAAGGAACGGAGAGGCATTCCTAAGAAGTGTTGGGACTGGGTATGAAACAGATCCCCCAGAACATTCTCTGAGAAACGCAAGCAAAGAGTAGAGCTCCTTGTGTTGTTGGCTAACAGACTGAGAACCTCTAAATGTAACAAAACCCAAAGTCTGGAGAGTTGAGGGCTTTGGTGTTTGCTGAGATTACATTCCGATTTTACAGATAAGGAAACTGAGGCTGAGGGAGCATCAGTAACTTGCTAAAGAGCCTAAATTCAAGTTGCCTGACTCCAGAGCCCGTAGTCTTTCTCTCTCCACCTCTGTATCGAGGGATAACAGCACTACTTCACAGGCCGAGGGAGACGAAGACGTGAGACACACCATGTAGAGTACGAGCCCACACCTTGTAGGTGATGCCAGAAATAACAGTTCTTTCCTTCCCCTCCCTTTGTCCTGATAATTGAGTTCTCCCGTGTTCAGAAGACCCAGCCCCTGCTTGATAACCCAATTCTGACTGCTGGATTTCTGACGTGAATTTTTTTGCCCCAAACTACTAGTCTCTCTCAGGTCTGTACACAGCCAGCATCCTGACCCCAAACGCCTCCATGGTGACAGCTGAGGCCCGCCTTCGTAACGGAAGGCTTTCCCTGCATCAACACCCTGGCCACTCATGCGTCTGAAGGCCTGGTCTTCTCCCCTTTGGTTCATTCTGTCAAGAAATGTTTGCTAGTTTCTGCCTTGTGCCAAGCACTGTGCTAGTCGCTAGGAATTTAATGCTGTTAGGAAAAAAATGTACAAAATTAGAAAATAAAGTATACTTTTGCAAAGTCATCTGTAGCACAAACCTGCTTATGGGTAAGGTAATTTTGTTTCACTTATATTTGCTTTCAGTTAGAGCCTGTGGCTGTAAAGTAAGGATGTTAACTTGTAACAGATCAATCAACTGCAAATAATTTCAGTTGAATATAAAAGATAATTCCAAAGATTACAGTTTTATTCTCCTGTAGAACACTAATCAGTTTTACATCAAGTTTTAATCTTATTCTAGCATTCTTTTTTCCCATGACTTTTTTTTTCTTTTTTATTGTACTTTAGATGAAGGTTTACAGAACTAGTTTCTCCTTAAACAGTTAGTATACATATTGTTTTATGACATTGATTAACAAACCCACGACATGTCAACACTCTCCCTTCTCGACCTTGGGTTCCGTATTACCAGCTCTCCTGTCCCCTCCTGCCTTCTAGTCCCTGTCCATGGGGTGGTATGCCCCTTTAGTCTTGTTTTGTTTTGTGGGCCTGTCTGCTCTTTGGCTGAAGCTGAACCTCAGGAGTGACTTCATTACTGAGCTAAAAGGGTGTCTGGGGTCCCATGACTTTTTCTATGACTGTATAGCCACATATAGAGTGCTATATCTACATACAGTTACAGACAGAGAGCACATATATATGTATATATACGTATCTTCCTGGATGCTCCTTAGAACCAGCTTCCTCATCCTCATTCTCTCATTAATGAGTTAAATAAGTATTTTTCCCCAGGATAAGTATGTATTGGTACAAGAGTCCAGGAAAGTTTTCAGAGAAAAGTGAACCTTTGTATGAGATCTGGAGGAGGAGGAAGAAAACCATCCCAGGCCGAGGAGACAGTATGTGCAAAGGCCCTGTGGTGGGAAGTGTGACACACTGGAGGAATGGAAAGGTCATACGACCTCCAGCATCTGCAGCTGGACCTTTTGACCAACACCTGCCAACATACCAGACCAATGTTATCACATGACCATCAAGTCAAGCATTTCCTGGTCAGCCTGTGTCCTCACAGAGTGGAACAAGAGGAACTGCATCCCCTAGACCATGCAGCTGTAACTCCAGGCCACCGTTATCCAGCCACCAAGGGAAGGGCCAGGTAAAGGACAGTTGGCAAGTCTCAGTTCCTGAGAAGGATGACACCTTGTCCCTAAGCCCCAGGAGCCAGCCTCAGCACTAACACGGGAGAAAATTATGACCCTTAGGCTCCAATAGCTGTCACCTCCAACTCAGTCTCCCTGGCTTGCTTCAGCTTCACAGTCTGCTCATTCACCAAGTCCACACAGCATAAATACCAGCTCGAGAGGCTTCTTAAACCCCATAACAGGATGGTAATCTCTGCACATCTGAGAACTGTTCTCCACCAGAAACACCATTCTATGCTCAAGTCCTACATCAGCCTCCTCGCTCGTTGCCGAACTCAACTCCTGCTTCCAGATTTGAACACGGGTGTGTCTCCGCTCTCTTCCGCTCTCCTTCTGTCATTGTAAAGAGCACCATCCCTGGGAAAGAAGACCCTACCCAGCCAGAGCCCAGTATTTAGCTGTTTGACTAGACAAGTTGCCCAGCCTTCCTGAGCCTTGGTTTCCTCATCTGGAAGGTAGGAGTGCTCCTACCTCCCTGCAGAGTCATTAAAAGGCTCCTTGATCATTGATTAAAGCTCACTGTAGATTACAGAGCACCATATAAGCACAGGCGACTTCCATAGCTGTCATGATTACCAGCCGCTATTTTAAAAACCTCACAAGCTTTTGTTAAGTAAACAATAAAACTCTACCTGAAGCTTGGGCAAAATTACCATATAAAAATGTACAAAAACATGGCAAGGTACCATTTACAGAAGGCTGACAGGTACCGTTTCTGGACTCATCTGTACACTGGGAACGGATACGTATCATCTCAGGCTTTAAGATAATAACTTACAGAGAATTGAAGGCCATTCATCAACATGGTTGGCTTTTTTCAAAAGGGCCTATTTTATGGCAAGTATTCATAAAATTATCTGCCAGAAGGGAAAAGACCTTCAATGGCCCAACTAATTTCACCCCCCACTCAGTGAAGAGTAAATAAAAGTTCTTTTTTTTTTTTTTAAACAATCATGTGTCTTAATTGTCCCAGGACATGAGTACTTGTAAGGACATGTAATTTTTTAAGATTTCTCCCAGTTAGAGCTGTAACAACACACCCATTAAAAAACCAAACCCGTTGCCATCATGAACACTTCCCCCACTCCCCTGAATTCAGGATAAGAGAAGAAAATAAGAGACGTAACAGGAATGACGGCTGATGCATAAGGCATCAGTTCTCAATCTGGGGTTTGTAATACCTCAGGATGTTTACAACTATAAAGAATAAATTAGCAAAAAAAAAAAAAATTTCCAGACATACATCATTTTAACTGACTTTGTATGCCTTTCTGCTCCTTGAGGAGCTGACTGAATGGCCACCATAAGATCAATCAGCGAGGATCTTTCTGGCCCCTAGCACACAAGAGACGTGTAGTAATTATTTTTCAATCAATGAATTCCAAAGTTGTTTGAACAGAGAAGGTGTTCAAGAGTCAACCACTAGGGGGCAAAAGAGAGTAAGATTTCTTAGCATTGAAAAAAAATTTTTTTCCCCCCAAATCTGGTCTCAATTTGACAGCCTAGGAGAGAGAAACCTAAAAAACCTAAGCTGAGGCTAAAATTAGGCATTTAAATGTTTTCTGCTAAAATGTTTACGAAACCTTCAGGGCTGACCTAAGAGATCCAAGGAACACGCTAATCACTCCCTTAGCCCAGGCAGTTAGAGCAAAACCCCAACCACTCCAGCGGAGAAAGACGTAGCGGTGGGCTTCCGTAAAGACTACAGCCTTGGAAACCCTGTGGGGTCGCTCCGAGTCAGAATCTGCTGCACGGGGCAGTGGGGCAGGTTTCTGGATTAGTCCAGGCACTGAGAACTTCTGTTTAAAATGCAAATAGGTTACCCATCAACCATGAAGTCCCGCACAGCACGTGATGTGAGAAGTCCTTCACTAGCTGAGTTAGTAAGGGGTGAGGCCCTGGGGGATGAGGCACAAGGTGGGGAAGTTTAGGTTGAGAGAAGGGGAATACAGGTGGTCACTTTGTTTGGTTTTACCCTCTGTCTTAGTTACCTAGTGCTGCTATAAGAGAAATACGATAAAATTTGTTTTCCCACAGTTAGGAGGCTAGAAGTTTGGATTCAGGGCACCAGCTCTAGGAAAAGCCTCTCTCTCTCTGCTGGCTCTGGAGGAAGGTCCTTGTCACTTCAGCTTCTGCTTCTGGGCTCCTTGGTGATAGGTTTGGCATCTATCTTCCCCCAGCCTGGTTTGCTCCTGTCCTAATCTGCTCTCAAAGGTAATGGGCTTAAAACACACCCTACACTGATATGGCCTCTCAACACAACAAAGAAAACCCACTCCCAAATGGGAGTATAACCACATGTATAAAAACTAAAAACCAAACCCATTGCCACTGAGTTGATTCCGACTCACAGTGACCCTGTAGGGCAGAGTAGAACTGCCCCATACAGTTTCCAAAGAGTGCCTGGTAGATTCGAACTGCCGACCTTTAGGTTAACAGCTGTAGCACTTAACCACTGTGCCACCAGGGTTTCCACCACAGGTATAGGGGTTAGGATTTACAACACCTATTTGGGGGGAGGGGGCCACAATTCAATCCATAACACACTGTATGTACCAGCCCAGGAGATGTCCTCTAATCTCCATCATTGTCCCTCACCCCGTTTTGTAGATCTGGAAACTGGACTCACCAGTTAAGGAAGTGGGCCTCAATGAATGGCATCACCTTCTGTCCCCGTGCCCACTCCAGAACCCAGGAGTCTGCTGAGACTCCCTCCCTCCTCCTCATTTCTTCATCCACTTTGCTCAGACCCTCTCCTCCCCACTCCAGTGCCCTACCTTAGCTCCCTCCCTGCACACTGCAATCAGCTAGAAGTTTTTAGAACCCAAATACAATCACCCCTTCCCATCCCCACCTCCCATTTCAAATCTTTGAGTGCTTCCATGTCTCTTAGAGAATAAACCAAAAATCCAAGCCTGTTGCCATTAAGGTGATTCCAACTCATGGGGACCCCACATGTTTCAGAGTAGAACTGTTGTTCACAGGGTTTTCAAAGGCTGTAATCTTACAGAAGTAGATTGCCAGGCCTTTCTTCCATGGTGCAACTGGTTGGATTCAAATCACTAACCTTTCAGTTAGCAGCTAAGAGCAGACTGCAGCACCCAAGGACCTTCTTACAGTCTAAAATCCAAGATAAAAAGCACAGCTAAGGGGCCCTCCACCTTCTACACCCTTCCCCTCCACCCATCTCCTGGGACCCCCACCCCAGCACTCCCATACTGGGCCCCCAGCCCTGCAGAATGACCCATCATTAAATTGCACGGAGGCCTATGGTTCCCTCGGAGCAGCTGAGCCTCTGAAGGCCAAGCCCCAACACCAGCCCCTCTGAGAAGCCTTTCTGACCCCACAGTCTCTCTCAGGACTGAGGCTTCCCCTCTGGCCCCCCAACTCCCAGTTCAGACTTCTGGCCTGTCACCCACATGCGCTATGTGGGCACTAAAGTCAGCCCATGAGCTCTCAGGGTGGGGCCCACGTTTGGTCATTCTGCAGCCCAAGCCCAGTCCAGGGTCTAGAACGGAACTGGCACCAGGGATCAGGCTGAGGGCATTGGGCTCTTGAAAGGGACTGCTATCAAGAGAAAGAGTCACAAATGGTGGGAGGGAAGAGACACTGAACACACACTCTGCCCCTGACAGCTTAGCCGTGGGCTTGTCTGAGCAGGAAGCACAGGGCAAGTGGGTCTGGCAGCTGCTCCACAAACAGGGCTTGATTCCACGGAGCCTACCGGGGGCAGGTTGTCACAGGAACTCAGAGGAGCTGTCTGTGGGGGCTTTTTCTACATCCATGTGTGCCTCTGCCCTGATAAACAGAGAGTGACAGCCTGCGGGGGAGGGGAACGAGAAGCCCTAGCAGCAGACAGGGAATGGGGGGGAGGGTGAAAGGTCTAAGCAGCCACACACCTTTTACCCTGTTGCTCTGTCTGTTGTGTCCATCCACCTCCCCCCTGCCCCGCCCCCGTGATTACAGGGAACACCAAACCGCTTTATGTTTTCTCTCCTCAGTGGGGCTCCCCATTCCAAGTTAGAAATCCAGGGCGGGGCGGGGGGTGCTTCCACAGGAACTTGTAAAATTTCCATAATTCCAAAAGTCACACCCCTCAGGAACTTTTACGAAGTTGTAAGCAAGGTTGCAGAGCCCTGGGTGGCACAGTAGTTAAGAGCTTGGCTGCTAACCAAAAGGTTGGCAGTTCGAATCCACCAGCCATTCCTTGGAAACCCTATGGGGCAGTTGTACTCTGATGAGCCGGAATTGACTCGACAGTAATGGTTTTTTTTTTTAAAGCAAGATTGCACGCAGGTTCTTCTGGCCTCTGTTTCCTCATTTGCAAAACAGTGCTTTGAACTTGTTCCTTTGGGGTTGAACCCCTGTTGAGAATTTGCATTTCTAACAAGTTCCCTGCTAAGAATGTACATTTCTACCCCAGATATACTGAATCAGAATCTAAACTTTAACAAGATCTCCAGGTGATTTTTTTTATTTTATCGTTATTAAGGTGAACCTTACACAGTAAATTTGTTTCCTATTCAACAACATATATACAGCTTGTTTCGTGGCATTGGTTGCAAACCCCTGAACGTGTCAGCACTTTCCCTGCTTCCTCCCTGGGTTCCCCATGTCCATTTGTCCAGCTTTCCTGCCCCTATTGTCCTTCTGAACTTTGCTTTTGGGCAAATGCCACCCTTCAGTCCTCTTATAGTTGATTGTTCTGAGATGTTCATTCCTCACTGGTGTTAGTGTTCATTTTACCGGCCTGTCTAGTGTATGGCTCAGCATACAGATTGAATAAGTATGGCGAAAGGGTACAGCCCTGACACACACTTTCCTGACTTTAAACCACAAAGTATCCCCTTGTTCTGTTCAAACAGCTGCCTCTTGGTCTATGTACACGTTCCTCATGAGCACAATTCAGTGTTCTGGAACTCCCATTCTTTGTAATGTTATCCATAATTTGTTATGATCCATGTAGTCGAAGGCCTTTGCATAGTCAATAAAACACAGGGAAACATCTTTCTGGTATTCTCTGCTTTCAGCCAGAATCCATCTGACATTAGAAATGATATTCCTTGTTCCACGTCCTCTTCTGAATCCAGCTTGAATTTCTGGAAATTCCCTGTCGATGTATTGCTACAGTCGCTTTTGAATGATCTTCAGCAAAATTTTACTTGCGTATGATATTAACAATATTGCTTGATAATTTTCACATTCAGTTGAATCACCCTTCTTTGGAATAGACATAAATATGGATCTCTTCCAGCCTGTTGGCCAAGTAGCTGTCTTCCAAGTTTCTTGGCATAGATGAATGAGCACTTTCAGCACTGCATCCATTTGTTGAAACACCTCAGTTGATGTTCTGTCAGTTCCTGGAGCCTTCTTTTCTGGCAATGCCTTCAGAGCAGCTTGGACCTCTTCCTTCAGTACCATAGGTTCTTGATCATATGCTACCTCCTGAAATGGTTGACCATTGACCAATTCTTTTTGGTACAATGACTGTGTGTGCGTGTATTCCTTCTATCTTCTATTGATGCTTCCTGTGTCATTTAATATTTTCTCCAAAGAATCCTTCAATATTGCAACTCAAGGATTGAATTTTTTCTTCAGTTTCTTCAACTTGAGAAATGCCAAGCATGTTCTTCCCTTTTGGTGTTCTATCTCCAGATTTTTGCATATTTCATTATAATACTTTGTCTTCTCGAGCCACTTTTTGAAATCTTCTGTTCAGCTCTTTTACTTCATCATTTCTTCCATTTGCTTTAGCTACTTGACGTTCAAGAGAAGTTTCAGAGTCTCTTCTGACATCCATTTTGGTCTTTTTTTCTTTCCTGTCTTTTTAATGACCTTTTGCTTTCTTCATGTATTATGTCCTTGATATCGTTCCACAACTTGTCTGGTCTTCAGTCATTAGTGTACAATGAGTCAAATCTATTTTTAAGATGACCTCTAAATTCAGGTAGGATATACTCAAGGTCATGCTTTGGCTCTCATGGACTTGTTTGAATTTTCAGCTTCCATGTGAACTTGTATATGAGCAATTGATGGTCTGTTCCACAACTGGCCACTAGCCTTGTTCTGACTGATGATATTGAGGTTCTCCATCATCTCTTTCCACAGATGTAGTAGATTTGATTCACGTGTATTCTATCTGGTGAGGTCCATGTGTATAAAAAAAAAAAAAATTTTTTTTTTTTTTTTTTAGTTGCCGTTTATGGTGTTGAAAAAGTATTTGGAACGAAGAAGACGTTGGTCTTGCAAAATTCTATCTTGCAATCTCTGGCATTGTTTCTATCACTGAGGCCATATTTTCCAACAATTGATCCTTCTTCTTTGTTTCCAGCTTTCACATTCCAATCATCAGTAACTATCAATGCATCCCAATTGCATGTTTGATCAATTTCAGACCGCAGAAATGAGTAAAAATCCTCAATTTCTTCATCTTTGGACTATATGAAGAAGAACAGGACATCAGGATTGGAGGAAGACTCAATAACAACTTGTGTTATGCAGATGACACAACCTTACTTGCTGAAAGTGTGGAGGACTTAAAACACTTACTGATAAAGAGCAAAGACCGCAGCTTTCAGCATGGATTACACCTCAACATAAAGAAAACAAAAATCCTCATAACTGGACCAATAAACAACATCATGATAAACAGGGAAAAGATTGAAGTTGTCAGGGATTTCATTCTACTTGGATCCGCAATTGGCACCCATGGAAGCAGCAGTCAAGAAATCAAACAAGTCATTGTATTGGGCAAATCTGCTGCAAAAGGCTTCTTTAAAGTGTTAAAAAGCAAAGATGTCACCTTGAAGACTAAGGTGTGCCTGACCCAAGCCAAGGTGTTTTCTATCACCTCATATGCATGCGAAAGCTGGGCAATGAGTAAGGAAGACCAAAGAAGAATTGATGCTTTAATACTGACTAATTATACCATAGACTGCCAAAAGAATGAACAAATCTGTCTTGGAAGAAGTACAACCAGAAGGTAGGCCCCTTAGAAGCAAGGATGGCGAGACTACGTCTCACATACTTTGGACACGTTATCAAGAGGGATCAGTTCCTGGAGAAGGACATCATCCTTGGTAAATAAGGGGGTCATCAAAAAAGAGGAAGACCCTCAATGAGATGGACTGACACAGTGGCTGCAACAACGGGCTCAAGCATAACAACAATTGTGAGGATGGCTCGTGCAGTGTTTCCTTCTGTTATGCATAGGGTCACTATGAGTCAGAACCTATGCGACAGCACCTAACAACAACTCATCGTTTTATATTTTTGACATTTCTCCACGTTGATACATGCAGGTAGTTAACTGCTCTATAGTATTTCACTGTACAGATACAATTGCAATTTATTTGTGCATTCTCTGGCTGATGGACATTTTGGGTGCTTACAGTTTTTCACCGTTACAAGTAACGCTAAAATAAACAGGGAGCCCTCTTGTTCAGATTCCTTGGGGACCTGTGCCAGCCAGTTTCTCTAGGGAATCGTGACAAACGCTGACGCAATGTTTTGTTCTCACTAACAGAATCTGAAATGTTCCCAGCTGCACGTATACACTCTCACCTTTCCATACCTCCCAGCAACTCCAAGACAACACACCTGAGTTCTGGCAGGTATCTGCTGGCGATTCCCAGGGCCTTGTCTTTCTTGATACAAGTATTGACTCCCTTCTACTTCCCCCTTCCTTCTAGAACGTGGGCGTGAGGGAGGTAGACAAACAGCCACCATGTGAACCTAAAGACAAAGGCTCCCAAAGAGAATGAGAGACTGAAAAAAAGACTCAAATTGTAGCCCACAGGATGGAGGCCACTTAGTTACTGAGGTGTAACCTAACTTCCTACCTTTCAACGCCCTTTATGCATCCGTCTGCAAAGGGATAGGAAATGTTTGTCCACAAAAGGTGAATTAGTCTTGTCTTAAATCCTAAAACTTAAAGTGAAGATTCTTAAATTAAAAAAAAAATTTTTTTTTTTTACTTAAGGACTAGAGGAAAGCGGTTTCTTTCTTAAGTGTGAACAGTGAGAACCAGCAGACTGGAAACGGAATATGCGTGCAAACACTTTCTGAGCACTGGTAAAGAGGAAGGCAGTAACCGCAGTGATGCAGCCCAACACTCTGAGGGCTTGTGACGAATAAAATAATGATGGGGCGACGGATAATACTCAGAGCGGGCTTACTGTGTGCCAGGCACTGTTCCAAGCACTTCACATACATTATTTTAATTAAGCCTCACAAGAAGGGGAAGGTCTATCATTATCCCCACAAAAGATGAGGAGAAAGCTTAATAACTTACCGACGACGGAACAAAGCTGGCGAGTGGCAGTCAGGCTCTGACCCCAGGCAGCCAGGCATCGCAGGCTGTGAGCGCAGCACTACAGGGAACGTGTCGCTGTGATAGGCTGAATAGTGCCCTTCCCCAAAGATGTCCGAGTCCTACTCTCCAGAAGATGTGAATATGTTCCCTCAAGTGAGCAATGGGCTGAACTGCATCCCCCAAAAAGACATGTTAGAGCCCTAATCCTTGGGACCTGTAAATGTGACCTTATTGGGAAACTGGGTCTTTACAGATGTAAGCAGTTAACATGAGGCCATACTGGAGCAGAAAGGGCCCTAGCCCAATGTGACTGGTGTCCTTATAAAAAGATGAGAAGGACCCAGAGACAGAGAGACAAGCCAGGATAATGGCCGTGTACAGACAAGCCAGAGATGGGAGTGATGCTCCCAAGAGCCAGAAATGCCTGGGGCTGCCACAAGCTGGGAAGGAAGGGTCTTTCCCTGGAGCCTACGGAGAGAGCATGGCCCTGCCAAAACTCTGAATTCAGACCTCTAGCCTCCAGAACTGTGAGACAATAAATTTCCATTGTTTTCAGCCATATAACAAACAAACAAACAAAAAACCCAAACCTACTGCCATGGAGTCAATTCCAACTCATGGCAAGCCTACAGTTTGTGGTAATTTGTCACAGTGGTCCTAGGAAATTAATACACAGACACAGCGAAAAGGCCTTTGCAGATGTGACTAAGTAAAGGACATTAATGTGGGGAGACTATCTTGATTATCTGTGGTGGGGGTGGGGGGTCCCTAAAAGAGGGAGGCAGGAGGACCAGAGGAGTAGCAAGAGACGTGACAATGAATGCAGAGGCTCTTCTGATGCAAGGAAGGGGCCAGGAGCCCAGGACCGTGAGCAGCCTCCAGCAGCTGGAAAAGGCACGGAAAGGGATTCTCCCCTAGAGCCTCCAGGAGGAACCAGCCCTGCTGACACCTGACTTTAGCCCAGTTAGACTTTGGCCCTCCAGAACTGGAGTACAGTGGCTCACTTTTGTGTGGCCTTTCTAGCCATGGGTGGGACTGTGTGATAGGGTAACTGTGGCCCACCAAGGGGATTGGCCAGTTTTTCTATCCCACTGGGCTTGAAATGAGCCACCCCAGAGGCAGGAAAGAGAAAATTCCACTACCACCAAGGAATAACAGCCAGGAGTGGAAAGCACATCCTTTGGACCCAGAATCTCTGTGCTGAGAAGCTCCTGGAACCAGGAGACCGATAGAGCAAGCTGTAGCCCTGAAGATGGTGAGAAGCAGTGGCAGGAGAGACCAAGCACTGGGCTTCCCAGCCCACAAAGCAAGAAAGCTGAGTGCCTGGGGTGCCTCCAGGGCCTTACTGGCAGGGGCTAAAACAGCTTTGTAACTTGCCTGAGCAGGGCCAGACAGAAGTGCGCCTCTGAGCACAACTGAAAAGAGGCTGTCCTGATGGAAGACCTGTATCCTGAGGCTGAACTGTAACGCATCACTTCCCTAATAAGCCCCATAATCATGAGTATTGTTAGTGAGTTGTGTGTGGCCACTGCAATGAATTATTGAACTCAGCAGAGAAGCAGAGATTGCTGCGAGAGGAACAGTTGGTGTCACTGGTAAAGATGGCTGAGAGAGGAAGCTGATCTGACCTCCACCTCACAGGAATCAGCCTCGGGCTGTTGATTTTGATTCTCCTTCCCCCTGGTGTAGTTAGGGGAGGTCAGACACTGCCCTTGCGCCATCATAAGTGTGTGCAGTTTGAAGCCTGTCATGGATTGAACTGTGTCCCCCCAAAAATGTGTATTAACTTGGTTAGGCCATGATCCCCAGCACTCTGTGGTTGTCTTCCATTTTGTGATTGTAATTTTAGGATTAGGGTGGGATTCTAACACCACTCTTACTCAGATCCAATGTAAAGGGAGTTTCCGTGGGGTGTGGACTGCACCACCTTTTATCTCTCAAGAGATGAAAGGGAAGCTGGCAGAGAGTGGTGACCTCATACCACCAAGAAGGCAGCACCAGGAGCAGAGCACATCCTTTGGACACGGGTCCCTGTGCCTAAGAAGCTCCTCAACCAGGGGAAGATTGAGGACAATGACCTTCCTCCAGAGCCCAAAGAGACAGAAAGCCTTCCCCTGGAGCTGATGCCCTGAGTTTGGACTTGTAATGTAACCTACTAGGCTGTGAGAAAATAAATTTCTCTTTGCTAAAGCCATTTGCTTGTGGTGTTTCTGTCATGGCAGCACTAGGTAACTAAGACAAACCACGACATTTGTGGTCATTACAGTAGCAATAGTAAACTAATACACGTGGTGACATTGACCCTGATCCCTGCCCTCAAGGAGCTTACCATCAGGGAGGGAGACACTCAAGCCGCCACCTGTTCTAACAGACTAGATGGAATAAGGACCATGGAACCCCAAAGTTCTGGGGGGCCTGCAGAAAGGTGTCCAGTCCACTCGCGTAGGCCCCTGACTGCCCCAGCAGAATGTCCTTGTCATCCAACTGGTTACAAGACCCAGCTTCTGTTAAGAGTGACAAAGCACTTGAGAATAAACAATGGTGATGGCTGAACAACATGATAAACACAATGAATGTCACTGAATGGTACAGTGGAAGAATGTTGAAATGGCAAATGTCTGTAGTTACCACAAATAAATAAATAAATAAATAAACACACAGGGAGGTAATGACTGTCTGGAGCCACTTACTAATGGAGTTTTTAGCCAATTCATTTTCTAAGGGATCCGCCCTGATAATGTTTACACATTTGTAGGGGACAAAAACTTGGCAAGGGAAAAGGCAACGCCTCAGCTCTTCCTTCCTGGACTCCTTTGGCGGCTTGTCTGGACTGGCAGCGGGTTTTCCTCCTGGTCCCTTCCATTGCTCCCCCTGCGCCTTTGGATGGCTGATGCCTGGCCGGGGTCAGCCTCATAAACAGACTGTTCTAATGTAAGAGAGGCAGCATCATCTCAGCCCACAGATCTCCTTTAAGAGACCGCCTCCCATGTGCGGTGACCCCAACAACACATCACTGTTACCCCAGCCCATCAAAGCAGAGACTTCATCACACACCTAGATAATAGTACCGTCCCTGCAGGCCTTGAAGTAAATGGGGGCACACAAAGGGACCTCCTCTTTATAAAATGTTCCCTTAAAATCCACAGGGGGGCCTGGTCCTTCCTGAAATGCAGACTCCAAGGACAAAATTTTATGCTTCACTGTTTGACAAAATAGGTCCTACCTCTGATCTTTCTCGGGCAACTCTAAAGGGAAGCGCATGTGGCTTCAGGATTTGCGAGATGGGAGCATCCAGGAATAACCAAAGAGAAGGAATAACAGCAAGCCGTTATTGAATATTTAATCGCAACTATCATAACAATCCTACGTCAAAGGTATTAATGAACCAGCTGCCGTTGAGTTGATTCTGATTCATGGAGACCTCATGTGTGTCAGAGTAGGATTGTGCTCTACAGGGTTTTCAATGGCTGGTTTCTCAGTAGATTGCCAGGACTTTCTTCCAGGTATATCTGGGCGGCCTCAAACCTCCAACCTTTTGGTTAGTGGCCAAGCATGTTAACCATTTCCACCAGCCAGGGATATCCAAACCCCCATTGCTGTTGGGTCGATTCCAACTAACAGCAACTCTATAGGACAGAGTAGAGCTGCCCCAGAGGGTTTTCAAGGCTGTAAATCTTTATGGAAGCTGACTGCCACATCTTTCTCCCAAGGAGCGAACTGCTGACCTTTTGGTTAGCAACTGAACACTCAACCACTGCACCACCACGGCTCCTCATAAGCCCACATCAGGAGAGACCTACACAAAATATTGGCTTCAAACCTTACCTGTAACCTTATGAATAAAGGCTGATTATCTTGATAACCATAAATAAAGCCATCCCTAGCACCTGGCACACAATTGGTACTTAATAATGTTGAATGAAAACTGAATAAACAGGAACCACTTTTAACAGGATCCACCACTTCCCTTGCCCCTCTGAGCCATACAAAGCAAGTGTATATATAGAAACCACCCTAGCCACACAGTAAAGTAACATGAGAACAAAACACTGAGAAGCCAAGCTATGCCCACACCCGCCAGGGGAGCTCCCAGCTGTTGGTGTCAGGGACCAGTGAGGTATCTGTCAACCACCACACCGACAAGGCGGACTTCAGTTGTTTTTTAAACAAGCACTCAAAGTGGCTAATGGCTTCCCTGAAAGAAACCTCATACCTTCAGCCAAGAGACAAGTAGCTGATTAGGCGAAGTTGCATCCTCTGGCCCACACTGTGGACGGCCATCATCGGGGCCATCAGAAAACAGCCCACATGCTGACAGGCGGCATCCGAGGACGATCAGATTTCTATCAGTAACGACACATGGCTTTTCTCCCTGGCTCCAATCCAGGACCCACCCCCACCAGGCAGCTCTCAGCTTTTAATACTTCCTGAACAATCAGGCCTGTAAGAAAACGGTCACAGCAGCCATAAAGACAAATGAAGGCCTGATGCTTGCCACACATGGATGAGCCTTGAAACCATTATGCTGAGTGAAAAAAATCAGTCACAAAAAGACAAATACTGTATGATTTCACTTATGTAAAACAGCCAAATATGCTCACACTCATCTAGGGTCGCTGTGAGTCGGAATCAACTCGACGGCAGTGGGTTTGATTTGGTTTTGGTAGCTGTTGCTATGTGCCATCGAGTCGATTCTGACTCATAGTGACCCCACTGGACAAAATAGAACTGCCCCACAGGGTTTTCTAGACTGTAATCCTTACAGGAGCAGATCTCCAGGTCTTTTCTCCCGAGGAGCCACTGGCGGATTTCAACTGCTGACCTTTTGGTTGGCAGCTGAGCGCTTAACAATTGCGCTATCAGGGCTCCATATATACAAAGAAAGAGAGTAATCAAATATATAAATACATAGAGACCAAAGATTCTTAGTGGTTACCAGGGGTAGGAAGGAGAGAGAAAAGGGGGTTATTGCTTAGCCGGCCCTGAGTTTCTGTTAATGGCAGTGGAATAACTGGGAAAGAGTGTACAATATGAAGAACGTTATCAACGTCACCGAATTATACATGCAAAAAATTGCTGAAGTGGCAAATGTTTTGTTATGTAAATTTTTACCACAATAAAAAGAAAATGATCGTGTATTACATGACATACAGGTCACCAGCACAGTCACTAGTTCCATGAACTGCCTGCCTCAGATGGCACTTGCCCCCCTAGAAAGCAGCCACACTTTCTCATGTCACCTACTCTCAGGGAGACGCCCGGAGATCCATCCCCGTTCGAGCCAACAAACGAACAAAAATCTCCTCCAAACCCTGACTGCCACAGGAATCCTTCTCCTGACACTCAGAGAACTCTCCCGGGTTGAGCTTTTCCACACCTTATGGCACACTCCTACTTAGGAGTATTGAAGCTCAAAGCCACTGATTCATCGATCAAGTATACGAGATCAAATGGGCAACACCTGCCCGGGAACAAAGGAGAGAAGGTGGGAGGGGACAGGAAAACTGGACAAATGGACACAGGGAACCTGGGGTGGAAAGGGAAAGGGGGAGAGTGCTGACAAAATGCGGACTGCAGCCAATGCCAGGAAACAATTTCTGTATTAATCTTTGAATGAGAAACTAACTTTCACTGTAAACTTCCACCTAAATCACACACACAAAAAACCCCCACTGATTCAGCATAATGTGTGATTTCTGGCCTGGTGATTTACTTCCAAAAATCAGCCATTGGAAACCCTATGGTGGCTAGTTGCCTCCATGAACAACTGCCTCCTTTGCCACGACACCAGAACTAAATGGTGCCCAGTTACCATTACTGAACATTTTGATCAAAGAGTCTATAGAATGAATTCTATAGAAGAATCTTTGACCAAAAGGGGGAAAATGCAGAACAGATTTTAAAATTTTCATAGATTCTAGACTTTCTGGAGCCATGGAAGCTAGATGAATCCCTGAAACTACTGCCCTGAGATAATCTTTAAACCTCAAACCAAAAATATCCCCTGAAGTCTTCTTAAAACCAAACAATAGTTTAGCTGAGCTAGTAAAGAATGTCTGCCTTGGGCATTCTGCGCTTTTAAGAACATCTATATGGGATCAAATTGATAACAGCAAGTCACAAGTAAAAAGATCAGACAGGAAGCTTGGGGGCAGGGAGTTTACAGTTAATAGGGGAGGAACAACTCAGAAAAGGAGGGTGAGGATGGTTGCACAACTCGAAGAATGTAATCAGTGTCCCTGAAGTGTATGTGTAGACATTGCTGAATTGGCGTATATTTGTCTATATGTATTCTCAACACCACCAATAACAAAATAAAATTTTTAAAAAATCCTATGGAGCAGAGTTCTACTCTGACATACATGGGGTGACACGAGTTGGAAATGACAGCATAGCAGCTGGTAACTGGTTTTTCATGTACATAAAGTTAGAAGTCAGGATAGCAGTTACCCTCGTGCCTGGAGGGAAGCACAGGGTTACTTCCAGGGCTCTGGTCCTGCTTGATCTGGGTACTGATTGCAAAGGTGTGTTCAGTATGTGAAAACCCAGCGAGCTGTATGGTTATTTGTTCATTTTTCTGCATGTATGCTATTTGTCCATAAGAAAGTTAATAAAGTGCTGATTCACATGAGCTCTAGGTTTGTTCTGGAACCTTCTGAGTGGTGTGGGGGGGTTGATAACGCCATACTCCAGCCACAAAAATCACAAGCTTTCTTTCTCAACAGCCTGAAAAACCAGTTGTTCCCGCTGTCCAGGGCCAGAACGCACTGGTTCCAGGACATTTCCAGCCACCCTGGAGGAACTGCGGCCACCCAGCACGGCCACCCAGCACCTCCAACGCAGGTGTTTATCCCAAGATCTGGCTTGGGGAGTTACTACTTGGTCTTCCAGATGAAAAGAGGCAGCCAGCAGGGTTTTCTGCAGAAACTCTTACTTTTAAAATCATCTAGTTGCCCACAGGGAATGACGCTTTTCCTTGCCTGTGACACTTTGTTTTTCAAAATTTGAGGCTTCTCCAGCACCACCCCACCCCACCCCTCCACTTCTACCTCCTCTCTTAGTCCTGGTGGCAGAGTGGTTAAGTGCTTGGCTGCTAGCCAAAAGGTCGGCAGTTCGAATCTACCCAGAGGCACCTCAGAAGACAGGCCTGGTAATCTGCTTCCAAAAAATCAGTCACTGAAAACTTGCCGGAGCACTGTTCAACTCTGACATGCATGGAGTTACCGGCAACTGGGTTTTTTTGTTTTGTTTTGTTTTTAGACTCTTCCTAGCTGGCCCAGCATGGGTGTGTTCTGGGAACTTTGTGGCTCAATGAGTCATCCTTCCTGGGCCTGAAGGCTGCTCCTGGATCTTGTTCAGTTTTCTTCAAGAGATTGGCTGGGGTGTTTGGGGTTCACGCCGCAACAACTTGCAAAACTAGAAGTCCTCTCCTTTCTATGCAGAGACTGAGCAGCACATGAGAACACAAGCACCATGCCCTTCCCTTCCCCTCCTGCTTAACAGGAAACATTCACTTCTGAGTCCCTTGATCAGGCCGTCATTTGGTCAGACCAACCATTTAAAAATTCAGCTAAGGCAAATTTCTCATCACCTAAGGTGAACCAGATGCCATCGCACTGATTCCTACCCATGGCAGCCCCATGCGCATCAGAGGAAAACCGTGCTCCATAGGCTTTTCAATGCCTGGTTTTTCAGACGTAGATTGCCATGTCTTTCTTCCGAGGTGCCTGTCGGTGAACTTGAACCTCCAACTTTTCGGTTAGCAGCTGAGTGCATTAACCGTTTGCACCAACCAGGGACTCCCCACCTACAGTATCCCAGCTAGAGCTGCTCCACTGGGCAGCTGGGGCTCGATGCCCTGGTCCAGGGCCAGCCTGGTCTTTTCTGGCCAAGGGACAAGGCTAAATGAGCCTGACATCACGAGAATTTTCCTAGCCTATTTTGTGCTCCACTAAGATCTCCAAAATGATTTAAACTGTATAGATCCCCAGGCAGAAAGTTTCTGTCGAGCTACCCTGGGTGGTGTGCTTTCCTAGAACAAATCAAACTTCAGCAAACTTAAATCCCTGGCTCTTCGGGGTGATTAATCCAAGGAGGTGACCTGCCAACAACAGTCGTTCTGGGAACGCGTGAGCATCCCTGAGGCGACCACGTTCCTTCTGCGGTCACCCCGCCAGCTCCATGTGGTACTGGGATGACCCTGACACCTGCCAATAAAACCCCACTTAACGGCTCTCTTGGAAGCCAAACAGAAACACACTGTCTGAGTGGAATTTGGGGGGAAAAAAAAGTCCTGGAATGGGATTCTTGGAGATGTGGACTCAGATCCAGCATCGTGGACAAGTCCCTTCTCTCAGGGCCTTAGTTTCCTCGTCTGTAAAACCCAAGGCCACAATCATAGCATCCTCAAGCCTCTTGAAACTGGTGGCTTTTCGGTTCCACCCAAGGACGTATTTGAAAAAAAAAAATTTTTTTTTTTTTTGAATTAGTTGCCAACATTTCTATCTCTGAAGAGTCCTCATGAGAATTAGCTGATTTTACATAAAAATCTCGCTTCCTGGGTCCTCTTGGAAAATGGGCAGATCTGACCACCATGGACCCATACTCCGGACAGGAGGCAGGAACTTGGAAGGGAGGGGTGAGCTGTGGAGTCACCCCCAAGCTGCTGCTGTCATTTTCATTACTGAGCTGGTTCCTTCGGCACTTAAGTTTGGGACTCCTGGCTGTATGTTCGATTCAAACTGGCTTTCTTTTTCCTTTAACACATAGTTTACATTTCTCACTTTTTACTTCAGCTGGAATGCTCACGGATGCATTCTGAAGTCAAAATATTTCACAAGAACTAGTACAAAGAGTCCATTAGGGAGACTCACGAAGCTGGGGGCCTGGGCACCAGTCTGTGAGCAATTCCAACGCTAACCACCCCGGGGACCCAGAGCTGGTTAAATGCTCTCTCCCCAGACCCTCTGGCCCCTGTGTGGGCTGCCTCCCAGGACCCCCGGCCCCCGGCCCTTAGCCCCTCAGGCAGGGACGCGTGTTTGGGAGCCGTAATGGTGAGGTCAGAGGCGGGCGGGGTTCGGAGGTACCACATCTGGGTTTTATCATCCTGCTGGACCAGGCCGGGTGTGCAGGCGGCCCGTGGGCCTGCCAAGTCGCTGAAGGAGATTTAACAAAAAAGCTAGCCGCACCACAGGGAGAGGCACACGGAGTGTGTGCAGAGAAGGGCCTCGGCAAACTCAGTGTGAGTCAGTGTGGCGAAACTCTCGGGAGGGAAGGTGGGACTTGGCTCCACATCTCTTTAAATGAACAGCCCCAGCCAAGAGGCACAGGAATGGAATAAAAGTCAGTTCTCAAACCATCTCAACAGTAGTGACGACAGAAGCATGACAGCAAACACTCACTAGCCACGGGCTCTGTGCCATTCCAACTGCGGAGCTGGTGGAGAACACCAAATATGCCGTGGACTGCTGAAGAAGGAACAAATCAGTCTTACAAGAAATACAGTCAGGATGCTCCTTTAAGCAAGGGCATTAAGACTTCAGCTCGCTTACTGTGGACAGGAAGATAAATCACTAGAAGTGGACGTCATGTCTGGTAAAGCAGATGGTCAGCAAACACAAGGAAAACCCTCAATGAAATGGACGGGCATGACAGTAGCAATGATGGGCTCGAACATACCCATGATCATGAAGATGGCACAGGACCAGGCAACATTCTATTCTGTTACACATCAGGTCATCATGACTTGGAGCCAACTCAATGGCAACTAACAACGACAATAACACTCTGTGCCAGGCATTGGTATGATCATCACCATCCTTATTTTAGAGATGCTGAAACCCAGTGTGATGGCTAATGTTCTGTGTCACCTTGACGAGGCCGTGGTACTCAGCTGCTTGGTAAAGCACTAGTCCAGATGCTGTTATAAAGGAACTTTGTGATTAACATTTATAATTAGTTGACTTTCAGTAAAGAAGACTGATAATGTGGGTGGGTCTCAACCAATCACTTGCAAGCCTTAAGAGCAAAAATTAACGTTTCCCAGAGACTAGGGAATTCTGCCTCAAGACTTGCACACAGAAATCCTACCTGGGTGTGTGTTCCACTCTGCTGGCCTGTTGTACATAATTTAGGACTAGCCAGATCCCAGAATCTTGTGTGCTAATTCCTTAAATTCATCTCTCTCTCTCTGCGCATGTGTGTATGTACATGTTGTTGTTGTTAGGTGGCATCAAGTGGGTTCCGACTTACAGCAACCTCGCACGCAACACAACGAAACATGGTTCAGTCCTGCGCCATCCTCACAATCACTGCTACGTTTAAGCCCACTATTGCAGCCACTGTGTTAATCCATCTCATTGAGGGTCTTCCTCTTCTTCACTGACCCCTCTACTTTACCAAGCATGATGTCCTTCTCCAAGGATGGACCCCTCGTGATAACATGTCCAACACATGCGAGACAAAGTCTCGCCACCCTTGCTTTTCTAAGAAGCATTCTGGCTGCACTTCTTCCAAGACAGATTTGTTTGTTCTTTTGGCAGTCCATGGTGTATTCAATATTCTTCACCAACACCACAATTCAAAGGCGTCAATTCTTCTTCGGTCTCCCTTGCTCACTGTCCAGCTTTTGCATGCATATGAGGCAACTGAAAATACCATGACTTGGATCAGGCAGACCTTAGTCCTCAAGGTGACATCTTTGCTTTTTAACACTTTAAAGAGGCCTTTTGCAGCAGATTTGCCCAAAACAGTACCTCACCTCGTTTGATTTCTTGACTGCTACCCCATGGGTGTTGATTGTGGATTCAAGTAAAATGAAATTCTTTACAACTACAATACTTTCTCTGTTTCTCATGATGTTGCTTATAGGTCCAGTTGTGAGGATTTTTTTCTTTATGTTGAAGTGTAATCCATATATATACATATGTATATAATACATTTATATACACATATATATAAACTTACACGCACATATATCCTATTGGTTCCATCTCTCTGGAAACCCTGACTGATACACTGAAGCATGGCAAGGTCATGACCTTGAGCAAGGTCATGACCTTGAGCAAGGTCACACTGCACCAAGTGGTGAAGCAGGAATCGGAACTTAAGCAGCTGACTCCTGAGCCCGGCTTTTAACCACAGAGCTCCCTGTCTCCTTCCAACAGGCAGACAGCACAGCACATGTGCCTTTGATGCTTAAAACTCAGCGACACACACTCTCTTCCATACTCTCGCTCGTTGTTAAACTCTCAGGGGAGCTTTATTTGCATGTGCACCCCTCGCTGTGCACTGCTGATACACACAAAATCCCATGAGCTCTCCTTGATGCATGGTTGGAGGATTTTGAGCATAAACTTTGAGCACCTGTGACCTGTGCCTTACCAGCCAGCCTCAGGTGTGTGAAATACCCTCGTGCGGAATGCCGCGTTGTCTTTGGGCACGTTCACAGAAAGGCGTCTGCCTCCTGGAAGACGTGGGACCAGACGACCCCGGAGTTCATGACAGGCTTTCTGAGTAACAGGGCATTCTCATGAAGAATAAATGTAGGTTGTTTCACAAAAGATACTTTACTGTAAGGAAGAGATGTTTGGGCCCTCACTCAAGGTCTACTCTTAATTTACACACACTCCAACAAGCTTAGAAAGGACAGGTCAGAAGCCGCAAATATGAAGAAGGAAACAAGCCAAAGGCAAGGGTGCTAACAGGTGACAAGGGGATCAGAAGGAAGACCAAAAGGAAACTTCAAAGCAGACCTAAAGCAGGATCTCACATCAGCAAGCATGTCTCTAGACCTCTCCCTAGTTACCGGATACCTCACTGTATACTGTGATGACATTCAGACAGACACCATGGAAAATCGGGGAGCTGGGATCAGTGTGTCATACTCAGTGAAGCTGGGAGACACGCAGCCTCATGAAGAAACACAAGCACAGCTGATGAAAACAAAAACATATTCGGTATAAAGAGGTAAAGTTAAGCCACCTGGAACTTCCATGAATGGTTCTGAGCACCTGACCTAGCCTCTCACATTTTTTTTTTTAATGGTGAGCTCCCTGAAGGCTTCCCACGTGGAGCTGTGCAGGTGATAGGCACAAGCAGGACAGCAATTCAAGTCTGATGTGGTGTGGCTCTCAGCCCCATCTACCTGCATGCAAATCACCCTTCCTCTAAACCAGTTGTTCTCAATCAGGGCGATTTTGCCCCTCCAGGGACATCTGGCAATATCTGGAGACATTTTTGATTGTCACAACTGGGTGGGGAGGCCTGCTATTGGTATCTAACGGGTAGAGGCCAAGGATGCTGCTAAACATCCTACAGTGCACAGGGCAGGCCCTACAACAAAGAATTACCCAGACCAAAATGTCAACAGCGCTGAGGCTGAGAAACCTGGTCCAAACCAAAGCAATGGCGGCAGATGAGGCTTTGTCATAAGAAAGAAAGGTGTCCTAACACTATCCTTTATGTACCTGCTGTGTGACCTTGGACTTTGGTCTCCTCACCAAAGTTCCCTCACCTGTACGTGGGGGATGACCACTCTGGCCTTCCCGGAGTACACTGGGGAACAAAGAGACAATGTTTGAGAAAGTGCTTTATCAACTGCAGGTCCCACACTGTCATCATCACCCCCCAAATGCTTGCCTCGGACTTGCCTGGGGGACGAGGGGACAGTAAAGAGAAGCAGTGGGTCTGGTTGAGTGGGAGGGCGATATCTCAGACTGGCCACCAGACTAGCCTACTGAGGCTGTAGACCCCCTCATGGACTGCCCGTGAAAGGCACATGCATTCTGAGGGCACCTGACGGGGCTGGTACCCTGCCGTTCCTCCTGGTGACAGGATGGGTGGGGCAGAGCATGCACTAGGTCTACAGGGCAGGGCATCAGCTCTGTGACCTGCCTCAACACCCAGGAACCACTACCACTTCTACAAAAACTGCCACAATAATAGTAACCATGGCCACCATGCATTCTTCTGTGCCCAGCCATGAATGGAACCCTCGTGCGTTATTTAGTCCTCACAAGGACCTCATGGAACATGGGTAGGATGATTACCTCCATTTAACAGGTTAGGTTAAGCGACTTGCCCAAGGTCTCCCAGCTCAGACAGAACTAGGCTTCACACCCAGGACTCTGACACCACAGTCCACAGTCCACCACCTTAGCCACTCCAGCACCCTCCCCCTAAACTACACCACTTCCATCACTACTCCTCATCACCACCTGGGCCCATACTCTGGAGGAAGCAGGCAACAGTGTGCATACGTATGCATGCCAACGCAAAAAGGAAATGTCCTGCAACATTCACTGATTAGCAGTGCTTATTAACGACTGGTAGAATTTTAAGTGATTTTTATTTCCTCTTTATGCTTTTCTGAACTTCTTTAAGCTTTTTTTAAATAAACATAAATTAATAGCCTATAAGAAAAATTAGACTTATAAAAGTTAAAATTGATAAAACTTGCAAATTATTTTTAGGAAAAGTCTACCAAACAACCTGAAATTACTAACTGTATAAAGCAGAGGTCAGCAAATGACAGTGGAGGGCCAAATGTGGCCCTCTGCCTGGTTCTGCTCACAAAGTTTTATTGGAATACAGTCACGTTCATTTATTTACACATTGTCTATGGCTGCTTTAGCCCTCCAACAAGAGCTGAGCAGTTGGACAGAGACCTCATAGCCCTCAAAGCCTAAAATATTTACTATCAGGCCCTTTACAGAAAAAAAGTTACCACCTGGTCTAGACACTTTTTCTGTTTCAACACAGATCCAGATTTCAATAAAGGGTTCACAAGTGACAAAATTTTGTAGCTACCCCATAGGGATCCCCTTGCTCCCCTTTACCAACCACCACAGATCCAGAGACTCCAGCCAGAGAGTTTTGAGATTTCTTTTTAAACTCTGTGATTTTTGCGAAGTATATTTTTTCAACCCTATTTTCTTCCCTATAGCACTAGCAAAGACAATATTTCTGAAGTGCAAACATCTATAAAGACGTTGCTGCTTTGCTCACAGAGACACGGGAGCACCTGTTTCTAATCTGGCCTGGGTGGGGGGGCGGGGGGAGCCTCTGACTTTCCCACCTCTAGGCTTCTCCTCACCACATGTCTCTGCGTGTTTTGCTACAGCCCCATATGAATACGCAGGAAAGTAATGAAGGCCTTAGCAAGGGGTCCCTATGCTCTAGTGTTTTTGTAAAATTTGCAAAAGAATATTTTTTAATTCTTTTTCTTAAAGAGGCCCCTGAATTATATACACTGCAGACCCCTCAGAATTCGATCTGTTCCTGCCTAAAGCCCCAGACATTTCACCACCCTTGTCCCATTTTCAAGACCACAACGTGCTCAGTGGTGAGAAGGGTCTTTTGCCACCAACCCCCGATCAACTCTGGCCATGACAAACTCTGATTTCCAGTCTACAGGTGGCCAGCTCTCAAAGACTAAGATCAAACCTCCAGTTGCCATCAAGCTGATTCCAACTCATAGCGACTCCGCGAGTACAGAGCAGAACTGCTCCATAGAGTTTTCAAGGGCCGTGATCGCCAGGCCTTTCTTCCAAGGCACCTCTGGTTGGATTCAAACCTCCAGCCTTTCATTTAGCAGCTGACCGCTTAACTGTTTGCACCACCCAGGGACTAAAACAGCTGCCCTTAAAAGCACACCTCCTGAGACCACATGGGAGAGCACCCACCCAGTCAATTCTCAGGCTCCACGGGGAGTTCACAGAGCAGACAGTCCCTGTGAGGACCCTTGATGGGACCCACACCCATGCACACACATCCTTACCTGCAGTAAAATCCCACTGTCCAATCTAACTGATGTACTTCATGATACAGACAGCCTCTGAAATCAGAGCACTTTCAAATGCTAAGAGGCAGACTGATGAATACAACTGCTTTCCAAAAAGTAATGTTACTTGCAACAACAGAAAGGGGATCAAGTTACGTAATGTTTTATTATCTATGTAAAAGACCCCTCCAACACGCAGCCCTACCATTATACTGGGGCATTACAGTGGTGCTGGGTTCATAAACCAGAGCCCAGTTGTCAAATCAAATACCCACCCACGCCTTCAAAGTCCTGCCCTATCTTGCTCCTGGTCCCTCCCTGGTTTATTATCTCCCCCTTTCCCCTGGTGTGGGGAGGGACCGTATTTGTGGAGCGCAGCTGGTAGTTTTGATAAGCAGGTGTCAGGAGTTTGAAAATGACCTTGCTCATCAGCTGGTGGGAACCAGGCAGACAAGGAAGTCACTGTGTTACTGTCCGCCAGATCCCAGCCCAGAAACAAGGCACAGTGAGGCCTGGGGGAGGCAGGAGGGAGGCGCGCGCGCGCGCGCACACACACACACTCATTCAGGGAAGTCACCAGGCAAAAGGAAATCCATCTAATTTCACCCAGGAGAGGGGAATCACCACTGAAGAGGAAAACAAAAATCTAAAGATGAGGACGTGTTGAAGTGGTTCCCAAATAGTGGAGGAAACGTGGACAAACAAAGGAGGCTGGTCCTTAGGCAAGTTAAGAGAAGCACACATTCCCTGTGGAGCTGGCAAACCGCATTCGGAGAGCGCTGGCGGGGAGGGGCTGAGGGGATGTCTATTTACCCAAAGCTGACTGCAGCCCCCAGACAGCCAGGACTCCGTAAATGGCCGTTACTGTACCAGCGCCTGGACGGGGTCCAACATCCAGGAAAGAAAGAGAAAGGACCGCTAACCCAGTTTCTAATTAAATGTGGGTGAACTGGTACTGCTCTCTGCAGCTCAAGGGGCCAATTTAGAGCTGAAAGGAGTGTTTTTTCCAAAATAAAAAGGCCAAGCCCACCAGGCTAGCGCCTTTTATTTTCTCACATCCTTTCTGTTGCACAACTTGACCCACTGCTGGGTGAGCTGACTCCTTGGTCTTTGGAGAAACAGACTGTCCCTGCCCTCACCGGCTCCTGTCACCCAACGACCGAGATGCCCTCTTGGTACATGTTGGGTTTAACTCTCTTCCTCTTTCCCATGGTGTGGTCACTGCTGCCCAAGAATGAGTCACTCGTGAAAGCCACACATTGTCCCCAGCGTACAAAGCGCTGGACCCAGGAGAGTGGCCCATTCACGTTTCTCCAAGAGCCGACTCTCTGTAGCTTCTAAAGAAAGCTGGTGCCGATGCGGGTGCAACACCAGCCTTCTCACACGACTCCCATTACTAACAGAAACGGGAGGACACGCAAGTACGGGAATAACTTTCAGTGACAGTGACGCGGCACACGCCACAGTTAGAGCTGGGAAAACCAAGGCAAATACGGATCAAGGCGTTCAAGGAGCAAAGAGAAACACAGACCCATTTCTTGGTAATAAAAACAATGAAGACCAAACCACTAGCTGTCCGGTCGATTCCAACTCACGGCGACCCCGTTGGCAGAATAAACTGTCCTCCACGGGGTCTTCACGGTCATGAACTTCTGGAAGGGGACTGCCACCACACCTTTCTTCTGAGGCACCTCTGGGTGGGTTTGAACCACCATCTTTTTGGTCAGTAGCTGAACACTTAACTGTTTGAGCCACCCAGGAACTCCTATAATAATACTTGCTCACACTGAACACAGGCACACCGACTACGTATTTACCAAGTCCTGAGCTACAAGGTGTGTTATACGCATTTCTCATTTAATCCTCAGAAACACCCTTTAATAGCCCCCTTTTACATGTAAGGAAACTATAGCACAGAGAGGTTAAGAAACTTACCACAGTCACACAGCTGCTAAGTGGTACAGTCAGAATCTGAACCAAGGCAGTCCTGCTCCTGAGGCTGTGTTCTTAAATTCCACACTATCATTAATTAATAGGCTAATTCAGAATTATGAAATCAAAGTTATGAGAACGTGTTCACATTTCTAGGGAGGTTGTGATATTTGTCAACTTATTTTTATGTAGTTCGTCACATGCCCCCGCCCCAAGAAACACTATGACAGGAAGTTCCTGACTTACGATGTATTTGAGTTACAACAAACTGCACTTACAACTAACCTTTTTTTTTTGTCCAGCTTATTGTTAGTAATATGTACTACATACAAGGTTGCAGTGGGTAAATGTGCTGATGTCATATCTGTAAGTTTATATGTAATGTTTCCATCCCCCCAAAACACATAAAGATCAGATTTATAAAGATACTGATAATAAAAGGCATAATAATGAAAACTAAAAAAAAAAAAAAAGTTTTCAACCTACATCAGAAGCAACTTACGACGGAGTGGTCAGAACTGATCTCCGTCGTAAATGATGGACTATCTGTACTTGGCTTTTCAAATATACAAAGGGCTGCTGTAATTTACCACGTATGCAGCAGGCACCAGACAGTGTGCCGAGCATGTGACAGGTATCATTTCTTGTAACCCTCTCAAGCAGCCTGTGAGGTCGGTGCTAATATTATTCCCAGCTTACAGATGAGGACACCGAGCTTCAGGGAATTAAAGTCCTTGCCCAACGTCATAAAAACAGCAGGAATTTGAACTCGTGAATGTTAGATTCTAGCATCTACATTCTTCCTACTCTATGTGCCATCTCTCACAGAATTTCAGATTTTCCAGAGGGGGTAAAAAAAAAGAAGTATCATAAAATGATAGAAGAGCAAAGTCGAGTTCATCAATTAAGGCACAGAGTGGGAAGGACCACAGTGGGTGGCAGCCAAGGACCATCTGTCTACCCAGCCTCAAGCCTATATCAGCTGATGACCTCTGACAAATTCCTTCTCTCTCTGGACCTCGGCTTCCTCATCTGCAACCAGAAGCAGGAGAACAACAGAGCTTCACAGCAGGGTTGGAGGACGGGCACCCAGATGTCTGGAGCAAGTGGGTGTTTCTCCTCATGGCCAGTGGCTTCCCCCTCCCTTCCCAGCACAAGTTTTCAGAAGCAGGTTTCTAAAGTGGCCCCTGGATCCAGGTCTGTGTACCCAGGGGAGTTCCTAGGTGTGACCCGAGGCCAAACAACAGCAGGCAAGGAAGTCACAGCTCTTATCACACCTGTGCTCCTTGGGAGGGAACAAGGAGCAAGGAGCAGAGGGAATGAAGAGGGAGGCTAGGAAAGAAGCCAAAATGGGGGAGAGTGACACAGGTTGGGATAAGTGCTACACCTTGAGCTGGGAGGTGTACACACATGTAGGAACTTACTGAGCTTCGTCCTTCAGGTGGCCCACATGCTGTTGTATTTACACGTCAACAAAGACTAAAAATGGAGCCCTGGTGGCACAACAGTTAAGCACTCAGCTGCTAATCAAAATGTTGACAGTTCAAACTCACCCAGCTATTTCATGGCAGAAAGGCCTGGTGATCTGCTCCAGTAAAGATTACAGCCTAGAAAACCCCATGGGGCAGTTCTACTCTGTCATATAGGGTCACTATGAGTCAGAATCAACTCAATGGCACACAACAACAAAGCCTAAATGGAAAAAGGATTTGAAGAGATGACAAATATCTTTAGACTAGGCAAGACGCTGACAAATTAAAACTTTGCTACTCTAATACTTCATGTAAATTATCAAACACCCCATCAGAGATACCCTTTATGAGACCCTTTACGAACAGGTAATGGCACAGAAGCGCCAAGGTGAATTACTATGTTCATAACATGTGTGGTGACTAAGGGACATCAGTGGGCCTCGGGGGGTTAGGGGGTGGTGGGGTGTGAGGAGGAGCCAGGGAAACCCCTGACACAATAGGGCAGGCTTCTCTGCTCCCTCCAGGAGCCCAGCTAATGCATTAACTCTCCACTCCTGTTTTCATGCAGAGCTCAGCTGAACAAGCCAGGCCGAGAACTCCAGAGGGAGGCTTGGAATCCCGTCACTGACTTGCTGAGCCCTCGACTTGGGTCAACAATCATAGCCCCGTGCAACCTCCACTCTCACCTGTGAAAAAGGACAATGAACACCACAGAAGAAAGGGGGTCAGTGACCCAGATGGCATGAACACCTGGTGATTCTGCCCACCCAGCATCTAATTCCCTGTCTGTGCATAACAGTTGCCTGCCTTCCCACCGGGACCACCCTCCCCCCCACACTCAGTCCATAAGTCTAGATGAGGCTGACCTAAACCCGCCCTGAGTTTAGGACAAAGCAGGAAGCCCAAGCCAGACAAATCTGAGTCCACTTGGGAACTTGTGTCAGGACAAGTGCTAACAATAAGCTCTCCCTCCACTGGGCAGCTGTGGGAGGATATTAGCCAGGAGCTGCTGCGAGGTATCACACAGAGCAAGTCTTCCTGGGAATGAAGCCAACACAGAAGAAAGCACAGCCAAGAGAGGGAAAGGGTGAGACCAAGGCCTAAGGACACTGAGTCCGTGGATCCAGCCATGCCTGAAGCCATCTACTCTAAGACCGTCCATATACATGAGCCATTAAATTCCCTGTGCTGCTTAATTCAAACTGAATTGTGTTTCTGTCACTTGTGACAACAATAACAACAGCAACAAAAAAAGACAAATGGAACCACTGCCTAGAACCACAAGCTCTTTACCCAGTAGTGTTTTGTACATCCTGAGCGTTCAATAAACGTACGTTGGCCTACTGAATGAATGAATTGTTCATCCCTCTAGCTCCAGCTTCTCAAATGGAAGCAAAGCTACCCTGTTGGCAGTACTCTAAGCCACAATTAAAACAACTGCATCTTTATGGAGGACTAATTTAAATTAATATCTAAAGGAAGGCTGAGAAGGTAAGGGGGCAAGGAAACTAGATTACTAGAAACCAAACAACCAGAAAGGAATTAATGAGAATGTTGACACATTGTGAAAAACATAATCAATGTCACTGAATAATTTGTGTTGCTAAATGGGAACTTAATCTGCATAAACTGTCACCAAAAACACAAAATATTTTTTAAATGGCCAATCGCTGGAAATATTTTTATTAAAAGAAACAGATCACAAACAAATGTGGTTCACCCTAGGAATGCAAGAATGGATCAACATTAGAAGCCCTGGTGGCACAGTGGTTAAAGTACTTGGCTGCTAACTGAAAGGTCAGCAGTTCGAACCCACAAGCTGCTCCATGGAAGAACAACATGGCAGTCTGCTTCCGTAAAGATTACACCCTTGGAAACCCTATGGGGCAGTTGTACTCTGTCCTCTAGGGTTGCTATGAGTGGGAATCCATTCAATGGCAATGTTTCTTTTTTTTTTTAATGGTTTATCAATATATATTAATCTCATTAATAGTCAAAAGAAAAAACTATATATATATATATATATATATATGTTCCCTTAGATACTAATTCTGTCAAATTCCAACATTTATTCCTGACTTTTTAAAACATTTCTTAGCCAAACAGGAACAGAGGGAAGCGGTTTTATGATATACATGGCTCAAAAGGAAAATGGGCACCATGCTTCGTGGGGAAACAGAGCATTCCTGCTGAAGTCAGAAGCAAGGAATTACTTAATTATTGGTGTTATTCAGGAAGCATGTGCCAATTCAATTAAACAAGAGAAAAGAACGTTAAATCAACTGGAATGAAAGTGGAGGCAAATTTTATTAACTTGCAGATGTCATGATTACACATGCCTAAAATCCTCCCCCGCCACCAAAAAAATAAAATGACCTGAAAAATGATTAGAACTAATAGGGTGATGTTATGATATTAATCAACATTAATAAAAGAAGCTATTAACAATAACTTTTCCACTTCCAAAAAACAAAAAGACAAATATGACAGTGATCTGGCTGAAATAAATGGTTATTCTACAGCACATTCCTTTTCGCATTCTGCCATGTTCCTTCTTCTCTGCCCACTTGGATTTTGGTAGAATGCTTGAAGCACATAGTTCTAACCAAACATTTGTTGTTGTTGTTAGGTGCTATTGAGTTGACCCCCAAGTCATGACAACCCAATGCACAATGGAATGAAACGCTGCCTGGTCCTGCGCCATCCCCAGGATGGTTTGTGCTTGGGACCATTATGATCTGTATGGTGTTTACTGGCTTATTTCCACAGGTAGATCTCCAGGCCTTTCTTCTTCGTCTGTCTTAGACTGGAAATTCCACTGAAACCTGTTCAGCATCATACCTGTTGCCATCGAGTCGACTTTGACTCTTAGCAATCCTACGGGACAGAATAGAACTGCCCCATAGAGTTTCCAAGGAGAGGCTAGTGGATTCAAACTGCTGACCTTGTGGTTAGTAGCTGAGCTCTTAAAGACTGTGCCACAATGTGCAAGCCTTCACTGACAGAGGCCGCACCATGAGGTGCACTGGCTAACGAGAGAACCTGGGTCTCCCGCATGGAAGGCGAGAATTCTACCACCACTGCCCCCTAACCAAACATAAAACCAAAAAAACCCAAACCCACTGACGTCGAGTCAATTCCAACTCACAACGACCTTACAGAACTGAGTCGAAGGACCTTTTAGTTAGCAGCCAAACATAGGCCCCCGTCAATTAGGGGCTTACCTTGCCCTGGCTCAACCATCTCTGCTGACTGGGAACCCGTCTCCTGAGACTACCTGGGGAGCTGTGGCGTTAGTGCCATCTCTGTGAGCCCAGATCTACTTCTCACCATGAAGGCTTAAAAAAACTGATTTTGCCAGCACAGGGAGAAGAGAACCATCTTTCAAGCTGCAACCCGTCAGTGACAGAGCTGACCAGACTGATCTATCACACAAGAGTCTCCTCATCATGTATTTATATTGGCTCTCAAAAAAAAAAAAAAAAAAAGCTCTCCCTGCCCTCCTCTCTTAGTTACCTAGTGCTGCTATGACAGAAATACCACAAGTGGATGGCTTTAACAGACAGTTTATTCTCTCACAGGTTAAAAACAAAAACCAAACCCAATGCCGTAGGGTCAATTTTAACTCATAGCAATCCTATAGGACAGAGTAGAACTGCCCCATAGGGTTTTCAAGGAGTGGCTGGTGGATTTGAACTGCCGACTCTTTGGTTGGCAGCCATAGCTCTTAACTAGTATGCCACCAGGGTTTCCTCTCATAGGTGAGGAGGCTAGAAGTCTGAATTCAGGGCGCCAGCTCTAGGGAAAGGCTCTAGGGGAAGGTCCTCATCTCTTTTCAACTTCTGTTTCTCGGTTCCTTGGTGACCCGCATGTGGTGTGACATCTATTGTCCCCATCTCTGCTCGCTGGGTTGCTTGTTTAATCTCTTTTATATCCCAGAAGAGACTGATTTAAGACACACCGTACACTAATCCTATCTCACTAACAAAGACAACCAACTCCCAAATGGGATTATAACCACAGGCATAGGGGTTAGGATTTACAACACACATATTTGGGGGATACGATTCAATCTGTAACACCTCCCTATCTAAAATTCCATCCCCTTACCTTCCAACTCTTCACTCTATTTTTTCTCACAGCATGCATTTCCAGCTAACATCACTTCACACATTTGTCTGTTTATAGTCTGTCTTCCCCATCAGAAGGTAAGCTCCATCAAGACAGGACCACTGTTACTGTTTCATTCACCGCTGTATTCCCCACCCCTAACAGAGACCCAGGCACCCAGAAAGAGCTCAACAAACATTGGTGGGGTGGATGGATGGGGGGGGGTGGACGGACGGATGGATGGATGGATTCCTTCAGTCTTCAGATCCAATCTCAACTCTGTCACCAGATATTTTCCATTATTTCTACCTCTCTCCAGTGATAGCCCAGCCATATAGCCACTAATTCTCAACAGGCATGTATTACTTCTATCATCTCTATCCTGGGTGGGTACAACACCTCTAGCTGGTCTCTTAGCCCTGAGATTGTTCTCCTTCCAAGTCCCTTTCCACTCCAGCCAGAGGTCACTTCCCTAGCTTAAACGCTTCAGTGGCCTCATAGGATCCTTAGGACAGAGCCTAAGCTCCTTACTACCAAGGTTCCTAGGGCCCCACCCACCTGGCCCAGATGCCTACCAGCCTCCTGTCATGTTTCATGATCCAGCCACACTGAGCTACTGTCTCTTCTTCCAGCAAGTCATGTTCCCTCTGGCCTCAGGGCCTTTGCACATGCCATTTCACCTGCATGACTCGCTCTTTACCTGGCTACCCCTCATATATACTTCCATTCTCTGCCTGGTGCATCCCCCAGGAAATGTTAGGTCCACCCCAAAGTTCCATAGCTCTATAGTTCCCATGCTCATCACCTGAGGAATGACTTGTTTAGGTCTGCGTCCCTTCTGGAAACAAGGTTCACAAGTGCCAGCTTGTGCCATTCACAGCAGCCAACACAATGCCTGGCACCGAGCAGACACTCGAGACAGATTTCCTTGACTTTAATTTAAACCAAAACATTTTCCTTCTCTGGAAAGAGAGAAACTTTGAGTAGGAGGTCTCCAAATCCACTCCTGCAACTAGAAACACCATTAGATCTTTTCCACCATGGCTTCTCCAAACCAGCACAGGTTTCGTTTCTGGGTGTCACCTCTGACACGGATTCTGGCAGCTCGAGACAACACCCATACATATGTAGGTGCACACACATAATGCCCAGGGACCTGTCACTCTCCAAAAATCCCCTCCCACCATGACATCCTCTAATCTCTAGAGCTCTTGTTGTCTCCCTGTAGGTCATGAGCAGGGTACTGACCTCCTTATGTCAAGCGCGCTCTAGCTAAACTTGGGCTGGGCCTATTAGAAAAGAGGGAGAGACGCCAAAAAAAAGTCAGGGGCTTTCTCTGAAATGTCTTCACTTAGCCTGGAGACTCAACCTTATTTGAAAGTCTTAAAAAAACAAACAGAACCAAAAAAAAGTGAGAGCTGTACTTGCATGTGGCTTGTTTCTGTATTAAGGTGAGACAGCATTTATTACAAAGACTTCTCCTTCCCAATAGTTGTTAGGTACGGCCCATATAACACCTCTATCAGATCTAAACCAAAACACAATGCAAGCCACTGCCTGATCCAGGGTGTCACTCGGCATCACCAGCAATGGGTCAACCTAACCTGCAGGAAGAGAGAGTATCAGAGGGTGGAGAATGAGGCCTTCTCGCTTCAAGTGCTGCTTCTGGACCCGCTCCAGCCTCCAGACCTCAAGGGCACCTCACAAAAATGTGGGAGCTGGGGGAAGAAGGCACAAGGACAGGCTGAGACGAATCCAGAGTGTGGATCTGACTCACAACACGCCAGTGTCCTGGAGGCCAAAACCAGGCCAGGGCTCTGATGTGGACTAAAGGAGATAAAGACACCCAACAACCAAATGGGAAGCTTTAGCCACAGCTGCCCCTGGACTGTGGGGAGGCCAAGAGGGAAGGAACTAAAAGAGGCACTTGGACAACAGAGGGAATTGGAATATGACTGCAAATCAGGTGATAGTATAAAATTAGTGTTAATTTCCAAAGGCGGACAACGGTAGGTGATTATGCAGGAAACTGTTGCTATTTTTAGGAGATGCAGGTCGACATATTTCGGGGTGACCTGTCAGAATGCATGCAGCTTACTTCCAAATGGTTCAGGAAAACTGTGTGTATGTGTGTGTACCCACACACAAACACACACATACATGGACATGAAAAGAGAGACAAGGTTAAATATTCACAATAAATTCTCCATGAAGAAAATATAAGTATTTTTTAACAATACTCCACAATTTTTCTGTAGGTTTGTAAATTTCCCAAATATACAGTTGGGTAGAAAAAAAAAACACAGGGCAAAACCACATTCCTTTGATGGCAACTTGTAATAAAAAGATAAAGAACACTACGCATTAGGGGGTAGTAGGTCTTTAACAAGTGACTGCAGTTCTGATCCATTTCAGAACCTATGACTATACCTGTATCCATCAACACAACATTCTTTTCATAGTAATAGTTTTATGATACTTCCCTACACTTTGCACAATAGGAAAAGAGTGTCCTCTGCCTGAAATGCTCGTCCCTCTCTTAGAGAAACGTTCCCAGATGTCACGGAAGAGATGAAATCCCTTTCACGTGCTTTAGAAAGCAGAGAAGCGATTATTAAAACTCACCCATAGCCCTGTTGCTATGAGCTAGCAGAACACGTGGCCTGTGTGATTATGAGATCAATACTGGCTTTCCCACCAGAGGTCAGTCTCTGGTCTCTGCTCACCTCTGAGTCCTCCTTCCCAGTACAGGGCCTGGCACACAGTAGTCATCAATAAACTTGTTAACTGAATGAGATATGCAAAATCCTATAGGGCAGAGACCCTATTAGACTATAATCAAGGCCCAGCCTGTACTAGTCACAGCTGTATCCTTGAGTCCAGCACAGTGCCTGGCACACAGTAAGCCTTGGATAAACACTTATCACTGAAGGGATGTTCCCTCCTGCTCAGACCAAGCACAGCACACACAACATTCTGCACACAAATGAGACAAAGTCCCAGAGCTGGGGAAAGCTTTAACCCAAGTTCAGGTACTCTTCTCCCACCTAGAGAACAAAATTCTCAAGACCCTCCCCATTCGCACCCCAGCGGAACACCCCAGGCAAAACCAGCACTTAATAAATGTATCTTGATGATAACCATACCTCAGGTGGTCCCATGAGCACTTCAATTGTTGGGGTTCAGAGGCCTCCCACCCCACCCTTGCGTAGCTCTCTGAGTCCAATTCTTGGCCCCTGGAATTTAAAAAAGTTGATTTACCTCCAGGGAAAGTGTCAGGCTGCTGTCTGGCAAGAATCGCCTATCAGATTCCCCAGGAGACATTAGGACAGAGCCTGTGGCTTTCACTACCACCACCCATCTCACCTGGGGGGGCCTGGGCTGGGTTTCCTCTTTGCCAGGTGAGTGTGGGCCAGAGACCAAAACCCTGCAAACACATTCTTTTCCTAACTTTTGTGCTCCAAAAAATAAAACAAACTTGTTATTGCCCTCAAGTCGATCCCCTACAGGGCAGAGTAGAACAGCCCCATAGGGTTACCCTTGTGCTAAAAGAGTTGTATTTCTCGGTGCCACCTTCACGTGCTGTGTCCACTAGAGACCCTTCACCTCTGTGTGTTCCTAAATGTTTCCCAAGTACCCACTGCCTGTCAGGCACTGTGCAAGGCCCTTCCTCAAGCCTTCTTGTCTCCCATAACATATCTAGGCTGTAGGCTGCTGGAACGTCAGGTCCACATCTGACTGTGTCCCTCTGGAAGGTCAGGTTTACGTCTGACTGTCCCTCTGGAAGGTCAGGTCCATGTCTGACTGTGTCCCTCCAGCTGTCCCAGAATTGAGAAGACACACAGGTCCCTCTGTCCTCATGCGGCTTACAGGCATTTTAAACAAGAGACCTCAAATGTTAGGCCTGAAAGGGATCTTATCTATCAGCCCTCTTCTTTTTTTAGCCCAGTAAGGAACCAGAGAAAGTAGTAAAGAGACACACCCAAAGTTGCACACGCAGCAAGAGGAGAAGGCAGAATTCACACAGGGGTTTTTCAATTTGCAGTCCAGTGTTCTTTCCCCAGGGGAGTCTCTGGCTGAACAAAAACCTTTACAAAGATACCTGATCTTCCCACTTGTTTCAACTCACTCACCCTAGGTTTTCTGTCTGTTGCCCCCAAGTAATATTTTAGTTCCTAACTAAAAGATAAGGAGCCCTGTGGAACAACAGTTAAGCCCTCAGCTGCTATGCTGCTAAGCAAAAGGTTGGTGGTTCGAGCCTACCCAGTGGCTCCACGGGAGAAATACCTGACAATTCCCTCCTGTGAAGATTAAAAAAATCAAAACCAAAACAAAACCTGTTGCCATTGAGTGGATTCCGACTCATACTGACCCTATACGATAGAGTATAACTGCCCGATAGGGTTTCCAAGGAGCAGCTGGTAGATTCAAACTGCTGACTTTTTAGTTAGCAGTGGAACTCTTAGCCACTATGCCACCAGGACTCCCTGCAAAGATTACAGCCTAGAAAACCCTATGGGGCAGTTCTACTCTGTAACACGGGGTCGTTATGAGTCGGAATTGACTAAATGGCAGCCGACAACAACTAAAACATGCTAACGTGTACAAAAGTCCAATGTTGGTCCTTTGGTGACTTTGTCTTCCTGTCCTAGTCATACAGCTGAAACACAGGGAGGTGCCTGAAAGAGCTCTCAGCCAGCCCACCCCAGGTGTGTTCTGTGCTACAGCAGATGTGGGGGCTGCACATGGAGCACCCCCCATGCACACTGCCTAGTGGGTCCTGCAAGAGGGTCCCGCTTACTGAGCTCAAGCCAGCACTGCCCACATGTTTCCCAGCAATGCCCATTAACATCCTGATGACCCAGTTCTAAGGAGCCAACTCGGGAAATGCTGATGGGATCCCAGAGGGAGATACTGAGGCTCCCAGAGGTGAAGGGCCTTATCCAAGGTCACAGAGCAGGTGCCTTAGGGCCAGAGCCCCAATTCAGGGGAGTTTACACACCCAGCTCTCAGGCTCCCTGTGGGTTTCAAGGTCAGTAGCTGAGCCTCTAGTGGGTAGGGGAGGTGGGGCAGGTGCCACACAGCCCTCTGGGCAGTGAATACAGAGAAAATAAAAACCAGTGACCAAAACAGTACGGGGAGAACTACGAGATTAAAGCTGATAAAGGGATCAAGGAGGAAAGAACAACTAACAGCAAGCAGTGAGGGAAACCAACACACCTAAAGGGGAGGGCCTTCTCACATGCTGTGCAAATCAGCTTAACTCCGCACCTTGAAAACAGAGCAGGCTGCTGGGCAAATCTCAATTTTGGATGAAGTCCTTCCTGTTGCCATTTATAGATTAAATTAAAAAACAAAAATCTAACCATTGCCGTTGAGTTGATTCCAACTCACAGCGATCCTACAAGACAGAATAGAACTGCCCTATGGGGTTTTCAAGGAGCTATTGGTGGATTCGAACTGCTGACCTTTTGGTCAGCAGCTGAAGGCTTAACCTCTGCGCCACCAGGGCTGCAGGTCATCTACAGATTAGATTCAGTTTTCTTGTCAATGCAGTCCACTAAAGCCACACGCAGGCCCAGGGCCTACTGCCTGCAGGGCCCTGTGCCAGGTGTCAGGGATTGCTGCACAGACAAAGCTCTGCCTTCCGGAGGCTGAAGTCTAGCACAGCCCACCGTGCACAACGAGATCAGACCACTGTGATCTGTAGGGTTTTCACTGGCTGATTTTTAGAAGTAGATCTCCAGGCCTTTCTTACTAGTCCAGCTTTGTCTGGAAGCCCCACTGAAACCTGTCTAGCACCACAGCAACACACAAACCTTCACTGACAGGCGGGGTGGTAACTGCACAGGAGGTGCATCGGTTGGGAATTGAACCCAGGTCTCCTGCAAAACACATCTGGCCTGTCAATCTCCTGGTAAGACAATCTCCCTAGGTCTTTACTCTGTGTAAACTAAAAACAAGCAAGCAAACAGAAATGAAAACGGCAGGCCTTACTGGGTGCTAACTATATACCACATGATTTATAATGATTAACTCAGGACACCCCCCCGACTACCGAGTGAGGGCAATGCTATTATTATCCCATTAACCAACAACTGAGGATTTCATTTAACCAGTGCTCTTAGCATGTGCAACTGCCTCTTCTCACGGGACTCTGAATTCCCTAAGAATAGGGACCATATCTTAAAAGAGTTTTGTCTCTGGGGCCCTCAGTAGTAGTCAACAAATGTCCACCAAAGGAATAATCAATAATTGTTCAACGGATTGGTTTCCTTCAAGGTATTATCTGCTAATAAGTTCTATATTTGGGACCAGAGAGGGTCATTCTCCTGATAATCACACAAGAGGTAACTGTGGAAAGAGCTAGAACCAGACCGCGGGAGACCTGGCTTGTCTCTGCATGAACTCAGGCAATCACTTTGTCACTCTAGATCTGTTAGCTTAAAACTTTAACGAAGAGTTAAACAAAATGAGCCCAGGATCTCTTCCAGCCCTAAGTTTTTATGTCTCTGAAATGCATTATGGGGACAGGGGAACTTAGTGGAGGTCTTTGAAGTTGTTGGGAACCCTGGTGGCGTAGGCTACTAAGCAAAAGGTAGGCAGTTCAAATCTACCAGGCGCTCCTTAGAAACTCTATGGGTCTGTTCTATTCTGTCCTATAGGGTCACTATGAGTCAGACTCCACTTGACAGCAACAGGTTTAGTTTTGGTTTTTTTGAAATTGTACTCTCCTGCTTTTAGAATGAGACCCAAAGTTAGGGGAGGGTGCTTGATCAAGTCTATCTGGAGTGAGTGAAGTACTTCCTCTCCCTCCATAGCTCAGTGGGCGGATTTATCCTGATAAAGTAGATTTACTCCCCATGTGACTTCCTCCCCCAGACAAATATGCTCAACCCGGAAAACCCCTTCCCAGAGAAGCATTTTGGATGAATGTCGGTGAGGGCTGGCACACCCAAGTTGTACACAAGAACAGAGGTGCTGGTGACATACAAGAGCCCACGTTCATATGCCGGATGGGGATGAAACCCCAAACTACCACTTTTAACTCCCACACTCTCCTCTGGGGAGATCACAGATGCTGAACAGCAACTGAGTGTGATCAAGGCAACCGCAAACGTGGGCACGATGACTCCAAAGCTAGGTCCACAAGGAGAACTCGTCACTCAGCAAATGTAAGTCTGTTTGTTACTCATCGTGAGTACACAGTGAGACACAGTGCTTGTAGTTTGGAGTAGTTTTGAATGAATCTCTGTCATCTAATGGCCATAAAATGGGGTTAACAACATTACTCCCTACTTTACAGGACCATTGTGAGGAGTAAATGAGATAAGAACATCAAATGTTCCATAAAGCCTGACACGCTGTAAATACTCAAATTGTTGCCCATGATGGTAATGATGATGATTGATGGTGATGATGACGGTGATGGTGATAATGATGGATGAAACTACCTAAAGTAGGGAAATCCAAAGGACGGCTCTTCAATAACCTCTCGGAAAGTCAAAAGTGAAGCAGGTAATTCTGTGAAGAACTATCCAGGAAAAACACACTTGGATACTTTTCAGAAGAGTAAACAACATGGTGGCCACTCCTGGAAAGAACCACCAAGGCTGCCCAGGATCCAGGCGTCTCAGGATGAGTTACTGGGTCCCTATGAGAACGGTGGCTCACCAGCACCACTGGGAGATGGAACCAGGTAAGATAGTGACCAAGAAGATGAACTTCCCCAGAATAAAGAGAAGAAGAAGAAATTATAACCATGGAGAGACATCACTGTTCACTCATCAGACTGGCAACACTTAAAGAGCTTGAAGACCTGAGGTGTACCAGAGGGAGGGTAAATGGGAAATCTGGCCCTCTGTTGATGAGTGCTGCTTTTTAGAGAACAATGTGGCAATATATATTAAGATCTTAAATGCATACCCAGAATGGCCCGGCAACTCTACAGCTCAGTATCCACCTTAGAGATTTAGCTGCCAGTGTCCCCAAGGAGGCTGTGATGTTTATTTAATCTTATGTGTCACCCTGGCTAGGCTACAGTGCCACTTTATTTAATCAAACACTCATCTGGGTGTTTCATGAAGGTATTTAGTAGATGTGGTTAATATTTGCAATCAGTGGACTTTAAATAAAGGAGATTATCCTGGATAAAGTGGGCGGGCCTCATCCAGAAAAGGCCTTAAGACCAAGAGAAGAAATTCAGCCTCAAGACTGCAGTTTCCAATCTGCCAGCCTGCCGTACAGATTTCAAACTTTCTAGTCCCTATAGTCACATGAGCCAATTACCTTAAAATAAATTATGTATGTGTGTATATATGTACATATATATATACACACACACATATATATATATATACACACACACACATACCCTGGTGGTGTAGTGGTTAAGAGCTACGGCTGCTAACCAAGAAGTTGGCAGTTCAAATCCACCAAGCATTCCTTGGAAACCCTATGGGGCAGTTGTGCTCTGTCCTATAGGGTTGCTATGAGTCAACGGCGATGGGTTTATTTTTATATATTATATATATATATATATATACATGTATGTGTGTGTGTATATATACATATACACACACACATACATAGTTGGTGGTTCAAATCAGTACAGCAGCACCATGGAAGAAAGGTCAGATGATCTGTTTCTGTAAAGATTACAGCCAAGAAAATCCTACAGTGCTCAGTGCTACTCTGTTACACATGAGGTCACCATACATTGGAATCAACGCGATGGCAAGTTTTTTTTTTTTTTTTTTGTAAAACAGAAAAAACCAGTTGCCATTGATTGATAGATGTACAAAGACATATGTAGATATATCAATACACATTTATATTTTAATTTATATATATTATCTACACACACACATACATATTTATGGGGGGACATAAAATGTTGTTATCTCCAAATTCTTGAGGCTGTCCACTGATGTGAACAGGCTGAAATGAAATCCTGTATTGCCTTTAATGGTTACATGCAGGTTTGTTTTTTTTATTTTAAATTTAATGAATTTTTAAATTAATTAAGATATTTTTACCTTTCCTTGTTTTCTTCCATCCCCCTGCAGCCACACTGGTTCATCACCGTGGAACTGTCCATAGACACAGCAGGGCAGGCCCAGGTCTTCTTTCTTAAAAAGCAAAACAATCAATGTTTAAAACCTGGGTGCATTTTTGTTACAAACATTCAAATAGCTGCATTAAATAGGTAAAAGGTGACTATGTCAAACCAAAATCCGTTCTCTCTTTCTCCCATAGCTTATAGAGGTTTATCCCAACCCACGATATTTTCAATCACCTCAGAGGCATGCGAAGGCTGTACGATGAATAAGGAAGACAGGAGAAGGATTGACACCTTTAAATTATGGCATTGGTGAAAAATACTGAATATAACACCAACTGCCAAGAGAATGAACAAATCTGTCTTGGAAGAGGTGTAGCCAGAATGCTCCTTAGAAGCAAGGATGGCGAGGCTTCATCTCACATACTTCGGATATGTTATTAGGAGGGATCAGTCCCTGGAGAAGGACTTCATGCTTGGTAAAGTAGAGGGTCAGCGAAAAAGAGGAAGACCCTCAGTGAGATGGATGGACACAGCGGCTGTAACAAGGGGCTCAAGCATAGCGATGATGGTGAGTTTGGCGCAGGACCAGGCAGTGTTTAGTTCTGTCGTGCACAGGGTCACTAATGAGTCAGAACTGACCCTAAGGCACCTAACAACAACAACATCAGCAGGGAGCACATTTCCCAGGCATCCTTGCAACTAGGTGCAGCCAGCTGTCTCAGTTTTCAATAGACTGTGAGAGAAAGTGATGTGCGCCACTTCCCCATCTGGGTCTAAAGACATGGGCATACCTTGTTCACCTTCCCACGACCTGGAACTTGGTTCTGACCATGCAGATGATGACAGTGCCCTCGGAGAGTAAGAGCAACAAGACAGAAGGCAACTGGGCCTGTGACTGGCTGTGTGGAACAGACACCCCACTTACCTTGGAATTACTACTACCTTAGAGAGATTCCTCTGTTCTTTAAGTTACTATATTACTGGGTCCTATTTTTATGGCTGGACTAAAGACAGACTAGGGAGAAAGGCCTGGCCATCTATTTCCAAAAATCAGCCAATAAAAACACTGAATCAACTGGGGATAGTGCACAGGACCAGGCACCATTCTGTTTTGTTGTGTATGGGGTTGCCGTGAGCCGGGGGCCAACTCGACCACAGCTAACAGCAACAATCCTTATCCCAGTTGGGACTATCACTGCGATCCTAACACTGGGGCCCTCCTGAGAACAGATTTAGTAGTTTAGAGCTTGGGAAAATCTCTGTCTATGGAGACTGGTGGGGCCAAACTATTTTTAGTCACAATTTCCATATAACCACATGCAATTTCAAGGGATCCTGGAGTGTAATAGGTACTTAATCAGTATTTGATGAATGAGGGGTGTTGTTGATAAGCATGTAATATCTTCCAGTGTGAACACCCTCAAGGGCAGGGCACCTGGACAGAACCAGGAACACAGCAGGCATCCACAAGTATGAACAGTGAGCTTCATGTCACAAAATGACAATCTGGAAGGGTAAAGCACCATCGAGGGCACAGGATACCCACGTCCAGGGGCTCAAGTCTACGTGCTCAGGGGATAATGGGTTGAGGCAGACAGACCAAGAGAGAGCTAGAGAGAGAATATTCCAGTGGGATTCCACCCACTACTCCACTCCTGAGCACCTGCCCCAGGTGAGTCTTAGACAGGATGAGGGCTTCCCTCTTAGGCTCAGGTACTGCATTCCTCACCACTCTGGGTGTGGTGGAGCCCTGGAGCCACAGTGGTTAAGAGCTTGGCTGCTAACCAAAAGGTCGGCAGTTTGAATCTACCAGCAGCTCCTTGGAAACCCTATGAAGCAGTTCTTCTCTGTCCTATAGGGTCACTATGAGTTAGAATCAACTCAATGGCAATGAGTTTTGGTTTGGTCTGGGTGTGGTTATAAGTAGATTCTCTTTATACAGCATGGCCCCAACATAAACCAGCTACTTCATCTTAACCAAAGAAATAGCATCGGTTTCCACGCTGGGAGAACTGGCTGTGCTGACCATCTTGAGGGCTGGTGAGTTGGTCTTCAATGTGGCACCGGGGGCAAGGGGGTGCTCAGGGTGATTTTGACCATCTGGATCTTGCATGCTAGTGCTGTCTTTATGGCCCAGAGCCACGACGTCAACTGTTTGACTCTGAGCCTCAAAGGCCTGCTGGGTCACATCTCCTGCCCATCCTCCTCCATCTGCCTCACCTCAGGTCTGGCCTTCTCTCAGATCAAAGCCCTGTGTGTATAAGCTCCCAGATTCAGGTGAGCAGGACCAGCTACCTGGGACCCCTGCCCCCCAAGGCATTGGACAGAGTCAGAGTTGGGGAGAAGCCGGGCTGCAGCCCACAACTCTGCTCTTTCATTTAACTTGCCAATAGTGCACATGAGATATTCTTAGCATCTGGAGCCCTTTCTGGGGCTGGTAGTTCTGGCTTCCATCAGAGCGAACTTCATCAGCTGAGGCATGTACATTACTGAAGTCTGCCAGGGGGAAAGGAGAGAGTAAAGATGTGGATCCTGGACGAAGGGAAGGAGTGTGGGGTGAGCACTGAGTCCCAGAGGTGGCCACTACATGCCGTCAAAGAGGGTGAGGAGAGAAAGCGAGCACCCTTCACCTGGGTTGCTTCTGCAGCTGGGACACCTTAGGCTGCTCCACCTTGGCCTGGACACCAAGTCTGCTCAGCCGTACCAAGCTCATCTGCAGTGTGGTAACTGCCGCAAAGGGATTTCACACCCACATCTCAAAATGATGCCAGCCGCCGGGCTCTCCTCAAAGCCGTATTTCCCAAGCAGCTGTGAGGGGCTGGAGCTTGCCCCTGGAGCTCATTCAGGGTCAGGATTTTAGGCTTTTCTCTCCCCAAATGGGGGAAGGTGTTCTGTAGATGGGGTTCCTGGGTGGTTCAAATGATCTACCCAGAGGTGCCTCGGAAGAAAGCCCTGGCAATCTACTCCCCAAAATTAGCCACTGAAAACCCTGTGGAGCACAGTTCTGCTCGGACACAGACGGGGCTGCTGTAAGTCAGAATCAACGCCACAGCGACTGGTTGATTTCCTGTTTTTTTTTTTTTTTGTAGACAGCCATGGGTGAGCCAGCCCTCTTCAGCCTTGTGGCAAAGGGCAGACACCGGGGGGCACCATTTCTGCACTGAGATTTCCCAGTGGTGAGGGATCCCCGAGAGCCAGGCACTGATACGGATCGTTGTTGTTAGTACTGTTAGTGCCCTCGAGTCGGTTCTGACTCACGGCGACCCCACGTGCAACAGAACAGAACACCGCCTGGTCCCGCACCAGCCTCAGTCGTTGCTATGCTTGAGCCCACTGTTGCAGCCACTGTGTCAATGCACCTCGCTGAGGGTCTTCCTCTTTTCCGCTGACCTTCTACTTTACCAAGTATAACGTCCTTCTCCAGGGACTGGTCCCTCCTGACAACATGTCCAAAGGATGTGAGATGTAGTCTCCTTATCCTTTTTTTGACATGGATTATCTCCTTTAGTTCTCACAGTGGCAGCCTTACTCTACAGATCAGGAAACTGCGGCACAGAAAGGGTAAGATTCGGCAAAAGTCACACAGATAACAAGTGGTAAAGGCAGGATTTGAACCAGACATTTATCCCAGGAGCCCACGTTCCTAACCACTGTATTTAATGTGTACAGTAAAGCTCAGTAACCACTGAATAAATGAATGAACACATGAATGAATGAACAAATTACACAATCTCGAAAGCAGTTCTGGATAATGGGGCTGTAGGGGGGCAGTGTCTCAGGGCTCTGCTGGGAGCCTGACCTCACCCACCCTCTATGCAAACCAAGAGGGTGATATTCCCAGACCCTCTCAAAGCAGCAGTTAGCTCCCTACACACTCGGAACCTTCAGCTGCCAACTTCTGCAGAACGGAATTTATATACTTCATTCCATGGTGGCAACAACCACAGACACCGCCAGCTCAGGGCCTCATACTTACAGGCAGTAAACCTGGGGCGCCACGCACAGAGGTTCAGCCCGTCCACCAGGACCCCACAGGGAAGGCAGCATTACACCCATTTTACAGACAACGAAACCAGAGCTCCAAGAGGTTGTGCCTTGCTTAAGGTCACAGGAGATTAAAGGAGAATGATTTTCAAATCTGAGCAGGCTGGCTGCAAAGCTGGGGCTTTTCCCAACAGTTAAGGTACCCACCACCAACCCAGGTCAATCGGAAGGTTATGAAGATGAGATAACCACCGTTCTAACCCTTCAGGCGGAAAGTTCTCTGCTGACCCGAGGTCTATCGGTATTTCCAACGAGGGATTCCAACTCTCCCCAGCTAGAAACCACCGACTCGTTCCTCTCCTCAGCTGGCTGGAGCTTCACTGACCAGCATTTGCTGAGCATCGACCTCCTGCAAGGCACCAATGTGTCTGTAGGACACCAAGTCCTGTTAATCCTTCATTCAAAAATATCTCTTCCTAGGAAACATCCGGTGTTGGTGACGGCGTGAAGCAACCAGAACTGCCCCAAGCTGCTGCTGGTAGGCGCATAAACTGGTCCAACCACTCTGGAACACTGTGGCAGTATCAGCTTGCATTCGCTCCTAGGTACGCAGGTGCACTGAGAAATATGTTCTAGAACGTTCTCAGTAGTGATAGACCTAACAGCCCTGTTGTGGTTTCCTATTGCTATTTACCACAAACTTAGTGGCTTTAGGTGCTGTCTCATTAGGGGGAAAGCAACTAGGAGTATACAGCAAGGTGTATATAAATTTATGTAGGAGAGACTGACTTGATTTGTAAACTTTCACTTAAAGCATACATACCTGCATTTCTTGGCTTGTAGCACCCTTCCTCCATCTTCAAAGTCTATTCCAACTCATAGTAACCCTATAAGACAGAGTAGAACTGTCCCATAGGGTTTCCAGGGAGCAGCTGGTGGATTTGAACTGCTGAACTTTTGGTTAGCAGCCGAGCTCTTGACTATTGCACCACCAGGGCTCCTCAAAGTCAGTAGCATCTTCAAATCTCTCTTCTTTCTCATCTCTGCTCCTGGCATCATATCTCCTTCTCTGAACCTGACCTTCCTGCCTCTCTCTTACACAGATCCTTGGGACTACATTGGGCCCACCCATCTCAATACCCTTAACTGGATCACAGCTGCGAAGTCCTTTTGGCCGTGTAAGGTAACATATTCACAGATTCCAGGGATTAGGATGTTGACATCTTTGGTGTTGTTGGGAGCCACGAAGTCGATTACAAATCCCAGTGACCCTACAGGACTGAGTAGAGCTGCCCCACAGGGTGTCCAAGGCTGCAATCTTTACAGAAGCAGACTGGCACATCTTCCTCCCATGGAGCCACTGGTGGGTTTGAACTGCCGACCTTTGGGTTACGGCTGAGTACGTAACCGCTGCACCACCAGGGCTCCTTGGACATCTTTGAGGGGAGGGGGCATTATTTGGCCCATCCCAAGCCCCAAACCAAAAGCTCCCCAAATATCCATCCACAGTAGAATGAATAAAATAAGTGGTGGTCATTCACAGTGATGAGAACGGATGGCCTACAAGTACACATGACAAAATAAGATGACACCGACGAGACAATGTTGAGCCAAACATGCCAAACACAAAAGTGCACACTGTATGAGGCATAAAGTACAAAAATGGGTAAAACTACCCAAGCTGTTGGCGGTCAGGATGGCGAACACAGTGGGGGAGGGGAGCGATGGCTGGAAGAGTGTTTCCAGGCGCTGCTTACGCAGGTGTGCTCAGTTTGCGCAAACCCACCATGCAGTACAGTTACGTGATCTCTGCCCTTTTCTGCAACTCAGTTCTGCTCCAATAAGAAGTCTGAAGAAATGTGTCTGCCTTTCTCATCCTTCCTACTCCACAGGCCTATGCCATCTTGCCTCTGGATGAGCAGACCCCACTGACCTCCTCAACACCCCCTACCCTGCCAACCTTTGACCTCTGGACTGACCTGGAATGCTCCTGGCACCTGCCCTCCTCTGCAGCTCCTTCTCTCTTCCACCCACCTCTCACCCCACTTGATGCCCACAGCAGGCCCCGTCTCTTCCCGGGAGCCCCCCACAAACACTCCCCTGCACCAACTTCCGTAGAACTTGAAATACAAACCACTTAATTGCTACTGTCATGTATTATTAATTGCTTGTACACGAAAACCTGCAAAATTCAGAAACTGTGTAAGGCGGAAACCTGTCAGAGAAGGAAAACTGGAATATTTTCCACTAAAAGGAGCGATAGAAAGATGCTAAGACTGCACCCTGTCAAAGGCAGAAAGCTTGCAAGACCCGGAAAAACAAGGCAGTCCCATCTTGTTCTGGCTCTCACAGGTTTCACTGCAGCATCACACGCCTTAGTCAAATCTCCCCAAAAAGATGGTAAATGTCTCAGCAGCAGAAGTCAGGTCTGGCACAGTCACTTCTCCTCCTAGTTCTGGCTGCATGTGAACTTCCAATGCTGGTTAATTACTACCACTACTAACAGTCAGCGTGTGTGGAGCACCTATGGGCCTCAGGGTCACATGACCTCATGTCCCCTCCCCATCCTATCCTCGTGTCCCCTCCCCTACCCTATCCTTATGCCCCCTCCCCCACCCTATCCTCATGTCCCCTCCCCATCCTATCCTATCCCCTCCCCATCCTATCCTGTCCCCTCCCTACCCTATCCTCATGTCCCCTCCCTACCCTATCCTCATGTCCCCTCCCCCACCCTATCCTCAGGTCCCGTCCCCCACCCTATCCTCATGTCCCCTCCCCATCCTATCCTATCCCCTCCCCATCCTATCCTGTCCCCTCCCTACCCTATCCTCATGTCCCCTCCCCATCCTATCCTATCCCCTCCCCATCCTATCCTGTCCCCTCCCTACCCTATCCTCATGTCCCCTCCCTACCCTATCCTCATGTCCCCTCCCCCACCCTATCCTCAGGTCCCGTCCCCCACCCTATCCTCATGTCCCCTCCCCCACCCTATCCTCAGGTCCCGTCCCCCACCCTATCCTCATGTCCCCTCCCCATCCTATCCTATCCCCTCCCCATCCTATCCTGTCCCCTCCACACAAATAACAACATATTAAAACTCTTCATCAAATAACATCTTTTCATCTTCAGATCCAAATCAGGGCACGCCCTCTGGAAACTTTTGCGAAAGCTCTGCGAGTTCCTTGCTCTGCATCAGGCTTGGCATTCAGCAGGCTTTATAAACATTTATCAGCAAACGACAGTCAGGGCTTGTACTCCAGGCTTTTATCAGCACAGGGAGAGAGCTAGATACATTTTTTTCTCGATGTCCGCCAACCTCAGGGTCAGAGCCAAGGTCAGGGCTGGAGGCTCATTGGACAACTCAGCTACAACCCAAGGTCCCAAGCCACCTGTTACAGATGACCTCACCTCTCCAATGGCCAAGAAACATGGCCCAGAGCCCCTGGCTAAAAACAAGGCCACCACCCAAGGGCTGCTATGATCCTAAACTGGACCAGAGACAATGATACAGAAAGCTGTCCACCATGGGAGCATCAGGTGGTGGCCCACGATGCCAACAGGCAGCTCAAACCTGTGGCATTCCCTCCCAGTGCTCTGCCTGGCTGGAGACCCAGCATCCAATCCGGTTGTTTCCAAGCATCTGCTCATTCTAGTGCTTCCAAGATGGCCCCACAGCAGCCCCATGGATGCAGATGAAAAGTGCTTGTGCCTCAGGAGGCAGAGGCTACTTACTGAAAAGACGTACCCAAGGAAAAGCAACCAAAATGCCCATCAACAGGGGCCTGGGTAAACAATGACCACTTGGTGTGGAATACTACCCAGCATTTATAATAGCCAAGCAGACCCAAACCCGCTGTCACGGGAAAAGAACTCAACCTAACCTTGTAGGAAAATAGCAGGAACAATGGATAAGGTACATAACATTCCCATCAGAAAAGCCCTCCATATTCCTAGAGGTATGCGTACCTGCTGGCATGGTGCACTACAGCCACCACACACCAGCCTGAGGGAGCCTACGAAGCATGTCTTTCCAGCTTCATGTTCGGTCCTGTATGTTGGTGGCCTGACATTGGCCGTAGTGGGAGTACTCAAGCCATGGCAACCGGCAAGCACCACGAGTCATGACTTCCCCCTTCCCCCGCCCCGAGAGCTGCTTGTTCAACATTTATGGGCACACCACCATATGTTTTCTGTTTTTGTCAGCCATCAGCGAGTTGGCCCCGACTCATGGCAACCCCATGTACCACGGAATGAAATGCTGCCCGGTCCTGTGCCATCCCCACGACTGGCTGCAGACTGAACCACTGTGACCTCCAGCCAATCCCATGTCCCTCCTCAGAGACAGCCACTTAAAAATAATTTTGGGATATGTCTTCCAAGCTTTTAAAAATATATTTATATACACACAATCAGTGGCAGAATTCTCACCTTTCATGAGGGAGACCTGGGATCAAATCCGAGGCAATGCACCTCATATGTAACCACCACCTGTCTGTCAGTGGAGGTCTTACATGTTTTAGCAGAACTTCCAGACTAAGACAGACTAGGAATAAAGGCCTGGTGATCTATTTCTGAAAAGCAGCCAATGAAAACCCTATGGATTACAGTGGTCTGATTCACAGTTGATCATGGGAACGATGGAAGACCATGTAGAGTTTCATTCCATTGTGCATGGGGTCACCATGAGACGGGGATCAACTTCACGGCAGCTAACAACAACAGTAAAAACCCCACAGAGGGTTACTGACTGCCCCACACTAGCTGGGGCACGTGGGATGTGGGGCCAGCTTAGGGGACCCATGGATTCACTACTCCCCAACCTCCAGCCCTCTCCAGAAAACACATTCATTTAGCAGAACAATGAGACTAAAAGGTTGTTTCTTTCTTTTTTCTAAGAGATTCTAGTTTTGTTTTCTTAAGTTAAATACAAGTAGGATATGATTCCACCACACCACAGTTCCACGATAACATAATTTCACATAAGCTACTAAAACATCTGGACTGTAAAAACACAATGCAGACAGCCAACAAGGGAGGCCTTGGGCTCTGAACTTAGACTGCTGGCTTTCTAATCTCACCTCTACCACTTAGCAACTCTGAGGCCTTGGGCAAGGAATGTCCCTGTGCCTCAGTTTCCCCAACTGTAAAACAGAGTCATAACAGTGTCTGCCTCATAGGGATTTTGTGGGGATTCAAAGAAAAAATGCAAGCAAAGGCTGAGTGTCATAATTACCTCACCTACTTTACAAAAAAAAAAAAAAAACACATGAACAAGGAGAGAGGCTCTCAGAGGGGTTAAACAGCTCATCAGAGGTCCTACGGTGAGTAAGCTCCAGATTTGACATTGTATTCAGCTTTTAGGGGTTCTGGGGAGTTAGAAGAGAGGAACCCTCTGCTGGAATGAAGCTAACCCAGGGTCTCTGGGGTCAACGGCCCAGGAGATAGAATCTGAAGCCCTCAGGAGTTGAGATGCTGAGCAAGCGGGAGGATGAGAAGAAGGTGGAAAGAGAACTTCCAAAGAATATAAAAATACCCATCAAGGAACCATCACAGACCCACCCAAAAGGCAAGACTGCACAAGCACAGAGATCTGAGGAGGCAATAAACTAGCCTCCTTAGCCACAGTCTTGAAGAAAGCAACTTCACTGATGGCAGCCCTAGGTGAGGCTGTGAGAGCTCCAGCCCCTTCCTGGTGGCCCAGACACACAAAGGCCTTCAGCCCCTCCAGCCTCCCACCTGTTCCCTCCCCTCTCCAAAGGATCCAGGAGCCATAGCTTGGATCTGCTGTGTAAGATCCCCTCCAGGATTTCAGATCCCTACACCTCCTCCCCAGGAGACACACACCCATGACACACATACACACAAGAAACAAGGATGAAGAATGAGTGTATGGAGTCCAGCCAGCCAAGTCACGAGTGCAGCACTGGTCTCTATGCCAGCTGCTGAACCTTACCTACTGCTTGGGCTGAGGAGAATGAACTGAGGCGGCATGTCTTCCACCATAATGGGACCTCTATCACTCAGCTGACCCGCACATGCCAGGAACATGACTTCGCCTTCCCCAAAGCCCATCCAGAAACTCGCAGGAGGCAGGGAGTTAGGGATGAAGGAGGACCCTTCTGTTTGGCTGTCACCAGTCCTCTGTATCCAGGCAGGGGTGGATGACACCCTGTGCAGATGCTTCCAAAGGTTAAGTGCTTGGCTGCTAACCAAAAGATCGACTCTCCATGGAAGAAAGGTGTGGAAGTCTGCTTCCGTAAAGATCACAGCCTTGGAAACCCTATGGGGCAGTTCTGCTCTGTGCAATAGGGTCACTATGAGTTAGAATTGACTCGATGGCAACAGGTTTTTGTTTTTTTTTAATGGGGCTTCTGGAGACAAAGCCTGGCCCCTGAGCCCTGTGTTCTGCTGAGGCAGGAGCAGCTGCCCCCACTGTCCTCCTCCCAAGGGGCAGGCAGGGAGATTGAGACCACAAGCCAAGGCAAAGTTGGAGACTTAGGCCCCCAAGATATTGGGGCATCGGCTGCGATGAAGACGCTTACCCTTGTGTAATTACCAGTGGAAGCAGAGTTCAGAACAGCCGAGCGTTTTTAATTCCTGCTGACAACCGGAGGGAGAAACTGCTGTCACCCAGAAACCCCGCCTGGTGACCTGGCACCAAGAAAAGGTGCCTCACCCAACAGGGTGGGACGAGCCAGAGGCTGAGCCTGAGGACAAGGCTGTGGTGTTTCCCTGGCAGAGTCACAGGACTTCAGAACCCACAGGTGTCCTGACATGGCTGGTTATAGGGGCATCAACAGACAGCACCATGCTAGGCCCCAGCCTGGGCCTCTGAATCAGGATCTCGGAATGTGGGCTGGCCAGGGCACCTGTATCTTAAAGATCCCTCCCAGGTGAGTGTAAGCCACCAACCAGCAGGGGCTGCTCCAAGCTGGATCAGTCCAGCCTGCTGGGGTTATTGTGGGAGGTCCAAGCCACGCAGTAGATGTTTCATTCATTCACACATTCCTTCATTCCAGGAACATTTACTCAGGGTCACATGTGTCTGGCTCGAAAAGACATAGTTCCTGCCTCAGACGCAGCAGAATGTTCTAAGCAGCAGGTTGACTGGGGAATGTCTCAGAAACGCAGGTGTCCAAGGCCTGTGAGGTAGACACCATTACAAGCCCCGTTACACAACTGGGGAAACTGAGGCTCAGAGACATTCCTTGCTCAAGGTCTCAGAGTGGCGGAGTGGCGGAGGTGAGATTAGGGCCCCAAGAGCCTCATTTCAGAACTAGAGGCTTGCTTCACTGTCTACACTGTAAGGATTTCTAGAATGTACATGTTTTAGTAAAAAATTAGTAGCTGACATGAAATCGTTATCATGGAATCCCAGTATCTTACAACCATGATTGGCCTGTGGTTTGGGTTCTAAGGGGCTTAGAATCCATCAGGGAAAACACAAGAAAGCCTGGCAAGAACAGAAATCAGCAACTGATGGCTGAGGAGGCAATTCCGACAGAGAAGTCATGTCTGGGGAAGCTGAGTGGCCTCCTGGCACCCAGGGAGGGAGAGGTCTCTATCTATCACCCAGCACCCAGGGAGGGTGAGGTCTGCATCACCCAGCACCCACCGTGTGCCAGCCCCTGGACTTCTGTTATCACTGCTCACAGCCACCATGACCCTACTGAGGGCTATTTTAACCCCCATCTTGCAGATGAGAACAGGGAGGCTCAGTGTGCAGGGAAATCCACCCCCTCCTCAGGGCCCAATCCCAATAGGTGGTGAGGCTGGGATTTGAACCCAGACGGCATAAGCTCTTGCTCTTTTCACTATCGCCACCTTCCCTTTCTCGAGTCTCAGGCTCAGGGAACACCACCTCTATCCAGCCAGGCTCTGAAGCCAGAAAAGCAGGAGGTGTCCTTGACTCTTCTCTCTCCTTACCCACTACATCCAGTCAGCTACTGGCCTGACCTTTCTCCCTCTACCCCTGCCTCTCTAACCCCACTGCTCACGCCTTCTCCACACACTGATGTGCAGCATTTAAGATACCAACTCAGTCAGACAGGCCACTCCCTTGCTTAAACCTCTGCACAGGCTTCCCACAGCTCTGAAGGTACAAATCCCCAGGAAGTCTCAGGGTCTTCCCACGGGCTGTTCTCTCTGCCTGAAAGCTGTTCCCTCTCATTCTCTAACTCCTCTCAGCTCTGAAACCAAAAACCAAACCAGTTGCCATCGATTTGATTCTGACTCATGACGACCCCACCTGTGTCAGAGTAGAGCTGTGTTCTGTAGGGTTTTCAATGGCTGATTTTTCGGCAGCAGATTGCCAGGCCTTTCTTCCAAAGAGTTTCTGGGTAGACTCAAACCTCCAACCTTTCAGTTAACAGCAAATGTGTTAACTGTTTGCATCACCCAGGGACTCCCTTTCTCAGCTCAGAGAGGCCTTCGGTGACCTACCAGACTGTCAGGCCCCCTATTTCCCCCAGAAAGCAAGGCCATGGAGCGGGGGCAGATCTATCCTGCTCAGGGCTGCGCCCCAGGGAACACAATGGGGGTTGGGGGCAGGTATGGGTGTGTCAGGGGGGTTGACTGACCACAAGACTGTGCAGCTAGTCTGAGGTCCAAGTATGGTGTCAGGAGAAAGGCTAAGCAGACAGGCTGGGGCCAGACTGGGAAGGGAAGACTGTGAACACCACAGAAAGGAGCATGGACGGAAGCCCATGGGCTTTGGACAGCTGTGGAGGCTCTCAGAAGCCGGGGAGTGCACCGAACAAATTCACACTCCCATGCTACTGCTGGAATTATCTATTTCTCTCATCTCTTTGAAAGCCAATCTGGCAATAGGTGTTGAAATTTCAAATCTACATCCCCGCAGACCCAGCAATGGCCAAGTCTGCGGATTCTGTTCTACAGATACAGGTGAGGACACAAGGATGAGTGTCAAGGATATTCACCGGAGCATCCTCCACAGCAGCAGAGATAGACAGCAACCTAAACGGCCCTCTGGAGAATAAATTATGGCAGACAAGTCCACAATTCCTTTTCCCAAAACTTGGAGCCAGATGTGTTTCAGAGTTCACCATTTGTTTGCATTATTGAAGGGTGATATGAAGCATGGAGTCCCTGGGAGGGGCAAACAATTAACATGCTCGGCTGCTAACAGAAAGTTTTGAGGCTTGAGTCCACCCAGAAACTCCTTGGAAGAAAGGCCTGGCGATCCACTTCCAAAACACCAGCCATTACAAACCCTACGGAGCACAGTTCTATTCTGACATACATGGGGTCACCATGAGCCAGAATCAACTCAACAACTAGCTCCGGGTTACTGGTTAATACGAAGCATGTATGGTACGTTACGTAACACGCCAGCAGGGTCGGGGCAGGGCTGTATCCTCACCTACATAAATATTTCTGCAGCTGAAGAAATTACTGTTTCTGCTAAATGCTCTAAATAATCTCTTGTTGACTCAGGTCAGGTTCTGCCACCAAATAAGTTTGCATCAAACTTTTTTTAAAAAACTTGTGGTTTTCCTGATTCCGTAACTGCAGATAAGGGATCGAGGACCCGTGGTCAGATGATGGCGTGATGATGCCAGCGAACACTGAGCCCCGACGTGTGCAGGCACTGTCCTGGGTGCTCTACCCACACTGACTCACCGCACCCCTTGTGGGCACAGGTGCGCTCTCCTATTCTAGCACGTCTAAACACCCTTCTCCACCCCCACTGCTAACATCTATTGAGCGCAGACTGTGTGCCACGTACTCCCCTAAGAGCTCTGTCTTCACTACCTCACTGAATCCACACGGCAGCCCAAGGAGGCTGAACTACTACTGTTATGTTACCTAGACGTATCCCTAATTTATCCTCTAGCATGCCCATAAACTGAAGCTCAGAGGGCCTGAGCCACCAGCCGGCGGGGTGTCCTAGATCCCGTGGCTCTCACGCTCACATTCTGCGGTATGTGAACACTAGCTGCCACCGTCCCTAGCATGGTCTCATACCTGAGATTCCAGGCAGTCTGCTCCTGAGCCCATACTCTTAACCCCTACACCTTGCTCATCCTTTCTTGATAAAATGCCTTAACTCCTTTACAGAACATGGAAGGCCACAAACACACATGCACATAAAAACCAAACCCTGCTAGTGTCCCATATTCGCTGCATTCAGACCCGCAACCAGGGCAGGGCTTACACTGTCCCCAAACAGCACTGCAACCTCAGCCTGGGAACAGCATGGTCTCCTGGCAGAGCACCCAAGCACAGGGCCAGAGACCATCTCCAGCTCAAACCACCCCCAGGGCACCACAGTCCATTCAGCTTGGAGATTTGCCCCAGCCAGCCAGCTACTGGGGCTGCCCCAGGCCATCTACGTAACAGGCTTTAATTTGTTGCTGAGGAGCAGCCCAGGGAGTGGGTGCAGGGTGATATGCCCAGACAAACAGAGGCAGGTGTGTTCTCCTGGCTGGATCCTCTCCAGCCTACCCAGTAACACCAGCTACCACCACCATTTAATCCTCGGTTTCACGTTCAGCTGGCGGAGGGCAGGCTCCTCCCCTCCCAGGCTGGGACGTTCCCGGGGGTCCGAGTAGAGCAAACCCTGGAAGGACCAGGTAGATGCACCCCTCTTTAACTAGCACCAGAACTAGGAAAGGCCACAGTCCCTCCTGAGCACTGGTCCTCTCTGCAAGGTAGGGACCATGCCAGGGAACAGTGGCAGCTAGTGCTCATGTGCCACAGGACGTGAGGGTGAGGAGGAACACACAGGAGCAGTTGCCACTGCCAGCACCTGGGCGGGGCACAGCTCCATGGCACGGAACCCGCAGGGCTCTTACCAGGCCTCCTCCTGGCCATCCCCTCCGGCCTGCCATGCCCTCTGCTTTGCTACATCTCCCCAGTCCTCCTCCAACGACTCTAAAAGAGGCTGGCATGTAGTTTATTTTTTTGTATACTGCAACAAAATAGTTTGCAACATACATAAAAGTGCACAAACCTTCAGCGTACAGCTCAAGGTTTTTTTTCTTTCCATTCTTCTTTTATTTTTATTTTTTTGTTGTGCTTTAGGTGAAAGTACAGCTCAAGTTAGTTTCTCATGAAAAATTTATATACGTATTGTTCTGTGACCCTAGTTGCAATCCCTATAATGTGACAGCACACTCTCCCTTTCCACCCCAGGTTACCCATGTCCATCCAAACAGCTCCTGTCCCTTCCTGCCTTCTCATCCTGCCTCCATGCAGGAGCCGCCCATTTGGTCTCATGTATCGGCTTGAACTAAGAAGCGCACACTTCAGGAGTGTTATTTTATGTTTTATAGTCCAGTCTAATCTTTGTCTGAAGAGTGGGCTTCGAGAATGGCTTTAGTTCTGGATTAACAGCGTGTCCGGGGGCCATGGCTTCAGGGACTCCTCCAGTCTCAGGTCATTAAGTCTGTTCTTTTTATATGAATTTCAGTTCTGCTCCACAATTTTCTCCTGCTCTATCAGGGACTCTCTTGTGTTCCTCGTCAAGGCTGTCACTGGTGGTAGCCAGGTACCATCTAGTTCTTTTGGTCTCAGGCTGATGGAATCTCTGGTTTATGTGGCCCTCAAGAATGTTTTTAGATATTTATGCCCCAGCCCCTGGAATCACCACCCAAATCAAAATATAAAACACTTTCAGCCCCCAGAAGGGTCCCTCATGTCCCTTCCCAGTTAATCCTCTACCCAAAGGCAATCACCACCATCTGGACTTCTAAAAGCACTGATTAGTTTTACATGGTTTTGAATTGTACAGAAATGGAATCATACACTATGGATCCTCTGTGCCTGGCTTCTTTCACTCGTCATTGCTTTATGAGGTTCATCCATGTTGTCGTGTGTAGCAGTAGTTTTTTTTTTTCTCCTTTGCTGAGTAGTACTTTCTTGTGTGTATATGCTACAATTTACTTAACCATTTGGCTGTCGATAGGCATTTGGGTTGTTTCCAGTTTTTAGTGATTATTAATAAAGCTGCTATGAACATTCATGTACAAGTCTTTTGGGGCTCATACACGATCATTTCTCTTGGGTACATACCTAGGACTGAAATGGCTGTGACACAGGTAGGCCTATGTTTAGATGCGTACATGTTCCCAAATGATTTTCCAAAGTGGTTGTACCAATTCACACCCCCACCAGCAGTGTAAGACAGTTCCAATTACTCCATACCATCACCTACACTTTCACTGTCAGTCTTCTTAATTTTAGCCATTCTGGTTGTACAGTGGTATCTCATGGTGTCTACTGAGGTTAAGTATTGTCATGGATTGAATTGTGTCCCCCCAAAACATGTGTATTAACTTGGTTAGGTGATGATTCCCAGTATTCTGTGGTTGTCCTCCATTTTGTGATTGTAATTCTATGTTGAAGACAATTAGGGTGGGATTGTAACACCCTTATCAGGTCACATCCCTGACCCAATATAAACGGAGTTTCCCTGGGGTGTGGCCTGCACCACCTTTTTATCTCTCAAGAGATAAAAGGAAAGGGAAGCAGGCAGAGAGTAAGGACTTCATACCACCAAGAAAGCAGCCCTGGGAGCAGAGCATGTCCTTTGGATCTGGGGTCCCTGCGCCTGAGAAGCTCCTCAACCCGGGGAAGACTGATGACAAGGGATCTTCCTGCAGAGCCGAGAGAGAGAGAAAGCCTTCCCTTGGAGCTGACACTCTAAATTTGGACTTGTAACCTACTAGACTGTGAGAGAATAAATTTCTCTTTGTTAAAGCCATCCACTTGTGGTATTTCTGTTATAGCAGCACTAGATGACTAAGTATCTTTTCATACGTTTGTTGGTCATTTGGATATCCTCTTTGGTGACAAGCTTGCTCGTCTTGTCTATTTTTAAAACTGGGTTGTTTCTTTTTGGTTCATAGAAATTCTTGATATATTCTGGATGTGTGCCTTTTGTTGGACATATATATTTCTTATCAAATATCTTTTCCTACACTGCAGGTTGCCTTTTCACTCTCTTAATGGTGTCTTTTGATGAGGAGCTCTTCATTTTAATGAAGTCCAATTTATAAACTTTTTCCTTTATGGTAGTATTTTTTGTGTCTTGTCTAAGAAATCTACATGTAACCCAAGTTCATGCAGATATTATTATCTATTATCTTCTAGAAGCTCCATTGATTTGCCTTTCATGTTTAGGTCCTCAATCCATGTGGAGTTATTTTGTGTATGGTATGAGGTAGGGGTGGCTAGGGTGTACTTTAGGGTAAAATTCTGTCAGTTGTGACCATAAACCAGACACACAAGGAGAACCAACCTGTCACCCCCAGAGAAAGATGCAGCTTCCCAGACACCCCAGTCCTTTATCTGGATCCTGCAGTTGGATCCCGATTCCACCCTTCCCGCTATACAGCCCAACACACAGAATTACGTGCACACATCCCTATTTGGGAGAATTTCCAGACACCATGCATAAAGTACTCCCATCTTACATAAAGCTTCCACTCCACACAACTTTCCATAAGTCCATCTTTACAACCATAAAATTTTTTTTTTTTTTTTTGTGAAAATCATTTTAAATTGAAAAATGATGCAAGGCAGCACCTGGTGGCCAGAGCTGCCACTCATTCAGCCCATGTATGCTCAGCACCCACTCTGGGCACCTACAGGCGGGGATGTGGAGGTGGGAAGGGCACGGAGAACAAGCAGATGCATCCCCACTGTCACTGTGCTCACAGCCTGGGAAAGAGACCAATGAAAAATGGCAGAAGAGAAAATAAACAGGGAGAAGTGCTCAGGTAAGGCCAAGACATAGAAATGGGAAGGAGCCCCTGAGAAGAGAACAGAAAGAGCATTCGGGATAGGAGGAATGGCACAAAGGTGCTGAGAAAGGGAAGGGCTTTTGATCAAAAAGACACCGTCCCTTAGGGAACACTGAGCTTCTGTTAAAGGTGATGGAAAATTCTGGAAATGGATGGTGGTGATGGTTGAACAACATGATGAATGTAATTAATGTCGCTGAATTGTACATGTAAAAAATGCTGAAATGGAAAATGCTTTGTTACACATATATTTACCACAAAAAAAATAAGACCCAATCATGAGACCAGGGGGATGATGAAGAGTAGAAGGACATGTAATTGAAGCTAAGAAAATGTTTGGGTTTTTCTAAGTAGAGCTGGAAGCCACTGGAGGATTCCGCTAAAACTCAGTTCTCTTCTTGAATGCGCACCACAAAAGTCCTTTATGAGGCTCACAGGAATTCATCCCACTGGTCTACCTTGAAAGCCTTCTATCACAGCACAGGTCAGGCAGTCAAAGAATCAGAGACATCCCTCTCAGCCTTGACTATGCAGGTACCTGCGCACACACATGCACACACATACCTGCCCCCCCGCCCTCTCCTGTAGGCCTGGACGCATCCACACCCTCATTTTGCTTGCTCTCTTGACGCTTTCTCAAGCTGGGCGCTCTAAGCCTCACCTCCAGTTCTAGGTGGAATGACGTCTGTGCTGCAGGCTTTTGGCATTTCTGCTCTATGATTTCTCAGCACTTATTACAGCTATAATTTTACTTGCATTCATGTGACTGTTTGATTAATATCTGTTTCCTGAATTACTCTATTGACTCCAGGAAGGCAGCATCTGAGCCTATCTTGGCCACTAAGGTCTCCTCAGCACCTAGCACAGGGCAAGGTTATATGTGTGTGTGTGTGTACATATGTGTATGTGTGTGTACATGTAAGCATGTGTATGTGTGTGTACATGTGTGTATGTGTATATATGTATGGTGTGTGTACATATGTGTGAATGTGTATGTACGTGTATGTGTGTATATGTGTGTACACATGTGTATGTATCTACATGTGTATATATATATACACACGTACATATGAACTTTTTAAATGTAAAAGTTCAAACACATAAAGAATACAACATACCCCCGTGCCCATCAAACACCATCAATAGTCAACTCAATCCTAATCTATTTCTTCTATACCCCACCCAATTAAGCAAACACCAGTCACTGCAACACTTAATAGACACTTATCGAATGAATAAATGAATGAATGCCTCCAACTGTAATGGACACACAGTAGATGCTTAATTCTTGCTCTCCCTGACTTTGCTGTTAGTATTAGATGGTGTATTATGCAGGTAAAAGTTGAGAAGAGGCCACCTAAATGAGTCATTTTGCCACTAAGTTAAAAACTATGATAAAATTTCAGGACCTAAAATTAAAATCATTGGCTAAAATGAATTTCCTTTTCCCCATATGTAATGAGTTTTAACTCTTCAGATTTGTTATCCGTTACCACACTGATCAAGAAGTAGCTGTCCATAATAACCCTGATACCAAAACCAGGTAGAGACACCATAAGAAAATTATAGACCTATATCCCTCATGAATGTAGATGCAAAAATCCTCAGCAAAATTCTAGCCAATAGAATTCAACAATATATCAAAAAAATAATTCACCATGACCAAGTGGGATTCATACCAGGTATGCAGGGATGGTTCAACATTAGAAAAACAATCAATGTAATCCATCATGTAAATAAACAAAAGAGCTAGTCTTACCAATTGACAAAGAAAAGGCATCTGACAAAGTCCAACAGGAATTCATGATAAAAACTCAGCAAAATAGGAATAGAAAGGAAATTCCTCAACATAATAAAGGGCATTTATACCAAGACAGGAGCCAACTTCATTCTAAATGGAAAGAGTCTGAAACCATTCCTCTTGAGAAAGGGAGGAAGACAAGAATGCCCTTTATCACCACTCTTAAGCAACATTGTGCTGGAGGTCCTAGCCAGAGCAATAAGGCACACAAAAAAAATAAAGGGCATCCAAGTTGGTAAGGAAGAAGTAAAAGTATCTCTATTTGCAGATGATATGATCTTATACACAGAAAACCCCAAAGAACCTACAAGAAAACTACTGAACTAATAGTAGATTTCAGCAAAGTATCAGGATACAAAACAAACATACAGAAATCAGTTGGATTCCTCTACACCAACAAAGAGAACTTCAAAGAGGAAATCACAAAAACAATACCACTTACAATAGCCCCCAAGAAGATAAAATACTTATGAATAAATCTAACTAGACACGTAAAAGACCTATACAAAGAAAACTACAAGACACTACTGCAAGAAACCAAAAGAGACCTACATAAGTGGAAAAAAATACCTTGCTCATGGACAGGAAGATGCAACACTGTGAAAATGTCAATTCTTCCCAAAGTGATCTATAGATACAATGCAATCTGAACCAAATTTCAATGACATTTTTTAACAAGATGGAGAAACAAATCACCAACTTCATATGGAAAGGGAAGAGGCCCCGGATAAGTAAAGCATTACCGAAGAGAAGAACAAAGTGGCAGGCCTCACACTACGTGATTTTAGAGCCTATTATACCGTGACAGGAGTCAAAACAGCCTGGTATTAGTACAACAACAGATACATAGACCAATGGAACAGAATTGAGAAACCAGACATAAATTTATCCACCTATGAGCTTTTATGAGCAGCTGATATTTGACAAAGGCCCAAAGTCAGTTAAATGGGGAAAGATAGTCTCTTTAACAAATGGTGCTGGCATAACTGGATATCCATTTGCAAAAAAATGAAACAAGACCCATACCTCATACCATGTACAAAAACTAACTGAAAATGGATCAAAGACCTAAATACAAATTCTACATCGATAAAGATCATGGAAGAAAAAATAGGAACAACACTAGGAGCCCTAATATATGGCATAAACAGAATATAAAACATAACTAACAATGCACATATACCAAAAGAGAAACTAGAAAACTGGGGCCTCCTAAAAAGCACTTATGCTCATCAAAAGACTTCACCAAAAAAGTAAAAAGACAACCTATAGAATGGGAAAATTTTTTTGGCTACGACATATCCAATCAGGGTCTAATCTCAAAAATCTACAAGATACTGCAAAACCTCAACTACAAAAAGATGAATAACCCAATCAAAAAATGGGCAAAGGATATGAACAGGCACTTTACCAAAGAAGACATTCAGGTGGCTAACAGATACATGAGGAAATGCTCATCATTATTAGCCACTAGAGAGATGCAAACCAAAACTACAATGAGATACCATCTCACTCCAACAAGGCTAGCATCAATTAAAAAAAAAACACAAAATAAAAAATGTTGGAGAGGTTGTGGAGAGACTGGAATATGTATACACTGCTGGTGTAAAATGTAAAATGATACAACTCCTTTGGAAATCGATTCGGCACTTCCTTAAAAAGCTAGAAATAGAAGTGTCATACGATTCAGCAATCCCACTTCTTCGAATATATCCTAGAGAAATAAAAACCATCACACGAATAGATACATGCACACCCATGTTCACTGCAGCACTCTTCATAATAGCAAAAAGATGGAAACGACTTAGGCGCCCATCAACAGATAAATGGATAAAGAAATTATGGTATATTCACACAATGGAATACTATGCAATGAGAACGAATGATGATGAATCCTCGAAACATCTCATAACATGGATGAATCTAGAAGGCTTTATGCTCAGTGCATTAGTCAGTAGCAGAAGGACAAATATTGTATAAGACCACTAATATAAGAACTCAAGGAAAGGTTTAAACACAGAAGAAAGCATTCTTTGATGGTTACAAGGATGGGGAGGGAGGGAGAGGGGAATTGGCTAACTAGAAAGTAGACAGGAATTATCTTAGGTGAAGGCAAGGACAACACACAATATAGGGGAAGTCAGCACAACTGGACTAAACCAAAAGCTAAGAAGTTTCCTGAATACAACCAAACACTTCAAGGGACAGAGTAGCAAGGGCTGGGGTCTGGGGACCATGGTTTTGGGGGACATCTAGGTCAAGTGGCAGAACAAAGTGTATTAAGAAAATATTCTGCATCTCACTTTGGTGAGTGCGTCTGGGGTCTTAAAAGCTTGTGAGCAGCCATCTAAGATGCATCGATTAGTCCCAAACCACCTGGAGCAAAGGAGAATGAAGAACACCAAAGACACAAGGTATTTATGAGCCCAAGAGACAAAAGCTCCATATAAACCCTAGGCTCTACCAGCCTGAGACCAGAAGAACTACATGGTGCCCCACTACCACCAATGACGGCCCTGACACCAGAAGAACTACACGGTGCCCCACTACCACCAATGACGGCCCTGACAGGGAACACAAGAGAGGGTCCCTGACAGAGCAGGAGGAAAGTGGGGTGCAGAACTCAACTTCATGAAAAAAGACCAGACATAATGGTCTGACTGAGACTAGAGAAACCCCAGAAGACACGGCCCCTGGACACTCTGATAACCCAGAACTAAAACCATTCCCGAAGCCAACTTTTCAGACAAAGATTAGACTGGACTATAAAACATAAAAAATACTTGTGAAGAGTGCTTCTTAGTTCAAGAAGATACACGAGACCAAATGGGCGGCTCCTGCATGGAAGCAGGATGAGAAGGCCAAAGGGACAGGAGCTGGTTGAATGGACATGAGAAACCTGGGGTGGAAAGGGAGAGTGTGCTGTCACATTATAGGGATTGCAACTAGGGTCACATAACAATGTATGCATAAATTTTTCTATGAGAAATTAACGAGCTATAAACTTTCACCTAAAGCATAATAAAAATAAAAAAAAGAAGTGGCTGGAAAGCTTACATACTTCCCACGAATTTCTTTCAAATAAAAATCTTGAAAGAGCAAGTTTCTTTACGTAAAACAAGACAGAAAAATAAAGAACAGCTTGGAAACGGGCATTACTGCTGGCTTCCTCAAGGGGTGATCCACATCATACTTATTTTATCTACTTCAACATTTGTGGTAAATTGATCCAAGTGAGCCTGGTCATTTTTTCGAAGTTCTGTTACATTTTTGCACACATCAGAAATGAAATTAAAGAGGTAAGTCACATTTTGGAGTCTATCCTTCCACAAGTGTGTGCGTGCACATATGTGCAGACGCACAGTTATAAATCCAGGCTCCTGGATCAGCAACTGGTTCCAATCCTGCTCTGCCATCTGCCGCCCCTACAAGCCCATTTCCTCTTCTGTAAAGACTACCTGGGTGGTGGTGGGGGTGGGGCCTGAAATGAGATAACTGTGCCTGTACACAGCAAGTGCTCAACCAATGCAGCTACTGAGGCTACCTGGTTTTCAAAGAGAAGCTGCAAAAGAACTCTGGATTTGGCCTGCACAGGAAATGGGCACACCTGCCTCCACCCCACCCACGCAGGGGCCCAGTCTCAGGGACTGGGCGGGGGGGCCTGGAGGAAGCTAAGAGCACCTGCGGCCTCTGAATCACAGCCCAGCCCCTCCCTGCCACATCTCTTTGTTTGCTAAGGGTGGAGCTGTGACTCGCAGGGGGCCTCAGTCCTGGGTCTGGAGGGACCTGCCCACACGGTCACTAAGTAAATTCTCCTTCTGTCATCTCCTACCCCCTGGCCAGTGTCCTGCGCTAGCACCAGCTCCCAGCCTGCAGGGCCAGAACCTCAGAGGGGAGCTCTGGGTCTGCAGGCTGGTTTATCTCCCCACCGTTTTTTGTTTTTGTTTTTGTCTTTGTCTGTTTTTTCACTGCGTGCTTCACTGTGATTTCACTTCAACCCAGAAGGCAAAAGTCCAGGAGGGTCACTAGAGGGGTCTGCACCCATGGCACCCTCTGACTTCTCTTGCACACCTGAGCGTAGCATCAGAACTGCAGCAGCTGCCGCAGCTAACGCTCAGCCAGGGCGCACTCTGTAACACACTGTTCTAAGGCCTTGAGTCCTCAAGGTAGTTCCCTGAGCAGGGATATGATTATTCTCATCCCCATTTTACAGACGAATAAACTAAGGTTTGAGCAGTGACCCCTGTGGGATAGCAGTCCAGCTTCTGTGCCCAGGGAGTCTGTTTGATACCATTTTTCCAGTTGCAGCAAAGATATGGTGCTGCTTTGCCTACATTCATTTTCTGCCCCGAACAAAGCCTTAGTTAAATCTTTCCTTGCTCAGTACTAAGGGACAACCAGAACAAGGCATGGGAGAGAGGCTCCACTGGATTGGATTAGTCTAGACTGGTTCCTTGCAGTGAGAAACCCACCCTCACCTGGATCAGCAAAAAAAAGGCCATTTGTGGAAAGGAGATTGGAGCAGCTCAAACAGTGACGTGCCTGGATTCAAAGGTTCAGTGTGCCCAGCCCTCTCACGCTGCCGCCACCCTGCACTCTGGGGGCCCATCCTTACTGTGCTGGCTGCTTCTGAGTGAGTTAGGACAAACCCAGGAAGCCCATGGCCTGGCCGGAAGCAGTCACCACAGCTGAGTCATGGGGAACCACGATGGGCCCAGCCTGGGCCCTCCCTGCCCCACCCCTGGGGCCAGAAGAATGGGCACTCCTTCCAGAGGAGAAGCGGGGAGGACAGGGCAGTGCCTAGCAGACATTCACTGTAGCGGGATCTCTAATAGCCAAAAACTGGAAGCTGCCCAGTACTAGGGAACAAAACAACAAGATTAAACGAAGTTGCTACATCGACTTGGTAGAACATTATGCAGCTGTTTAAAAAGCAATAATCACTAATATGGACTTCCACTAGCAGTCTATGAGAGCTCTGAATTCTCCATATACTCCTCAAAAATTAATACTGTCAGACTTTTTATGTTTTGACAAATGGATGGTTATAAAATACAATCTTATTTTTAATTTGCATTTTCCTGATTGTTAATAAGGTTGAGGATCATGTCACATGTTTGTGGGTGGATCATTTGATTTTCCTCTGTAATAAATCACTAATTAATATTTTTTGCCTAATTGATTATTGATTTCTAAGATTAAATATGTTTTGCATACTAATCCTGGTTGGTTATATTATTTTCAAAACAGCTTATCTAGGCTGTCACTTGTCTTTGTACTTTTTAAGGATTTTTTTCATGCATCGAAGTTTTTAAATGTAATATTGTTAAATCGATTAAACTTTTTTTGAGATTTAAAAAGAAAGCAATAATCATGAAGACTATGTAGCAACTTAAAAAAAAAAAAAGACTTACGCAGGAATGCCTGGTGGAAAAAGCCAAGACACAAAAATATAGATATATATTATAATTCATAAAACCCACTACCGTCGAGTCGATTCCTACTCAGAGTGACCCTAACGGACAGAGTAGACCTGCCCCGTAGAGTTTTCAAGGAGTGCCTGGTGGGTTCGAACTGCCTACCTCTTGTTTAGCAGCTGTAGCACTTAACCACTATGCCACCAGGGTTTCCTCGTAATTCATAGGTAAAGGAAAAAATGAAGACAAGAAAAAAATGTATCCTAATGGAAGAATCATTGTATTATAGCAAATGGCTTTTTATCTCTATTTTCCAAACTATTTTATGTGTTTAGCAAATACTTATTGACTGCCTGCTCTGGGGCAGGTGATGTGCTGGGGACATGGCAGGGAACAACACAGAAGCAAAACCCCTGTCCTCATGGAACTTACATTCCAGTGGGGAAGGCAGACAGCAAACAAGATAAATAAGCAAAACGTACCCTATATCAGACAGGGATGAGTAGTAAAGGGAGAAAAAAACAATCAGGGAAGAGGGAGAGGAGTGTTGGCTGGTGGTGACAGTTTAGATACGATGGCCAGGGAAGGTGATATTTAAGTAAAGGCGGAAAGAAGTAAGGAACCTCTCGGAAGACAAGGGAAGAAAAGCATCACAGATGGAACAGCAAGTGCAAAGTTCCTGAGGTGTCCAGTTAGAGAAGCAGTGTTGAGGTCTCTCTTGCTGGAGTGGAGTGATGAGAGGATAAACAAACTAAGAGAGGAGTCACAGAGGTAACAAGGTGAGATCATACGGGCCTCGTAGGCCTCTGTAAGGACTTCGGCTTTTGCTGTGAGTACAATGGGAGTCCTTCAAGAGTTTTGAGCAGAAGAGTGACAATCTGGCCATCCTGCTGGCTCTGAATTGAAAACAAGCTGAAAGGGGCCAGACAGAGGCTGGGAGAGCAGCAGAGGGACCACCAAGTCATGCAGATGAGGGATAGAGTGGCTTGGACAAGGTGGTAATGGTGAGGGTGGTGAGCAGTGGCCACATTCTAGATATAGTCTGAAAGTACACCCAGTGGGGTTTTCTGATAAATGTGGAGAATGAGAGATACAACAGTGGAAGACGACACCTCAGGTTTTGGGTCTGAGCAACTGGAAGGATGGAGTTGCCATTAGCTAAGATGTAAGAAGAAGACCAGGAGAGGTGTCCTAGAAGGGTTTCAAGGAAGAGAAAGTGAACAACTGTGTCAAATACTGCTGATTGCCAGGTGGGATGGGGCCAGAGAATGGGCCATTGGGTTGAGCAACATGACAGTCACTGGGAACCCTGACAAGAGATGTTCAGGAAGGAGGAGAGAGGGACTCAAATGTGATTGGAATGATGGGTTCAAAAGAAAATAGGAGGCAAGACTGGAGACAGCAAATGTAGCCAATTCTTTCAAGTTTTGCTCTAAAGTGAAGGAGAAAAATGGAGGTATGCCTATATTGCCTGTATCAGTTAATGTGTGTGGAGGCTTTGGAGCCCCTCAAGGGAAAAACCAGGAACTGTGACTGGCCTTAAGATGTGACCATAACAACAAAATTGATCTGGGGTGGCCCTAACGTAGCATGGGTGACTGATCAAGGTAGCTTGTACAGCTAGTGTCTTCTGAAGAGAAGTCTGTGTAAACTAATGATGTTGAAATGTTCTGTGTTGCATGTAGTAGGCTTCTGACTGGCAGATTTTGAGAAGATTATAGCCTTAGAAGATAATATGCCCTTGTAAGGTCCATTCCCTTAGAAATGTAGGTTTCTTGATTCTGTGGGCAATTTGTGGATTGCCTTTGAGGACTGGATAGCAAGTCACTTATTCTTAGCAAGATGGACAACTATGAAGAATTTGAGGTATCCTTCAGTGTTTTGTTTTTTTTTTTATTTTTTTGTGTATCACCAACAACACGGAGCTTTCAGGCACTGCCATTTGCAGAATCCTCTGTGTCCTGAAATGACAAGTGGGCTTAGTTTCTGACCTTCTGCTGGGACTGGAGAGTGGACTGTGGGAGGGCCAGACCCTATATCCCTTGGGTAGACTATTTTAGTAAAGCCTGATTCCCTTTCAGTGTGAAGATTTGGTGTCGCTCCTCAGACGGTGCAGTCTTGGGTGTGCACAGTCACCCTGGGTATCAGTGGTTTTAGCTGAGCCCCTTGACTGTCTCTTTCCATGATGTCTCTGTCAAGCTGTGTTACGGATTCAACTGTGTCCCCCTGAAACATGCTTTGGATTCCTAACCCTTATACCTGTGGGTGTAATCCTATTTGGAACTGGATCTTCTTTGTTATGCTAATGAAGCCATATCCGTGTGGGGGGTGTCCTAAACCTAATCACTTCTGAGTTATAAAAACAACAGGTTAGACACAGATGGAAGCAAAAATGGAGAAGGCAGAGGCCATGTGAGGGTCATCTACCAGCCAAGGAACCAAAGAACTCCCAGGCTAGCGGCAAGGAAGCAAGTGACACAGTCAGGACCCCGATTTGGACTTTCAGACTCCAGAACTGGAAGAAAGTAAATACATTTCTGTTCCTTAAAGACAAAAAAAGAAAAGAAACGAAAAGTGGGGGTACAACTGGACAGAGAAGTGAAGGGAGGGTTTTAGTTTTTTTGTTTGGTTGGTTTAAGTTGGGAGAAATAACAGCATGTATGTTTGCTTATGGGATTGACAGTGTTCCTGAATGTTTAAACTACTTTCAAAATAAAAGCTACATTTTGGAGTGATGAAAATGTTCTGGAATTAGATAGCCGTGATGGTTGGACAACCTTACGAAGACGTTACAAACTCCTGAATTGTACACTTTAAAAGGGTGAATTTTATAGTATGTGAACTATATCTCCATAAAGATAAAATTATATTAAAATGACAATAAATTTAATCTTTCCTGATACCATGTTCTCATGCATAGGCTGAGTTCTCCCCCAGGCAGCCCCAGGTACCAACAGCTCCAGGGCAGCGACTCACAGGGCACTACAGCTGTGTGGTAGCTTGCGGCACAGGAGAGCCAAGGGCATCAAGTATCAGCTGAGACACAAAGGCTGCAGGAGCACACACAGCCCACCTCAGCCAAGCCCACAAAGCACGCCCCCGTTAGCTGAAGAGAAATGGCTCTGTTTACTTAGGGCCATGAACTCTCAGCTCTCTGGTCTAAAAGTGAAATGTAAGAAAAATTAACTCAATTCAGAGCAAGAAAATCTGTCCCCACTCCAACCCCAGCTGTCAACCCATGCTCTGCCCCTGTGACTGCATGGGAACCAGGGACAGGCTTTCTTGCAATCAATCGTGAGAGAGGGGGTTCTTCCTGAGGATTCCTCCTATTTGTAAAAATATCAAACTCCAGCTTCCAGGCACTGAACATCTTCAAAGAGATGTTCCTTCTGAACGTCTTCAGAGAGCCTTAACCATTGCCACTGAGTTGATTCCGACTCATAGTGACCCTGCTGGACAGAGTAGAACTGCCCCATAGGGTTTCCAAGGCTGTAATCCTTATGGAAGCAGACTGCCACATCTTTCTCCCACGAGCCACTAACCTTTCGGTTAGCAGCTGAGCGCTTAACCACCGCACCACCAGGGCTCCTCAAACGGAACCTGACTTACCCCAAAACACAACTGATTTTGTATCAGAAATTATCCCTTAGGACCTGTACTTACATGAAATTGAAAGTTCCCAGATGACTAAAAAAATAACAAAAACAAAAAACCCACAAAACAGAACAACCCAAGAAGAATAAATATGTCCTCATATTCATCCAAGTTGCCATAGTGGATACATTTGTTTTCAAAAGGCAACTTTAAGTCAAACAAGTGGTATTAATTTTGTGTTCGTTTTGTGGCTAGTTTTCTCAATACGTAATAACAAAAGCCCAGTAGGATATTAAATTATAGACTATGCCTTAATTGCTACACAAGCTAGGTATGTGACCTGGGTTCACATCATGAGCTCTTAACAAGATTCAGCCTTTCTGAGTTCAAATCCCAGCACCATCACTCACTGGCAGTGTGACCCTGCACAAGCACAAGTTATTTCTCTGTGTCTCGGTTTCCCCACCTGTAAAATGGGTATAATATTACCCACGCCACGGGGTTGTTGTGAGGACTAAATGAAATAAAATATGGAAGGCACATAGTAAAGCTGTCTAGCAGTGTTTCCCACAGCAGGTTTTGTCCCACTAGTGAAACAAATTTGGTGGCTCACATAACATCGTTTCTTTTTAACAGCATGAAAAAGATGGAAGTAGAAAAGAATTATCAGAAGACACTGAGCATAGATAGGTTAAGTCTTGTTTCACAAAACTTTTGTTTTAGATACACACACACACACACACACACACACACACACACAGCTGCAGTCCAGATCTGTTTCTTACAATAGGTCACGGTCAAAAACAAGTGTGAAAACTCACTGAACTCCACCACATAACAAACGCTCGATCAAATTTGGTAGCATCATCGTCATTCTTACCTGACTCTAAGAGACAACGCGTTAGCTTTCTTCCTTATCGTGTACTGTTAAAACACAGCTGAGCGGCTAACACTCCTATCAATTCTCCCACTCACTCACTGCACCTCTGAAAGTTAACTTGCCAATTCTCTCCTCAGAAGACTCGGGCGGTTCATTTAAACATTTTCTGACTCACAATACGATGGCCAAGGACTGGTGAGGCCCTGCCCAGACCAGAATGCATGAAATGGGGCTGCTTTGTTAAGAAAACCACTTGAGCTTGCAAGACTGCACCGGGCTTTTGTAAAATTAATGCCTCACTGGAGAGAAACGACTCCCCCGTCACCCGTGGAGATGCGTCATAGAGAGGTCACAGAAGGCCAGCTAAGTTCACCTTCTGAGACAGGACAAAAGCTGAAGTGCGAGACTTCAGCTCTGGAGCACACTTCCTTGTTTTAAGGTTGAGTTATCTCACTGTGTTTTTCCCCTAACTTTCCATATTGACATGCACACGCGTGCACACACACCTCACTAAAGAAGGAAAATGAGATCCCTACCAACCTCCTGTCTTAACAGCCTGGATAAAGGAAGCCTCCTAACCAGAAGGATCTGAAATTTTGAGGATCTCAAAAAATTTTCTATTGCATATAACGTTTTCCCTCCAGAAACAAACTGAAAACAGCCCAAATCAATTTTTTTGAATTGCTTTTTTGAAGCAACAGTGATAAATAACTCCGAGCTGACAGGCACACACTAGCACTGTTTTTGTTTAAAATGGGAGCTCTTCATGCCAGCTGCGAGTACGCTGAGGCGTGAGTGGATTAAAGTTTCAAAATGTAGTTTTTCTAGGTTCTTAAGTTTGTACAATGGCATTTCTAGTGATGCAAATGTAGGTGTTTCGCTTTTTGTTTCTTCCTTGAGAATGAAAACTAGGACTTGTGCCAGAGTGTTAACATCTGGAGTGCACAAATGCACTTAGGGGTATAAACTGACCTTTTAATATGTGATTTTGTTGTCGTTGTTGTTGTCAGGTGCCATCAAGTCAGCTCCAAATTCATGGGAACCTCATGTACGATAGGCTAGGACCATAGTGATCCACAGGGTTTTCACTGGCTAATTTTCTGAACTAGATCACCAGGCCTTTCTTCCTGTTGTTGTTGTTGTTAGGTGCCGTCAAGTCGGTTCCGACTCACAGTGACCCTATGCACAACAGAACGAAACACTGCCCGGTCCTGCGCCATCCTTACAGTCGTTGTTATGCTTGAGCTCATTGTTGCAGCCACTGTGTCAGTCCACCTTGCTGAGGGCCTTCCTCTTTTCCGCTGACCCTGTACTCTGCCAAGCATGATGTCCTTCTCCAGGGACTCATCCCTCCTGACAACATGTCCACAGTATGTAAGACGCAGTCTCGCCATCTTTGCCTCTAAGAAGCATTCTGGCCACACTTCTTCCAAGACAGATTTGTTCTGTCTTTTGGCAGTCCATGGTATATTCGATATTCTTCGCCAACACCACAATTCAAAGGCGTCAACTCTTCTTCGATCTTCCTTATTCATTGTGCAGCTTTCACACACATATGATGCGACTGAAAATACCATGGCTTGGGTCAGGTGCACCTTAGTCTTCAGGGTGACATCTTTGCTCTTCAACACTTTGAAGAGGTCCTTTACAGCAGATTTGCCCAATACAATGAGTCTTTTGATATCTTGACTGCTGCTTCCATGGCTGTTGATTGTGGATCCAAGTAAAATGAAATCCTTGACAACTTCAATCTTTTCTCCGTTTATCATGTTGTTGCTCATTGGTCCAGTTGTGAGGATTTTTGTTTTCTTTATGTTGAGGTGTAATCCATACTGAAGGCTGTGGTCTTTGATCCTCATTAGTAAGTGTTTCAAGTCCTCTTCACTTTCAACAAGCAAGGTTGTGTCATCTGCATAACACAGGTTGTTAATGACTCTTCCTCCAATCCCGATGCCCTGTTCTTCTTCATATAGTCCAGCTTCTTGGATTATTTATTTGTTCAGCATACAGATTAAATAGGTATGGTGAAAGAATACAACCCTGACACACACCTCTCCTGACTTTAAACCAATCAGCATCCCCTTGTTCTGTCCGAACAACTGCCTCTTGATCTATGTAAAGGTTCCTCATGAGCACAATTAAGTGTTCTGGAATTCCCATTCTTCGCAGTGTTATCCATAGTTTGTTATGATCCACACAGTCGAATGCCTTTGCATAGTCAATAAAACACAGGTAGACATCCTTCTGGTATTCTCTGCTTTCAGCCAGGATCCATCTGACATCAGCAATGATATCCCTGGCTCCACGTCCTCTTCTGAAACCAGCCTGAATTTCTGGCAGTTCCCTGTCAATATACTGCTGCAGCCATTTTTTTTTTTTAAATAATTTTTATCGAGCTTTAAGTGAACATTTACAAATCAAGTCAGTCTGTCACATATAAGCTTATATACACCTTACTCCATACTCCCACTTACTCTACCCCTAATGAGTCAGCCCACTCCCTCCTTCCAGTCTCTCCTTTTGTGACAATTTTGCCAGTTTCTAACCCCCTCTACCCTCCTATCTCCCCTCCAGACAGGAGATGCCAACACAGTCTCAAGTGTCCACCTGATACAAGTAGCTCACTCTTCATCAGCATCTCTCTCCAACCCATTGTCCAGTCCCTTCCATGTCTGATGAGTTGTCTTCGGGAATGGTTCCTGTCCTGGGCCAACAGAAGGTTTGGGGACCATGACCGCCGGGATTCCTCTAGTCTCAGTCAGACCATTAAGTCTGGTCTTTTTATGAGAATTTGGGGTCTGCATTCCACTGATCTCCTGCTCCCTCAGGGGTTCTCTGTTGTGCTCCCTGTCAGGGCAGTCATCAGTTGTGGCCGGGCACCATCTAGTTCTTCTGGTCTCAGGATGATGTAAGTCTCTGGTTCATGTGGCCTTTTCTCTCTCTTGGGCTCATAGTTTTCATGTGACCTTGGTGTTCTTCATTCTCCTTTGATCCAGGTGGGTTGAGACCGATTGATGCATCTTAGATGGCCGCTTGTTAGCATTTAAGACCCCAGATGCCACATTTCAAAGTGGGATGCAGAATGTTTTCATAATAGTATTATTTTGCCAATTGACTTAGAAGTCCCCTTATACTGCTGCAGCCATTTTTTAAATGATCTTGAGCAAAATTTTGCTTGTGTGTGATATTAATGATATTGTTCTATAATTTCCACATTCGGTTGGATCACCTTTCTTGGGAATAGGCATAAATATGGATTTCTTCCAGTCAGTTGGCCAGGAACCTGTCTTCCATATTTCTTGGCATAGACGAATGAGTACCTCCAGCGTTGCATCTGTTTGTTGAAACATCTCAACTGATGTTCTGTCAATTCCTGGAGCCTTGTTTTTCGCCAGTGCCTTCAGAGCAGCTTGGACTTCTTCCTTCGGTACCATCGGTTCCTGATCATATGCCACCTCTTGAAACGGTTGAAAATCAACTAATTCTTTTTGGTATAATGACTTTGTGTATTCCTTCCATCTTCTTTTGATGCTTCCTGCGTCGTTTAATATTTTCCCCATGGAATCCTTCACTATTGCAACTCGAGGCTTGAATTTTTTCTTCAGTTCTTTCAGCTTGAGAAACGCTAAGCGTGTCCTTCCCTTTTGGTTTTCCAGCTCCAGCTCTTTGCACATGTCATTATAATACTTTGTCTTCTCGAGAGGCCCTTTGAAATCTTCAGTTCTTTTACTTCATCAATTCTTCCTTTTGCTTTAGCTGCTCGACGCTCAAGAGCAAGTTTCAGAGTCTCCTCTGACATCCATCTTGGTCTTTTCTTTCTTTCCTGTCTTTTCAGTGACCTCTTGCCTTTTTTCATGGATGATGTCCTTGATGTCATTCCACAACTCATCTGGTCTGCGGTCACTAGTGTTCAATGCATCAAATCTATTCTTCAGATGGTCTCTAAATTCAGGTGGGATATATACTCAAGGTCATATTTTGGCTCTTGTGGACTTGCTCTGATTTTCTTCAGTTTCAGCTTGAACTTGTATATGAGCAATTGATGGTCTGTTCCACAGTGGGCCCCTGGCCTTGTTCTGACTGATGATACTGAGCTTTTCCATCATCTCTTTGCACAGACGTAGTCAATTTGATTTCTGTGTGTTCCATCTGGCGAGGTCCATGTGTATATGTTCGTGAAAGAAGGTATTTGCAATGAAGAAGTCGTTGGTCTTGCAAAATTCTATCATTCGATCTCTGGCATTGTTTCTATCACAAAGGCCATATTTTCCAACTACTGATTCTTCTTCTTTGTTTCCAACTTTCGCATTCCAGTCACCAGTAATTATCAGTGCATCTTGATTGCACGTTCGATCAATTTCAGACTGCAGCAGCTGATAAAAATCTTCTATTTCTTCATCTTTGGCCCTAGTGGTTGGTGCGTAAATTTGAATAATAGCCGTATTAACTGGTCTTCCTTGTAGGCGTATGGATATTATCCTATCACTGACAGCATTGTACTTCGGGATAGATCTTGAAATGCTCTTTTTGACAACGAATACAACACCATTCCTCTTCGAGCTGTCATTCCCAGCATAGTAGACTATATGATCGTCTGATTCAAAATGGCCAATACCAGTCCATTTCAGCTCACTAATGCCTAGGATATCGATGTTTATGCATTCCATTTCATTTTTGACGATTTCCAATTTTCCTAGATTCATACTTCGTACATTCCAGGTTCCAATTATTAATGGATGTTTTCAGCTGTTTCTTCTCATTTTGAGTTGTGCCACATCAGCAAATGAAGGTCCCGAGAGCCTTAATCTAAAAGCTCCACTGAAACCTGGTCGGCATCACAGCAACACGCGAGTCTCTACTGACAGGCAGGCGGTGGCTGTGCATGAGGTGCGTTGGCCAGGAATCCAACCTGCGTCTCCTGCATGGAAGGTGAGAATTCTACACTGAACCACTAATGCCCCTCTATGTGATACTAGTTCTTTATTTTTATTCTGCTTTTCAAACTATGATGCCAATGAATTTTGTGTGTTGGCGAAGGGGTAAGCTTTAGAACCCTTCCCTCAAATAAAACCCTGCCTCTTTGCGCAACAGATAAAACAAGTTAAAATGGGCCTCATTCGAATACCCTCCACTACTACTGGGTGCCTCCAGGGCTGTGTGGCTCCCCAGTTCTCACCACACTTCTCAAGGCATGGAGGCTGGGGCTATAGGAGTATCAAGGCCCTCAGAATGCAGGGATGCCAGGTCTGCCATGCACTCCCTCATGGCCAGTGACAGGTGCGCTCTCATTTCACAAACTCAGTAGCTAAATGTGTTATCCGAGGTCTCCGGCCTTGGTGACCACACTATGCTACATTCTGTCACACTCTTCAGTGAGGAAAAGACTTGCTGAGTTCCCTGCTTTTTGTCTTTGCAGTTTGAAGGATGGGTCTGAGTGTCTATTCAGCAGACTCAAGGGCAAGGGGTGCTAAGTGATAACGCACCCACTAAAAGTACTTCAGGTTCCAGACTTCTTATCGTTAAGATGATTGCAAAACTCCCCAACTGATCTACAGATTCAATGCAGTCCCTACCAAAATCCCATCTGCCTTTTTGGCAGAAATTCACAGGCTAATCTAAAAATCCATTTGGGCTAGTTTATTAGTTTAACATTAGTTTATTTATGGAGGGAAAAAGTTATATGCCAAGAGTGATGGAAAAATTCGGGAATGGTGATGGCTGAACAATGTAGCAAACATATTTAATGTCACTGAACTGTACACATGAAGATTGTTGAGATGGCAAATGTTTTGTCACCTATATATTTACAACACACACACACAAAATTGATATGAGGACCCAGAATAGCCAAAACAATCTTGAAAAAGAAGAACAAAGTTGGAGGACTCACACTTCCTAATTTTGAAACTTACTACAAATCTACAATAATCAAGTTTGTGTGATATCAGCACAAGGATAGACATATTGATCAATGAAATAAATTTAGAGTTCCGAAATAAAGACTTACCTTTATGGTCAACTGATTTTCAACAAGCGTGACAAGACAACTGAATGGGGAAGAGCAGTCTTTTCAACAAATGGCGCTAGGACAACTGGATATCCACAGGCAAAGTAATAAAGTAGGGCCCTTATCTCATACCCGTCAAATCGATTCTGACTCATAGTGACCCTACGGGACAGGGTAGAACTGCGCCAGAGGGGTTCCAAGGAGCACCTGGTGGATTGGAACTGCTGACCTTTTGGTTAGCAGCCATAGCTCTTAACCACTACACCACCAGTGACCTCATACCACATACACAAATTAACTTAAAATTGATCAAAGACCTAAATGTAAGAACTAAAAGTATGAAACTCTTAAAAGAAAACATGGGCATAAATTTCATAACCTTGCAATAGGCAACAGCTTCTTAGATATGATGTCAAAAGTACAAGCAAAAAAAATAGGTAAATAGGATTTCATCAAAATTAAAAACTTTAGTGCTTCTAAAGGCACCATCAGGAAAGTAAAAAGACAACCCACAGAATGGAAGAAAATACTTGCAAGTCATTTATCTGGTAAGGGAGTTCCATCTAGAATATGTAAAGAATTCTTACGGCTCAATAATAAAAAGACAATCTAATTTTAAAACGGGCAAAGGATCTGAATAGATGTTTTTCCAAAGAAGATACACAAATGGCCGATAAGCACATGGACAGATGTTCAACATCATTAGCAATCAGAGAAATGCAAACCAAAATCACAGTGAGATACCTCTTCACATCCAGTAAGATGGCTATAACAAAAAGACAGACAACAAGTGTTGACAAGGGTGTAGAGAAACTGGAACCCTCACACACTACAGGTAGGATTGTAAAATGGTGCAGCTGCTGTGGAAAAGTTTGGCAATCCCTCAAAATGTTCAACATAGGGTTATACGACCCGGGGGATGTAAAGAGGGAGAGCCTACCCCAGGGAACTCACAGTCCTAACAGTCCTGCCACACACCCCCAGTTCCCGACTCTCACCCCTTCCATTCCTATGTATATACCCAAGAGAAATAAGAATATAGGTCCACACAAACTTGCATATAAATATTCACAGCAGCATTACTCATAATAGCCAAAAAGTAGAAGCAATCCAAATGTCCATCAGCTGATGAATGGATAAACAAAATGTGGTTAATACATACAATGGAGTATGGTTCAGCCATAAAAAGAATAAGGTACTGATTTATGTTACAACGTGAATAAACCCTGAAAATATTAAGTGAAAGAAGTCATTCCCAAAAGACCACATATTGCATGATTCCATGTACAGATAAGAATGTCCAGAACAGGCAAATTCATAGACACAGAAAGTGGACTGGTGGTTTCCGGGGGCTGGTGTGTAGGGAAAGATGAGAAGCGACTGCTTGAGGGTTTCTTTCTTTTTGGGGTGATAAAAATGTTCTAAAATTAGACACTGATGGTTGGTTGCACAACTCTGTGAATATACTAAGAACCACTGAATTGCACACTTAAAAAAGGTAAATTTTATGGTACATGGGGAATTCCTGGGTGGTGCAAACGGTTAATGCACGCGGCTGCGAACCCAAAGGTTGGAGGTTTGAGTCCACCCAGAGGCACCTCAGAAAAAAGGCCTGGCAATCCACATCCAATAACTCAGCCACCGAAACCCTATGGGGCACAGCTCTACTCTGGCACACAGGGGGTTGCCATGAGTTGGACCAGTTGCCACATGGCAACTGGTATGGTTTATGAATTACAGCTCAATAAAGCTCTTTTTTTTTTTTTTTTAAGTTATTTCAGGCTCTTCAACCAGAGGACCTAAAGTTAACTTTCCAGGTTGGCCTGTGGCTTATCAACCTTTTTGAATTATCTGAAGCTGGGGTGCTTTTTTTTTTTTTTTTTGCTCTAAGCTGGCTTACTGCTGCCCTGCTGTGGTTTTAGGTCACTAGCCTTTACCCACTTGAGTGGATCTTACCATGGGAATTAGAAACGGACCTCTGTCTGGTCACACCCACACAACAGAGGCTCAGGAAAAGCACGCTGATCCATCAGTGATGGGGGGGTACCTACAAAACCAGGACAACGTGACGGGGGCAGGGGGAGATAAACTAATGGGACCGACTTCTCATGTAAAGAAACCTACACCCCAAACGGGTGCTGTTCTCATTCAGTTTAACTTCATCAGTTCATGGTTACTTGGGGGCTCAGAATGTCTCTGGTAGCCCACCTTCGGAAGGGTCTTCATGGGGAATCATGTAACTCATCCTTTGTCTGGTGCTACTGAGGAGATGTGGGGGGAGATCCTACCCAAGGGAACTCACAGAAAAAAGGTCCCAAAGAGTCTCCCTACCCTACACCCCTTCCCCTCCATCCATTGTCTCACTGCTTGGGGAGGGGATCTCATAAAGCCACCCAGGAGGGGAAGAACTGACTCTGCCCTGGGGAGGGGGAGAGCAGGGCAGGTAATATGAGGAGAGATGTATAGTGACAGACAGGGAAAACAGTCTTAGAAAGCCAAATGCAAAAAAAATTACCAGAGAATGCTACATATGAAATGAGCCCATTATGTTAGCTTTTAAAGACACTCGCAGGTACACACATGGAGAAACATATACCCATAACTTTCTCATAAACATTCTCTCTGGAAGCAATCCTGGGACTACCCCAAAAAACCCACTGCTGTTGAAGTTCCAACTCACAGCAATCCTATAGGACAGAGCAGAACTCCCTCAGGGGGTTTCCGAGGCTGTACTCCTCAGTTAAGCAGACTGCCACATCTTTCTCCCATGGACCCGCTGGTGGGTTCAAACTGCCAGCATTTTGGTTAGCAGCTGAGCACCTAACCACTGCACCACCAGGGCTCCTAAGTCTGGGACTGGGGAGGTGAAATTTCATTTTTTACTCTACAATTTCTGACTTGTTTGCATTTGTGTATAATAAGAATGTAATCAGGATTTCTTGTACAAAAAAGTATTCTTTTTTCTACCCAAAAGGGGAGGAAAGAGGTAGACGCCATTGGTTCTGAAAGCAGACAAGCAGGAAAGAGCATTCCAGTAGTGCAGCAAAGATGTGAAGGTAGAAAAGCCCCTGGGAGACCTGGGGGACTGTCAGGTTCGGCTCGACTAGAGAGCCTGGCATGGGATTTGGGGTCAGCATGGCTGAAGATGAGTCAGAATGGCGCAGAAAGGCAACCAGGTAGCAAGGGTGTTGCATGCCCCTTAGGGACAAAATGCCATGTGTAACATGGGACACCTGCAAGGGGGGCTGAGGAGATCAGAGTGAGAGGACAGGATGCGGGTCATGGTTGGGCAGGAGGTCTCAATGGTATCTCACCTCTGGCTTTTCTCTCACAATTAACTGACCCCCTACCCCATTATCCAGACCTGGTTCCTAATAAGGTTGTCTCCAAAAAGGATAGCACCCGGTCCTGGTGAGGTCTCCAAATATGAATGAAGAACGTCTGGTGTGTTTAAGTACAAAGGGGGGTTGGCATGAGTGAGGTCAGGCCTGAGTCATTCACATAACAGCAGCAGCTTGTTGTTAGATGCCCTCGAGTTGGTTCCAACTCATAGCAACCCTGTGCACAACAGAACGAAACACTTCCCGGTCCTGCACCATCCTCGTAATTGCTGCTATCTTTGTGCCCATTGTTGCAGCCACTGTATCAATCCATCTCATTGAAAGCCATCCTCTTTTTTGCTGACCCGCTGTTTTACCAAGCATGATGTCCTTCTCCAGGGACTGATCCCTCCTGACAACATGCCCAAAGTATGTGAGACGTACTATTGCCCTCCTTGCTTCCAAGGAGCATTCTGGTTGTACTTCTTCCAAGGCAGATGTGTTCATTCTTTTGGCAGTCCATGGTATAGTCAACATTCTTCTCCAACACCACAGTTTAAAGGCGTCAATTCTTCTTCGTTGTCCAGCTTTCATATGCACATGATACAGTTGAAAACATCATGGTTTGGGTCAGGTGCACCTTAGTCCTCAAGGCAACATCTCTGCTTTTCAACACTTTAAAGAGGCCTTTCACAGCTGATTTGCCCAATGCAATGTGTCTTTTGATTTCTTGACTGCTGCTTCCATGGCTGTTGATTGTGGATCCAAGTAAAATAAAATCCTCGACAACCTCAATCTTTTCTCCATTTATCATGCTGTTGCTTATTGGTCCACTTGTGAGAATTTTTGTTTTCTTTATGTTGAGGCATAATCCATACTGAAGGCTGTGGTCTTTGATCTTCATTAGTAAGTGCTTCTAGTCCTCCTCACTTTCAGCAAGCAAGGTTGTGTCATCTGCATAACGCAGGTTGTTAATGAGTCTTCCTCCAATCCTTATGCTCCGTTCTTCTTCGTACAGTCCAGTTTCTCGGATTCTTAGCTCAGCATACGGATTGAAGAGGTTTGGTGAAAGGATACAACCCTGATGTACACCTTTCCTGACTTTAAACCATGCAGTATCCCCTTGTTCTGTGTGAACAACTGCCTCTTGATCTATGTACAGGTTCCCCATGAGCACAATTAAGTATTCCAGAACTCCCATTCTCTGCAATGTTATCCATAATTTGTTATGATCCACACAGTCGAATGCCTTAGCATAGTCAATAAAACACAGGTAAACATCTTTCTGGTATTCTCTGCTTTCAGCCAGGATCCATCTGACATCAGCAATCATATCCCTGGTTCCACATTCTCTTCTAAATCCACAGGCATAGAGGTTACGATTCACAGCACATATTTTGGGGGGACATAATTCAATCCATAAGACTCCACTAGTAATGCCAGAGCTGAGGCTGGACCCCAGCAACACAACTACCACTGTATAATCTCAGCACATTCCAGCTCACCTAAAAAGCAGCCAGTGCACTGGATCACACCAACGTCCGGGAAAATATGACTGAACTCAGAACTGGAGATGAATTCAGGGCTTGGGGGTTCTATCAGCAAGAAGAGCAAATCCAGACCCATAAAGCCACCATACGCTGGCTGGGAGTGTAGGCAGGGTGCTGAGACAAGGAGTTAAGCTGGACTGTTAAATAAACAGCTTAGCGGAACCAGGTGAGGCATCACAAACTGCCTTCTCTGTCCTCATACTCCAGTGGCCAAGTGCCCCAGCCTCTCTTTCTGGAGCTTTCTGGTTTTGATTGGGCCCCATGTCCAGTTCTGTCACAACATGCAGGTCCACTTTAGAAAAGTTAGGGGCCCTGTCTGAGCCAACTGGGAAATGAAGGCAATGACCTCTGCCTTTTTGTTCCGTGGCCACCCCGAGGCCCTGGGGCATCCACCCAACATCCCAGCACACCCTCACTGTACACCGCATTATTGAGGCACGCAGTGTCCCGCGGGAGCAGGGCAGCCTCTGCCTCCCAGAGCACGCGTTCCATGGGGATGCACACTAAGGCATCAGAGAGACACAGAAACAGCCATTCCTCCTGACATCACTGTATCCCAAACTAATCTTCCAGAAAGACCCTCCTCACCTCCAGCTCTCCTGATACAGCTTGGCAAAGCCCAGGAAGACACGTAGTTGGCAAGTTATTCACCTCTCTACAATTTCCTCGTCTGGAAGATGGGCTAATGAGTGGGCTTGTTTCACACGTGGTTGTGGAGATTACATGGGGATGCAAGCACCAAGCCCAGCACAGATTAACTGATGATGATTGAGGGGTCACTGTGTCAGTTCCCCCTTCATAGTACACTCCACCACACACACACACACACACTGCTATAACCAACGAAAATCTTGCATCATCTCATAACTTTTTCTCTTTATCATGCTCTTTGCTTTTCCCTTTATCCCACCCACCCCAACAGGGATGACTGCTAGCCATCCGTCTCTGTATGTTCTTAAATGTCACTTTTTTCAAGAAGCCTCTCTATCACACCTCCTCTCCAGTATTACAAATGAGGAAACCAAGACTCAGAGAGACTAAGTTCTTGGTACAAAGTCACACAGCTAATTAAAGGGGTAGAGTCAGGCCTCCAACCCAGATCTCATGTCCTTAACTCCTAGGAATTTTACACTGTGTTAAATAACATCAATTGATCAATCAATCGAGAGAATGGGATGTGTGCATCATCCTATACATTTTCAGCTCTTCATTTTTTCCCATGGAAGCCCTGCTAAGCAACTACTTTCTCTCTGGGTGGTTCCCTCTAGTTGATGAGATGGATATAAGTCAACAACACAAAAAAGAAGGCATCCATGGACACCACAGGGGGGTGAGGGAGTCTTGCTCTGTGTAGGGTCTAACCCCAGCAGAGCCTCCTTGGCTCACACTCACACCCCAGGTGCACTCTCAGGAAGCATCATGACTCCAGGCTCCATCCTCTGTAAAGGAAGGTGCAAGCCTTCTGGTCGACCATCACGGCAGTCAATGCCAAGGTCTTCACCCAGCCACATCCTCTGTGGGCCTGACCAAACTGGCTCATTTCCTCTTCCCCCACTCCAGTGACAGGCCATGTCCAGGGCTCAAAAGTTGACTGGCCATACCCGGAGCATCTCCACAACCTTAGGCTACATATACTTGCAATGGTCTCCCCCAGCTATCCACGTGGCTGCTCCCTCACTCATTCGGGTTTCTGTTCTCATGCCACCTCCTGAGAGAGACCTTCCTGACCTAAACCAGCTCCACCTTCACCCCACTCACTCTGGATGGCCTTAACCAGTTTCATTTTCTTCATAACACTGATCACACCACCTGCCATCATGTCATAGACATTGGCTATAATCTGTTTATTGTCCCTGTCTACCACTGGATATAAAGTGTACAAGGGAAGAGCCTGACTGATGTGTGGCCAGAGTCTGGCACAGAGTCACCCTCCATACATGCTTCTTGAATAAATAAGGTAAATAGACTAAGTGGTTAAGGTTCATGTGTAGATACTACCACAATTAGGTAGTCCTCTCCAGTCTTTTTTTTTTTTTTTTAATGTATATCTATTTTATAAGGAACACTGGTGGCACAATAATTAAGCACTCAGCTGCTAACCAAATGGTCGGCAGTTCAAACCCACCAGCTGCTTCGCAGGAGAAAGATGTGGCAGTCTGTTCCCGTAAAGATTACAGCCTAGGAAACACTATGGGGCAGTTCTGCTCTGTCCTATTGGGTTGCTATGAGTCAGAACTGACTTGACGACACACAACAACAACAGCATGCATTTTGTAAATGAACAAACTATTTTTACCACAATGAAAAAGAAAGCAGACCTTATCTCCACACTGGTGACCTCCCAAGTGGAAACTGAACTGACTCGATAATTTAGAATCAAGTATGAAAACTGTTCGTTTTTCACTCCAAGTTTCAACCTGTACGGGCAAGGTGATGTGAATCAGAGTACTTAAGCAAACCATTAAGAAAACAGATGCAAAGAGTAAATTTTTTTAAATATAGCTAGTCTTGCAATTGATAAATTGATTAAGGAATGATTCAGAAAAAATGACTCAGGGAAAGAACAGAAGAGTGAGAAAGAAACATGTCCCTCCCACCTGCCCCCCAATGCAGTTACTGTCACAATGGCCTTTTCACTTGATGCATCTTCGCCTCAGGTCCTCTCTGGTGACACAATTCAGTAACATGCTCAGTTTTGGTCAGGGCCTCAGGAACCTCAGTGATGGCACGGGAATAAGGACAAGTAACTCTCTGGGATGGATACTGATGGATGAAAGGATCAGAATGCAAAGCCATTATCATGCAGAAGTTTGGGGGCCCATTTCGTCCACATCAGAGTGGGTACCGTGAATATGCAGTCGGCTCTCCATATGTTCAGGTTCTACATCCTCAGATTCAACCAACCACAGATCGAAAATACTTGAGAAAAGAAACAAAGTTCCAAAAAAGCAAAATTTGAATTTGCCACGCAGTGCCAGGCACTACACTGAGTCCACGCAACCTAAGTGCGGTACAGACACCCGCCGCCGTAGCCTTCGCCATCTCACAGGTCCACGGTCTCTCTCCAGCACTCTTTGAGCATTGTTCGCCTTGTGTCTCGGCCGTTCGCTCCTTCTGTTGTGTGCATGCTTTGTTTCTGTGAAAAATGGCTCCTAAAAAGCAATGGAGTGGTCAAAGCCATCCCTCTGAGGCTCAGTGTGAGGGGCTGAGGAGGGTGAGAGGGAGGAGTGTCAGGCTGGGAGGGGATGGCTGGCTAGCTCTGGAAAGCGCTCCAGCCTCCAGAACTTCAGGATCACGGTGAATTGGCATCAGCTGAGGCCCAGGCAGCATCTGTGTTCCCAAAAGAGCTCCAGAAACTCATAGAAGAGAGAGTCTCCTTTCCAAAGCAAGTCTGCAATTGTGACAAAACAACTATTTACATAGCATTTACAGTGTTAGGCATTATAAGCAATCTAGAGATGATTTAAAGTACACGGAGGATGTGCACAGGTTGTATGCAAAGACCATGCCATTTTCTATCAGGGCCTTGAGCGTCCTGGGTTTCTGGTATCAGGGGGCTCCTGGAACCAATCCCCAGCTGACACTGAGGGACGGCTGTATCTGGCTTTCTGCACCCATGTCCCTCCTCCACTGGGTCATGCTATCTCTGGAGGACAAACAGTTACTAGGAAGAGATGCTGCAGAGGTGATTCCAGCTGGAGGTTGAGCCAAGGGACCTGAAAAGTCACTGTTAACCCTAAGTTCCTGCCTAACAGCCAGGTCTTTTGCATTTCGGTACTCTCAAAAGCTCTCTGGTCTCATCTCACTTCACTCAACAGATGCTCATGCATTCTGCCACTTGGGAGTATTTATTGAGCATCAACTGTGTGCCAGGGTCCAGAGTTCAGTGCTGAACAGGGGAACACCTCTGCCTCTTGGATCCTACATTCTCCTGGGTGGATGCAGACAAGACACCCACGAACAGTTGATGAATAAGGTAACTTCAGGTAAGTACCATGAAAACACAATACAACCAGAGAACATGACAAGCTGACGGGGGAGGGGACTGCTTACAACAGGGTGGTCAGAGAAACCTTCTCTACAGAGGAGACATGTGGGTCCAAGGGCAAGAAAGTGCCAGGCACAGGAAGAGCTGGTAGAAGAGCGTTCTTGGTGGAGGGAAGAGTAAGTGCAAAGGCCCTGAGAAGGCTCCTGACAACCTGAGTTCAAATTTTCATCTGAATCCCATCCTGATGTCACTACCACTGGTCAACAGCCAACATCTATGGCCTGTCCTCTCCTTCCCCATTGACCTGTTTACCAGTTTCTCAAGTCAAAGCAGACCTGATTTTTCCACTGGAAGCTGTGCTCTGAGCAAGGGCACATCATGGCCCCTTAAAAACCCAGGCCTGCCCCAGACAAGGGGTGAGAACCCACATGCCCCATCACTAGTTCAGGGTCCATTTTGTGGAGTACAGACCTCCTGGAGAATATAGTGAAATGGGGGTCCCTCCTGGAAAAACATAAGCCCAAGCTCTGAATGTCTCATGTATATCAGGAGGTTCCCAGGGTCCCAGGTTCAGAATTTCCATGGTTACTACCACCAAGAAGAGAGAAGCTAATCTGGTGCAACCCAGGGAGACCCCACTGGCAGAAAGGACAAGGATGGTGACGACGTGGACAACTAGTGGAGGTGAATGAATGGGGGGCAGGTCCCTGGGTCCCCAGATTGAGATTCGCCACACTCACAGAACCTGGAGGATGTCAGCCTGTCAGGGGGCCCAAGAACTTCAAGAAACGCCTACTCCATTTCAGAGAGGCAAACATCCAGTCACACCCCAGATTTTCCAGGGAAGGTCCTGGAGACCCCATTTCTCACGCATGCCTTTGACAAAGGCCATCATCTCTAATCCTACATTCTGAGATGCAACCTTGCACAAGGCTGAGTAACCCTGACAGATGCAAAGCCAAAGAAAAGGGGTTCTGCGCTGAAGGGGCCACCAGAGCTACTCTGTGAGCAACATCAAGCCCTCCAGTCCTTTGCAGAGAAAGGGTAAGGAGCAGGCATCTGCACACCCACTTCCTCCAGGAGCGAGGGCTGTTGATGGCCTGTTAGACAGATGTCTGTAGTAATAACAAGAGCAGCTAACAGGTAGAATCCATGTACTGGGCACTGTTGTAAGTGCTCTAAACTTACATAACCTTTTAAGGTTTCTATTATTGCCCCATTTTACAGATGAAAAAACCGAGGCATAGAGAGGTGACATAATTTGCTCAAGACCACACAGCTAAGACAAAGACACAGCAAAGCCCTCCTCTTCCACGTTGCAGGGAAGAAAGCACTTATACCTGGGTAGTGCGTGAAATGCTTAAAAAATAACTCTGTGAGTGCATTCAGGACAACTACTGTTGAGCACTTCTCACAACTTGCCCAGTGCTGAAGCCAGCCTGGTTCAGCCATAAATCGTAGGAACCAGCCACTCTGTTCCCGCAATGATCAAAGCAACGACGAGGCCGCTGATAGTGCGAGCGCAACTCTGACCCCATGGCAAGGCCCACTTCCACCCAGCTCGGTTAACTTCCACCCTGAGAAAGCGTTTACGCGTCTCTGCACACGAGGCACCAACATTCACTTTGGCGTAAGCCACTCTCACTTCCATCTCGGGACACATCTCGGGACCGTCTAGCAGCTCAGCTTTAAAAGATGCAGCTGCCAGCAAAACGGCTCGGGCAGGCCGGATCGCGGCCGCCGCCCGGAGCGCTCAAAGTCCCGCTGCCCGCGCGAAGCGACCCCCCCCCAGGCGAGCCACCTCCAGCAGCGCACGACGCGACGCTGACCTGCGGGCCCCCATCCAGGGCTGGGGAGGCGCAGACGGCGAGGGCGCCCAGGAAACCCAAGGGAAAGGAAAGGGGCTGCGTCCCGGGACAGGTGGCGCCACCGTCCCCGGAAGCGGCCCCGGGAGCGTTCCTCTGAGAGCTGCCGGAGGGCCCGAGTCAGGGTCTCCAGCCGGGCGGCGGCCGGCTCGGGCTGGCGGAGGCACTGCCCACCTGCGCCGCGCCCACGTGTCAGGGCGCCCCCGTGCGCTCCGTGCGCCGCCGCGGACACCGCGACCCAGGCGAGAGCGACTCGGAGGTGGGGGTCCAGCTCGGGGTGGTGAATCAAGGCAGGGGGAGGAATCTAGCCCAGGGGAGTGTCAGCTCCGCGGCGTCCAGCCGGAGGGCGTCCAAGCCGGAAGGCCTAACGGGCGGGGAGGGGGCTCCGGCCGGCCTCCTGCACTCACCTCTGCGCCCGCGCCGGCTCGGCCCGGAGGGGCAGGGAGCGCACGGCAGCACCGGCGGTGCGAGCGGCGGCAGGGGCGGGGGCGGCTCCCCCGGGCGCGGCAGGGGCGGGGCCGGGGGCGGGGCTCGGCCAAGCGGGGGCGGGGCGGGCCGGGGCCGGGGCCGGGGCCGGGGCCGGGGCCGGGGCCGGGGCCGGGGCCGGGGCCGGGGCCGGGGCCGGGGCGGGGGGCGGGACGGCCCGGCGGGCCGCGTGGGCCGGAGGGCGGGCGGAGCACCCCTAGCGCGCCCCAGCTGGGTGCGGGACCAGGGCGCGTCCACTCCCGGCGTCTGTGCCCCGTCCCGCGCCCTGGGTCTCCGGGAAGGCGAGGAGGGCACGCCGGGTGGAGGAAGGGTTCGGCCCCCGGGGATCCGCCACCACCTAAATCCGACCCCAGCTGATAAGAGTCGCGCAGCCCGCCTCCCGCTCACCCGGCCGGGAAAGCGCCGCCGAAACCCCGGGGGCTGCTGGCAGTCAAGGGTCGGAGCGGGAGGGGACTCTGGCGACGCCCGCGCCTGCAGGGACAGGGGCTGCCTGGGTGGGCGACGGCCGGAGCCTGCACGTGGATCCCACCCCGCCGCTAGGCTGACCTCGGGTGTGTCAGGTCTTCGCCGAGCTTCAGTCTTCTGGACTGCAGAATGGGGCTGAGAACGGCCACCAACTAACAGCCGCGCGAGTCTCCCGGAGGCCAGCGGGTGGTCAGCAATCGCGGGTTTGTGGGCGGTCGCCGGGGCTTGGGGAGGGAGCAGCGGCCGGCAGTGGCTGCGTCATCCGCGCAGAATAAACGTGAGAATCTAAAAACTAGTCTCTGCATTCGTTCAACAGGTAAAACGCCTACTGTCCGCAAGACTATTCTGATTGTTCCAAGTGACAGAACTAGGTTTTTACATCCAACCCTCTCAAACACACACCAAAAAAAACCCTGTTGCGACTAATCGCGATCCTATAGGACACAGAGAAACTGTCCCATAGAGTTTCCCAGGAGCGGACTGCTGACCTTTTGGTTAGCAGCCATAGCTCTTAACCTCTGCATCACCAGGGCTCCCAAAACACACAATTTTTGTATGGTTAATACTGTTATCTCTGGGTCTTAGCTTAAATGACAGTTCAAGGAAGATTTTTTTTTTTTTTTGACCCCACGGTCCTCCAATATATACTCTTCCACATCTTGTGCCTTTCTTCATAACAATAAAATTGTGACTTAAAGAAAGGAATAAAGGATGCCATACACTGTAGTTACTGGGTTCTTATGAAAGTATATACTGTGATAATCAAAACAAAAATTTCCCTGATTGCTTCCACATGCCAGGCATACATTTTTAGGTGCGTGATCTAATTTAACCTTCACAACAGCCTTGTGAGATTCAGGTGTGCATGTCCCATCTCTCGGGTGAAGAAACTGAAGCTTAGAGAGGTGAAGCAGGCATACAGGTCGTACTAGGGACCCCAGAGATCACAATCTGATACCCTGTTTAGAACTGAGAGAGCACCAGCGCAGCCTTTAGGCTTTTGCCCAGTCTGACCTTCTGGTAAGGGACAGGACCGGAGCTCTGAGTGGACCTCCTAACCCTCCACAGGGTGATTTCTACCTGCTGCTGCCCCCCATGCCACCACCCAGGAGTGCGAGGCTACTGAGGGCTCCCTGGGAAGCCCCCTATCCCAATAATAGCAAGGAACGTGGAAGATCTCAAAGCCCAGGCCTCCCGTGACCAGCACTCGGTGTTCAGAACTCACTCTGGCACAGCCAATACGTCCTTGTTGCAGATACTGGGACTCAGCGCTGGGTGGCCTCTTCCTGGTCCACAGCCCACCTTTTGGGCCAGACACTGAGCATCTTTAGCAAATCAACTTTCACTCCAACAGCAGTGACTTCATTCCATTGCAACTTCAAGGGGGCTCCTTGTCCCCAAACCCAAAGCCTCATGACCCATCCCCTTCCTGTTCCGGGAACACACACCCTCCCCAGTACTCCATTTCCAAGGGCAAAACCTGTGTCTTGACCACTGGTCTTCTCAATCTCTTCTCCAAGAGCCTCTTTTGTTTTTCTCGCACCCCCACACTCAGGAAGGGGTTCCTCTCCCTCATTAACACAGAGCTCAGTAGGAACTTCAGACTCAAGCCAGAGCCTGATGCTGTACCCAGGCAACTTGGTCAAAGATGACATTTTATTTAACAACTACTTAAGTGGCTGCTACATGACCAACGTGTGCCAAGCTTCGGCGAACTCAGTGACTCTATCCCCAAGACAGACACAACCTCAGGGAGATCACAGTCTGAGGAGGGAGAGACAGACTGAAGGAGGTACCCACCCAGACTTGAGGGATCAGAGCCTTCATATGGGAAGTGGCCAAGGCTGAGCCCTGATTTAAAAAAAAAAAAAAAGAAACGCGTGGAAACTAAGCAGGGAAAGGTGGACAGAGCAGGAGACGTGGAAGCCCAGAGCAGGGAGAAAGATCAGGACACATTTCTGGAAGTCCATGGAGAGGGGCAGGTGGGATAGTGAGGGGAGAACAAGGCTAGCTGGGCCTCGATGGCCAAGGTGAAACAGTAGACCTTGACCACCAAAGGGTTTAAACAGAAGGGACCTGAGCTGTGGTTTGGGTGATCATCCTGGCTGCTGAGGAAGGGATATTGCCCATGCACAGAAAAAGGCAGCATGCATTTTTATTACTAAACGCAAACTCTTGGCTTCATCTGTTTTATAATTTAGGGTTTCCAGGAAACAACACATCTGCAAGTAGGATATGCAGACTAGAAACAAATCAGCTGAGTCCACAGGGGTTATACGTAGCTCCCCACCTGTCTCACCCACAACATCTTAACCCTGTGACTGTGTTGGGGGAGGGCTGGGGACTTGGTTCCTGGACTCAGGTTGGGGGCCCAAGAAGAGCTTTCGGTGGAGCGGCAGATGCGGCAGATGAGGGGTAGGCAGGAAGCGTAGGTTACTACCCACGGGGTTTGAAAGTTCGTCCACAGGCCATAAGACACGGGTGATGAGCAACCATTTCTCCTTGGAACAGTTAGCTTATGAGGGTCCATTCTTGAACCCAGCTCTGTCTCCCCTAACTCTGCAGGAAAAGAGCAGCAGGGCCAGAGCCAGTACCTCACTAAATCAACAAGAGGGAAAGCTGGGGTGTCTACAAAAGGACCCCATGTGGCCTGCGGGAAGGGCGGATGATGAGCTATGACTGACTGGTGGGAACAAGCACAGCAACAGGAAAACGCCAGCTGGAAAGCAGTAACAGGAGCCTGGAGAAAAGCAACTGGCTCAAGAAGCCATGAGGCAGGGCAAGGGCAGCACTCAGACCACCAAAGCTAGCCACTCAGGGCCCCTTGTACACCTGGAACGCCCACTAGGCTTCTTTTGTGTGCAGGGTACATGTGAATGCTGTGATGATACAACAACACTGTAAAACAATGTAGAAAATACCAAGAGGTATAAAGAATAAGCTAAAACCCACCAACAATCACACCACCCAGAGATAACCACTGCTAACTTGTGTTCTTTATTTTTCATTTAAGGAGCACTGGTGGTAATGTGGTTAAGAGCTCGGCTGCTAACCAAAAGATGGGCAGTTCGAATCCACCAGCTGCTCCTTGGGAACCTTAAGGGGCAGTTCTACTCTGTCCTACAGGGTCGCTATGAGTCGGTGTCAACTCGACGGCAATGGGTTTGGTTTATTTTGGTTTGGTTGTCGTTGCTGTTAGGATGCTGCTGAGTCAATGCCAATTCAGAGAGACCCTATGTACAACAGAACGAAACACTGCCTGGTCCGGCACCATCCTCAAAATTGTTATGCTTGAGCCCATTGTTGTAGTCACTGTGTCAATCCATCTCATTGAGGGTCTTTCTCTTTTTCACTGATACTCTACCAAGCATGACGTCTACTATTTAGTTAGCGGTATTCCCTTCCCCCCTCCCGTTCCTTTTAACCACCAAAGAATGTTTCTCTGTGAAAACCTTTTCTTGGCTTTTTCTAATAGTGGTCTCATACAATAATTGTCCTTTTGTGATTGACTTTTTTCACTCAGCATAATGTCCACCAGGTTCAGCCACGTTGTGAAATGTTCCGTGATTTTGTTGCTATTCCTTAACGTTGTGTAGTATTCCATTGTGTGTATGTACAAAAATCCTCACAACTGGACCAACAAGCAACATCATGATAAATGGAGAAAAGATTGAGGTTGTTAAGGATTTCATTTTACTTGGATCCACAGTCAACACCCATGGAAGCAGCAGTCAAGGAATCAAAAGACACATTGCATTGGGCAAATTGGCTGCAAGAGATCTCTTTAAAGCATTAAAAAGCAAAGATATCACCTTAAGGACTAAAGTGTGCCTGACCCAAGCCATGGTGTTTTCAATCGCCTCATATGCATGCAAAAGCTGGATAGTGAGTAAGAAAGACTGAAGAAGAATTGATGCCTTTGAATTGTGGTGTTGGCAAAGAATATTGAATATACCATGGACTGCCAAAAGAACGAACAAATCTGTCTTAGAAGAAGTACAGCCAGAATGCTTCTTAGAAGCAAGGATGGCAAGACTACATCTCACATACTTTGGACATGTTATCAGGTGGGATCAGTCTCTGCAGAAGGACATCATGCTTGATAGAGAGTCAGTGAAAAAGAGGAAGACCCTCAACAAGATGGACTGACACGGTGGCTGCAGCAATGGGCTCAGGCACAGCAACAATTGTGAGGATGTCGCAGGACCAGGCAGTGTTTCATTCTGTTGTGCACAGGGTTGCTATGAGTTGGAACCCACTCGAGGGCACCCAACAACAACAATAACAACAATACTGTCTCCCCACCCCAGCACTGCCACCTATTTTTTTTTTTTGCATTTAAAGGGTGTGGAGCATCCAGTTGATGAAGCAACCAGCCTGGTGCAGTCCTCACCCAGGGGCGGTGACACTGGTGGATGGACTAAGGTGTTGTTGGTCTTACTGTTCAAGCCTAAGCAACACTCTGTGAGTAGCTAATAAAAGGCTTCTTTGAAAGCAAGCCCTTTCTGCTCTCATCATCTGGGCTGAAGGAAAACCTGACACACAGGGCAGTGGAATGGAAAGACAGAGAGGAGCTCTGGAGTTGGAAATGCCTGGGTTCAATTCCAACCTGGGGCCTGCCCTGGAGGTGGGCTGTTACCTCAACCCCAAAGCCCTGAGGCAAGGATGGGATGACTGAGGCAATGTACACAGAGCACCTGGCAACTGGCACCACACTTGGCACACCAGTGCACAGGGATAACGACAACCCAGGCCATGTCATTAACCAACCCCATTTATAGATGTCTTCTAGCCAGCCTTCCTGGGTGGTGCAAACAGTTAACACACTTGGCTGCTAACCAAAAAGTTGCAGGTTCGAACCCACCCAGGGGCACCTCGGAAGAAAGGCCTGGCAATCTACTTCCCAAAAATCAGCTATTGAAAACCCTGTGGAGCACAACTCTACGCTGACACACACGGGCTTGCCATGAATCAGAGTCAACCCCATGGTAACTGGTTTACTTTCCAGCCTGGCGACAAGACCGACAGGGAGTAAAACCTTGAAACAAAATGAACCGTTCAGAGTGGAATACGTAGGACAGCTCAATGGTTCTCAATATTCTGGATCATGGTAAATGCCTGGGGTCTTATCCCAATTTGCAAAGTAAGGAATAGATGCAGTTTTCTCCTCAGGAAACCTTTTACTAATAACTAGTAACTGTTACTGCTTATCTGGATGACAAAAGTTAATGTTTTGGGGCACTTGCCCCAAAGGCTATGCCCTCCACCTACTTTTTTCCTCACAACAATCCCAAGAGGTGGTGCATTTTTACCCCCAGCCAACAGATAAGGAAGCTGAGAATCAGAGACGCAGTGACTTCCCCCCGTGACTGCTCCGTGGTAGGGCTGAGTCCCAGGTTGGTTGAAGCAATGGACTCTGAGCCCAGCCTGGATGGAAGCCTCTGCAAGGACACAGCCTGGCCTCACACAGCAACTATTCTAGGGGGCAAGAGGGCTTGGCACATAATAACACAAAACCAAACCAAAATTAAACTCGTTGCCATCAAGTTGATTCTGACTTGGACACAGTAGAATTGTACCATAGGGTTTCCAAGGAGCAAGTGGTAGATTCAAACTGAGGACATTGTGGTTAGCAACCGAGCTCTTAAGCCACGGTGCCACCAGGGCTCCAATATAATAACACGAGGGGGGTTAATTACAAGCTGAAATAAATGCTCCGGAAAGCACATGCCAGGAACTAGACGCAGGGTGGATAGTGGTCAGGGAAGGCTTCCCCACTAAGAGGGGATGGAGGCAAAGAGAGGGTGTCTCAGGCAGAAGAAACAGCACATGCAAAGGCCCTGTGTGAGAAATTGCAGTGAAGTCTGGTATGGCTAGAGAGAAGACAGGGACACAAGAGAGGAGCGGTCGACAGGGGTCCAGGTAGGAAATTTGTGATCTCCAGGGCCACTGGACGCTTCAGCAGGGGAGTAGCATCTGATCAGGTGCCACCTTCCATGAAGGCCATGCCTAGCTGACCTCCAGGAGGCAGGAATTTCACTTCCATTAGCTAGTCCATCAGCCACAGAGGCCCGGGTCACAGGGAGGTATTGGGGGAGGTTGGGCCACCCTCCATTCCGCCTTTATAACTGCAGACCCCTTAACCTACTCCTGGTGGCCCTACTCCTGATGAGATTACTACCTGCTTACCTGCACGGGACTGAGCTTCTGCCAGGCTCTGTGCTCAGATCAGAGCTTCACCTGGTCTCGCATTCAAGCCTCAGGACAGCCCAGGTAGGCGTGGAACTACCATCTATTTTCCAGATGAAAGGCTTAGCCCTAAACCATCAAGTCACCTGCCCTGGGTCACAGAATAAGTGACAGCGGGGATCTAAGTTCAGGATGTCTGAGACCAAAGCCCCCACTTCAGTCACAATGCTAAAAGTGTAAGAATCACCTTGTCGATGATTATACACAGTCTCACACATGTAGGGGCTCTGGTGGCACGGGTATTAAGAGCTCGGCTGCTAACCAAAAGGTCAGCAGTTTGAATCCACCACCCGCTCTTTGGAAACGCTACAGGGCAGTTCTACTCTGTTCTATAGGGTCACTATAAGTAGGAATCGACTTGACAGCAGCAGGTTCTGTTTTTTTTTTTTTTTAAACATGCATGGGCAGGATCTTTATGTTCTTCTAACTTCAGCGACACAGAACTAAAGGCAGGTGGCTCCTAGGGGTGACAGGGTGGGAGAAAGGGGGACCACTGTTTAAGAAGCAGTGAATTTGTGTACAGTGATGGAAAATCTGGTGACAATTATTGGGGACGGTTGCACAACTTGACTGATGTAATTGGTCTCCCTGAATTGCACACAGGAAAAATGTGGAATTGGCAAACATTGTGTTATCTATAGTTTTCCAACAGTGAAACATACCAAAGGCAGAACCTGCGTTCACTGGCAGTTTGCTGCCTGGCAGGCTCCTGCCTTGCTTTGCTGCAAGTCCCCCCGCAGCCTGGCCCTGCCCAGCCTGGTGGGAAACATCTAGTTTGTCCTGAGGCTGACACCTGCCCGCTCAGAGGAATGTTTCTTACCAGCAAGATTGGAAAAGCCCAAGCAGCTTCTCCTTGCCCCCACCACCCCACCCCATCTAAAACTCAGAAAATTCCCCAGACCTCTCGCTGATAGTTTGAGAAACAATCCTTGCCTTTGTTCCCATCCAGAACAGGTGTGGTCACCCACCTGGCATGTGGGCCTTGAAGCAGTAAATCCAGAAAAATGTGTCTCCACTAGGGCTAAAAGGTGGCCTGGAAAAAGAGTCTGGTGAAGGGAAAATTAGATCTCCAAGTGCTTGGTCACCTGTGACAGGCTCAGTAAGGCCAACTGAGCCTGTGACAGAGTCCAGCTTAAGAACCGCAGTGTGAATGCCTTAATTCTACACAAAGCACCCTCCCTCCCCAGCTCTCATCCCCTCCCTTCCTGGACTACCACCAAAACAGCCAGGCATGGACTCAGCCTCCTCTCTCAGACTCTCGGGTCATAGAGGGGACTTGCTGGCACCTGACAAAGTTCCTGGATTGTGGGCATCTTAGGCCCGAAAGAACCTAAGATCTGCTCTTCCACAGAAAAATCAACAGCACTATTTACCACGTGGCAGCATTTGCCAAGCACGGCATCGGGCGCTTCACAGACTCCATCTCATTTAATCCTCACGATAATCCTATGAGGTGGTTTCTAGTCCCATCTGGCAGATGAAAACATTGAGGTGCAGAAAAGAGGTGGAGTCAGGAGGGCAGGGATCACGTGCATCTTGTTCTTTACTGTGTCCCCAGCACACACTGCAGGCCTCAAATAAATGCTAAAGAATGTTTGACTCCAAACCTCAGTGGGCTGGCACTGACCAATGTGCTGCCTCGTTGAAAATCCCAGTCCAAATGAGTCTTCCCACCAGAAACTTGAACCCAAATTTTGACCCCCCAAAATAGACTAATCTCACAGATTTATAAAACCTCCAACTCAATTACTACCTTCTCAATTTAACAATGGATCTGAAAATCACCTTTCACAAGCTTCCTAGTATATAAGTTTGAAGAGAATTGGACCTTATTATTAAACAGATCAAAATAGCCTCCAAACATACTATTTTGTTCCAGTCCCTAAATATGCTTACAGTTGGGGGTGGGGGGGTGGGGGGGTACGTGGTGGGGAACAAGAGAAACATGAACTCTCCTGGTCTCATTTCCTGACTTCTGCATTTTGGCCATTTCTCTTTAGAGAAACCAATTTTTTTTTTTTTTTAATTGTGCTTTAGGTGAAAGATGACAGAGCAAATTAGTTTCTCATTAAATAATCCACAAATTGTTTTGTAACTTTGGTTGCTAACCCCACCACATGTCAACACTCTCCCCTTCTCGACCTCCAGGTCCCCGTTTCCGTTTGTCCAGTTTTCCTGCCCCTTCCTACCTTCTCATCTTTGCTTTTGGGCTGGCGTGCCCATTTAGTCTTGTACACATGGTTGAACTATGTGTGTTATTGTTTGTTTTATAGGCCTGCCTAATCTTCAGCTGATGGGTGAATTTCAGGAGTGACTTCACTACTGAGTTAAAATGGTGTCCAGGGAGAGAAACCAATTTTATTGAAAGGCCACAGTGTTAGACTCACATTATGGCCTATGTGGCCTTCAAAACAAAGGGTTCAGGAGAGTGACGGTGTTTTTCTGGGGACAAGGCACTGTTCCTATAAGATTGTATCATCTGTAAATGTGAAAGATGGTACAATGTCCCCTCCAGAAAGAGGCCAGGGAGCCAAGTTCACTGATCTTGCAATACTTTCTCTTAACCCCAAAGATCCCATTTGAATTTTGTCTCATTGGAAAACACCTTACCCCATCCTGTCCATCTCCCCCTTCATTTCATCCATCCACCTGTCCAGCCCTTTACTTCTTGGACCACTTCCGATTTTGCTCCCGTAGAGTGAGGACAGGGTATGCTGAAAGCAGGGGTGGAAAATAAGCATGTATTCAAGGCCTACTATGCCCAGGGCAGGAAATGGATTACTCTCAATATGTGGCCTGAGAAAGGAACAAAGTCTCTGTAATTTGTTACACAAGGTTGTTTTTTTCGTAGCTTATTGTTTTTTTTTTTTTTTTTTTTATCGTTTAGGAGCGTGGATGTTTCAAACCCACGTTTGAACCCCAGCACTGCTGTTTCCATTTGTGCCCTTGGGGAAGCTGCCTAATCTCTGGCCCTTGGAATCTCAACAGTGAGGATGCTAACATTACCTTCCACATGGGGCTGGTAATGGTGAGAGTGGAGGTGAAGAGCGCCAAGACCAGGAACTAACCATGCTAACATTCGATTGTCTACTGCTACTTCCTCCCCTGCCCCCTAACGTTGTGGGAGGAGCTGCCTACTGCCTTTGCCCACACAAGGACGTCTTCAAGTCCACCCCTTTCTGGGTAGCTAGGCCTTTGTGGAACGGATAAAGGAGCAGTCTAGTTAAGGGTCTGCTGCAACTCAAATCTGGGCTCTGCTACCAGCCCGCTGTGAGATCCTGAGTCAGGGACAGCGCTTCTCTGTGTCTCAGTTTCCCCATTTGTAAAATGGGGACAATAAGACTACCCACCCCACGAGGTAGCTGTGGTGATAAAGGAGATTTGTATAAAGCACTTGCCACTCAAATGTTGGTTCTAAGAAATAAGGAGAAATAGCAGAGAGAAGGAAAGAAGAATCAACGGGCAAAACGATGAACAGTATGCTGGGTGAACAGGACGAGAAGCAGTGAAGGCTACGCCACGGTCAGGATGCAAGAGCTTGACAGAATTTCATCTTCTGGGAAACCAACCAACAGGACTTTGCCCAGGGCTGCTCTGTGCCACTCCTTCTTCCACTTTTCTTGCGCTCTTCCGCAGGACTGGGGAAAGGGGGTACACCAGGGGAGAGAAAAGAAACAAGTTACAGGAAAACCTCATTTTTTCTTCTAGGATGCTCCCAAGCCACAAAATTTCCATAATATCCTTTCGGGGCAATGGGCAAAAGGCTTGAATTCTGTGTCCTTGCTCTTTCTTAATATTGTCCCTTTCTGATACAGCTGATTTACTGGACATCACATGTCAGGTGGATCTGCTTCTGTCAAGACTATAGTCTTGGAAGCCCTATGGGGCAGTTCTACTCTGTCCTATAGGGTCCCTATGAATCAGAATCGACTCAGCAGCACACGACATGTGCTGGGTAGTGCCCCTGGGTGGCACTGACGGCTAATGCACTCAGCTTCTCACCGAAAGGTTGGAGGTTCTAGTCCTTCGAAAGGCACCTGGCAAGACAGGCCCGGCAATTTTCTTCTGAAAAATCAGCCATTGAGAACCCCAGGGAGCATATAGTTCTGCTGTGACAGACATGGGGTGGCCATGAGTCGGAGTCGACTTGACAACAACTGGCTTTATGTGTCAGGTATTGTACTGTAAGCACCTTACATTCATCACACTGCTTCATGCTCAATCACTCTGCGAAGAAAGACCACCAGTCATATCTACAGAGGAAAAACTCAGGACCAGAACTGCACGGTGCCAGGATCACAGTTACAGTGGCAGAGCCGAGAACTGACCCCTAATTTGATGGGCACCAAGAAGTTAACTCACTGGGCACGGGAACACAGGAGGTGAGAGCTAAGGGTCTATTGGAAGAATAAGCATGCACCTTTTCTGTCTAAAAGACAGAAATCTGTGGCTGCCAAATTTCAGTGGCCCTTTTCAATTTTCTGAAAAGAAAGTCCACTTGTCCTGAGAGTCAAATTTTTCCTTGACCTAAGTATCCCTGTCGCCACAGGGAGGGCTCCAGACACGGCCCCCGCTGTAGGATGAGGTTGATGGTGTGGACGGTTGAGGCAGGGCGCTCTTCTCTGAACTGCAGGAAGCCCTGGCCACCTCCCCTCCCCTTGAACATGACTTCCTCTCAGGCAGAGTCCTCAGAACACCGTGCTAGGGCCCAGCTATGCAGGATCCAGAGAGATGCTCTAAAGTAACAAGCCAGCGCAATCTTAGAACAAAACGTTTTATTTGATGTGGAAACCATAAGGTACAAAAAGAACATTTTGAAAATGTCAGCTGTGAGCTACTGTCACATATTTACAGAATTATGTACAAAATCAAGTAAGTCATTAACACTTTCAACATAAAAATACAGCACACTGCTACCGTCTGTGAGGCTCACTATTCCAACAAATCCCCGAGAGCAAACAAACTTCAAGATGAAACAAGGGCAACAGTAATAACCACCTCTGTGCTCCAGGGGCTTCTGCTCCCCCCAGAACTTGGGAATACAGTGCCTCTGCAGTAAAAAATCCCTTTTTTTTTTCTTTTTTATTAACAGTAAAACTAGAAGTTACCTACTCGCTAAATGAACACATTTGGTTTTTACAAAAAGATTTTGCTGCTGTCCTTACTCACTACATTTTTTCTTCTTGAGAGAAAGAACTTCCACAACACACATACACATCAGTGTAACCCAGCGATAGTTTCTAACGTTGGGAGCAGCCAACTTTGCCTATATCGTATACAAACAAAAGATCGCCTCCTTGAATCTTTTCAACTGAAATCTTATTTGATGTAAACGTCAGATTTGCAGTTGCAATGGTTTGCTTTTGTCAGACTTCTGATGGTGCAAGGCACAGTTCCCGGCCAACTGAGACTTGACGCTACGGACCTTTAGGCCTTGGAAAAGGTCTTTGAGGTGTTTATGGTCCCAGCTGAATTGCGGCAAGAAGGAGAGAAGGTAACTAGCAAAAATCCCCAAGAGGTCCTCACTGGTAGATTCAAATATGTTTGCAGATTGACCCTCCAACAGCAACTGCGACGCAGACGAAGCACTTCACAGCTGCTGCCCGTGGTTAAACTGAGGTCTGAACCGTTTAATATCGTGAGTCATGTACTCTAGGTGACGTCTATAGATACGTAAAAACAGAATCCAAAACTGGGGAGGAGTAGTTGCCACTCGGAAGGTAAGAGCTAGTCTTGGAAAGTATCTTAAACCTGCTTAGGAATGACATCGAAAACATTAGGAATATGTGCTAAGTGTTTGATGTCAGGAAGGAGGAAAAAAACAAAAAAAACCCCACAAGATATGACAGAAGACCATCCCCCAGGGCAGGAGGAACCATGTACGTGGCAGTCAAATAATCCTCAAAATGAATACAGCCCATGTGCCATTTTTAAAAGTGCCATTATATTTTAAACTAGTAACAAGCCAGTCACGTAAAAATTTCCCCATAATCCCACGCTGGGTTTGGCATTCACCAGGCACCAATATGAATAAAGTACCAGGTTCAATGTGGACAACTAAACTAAGTGTATAGCTGAGAAGCAGAATAACAGCAAAAATTGTTAAGCCCCTGGAACACCAGCTATGAAGAATGGCTTAAGTAGGTGGGATTATTTATCACTGAAACAAAAACACCCAGGGATGACCTCACTGTGGTTTTCAAAAACAGGGAAGGTGACCAGCTGGTCTTTCTCGCTACAAGCCGAACAAAAGAAGGCAGGTTTGAATTTCCATAAGGAAGACATACAAAGAAATCTCCGATCAGTAGGGCAGATCCAGAATCCCATCCACAGCCATATGTCTGATGAAACAATTCAGCCACAGCCCTGGCTGTAGGGGGAACGTGCCAGGTAACCCAAATTTTCCCCCAGCCAGGACCCTCTGAAATAGGAACCAAAGCTCAGAGCTTACCATCAGACTTCCTTTTGCTTATTTTCACCCTGAGCCTGGATGGGAGTGGATGCAGAAAGGATGGCCTGACTCCCCATGAGGACTCTGAGCTGGTATCTCAGTATCAGTTAAGGCTTTTCTCCTGTAATGTTTCACACATCCGAAACCGTTCACAGATCATGTAAAACAAGATAATACGAATGGCTGGCTCTGATGGACGATAGGGATTCCCTGCACTGTCCCCACAAAATGCCCGCTTTCCTAACTACGTCCTGGCCCTACACGCAGAAGCGCACACCATCTTAAAAAAGTGATTAAACCAGGAGCTAAAGCTATAAATAAGGTCCCTTCAGGTTGCGGACTTCGAATGAAATCATTTCATGTGTTACATTTTTTAAATCGGGAGAAGAGAAATCTGATTTTGAAATGAACTGGCTTGTCTTTTAAGACACCATGAACTGTAAAGTAGCTATCAAAACTTTTTTTTGCCCTTAAAGAACAGAAATTTTCTCACAGTTTAAGAGGCTAAAAGTCCAAATCCAGGGTACCGGCTATAGGGAAAGGCTCTCTCTGGCGTCCTTGTCTCAGCTTTACTGGCCTTGGAGGACTTCCTTCGGCTCCTGCCATGTGCTTCTGTCTTCCCTGTTTGTGCTCCCTCAGCTATCAAAACCTTTTAAATGCATTCAGGACCACATTAGATTTCTGAGGGGGGCGATGGTGGAAAGAAGCAATCCAGTTAACGGTGGTGTCAGATATCTATAATTACCAGGGATAACTTGCATTTCAAATCTTCTAAACCAGAGGTTGCAAACTGGCAGCCAGTAGGCCAAATCAGGTCCACCCATGTGTTCTGTTGGGCCTGAATTTGTTTAAAAAAAATTTTTTTTTAATTTAGATGCCAACATTAAAAATCATAGTTATTTAATACAAAAATCCAGATTCTCAATGTCTCATGAAAAAATTCAGCATGGCTACAGCTGGCAGGAGTAGTTACCCCTGTAGTTGGGCCTGGAGCACTTCAGTTTGCTGCAGTCCCCACCATTCCCTATTGTCTCTCTGACACTGAGGGGGAATGTCATTGCCATGTACGATCTCGGGGACTGTTTTCCTTACCCTTAACCTGCTACACTGGTGCCCCCCCGGGGGGGGGAATCCAGCACCGTCAATTCCGGCGCATAGCGACCCTATAGAACAGAGCAGAACTGCCCCATAGAGTTTCCAAGGAGCGCCTGGAGGATTCGAACTGCTGACCCTTTGGCTAGTAGCCGTAGCACTTAACCACTACGCCACCAGGGTTTCCCCTGAAGATACAACACCTGATAAATAAGAGCTGCAGTCTTCACTAGCATTAAAAAATAGAGCAGACTAACCTCAAATTGGCATTGTCCATCCACCTCTCACCAATGAAGACACGAAGAAAAATTTCTTTCTCCTCGAGACGGTCAAATTAGTGTTGAGATGGTTGGGGACCATAGGGTTTTCTTTTGAGGGAGAGAAGAGATGTAATTTCTTCTTCAGGAATAAAAGAGCTTTTTCCTCCCTTTTTTTCTTTTAAAGAAAAAGATGCTCAACTCAAAAAAGAGAAACCTCTGAAAATCATGTAACCCCATATTTTTAGAGGGGCAGTCTTCCTGTTTGTGCTTAAGTCAGGGGACCTGAGACTAGACAGAGTTGGCTGAAACACAAAAAACAAGCACTCGCGGCTATGAAGCAACAAGACTGAACTTCTGATATACATGAACTTAAATATCCACGTTTATTACACATTGATTCCACTGATGTCATTGTTGCTAAAGACATGTTTTCCAACTTCTGATCTGGGACTACTTTCAGTTATTGCTAACGTGGCAACTTAGAAAATTCACCTCATGACTTTATGGCCCCATCTCATTTTGGCACGAAATACTGTTACGTGGCTAGGTCAACTGCCTGAGTCACCTGCCCAAGCACCTGATTTTTTCTGAAGATCACTGTGCTGCTAGGGCCCAAGACAGCCTTCAAGAGGCCCTTCTGCACCTGGCAGGGTGGGTGGGGCCAGCGAGGTGGTCCCCATCCTCCTTGTGGACAATCTCTGTGAGAGGGGCCCATCTTTACCTGGGCTTTACCCTCCCTGATCACTCTCCTGGCATAGCTGATTGTGTCAGATGCCAAATCCTTTCTGCAGGACGCTGGGGAATTCAGATGAACAATTGCTCCGTACCTCCTGTTCCCCGCAGGCTCCTCAGCTACCAGGAACCCTGGACTTACCTGTCACCTTTCCACAGGACACCGTCTAACTTATCCATACACGTCTCTTGTTCTCAGGATCAAGGGCTCTCGCTGACATCATCCCCACATTCTAATTCTTGTTTCCCCCAGTGTCTAGAAGCTTGCGATTCGGCAGAACTTTCTTCTGAATTCTATTTTTTATCATCTCTACCGTCGAGGACAATTTGTGAGTCAAAAAAGGCAGCTCTGCTTAAAACAGATGTTTTGCCTTAATCTGCAAGGCAGCCATTCCCATCCCGGGCAGGTCAATAGGTGAAAGCAATGAGGCAAGACCAGCAAAGTGGGCTTCTCCACTCTCTCTGAGTTAGGCTTTCACACGTGGTTCCAGTACCTGGCGTGTGGGTTAGAAAGTCAATTTACTGACCACCAAAAACATCAGTATTCCAAAATAAGTACCCAGACCCTAAATCCAAACTATAAAATCACCTGCCTTTTGAAATGGTAAGTTTTCTCTTTCCCTTCCATTCTCAGTAAGTTCATTCGCCAAGCTCTCTGCCCACGCCCACAGGGCCCACTTCGATGTTCCCCCTCCCTGTCCTCCATGCGGTCCCTGGGGCCGCTTTCTCAAAGACGCCTCCCTTCACGTGCAAGGCTGAAAATCTATCCTAAAAGCGGCGCCTAATGGTTCCTTTGGGACATGCAACACTTCTTGTCCTCACCAGGAAATCTCTCTGAAAATGTTCCAAAGCTTGGACAAACCAGTCGCCTCCACAGAACGCGTGCGAAGCTGAGACTCCAGGAGAGTCCCATGTGGTGCGAGCGCCACGCTCGCCCAAGGATTCCACAGCAACAACGTGGAGCTTCTCTCCTCCAACGAGATGCCTGGTTTTATGGGGGGGAGACGACCCGCAGCTCCATTTGTCTCTCCCTCGGAGCAGCTGCCGGAAACTCGATGCCAGAGAACAGCCAAGCACGTTCTTCTCCTGAGGAGCTGCCAGCTCCCCTTCCAGAACAGGGAGCATGACATGTGCATCGAAAATACACACAAACCTCCTCCTGGCAGCAGGGGTGCAAATCTCCCCTCCCCACCTGCCCAGCATGTGCCTGGAAGGGAAAACCCTCCCCCAGCCCTCAGCACCCCCCTCCTCCGCTTAGCATCACCCATTTCATGTTGGTCCTATCTGATGAAGGAGTGAAAGCAAATGGCCCTAGTGTTGAGTGCTGAGAAAACAGGGTGCCGAATTCCAACAGCACCTGCGGAAAAGGTGGGGAAAGATGCTCAGGCCCCCCTTGAGGGCACGGAAAGGGCAGGGGAGAGGGATTCCACAGAGCTGACGAGGACTTATCATCACACATGCTAACTAAGCGCATCTGAACAACTGTTAACACTCTGGAAAGAGGAATTCTATAGAGAAATCCTTCCTAAGAGAACATACACCCTTCCTTTTAAAGCACATTTCTTCCCTCCTAAGCTCTAAATGCCCATTTCTGGTGGACGGAACACAAGAGACAGATCTCACTGAGGACGCACGTGAGAAGTACAAAGTGAACCAGGAGATAGATCTCATTGAGGACCACACAAGAGGTACAAAGTGAACCAGGATCCACTGCACTGGGGAGGGGAGTACTTTTAAGATTTGAGAATATTAATGATTTCAGGTAATGCTTCTTTAGACGATAATCAAAGAGTGCATTCAGCTCCATGACAGGCCCCACTTTCTACCTTTTTAAAAAAAGGTTTGTCATTAGTCACCAGCCGTTGGTCAGAGTACCTGGCCACCACCTCCACAGCTGTGGTGGACTGTGCTCCCTAGCATCACGGGACACAGTGTCAAGCCAGAAGACCAACTGAAGCATGAGCTTCAACTTCCAGTCACATGGCCCAGCTGGGTACCAGTCACATACAAATAAACTCAGGGCACCAATATCGGAGACACCGTGCAGCAGATGGAACCCAGGGACACCTGGCAGACAGGTGGGCCCCCGCATGATGGCAACTCAGGCCAAGAAGGGGGCTCCAGGTGCTGCGGCACCTTCTGGATGGTGACCCAACCATGCTGGACAAATGGCCTGGCCCCCCAGCCCTTCGGCCACGCATGTCGCCCCTAACACATAAAGAGCTGATTTATAAGACATGACTACATGTCCTGCTGCCTCCTCGACCTCTGACTTGGAGCTTACTCAATCCCCCAGCATCGTAAGTTCCACATCAGGACCAACAGAACATGGTCTGCAGTGACACAGATCCCAGGTGGGCTGGCTCTCAATTTTCTGCAGCTGTTAACGACACTACAAGTGATTTTCCACAAAGCATCTCAAATCAAAGGAGCCAGCAGCAAACTAGCGAAGTTTGCTGAGACAGATGAAGTCTGCAGGATCAGTGCGAATATCTTCCTGTTTCTCTTTACATGTCTCCTCCCTGTCTCCGGAACAGACCCAAATCCAAGGACTGACCTAACATGGCCAGCTGTTTTCAGATGTACAGACGTGTCTCTCAGAGCTCCACATGGTTTAGAGAACTGAATACTTTGCCAAGGTATCTGGCAGAGATTTGGGGGCAAAAGGAGCAAGTACTGGCCAAAATTTCACTCAGAATATCCTTGTCCAAGACCTCGGCTCCAAGTGGGCCATGCAACCAGAGAAGGGCAGCTAAAGTGGCAATGCTTCGACGCTTCCATTCCTTACAAAGGCGCGACTGCGTGGAGTTCATCAGTGTAGCTGCGGCACATGAGTTCTGCTGTGCACGGCTCAGAGGTGAGGAGCTTGGAGGGAAGGGTAGGAGGCTCCTCCTCACCTGGGGAAAGGAGAGAGGGCAGAGTCACACGGTCACTGCACGTCACTGGGTCAGGCACGCGTGCCTGGACTACAGGCTTGGCACAGTCAGGCAGGCGTCCCACCCATCTCTCAACATGCTAACAGGGTCTGGTGCCCATAGCTGAGGTAGGAGGAGACCTTTCTGGAGGCCAAGGACTTCTATGCGACTCCAGTGAGCCTCCTTCCTGGGGCTCAGTGCTGAGCCATGATGGAGGGGCATGGTGCCCACAAGCCCCAGGTGTGGCTTTAAGACAATGAAAGGGTAGGAGGTGGTGAAAATGGCAGGTCCCAACAATGTGGCTCTATTGCGGTAGAGTCAATTCTGACTCATGGCAACCCCACGTATGCAGAGTAGAACTGCTTCATAGGGTTTTCTTGGCTGTAATCTCACAGAAGTAGATCTCCCAGCTTTCTTCTGTGGCGCTGTCAGATAAGTTCGAACTGTCAACCTTTAGGTTAGCAGTCGGGTGCAAACCGTCTGCGCCATCCAGGGATCTTTCCCAAGAAAGATACAGGTTCACCAGCCTCATCCAAAACCCTTGGGGCCCAATGTGTTTGGAGTTTCAGAAAAGTGATACAATACACGTACTATACGTTACATAACACCTCTCACGGGGTCTGGGCAGCTCACCCTAATTGAACATCAACTTTTCTGCAGCTCAAACATGTATTTCTATTAGCTGGGATAAATCAAGACAACTGACTCATGCCACTTCACGTCAGGTTTTGCTGCCTAATAAGTCTGCACCAAAATTAGAAAACTGCCGTTGTGGATTTGGCTGTGGCACCCACCGGCCCTCTCAGCCCCCTCTGCACCTTACCCAGGCCCGAGGAGGAAGACACGCTCTCCGTCAGGGAAGAGGTTTCTGTCTGGTCTGTCGAGAGTCCTTCCATCAAAGGCAAGGACAGCTCGGACGAGGGCACAGACGAGTCATAAATGCCTGAGTCCCGCGGCATGTCTGAGGGGCTGGCAGCCTTCACCCTGTGCAGCAGAGGCCGCAGGACGGAGCTGCCCTCGGGGGTAGTCCGGGCCTCCGTGTCTTCATCCAGGCCGAGATGCTGACTCCCTGACCGTGAGCTGGACAGCGCGGCTACCCCGGCCTTCAGGCAGAAACTGCTCTCGGCCCCTGGCTTGCATGCGACGTCGTTTAAAACCAAGCCGGAGTCAAACTTCTCCAGCACTGGCTCCCGGGGGTGGGGCAGGGGAGGGTGGAAGGGGACAAACTGCTTCTCAAACCAGTCGGGCTCCTCGTCGATAAACTGGTGCATGTTGCAGATGGCGACGTAAAGGGACCGGCCCGATTTACTGCGGAAGTAGTTCCGTCTGCTGACGTGGCTGGGGTACGGCCCCGGCTCCTGGAGGCGGTGGTCACGGGAGTGCAGATGGAAACAGAGCTGGGGAAGGTTGTCCATGAGTTTGTACTTGGTGCTCAGGTCCAGGACGCTGGGAACGTCTCCTTCGCAGGAGTAATCAAAGTAGACAGCGATGAACTTGCTGAGGGCCGCGGCACTCTGCTTGGCCTGGCGGAGCTTCTCGGCGATGGCCGTCACGGCCACCAGGAAGAGCTCTCCTTTCCCCGCGCCTCTGCCGCCTCCTTTGTGCTTGTAACTCTTCTTGTCCACAAAGTACTTCATGCCTTTGGAACAGACCACGATGGTGAACTGGGCCTCCTGGATCTTCTGGATGACCCACTCTCTCTGCCCTTCTCGGCAGAGGCTGAAGTCTTCCCACAGGTCCAGAGTCACCTGGGAAGAGAACAAAGAGTCTCGTCTTACCTGTACAGTGGGCTCAGTAAGAGGAGTGGAGCGACACAAGTGAGAATGTTACAAGAGGGGCCCATTCTCCACCCCTTTGGCGTTACTAGCACTGCCATGTGTGGGCACCGGTCACCACTGCCTCCTGTGGTGACTGCCATACACCACGCCCCCAGAAAAGGCTTGCCAACCATCATGCGGGGCCATCTTAGTGTCAGGCCAGGTCATTACTATCCCCACCTTACAAGTGACAGACGGAGCACGGAGCTTTCAGCAACTTGTCTAAGCCATGCAGTGTGTGTCCCTCAAGGAACTCAGGGTGGTGAAGAGTTGGAAAATGTAGGAATAAGGGTTAGTGGGTCTGACGGGGGAGGCTGCCTGGCTGGGAGGGGGCAGACCCTAGAGAGAATGGCCCTTTTGGGAGGCTCTGAGAAGATGAGGTGAGTGACCCCTAAGTGCGCTGGAAGATGGACATCACGGTCCCCACAATCCTAAGTCCAGAGAGTGTGAAAGCACAAATAGCACCATTCTGCCACTCTCAGCCCGCCAGGGCGTCCATGCTGTTTACTAGCGGATCAACGGCTAGAAAGGAGGGCAGTGAACTGCAGTAACACGGCCATTCTGGTTATTTCCCTCGGGGATGAAGGGCATCTCCCTCCATGGCCTCACAGTGGCCTGCAGTGGCACACTGCACATCACTGCACCTTCAGCCAGAACAACGGGGACCTGGTGGGCTGCAGCAGGGTGGGGGCACTGACAAAGGAAAGAAAACCAGGCGAGCCACTTTTCTCAGAAGGCTTCACCTTTCACAGCTTTTATCTGATTCTGTTGAAAACATCTCCTGGAGATTATGCTGGCCTCTTTCCTTCTGCAATTCAGAAACTACTTTCCAAAGGCTCTGAAGGAGCCGGCCACCGTAGTCTCTTACAGAGGAAGGGAATTCTGGAAAGACTTTGTCCTCTCTTGCTCTAAGATGTTGCAAAAGGGAATAAAGCCCCCAGAATCCACCCGGTTGCTGAAAATAACCGTAATTGTCTCACTCTTTCCTTAATTCTCGCTGACATTATACAAGTTAAATGTTAAATGTGAACATATTGAGCATTTTTTTTTTTTTAATGTTCCTATCTTTGACCCAGCAATTCCATTTTCAGGCATCTCTTCTTGGAAAATCATGATAAATGGGGTAAAATTTATCTACTGAGAATATTTAACACTGAGCTAACTCAATTACAGTGAATCGATACTATGGGTTGTGTGGCTATTAAAACTGTAGTTTATATAGAACTGCTCATAGTGTAGGGAATTATGATGTGAAGAGACAGAGAAACAAATATAAGAATACTCCAGTGAGCCCCAAATGCACTAATGAATGTATGGGTCTCATCTAACCCAAAGAAGGCTGGAAGGAAAGAAACCAAACTGTTTGAAAGCTTCCTCTTTCTCCAGGTAGGGATTAAGAACAAGACACGTGTTTACTTGTCAGCTTTTTCTATCACTTCCAAATTTTCTACAGGAAGTCTTTCATATTTGGAAAAGTTTTTTCCCCTGAGGATAATTACTTACAAAGCACAGCGAACTGGGTTGTGTGTGACATCTGAAGACCATGAGACCACAGGCTGGAGTCTGCAGCTGCTTCTCAGCACGCGCTGAGCGGCCAACCTCACTGTTTCTTTCAGGGGAAACCTGGCCAGTCTTGTACAGACTTTCTTTCCTGACACTAGGGGGCAGCCTCACCACGTGGAGAGGTTCTAGGAAATACACCAGCACAGTTTCAAAGCAGGAGTAACTTCCAATTACAGTTATTACACAATTCCTGCATTTCTAAGAAAGACAGTGTGCTTTCCATAAGAGCTGATTTAACCCTAAAAATTAATTCTATGACATTACAGAGAAGCTACATGATAACAGCTGAACTCAAGAGAATGCCTGAGAAACCAGAGCTAACAGTTTGAGCACTTGGCACGTTCCCGTTTTCTGGGAGTCCACCTCCTGCCTCCTGGAGAATCTCTCTCCAGCCACCGTCCTCTTTCCTACGGCACTGGTGTGTTCATTTCCACTGCCTCGTACCAGTCAATGGTCAAACGACCACACAGAGCCTTCATTACACATTCCCCCAGGGACCCCAAGATCCCCTACAGTGGCAGCCCCATGGAAACATTCCCCTTCTTAGGAAAACTCCCCCGAAAATTGTCCAAACTTACTTCCTTACTTCCTGTCTCTTTGACCCACCCCAATGGGGCTTCTGTCCAGAATGTGCTCACCAGTGGTCACTCTCAGAGGGCGTGCTCCCAACAGCTGCCCCTTGACACACCGCTCACACTTTGCCATACCCTGCACGGTTGTTTTAATGCTTAAACAACTTCCTGCTAGCCACCCAGGCCTTTAGAGCAGGAGTGTGGCAGGAAGACAGTGCTGGTGACGGGTGGGGCAGACTGAAAGAAGAGCGCCGAGGCTGGTCCCAGCTGAGAAGCGATGGCACTGGTCCAGGGCAGGTGCCACCAAGGGGGCCCGGAGGCAGGGAGAAGGGGCAAGGACAGAGGACAGCACGTTGTCCTGGCCAGGGTCAAAAGAAAGGACTAGATTCCGCACCTCACAGCCACAGAAGTCCTGCAGGAAGTACGCGAAGCACTGGACAACATTCACGTGGTTCTGGCCGTCTTTACTGGAATAGCAGAGAAAGACCTTCGGCCGCGGCCGGAGCCTCTCTCTGGGGAGTGCTGCGGCATATGCAGAGGACTCTGGGCTCTCTTCATCTAAATGTGAATATATATTTTCTAAATTGGAAGAGAAGACAGGGTTGACACCCACGAGTAATGCTTCGCCCCGTTCCCCAGACTCAGGATGCAACTCTGTCTTGGAGACAGTCCTGCAGTCCCAGCTCCCCAACTCCATCAGCCCCACAGCCATCGCTGGGAATGGGGCAGGGATTTCTCCAGCGGAGCGACAGACAGCCCAAAATCGTTCTTCAAACTGACCTTAGACAAGCCAAGAACGACACAGGGACCCACCCAGGTCAGCAGAGAGTGCACGGAACCCGCTCTTGAAGCCACATTCACTTACCAGAACCTACTAAGCACTGGCAAGGCTGACCTTTAACTTTTTTTTATTGAGGTACAGTTTATGAAGGATAAAGTGTGTCAATCTTAAGAGCACAACTCGATGGACTGTTACATAAATACACAGCTGTTTAACTGCCACCCAGATCACAGGACGAACACTGCCAGCGCCCGGAGGCTCTCTCATGACACCTGACTTGTACCGTGATCAAACTCTATGTATACCTCCACTGTTATTCTTAGATGCTGCTGAGTCGATGCCCACTCATGGCGACCCCATGCGTGCAGAATAGAACTACTCCATGGGGTTTTCAAGGCTGTGTGACCTTTTGGAAGCAGATCTCCAGGCCTTTCCTCTGAGGAGCCTCTGGGTGGGCTCAAACCACCAACCTTTTGGCTAGCAGTTGAAGGCTTAACCATTTGTACACACCCAGGAACACAGCTATGCCCTATCACTTTAAACCAGTTGCTGTTGACTTGATTATGACTCACGGCAACCCCATGTGCGTCAGAGAACTGTGCTCCACAAGTTTTCAGTGACTGACTTTTCAGAAATAAGTCACCAGGCCTTTCTTCCAAGGCACAGGGCACGGGCTGGACTCAAACCTCCAACCTTTCAGTTAGCAGCCAACAACGTAACCGTCTGTACCACCCAGGGACGCCTACTCATACTCTGGACTTCCTTCATGCCCTGTAATTTATTATTTTTTGCTGAATTTGACAGTTTTACTGAATGTGAGAAAAGAATTATACCTGTTCTTTTAGTGGCTCCTGAGGTGAAAAGCCAAATAATCTGATTCTGGGAAATTTTATGTTCTGTTCCTACTCAACTTCTGTTGGCTAAACTAACCAGGGAACTAACAGGCGGACTACGTGGCTTCCCGGACACCCACCGGTACCCTGGGCACGCCTCAGCCGGCAGGGGAAGCAACCCTCCCAGACTCCCTCTCTGTTGGCAGGGACCCCAGCCCACCCCTCGGGGGGGACAAGCCACACAAAGAGATACCTTGTTGCTTCTTGCGACACATCACGGTGAAGAGTGTGGCGAATGCAGAAATGACGACCAGGGGCACGGTGATAGCAACGGCTCTGATGGGCCCGGCCCACGGGGAGTGCGCTGCGGGGTTTCAAAGCCAGCCTTGTCAACTTAGGCAGCGTAACAGGTTCAAAGAGAAATTGTGCTTTTTTTTCTTTTAAAGCATAAGCCGTGTAACAGGTTCCAGAACCACTCAACCACCTTTCTCTAGGACTGTTCTGTTTATAAAACGATTCAACTGTTCATTTTTAAAGGGTTACTGAAAACAATTCAACAGTGAGAGTCTCTAAGCTGCTCTAGTAAATACCTGGAGTGAGAATCCTGCCTGAGGGGACCTTGCCTCCCACTTTTCTTCTGAGGACAATCGACTATTTATTTAGTTCCTGTGACTCACCACCGCAAGGGCTTTGATCTTCCAGGCAGAGACACCAGGGTGGAAACAAAGTCAGATTTGAAGGGACATCATTTAAAAAGAGAGAGAAGCTGAGTTTTGTGGGGTTTTTTGGTTTGTTTTTTTTTTTTAACCCTTTCGTGACCCAATTATTTTCTGCTTTGAAGTTTTTCTTGCTACCATGAGTGCTCCTGAATTTTTGGTAGGTAGTATGGATTTTTTTTCTTGCCCCCTCCCACAAGCCTCCCCTAAGTGTTCAGTGGTACATATGAAGTATCACTAATTATATCCCAGAGTTCCCACCGGGATCTGTTGGTACGTATGTGTAACAAAAAAATTTTTCAAAATTTCTATTTTTCCTACCAGAAATTCCGACGCCTCATACAATGCCCTGTACAAACAGTAGTGTGTAGCACACACCCACTTCTCTGGCTTCAGTCATAAAGGGCCCGGCCTGGTGGCAGCACACTGTCACCAGTACAGCAGTTTCCCACAAACCAGGAAAGGGTTAAACCATGAAGTATGAAATTATTGGACACCTTGGTCTACTGAGGTCCAGAGCCAAAATTTCAAACCAAGAAAATTCTTACCTGGCTTTAAGGCGTAATGCATCACTTTTCTTGTGGCGTTGGTGTCGTCCACCAGCTGCAAAATAGAGAATGCGTGAATCCTTCTTTTAAACTGATAGCACCTGAACAAGATGTGCCGACTAGGCAAGTGGATAAAAACGGTGGTTTCATTCATTTTTCCATCTGTGGGCAGTAGGGGGCAGGGTGAAGGAGAACGTGGTGAGGGAAAGAAGAACTGCTGTGAAGAATGCTTGCGGGAGCCGGTAATCATTTAGGAGGCTGAGATTAGGCATTCGGTGTACTCAGGTGCACCTCTTTTCCCAATTCACGGCTCCAAAATTCATCAAGTTTCCTTTCAGGAATCAAAAGGTTGCTTATTCATTAAAGGATGTGGCCAGTGATTCCCACGTTCTAACAATTTTTGATAAAAATGGGGTCCTATTGCCGATTTTGGAAACCCTGGTGGCGCAGTGGTTAAGTGCTACAGCTGCTAACCAAGAGGCTGGCAGTTCAAATCCACCAGGTGCTCCTTGGCAACTCTATGGGGCAGTTCTACTCTATCCCACAGGGTCGCTAGGAGTTGGAATCGACTCGACTGGCAGTGGATTTTTGGGTTTATTGCCGATTTTACCAGGTCTCCGCTAATGCCTGGCACAAACAGTTTGCGACAGGCTGCTAACCAGAAAGTTAGCAGTCTGAATGCACAGAGCTGTATCATGGAAGAAAGGCCTGGCGATCTGTCTCCATAAAGATCACCACCAAGAAAACCCTACGGAGCCATTCTACTCTGTAACACATGGGGTCGTCACAAGTCAGAATCAACTCGATAGCAATGGGTTTGGGTTTTGGGTTTATTAACACCTTAAGAAGGCAGGCCAGTTCAAAGCCATGAACAAGTAACGTAAAGACCAGGTGTTCCTACCAAAATGACCTGTTGGTTGCCCTTCAGCAGTGGGGTTATGGTCAAATTTTTAATTTCCCTATTTTCCTTTTACTTCTATTTTTGTAGTACCTATTTTGATATTGGGGAAGTAATCTAAAATAAAAGGAAAAGAAAATATAATTTACAGGCACTTTGGTCTTTAGAACTCATGTATGTTTACACAGAGGGAGATCAACAGAAGCCCTACAGAAGTATATAGAGAAGTAACAGGTATAATGTCTGCTTTGCTGTTCCAATACTGAAACAAAACATTTTAAAGCTAAAAAAAAAAATTTTTTTTAACCCCACTGTAGTATGAAGGATTATATAGCAATTTTAAATCATGAGTACATGGATTATACCACTACATAAAAATATTTATTTGAAATTTTGATAAAATTAAAGACCAATTTTAATTTTATCAAAATTTCAAATAAATATTTTGCTACAAAAAAGCATGTAAAAAAAAAATCTTTTTTTTTTTTTTTTTTTAAATATAACCACAAAAATACAGCTGTCCACGCCTTCGGTGGCTTAAAACTTTAGTGTTGGAAACGGGATTCTGAACTGGATTTGTTCTGTAGAGCTAACAGCACGGCTTTCTTCAGTCATATTTACCTCAATTATATAATCCCCAGGAGAGACATTTTGAAGGAGGCAGCTGGTTGTGTCCGTATTTCGCTCCTGCAAAGAAACACTTTTAAAACTCACTTTTGGGATCCAGATCATCAGGACCCCTCTTCTCCCCTCAAGAGACGGAGAAGACTTGCCATCAGCCTCAACCATATTTTCCCAAAGGTACTGACTCAATCGGGAACTAACTGTGTCATTGAACTTCACTTTGATAAAGGGCCCAGCAGTGTTCGGACCCCAGTCATAGTCTACACTCTGCTGGAGGTGCCTCCACTGGTAGTGCCTTTAGCAGCAATATCTGATTTGAGGACAAGGAAACTAGTTAAAATACTTCCTACATAACAAAAGGGTGGGGAATGAAATTACCAGTGCGTAAGTTCGGAAACCCTGGTAGTATAGTGGTTAAGAGCTATGGCTGTTAACCAAAAAGGTCAGCAGTTCGAATCTACCAGGAGCTCCTTGGAAACCTTATGGGTGAGTTCTATTCTGTCCTGAAGGGTTGCTATGAGTCGAAATTGACTTGACGGCAATGGGTTTGGTTTTTTTTTGTTTTGTTTTTAGGTATAAGGAGGGGGAGCCCTGGTGGTACAGTGGTTAAGCACTCGGCTGCTAACTGAAAGGTCAGCAGTTTGAACCCACCAGCTACTCCGTGGGAGAAAGATGTGGCAGCCTGCTTCCATAAAGGTTACAGCCTAGGAAACCCTATGGGGCGGTTCAGTTGAAACGCACCAACAGCAACGTGTGTGTGTGTGTGTGTGTGTGTGTGTGTGTACTCTTTGAAAACTTTAACTTGGGCAGAAGGTCAAAGACAAAGGTGAGAGCAAGTGAGAACACAAAACTATGACAGAACCCACCACACTCATGGGCATATTCTGGAGGGCACGGGGTTGTGCCACCACAGTCAGTACCTCTCAGCGCCTGCAGGGGGTGATGTGGCAGTCCTGTGAACTCCCAGTTTAAGGACTTAGCTACTGAGTTTCTATTTGTCTGTGGCCCATATTCCATACAGGCCGTATGGAATATAAAAGCAGCAACAGAACTGCTAGTGGCTTGGCTTCCAGAACTGTTTTTTCCACTTACAAGCTATGTAACCTAGAGCAAGTCAAGCGACTTCCCTGAGCCTCAGGCTTCCCATCTGTACAGTGGGGACAACAGCAACTTCTATTTTGTAGAGTAGTGCAGTTTGGTAAGCGCAAAGCAGAGTGAGCACCTGATTAGGGTTTAAAATAAATGGAGAACAAACAAGGCATATTTCGTTATTTTAGTTCCTTGAAAAGATTTACCAGGCTCTATCGCTACTGAGGTAGTTGGGGGTTGACAGCTAGAGAACAAGGGATGGCAAGGCAGCCCTGACACATGCCTAGTGATAACATCCTGGAATATCTGCTGACCCCAAGAGCCATCGTGCTGAGCTGTCCAAATTCCAGGGATTATTTTAAAGCACGTGGTGTTCCTTCATGCACACTTAGCCACTCACCTGCCTACAGGTCTTTCGCTTAAAGGGTCCTTCATGCTTGAGCTTGTAATGAAGGTAGAAGAAGCGGAAACCAAAGTTGTGGGGTGCGTGGTCGAAGGTCACCTGCATGTCCAATCCGTGCTGGGTGATATTCAGGTTCCGAGGCTTCCAGACTGGCAGGAGGAAAGACCAGGGTGAGCACCCGGAGGCTGCCCCGACCCCACCCCCATGGCAGCACTGTGAGGCCTGACAGATACGAGCAGCTATACTCACAGGGTTTGCAGGCCAGGTTGTCTGGCTGCAGCAACAGGTCGCAGGCTGTTAAGACAAAAATGTATTTCTAGTTTTAGGACAGTTGGACATTTTCCTCCTCCAACAGTTCTATAAAATAAAAATCTACAATCTGGGTGCTGCTGGAAGAGAGTAAAATACATATATTCAATAATGATGCACAATACAGTGCAATTCACCTTGAAAATTTAAAACGGTACAATGTAGACATATCAACTCATGCCAAAGAAACGGAAACAGTGTAAAACAGCCCCGGTTTAAAAAGCTTGTCAAGCCTTACACAGTTTCAAATCTGGCGGCCAAGGGCAATGAGACTGTACCCATGCCACTGTTACCTGGAGGCTGTGTTTAGCTGTAAACGGAAACTATTAGGCTCCTACCCCGTTGTGAAGGAGCCCTGGTGGTGCAATAGTTAAGCACTCAGCTCGTAACTGAGAGATCGGCTGTTCAAATCCGCCAGTGGCTCTGCGGGAGGAAGATGTGGCAGTGTGCTTCCATAAAGATTACAGCCTTGGACACCCTATGCGGCAGTTCTACTGTGTCTTATCAGGTCGCTGAGTCAGAATCAACTCCATGGCAGTGGGTTTTGGGGAGTCCATTGCGGTCTGTGTTTAGTAGGTACAAGAGAGCCTCGGAATGCTCCTGGAGGAGCTGGGGGTTATTTTAACCTTCACTGACGTTCTAATGTAAAGTCCTTTTTTATGGAGTCTAAATACAACATCCAGGCATCTACTATAACAGCAGTGCCAGCGCTGAAAACCAGACGCCAAAGCCAGTATCTTTGAAACAAGACTTCACTGTGATAGAACACAATGAAAAGAGCAAACAACTAGTTCACACACCCCATTAGTAATATGCTGCTAACCTAGGGAGACCTCTCTGGGAAAGGTCCACATACTGCCAAGAAGAAAACCAAACACAGCATTAAAGCCACAGTGCACTAAAATGGTGATAAATGTCTGTGTTCCCTGAACACCCTGCCCCACCTCACCCCAAGATAGATACATTGATCCTAAAGGGAAAAATTAACCTTAAATTATGCTAGCTTTGATTTAGGAGAGATTTCCATAAACACATTCTTTGAGTCCTCTGCTCATTAATGTGCAAGACATCAAGAGACGTTGTGAAATGCACGTGGATCTGTGCCATATGTAGTATTTTTTATGTTTTTTTTTTATTATTATTGTGGTAAGTATATACATAACAAAAAAAATTCCCATTTCAACAGGTACAGTTCAGTAATGTTAATTACAGTCATCATGTTTCTCAACTATCACTGCGATCCGTTTTCAAACCTTTCCATCACCCTGCACAGAAGCTCAGTGGCCCTGAGCAACGACTCCCTGCTTCCCCGTACCTTCCCATCCCTGGTCACCACTAATAAACTTAGGTCTCTAACATTTGCCTATTCTAGACACTTCAGGTAAGTGGAATCACACAGTATTTGTCCTTTTGTGCCTGGCTTATTTCCCTCAGGATAATGTTTTCAAGGTTCACTCATGCCACTGCATGTATCAGTACTTCATTTTTCTTTCTGCCTGAGTAATATTCCATGGTGAATTCATATTTTAATGAAGAAAATGAGACCAACTGTTACAAAATGACTATGCGGCACGGACAACCCCCACAGTAAGAATTCAGCAAAGGGAAACGCTAACGCAGCCTGGAGTTAACAAAAATATCACAGAGGACAAGAGGACAAGCTTACCACAAAGGAGCGATGCTGGAGTGGACTGATGGCTGGCCATCAAGGTCCGGAACACCAGACAGAAAATTCAACAAGTAAGGCAAGAGGAAGTGCCACGGGGTTCAGGGTGGCGACCACCTCGTTTGAAAGTGGCGATTCAGGACGATCAGACAGACACCACACACAGAACAAGGAGCACTGGTGGTGCAAGGGTTAAGCGCTCAGCTGCTAACTGAAAGGTTGGTGGTTCAAATTCTCCCAGTGGCTCCATGGGAGAAAGACCTGGTGATCTCCTTCCATAAAGATCACAGCCTGGAAAACCCAACGGGGCAGTTCCACTCTGTTACACAGGGTCGCTGTGAGTCGAAACTGGCTCAACAACATTTAGTAACAACAACATATACAGAACAGATTGGAAAGGTGAGCTAGCAACTGGGAACCCAGCATGGTTTGGGAGTGTGGATTTCAGAATCAGACTCCCGAGGTTCAATCCCGGCTCTTGGCAAGCCGTGAACCTCTCTGTGCATGAGTCCGCTTCTGTAAGTGGGAATGATATGATTAAATTCTTTGTAGGATTATTATGAGGGGAGGGAAGTGGAGTTTTTAGAGCATTTAGAACAGGGACTGGCACGTAGTAGATGTTACATAAAGAAAATCTTCTAGCAAGAGGTGGTCCTGGGAATACCGGCTGTTTTTCTTAATCTAATCCTGACGACAGCAGGCAACCATTCAGAGGTCACCTTCCTGCTGACAGGTAAAAGACAGAATCATTTCATGATCCTGCCTCTTCCCCCAAATCAACTGATTGCTTGTTTTTGAGCAATATTTTGATACATGGCTATCTTAACAGTGGTAATGGCATCCTCACAACATCAACTGTCAGTTCTGTTCTAGAACAAGCCAGGAGTGGGTGTCTCTGGTGAGGTTAACAGTGCCTGGGCCAAACCTGGCAGCCCTGGTATCGCAGGGGTTGAGAGCTCGGCTGCTAACCAAAAAACGTCGGCAACTCAAATCCACAAGCCACTTCTTGGAAACCCTATGGAGCAATTCTACTCTGTCCTACAGAGTCGCTACAAGTCAGAATCGATGCAACGGCAGTGGGGTTAGTTTTAGGTTTTTTGGGCTGAACCTTGCTCCTAAAAATTGCTTCTCCGGATACAAGAAGGAAACCCTGGTGGCATAGTGGTTAAGAGCTACCTACCGGTGCTAACCAAAAGGTCGGCAGCTCGAATCCACCAGGCACTCCCTGGAAACCTTTTGAAGTCCTACTCTGTCCTATGGGGTCGCTATAAGTCGGAATCAACCCTACAGCAGCAGGTTTGGTTTTTGGTTGGTTTTGGTTGGATACAAGGAATTCCCCAACAGGCTCGTTTCACACCAGTCTTTGGTATGCTCTTGAACAAATCTTTCTAGAAAAATCATTAAAAGCAAGAGAAAAGTTTCCTCATGGGAACCAGGGAGGAAAGGCCATACTCACCACGGGTTCTGAAGAAGAAGGGGTGATAATTGCTTTCATTTTTAATGGAAGGAAAAGGGACAATCTTTACAAAGTAATCTGTTTCAAATTTCATATTCAGGAAAGGTTGAGATTCCATTCCCTAAAAGGGAAGAAAAACACACATGACATCGTGGTGAAATTACCCGCCCCTCCACCTACACACGAGACCTCCGTTCCCACTCCCCGCAGTCACTCAGACACATATCAGAGCTAAGGGCCGGCCCGCGGAGGGAGGAGGTCAGGTCACTCTCTGGACCAGTTTGAGGTTGGGATCTCTACCTTAATGTGAAAATGAAGATCAACAATGCTATCCACTCTTTGGCGAGAAAGCCATGGCTTATTAATATCAAACCTCAGAGCTGGAGCGGAGGGACCCCACTCCTTGGAACACAAAGACACCTTCTAGGATGGCTGTGTAATCGGAGGTGTGTGTTTACCACAGAGAGGTGGTGCTGAAGGATTCCTTGGGTGTATGGAGCAGGGTCATGATGCTCCCGTCATTCTTGCCACCTTGATGGGCGGTGTGCACACCACAGCCCCTCCTTCTCCAATTTCACGGACTTTCAATAGACCATTCAAACCCCCAAACAATGGCATGTCTTCAGGGGCGCATTCCCTTCCTGTGACTTACAGTTCTTTTGAAGCTGCTGTTGAGCTGCTTTGGGTCCTTTAGAATGAGTTGTTGGCACTGTCTTCCCTCCGACTTCAGCTCCTCCAGTATTACCCGAAATCCTTTTAGGAATTCGATGCCTACACAAAGCAGAATGCTTCTATTAAAAATGCACTTAATTACTTCTGAACACTTTCCTTCCTCCAAGGTTACCCAGTCTCCTCCACCTACCCAGCCAAGTGAAAGGCATTCTCACTCTGCCGGAGTGTCTGAGTTTATAGAAAGGAAAACGTGTCCTCTGCATTCCTCTGGGACCCGCCAGGTGGTTTTCTGTTCCACCATCACTAATTAATCTCTAACCCAGCTGGCCGTTTCACCAATGTCTACTTAGAGATGGTAAATGATTTGCCTTGGGTCGCGGAGGAATTAAATGACAGAGGTGGGATTCGAACTGAGGAGTGTCTGGGTCAAAGGGTTCAATTTGGACTCAAGTCACAACTGATCGTAAAACTCTGCAGTGGAATAGATAATTTCTAGGTCATTAAACTGGGTACATTCAGCTGATGATAAGTGACAATGTTGACTAGAGAATGCCCTAAACCTTGTTTTAAGTTTTATCCCCACATTTGTTGGCATGTTCCACTGACCAAGAGACAAAATTCCTTCCAAGTGTGTGCCTGCACCAATGGGTTCCTAGGCTTGAGATTAGTTTAGGAGAATGTCTACGTGATGTACAAGGCAGTTCGTGCTCTAATCACGCCTGAAAGGCAGACACCCAAGAACTGTCCAGTGTGTGCGTTCCGTACAGCCCAGAGGCCCCGACATCCACAGCGCCAGTGAACAGCCCATGGTCCAGCCTCCCGCCACCTGAGCCTCCCTGCTGCACGTCCCACTAGACGCTTTCAAAAGGATTAAGCTCTGATGGCCACGAGAGCCAGCACCGGGCTCTGTATCCCATGGAGACTGGGGCGCTCCAAATGCAGCTGGAGAGCCCCAAAGCCGGCCTCAACCGGCACCATATCAATTGCACATTCTTTTGGAACAGTAGACAAGGAGTTGTTTTCAGCCCTTCCCCCACCCCAGACCAAAAGTAATTACACAGGATGCAATTAACCAGGTGGGAAAGTTATCCATAGCAAAGGCCAGGGAACTCTCTTTCCAATCGGTTCTCCAATCCTGTTATTATTTGACGACGGGAACGTTTTTTTTGGGGGGGGCAGGACAAAGCAGCAATAGCTAGAGCTTCACATTTGAGGGGTTCAGAGTACTACAGTGCGTGGGGACCAGCTTCTCTCATGTGTTCCAATGACAAAGCTCCCTGTGGGGGTGGCAGCCAGCTGACCCACAGCCAGATTTGGACATGATGACAAGATACAGGGCTTCCAACCAACAGTTATTGAGTAGATCTTACAGGAACTTGCTACTTGAGATTAAAAATAAAACATTATTGAACAAGTCCTTAGTAGCTATACTAAGATTTAATTTATGCAAAGTCTACTTTTAACAAAAGCCAGGTAATTAATATGATAAAAGACCACTAAACAAAAAAAAAAAACCCTAAACACATTGCTGTCAAGGCGATTCTAACTCATAGTGACCCTACAGGACAGGGTAGAACTGGCTCACAAGGTTTTGGTCTTTGCCACGTTTTTTCTCCCGCAGAGCAGCTGGTGGGTTTGAACCACCAGTCTTTTGGTTATCAGTCAGGTACTTAACCACTGTGCCACTAGGACTCCTTATGAAAGATCATACCAAGAAAACCCAAACTCACTGCCAGTGAGTCAATTCCAAATCATAGCAACCCTATCCTATAGGACAGAGTAGAACTACCCTGTAGGGTTTCAAGACTATAAACCTTTATGGTAGCAGACTGGCACATCTTTCTCCCTCCAAGAACTGATGGGCTCAAACCGCCAACCTTTCAGTCAGCTGAGTATTTTAACCACTGCACCATCAGGGCTCCTTTTATAAAAGACCATAACAAACAAACAAACAAAAAACCCAAACCTGTTGCTGCCAGTCATCTCACAAATTTATCAGCTGGGGTGGCAATGGGTGGTTCTAGACTTTTGTTTTTAAAAGGCCAGCCTGAGAAATCACTATGTCAAGTCTGGTGGTCAGGGTACAGGCAGCAAATGTCATTTCTGTATCATATCACAGTGATACATTCATCACAATATTAATGACTTATATAATGGTTAGCAATTTCACAGAGCAGCTTCCCATGAAGGAACTTATTTGCTCCTTCCTATCACTAAGTCAGAAACCCTGGTGGTGAAGTGGTTAATTGCTACGGCTACTAACCGAATGGTCAGCAGTTCGAATCCACCAGGTGCTCCTTGGAAACCCTATGGGGCAGTTCTGCTCTGCCCCATAGGGTCACTAGGAGTTGGGATCAACTCGACGGCAATGCGTTTTTTCAATGGGTATCATTAAGTCAATAAATCCTCTTAACAGACACAGGAGAGATTATTATCCTTATTTCAAGGATGAAGAAACTGATTGTGAAAGGGCACTCTAAAACTGAGGCGCTAGATATATCTAAAATGGCTGACACAGGTCCGTGTCAAACTCCATTTTGTCGTAGGCCCTACTCCTGCTTTTAGAGTACCTGACCCATGACCACACTCCCGACCAAGATAGCTTGTTCTGCAGCAGTCTGAGGTGACCCATCCCGAACTTTGCAGGAGACAGAAGGAACCAGCTCCGGAATGCAGGAAACTGTGGCTAAACATAAGTACCCCGCCTAATCGAATTCTTGAGAAATGAGTCTTAAGAGAGCATGTGGGATGTCAACCAATCAAATACACCCTCATACTCCCCCCAACTCTGTACAGAGTTCTGCAAATCTGAGTATAAAAGACACATCCTCATGCTCCCTCCTCAGGATGCACCTCCCGATTAGCAAATCTTTTGACTCTGAATAAAACTCTCCTTTTACAAAAAGTGTTCCATCTGTAGCATGAGGTTTAGAGAAGCTAAATGATTTGCCTTGGGTCACACAGGAATTAAATGACAGGTGGGATTCGAACTCAGGAGTGTACGGCTCAAAGCCGGTTCTCTCTTAACCCACATGCTTCTCTGTCTCCCAAGGAAACTGAAAGAGCGTGTCTAGTCACTCCCACCCACAGATCAACTTCCAGGAAAATCAGCCTTCTGCCTTCACTGTACTACATGTTAGCTCTTCTACCACCAGCTCATACCTCTTATTTTAATTCTCAGGAGGTATCATGGATTTTTTTCGGGGGGGGGATCATGGATTGAATTGTGTCCCCCGAAAATATGTGCTGGAATCCTAACCCCTATACCTGTGGATATAATCCTGTTTGGGAATAGGTGTTTTGTTATGTTAATGAGGTCGTTATCAGTATAGGGTGTGTCCTAAACCTAATCACTTCTGAGCAGCATAGGCACTGAGTCAAAATGAGAAAAAAAGGCTGCAGATATCCATCAGTAACTGGAATGTGGAAGGTATGAAGCATGACTCTAGGAAAACTGGAAGCTGTCAAAAATGAAATGAAACGCTTGGGGAATGATATCCTAGGCATTAGTGAGCTGAAATGGACTGGTATTGGCCATTTTGAGTAAGACAATCATATGGTCTACCATGGCGGGAATGACATATTGGAGAGGAATGGTGGTACATTCATTGTCAAAAAGAACATTTCAAGATCTGTCTTGAACCACATGCTGTCAGTGATAGGATAATATCCATACACCTACGAGGAAAACTAGTTAATACAATTATTCAAATTTATGCACCAACCACTAATGCCACAGATAAAGAAACTGAAGATTCTTACCAACTTCTGCAGTCTAAAATTGACCAAACATACAATCAAGATGCATTGATAGTCACTGGTGACTGGAATGCAAAAGCTGGAAACAAAGAAGATCAGTAGCTAGAAAATAGGACCCTTGTGATGGAAATGATGCCAGAGATTGCATGATAGTATTCTGCAAGACCAACGACCTACTCATTTGGAAATAGCTTTTTTTCAACAACATAAACGGTGACTATACACATGCACCTCACTGGATGGAAAACACAAGAATTGGCTATATGTGTGGAAAGAGATGATGGAGAATCTCAATACCATCAGTCAGTACAAGGTTGAGGTCGACTGTGTAACAGACCATCGATTGCTCACTTGAAGTTCAAGGTGAGGCTGAAGAAAATTAAAACAAGTCCACGAGAGCCAAAGAACAACCTTGAGTATATTCCACCTGAATTTAGAGACCATCGCAGTAACAAATTTGACTCACTGAACACTAATGACAGTAGACTAGACCAGTTGTGGGATGACATCAAGGACATCATACCTAAGAAACAAAAGGTCTTTAAAAAGACAGAAAAGAAAGAAAAGGCCAAAATGGATGTCAGAAGAGACTCTGAGACTTGCTCTTGAACATAGAGCAGCTAAAGGAAATGGAAGAAATGATGAAGGAGGAGCTGGACGGAAGATTTCAAAGGGCAGCTCGAGAAGGCAAAGTATTACAATGAAATGTACAAAGACTTAGAATTAGAAAACCAAAAGGGAAGTACACAGTTGGCATTTCTCAGGTTGATAAAATCGTAGGAAAAATTCAAGCCCTGAGTTGCAATACTGAAGGATTCTATGGGCAAAATACTGAACAATGCAGGAAACATTTAAAGAAGATGGAAGGAATACACAGTCACTGTACCAAAAACAACTGGTCGATGTTCAACAATTTCAGGAGGTAGGATATGATCAAGAACTGATGTTACTAAGTCCAAGCTGCACTAAAAGGCACTGGTGAAAAACAAGGCTCCAGGAATTGAATGAATACCAGTGAGATGTTTCAACAAACGGATGCGGCACTGGAAGGGCCCACTTGTTTAGGCCAAGAAATTTGGAAGACAGCTACGTGGCCAACTGACCAGAAGAGATCCATATTTGTGCCCGTTTCAAAGAAAGGTGATCCAACAGAATGCAGAAATTATCGAACAATATCTCACATGCAAGTAAAATTTTGCTGAATTCAAAAACAGCTGTAGCAGTACATCGACAGGGAACTGCCAGAAATTCAAGCTGAATTCAGAAGAGGACGTGGAATCAGGGATATCATTGCTGATGTCAGACGGATCTTGGCTGAAAGCAGAGAATACCAGAAAGATGGTTACCTATGATTTATTGATTATGCAAAAGTATTTGACTCTGTGGATCATAACAAATTATGGGTAATGTTGTAAAGAATGAGAATTCCAGAACACTTAATTGTGCTCATGCAGAACCTGTACACAGACCAAGAGGCAGCCTTTAGAACACAACAAGGAGATACTGTGTTAAAATACAGAAAGGTATACTTCAGGATTGTTTCCTCTCACCACACTTATTCAATCTGTGTACTGACCAAATAATCCAAACAGCTGGACTATATGAAGAAAACACAGCACTGGAAAAAGACTCATGAACAACCTACGACATATAAAATGACACAACCTTGCTTGCTGAAAGCGAAAAGGGCTTGAAGCACTTACTGATGAAGATCAAAGACTACAGCCTTCAGTATGGATTATGACTCAACATAAAGAAAACAAGTCTTTGCAACCAGACCAATAAGCAACATCATGATAAACAGAAAAGATTGAAGTGGTCAAAGTTTCATTTTACCTGGATCCGTGATCTAAACTCATGGAATCAGCAGTCAAGAAATAAGACAGGAGAGGCGGAGCCAAGATGGCGGACTAGGCAGACGCTACCTCGGATCCCTCTTACAACAAAGACACGGAAAAACAAGTGAATCGATCACATACATAACAATCTACGAACCCTGAACAACAAACACAGATTTAGAGACGGAGAACGAACTAATACGGGGAAGCAGCGATTGTTTCCAGAGCCTGGAGCCAGCGTACCAGTCAGGTACGGCACAAGCACAGAGACCTGCTCCACCCCCCTGAACTAACCCCGGGAGGGGGACCAGCTGGTTCCACGGGCGGCGTGGGACGCAGCCGGTAGGAGAAGTCCCCGGGAGGCAGTGACTGATCTTGGAGCAGAAAGAGCAGCATCCGAGCCGGGGAACCGTCCCGCAGGGATTAGGACTGCACGCAGGCGGCTTCATTAACATCTGAATAGCCTGAGCCAAAGGGAGAACTCTGATAGGGATCTGACTGCAGTTTTTTTTTTAGCGGATTTTCTGGAAAAACTAGTTTCCCAGTGATGGCTCGGAGACAACAATCCATATCAAACCACTTAAAGAAGCAGACCGGGACAGCTTCTCCAACCCCCCAAACAAAAGAATCAAAATCTTTCCCAAATGAAGATACAATTTTGGAATTATCAGATACAGAATATAAAAAACTAATTTACAGAATGCTTAATGATATCACAAATGAAATTAGGATATCTGCAGAAAAAGCCAAGGAACACACTGATAAAACTGTTGAAGAACTCAAAAAGATTATTCAAGAACATACTGGAAAAATTAATAAGTTGCAAGAATCCATAGAGAGACAACATGTAGAAATCCAAAAGATTAACAATAAAATAACAGAATTAGACAACGTAATAGGAAGTCAGAGGAGCAGACTCGAGCAATTAGAATGCAGACTGGGACATCTGGAGGACCAGGGAATTAACACCAACATAGCTGAAAAAAAATCAGATAAAAGAATTAAAAAAAATGAAGAAACCCTAAGAATTATGTGGGACTCTATCAAGAAGGATAACCTGCGGGTGATTGGAGTCCCAGAACAGGGAGGAGGGACAGAAAACACAGAGAAAATAGTTGAAGAACTTCTGACAGAAAACTTCCCTGACATCATGAAAGACGAAAGGATATCTATCCAAGATGCTCATCGAACCCCATTTAAGATTGATCCAAAAAGAAAAACACCAAGACATATTATCATCAAACTCACCAAAACCAAAGATAAAGAGAAAATTTTAAAAGCAGCCAGGGAGAAAAGAAAGGTTTCCTTCAAGGGAGAATCAATAAGAATATGTTCTGACTACTCAGCAGAAACCATGCAGGCAAGAAGGGAATGGGACGACATATACAGAACACTGAAGGAGAAAAACTGCCAGCCAAGGATCATATATCCAGCAAAACTCTCTCTGAAATATGAAGGCGAAATTAAGATATTTACAGACAAACACAAGTTTAGAGAATTTGCAAAAACCAAACCAAAGCTACAAGAAATACTAAAGGATATTGTTTGGTCAGAGAACCAATAATATCAGATATCAGCACAACACAAGGTCACAAAACAGAACGTCCTGATATCAACTCAAATAGGGAAATCACAAAAACAAACAAATTAAGATTAATTAAAAAAAAAAAATACACATAACAGGGAATCATGGAAGTCAATAGGTAAAAGATCACAATAATCAAAAAGAGGGACTAAATACAGGAGGCATTGAACTGCCATATGGAGAGTGATACAAGGCGATATAGAACAATACAAGTTAGGTTTTTACTTAGAAAAATAGGGGTATATAATGAGGTAACCACAAAAAGGTATAACAACTCTATAACTCAAGACAAAAACCAAGAAAAACGTAACGACTCAACTAACATAAAGTCAAACACTATGAAAATGAGGATCTCACAATTTACTAAGAAAAACGCCTCAGCACAAAAAAGTATGTGGAAAAATGAAATTGTCAACAACACACATAAAAAGGCATCAAAATGACAGCACTAAAAACTTACTTATCTATAATTACCCTGAATGTAAATGGACTAAATGCACCAATAAAGAGACAGAGAGTCACAGACTGGATAAAGAAACACGATCCATCTATATGCTGCCTACAAGAGACACACCTTAGACTTAGAGACTCAAATAAACTAAAACTCAAAGGATGGAAAAAAGTATATCAAGCAAACAATAAGCAAAAAAGAAGAGGAGTAGCAATATTAATTTCTGACAAAATAGACTTTAGACTTAAATCCACCACAAAGGATAAAGAAGGACACTATATAATGATAAAAGGGACAATTGATCAGGAAGACATAACCATATTAAATATTTACGCACCCAATGACAGGGCTGCAAGATACATAAATCAAATTTTAACAGAACTGAAAAGCGAGATAGATACCTCCACAATTATAGTAGGAGACTTCAACACACCACTTTCGGAGAAGGACAGGACATCCAGCAAGAAGCTCAACAGAGACACGGAAGATCTAATTACAACAATCAACCAACTTGACCTCATTGACTTATACAGAACTCTCCACCCAACTGCTGCAAAATATACTTTTTTTTCCAGCGCACATGGAACATTCTCTAGAATAGACCACATATTAGGACATAAAACAAACCTTTGCAGAGTCCAAAACATCGAAATATTACAAAGCATCTTCTCAGATCACAAGGCAATAAAACTAGAGATCAATAACAGAAAAACGAGGGAAAAGAAATCAAATACTTGGAAAATGAACAATACCCTCCTGAAAAAAGACTGGGTTATAGAAGACATCAAGGAGGGAATAAGGAAATTCATAGAAAGCAACGAGAATGAAAATACTTCCTATCAAAACCTCTGGGACACAGCAAAAGCAGTGCTCAGAGGCCAATTTATATCAATAAATGCACACATACAAAAAGAAGAAAGAGCCAAAATCAGAGAACTGTCCCTACAACTTGAACAAATAGAAAGTGAGCAACAAAAGAATCCATCAGGCACCAGAAGAAAACAAATAATAAAAATTAGAGCTGAACTAAATGAATTAGAGAACAGAAAAACAATTGAAAGAATTAACAAAGCCAAAAGCTGGTTCTTTGAAAAAATTAACAAAATTGATAAACCATTGGCTAGACTGACTAAAGAAATACAGGAAAGGAAACAAATAACCCGAATAAGAAATGAGAAGGACCACATCACAACAGAACCAAATGAAATTAAAAGAATCATTTCAGATTATTATGAAAAATTGTACTCTAACAAATTTGAAAACCTAGAAGAAATGGATGAATTCCTGGAAAAACACTACCTACCTAAACTAACACATTCAGAAGTAGAACAACTAAATAGACCCATAACAAAAAAAGAGATTGAAACGGTAATCAAAAAACTCCCAACAAAAAAAAGTCCCGGCCCGGACGGCTTCACTGCAGAGTTCTACCAAATTTTCAGAGAAGAGTTAACACCACTACTACTAAAGGTATTCCAAAGCATAGAAAATGACGGAATACTACCCAACTCATTCTATGAAGCCACCATCTCCCTGATACCAAAACCAGGTAAAGACATTACAAAAAAAGAAAATTATAGACCTATATCCCTAATGAACATTGATGCAAAAATCCTCAACAAAATTCTAGCCAATAGAATCCAACAACACATCAAAAAAATAATTCACCCTGATCAAGTGGGATTTATACCAGGTATGCAAGGCTGGTTTAATATCAGAAAAACCATTAATGTAATCCATCACATAAATAAAACAAAAGACAAAAACCACATGATCTTATCAATTGATGCAGAAAAGGCATTTGACAAAGTCCAACACCCATTCATGATAAAAACTCTTACCAAAATAGGAATTGAAGGAAAATTCCTCAACATAATAAAGGGCATCTATGCAAAGCCAACAGCCAATGTCACTCTAAATGGAGAGAACCTGAAAGCATTTCCCTTGAGAACGGGAACCAGACAAGGATGCCCTTTATCACCGCTCTTATTCAACATCGTGTTGGAAGTCTTAGCCAGGGCAATCAGGCTAGACAAAGAAATAAAAGGTATCCGGATTGGCAAGGAAGAAGTAAAGTTATCACTATTTGCAGATGACATGATTATATACACAGAAAACCCTAAGGAATCCTCCAGAAAACTACTGAAACTAATAGAAGAGTTTGGCAGAGTCTCAGGTTATAAAATAAACATACAAAAATCACTTGGATTCCTCTACATCAACAAAAAGAACACCGAAGAGGAAATAACCAAATCAATACCATTCACAGTAGCCCCCAAGAAGATAAGATACTTAGGAATAAATCTTACCAAGGATGTAAAAGACCTATACAAAGAAAACTACAAAGCTCTACTACAAGAAATTCAAAAGGACATACTTAAGTGGAAAAACATACCTTGCTCATGGATAGGAAGACTTAACATAGTAAAAATGTCTATTCTACCAAAAGCCATCTATACATTTAACGCACTTCCGATCCAAATTCCAATGTCATATTTTAAGGGGATAGAGAAACAAATCACCAATTTCATATGGAACGGAAAGAAGCCCCGGATAAGCAAAGCACTACTGAAAAAGAAGAAGAAAGTGGGAGGCCTCACCTTACCTGACTTCAGAAACTATTATACAGCCACAGTAGTCAAAACAGCCTGGTATTGGTACAACAACAGACACATAGACCAATGGAACAGAATTGAGAACCCAGACATAGATCCATCCACGTATGAGCAGCTGATATTTGACAAAGGACCAGTGTCAATTAACTGGGGAAAAGATAGCCTTTTTAACAAATGGTGCTGGCATAACTGGATATCCATTTGCAAAAAAATGAAACAGGACCCATACCTCACACCATGCACAAAAACTAACTCCAAGTGGATCAAAGACCTAAACATAAAGACTAAAACGATAAAGATCATGGAAGAAAAAATTGGGACAACCCTAGGAGCCCTAATACAAGGTATAAACAGAATACAAAACATTACCAAAAATGATGAAGAGAAACCCGATAACTGGGAGCTCCTAAAAATCAAACACCTATGCTCATCTAAAGACTTCACCAAAAGAGTAAAAAGACCACCTACAGATTGGGAAAGAATTTTCAGCTATGACATCTCCGACCAGCGCCTGATCTCTAAAATCTACATGATTCTGTCAAAACTCAACCACAAAAAGACAAACAACCCAATCAAGAAGTGGGCAAAGGATATGAACACACATTTCACTAAAGAAGATATTCAGGCAGCCAACAGATACATGAGAAAATGCTCTCGATCATTAGCCATTAGAGAAATGCAAATTAAAACTACGATGAGATTCCATCTCACACCAGCAAGGCTGGCATTAATCCAAAAAACACAAAATAATAAATGTTGGAGAGGCTGTGGAGAGATTGGAACTCTCATACACTGCTGGTGGGAATGTAAAATGGTACAACCACTTTGGAAATCTATCTGGCGTTATCTTAAACAGTTAGAAATAGAACTACCATACAACCCAGAAATCCCACTCCTAGGAATATACCCTAGAGATACCAGAGCCTTCATACAAACAGATATATGCACACCCATGTTTATTGCAGCTCTGTTTACAATAGCAAAAAGTTGGAAGCAACCAAGGTGTCCATCAACGGATGAATGGGTAAATAAATTGTGGTATATTCACACAATGGAATACTACGCATCGATAAAGAACAGTGACGAATCTCTGAAACATTTCATAACATGGAGGAACCTGGAAGGCATTATGCTGAGCGAAATTAGTCAGAGGCAAAAGGACAAATATTGTATAAGACCACTATTATAAGATCTTGAGAAATAGTAAACCTGAGAAGAACACATACTTTTGTGGTTACGAGGGGGGGAGGGAGGGAGGGTGCGAGAGGGTTTTTTATTGATTAATCAGTAGATAAGAACTGCTTTAGGTGAAGGGAAAGACAACACTCAATACATGGAAGGTCAGCTCAATTGGACTGGACCAAAAGCAAAGAAGTTTCCGGGATAAAATGAATGCTTCAAAGGTCAGCGGAGCAAGCGCGGGGGTCTGGGGAACATGGTTTGCGGGGACTTCTAAGTCAATTGGCAAAATAATTCTATTATGAAATCATTCTGCATCCCACTTCGAAATGTGGCGTCTGGGGTCTTAAATGCTAACAAGCAGCCATCTAAGATGCAGCAATTGGTCTCAACCCACCTGGAGCAAAGGAAAATGAAGAACACCAAGCCCACATGACAACTAAGAGCCCAAGAGACAGAAAGGGCCACATGAACCAGAGACCTACATCATCCTGAGACCAGAAGAACTAGTTGGTGCCCGGCCACAATCGATGACTGCCCTGACAGGGAGCTCAGCAGAGGACCCCTGAGGGAGCAGGAGATCAGTGGGATGCAGACCCCAAATTCTCATAACAAGACCAAACTTAATGGTCTGACTGAGACTGGAGGAATCCCGGCGGCCATGCTCCCCAGACCTTCAGCTGACACAGGACAGGAACCATCCCCGAAGACAACTCTTCAGAAATGAAAGGGACTGGTCAGCGGGTGGGAGAGAGAAGCTGATGAAGAGTGAGCTAATTATATCAGGTGGACACTTGAGATTGTGTTGGCAACTCTTGCCTGGAGGGGGGATGGGAGGATAGAGAGAGAGGGAAGCCGGCAAAATTGTCAAGAAAGGAGAGACTGAAAGGGCTGACTCAAGACGGGGAGAGTAAGTGGGAGTAGGGAGTGAGATGTATGTAAACTTATATGTGACAGACTGATTGGATTTGTAAACGTTCACTTGAAGCTTAATAAAAGTTATTATTAAAAAAAAAAAAAAAGTTTACTGGAACAAAGGTAAGGGAGACATTTCAGTTGAGTGAGCTGTCTGAGCAAGGCATCTAAGTGTAGAGTGGCAAACTGTTTATGCAGCGAGGACATGTGTGTGGGACTGTGTCCATGTTGATACAGTAATAGTAGTAGGGGAGGTGAGGGAGTTAAAACATTTATTATCGGAGAAGGAAACCAGTCAATCGGAGATGAAGTGAAAGTAGAACGAATCGAATACAAAAAGTCTTAAAGCCAGGCCTGTCTTGATGATTTTTGTTTTGTTTTCCATTCCCCTGTTTAAATCAAGTAATTAAGCATTTAAAGCCACAAAATTGTATCACTTTTATAATATTTTGCAGTAAAATATAATATCTTCTCTGCTAATACATAATTGCTGTAAGCTTCTTATAAGCTTTAAGAATATATTTAGTTCACAGTTTATGGTGTCTGTGAAAAAATGTCCACCACGTAGTAAATGATCAGCTGTCAAAAAAAATTTATCCTGGTAAATATCTTCAAACTTGATACTTGAAACTTCATTATGAAAGCAGTGCATGAGGGGACAGAATCTAGACTTTCTTGTATACACTTTTCTCCATTCAGAAATAAACTTTTATCTTCCAAAAAAAAAAAAGAAATAAGACAATGTACTGCATTGAGCAAATCTACTGCAAAGACCTCTTTAAAGTGTTAAAAAGCAAAAAGTAAGTCTGAGGACTAAGGTGCAACCTGACTCAAGCCATGGTGTTCTCAATCACCTCATATGCATGCAAAAGCTGGACAATGAGTAAGGAAGACCAAAGAAGAGCTGACGGCCAGGAGTTACGGTGCTGGTGAAAAACACTGAATACACCGTGGACTGCCAAAAGAACGACCAAGTCTGTCTTGGAAGAAGTACAGCCAGAATGTTCCTTAGAAGTGAGAATGACAAGACTTTTTTTTTTTTTACATACTTTTGACGTGTTGTCAAGAGGGACTAGTCCCTGGAGAAGGACATCATGCTTGGTAAAGTAGAGGGTCAGGTCAGTGGAAAAGAGAAAGATCTTCGACCAGATGGATTGACACCATGGCTGCAACAATGGGCTCAGACATAGCGAAGATTGTGAGGATGGCGCAGGACTGGGCAATATTTTGCTCTGTTGTGCACGGGGCTGCTATGAGTTGGAATCGACCTGACAGCACCTAACAACAACAATAGACACAGAGATAGCCAAGCAGACACAAGGGGAAAACAGACGCTATCTAAAGACAACAGAGGCAGATGAACTGACAAACCCAGCAACTCCAAGGATTACTGGCAGCTACTGGAAGCTGAAATAGACCAAGAACCCCCACTTAGAGCCACACTCTGAATCTGGCTGCTAACCCGAAAGGTTGGCAGTGAAACCCACCCAGTGGCTCTGAGGGAGAACGACCTGGTGGTCTGCTCCCTTAAAGAACACAGCCCAGAAAACCCTACGGGGCAGTTCCACTCTGTCACACGTGGTCGCTCTAGAGTTGAAATTGATTGGACAGCACCTAATAACAATAGCCCCCGAAACTGTGGTAACATAATTTTCTGTTTTTAAAAGCCACCATGGTATTTCTGTCACAGCAGCACTGGGAAACTTGAGATAGGAGGCAACTGGCAATTCGTCAGGGCCAACCTCCTTACGCATTTACCCTTATGTGGGATGGCCACTTCCCTTTTGTCCACAGAGAATATTTTAATCTCCAAATGTTAAGATAATATTATTTTTGGAAAACCCACTAGGTTCAGATCCAGCAATGTTTACATGGAAAAACGAGCTGGGTCAAGTTCTGCCCTACTGCTTCTCCCCACACTCACCCCTCCTGCAGCCCAGCTCTTCTGAGATATAGCCCGTACAGGTTAAGAAATTCAGACTTCAGTTTACTTCTCCCTGGGCCAGATTTTTTTCTTTTTTTTAAACTCTAAGGCTGGATGATAATGTCCATGGGGCAGGCCTAAGAACCAGGTTCTGATGATGATAACAGCTGCTGTTTTGAAGACCTCTCTCTAGAAACACACTCCATGGGTGTGTCTCCAGTTCTTAGAACAAACCAAGAAGCAGTATCATCCTCATTTTACAGATGGGAAAACTGGGGCTCAGAGATTAAATGCCTCTTGTAAAAGTGGAGTGTGAGCTCAAACAGAGCCCATTTGAACCAAATGCCTGGTTTGTCCTTGAGGTACAATCACCATGTCCATCCTTGTCTTCGTATCATCAGCTCAATTCAATAAAGACGACAGATTGAGCCCCAAGCTAAGTCTGGCCAGATAACATGAGTTTGCTCTTAAAATCTGTGTCTTCATTTTGGTCCACACAGTTCTTAAAAATTTCAATTAGTTGCCAACATTAAAAAATTGGTTGACATTCCCAAAGCCAACTCTTCAGACAGGGATTGGACTGGACTTTATGGGATAGACAATGTTACTGGTGAAGAATGAGCTTCTTGGATCAAGTTGACTCACGAGACTATGTTGGCATTTCCCATCTGGAGGGGAGATGAGAGAGTAGAGAGGGTCAGAGGCTGTCCAAATGGACACGAAAAGAGAGAGTAGAGGGAAGGAGTGTGCAACTTGATTTGTAAACTTTCACTTAAAGCACAATAAAAATTAAAAAAAAAAAATTGGTTGATTTCATAGTTTCACACGAAAACTGGGATTTTCCCAAAAAATCACGAAACGTGCCAATGCTGGGTCTGCACTTCCATGTGGCCATAGAGACTGCTATCCCTGGATGCTGAGTCCATTGCGCCCTTGGACGACCACAAGTTCCCCAGGTCACTACCATCCCCCCTTCCCCACCCCACTGCTGACACACAGAAGCCAATGCCTAGTGCCATCTGTCACTGATGAGCTATTACTTTTTACACCCAGGACTCTCAGTAACAGCCAAGGAAACAAAGACATGGCGTGGGGCAGCAGCATCAAGCTGTGTGTATGCCCAGGGAGTGTGCCCAGCAAGGACAAAGTGTGTCTGTACCCAACCCAAGCTTCACTCACACAAAGACCTGCCTGGCTCTGGAGGCCATCGCGTTTGGGACCCTCACACTGGGCTCTATCCATGCAGGCCACCGAGGGGGACCCAATTTCAACCACTTACCAAGGGCCCCTGGGGACCAAAGAACGGTGACGGCCACTTGATCATGGCACGTGTACTGGCTGATGGTGATGTTCTGGGCATCAGCAATCACATGCCTTCCCACTGGGTTCAAAAAAGTGGTGCAGTCTAGAGAGGCAGGGATGAGAACAATGACATTTTAAATACAGATTTTTATTTCCAAGTCCATTTTCTCAAGTTACACAAGCAAGGTCTGGAAGTGGCCCACTGATTCTGCTGAGAGAGGTGTGTTTCAAAAGCCCAAAGATGACATCAAAGATTGACTGGAAAAAGGATAAGCGTGCTTCAGGTGGATTTATAAACACTCTTATCCCCTCAAACCGTCGAGTCGATTCTGACTCACAGCAGCCCTACAGACAGAGTAGAACTGCCCCACAGGGTTTCCAGAGAACCCCTGGCGGATTTGAGCTGCCAACATTTTGGTTAGCAGCCGAGCTCTTAACCACTGAACCACCACGGCTCCCCGATCCCCACCTCGGGTTAAATCCCAGGATAGTTTGAAGAGGGTCACAGACGGTCTCTGAAGTTTGCGTGTGTATCTGGCATTAACGGTTTTTTACTATCATGACATTGTGCCTAAACCAATAATTATTTACACTGACTCTCTAGTTTTCAGTATTAGAGACTGATGTGAAGCAAAAGCAAAATAATCTAGGCTTTGTCTGCTTGCTTGCTTATTTGCTTTAAGAAGAAAACTAGAAGGTGAGGTGACTGCAAAAAAGGAACAAATGTGAGGAGGTGAATCCACAGGGCAGTGATTCCAAGCAAGACTGTTAAATAACCCAGTTAGTACCTGCAAGAGATAATAATACAGACAGCTGCTAAAAACCTTGGGACTTAGCAATAAGCTAGGTGCCTTCAACATTAACTAGCATTGTCAAAGGTAAATCTTTTGTTCTGAAACACCATGTACCATTAAAGATACCCACAACACCCAGTAAATCTAGGGAGCTCCACACTGCTTAAAAAACAAAAACCACCTGATTCTTTGATTTTCTCTGAGGACATTACTCACTGCCACCTGCCAATGACGCCACACTCATGGGAGCAGCTGCATCACCTGGAATTGCTATACACACCTTCAAAGTCTGCACAGTCCTACAAAGCCACCAGAAGCTTCTAGCTCGTACCGGGCTGGGACTTCAGAGAGCGGCCACTCGTGCAGGAAGAGTTATCAACCATGACGCAGCTCATCGTAAGCTGCTTCATCTCTGTTTCTCAGTGATTAACCTCGAACACTGTTTTCAGTACCTACTGTGGATGGTCTTCAGTTCCTTCAAATGCCCAAACCTGCCCACTACCCCTCGGAAGGGCAGAAGACTTCAGGGACATTTTTTAAGAAGCTCAGTGATTCTGCATATTTAACTTCTCCCTTGTAAACCGTGCGGCACGTTTGCCACCTTTATGACTAAACACGTTCACTGGAGATACTTGAAAACCACAAAAGAATGTAAGAAAAATATAAAAGTCATGCATAGCCTCTCATTGCAGAGGTTAACGGCTATTAACATTCTAGCAGACACCCTCCCAAGCCTTTTAAAGTGCACACAGGATTCCGTCTTTTAAATTTTTTTTAATAATTTTATTTTTTGTTGCTGTTGTTGTTGAGAATATATGCTGCAAAATATACACCAAGTTTCTACATGTACAATCCAGTGACACTGTCTACATTCTGAATTGTTCAACCATTCTTACCCTCCTTTTCTGAGTTGTTCCTCCCCTATTAACATAAACTCACTGCCCCCTAAGGCTCTTTTAGGTCAGAAGGGAGCCCAAGTGGTACAAATTGTTTGCGTTCCTCTACTGACCTAAAGGCTGGTGGTTCTGTCTTCTGAGTTGCTGCTGTCAACTGGATCCCATATACATAGCTCTTAAAAGAGCATAGTGCTCAGCGCAGACATTCTTTACTAGTTAAGCTAAACTATTGTTTGGTTTAGGAGCCCTGGTGGCACACACGGTTAAGTGCTTGGCTGCTAATCAAAAGGTTGGCAGCTCGAACCCACCAGCTGCTCTGAGGAAGAAAGACATGGCAGTCTGCTTCCATAAAGATTTACAGCTTTGGAAACCCTATGGGGCAGCCCTACTCCGCTCTACAGGGTCGTTATGAGTTGGAATTCACTCAATGGCAACAGGTTTGGGGTTTTTGTTTTGTTTTGTTTTAATAAGGCTTCAGGGGATATTTTTGGTTTAAGGTTTAAAGATTATCTCAGGGCAATAGTTTCAGGGGTTCCCCTCCTTTTTAAGTTTTCACTCAAGTGTAACATAGACCCATTACCATGCACTCCCAGCCCACTGCATCCTCCACCCTGCCCACTTGGCTGCTTTTTGCCTAGCCACCGCAGTGTTCACACTTTTCTATCACTTCCACCTGCCACACTTACATTTCAATACCGCGTCTTTTGGAAGGACGTTAATAATTAGTAAAACCGAATTCTGCCTCTGATGAAAATTCACCCTCAAAGCAATCAACATTTGTTCTCTGGATGCAGAAGAGAATTTTACAATAGGAAAAAAGTAAAAAACAAATCTGGTCTACTGCTCACTTTTTACTAATGAGGAAAGTACAGCTAAGAGAGGACAGGTGGCCGGCTCAGGACGCCACTGCGGACCACCTCGGACAGGACAGAAAACAGCCCCCGAGGCTCACCCAGGCCTCTCGGCACTCTGTCACCAGCTCAGCGCTTACCACTAAGACAGTCTCATTCAGAGGTGTTCGGCCAGCAAAAACCTTGGCTGAGGCCAGCTTCTCAGTACACAAAAAAGGCAAGATCCTGACATACTTGAATATTGCAAAACTGCTCATTTATTGAGGACTATACTGAGAATGTGAGAATGGAGCCCTGGTGGCATAGTGGTTAAGAGTTCAGCTGCTAACCAAAAGGTCAGCAGTTCAAATCCACTGGTTGTTCCTTGGAAACCTATGGGGCAGTTCTACTCTGCCCTAGAGGGTCGCTATGAATTAGAATCAACTCGATGGCAACGGGTTTTGTTTTGTTTTTTTATACTGAAGACAGAGCCCTGGTGGTGCAGTGATTAAAAAGCTGCTAACTGCACTGTTTACAATAGCAAAAAGCTGGAAGCAACCAAGGTGTCCATCAACGGATGAATGGTTAAATAAATTGTGGTATATTCACACAATGGAATACTACGCATCGATAAAGAACAGTGACGAATCTGTGAAACATTTCATAACATGGAGGAACCTGGAAGGCATTATGCTGAGCGAAATTAGTCAGAGGCAAAAGGGCAAATATTGTATAAGACCACTATTATAAGATCTTGAGAAATAGTATAAACTGAGAAGAACACATACTTTTGTGGTTACGAGGTGGGGAGGGAGGGAGGGTGGGAGAGGGTTTTTTACTGATTAGTTAGTAGATAAGAACTACTTTAGGTGAAGGGAAGGACAATACTCAATACACGGAAGGTCAGCTCAACTGGACTGGACCAAAAGCAAAGAAGTTTCCGGGATAAACTGAATGCTTCAAAGGTCAGTGAAGCAAGGGCAGGGGTTTGGGGACTATGGCTTAAGGGGATTTCTAAGTCAATTGGCAAAATAATTCTATTATGAAAACATTCTGCATCCCACTTTGAAAGCTGGCGTCTGGGGTCCTATATGCTAACAAGCGGCCATCTAAGAGGCATCAATTGGTCTCAACCCACCTGGATCAAAGGAGAATGAAGAACACCAAGGTCACACGACAACTATGAGCCCAAGAGACAGAAAGGGCCACATGAACCAGAGACTTACATCATCCTGAGACCAGAAGAACTAGATGGTGCCCGGCCACAACTGATGACTGCCCTGACAGGGAGCACAACAGAGAACCCCTGAGGGAGCAGGAGATCAGTGGGATGCAGACCCCAAGTTCTCATAAAAAGACCAGACTTAATGGTCTGACTGAGACTAGAGGAATCCCGGCGGTCATGGTCCCCAAACCTTCTGTTGGCACAGGACAGGAACCATCCCCGAAGACAACTCATCAGACATGGAAGGGACTGGACAGTGGGTAGGAGAGAGATGTTGATGAAGAGTGAGCTACTTGTATCAGGTGGACACTTGAGACTGTTTTGACATCTCCTGTCTGGAGGGGAGATGGGAGGGTAGAGAGGGTTAGAAACTGGCAAAATTGTCACAAAAGGAGAGACCAGAAGGGCTGACTCATTAGGGGGAGAGTAAGTGGGAGTATGGAGTAAGGTGTATATAAGCTTATACGTGACAGACTGACTTGATTTGTAAACGTTCACTTAAAGCTCAATAAAAATTATTTAAAAAAAAGAGAAAGCTGCTAACTAAAAGGTTGGCAGTTCAAATCCACCAGCCGCTCCTTGGAAACCCTAGAGGGCAGTTCTACTTTGTCCTGTGGGATCGCTATGAGTCGGAACTGATTGGACAGCACCTAACAACAATATGCTAAGGACTAGAATGAAAGAAAAGACTTCGGCTGGTGCAAACTCTTTGCATTCGTCTATTAATCTCAATGCTGGTGCTTCGAACTCACCCTGTAGCTCTGTGAAAGAAAGGCCTGGCAAACTGCTTCTGTAAAATTAGAACCAAGAAAACCCTATGGAGCAGCTCTACTCCGTAATACGTGGGGTCACCATGAGTCTGAACAGACTCAACAGCAATGCGTTATAATGAAAGAGAGGCCTTTGGCTTTAACCGGCTCCAGGAAAAGGTGCCCAAACATTACTGTGTTCATTTCTAATGCCAAAACGAGCACTCTCTGGGTTTCTGTAAATACAATTATCCAAATACACAGTCTAGGAATAAAACTAAAACCTACTAGGCACAGTGGCATCACTAGGGTTGGTGTCACCCAGTGTATCACTCATGGTGTCACCCCATGAACCTGCTCCTGTACCAGAGTGTATGGAATCCTTAGTAATGCTTATTATCAGTTTCAATCATAGAATAATATGTGATAAATATAACTGCAAATTGCTTAAAGATAGTATTCCTTAGATTATACGAATACTAACAAGAAAATTGTTTTGTAAAATCTTTCTACATTGAATTACAACATTATTAGTGACTCAGCGGAAGCCTTTTTTAAATTTTTTCTCCTTTTCCTTTAATTACTACTTCACTCTCAAAAAAGTGATGGATACACATTCACAAATACTAATTACCACAATATTGTAGCTAAAACAACAGAAAATTTGACAAAATCAGCAGCTATGAAAACAACAGCGCGTGCTTGTAGCGGGTAGAGATGAAACCATGTGATTAAAAAAAAATAAAAGCACCCCAGTAATTGGGTAACAGTGACAGCTCTGACCAGAGTGCGTTAGAAGATTCAAAAAATAAATTAACATAGAGTTTTAGCCTTGTAGTATATTAATACCTGTAAACCAGGCTTACGAAAAATGTTTTTGTTGTCACAGCTTCAGGGATCTTTAAAAATAATAACAAATTTCTGCTGAAATACTGCTCAAAAATTTTATAGACAGTCATTTTGGTGTCACCCCTCTGACAGTGTCACCCGGTACAGTCCGCACCCCCCACACACTCCTAGTGACGCCACTGCTCAGGCCATACACTTGCAGAGCCTACAGGAGAAACGTGGAATGCGAAGTCAAAGGCTGCAAGAAGGCCTGTGGAATTCAGTTTGGACTTCATAACAAGACATTCTTTCTTTACAATATCGAATGACAAAACCCCCAAAAAACTCATTGCCATCAAGTTGATTCCAACTCATAGTGACCCTACAGGACAGAGCAGAACTGCCCCATAGAGTTTCCAAGGAGCACCCGGTAGATTCCAACTGCTGACCTTTTTGGTTCGCAGATGTAGTTCTTAACCACTATGCCACCAGGGTTTCCTCAAATGATAAAGGAATAAAAAAATAAGATTTTGTAGTTTAATAATTCCAGTGAAAAATTGGTAATGTGTTCTCAGCTATTTCAAGCAAAACTAGTTACCAGTCAATGGAGCAGGAACTTCCCTGGGGAGGAGAAAAATATCTTTTTCAGTGGAAAACAATGAGTAAGTTTCTTACACAGCCTGGATTCAATCATTAGTCAGTCTAAAGTTCTGGGTTCTGGCTACAAAAACTTTATGCCCAAATGACATTTTGCCAAAATACAACAGAGCTTCAGATATTTCAGGGTTCAACGTGAGCTGTGAATTAAATTCTAATTAAAAGCTGAGGAATTAAAATGAAAGTAACAGCTAGGAGACAGGAATAGGTAGGTAAGTGGACCACATACTTAGCCCCATGAAGAAAATGATACTTTTCGGCTTTACAGGTACAGAACCTCGTCCGTGAAACCCTATATTAAATCAGAGAAGCAAATGTTTGTTTGCAGCTGACCGGAAAATTCTGAACTCTTGGAATGTAATATAAGATCTGCCAGGACTGAGAGCGTATATTAGAAATTAACTTTCTGACTCAGAGAAAGACCTCTTCCACATGTCTTTACTTAGCAGAATCAGGTGCCACGGACTTGCAGCAAATCCCTCCTCAGCATCATCACAGCAGTTACGCAGGACACGCACCCACCACTAACGTGGAATGTCTGGGAGCACACGCAAGCCCTTATAGGTTCACTTACGATACCAATGCCAGTGGTGGGCGTGACGCCGACACACACATTTGTATCTTAAGGTTGTAAGACTACCCAAGAGCCTCAAAAACCCTGCTTCAAGTAGGTGTCCATTTCAGAGGCCTCGATGTGACCGACTCCCCTTACTGACATTGATTCAGATCTCCCCCCAAGGGATGAGTCAAAGGTCAGGAGCTGCTAAACATGCATCAAGCTCCCTCGGGTCAACATTTGCACTTACAAATTAAGCTTCAAAGGGCTCAAAAACTCAGTTCTATAGTCAGAACAAGCTTGCCCACCTGCCCTGTGTGAAATAATTCAGCCAGAAAATGCCACCCTTTCTTTAGGGAAGGGAAAAAGGGTACTTGCGTTCTAACTCCAGTTGGAATAACTTCTAATATTAATTTTTAGAAAAATCAGTTCCCATCAAATCCATTCCAACTCATGGCGACCCCAGGTGTGCGTCAGAGTGGAGCTGTGCTTCGCAGAGTTTTCAGTGACTGGTTCGTCCGGAGTAGGTCACCAGGCCCTTCTTCCAAAGTGCCTCTGAGTGAACTTGAATCTCCAGCCTTTCAGTTAGCTGCCAAGCACATTAACCATTTACATCACCCAGGGGTGCCTTCTAATGTTAGGATAGTATTGAGTGCACACAGACCAGTTGCTGAGATAAGCAACTTCATTTAAGACTCAAATAATGCTACCAAAAACAAACACACAAACCCGCTGCTGTCGAATCAATTCCAACTCATAGCAACCCCACAGGACAGAGTAGAACTGCCCCATAGAGTTTTCCAGGCTGTAATTGTTACGGAAGCAGACTACTACATCTTCCAAACAATGCTAAGAAGGAGAAAATAATTTTTATATGATGAGAAAACTGAGGCTTGGAGAAATCAAGTCACTTGTCGCAGCACACACGGCTGGTTGGTGGGAAACTAGGATTGGACCCCAGGTCTAAATCAGAGGTGGCCAACAGGTGACCCCAGGCCAATCTAGGGCCAATCCACTTGGCCCACTCTGAGTTTGTGAGAAGTTCGAAACAATATTTTAAAACTGTTCACATGAAAAATGTGAATTTCCTGCTTTCCTTGGAAATCACAGTATCTGGCAGCATGCAGTATGAATTACTCAACTCCACGACGAGCTGGAGTGGAGGAGCCAATGCTTCCTTCAGACCAGGCATGAGCTCTCCAATTTGCCACAGTCCCCACCACTCTCTAGTGTCCTGCACTTGAGCAGCTTCACTCATTTGTCCCCTAGAGGCATCTGTGTTTGTTCTTAAGAATACGGCCACACCCGAAGGAACCCAAGCAAAGTCTCCACACACAACTTCTCTGAACTCTTCTGGGGACATATGACCCCCCCAAATAGTTAAGTGGCTTAATTAGACCGTGCTGCCTTCGCTCTGCCAACAAACCTGAGCAGGTTCAGAAAATTCCCCAACCACAGGCCCTGCGGCATTCCTTGATGAAGCACAGCTGGGTACGTTTAGGTCTTTGAAAGGGCTCCACTCTCAGAGGTCAAGCCAGTTACTTACTGTCATATCTGAAGGTGATGTTGTGCACCCCGCTGTGCCTGCTGGCCGGCCCCACTCCCTGTAGGAAAACAAGAGAACATGAGGTGGAGTGAAGCCAATCTGCTTTCCTAGCACCGACCCCACGGAGTCAAACCACACACATCACTGCTGAGACCCAGTGTCATGCCAGCCGCTGAGTGATGTCCATAGCTCTTTCCATCTGCTCCACAAACTCCCTGCTCCCCGGGGGATTCCCAACTGCCTGGCCACGGGGATCATGAGCACTCACTAGCCCTAAGACAACAAGCGCAGGCTGTCGGGGGTTAAATATCTACTCATTAACAGTAAAAGCAGGACAGAGACCAAGGCTGCCAGGTGGAGCCCTTCCAGCTGGATCCACTTCAAGCATTGACCGGTTATAAAATTAGCCTACCAGACGCCCTCATCCGAAAGCTCTACTAAGCCACAACAGATAGGCGATTCCTCAAGGCCAAGGAAACAGAGCTCTCACCCCAAGACCGCGAATGAGTGTGAGAATAAGCTGTTACTTTTAATGAGAAAATTCTTCACTGTATCCCAACCTGTGCTTGGAATACGCTGAGTGGGTCATAAAAGAAAAAGAAAAGGAGACTTTAAAATGTCTAACTCTACCTCTCAGCAATGTGGCCGCTCGCCATCTGTGCTCTTACTAGCGGGATAACAACTCTGCCAGACTTCCCGCTTTAATTACGGCATCCATGGAGGGAGCCCGGAATCCTCCCACCAACCCACCTCTCCCTAACCCCACCTATTCACCACCACGGCAAAGAGCAGCCTCCATCTACTGACTCCCACTCTGACTGAACTGTTTCTGCAACTGTGCCGTTCAGCACTATGTGAACAATTCTTCAAAATATGTTAATTCAGAAATACTAAATGATGGGAAAATATTCTAACTACATAGCGCAGTTTCCACTCAAGAAGAGGGATGCTGGGGAAACCATATGCAGCAGTTGGGTTGATTGTTTCGCTGAGGTGCAATGCGCAGAACACCTCTGATGGGGCCCAGGGTCTCAGGCCACAGCCTGTGCCTGCACGTGTTGTTTGTGCTGTTCATCCTGAGGCCGGCCATGCCCTCTGAGACTGGACCCCTGAGCTCAGATCCACAAGGGCTTCGGGAAAGCCCAGCTGTGCAGAAAGGGAGAAACACACACACACACACACACACAGAGCTGTAAAAAAATGAGGAATAAGCAGTAACGTAAACCCTAAATCAAAATGGCGCATCAGCCCATGATCTACTGGGACTCCCTTTCTACCTGGTTCACCTTCCTTTTTCAGATGTCCTCCTTCCATCCATTCTTCCTCCCCCACACAGGATTCCAGAATTCCTTACCTGAATTGAAACACTTTGGAAAGTCTTGTCACCTTATTAAACTTCTAAGAGCTTCCATAACTCTTTAGGGACAAGGCCATGGTCTGCAACCAGATGGCCAAGACCAGAGATCATAACCAGGCAGAGGGAAGGAAGGACATAATCTAACCTCCCCCCCTCCGGCCCCCGCAGTCCCATGGCAACATCCAACACCCAAGCTCACAACCCCCAAACCATACCCTTCCTGCCTTACAAATTCCCAGGACACCAGCTGGAAAATTTTTTTTTTTTGTTCACTATCTATTATGAGCCAGGTACTCTCCTAGGTATGGTGGTAAACAAAATAGCCATGGCCCCTGCCCTTGTGGACCAAAGGAGCATGGCACTTATTCTTTCAAAGATGAGTAACTGGGTCCATGGATCACACCCCAGGGCATACAAACTTCAGATCACACCCTGGCTCCCCAAGAACTCCTGTTTAGATGGAAAAACAAAATACACATAGCTGGGGTAGAAGTGTCAACCATAAATAAATGTGTAATAGACGAGATGCCACAAGACAGTACCTGAGTACGGTTAAATGAAGGTCACAGATGACATGTATCAGGCGCTTAAGACAGAGAATAACTGGGTAGAATGGAGCAAGAAAGGCAGCACTGTGGGAAGGAAACAAATGGGATCTAGAGGCCAAGGCCAGCCTTAACCTTCCATCCACTAGTCGGTGACCAAGGGCCAGCTGCTTTGCTCCACTGGGTCTTCTTAATAAAAGAATTTACACCCCTGTGTGTGTGGTGGTGGGGCTAGTGGGGACCTGAGGAGCACCACAGGAAACCACGTAGAGGCAGCACTTCTCACAAATTAAGCTCATTCCGTTTAACACCACGCTCCGAGGCACCTAGCAACTCCAGTCATTTTATCAGCTTTTCTTCTTGTTTCTTCTGTATTTCTCTTGAAATGTGTTTTTAACAGATTTACAGGTACTTGTACTCAGCAATGCGTCATGGAGAGGAGCATAGACAGTGAGGTGTGCTCCCCCTGAAGGAATTCCATACCATGCATTATGAGCCTGTTGTTAGCTGCCATCAGTAGGCCCCCGGCTCATGGTGACCCCGTGCACAATGGAATGAGACAGTGCCTGGTCCTGCATCATCCCCATGGTTGCTTCTGGAGCAGGCCGCTGTGATCCATGGGGTTTTCACTGGTAGATTTTCAAAGCAGATTGCCAGGCCTTTCTTCCTAGTCTTAGTCTGGAGCTCCACTGAAACCTGTTCAGCATCATAGCAACACACAAGCCTCCACGGACAGGCAGGTGGTCGCTGCACACGAGGCGCACTGGCTGGGCATCTAAACCGAGTCTCCTGAAGGTGAGAGCCTAAATCCCTCCAAATAAGTCCTCTGTGAGCTGTGATGCAGCTGTTCAGGGAGGGCCCTGTGAGCTGGCCTCGGAGGACCATGAGGCTTGCACGCGATGTCCCTTCACGACCCACTGAGCACTCCACCTTGACCCCACAGGGCTGAGCACCCAGCAATGAACCAGCCTGACCTCAAGCCTCGACTATCGAGACGACCTCCTAACACTGCAAATCTGCCCTCATCCCCCTGCTCCAAACCCTTCACTGGCTTCCCACCACCCCTAGACCATTCCTGAGGAGGTCCCTGCTGACCTTCCTGCCACTCCTCCCGCCTCCCAAAACCCTGCAGGCACTCCAACAGCACCCAGCATCTGCACTTCGCAGGGCGCTTCTCTTCCCACACACTCCCCACGAAGCCGTTCCTGTCAGTCACCCCTGGCTGTGCTCCCCTAACGGGTTGCCGCCTAGTCTAGGTCCTGACATGTCAGACTTCCTGCATATTTACTCTACGGGAGCACAGTAATCCATCCCCACAATTTCACTGGCAAGGCACCTCTGCCAGTGAACCACAAACTTGTTATTCTAATTCCACAGAAAAGCAGAGACCATAAAACCATCTGACCATCCAAGCCTGAAGCAAGAGATGCCATCCCAGGTGGCAGTTCTTATGTGTACTACGAAGACGTTCCACTCTTGGAAGTCCTCAAGGCCACAGCTTCTCAGCCCATGTCCCAGACGATGCTCCACCAGGCAGTCCTCGCTCACAACTGAACAACGCTTCAGCTGGTCCAGAGCCCTCAGAAACAGAGTGCCCAGGCTGGCCCACAGAGCACTACTGCTTTCTTTACACTCTGCGGTAGACGGAATCATGGGTCCCCCAAAGAAGTCCATGTCCTAACCCCAAGGAACCTGTGAACATGACCTCACACAGCAAAAGGGGCTTTGCAAATGTGATTAAGTTAAGGATCCTGAGACAGAGCGATTATCCTGGATAATCCGGGTGGGCCTGGTGTATCTACATTACCAAGGATTCTCCCCTGGAGCCTCCAGAAGGAACCAACTCTACCAAAACCTTGGTTTTAGGCCTGTAAGACCCATTTAGAACTTCTGACTTCTTGAACTGTAAGATAATAAATGAGTGTTTTTTAACCCACTAAATTTTTGGACTGCCTCCCATCTGTCAGGTTGTTGTACTGCGGTGGCTTGCAATTTGTAAAATGCTGGAAGCTACCAGTATTTCACAACCTGCAGGGTCACTCATGTACACAGGTTTCAGCAGAGCTTCCAGGCTAAGACAGACTAGGAAGAAGGATCTAGTGATCCACGTCTGAAAATTAACCAATGAAAACCCCACAGATCGTAACAGAACGTTGCCTGACTTGGTTGGGAAACATCATCCGTAGGGCTCAGTCACTGGAGAGGGACATCAGGTGCGGTGAAGGAGGGGCTGTGGGGGCGAGGGAGACCCTTGGTGAGATGGACACACAGTAGCTGCAACCATGAACTTGAACATACCTGCAACTGTGAGGATGCAGACTGGGCAACAGTTCATTCTGACTCAAAGGCAGCTATCTCTCTCTCTAAGCTTTTGGCAATTTGTCACAGCAGCAATAGAAAACTAATACGCACTTACATCATTTCAGCTGCCATGTGGTGAAACAGATCTCGATTGTCACACACATGACATGTGCTGTCATTCTCCCCCTCTCACACCCAGGGCAGAACTGATCACTTGTTACCTCTCTCCCACTCCAGCTCCAGGCAAAAATGGGGCACTGATTCGTCAGAGCACTTGCGTGAGATTCTGCCCTCTTAGGCACAGGCTTCTGTGGGCTAGCCTGCGACTCATCTGAAGTGACAGAGTGCTCAAGAGCATGGGCTTTGGAGACATGCAGATGTCAGTTCCAATTCAGACTCTCCCACTCTCCAGCTGTGTGACCTTGGGCAAGTTTCAGTACCTCTCTGAGCCTTGTTTGCCTGAGTGTGAATTAAACTTCCTGGAAAGGACTGTTGTGGGGCCGGAGATGATGTACACCAAGTGCTCAGCAGAGCATCTGACACAGGATAAACCCAGAAATGGTTACATCACCAATCCCAAGAAGATTCCTGCCCTAACAAACAAAGTGAGAGTTGTGTGACAGGGCTAGTTACAAGCGGATAGGAAGGAAGACAGGGGACAGCAACTCCCATGTGAGATCTGTCTCCACAGGGGGATTGTGGGAGCCGGGCGATGGACAGGGTAGGACGGGGCGCCAGAAGGCTCTGACCACCAGCCTAAGGAATGTATTCTGCTGATGGTCACAGTGGGGCTGGGTGGCCCAGCGGCTCTGCCTCTAATGAGGGCTGGCTGGATGGGAGGAGAGGCTGAAGGCAGAGGAGCCAGGAGTCCCCCCCACAGCCACACAGTCAGCCCTCCATACTCATTTTCTGCCTGGAGACATGAAGGAATGGTTAAGACATGTAATACACACTGAGAACCCAGGAGGGTCTAGCTTGATGTTACAAGATGAGTTATGGGCTTAGAATTAGGGCTGACGACTAAGAGAATGCAGATGAGGCAATTTACAAAGCTGACCCAAATCAGTCCCACTCACTAAAATCCCTTCTCCAGGAAAACAGTCCTAAGCTTTTAGCTACTACACAGTTTTGATATTTAATGAGCTGACAATTAAGAATACTTGTTTGTTGCCAGTTACTCGAAAACCATAAATGTCAGTGCTATGGCCTGGGGGTGCCACATTCTTAGTTAATTAGCCACCCTCATCTGCTCACTATTGGTGGCTTTTCATTTGTTCCAAAGTGGGCCAAGAAGCACCCCGGTGCCTGCAGCTCTGCTAGGAAATTCCTCTGGTAGACACACACTAGGGTGTGCAAGGATGGAGGCAGAAAATGGGAATATAATGGGGAAAACATCTCTTAGGAAGGAGGGAGGGGGTAAAGAAGAAAAAAAAAAAGAAGGATAACCCTTAAATGCACTGAAGGACTAAAATTTAAATGGCAAAAACCCACACCACGCTCCCGCCTTATGGCAAGACGCAAAGGCCTGGGCACAAAGACAGCCACGGGGCAGGGTCCCACACCGAGCAGCCCAGAGCCCCTGGCCAGATGAGGGTGGGCAGGGGCGGCTGTGGAGAGGCAATCAGACAGCCAATTTCCTGTGGGGCCTTGGGGAGTCTCAACCCTGTGAACTTTCCTGAGCAACACGTCTAATCCAGTTCCAGAACAGCTTAAACGTCATTTTGGAAAAAATGCATTTTGAAAAGGACTGTGCTAAATATGGCCCCTGAGGTCCATGGGTGGCCCAAATGGTTAAGTGCTGGGTTACTAAGAAAAGGTTGGCAGTCTGGACCCACCCAGAGGTGCCTTGGAAAAAAGTCCTGGTGATCTACTTCTGAAAAAGCCGCCATTAATGACCCTGCGGAGCACAGTCCTCCTCTGACACAAGTGGCGTCAGCGTGAGTTGGCATCTACTCAGTGGCAACTGGACTGGGCCTTTCGGCTTCTCCAACGGAAGGCAGACCACAAGATAAGGCCTAAATAAGACTGCTTTCAAATCCATTAAAAGGAACTTTCAGAAGGCTCATGAAGTTTTCACGAACAGAATCTGGGTGAAGACTTTAATAACAGTTTTGCTATCTGTTGTCAGAGGACTGGGAGGATGGGTTTTTAAAAGGTCCATCTGGTAACGACTTAGAACTAAAGCCAACCCACGCTTCCTATTTTCCAGAACACCTTCCCCATCTTGGATTTCCACTGAGTCACAAAGGTAACAAAACACAACAGGCAGCTCTGTGAGGCTTAAAGGCAGACTGAGACTGACGGCATTTTTGCCCAGGACCTGTGAACATGATAAGGGCAAAACAAGGCAGAACGTGAGGTAGTTTTATCCCGTACAGGTTTGGATTGTTTCATAAACGAAGACAGATCCCACTTACTTTGGTTCAAACCTTTAGCTTTAAAAAAAAAAAAAAAAAACAGTCAGCAAAGACAGAGAAATCTCAGGTGATGTGAGCTGAAGAGAATGCTGGCGAACCCCAAACACACGGGACATAAATCACAAGGCCCACCTGGGCCCGGATCTGTTCGAGACACTCCCTTACGTTCTGGGAGCTGCCGTCTCTCCCTCCAACCAACTGCAGAAGCGCAGGACGCCAACAGCCAGATCTGGGGAGCTGGCGAGGTCTTGGGTGTCTAGCGGAGAACACACAAGCTCTGGGGGAGCGCTGGTGGGTTCCCGCCAGCAGTTACCACGTCCGCCCAAAAAGACCCTGAGATCTTAAGCTAATTAGAGAGGTTTGCTCCGGGAGGTAGGAAGTCACTACTCCAGGCCATCGCCTGTGCACCAGACCAAGCCGTAATCGTGATTCATCTCTGACATGCTGGTAATCAGCACACATATGTTCCTAATTTCACGCTCCCCAAAGGAAAGCTGAAGGGACAATTGTTCCTGAGCTGTAACATGGAGCGGACAGATGCCAAGTTACCATGCATCCTCCTTATCAAGCTGAAGGCTCTGAGTTTTCATCCCAGCTTTCCTTCGCCATCCCCACCCTCCCACCCTCTGCCCTCCAGAGAAATCTGCTCACGAACGATAAAGACTCGCTAGGATATTTATATACACCGTTTCTCAGACAGCCTCTTCTCAGAGGGATGGTGGCATGAACGGTATTCAATGTATTTTAAAATGCCCTTCCCCACTCCAGACACTATGATTTTCTTATTGGTTTTGCAGCTGGAACACACACAGGCCATTAAAGCCCAGAGATAGACACACACACACAAGCTGACTTTCTAGCTGTGTTTTCAAAACAAAACCAAGCGCTGCAGCCTCTTGGTTTGAACCAAACAAAAGCCCAAGTACTTTTTCCAATTAGTCTGTTAAGGATCTGGGCTATGTGTTCTCCCATGGCTGATACTCACAAACAGACAGGATTGTTCCATTTTTCCAATTCTCAGAACGTTAAAAGCAAGCAATAAAACATGCTTCTGGACGGAAAGCCAGACCTTCCCCTCGGCAGTGCACCCCACTCCCATCCACCCAAACGAGAACCGTATGTCGGAGAACTGACATCTTTAAAGGTAACAGTCAACCCATTTGCAAATTAAAAAGCATACGCAGACAGCTCGCAGACAGAGATTAACTGGTGTTCTGTAAATACCAGGTAAAAAGAGGAAGCAAACTACCAAACCGCCCAGATACCCACCCAGCGAATTGGCTACTGGCTGGCTCTCACTTTGCTGCTAAAGGTGCCCTGGAAAAGACTTTACTCCTCAGGCCCAAGAAAGCTATCTTTTTGTGAGGGCAAAATAGTGATTAGACAATAGAGGAAAACTTGAAGCTATAAACATGATTGTTAAAGTCTAAGCTGGGAGGAAATGTTCGGATCAAAACAAAACTACTAATAAAAAGCCTTGGGACCACACAGTGAGCCACGTGAATAAACGGCAGTATGCAGAATTGTGCTGACTTCCAATGCAGTCTGCAGGGCTGGGGACCAAGGCTCCACATACTGGATCACATCTGGGATTCTGCTTTTACAGCACAAATGCCTGAAGAAATGGGGGGGGGGTTGTGACGTTGCCATGGGGACCCAGTCTCCCCCAGCCAGGCAGGTCCCCAGAGTGCTCTGCACACGTGCTTCCTTCAAGGTGGATTTCACATGTTTCAAAATCGTGGAAGGCCGCTCTTTAGGTTTTTGTGCTAGAAAGCAAGGCGACCCCTTCTGTCACCTATTAAGTCTGTCCACATGGTGGTCTCTGGCAGAAAAACCTCCATAACAGTGGGAAGTGGCAAAGCCATGTTAGACTCGTTCATAAAAATTATTCGCCCCCCTCCCCCTTCTCCAGGAGGGAGCCAGACTTGCAGCATCCTTTTTATAGTCCCGTTATCTGGCTGCAAAAATGCCAGCAAGTCACTGTGCTCCCAGCTGCCCCGAACTCCACAGTCACCAGGCCCGTGCTGGAGCTGAACCACTAATTTCTACCTTCAGGGCTAATGGCCAAGACAGGGGGCCCTGACTTTTAATTGTTAGAGCTGTTGCTGTTGAGGGGAGATGGCTTCTAGAACCGGTTGGGGAGTCTTGTGAGAAACATTTCTTACCCTATTTCAGGGGTTCCCAGAGCTCCTGAAGGCCACTCAAGGGGCTTTGCTATGTTTAGACACCAGGGATCCAGAGACCCCACTTATAAATGAGGGGGTGCATCCTGGGCTCCCCCACTTCCCTGGGATGCAACCTCTCCAACCAACCCATCCAGGTATGGATTCAGATGTCCCCACCCCAAGGTAACACAATCTCCTTAACTGCTGGCAGGTGTGCCCCCCTCACTCCATCCAGCCATATTCCCACCTCCTAGGACTCCCACTGGCTCAAAACAGTGGTCAACACCCCATCTCTCTCTCGCTCCCCCCTCCCCAGAACACCTCCTCATTCCCATCTCTCTCACCCCCTGGAGCACCTCCTATCTGTTCTGACTAGAATGTTCCAAGCCAAAGCAACAGTGATCCTCCTAATCTGTATCTGCTTCTCTCTGAAAAGTCTGGCCTTTTTCAGGAGCTTCCTTGGAGGAGACAAAGGGAGTTGGCTAGCCCAGAGGTGACACAATAGTTACTGAGCAACTATTTCTCAGCCTGCCCTGGCTTGCAGTGCCACTCAGCAACAATGTCTCTCTGATACCACGTCCGAAAACGTCCAAATGGCCCCTTGAGATGCAGCCAGGATTTGTGAGCACCTGTGTGTACGTGTGTGTGCCAGCCATACTACAAAAAAAAGCGCTCCAGGAAGTCAGCAGCCCCAGCTCCAGGTGTTAACACTTAGCACATCCTGCCGGCCCCCTCCCATGTGAGGCCAGCCGTCTGGGAGCCGGACACAGCAATTAGGCCCTCCCAGGGCTGGGCGCCTTTGTCCCCTCGCTAACATCATTAGTGTCTGACTTCCTGTGCAGAACCGGGCCTCCCTGAGGGGCAATCGCCGGCTGCGGGGCTGGGCATTAGACTTCCTTTGTCAAATGTTAACAAGCATATGAACTAGCTTCCCCTCCCCCACCACAATCCCACCCCTCCTTCAACCTCACCGGATCCTGCAGCCCACCAAACACAGGGCAATTCTCAACAGTCTTGGTTCTCCCCGAGTTGTGGGAATCTGAGTGAGATACTTCAGAGAAGTGCCCAGTCTCCATGAGGACAAGCTCATCTGCCTGAGGCTGACCTCTTTGAGCCGTTCTGCTACACGCCGCTACACACACTGACTGAGTGCCCCTGGCTCCAGGGGCTGCAGTGGCCAGAGTGAAAATGAGCCCAGGTGAAGGGGCTCGGCCAGCATGGGTCCTTGGCTGGGAACTCACTCAGTGCCCCCCTTACCCACCCCCCCTCCCCCACAGGCACTCCATCCATGTGGGCTGGTGGATGAAATACAAGATGTTCTCAAGATGCAAGGGCTTGCCAAAGGTTTGAGGCACATCCTGGGGTGTTTGAACAAATCGGGTTAGATCTGAAAATGGGCGGAGTGTGAGTCACTATATAGCTACAACCGGACCATCACAATCCCTTACTCAGAGATACTATCACCACCAGGGCCCATATCACTAAAATCCTCTCACTTACCCCTCGCTGATCCCCAAATGGAGGATCCCCAAGAGGGGATCTCAGCTTTTTGTTTGGGGGCACAGATGTCTTTGAGAAGTTGATGAAAGCTATGGCACCTGTGTGCACACACACAGATTCGCACATGGTGTTTCGGGGGCTCCTGAACCCCTGCAGCCTACCCATGGCCCCTCACCTGCCTGCCTTAGAGGCCCGCTGCCCTACATAGCTCAGCACCAGGACTGATGAATGCACCAGGGGTGCTTCAGTAATTCAAGGGGTACTTGGGTGATTAAACACAAAATTCAGATGGGGAGGGGGACGTTGGAGGTAAGAGCTCTCTTAAATAGAACTCTGGATTAATGCCACTCAACTGCAAGCCTTTATGGGCGGTATTTGTTACATCTCAGTGATTGAACACTTTTGTCCAAGACGTGGGGACTCATAAACTTTACAAAGTAGCAATGTAAAAGGCAACCAGTCTTGGCTCCTATGCATAAAGCCATCCGAGAGAAACATTTCCACTACTTTTCACATCACAGTCAAGTTAGCCTCATTGAATCAAGTTAAAAATAAACTACAATGTGGCTAACTCTTAATCTTTTTTTTTTTTTTGTCACTGAATGGAGAGGAAAATACTCATTATCCAGAAGATGGACGAACAGCTGATTTCCCAGCCCCTTCTCTATGCATTCACTCGACTGTCTGCTCTGTACAGTGTCTGTGGTCAAAACAGAAAATTGGTGGAGTTTTTGAAACATTTAAAAATATTTGCTCAAGAGCATCTGAGGGGGGCAGGGATAATCTAAAACTCCAATTTTTCAAAATGAAGAGTAATCTATGGCTTTGACTTCAACTTCAGACATACCAAAGCTCGTTAACACTTCAAAAATAAGATACTGATATACAACAAAGAACACCATCACTTATACAAACTCAAGTTCCCACAAGTTTATCTTGATGAATGTTACAAGTCTGAAAGGGTCAATGATTTCAATATTGGTTCTGATTTTTACTTTTTGCCAAACTAATTTTAAAACTGAAAGGATATATTCAAACATTAATGATCCCTGAAACTTTACATCTCCCACTGCTTGGATGGAAGCCAACAGTCTGCCCTTCAGCTTTCAGTAATAAATCTGGAAGACTCTCTTAATTTCCCAATGACACCACATGGAATTCCCATTAAAACACACACACGCGAACACACACACACTGACATCAATTAAGTCATTGTGTGATTTCAGCCAGGAGGTAATTGTGTTTGCCAAGAAGTATTCTGCTTTGTTTTAATTTCCTTAAATAGCTAAAATGTTAATCTGAGAAGGAGGGCAAAGAATGATGCAAAAATATCAATGGCTTGGCTGATTTTAGGGGTTTATGAGTGAAGAAGGCAGTACAGAGTTCCTGGGAAAGACAGCCTCCTTGCATGCCCCCTCTAGGGGTTCCTGGCATGGGGTGGTGTCTGGGGTTTAATCAGAAAGAGAATTCTGAGGGAGACAACCCACGTGGATGAGCAGGCAGGATCAAGTCTCCTCCCCTGACAGAGTGGCCCTGAAGGTGGCTTCCTGATCTCCTACAGAGCTGCAGCAAGAAGAAAACTGTGTGCCTTACTCCCTTCATAAGGCTTCCTCCCAGTGGAGAAGTGTTTACAAAATCAAAGCAATATGGCAGAAATCAGTTAGAAGCCAGCCTGTTCGCCATGAATTTAGTGTGAAACAGAGGCTTATCGGAAAATAGCAAAGGTAGTGATTGTTGTTGTTTTGCACGGCTGAATTGATTCCTACTCATTGTGACTCATGTGACAATAGAATTGCTCCATCGGGTTTAAGTATTTTTAAGAAAAAGAAGAAAAGGAAAATCCAAAGGTTTCAGTGGAAATGACTACAAACTGAGAATGGGGATGACATGAAGCCACACTGTTAGGCCAGTGGCACTGCTCCTTGGAACGCAGAGTCAGACCATTCACAGAGCACTGAAGGAGGAAAAGCCCCAAAGAGAGGCACAGCTGGTCCAGGGATGGTGAGCCAGACACCAGGGCTGGGCCCCCTGCCCCAGCTGCCCATGAGGGGTGAGATACTCAGTGATCCCCAAAGGGCGTTTCCCAAGAGTGGGTTTTCAAGTTTATAGGAAAATGTGCTTTTCTTTTGAAGAGGGCTTTACTGTTCTTGCATATATGAGTTCAAGGCAAAAAAAAAAAAAAAAACTAAGTACAGAAAAGAACAAAAAAATTCTCCCTAACCGCCCCTGCTTTTGCAACTCTCTCTATTGCGTGGGTCACATGGACAGTGATGTGGCATAAATGAGATTCCAACGCACAGAGTATCCGTTCTGATAAATCTCCATCAGCTGTCCATAAGTGCAGGTCCTTTTGGGAGAAACAATCTTCCAAAATGTGGGACAGGTGGGGGATAAACAGGAGCCCTGGTGGTGCAATGGTTAAGAGCTCAGCTGCTAACCAAAAGGTTGGCAGTTCAAACCCACCCAGGCGCTCCTGTAAAGATCACAGCCCTATAGGGCAGTTCTGCTCCATCACACGGGGTCACTGAGTCAAAATCGACTCCACGGCACCTAATAGGAACATAGGGGTAGATAACAAAAGGATTCTAATGATGTGAAGGGTAGGACCATGGGCCAAATTCTTTCAAGAGTTCCATCAGAGAAAGTCATTAAAAAGCTGTACTGCAGGCCTGTTCACCTGTTCTAAAGTTGGCTTGTGTACACGGAAAAGGCAAGAGGACCAACGTATTGGCAAGGCTTTTCAGCATGCGGCGCACATGTGTTTGTATTTCACGAGGTTACCTACTGATTTGGGTACGCTGATGCTGTTCTGTAGGATAACCAAATTACTATAATTTGTCTTGTATTTTAAGGAAAAATACACAAACTTAGGGGATTTTATGATTAGTTGGCTGGTCCCATGTGGATAACAGACCTGTGCAAAATTAAAAGGGGAACTCTCTGGCAAGTCTGAGAATGGCCTCCTCCCCACCCCACCCCACCCCCAGTGATCACATTACAGCTACGGGGAAACCTAAGCGCGCGCTTCAGCTCCTTCCAGAGAGTCGGGGCAGCTGCAAGGACACCAATGTGGGTTGACTCTAGAGAGCAAGCTGAGGAAATGAAAACAATGTACCAGAAAAATTGTGTATAAATTCCGTGTTGTGATTAGAATCACGACAGGTGTAGCCTGGGTATGGAAGGAGAAAAGATCTCCCCCACTAAACCCTGGCCTGATCTCAGAGCAATAATCAGCTGTACTCTGAGGTTCTCTCCTCACTTACTCAGGAAAAACCTCAGCTAATGCCCCAGAATTTATCAACCAGATGCTGCCAGAGCTTGAAATACGCTTCACGTGGGCAAGGCCATTTTGAGTGAATGAGGATAAGAAATAAAACATGATGCCTTGCCTCCAGAAGTTTACAATTCAGCTTGGGAAACAAAGCTTAAAGACATGAAACTAAAGTAAACGGCATTACACCTCACAGAAAGAATGAATGTGCTCATTTATGCAATTGAGCTCCGAGTGCAATCGAATTTCAGAGAAGTGGGAGCTGAACAAAGGAGGGATGGCCAGAGAAGTGTCTTGACAGAGGAGGCAGGTCTTCAGCTGGACCCTCCAGCAGGTCTAGAGACAGCACCACAGTCTTACAAGTTTTGCGGTGGGTAGAAGGGGAAGGAAGATCATTTCAAGCAGACAGGAACATACGAGCACGTGTAGCCATCTGTACAGCATGGAACATGGAGAGCACTCAGTAAATGGCCTTTCCTCCTTGGGGACAATGTGGAACCTTCCTCAACAGCCAAAACAACTGCTTCTGGCAACTCTTGAGTAGCTGACCCAAAATTCTCACCCCTGGCATGTTAAACACTTGAAAGGATGGGTCACTGCAGGGCTAGGATGGGCAGGTGGGCTCAGCTTTACGTTTCAAAGTCAGCAAGACTCAAGCAAAGTGGTCCATCCAGAGGGGAGCACAACCTGCATTCAGTAGGCAGGCACTGGGAGCTCCTAACTCAGGGAAAGGGTCTCTGATCCGTGCCAAGATGGCAATGAGCAAGGCTGGGGGTGGAGAATGGAAAAGAAAGAGAATAAAAGAGCTGCTTCAAAGGATGAACCAAAAAGACCAGAGAGTTGAATCAAAGTGTTGAGTCAGACCCCAGGGCCTGGAGACTGAAGGTGCCACTAACAAAACAAAAACAGATAGGAGCTGGGGTCTCGTTACACACACCCTCTTATTTTCAAGGTGGGCTTGATTCACTGCCCCCAGTATAGATGGAAGGTATCTAAAGGAGGCAGGGGCAGCCCTGGTCACCACCCGTTGCCAGTTTTCACCTTATTCCCTCTCAAGACTAAAAGTGTCACCAACTCTTGGCGTGAGGTGAGTGCCACCAAGGCCCATGGTAGGAGCTTCCACCAGTACTTCTGTCTTCCCCAATCACCTCGACACAGCCTTGACCCTCCTGTCTGCACCCAGCCGAACTCACTGTACACTACGGAGATGAGGAAGAAGACTCAGAAACAAATGACCTTTGCTAGCTTTTATCAATTCCGCACCAAAATTCCTAAAGATCAGAATCTCTGAATGTGATCTTTAAAAGTCTGACTCTGGCACTGGAAAAGGCACAGAAAAAACTGCGGGTTCACCCTGTCAGACGTGCAGGCACAGGGTACCGTGTCCAGCACGGTGAAGCCAAAGCTACTCGCCGAGCGCTCAGGATCTGGGCAGACAGTCCTCCAACCTCCCCACGTAACCACTAACAACACAGAGGCCCTGAATCAAGATGCTTCCCAAGATGTGCTCAGCACTTCATAGTCCAATCAACTGTTAAAACAGTAACACCTTTTTGTAGTTTTTGAAACAATGCTTTTGAAAAAAGGTAAAAGTAACCACCAGTGAACTAACGAGTTCTAAATTAGGTCATTTTTATAATTTAACCAAATACTCCCAGCCAACTGGCCTAATAGCTTGCATTCAGAATCACTGACAACTTTCCTGAACTCTCAAGGAGAAACAAAAACGTTTGACTAATTACCTACACCATTATCAGGAAGACACAAAGTTATCGAAGTAAATCTCAGTTCAAGCAAACTCTTTGTGACACAAGTTTGTGAAAATGGTGAATTTCTGCATGAGGGCACTAATGTGAGTGTTACTTCTCAGAACACCCTGTTCTGGACATTATTCAACCTTGCCACCATTTGACAAGGCAAATCCAAGTCTGTAGCACCATGGATCAATTCTGGCTTTGTGGCTAACAACCATTCTTCACGAAAGAAGGGGTGTGGGGTGGGGGAGGGTGGAGAGTTGAAGAGAGGTAATCCCAGAAATTTGGTTTATCTCTGAAATGAGGTATACAGAAATCTCACACTTGTGGAGTTTATCTCCATACACCCCAGAACAGGTCTACAGAAAGTACTATTCTAGAAAACAGTAACTATTGCACTGGTTAGATGCTTATCACTGACAAACATTTATGAGATAGTAACAGAGCTATGACCCTCATAACTTAACACCACTAAACCAACAGCTTCTTGAAGATAACTATTTCATAAACATAGCTTGTAAAAGCATACAAAAGAACCTCTGCAAACATCAGTTTGAAAGGAATCATGTAGCCTCACAAGTTCCCCCAAAGTAGATGCCTCTTCATCCCATCTTTATAAAAGCTCGATGTTTATTTAATCCCTTTTGTAATTCTTCCCATATTAGAAGAACCCCATGCCATTATCCTAGTAGACTTACGCAGTTACTTAGCAAACAACAAGCTTCTAGAAGGTTTGCCTCTCTAAAGAGAAAACAAGCACCATCTGATTAGGGGAAGTCAGGCTCTGTTGCACGCCTTTGGGCTCTCGGCTCTGGAACATGACAACGTGATTAGAATCTGCATGGCGGTCACCTACAGAATGCTGTCTGGTTTAGAGAGAACAGGCTGACCAGGACCAGACAACGCCCTGCTCCCACCCCACGGTCCCAAACACTCTCCCAGCCACCAAACGCACTGCCGTCAAGTCGATTCTGACTCCCAGCCACAGAAAGCAGAAAAAGTCATTTCAAAAAAGGACATATAGAGCCCCTACTCCTCCCTTCCCAAAACAACCCACCATAAACTTTTAGCACCTCTTGAAGACTTCAAGAGAGACACAAAGGACAACGTGTTGGCCTAGCTGAGGATCCTCAAACCGGCATAACTTCTTTCTTTAAAGTTTTATGAAAATACAAGAACACAGTACTTATAAACAAAGGAGTGATTTCAGTTTGTGCTTGGAAAAATGGGAGCCAAAACATTCCTTCTGGGAATTCAGGGTAAGAGATTTACAAAAACAGCGTCCAGATGTGCTTCAAAATTCAGTCTGTTCTTTCTTTTGGGCCAGAAGGGGGGAAACAAAGGACGGGAGAGGCATTTTACTACAAATGAAAAAGGTTATTGGATTTTTTTGGCGAGCCTACCAACCTGCTGTCTACTGACAAGACCAAATGATGGGGGGGCGGGGGGGGTAGCACCCAGGCAGGACCAGCTGCCTCCCTCCTGAGAAGGCCCCCAGCAGAGGCAGAGCCCAGCTGACCGGTGTCCCAGCCTCAGGACCCCTCTAACCTTCGAAATGTCTGTTGTGGCAAATGGTTCCACCAGGTGGTGATGAAATGGGGGAGAGAAGGCAGGGTGCTCCCAAGGCCCCAAACTCTCATGCCAAAGTGGGAATACAGTATCTTTCTATTGAACCAACTGACTGGGTGACAAACCATCATTTAAAAAAAAAAAAAATTTTTTTTTTTTTTTTAACTAAAGTGTTTTATCAACAGCACATCCAAGTTTTAATCTGAAGGCTTCGCTGAGATGTGCTGCTTCCTCAGTCCAATGATTTAATTCTCTGTGTCCTTTCTAAGCCAGAGAGATTGAAGTAGATAGTTGGTTATAAAGTTTCCCCTTCATTTTCAGAAGGGGTTGATGCTGGCTCCGAGTACTGAAGCTAAATGAGTGTTTCCAACAGAGCATAAATAAAGGCAGACAGACAGTCAGCCATATATTATGAATAAAAAGATAATCCTAATAATAGTTTACATTATCACGAAACAAAGTTTATATGAGCAGCTAAGCCTCCTTTCAAAGTGGAGAGCAGCTGCTGGGATGGCAGAGGAAAATGGTATGTGAAAAATGTGACCTACCTTAAAGTTTGTTTAACTCGGCTGTCAGCCACTGCTTCCTTCCGCCACCTTACACCGGCTGGGGGCGCGGGGGGCTGTCTCCTTTTTGAAGTGTTTTGTTTGCAAAGGCACAGAGCTGTGTCAGCACTTGAAGGCTTTATCCCCACTGTACCTGGGCAACCTTGACAAAGGCCAAGCCATCCTCACCAGTACCTGAGGGCACACACAGTGACCCCACAGGAGGCAGTGCTGGGCGCCCTCCTGGTGCCTTCCAGGACTTAGAGGAACATCTCTATTAAGAATGGACGATCTTAGCCCCTGGAGGCTCCGGTACCCCCATCAGAACTGGGCAGGAGGCTCGGAGGCCTATCTGCCAAGTCGCTAGGATCCCCAAGGCCTAACACACTCCTGAAATTGTGAATTCCCACATAAAAAAAATGCCAACACTGCCGTTGAGTGGATTTCGACTCACGGTGACCCCATGTGTTACAGAGTAGGACTGTGCTCCACAGGGTTTGCACGGCTTTGAACTTTTGGGGACAGATCACCAGGTATTTCTTCCAAGGGGCCTCTGGCACCAACCTTTTGGTTGGCAGCTGAGCACTTAACCATCTGCACCACCCAGCGACATCCGATTCCCACACAAACCCCACTTTAACCAAGAGTCCTAAGTGTAAGTTGGGTATCTGCATTCAGTGGGGCCATCCAGCCTGCGTTCCTGGAACACCCAGGATGGGCTGTGCCCAGGGCTAGGCCCTGGGGCGGGGGCTGAGGGTGACTGAGATGGGGAACTTGTGGGGGGGTGATGCTCAGGTGGAAGAGACACACTTGTGTTACCTGACACTGGGAAGGGGCACCTCCTGGAAGTGGCCAGCTTTAGACTTCCGAATCAAAGCACGGTGTTACAACTGATGCCGCTTGCTTGGAGTTAAACACTCCTGTACCTCCAAGTGCAGTGGGCACAGTCAAGGTAGCCAAGCATCACAATAGGAGAAACAGCTCCTGAAATTTATCTCCTTTTTTAATGTCCACAGATATGAAGCCCACGACAAGATGTTCTCACTCAGCCAAGATATTCCTGTTAAGGTGGCCAAAGCTTCAACCACCCTAGGGCAGAATGAGGGGAAGAAACGCTCAGCAAAGGTGGCCACTCTCCTCTCCCTCCTGGCCTTATCGCAACAGTCTGGCCCATGTCACGAAGCATGTGAGCGCCCACTCAGTGAGCCCAGGTGGTGGCCCCCAGGAGACCCCCGATGGCCCCTGCAAGTATAAAGGACTGGCCATCTTGCCCAGAGCCACCAAGGAGGGACGCCTGAATCATGGGGTATGGGCAAGGGTCCACGGAAGGGTTGGCAACCCCACTTTGTTTGCAGGGAGGATATCTGGCAGTGCAAGGTGCAGGCACCATGCACATCTCGGTCCTTCCTGTAGAAGGTGAGGACTCTGTCTGCTCTGCTGCGGCTGCAGGCGGAAGCTCTGCTTTAAAACAACCCAGTCCCTTCCCAGGGCAACCTGTCATCACTCCTGTCTAAGCTCAGGGCTTCCAGAGGGCACGACCCCAGAGATAAGGCTCTTCATCGTTAGCTTTCTCAGGTGCCCTCAAGCTCTGGGCCCTGTCATCACCGTGGTGGCCGCTCTGGGCCCTGTCATCACCGTGGTGGCCCCTCTGGTCCCTGAACGGGTGGCCTCTTCGCCAGCCTCACCGTCTCTTCCTTCCTCTGGCTTATATCGCAGCCCCCTCAGGAGATGGCTGTCTTCTCAACAGCCTTTTCTTGTCTCTCTCCTGCCCATCAGAGGATGCCAGCACCAGCCTTTACCTCATCGTCTTAAAGCCCATCTCCCCTCTCATCCTCTCTCTCTGCCAGGCCCCTTCAGGGCCACCTTCCACATACCTTAAGCCCAGGATCTTCCCTCTCTGCCTGTTGGGGGTAGCCCCCAATTCACCCCTTGTGGGGGGGAGGGGTTAATTTTACAGGGCTCTTCCAGGAACAGGCTCACTGTAACCAAGGGACCTTGACGGGGGACCCACAAATGCAACTCTGCTTCTGCAGGGCAGGAGAGTGATGGTTCAGCACAAGCCCCTGGACTGAGAGGAAAACAAGAGACACCATCCCCAGGCGAGGGGCCGGGGCGGAGCCACATGGGTGGGGTGGGGGCTTGGGGTCCTTCTCCTCCCTTCAACCAGAGCTGCTCTGCTCTTATCTGTTTCATACTGAGGTTCTAAGTCACTTTTAAAAAACAGCTGAGGAAGGGTGTGTGTGTGTGTGCGTGCGTGCGTGTGTGTATGCATGCGTATGTGCGTGTTCTAACCTCTCTAGTTTTCCCAATAAGAAGACACTTTGGTGAAAATGGGGGAAAAATAAAGATCAAAAATGAAACGCTCAGCTTTGTGCTTACCTACATGCCAAACATACTCTGATCAGCTTTTCTCTGTGGCTGCCTTTGCCTACCGTGGTCACCTTTCCCTGCTGTGGCCCTGCCTAGTAGAGCTCCGAGTCTTCTCCTCCCATGGCAGTTGCTGATGGAGTGGCCCAGGCCTCCAAGACTGTCAACACCCCAATGCAATTGAGAGCTCAGGGGATTCTGAGGCAGTGCCCTTGTTTGTGGGATCAGTGATTGATTGGGCCCTAAAAGCTCCCGGCCCAGAAGACTAAATGGGTTGAAATCAATCATTAACAGTAGTATAGGTGGCATTGCCATTAGTCAGAATTGACTCAATGGTAACTGGTAGATGTCAGAAAAAAAGAGGGGGAGACGAGCGAGGCTGTTGACAGTGTGGGCAAGCTGGATGGGGTGGACGGGGTACATATGAAACCCAAAGGGCAGAAGCGTATGGAGACGGCAGGTTTCTCTGTGAAAACCGCAGAGGCAAACCGACCACGACCACAAAGTTGGCCAGGCATGCACTATAAAAGTGTCCAAATTAAAGAAAAAAAAGTATATGGAGGACAAACACTTTGCTTTTGTCAGAGAAATATCTGCAAAAGTGGCTGCAGCTTGAGTGTTCTTTCTCAAGAGCCTGAAGACAGACACCCAAGTAGACAGTGCAACAGCCTAGGTAAAAACAGACATGAGGACAGGGAATGTGGGCGGTAGAAAATGGTACCCTCCGAACCGAAGGTCCAAGTTGCTGCTGCTGCTGTTGTTGTTGTTAGGTGCTGTCAAGTCAATTGACTCCTAGCAACCTGTGTACAACAGAACAGAACACTGTCCCGTCCAAGTTACCCCCAAAAAATGAATGGCTAAGATCTTAAGAATAACTCTAGTCTGGCCCCTCCGTTGTACAGATAAGGAAGCTGAAAGCTAAAGGGGTCACCTGGCCCACCCACAGTCACAACCAGTCACCCAGCCTAGGATGACCTCACCGCGCTTGTCACGTTGACAGAAGAAAACAGTGTGACGCAGAGAGGAGGCATGCAGGCTGCTGTAAAACTCTAGTGAGACATCATTAATTCATACTGTATTCATGGGAAATGCGTGATCAACCCAAATATGACTCTGAGATGTTGCTGTCATTAGGTCCGTTAGAGCTGGTGTTGACTCACAGCGACCCCATGTCACAGAGCAGAACTGCCCCACTGAGCCACTGGGTAGGTTCGAAGCACCAACCCTTCAGTTAGCAGCTGAGAGCTTAACCACTGCAGCGCGCACACACATGAAGGTTTGCTGGCTTAATTATTACTGTAAATAAAATTTCCATGGTAGTTCTCAGACTCAACTATTTTCACAATATGCTCTGCTAAGTCAGAAAGACTCGATATTATTTCAAACATCTTCCCTAATGCTCTCCATTCAGCAACATTTTGTCCACACCCAGCTTTAATACCACCAGACTTAAAGTACCGAAGCTTACTCAGAAAGTAAATCATCAGGTGAAAAGACTCAGCCCTTCCCTAATGAATCCAGAATGAAACAAGCGTAAGTTACCCTCAAAATTAACAAAGAGTTAATACAAATTATAAATGTCAGTATGTTTTCAGGATATGGTAAAGTGGGCACGCTTGTCCCGCTGAACACCAAGACTGCTACCAATCACTAAGCAGTTACTACATGGCCAGACACAGAACTCAATGCTTTATTTTACTGTACTTTAAATGAAGGTTTACAGAATTAGTTTCTCATCAGTTAGTACACACAGTGTTCTATGACACTGGTTAACAACCCCATGACATGTCAACACTCTCCATTCTCAAGCCTGGGTTCCCTGTTACCAATTTTCTGTTCCTTCCTGCCTTCCAGTCCCTGTCCCAGGGCTGGTGTACCCCTTTAGTCTCGTTTTGTTCCAGGGGCCTGTTCAGTCTTTGGCTGAAGGGTGAACCTTAGGAGTGACCTCATTACTGAGCTGAAAGGGTGTCTGGGGGCTATACTCTCAGGGTTTCTTCAGGCTCTGTCAGGCCAGTAAGTCTGGTCTTTATTTTTGAGTTAGAATCTTATTCTACATTTTTCTGCAGCTGTCTGGGACCCTCCATTGTGATCTCTGTCCGAGCAGTCAGCGGTGGTAGCTGGGTACCATCTAGCTGTACTGGACTCAGTGTGGTGGAGGCCATAGTAGATGTGGCCCATTAGTTCTTTGGACTAATCTTTCCCTTATATTTTTACTTTTCTTCATTCTTCCTAGCTCCGAAGGGGTGAGACCAGTGAAGCATCCTAGATGGCCGCTTACAGGCTTTTAAGACCCCTGACGCTACTTACCAAAGTGGAATGTAGAGCATTTTCTTTATAAACTATGTTAATGTCAATTGAGCTAAATGTTCCCTGAGACCATGGTCCCCACAGCCCTCAGCCCAGCAATTCCGTCCCACAGGGAGTTTGGATGTATCTATGGAGCTTCTGTGACCTTGCCTTGTACAAGTTGTGCTGGCTTCCCCAGTATTGTGTACTGTCTTACCCTTCACCAAAGTTTCCACTTATCTATCGTCTATTAAGTGTTTTTCCATTCCTACCCCTCCCTTCCCTCGTAACCATCAAAGATTATTTCTTTTTGTATGTAAACCTTTTCATGAGTTTTTACAGTAGTGGTCTCATACAATATTTGTCCTTTTGTGACTGACTTATTTCACTCAGCATAATGCCCTCCAGATTCCTCTGTTATGAGACCTTCACAGATTCATGACAGTTCTTTATCGTTGTGTAATACTCCATTGTGTGTATATACCAGTTTGTTTATCCAATCATCTGTTGATGGGCATCTAGGTTGTTTCCATCTTTTTGCTATTAGAGCGCAATGCTTTAAAGACAGCATCTCACTTAAGTCTCAAAACAACATGGGAGATGAGCTATTGTTAACCCATTTTACAGATGACTAAGCATGCTCAGGGAGAAATTTGTCCATGGTCAGCAAATTATAGCAAAAGGTATCATTGGGATTTGGGGAATAAGCCTGCAATCTTCCCATAATACAATTCTTCCCAATAAATCAGTCCAGTCACTATACAGAACAATCTGGTAAATATGTAATAAGAGGTACAAAACCATTGACCCAGTAATTCCATTTTAGAAAGTAATATGCCAAAGAAATTAATCAAAATGGTGGAGATGGGGCAGGGAACCAATCTGTATGAAGATGTTCATAGCAGCTTTATTTATAAGGGCAATAACTCTAAATAGGCCAAATGTTTGATCAACAGGGCAGAGAAGTTGGCAAACCCTGATACACAACATGAAAGTATCACATGGCCACTAAAAGTGATATGTCTATGAACTACGCCAACACATGGACGCACCCTTGGAAAAAAGTAAAAAAAAAAAAAAAAATCATGGATAGAGGGAGGGGATGTGACAAGCAAGTTTTGTAAAAGGTTGATGGTAAAAAGTAGGTGGTGCGTTTATGCTTGTTCACTATAAAATTCTTTCAACTTTGCTGTATATTTAAAATTTTTCATAATAAAATATGGGGGGAATAATCATAAATAAATAAACACAGCGATTAAAACCATGCAGCAAAATCTGTTTGTGTGTTCAAGAGGGGAAGAATCGGCATTCAAAGCTCATTAAGCTCTTTTTTTCATTAGGTTGTTGAAGTTATCAATTTGTACAACCAACACGATGAAGCCCTGTTTAAAGATACTAGGATTCAGGATGTCCTTCCCTTCCTGGTCCAAAGGAAGGAAGTTTTAATATAAAGGAACAAACCAACCAAACCAAACCCAGTGCCGTTGAGTCGATTCCGACTCATAGCGACCGTATAGGACAGAGCAGAACTGTCCCGTAGAGTTTCCAAGAAGCGCCTGGCAGATTCGAATGGCCGGCCCTTCGGTTAGCACCCATAGCACTTAACCACTACACCACCAGGGTTTAACAGCTCCACTAATTTTAAAGTCCCCCTTCTCAGCTTTCAAGGAAGTACTATTTCAAAATCAGATTAACGAAACCTCCTTAGTTATAATCCCACAGCTCATGAAATTTTTTGTTAGCTGCTTAGCAAATTTATTTAAGGATAAGATTTACACTACAAATTGGAACATTATTTCTGCCGCTGTTTAGTTTGCACTAATAAAAGGCCACGCTCTCTGGATCTCACCCTTTTATAGCACATTTGGAGAAGTAACACTATTCCAGATAAACGTAAATCCACGTGGGTGGAGGGAGGAAGGTTTAAGAGTGTCTGAACACAAGCCAGGAGCCCTCAAGTGGTGCAAACAGTTAATGTGCTCTGCCGCTAACCCACAGGCTGGAGGTTCAAGTCTCCTTAAAGGTGTTTCAAAAGAAGGCCTGGTGATCTATTTCTGAAAAATCAGTCACTGAAAACCCTACGGAGTACAGTTCTACTGTGACACACATGGGGTTGCCGTGTGTCGAAATTTACTTGACAGCAACTGGTTTTTTTTGCGGGGGGGACAACCCAAGATAGAGACCATGAGCTCCCTGCATAAAATGGGTGGTTTATGCCTAATTGCAGTTTTCATTGCCCAAAAAGGAACAGGATATGCCCATACAGGTTCTTCATCACATGACAGCTCTGTCCAGAGAGTCAGATAGGCCCAGCCCATGCCCAGCCAGGCCACAGACACATCCCTACCCTGTCCCCACATCACCCCCCTGGACCCTCCATGGCTTCCTGTATATCCAATCACTTCGAGGAACAAAAGCACAGTTACAAAGCATGTGAACTAACAGATGCATCTTTTAAGATGAATGAGGTTGGGAGACTGGGGAGGACCTAGGTCAAAGAGGGAGCTGACTTCTGCGGGACGGGACGGGACGGGACGGGACGGGACGGGACGGGACGGGACGGGACGGGACGGGACGGGACGGGACGGGACGGGACGGGACGGGACGGGACGGGACGGGACGGGACGGAAAGCAGATCCCTCCACCCAGCAGGTCTGGCCCCTGCCTGGGCAGATCCCAGGACAGTCTTCACGCCAAGCTCCCTCTTTCCCTGTACTTACTGAACCATGCCCTGCCCACCTTCCCATTTTGCCCCCTGCTTGGGATGACTGGCTATCGTCCCTCAAGCATAAATTACCACTCGGCTTGACGTGCACCTAGGCACAACATCTTCATGTCTGCTTCCAAAGGTGAGCTCTCCAATATGGTAGCCTCTATCGTTTTTTTTTTTTTTTTTATTGGTGTATGGCTATTTAAATTTAATACAATTTAAATAAAATTAAATTCAGTTCCTTGATTGTGCTAGCCACGTTTCAAGTGGTCAGCAGCCACAATGGTTAATGGTTACTGGACACTGCAGGAAAGCACACGTCCATCATTGCAGAATATTCTACCGCTCAGCACGCTGGGTCAGAGAGGCCTGCCCACACCTGCCCCTGCAATTCCAGGTGACAGTCTCTCATAGCTGGCCAATGCATCCCAGCTGTCACCAGGTACCACCTCATCTATGCCTAGGTGATAACTCAGATTCACCCAGGCAACTTTTTGTCCTTTTTTTTTTTTTTTATTGTACTCTAGAGGAAGGTTTACAGGACAAACTAGTTTTTCATTAAACAGTGAGTGCATGTATTGTTTTATGACATTGGTTAACAATGCCATGACATGTCAATACTCTCCCTTCTCAACCTTGGGTTCCCTTTTACCAGCCTTCCTGTCCCCTCCTGCCTTCTTGTCCTTGCCCCTCGGCTGCTGTGCCCCTTTAGTCTCATTTTGTTTTATGGGCCTGTCTAATTTTTGGCTGAAGGGTGAACCTCAGGAGTGAGTTTGTTACTGAGCTAAAAGGGTGTCCAGGGGCCATACTCTCAGGTTTTCTCCTTTCTCTGTCAGGTCAGTAAGTCTGGTCTTTTTTTGTGAGTTAGAATTTTGTTCTACATTTTTCTTCAGCTCTGTCCGAGGCCCTCTATTGCGATCCCTGTCAGAGCAGTCAGTGCTGGCAGCCAGGCACCATCTAGGTGTACTGGACTCAGTGTGGTGGAGGCCATGACAGAGGTGGTCCGTTAGTCCTCTGGACTAATCTTTCCCTTGTATCTTTAGTTTCTTCATTCTTCCTCGTTCCTGAAGGGGTGAGACCCGTAGAGTATCTTAGATGGCTGCTCATAGGCTTTTAGGCAGCTTTTGTTTTTTAATTTGCTGAGTAAAACTGACTTTTTCTGGTGTAGCTCCATGAGTGTACACACTTGCACAGATCCACCACCACCTGCATACAGAACAGTTCCTTCATCCCCCCAAATTCTCTTGTACTGCCCCTCTGCAGTCAACCCTTCCCATACCCCAAACCCCTGGCAACCACTGATCTGGCAGCTTTGAAAAAACTCAAGATTCCTGGCCTTCCCCTGAAATCCCAATTAAGCAGGTCTGGGATGAGGCCCAGAATCTACCTCCTCCCACCCCCCCACCCCCCACCCCCAGTTCCTGAATGATGCTCCTCAGGAGATTCTGGTATTCGGCCAGGTTAAGGAACCTCTGGGGTGAACACCTAATCCTAGTTTAATTTAATTATCTGCCAAGCACTATCTGGTCTCCAGTCTCCACTCCCACTAGTTGCTTTGTTGCACATGGCAGGCGTCCATTTGGGGCTGGAAGCTTGGAACACAGGGCAAGCCCGACCGCTGGGGGCACAGGCCAATAACAGCTCTGAGGCCCCAGTTTCTGGTGGAGAGAGGCCCCTCTGAGTCCCGTGGCCTGCCACCATAATCCCCTCCTGGCTCTCTGTGCCGTGAAACCCTCATGCGGGAAACAAGGAACCACATCAGAACTGACCGTCCACCTCCGAGGCTCGGGAAGCAGAGGTTTGGATAGCACGTCCAAAGGCACAGAGCGGCCAGGAGGGCAAGGTGCACGTCCCAGATTCATCCACAGACACAGGACTTCCTCTGGGTGGAACTCAGCTCCCCCCGACTGTCCTCCTGATGGATGGGGGTGAGCAGGACTCAGGTTACAAGAAAGGGGCTGCCTTATTTTGTTTTGTTTCTCACATCGAAATGCTTTTCCCTCCTAAATTCATGATCCCAAGGGCAAGGTACCAAATTCCATTTTAAAAGGCAATTCAGAACAGTCAGCGTCATCTCAGGAAACCTCCTCTGCTCAGAAAGTAAACAATTACAAAGAAGGTCAAAACTTCAGTTTGGCCATTCCTGCCTGGCTGTCCCTGCTCTGCTGGCGATTCCTGGAAAACCCTTCGGAAGGTTTTAAGATGATCAAAGGAAAAGGATGGCCAACACAAGAAATGCTATCATTTAATATCGCATGTTTATTTAGTCCCTCCAAGCCAAAGAGGGAAGATTGAAAGGGAGAGAATGCCTGCTTAATCAACTAAAAATGCATTCATTACTATGCTATTCACTGCGGCTTTCCTGAAATCAGACACTTTTGCCCCTAGACCATAAGATTGAAGCGATTTGAAATGAAAATATTTCCTGTCCACTGCTTGCCAGCTTCTAGCCCCAGAGTGATATAACAGATGACATCCAGTACAATAAATGCTTTTAGTAACCATAAATTTGAGACTGCTTTAGGGATTTGAAGTGTTCGGTTTCATGCTGAAAAAATGTAATGTTATCCACAGACCATCAGTGAGTAACAAAAACAGAGGCACGGGTTATGCTACTTTGATCAAATTATGACCAAAATATGGCCTTTAAGATAGTAGGTACATTCAGGACATATCTTCAAGGGGTACAACAATACTTTAATCCTATGTCTTAGAGAGTTTAATGGAAAATCATCCTGAGTGTAGATTTATAGAACCAGCAGCTTCTGCTAAACAGAAAGGAAGTTGAAAAGTGTTATGAGGCTAAGTAAGCTAAGAAATTCAAATACTATGATGGGACCTCTCAATCAGGGTTTCTCTACCTCAGCACTACTGACATGTTGGGGCAGAGAATTCCCTGTTGGGGGGACTGTCCTAGGCATAGTAGGATGCCCTTCACTCACTAGATGCCAGCAGAAACCCCCTCCACCTGTGACACCCAAAACCATCTCCAGAGATCCCCCAAACCACCTCCAGTTGAAAATCACTGCTCTAAGGCCCATGCTAGGCTTTTGCAGCAAATGCTGCGTAATTTCTCGTCATCCACGGAAATGTCAGAGTCGGGCCCTCTGCTGGGAAGGTGCCAAGTCCCAGCACTCTGCCAAGTGTCCCCTCCACACAGAAATGGTCAGGCTCAGGGGCTGCTGAAATCAAAAGTACCCTGCACCCCCTTTTCCACCAAATAGGATGGCAGCAAAGCCAGGAAAACGAGAACCCTCTCTCCTGCGACCAGAACACACTAGCCTCGGCCCTGGCTGCCCGCCCTCCTGTCCTGGGCACCCTGCCGGCCTTTGTGTCGGGATGCATTCTAGCCCAGGCGCCCGGCTGCGGGCTGGGGCCACCACATTCCTGCCAGCTTCAAAATCGCTGCTTTCTGGCCTTTCACTGTCGGGCCATGGAGGGGACCGCGGACACGATGCCAAAAAAGAAAAGGAAAAGCGCTGTGGAACCTCTGCAGTCCATTCTCTGGATCTGAATGTGCCCCTATTCCGTGTCGGCATGACATTTCATGGCCAGCAGGAGAGGGGGCCGCATCCTGAAAGCCGAACAAACGCCCGCCTGCGCTCTGGCGGTCTCCCTGGACTTATGAATAAAAGATGGGGGTTTTGTCTCTGCCATTTCCCCGGGACCCCGTAGGAATAACAACTTGTCGCTTTTTGACATTTTAACTTACTCTGAAAAATAATCAATATTAACTTTATGGGTCTTGGCTCTTAAATCTGGGGTGAGGGTGGGGGAATAAGAGAGAGAAAACCCATGTGATTAGGTAGCAGGATCATTCAAATCTAACTAATCAAACTGTCTGTAAGGCATTCTGAGAAAATTATTCAGGCAACACCCAGGCACAGACCGAAAAGACTAGGCACTGACTTTTAAGGATGTGTTTTGAGTGAAGTGGTCTATACTGGAAATAAAGTTCAGTGTTTCCTTAGCACAAAGGGAAAAAAATGGCTGAATTTTGGTGTGAGGAGGCACTCAACCGTAAACCTGCCCCAGCCAAACAGAGGTTTTTAATAGGGACTCATTCCCAGTGGCTGAGGGCGACATCTACAACCGTTTGCCACAAACCCGTGTGAACAGCAAAAGGCTTCAGCATTCCTGAGACACAGAACTCCCAATTCTGAGAGCACAAAGTTGATTCCAAATAACCCTTAAAGGGAAGAGATATTACAGGGGAGCGCAAACAACACCCTGCACTTCCTTTAGGCCCTCAGTAAGTAAAAGGGAAGCCTTAAGGTAAATCGTTGAATTTTTTTTAAAGATACAAATACACAAGGCTCAACTGGGCCACACTATTAGAAATGTCTCAGTGTGCAACAATTTTAAAGAGAAAAGCCAACTTTTTCTCACCGCTAAAACTACATCCACATTCGTTATCTGTGAATATCTAAAATACAACAATGCCATACTGCCCTGAGAGGGTTCTTGTCAAAATATTTAACTTGACGCTAATCATGAGGAAACAATCAGGTAAGTCTAAATTGGGGTACAATCTACAAAACAAGTGACCTTGACTCTTCAGAATGTCCATGTCATGAAAAACCAAAAAAAAAAAAAAGTAACTGTTCTACATTAAAAGAGACTTACAAAAAAAAAAAGAACCCGTTGCCTTCGAGTCAACTCCAACTCACTTTTCTATGCGGGAGGCCCAGGTTCAATTCCTGGCCAAGACACCTCGTGTGCAGCCAACTACCTGTCTGTCAGTGGAGGCTTCTGAGTTGCTAGGATGCTGAGAACAGGTTTCAGCAGAGCTTCCAGACTAAGACGGACTAGGAAGTAAGGCCTGGTGATCTACTGAAAACTCAGCTAATGAAAACCCTATGGATCACTGCGGTCTGATCCCATTGTACGTGGGGTCGCCATGAATCGGGGGCCAACTCAAGAACATCTAACAAAGGGGCAGGTCATCTAAAAGCAATGAGTGACCCTTGTCTGGGTCCTGGAATGTGATTCAGAAAAAATCATGAAGAACCAAACCAAACCCAGTGCCACTGAGTTGATTCTGACTCATAGCGACCCTGTAGGACAGAGTAGAACTGCCCCATAGAGTTTCCGAGGAGCACCTGGTGGATTCAAACTGCCGACCCTTTAGTTAGCAGCCGTAGCACTTAACCACTATGCCACCAAGGTTTCCGTGAAGAAGAACATCAGGAAGTAAATGTGGCAACATGTCGGCAACAGGTAACTCGGGGTGGGGAGGATGAGTGCTTATCTGACTATTGCTTCCACTTCTTTCACGGTTTGAAATTTGTCAGAATACAAAGCATGGGAGATAGCAGAAGCCCCAGGCAGAGGTGGTGGGCCGCCCGCTGGTCAGGGGAGGGCGGGCAGCTAACAACTCCATCTTCCTGCTCAGTCTCAGAAAACATGCCTAAAAACAGCAACAATATTTTAAAAGAAAATTACACAGAGTTTTAACACAGAATAGACCAGGATTGAAAATAAACTTTAAAAACCCATTATTCACTCAACTAGGGCCCAAGATACATACGGGGCTGGGGTGGGGAGAGGGCACACAGCAGACATTTCAGACATGCATGTTTCTGCTTTTAAAAAAAAAAGGGGGTGCAGGCCCCTTTTAAATGCCCTGTACATCTTTCCCTAAAACTCTTCTGCAACTTGTCAGTCTCCCTCTCCTATCATCAGGATTCTTGCTAATTTAAAAACTTTTTAGCATGACTCTTTAAAACCTCCATGCCTCCAGCCCCCATCTCCATTATCCACTCCCATTCTTCTTTAATAAGATAAAAGCAGTGATTACACCAGCCTTTACCAACTTGAAAACTATGCACTTAAAAAAAAAAAAAAAAGTGACTCAGTAAAAGGCAGAAAGCTGTGTAGATGGGAAATGTGCTCATGTGAAAAGATGTGTGGGGTAGAATTTCTGGGTCTTGATGACTTCAAAACCCAGAGAACAATGAGGCAGGCAGGGTGTCCAGGGCAGCCTCACAGGGGATGTGGGTGACGGGTCACCTTGGGCACGTCTGAGACTGGGAACCCCACCGCTCCAGGGCCCCGACACGGCCTTTGGCCAATACAACCAGATGTTACATTCTCTCTGCTTAATTTCAGTAAAACTCCATGACCTCTTTCTCAAATTAAAAAGGCAATACCATTTTTTTAAACCACAGGAACTATCTTCAGTGAAGCCTTCTAAAGATTTCATTAATTCGTAGCCAGCCAACCAGGACTTTTCCCACAGTCTCCCACAAAAAACCCCGGGAAGTCACTGATTGCTTGGCTGGATCTGAATATGAGCAGAGGTAAGATCAGAAATATCTAGTTCCTCCATGGGGGACAAGGCATGGAAATCAAAGCTGGGCAAAACTCATTACCACAGCTGGTCAGCCAATCCACGGGCCTGGAAGGAAGGCAAAAGGGGATCTTTGATTCTGGATGGAACTTCGAGTGACTTCAGAAAATGAAATGCATTCACAACCAAGGGGGAGCGAAGCCTCTGTTGAAAAGACAGAATGGCTTCAGACAAACTGAGGGCTGCTGCCAGAGCACGAGATTGATTTCACTCACGTTGTTTCATAAAGTGCAAAACCAGAAAGCGTAGTTAGTGCTTGGTAGTAACTTTCTACGTTTCTCTTGTCCACAGTGCTGGGTGACGTGGACAGTTCAAACACCCCTCTCCAGCAACAGATGCTCTGCAGCAAGGCGTGACTCCAGCCCAATGCCAGCCCCCCCTCCCTCGTTCCACCACCCAGCTCACAAAGGGGACCTGGTCCTGCACCCTGTGTTTAGCCAGTGCCTGGCACATAGCAGTAGCGCCAATAGTCTGTGCTGTGGATGAATACGTGGAGTGCATTTTTCACGTTAGTCTCCTACCTAACGCTACATGAGGAGTCAATGTGAAGGAAACGTAAGTGACTACAGAACTTCGGAGGAAATTTTTATTACAATTGCTTGACTTACATGCCACCTCCTCGGAGAGGCCATCCGAGATCATTCAGTTGCAAGCAGTCATCATTCATTAACACATTTCAACTTCCTGCAGAGTACTTCACCATTCAAGAAACTACTATGGAGAACCTACTATGTGCCAGGACTGTTCTAGTGATGCAGCAGGAAATGAAGCAGGTGAAAGCCCCGGTGGCGTTGTGGTTAAGAGCTATGGCTGCTAACCAAAAAGCTGGCAGTTCAAATCCACCAGGCGCTCCTTGGAAGCCCTATGGGGCAGTTCTACTCTGTCCTACAGGGTTGCTATGAGTCAGAATCAACTCGGCGGCAATAGGTTTGGCTTCTTGGTTTTCAGGGGGCTGAAAAAGGAGCCCTCATGGCACACGGGTTAAAGTGATCAGCTGCTAATTGAAAGGTTGGCAGTTCAAATCCACCAGCCCCTCCATGGGAAAAAGATGTGGCAGTCTGCTTCCATAAAGATTACTGCCTTGGAAGCCCTATGGGGCAGTTTTATTCTGTCCTGTAGGGTCACTATGAGTTGGAATCGGCTCACGGCAAAGGTTGCCCCCCTCAAAGGGGCTGACCCTGCAATAGGGGTGGACAGACGGACGGACAAGAATTACTATGCACATCCAAAGTTTCTCTGAAGAAAAACAGTGAGGAAAAGAGGACAGAGTGAGGAGCATGTTGCTATTTTAAACAGGGTGGTCAATTCTGGCGTTTTGCTATCTTATTGGTCTCCTCTACTAAAATCTAAGCTCCAGAAATCATGCCTGTCACACAGAAAGCACCAAATTTTCATGGAATGAATGAACGCATGCTGAGTGTCTCTCTTACCAAACCATTCATCTGCTAGAAGAACCATCCAGGCCTCACCATTCCTGACAGGACATGCTTGGGCACAATTCAAGGGCACATTACCTAGTCTCCACCCCCTCACATGAGCTGCCCTCCTCCAGCTCAGTCCACATCTTTTGCCCAAACTATCCCCTCACCTCTTGGTTTCCCCCACTCGCAAGGCCCTGCTCAAAGTCCCCTTGGTGAGGTCTGCCTTCTTCACTCCACCCTGACGCCTTCCTCTATGTATTCTCTGAACCATTCAAAGTACACTTCTTCATAAATAAGTCAACTATCTCTTTCCTCTTCATTGCGTCACTGCAAAAACCGCTGGGCGCATTCTCTCTACATCTTGAGGGGTGACAGGGCATATCTGACTTTATTAAATTCAGGCTTGTGCTATAGGTAAAATTCACAAAGGGAGGCAGGGGGGTGGTGTGGAGAAGACTCACAGAAAAGGGTGATGCTCCTTCAAAGCAGGGGAGACTGAGGCAGAGCAAGGGGCCAGAGTTACTAGAAACTGGAACATGGAATGAAATCCAGAGTTCCAAAGGTGGCTGCCAAGCAGCACCTCAGACACTTGTCATCAAGCTGCTTCTCACATGGGCAACTCTACAGGGTAGAATGTTCTAGAATGAGGAGCAGCAGGAACCACAGCTCATGTTTCTCCAGGAGGATCAGAGAAATATGGAGAAAGGGCAGGGCCTTCTCTGCACCTTGGACTCAAAACCTTTCTTGCCCCTCCTTGTCACCTGAGTCCCTCCTTCCTTGGCCATGCATCCACAACCAGAGGACAGCCACTGAGGACAGGGCCTGGTCCCACTCATCTGTGTCTTCTCCCGGGGCCACCTAGCACCAGGATTTGACACGGAGTAGTTGGTCTAAAATCATCTCTTGTCCTCTCATTCAAAATAAGTCCTTTTGATCCTCAGAGACTGAGCAGGTACAATGGATTCCAACTATGCGGGTGCCTTGCCCCACCCTGTGTGACTGTAACAGAGAGGGAGGAGATAAACTCCCTCAACAGGGACCTTGCTGGACCTCACTGCTCCCACATGTGGCCTGCACTGTGTTATATTTTCCTCAGGCAAAAGTGAGGTAAAACCAGAAATCACCTAGACAGATGAAAATTACAGGGAAAGGAGTTTCTAAACAACATAGCCCGTCTCAGGAAAATGTACCTCTTCGTTCCAGAACAGCTCAAGGAAACGCTCCCTTTATCCCCACCAACCCTCCCAGTCTCCAGTGACACAGTCCATCTCAGAACAGAAGTCTGGGGCCCCAGCCAGCATTTTTTAAAGGATTACTATTCAACTGGTGAAGGGGGAGGGGGCGGTGGTCTACAAAACTGACAAAACAGAACAGACTCCTGGTTTTTAAGGGAATAAAATGCTTTTTAAATCTTAAAAAAAAAAAAAAAAGCTATATTCAAAGCCTAACCCTCATAATTTCAAAAGGAATCATCTGAAGTATTCGTTTTAAGTATCAAATGTAAATACTAATCTAAACTTTTTAATTAATACTATCAATTCCTAGTCTCTTGTCAAAGTTGCTGCTCCAATTTTAAATGGAATTTCTGATAAGGTCCGAGCAAGTTTCTCTACAATGTTGTAATTTTAATGACTGCCTATTATATCTGCTTCACAATGAAGTATGATCAAAATTTATTAAACTTCCAATAATGCTTGTCATCTATCGATCTTTCAAGTCTTAAGGAACCAGCCACCCTTTACTATTAAGTTTACTACAAAACATATGCTTCTTAAACATGTACAGTAAACATAGCTTTCATTTACGCTATTAAATCAGAAAACTTACAGACCGACTTCCGTTCTAGAAGAGAATTACTTGTGTGTTCACATCACATCTTTATTCTGTCATCCACCCAGTGATTTGTTGAAGACAGCTGGTACCTATTAAGTCTCCTCTTTAAATGTTGTAGCCTTAATTAGCTACATCCACCTTCCCCCCACATTTCCAAACAAGGAACCAAAGAAAGGGGAAGCTGTTTTTTATCGTGGATACTTTGAACAATGGAGTTGCAAACGTGAAATAACAAGTTCCTTTGGAGACCGACTGCACTTATTCCCTTTTTAGGTCCCTTCACAAAAACAGGGTTCGGATGGAGTTTAAATTTTCAGTCTCTATTACTTACGTATTTTTTTTTTTAATTGTTCGACTTTTAGTTTCCTGCCTGGTGTTATTAATTACAGCTTTTTTTGAGAGACCACTTGGGAAGCCATGAGGGACAGTCTCCCCAGAGATACTCTTGGTGTTATTTAAGCTACAAACTCCTTACTTGGACTTCTGAGCAAATGAGACCACGGAGACAGACTCTTTTAAGCGGAGGATAACCCAAGTATGGTTTTCCCTGAACAGACGTCACACTCTTCCCAGGTGCTGAGGTTTTCCAACTCACACAATGAGAAACTGAATTGATCGAATCCCTTTAACCTGTCACATGTAGATAAAACACACACTGGTTTAGTAAGTTCAGGCTTCCTTTTTTAAAAGATATAACAAAAGTACCCATTATGAACTCAGTAATTCAAGTGTGAATTATGTCAACAGATCAAATTTTGAGCAAGATAAGGAGCCATCTCAAACGTTCCCCCTGCGATCTGTTTCCTTCTTAGAGACTTGCCCTGGCTTTAATCTGCAGTAAGACTATCTGTTTCAATAGGATGTGATCACTCCGGGGCTTGTGTCTTTTCAATCAGCCAGTGGCCCTGCCGGGTTTAGAGTGGCAGAGGGGAAGTGGCCTGTGGTTAAACAGAGGAAATACCAAGGCATTTTAACAGAGCAAATAGTCTCTTTACTTCCCACCGGGAAGAGCTTCAAAGGCCCCGGGCCCCGGAGGAGACAATGTGTGTTTCGGAGGAGACAATGTGTGTTTCGGGGCCATCAGTCACCTAATCGTGTGTCAGGCCCATTCAGAATGTTTGGAGACAAACACTTCCCAGAAGGACAATGCCTCCCACTGGCCTGCAAGTCCAGCTCACTGGAGACCAGGCACCAGCACAGACAGCTCCCAGGGGGAGTTTGGGGAAGAAGTGAAGTGGGAAAGGTCTCTGGCAGCCAAGGCAGGGTGGCAGGAGAGAGCTCTGCTCTGAGGGCGCTGCCCCCACACCAGGCTGTCCAGCTTCTGGGGGGCCTAAGCCCCCACCACACCCCATACTCTTGTTGTTGCTGGGTGCCGTCCAATCAGTTTCAACTCATAGTGACCTTATAGGACAGAGTAGAACTGCCTCATAGAGTTCCCAAGGCTGTCATCTTTACCGGTCTTTTCTCACTGAGGACAGGAGCACAAGTTTCCAGAAGCCTAAAAGCCCAGCCATCAGAGGGAGGAGCAGAAGGCAGTGGGGAAGGAAAAGAGACAATAAAGTTGGTGATGGGGCGGCCCCAGCGCCAGCAAACATCTGCTGGGGGCACTGTATGTGAAAAGCTCAGAGACAAATCTGGGGAAAAGAGAGATTTGGAAGCTTTAAAAAAAAAAAAGAACCCAACACATTTTAGGCCAAATGAGGCATGAAAAATACTCAAAATAAAGACTTGAAAAAGCGTTAGCCATTTTTCCTATGCAGGGAAGCCATCTGTAAGGTTTGAACCACTGAGAATCTGGTTTGGATGCTGCCCTACTCCTTCCTGAGACCGTGCTCCAGACAAAACCAGCTGTTCTGGGGAGGAACCCAGTGAGGCGTCAAGTCCCATTCCTCTTCAACCCCTGGCCAGAGACACCCCACCCAGACGGGGGGCCCTGCCCGGCTGCTCCCCAGCCAGACCGCTTCCATTGGTCATGGCTCTGACAAATCTCCATGTTTCTCTCTAAACCCAGCTAAGTAATTTAAAGCCAACTCTGATTCTAAATGTTTAAGATGTGGCTTCTCTCCCCCCTCTCCCACTCAGAAGCCCTGTCCCCTAAAGCAGTGGGTGCCAACCTTAAGAAAGCATCAGAATCCTCAGAGGAATTCATTTAAATGCTGATTCCTGGGCCTGACCTCACTCCCACTCTGGTCCCACTGGCCTTGAATCTGCATTTTAACAAACTCCCCAGGCAGTTCTAACACTGAAGGCCCCTGGATTTCACTTTGAGAACTTTAGTTTGGAAGGAAAAGGCATGACAGACAGAAGTTCAGCAAGTGTAGTTGCTGGTCTCATTTACTCAGCTCTATCCCCCCAGGTAATAATCAGCAGGAGGACCCACGCACAGCAGGGTCTCAGGGGTCACATGGATTGATGGATGGATGGATGGGTAGGTGGGTGGATGGGTGGGTGCGTGGGTGGGTGGGTGGGTGGATAAATTAATGTGGGAAGAGAAGGGAGGGCTGCTCAAGAGAGATGAACATGGGCCAGGAGGGTTCCTAATCAACAAGCCAAAGCTGACTGGAAGAAAGCACAGCCCTTCATATTAAAAACGTCTCTCTGAAAAATGTGTTAACCAGGGCCGAGTAATTTTTAACGGAGAATTTTGTAAGGGGCACGAGAGTATCTGTAACATGGACAACATGTCCCCAGGACAGGCTGACCAGATGTGGGTTTGGGAGCCATGAATTGCAAGTGAATGAAAACGCTTCCAATTCAGAATCAAATAAACATGCCTGGGCCTACAGCCAAGGAGAATTCTTGGATTGGACTTTTATCAGGAACCTAAATCCTAACCAGCTGGAACTTCTTTTTTTCCAAGTACCACCCTATTCCTTTCTACCTTTTGAGATGAAGTATTTGCCTTAAATGGGAAACTTGCACTTCGTTGTAAAGATGATGCCAGCATCCTGGCTTCCTGAATTCCTAGAGGAGACAGCTTTTTGGGGTAGGAATTGGGTTTCAGGGATAATAGAGCACAGAATGGGTACCCCATTTAGGTAGGGAGGCAAGAAATGTCCCCTCCTCCCCCTCTGCAGGAAAAGCCATTAAATAGAAACCTGTGGCAGTGGATTCCTGACTCCATGTTCCAAAAATAGGCTTCTCAAACTATGAGCAGGACCAGAAGGGGCAGGGGAAAAACCTCAGCACAAGTGACTGATATAATTAAAGTCACCCATCACAAACAAAACCATTCCACTACTAAGAAGCATGCGTTAAAAGCCGGTGTAATCAAGAACGTCTGCCTCTCGAGAAGTCCTACAAACTGTTGCCTCTTTGGGAAAACAGTATTTACCACTCAAAGAGCATCTTCACCTGGCAAGAGCCTGAGGCGCTTTGTTTGTTTTTTTTTTTTCAGTAGGGGAAGTACACCCACAACTCATTTCTAAAACCCTCAGCCCTGATCAAGATGGTCTTTGTCCCTTAAATGCCCCTGCTAAATAACAGGGAGGTTGTGAAAAGTGACCACTGAAAGCAGGCTGGCTCCTCCAAGAGCAGCCCCAAGGGCCTGTGAGCAGAGCAGTGAGGGCTAGCTGGCTGCAGGCACTGTGCAAGGCCTGGAAAACACTCATTCCTGCTGGGGCGTAGGTTCCTGGAAAGTGTTCCTTGGAGATCATTGACTCAGCTCCTCTCCAGCACCCAGATCCCGCCCGGCCTTCAGGACTCACTTCTGCACCCTGCTGGCCCCCTCCCAGGTCTGAGTGTGGCCCAGACCCACAGGAAGTGCTCTCCTGTTGGCATCACACATAATCAGCCCTCACTCTTACATGTTCCTAGAGCTTCAACTCTATACTGTTTGCAGCCTCAGGGCTAAGGCCAGCATCTATGCACACAGCACCTATTATGTGCAAGGCACATGCTAGGTGCTTGGAGTACACATACACACTGTATTATCAAGCAGCACAGGTCCTGCATAACAGCATTGGGGAAAAGAGTATTTCTTAGTCAACTGTTCCTATCCTCATGGAGCGCAGCCTGGTAGGGAACCCAGACAAAAATCAAATGCCCAGGCTGCTGTACCCCAGTACTTACTGGCCAGCAACTTCTGGGAGACCTGACCTGTGAAGGTGGGGGCAGAGATAGCTTTCTGCAGAAGAAATGCTGGGACTGAGAGAGGAGGCTGAGGAGATGTCAATGGTGTAGAGAAGGAACACAGGCAGACAAAGTATATGCAAAGGCCCAGGACAGAGAGGAATACTGGAGCTTGGTGCTCTGATCCCTCCTCCCACTTCTTAAAATCTACCACTTAGTAGAGGATGTTGCAGGAAGGCTGCCAGGAACTAACTGGGTTCAGCTAAGATTTACAGGGCTCCAGGCTCTGAGGTTAAGATCAGGTTCAGTTAGATACATATGTGAACAGATACAGATGATGCAGTCTGCTGAGAACCACAGTGCGAGAACTGCATGAGAATGTGAAGAAGGCATTCAGGGAGGCATCCCATAAGGAGGCTGAGCTGACCCTTAGACCCAGCAGGGGCTCTCAGGGCAGAAAAAGGCACCCCCAAGAGGACAGAAAAGTGCTTGTAAAGCTCTGGTAGCTTCAGAAGTTAAGAGACGGTGGGAAGGACAGGCACTGAGGCTGGAAAGGTGGGTGAGTGAGGTGCGTGGGAGAGCTGGATCAGGGAAAGCTGGTGGCTCCATCAGATGCACCGAAAGGCAATTCCAGGAAGGAAGGAGCCATGGGTGGGGCTAGGAAGAGTCTGGAATCTGGGAGATGGTCTGGAGGCTTCCACGCTCATCCAGAAAGGAGACGGCTTGAGGCATGGATTGGTGAAGCCAAAGCAGGAGCAGTTGGAAAGGTGCACCCCCAAATGGGGGCTGTGGTGGGGGACAGGAGGTAGTTGCAAAAGTGCCAGACAACTGGGGCAGGGCCACCACGAACTGTGGCACAGTGGAGGAGGGGTGTGTGTGCGCACAGGTTTGGGGTATAGCACATTCCCACAGACGGAGACAGCAAAACCCACTCGGGTCCTCTGGGCTCAACTATAACCACAGCATTAAAACTTTCACCAGCGCTATGCACTGACTCATGAGGTCACCACTGGCTTATGAGGTCACCAAGGCAAACGCAGAAAACAGCAAATTGGACTGATCCGCCCATGCCGTCACATGAAAACTCAGAATAAAATGTCTGTGATGCTGTTGCTGCTGTTCAAGAGCCAACATCAGTCTAGATTTTAAAAAATTTAGCAGAATCAAGAAGTCAACATGCTTTAAGGAAAACTATCTAAAAACTGGGGAAAATTTGGTATCTACATTAAAACTCTGGTGGCATAGTGGTTAAGAGCTATGGATGCTAACCAAAAGGTCGGCAGTTTGAATCCACCAGGTACTCCTTGGAAACCTTATAGGGCAGTTCTACTCGTCCACAATGGGTTTGGTTTTTTTAGGTTTATATTAAAAAAAAAAAAAAGATCAGTGATGTTTGACTAAAATGGGACCAAGCAAAACAATGCGATGTTTTACTCAAATGGGACAGAGTGACTGAGCCTAAGGTTATCTTCATTATGTGGCGGGAGGTGAGTCCTGCGTGTGCAGCTATGGAGTCTGAAGACATGCAGACTTTAACAACAACACCCACCCAGCTGCCTGGCTCACACCTGGTTTTCTGCACTGTCTCTCTCTGAATGAGCAACAAGTGGGCTGGAGGTAGCAGCCAGGGCCCCTAAGGAGAGGCATGTCCTAGGCCTGCACCATGCTCAGACTGTTTAGAGCATGCCAGAAGTTGTGGGACAGCGTGGTGGAAGCTAACTACCCCATACCCATCCCTTGGCACAGTAGTGCTGGGGAAACTAGGAAATTCCCATTTCCTCTCATTTTCCAGATAAAGAAACTGAGGCTCGGGGCAGCCCCCTAGCAGAGCAGAGATTCTGTGGCTGCCTGAGTGCAAAGCCCTGGTCCTCTCCCCAAGGATGAAGGCCCGGAGAATCCGACGCCGTGCCAGGAGGGCAGCAGATGGATGGAGTCTCCAGGTACTGGGGTCACCCAAGCCCCAGGAGGCGCCCAGGCGGGGATCCGAGGGGAGGGGACTAGCATACCTGCGCACACTGTCCCCCCATCCTCTACAGCCGTCCCCCCGTCCCCCCATCCTCTACAGCCGGACATCAAAGAGGCGCGTGGTTCCAGGGAAAAGGCTCCAAGCCCGGCGTAGGAAGCCTGGCGTCTTCCCAAGTCTCATCTCGGGGTCCTGACCGAGGCGACAAACTCAGGCCGCTCTTTGGCCGTGGTTGCGGGAAGAGTGTCATCCGTGAGACCATTCGCTAGACCAAGGGCTGAGCGGGAAGCCAAGCTTCTCAGCAAGGCAGGAGTCCGGGGTGGTGGGCTGCAAGTGGGGTAAGACGGCCCCAGCAGAGAAGGAACAAAGCGATCCCGAAAGAGGGTCCCGTCCTCGACCACCCCGGGCCTTTGCAGAGCCGCGGACCGGAGGTTCGGAAGAGGACCCTCGCCCCACTAAACAGCGCTCCCCGTCTGGACAGCTCCGGGGATCCCAGCCCGGGGCCGGAGGTGGTCCCGGGCCGGGAACAAAGGTTGGGGCACCCTCCCCCTCCACCAGCCGCCCCCGCCCGCCCGCCCGCCCTCCGGGAGTAGGACCTGGGCCGGCAGCCGCGCCTCATTAGCAACACAAAGCCGGGGTCAGGCGGCCCCTTTCACCCGGGCCGGGGCCAGCGGACGCTCGCCCCAGGAGGGAGAGAGGGCGGGAGGAGCGGTGGGGACCCGGCCCGGCCGCAGAGCCGGAGCCGAGCAGCCCGGGGCCCCAGCTCCCTGCCCCGGAGCACCTGTGCGCGCCGCTCCGCCCCGCGCCGCCGCCCCCGTGCGCCCCGGCGAGTTTGGAGACGGCGAGGAGCCCGCCCGCGCCTTACCCTCCAGCCGCAGGTGTCGGCGCCCCGAGCGCGGCCCGAGCCGCCCGCGGCCACGGCCAGCTGCGAGCCGTTGAGGCAGGCGTTGACGGTGAAGAAGACAGAGCAGAGCTGCAGCCACGGGGCCATGGCCGTGCGCTCGCCCAGCCCGGCCCTGCTCTGCGCCCCGGCCGCCCGCCGCGGTCCAGCCGCGAGTGGGCGGGGCGGGGCGGGGTGGACGCACCGAGCATGCGCAGCCGGCCCCGCCCCGCCCGTCGCTCAGGCCCCGCCCCTGGCCTCCTGGTTCCGCCCCCTCTGGGCCACGCCCCTGACAACCTCCTGGCCTCCGACCCCTGCGGTTTGCCTAATCTAAAAGATTTGTCCAAGTGATGTCTGCTCGCTGCAAAAACTCAGGGAAACACAAAGAATATAATAATAATAGTTGTAATACTAGTAATTTAACAAGCACCTACTACGTGCCAGGCCTCTTCCTGAATCCTCCGGGGAATTCAACAACCAGGGAAGTGTCACTATTCTCCCAGTTTTAGGCCTCGAAAAGTTAGGGTCGAGTGGTGGTTAGAGAATCCTGGGCTCCACATCCACCACTGGGATCTCGGACAGATGACTGGCGCTCTCAGCGCTACTGTTCCCTTCCCTGTAAACGGGAGTAATAGTAGTATCTTAGTCTATAGGGTCGCTGTGAGTCGGAATAGACTCCATGGCAACGGAGTCTGGGGAAGGTTCCATTGATTAACAAATAGCAATTGCTGAATCAATGCTACAGCGTATCGTTAACCGCCTGGCATAGGGTCACACAGCCAGTACCTGCCAGACCTGGGATTTCACAAGCCAGTACCTGCCAGACCAGAAACCCTGGAGGCATAGTGGTTAAGTGCTACAGCTGCTAACCAAAAAGTCAGTAGTTCAAATCCACCAGGTGCTCTTTGGAAACTTCGGGTGGCATTTCTACTCTGTCTTGCAGGATCGCTATGAGCTGGAATCGACTTGATGGCAATGGGTTTGTTTTGGTTTTTGTTTTAACCTGCCGGACCTGGGATCTGGACCCAGATCTGGCTAAAAACAATGCTCCTCACTACTATGCTCGTCAGACACCGCCGTGTTGGGTGATGATCCCCGTTTGCACGAGGACGCCGAGGCTCAGAGAAGCCGAGTAGCCAAGGTCATAGACTGCTCACCACTGTGGCCACCTTTGCCTTGTGTCTGAGTCTGAAGCCCACCACTTCTGCCTCCTCCATAGCCTAGACCACCACATGTCCTACAGGACAGTTTCCTAAGTGTTCTTTCTGCTTCCGCTTTTGACCTGACATACAGTCTATTTCTCCACCCTGGATCAAGGGTCTTCCCAAAAGGAAAATCAGACCGCTCACTTCTGATCAAAACCCCTCCCTGGTGGCTTTTATTCAACGGCTATTTAGAATAAAGGCCACTGTGGCTTCAAGGCGCCCACCTCATTTCTTCCCACTTTGCCTTGACCACCAGCTCCACCTGTCCTGTCTTCTAGTCTCGGTAAACCCTGAAGACTCTCACCTCTGTCCGTCGCACAAGGCAGAGTCCTCTACAAGACTCTCTCCTCCTGGGGCGCAGAATCTGCCCTCTCTTCTGGCCCTGCACCGTGGCTAGCTAGCACGGGGTTGCTGCACTTTCCCTCAAGGCTCTACACACCCTGCCCACACCTTTGTGATTAAACCCTCCACTGCGGTGAGGTGCTACCCAGCCTTACAGGCTACCTGTGTGGACAAAGAGGGCTCTTCTCTGCAGTGCTGGCCAGAAGTCCTGGGGACTGCCTCTAACGTTGCCACCCCTGGAACCAAGGTGCAGAGCCGGCCTCACCTGAACCACACAGGCTGAAGTGGGAGACAGGTGGTTGTCCAAAGGAAAACTGGTGTTGTCACCAGAGAAAGGGGGTGGAGACTGGGCTTCCCCAAACAACAGTATCACCACAAAACCCTGGTGCTGGGCTTCTCTTGCCATGCACACCACTGGGTAGATACGTTCGTTTTTCATCTCACTGCCAGGATATTCAGGAATTCAGCCAGACTGAGGGAGGGCAGGCAGTACACCATCTTTGGCCATCCCTAGAGCCAGGATGCACAGCAGGCTGCCCCTGGAGCAGGCTCTGTTCTCTGAATAGATCTCACATAGCATGCTGCTTCTCTTGGGGAGGTTCAATGCTCTGCTTCTTTCCAGGTCTCAGTCCACCCTCCCTGTCACCCTTGGTACTGCTCTTTGGGTCTCCCTGGGCCCTCACAGCAGGGGATGTCCAAGGCTTGGCCATGAGGGTCAGGTGTGCCAGGGACTGAGATAAGGCCAGGACCACATGGGTGCTGGTGAAACACTGAAGAAACCACAAGGCTGCCCACTTCTTAACCTCCATGACATCCCAGCCTAGGGATGCACCATAATGCATTAACCACTCCCCTCCTGGGGGCCTTCCATTATTGTCAGTGGTTCAAAAATATCCACACACATTTCTTTTTGCATGTGTCCAACTATGTTCATAGGATACAGTACTAGAATCAGGATTCCTGAATTTTGCACATTTAAAATTGCCAGACTGCTCAATCTCTCATTGCCGTCGTAACTGGTTTTTCTGGCTGATGATGTTTTCATGTATTTACTGGCCATTTGCATTTCTCCCTTTGTTCATGGATTGTACTCCAGGAAAAGGAGCCAGGCTTGGAGCTTACGACAGAGGTAAGGCGTTAAGGAGGGCTTTGCAGAGAGGAAAGCATTTCTCCCAGGCTTTACCCACATCACTGGGTGACTGAGCACCAGGACAAGGCAGAGCAACATGTCTGCTCCCTTTCTAGCCTCCACATCCGGCCCCTGTTGAATCCCCTGGTCCTAAGTCCCAGGCCTCCTCCCACTCACAGCTCACTGCAGAAGCTGGGCAGCTGACAGCCTCTGAAAATGTGCTGCAGAGTTCAGAGAGGTCTCTATAAAGCAGCATGGAGGGCACAAGATAGAAAAGGCCTGTATCTACTCTAAGGCATGGCTGGAATAGCATCCATCAGGACCAGGGTCTGAGAGGCCCCCCATTTACCTTCCAGGGAGGTCACAGGCATTTGTGGTGGGGGTAGGGAAGACCACATACATCAAAAGACCAAATTTGGTCAGGAAATTAAGGTAATAAATGGGTATTTGGCAGGATCCTCCCATTCTGGTCTTTTCCATGGATTCTCTTCCTCCCTGTCTCCTCTTTTTATCCAGATAGAAATATTTGCAGGGCTGCAGGGGGTGGGCTGCTGTCCTGAGAGCTAAGATCGAATGAGGGGGCCAGGCCGCCACATGGCCTCCATGGACCACGGAGTGCCGTGGCTCCCACCAGGTCACAGCCCAACCCAGCACTTAGGCAACCAGAAGATAAGCCCCGGAAACCTTCCCAAATCCAGCACATGGTCTGCCCCCCGGAGGCCAGGGTTGCCTGTGGTCAGGTCACAATCTCAGCCACCCTTCACCATCCCTGTCTGTCTCACCTCTCTGCCCCCATAACCTGGCACTCTGCCTGGCCCGCATCAATGGGCAAGAAATGCCTGTTGACAACACTTCCAACTCTGCTTGAAATGAAGCCAGGGGTTAAACAGATAAAATTACCTTGAAATAACTTTGATGAAATGAAAATATATTTCCCCAATCTACCTGGAACCTGACCAGATAAGAAAAAGTCTTAACACAAGGATTGGATTTTGTTAGGGGTCAAATTATGCCCTGAAACGTAAGAAAAGGGTAAAGTGATCATGGAAATAATTTGTAACCTGAATCGTTTTGAGCAGAGAATAGCTAAAGACTATTTTGATGAGCAGTGGTTAGAAGCAGTGGCTGGAATTCTAATTTATTTTTGGTGTTGTGATCAAGTAGTATAGGTTTTATGTACTAATCAACATACTAAAGGTAAAAGTTACCCCTCACCTCCAGTGTCCCAGCAGACTGAGGGTGCAAGGTTTGCAGGGCTCTGGAGTGAGCAGTCTGCGGAGAGCTGGCACCCTTATGCGAACCCCCAGCCCCAGTCCGGTCCGAACCCCACAGCTGCCTTGGCGCCGTCGCACAGGGTAACCGTTATCATCCCCACTTCACAGAGAGGACGCCGAGGCTCAGCGAGAGGAATCTCCTTCCAGAGATCACAGAAGCAGGGTTCAAACCCGACCCCAGACGCCTTACCCGGGACGGGAGGTCCCGTCCCCACCTGACCCCCCAGACATTGCCGGCCTGAGACGCCAGCCTTCCTGATGACCGCCTGGGTGCTGCCCCGGAGCGGGAGAAAGACCCAGGGAGGACGGCCCAACCCCGCGTCCGGGGATCCCAGGACATACACCCCAAAGTGCTTGGGCGGTGCGCGCCGCAGCCGCTACCCCAAGTTCGCGGATCCACGGCCACGTGTCACTTCTTTCCCGGCAGGAAACGAAGCGCGGGCGGCCGGCCTCCACCGTGGCCGCCAGGTGGCGCGCGCGGTCCGGGTCTCAGACGCCGGAACCGCCCTGCACTGCGGGGGCGCGATCGCACGTCCTTCTGGTCAAAGGCCCCCGGGCAAGTGCAAAACCTCACCGTTACTCAGAGTTGGTGCCAAGTTTGAGAGAAGTAGAGTCCAGGGGGCGGTAAGCAAATTTAAGATCAAGTACTAACCACGTGACTTTAGGCGACTCGCATAAAGGATCTGGATGTCGTTTTGAGACAGGGATGACGTGGGTGCGGGCCTCACTTGGATTTTGCAGTCGCAAGTAAGCGAACGACTGTGAGAGTATGTGAACGTTACAGCCTGTTGCAGGTAGTGGACCGGGGGTGACACAGCCAGGCCCAGGGTGCAGCTGGAACTCTGACATGAGCTGGGGAGCCACCTCTCTACCTCCTTTCCAAGATAACACCTTGGTTTGGATCTGCACTAGATTGGAACCTTCTTGAGACTATGGCCTGTGTCCTGCTTACCATTCATTCATTCATTCCTTCAATAAGTATTGGTTTTGCTCCTGCGCCATACCAGGCTTTATACCAGGAGCTGGGGACCAGTGTGAGCAAGACATTATCCCAACTGTTACAGAGCTTACGAGCAGACAGTCCTTGGGAGACACAGGCATTACTCAACCCCATGGCCACGGGAGAATTACAAATAGATGGGGCCTCCCTGAGGAAGCAATGCTCCAGCTGAGGTTCCAACCTGTAGAAGTTGCCTGGGCAAAGAGGAGGGGAGCAAAGAGGGGTGTTCTGGGCAGAGGCAACACCACATGCAAAGGTCCAGCAGGCAACATGGCACCTTCAAGGCCCTGAAAGAGCAGGGAGGCATGGGGAGTGATAAGGGGTGACCCGGAGAGGCTGGCAGGGACTGGCAGGCGGGCAGGCAGGCAGGTCCTTGTGCCCTGCTTGAACCTAAGAGCAGCCATTGGCCTCTGAGGGATTTAAAGGCAGGGATGAGGCAAGGCCATTCTCACAGCAGCATTTTGGAAAAGTCCCTGTATCCCAAATGCCAAGATAGGGCACTGCCTAGCACGAAGTCAGCATCTGATACATACTTATTGAATGAATTAGTAACCAGGATCATTCTTGAATTTCTGGGGTTTAATATCTTGAATGGTGACTAGAATGCTCCTTAGAAGCAAGGATGGCAAGACTATGTCTCACATACTTTGGACATGTCGTCAGGAGGGATCAGTCCCTGGAGAAGGACATCACGGTTGGTGAAGTAGAGGGTCAGAGAAAAAGAGGAAGACCCTCAATGAGATGGATTGACACAGTGGCTGCAACAATGGACTCAAGCATAGCAACAACTGTGAGCATGGTGTAGGACTGCGCATTCTATTGTGCACAGGGTCACTATGAGCCAGGACTGACTCAACGGCACCCAGTAATAACAACAATGTCTAATGTCTTGAATAGGTCCCTAGATAGTGCAAACAATTTGTGTAGGGCTACTAACCTAAAGGTAGGAGGTTTGAACACACCCAGCAACACCATGGAAGAAAGGCCTGGCAATGTGCTTCTGTAAAGATTACAGCTAAGAAAACCCTATGGAGCAATCCTACTCTGTAATACTTGGGGTCACCATGAGCTGGAATGGACTTGGGGGCAACGGGTTAATGTCTTGTATTCAAGAACCATTAAAAAGCCTGGAAAAACATCCATCTCTGCTAACCCCAAACCCCAAAACCAAACCCACTGGTGTTGAGTCAATTCCTACTCATAGCGACCCTACAGGACAGAGTAGAACTGCCCCATATAGTTTCCGAGGAGCACCTGGTGGATTCAAACTGCCAACCTCTTGGTTAGCTCTTAACCACTGCGCCACCAGGGTTTCCCCCTCTCTGCTAAAGCAGCTTCAAATAATGCAAATACAATTACAACAATGAATCAACGTTCTCTTGTCATCTTCTGAGCTTATTTCTACTGTAAAGTCCTTTGTCATTTTTTAGAACAATTTTAGATTTATAGAACAATTGAGAAGATAGTACGGAGAGTTCCCGCATACTCTGCACCCAATTTCCCCTATTATTAACATATTAAATTAGCACGGTGCATTTGTTACAATTAATAAACCAACATCAATATGGTATCATTAACTAAAATCCAAACTTTATTCAGATTTCCTTACTTTTCATCTCATCTTTTTTTGTTCCCGTATCCCATCCAGGCTATCGCGTAACATTTTGTTGTTGTGTCTCCTTTGGCTCCTTCTGGCTGTGATCATTTCTCAGACTTGTTTTTGATAACCTTGGCAGTTTTGAGGAGTGCCTGCCAGGGATTTTGTAGGAGGCTCCTCTATTGGAATTTGTCTGATATTTTTCTCATGATTAGACTGGATATTATTTTCTACTTTTGCCAAAGTTATACCTGGGCAGAATCCCTGGATGGCACAAAGTGCTTGGCTACTAACGGAAAGGTTGGTGATTAGAATCCTCCCAGAGGCAACTTAGAAGAAAGTCCTGAGGATCTGATTCTGAAAGATCGCAGCTATTGAAAGCCCTATGGGGTCGCCATGAATCGGAATCAACTCCATTCATGGTAACTAGTTTTTGTTTAAATACATAGCAAAGTTTATAGTCATGTTAGTACTAAAAGGTGTATAATGAAACCAGCAATCCTTTGCCCCGTCCCTTACCGCTTTTGCTCCCCAGAGTACCTCTTGTAACTAACTCTTCAGCTCCTTCTTCTGCCACTTGCTGGCATATTTCTAAATCATGTGCTGATACTGCCATCTCTTGACTGACCAGTTTGAGACATTAGTCCCTAGCTTCACACTCTTTATGACAGATGAGAACTGAGCTCTTTTTAAATTCCTTTCCTCTATCCACCCATGATGGTTTGTGTTGGATGTCTTCCGCTAGCCCTTCCCAACCCACTCTGCCCTGTAAGGGCCACATCAATGTGCTCCCTAGCCCCCAGGCATCCAGATGGGTTTGGCCAATGTGGGGTACAGGCAGGCAATTGGAGTGAGGAGGGGTATTTATGCCCTCCTTCTTTGTTGGGTTGCCCTGGTGAAAGGGAGGGTTTCCTCCCTGACTCTGCAGGCAGGCACCCTTTCCTTTCAGCTCCCTGTCCAGGTTCTGATAGCTCCTTCTCCTTTCATTGTCAGGGCTGGAGGTGGGTAATGCCCCCCAACTGGTACTGCACCTCCTCTTACAGCGTTTTCCTTCACCCTGCCCACACAGTCGCTTTTATGGAAATTTCCTCAAATTATCCCATCTGAGAGCTGTTTCCTGCTGGGATCCTGACAAGTTATAATTGTAATTAAATCAATATTCATGACTGTATAAACAATGTTCACCTTTAAAGCAGGCAGTATTTTTTTATTGTGCTTTAAGTGAAAGTTTACAAATCAAGTCAGTCTCTCATACAAAAACTTATACATGCCTTGCTATGTACTCCTTGCTGCTATCCCCTTAATAAGACAGCACACTCCTCCTCTCTACCCTGTATTCCCCGTGTCCATTCAACCAGCTCCTGTCCCCCTCTGGCTTCTCATCTTCCCTCCAGACAGGAGCTGCCCACATAGTCTCATGTGTCTACTTCAGCCGAGAAGCTCACTCCTTACCAGTACCATTTTCTGTCTTACGGTCCAATCCCTGTTTGAAGAGTTAGCTTCAGGAATAGTTCCAGTCTTGGGCTAACAGAGGTCCCCGGACGATGACCTCTGGGGGCCCTCTAATCTCATAAAAAGTCTGGTCTTTTTACGAGGATTTGAGGTCTGCATCCCACTGCTCTCCTGCTCCCTCAGGGATTCTCTGTTGTGTTCCCCGTCAGGGCAGTCATCGGTTGTAGCCGGGCACCATCTAGTTCTTCTGGACTCAGGCCGACCTAGTCTCTGGTTTATGTGGCCCTTTCTGTCTCCTGGGCTCATATTTACCTTATGTCTCTGGTGTTCTTCATTCATGTTTGCTCCAGGTGGGTTGAGACCAATTGATGAATATTAGATGGCCGCTTAAAGCAAGCTGTATTTGATGATAATATTTTCTTTCTTATTACAACTTTTTTTTGTGTGTGTGGAGTTTAAAGAACATTTAAACTCACACAATTTTCCACACGGTCAAAGGCATTCGCTTTTCTCTCAGTTCCGTTTTATTCCAAAAGAATCCCCCCAGGAGTCGTCATGCGCCTGCCCTAGTCAGGCTTGGGTGCTCTCCAAGTCTGTTGCCTGGCTGCCACTCCCTTTCCTTCTGCTCAGGGTTGGAGCCCTGCTTTCTGGATTCCACGTCTCTCTGCGTTTTGTCTTTTATTTTGGTGGAGAACATTCTCCATTAGTTTCCTGGGAAAAGATACAGGGGATTTATATTTTGTGAGACTTTGCATATCTAAAAAATATCCTTATTAAACATCACAGTTGATTACTTATTTGACTAAAAATTGAATTTTATGTTGAAAGTAACTTTCCACTGGAATGTTGAAGGCACAGCTCCTTTGTCTTCCAGTTTCTAAGGTTGCTGTTTCGAAGTCTGAGGCCCTTCACTTTGGAGATGCATGTCATTGTGTTCTGGGAAGTTCTTCTGGAAATTTCTTTGATATTTTCCTCCCCCCTTTTTTTTCTGTTCACTCTCTCCCTGGAAATCGTATGAGATGGATGATAGATATCCTAAATTGACCCTCTGATTTTCTTATTATCAGCCACTTTCCATCTCTTAGTTAATTTTGGTTCATATTTTTAAACATTTCTTCAACTTGGTCTACCAAATCTAAAGAATTTTTAGTGCAGTGATTGTACTTAATATCCAAGAGCAGCTTTCTTCCTCAATGGCTGTCCTGTTTGCAGAACAGCCTGTTCCTGCTGAAAAGAGGCAACTCCTCCTCTTAACTCTCTGAGGAATAATTTTATTGACGTTTTCTTCTATTTCTTCCAAATGCCTCCCCCGCCCCTCCCCAGTTTGTTTAAACTTTTAAAATGGAATCAGCTTGTCTTGGTTCCTTTAAAATTGTTCTTAAAGAAATGGTCATTCTCTGTCAGCAAGTTAGGATTTAAGCTGGGTAATCAACATCTGGAAACAAAGGTCCCAGACAGGTCAGATGCGTCAAGAGTCAAGAGGAAGGACTTAAAGAAGCTGCTCGAAGAAGGCACAGTCAATAAACAACCTGGAGGAACTGCATAGTTCTTAGCGATTTCGTTTTTCAAACTATTGTACCAACAATTTTTAGCTCTCCATCCGCTTTCTAACACCAGATTTGTTTTCCCCCCTCTGATACCATAATGAATCTAAATGACCGTGCTTGTGACCTACGAATGCATAATCCTGATAACTAAACCAAAACCAAACCCATTGCCCCTGAGTTGATTCTGATTCATGTTGCTGTGGTTGTTAGGTGCCGTCAAGTCGGTTCCGACTCACAGCAACCCTATGCACAACCGAACGTAACACTGCCCGGTCCTGCGCCATCCTTACAATCGTTGTTATGCTTGAGCTGATTGTTGCAGCCACTGTGTCAATCCACCTTGTTGAGGGTCTTCCTCTTTTCCCATGACCCTGTACTCTGCCAAGCATGATGTCCTTCTCCAGGGACTCATCCCTCCTGACAACATGTCCACAGTATGTAAGACGCAGTCTCGCCATCCTTGCCTCTAAGGAGCATTCTGGCCGCACTTCTTCCAAGTCAGATTTGTTCGTTCTTTTGGCAGTCCATGGTATATTCAGTATTCTTCGCCAGCACCACAATTCAAAGGCGTCAACTCTTCTTCGATCTTCCTTATTCATTGTCCAGCTTTCACATGCATATGATGTGACTGAAAATACCATGGCTTGGGTCAGGTGCACCTTAGTCTTCAGGGTGACGTCTTTTCTCTTCAACATTTTGAAGAGGTCCTTTGCAGCAGATTTGCCCAATGCGATGCGTCTTTTGATTTCTTGACTGCTGCTTCCATGGCTGTTGATTGTGGATCCAAGTAAAATGAAATCCTTGACAACTTCAGTCTTTTCTCCATTTATCATGATGTTGCTCATTGGTCCAGTTGTGAGGATTTTTGTTTTCTTTATGTTGAGGTGTAATCCATAGTGAAGACTGTGGTCTTTGATCTTCATTAGTAAGTGCTTCAGGTCCTCTTCACTTTCACCAAGCAAGGTTGTGTCATCTGCATAACACAGGTTGTTAATGAGTCTTCCTCCAATCCTGATGCCCCATTCTTCTTCATATAGTCCAGCTTCTTGGATTATTTGCTCAGCATACAGATTAAATAGGTATGGTGAAAGAATACAACCCTGACACACACCTTTCCTGACTTTAAACCAATCAGTATCCCCTTGTTCTGTCCAAACAACTGTCTCTTGATCTATGTAAAGGTTCCTCATGAGCACAATTAAGTGTTCTGGAATTCCCATTCTTTGCGGTATTATCCATAGTTTGTTATGATCCACACAGTCGAATGCCTTTGCATAGTCAATAAAACACAGGTACACATCCTTCTGGTATTCTCTGCTTTCAGCCAGCATCCATCTGACATCAGCAATGATATCCCTGGTTCCACGTCCTCTTCTGAAACCAGCCTGAATTTCTGGCAGTTCCCTGTCGATACACTGCTTGCAGCCACTTTTGAATGATTTTCAGCAGAATTTTGCTTGCGTGTGACATTAATGATATTGTTCTATAATTTCCACATTCGATTGGATCACCTTTCTTGGGAATAGGCATAAATATGGATCTCTTCCAGTCAGTTGGCCAGGAAGCTGTCTTCCATATTTCTTGGCATAGACGAGTGAGCACCTCCAGCGCTGCATCTGTTTGTTCAAACATCTCAATTGATATTCCATCCATTCCTGGAGCCTTGTTTTTTGCCAATGCCTTCAGAGCAGCTGGGACTTCTTCCTTCAGTACCATCGGTTCCTGATCATATGCCACCTCTTGAAATGGTTGGTATAATGACTTTTTGGTATAATGACTCTGTGTATTTCTTCCATCTTTTTTTGATGCTTCCTGCATCGTTTAATATTTTCCCCATGGAATCCTTCACTATTGCAACTTGAGGCTTGAATTTTTTCTTCAGTTCTTTCAGCTTGAGAAACGCTGAGCGTGTTCTTCCCTTTTGGTTTTCCATCTCCAGCTCTTTGCACATGTCGTTATAATACTTTACTTTGTCTTCTCGAGAGGCCCTTTGAAATCTTCTGTTCAGTTCTTTTACTTCATCAATTCTTCCTTTTGCTTTAGCTGCTTGATGTTCGAGGGCAAGTTTCAGAGTCTCCTCTGACATCCATCTTGGTCTTTTCTTTCTTTCCTGTCTTTTCAATGACCTCTTGCTTTCTTCATGGATGATGTCCTTGATGTTATTCCACAACTCGTCTGGTCTTCGGTCACTGGTGTTCAATGTGTCAAATCTTTCTTCAGATGGTCTCTAAATTCAGGTGGGATATACTCATGGTCATATTTTGGCTCTCATGGACTTGCTCTGATTTTCTTCAGTTTCAGCTTGAACTTGTATATGAGCAATTGATGGTCTGTTCCACAGTCGGCCCCTGGCCTTGTTCTGACTGATGATGTTGAGCTTTTCCATCGTCTCTTTCCACGGATGTAGTCGATTTGATTTCCGTGTGTTCCATCTGGCGAGGTCCATGGGTACAGTCGCCATTTATATTGGTAAAAGAAGGTATTTGCAATGAAGAAGTCGTTGATCTTGCAAAATTCTATCATTCGATCTCCGGCATTGTTTCTATCACCAAAGCCATATTTTCCAACTACTGATCCTTCTTTGTTCCCAACTTTCGCATTCCAATCACCAGTTATTATCAACGCATCTTGATTGCATGTTCGATCAATTTCAGACTGTAGCAGCTGATAAAAATCTTCTATTTCTTCATCTCTGGCCCTAGTAGTTGGTGCGTAAATTTGAATAATAGTCGTATTAACTGTTCTTCCTTGTAGGCATATGGATATTATCCTATCACTGACAGCACTGTACTTCAGGATAGATCTTGAAACATTCTTTTTGACGATGAATGCAACACCATTCTTCTTCGAGTTGTCATTCCCAGCATAATAGACTACATGATTGTCCGACTCAAAATGGCCAATACCAGTCCATTTCAGCTCACTAATGCCTAGGATATTCATGTTTATGTGTTCCATTTCATTTTTGACGATTTCCAATCTTCCTAAAATTCATACTTTGTACATTGCAGGTTCCGATTATTAATGTTTACAGCTGTTTCTTCTCATTTTGAGTTGTTCCATATCAGCAAATGAAGGTCCCGAAAGCTTTACTCAATCCACGTCATTAAGGTTGGCTCTACTTTGAGGAGGCAGCTCTTCCCCAGTCATCTTTTGAGTGCTTTCCAACCTGGGGGGCTCATCTTCCAGCACTATATCAGACAATGTTCTGCTGCTATTCATAAGGTTTTCACTGGCTAATGCTTTTCAGAAGTAGACTGCCGGGTCCTTCTTCCTAGTCTGTCTTAGTCTGGAAGCTCAGCTGAAACCTGTCCTCCATGGGTGACCCTGCTGGTATCTGAATACCGGTGGCATAACTTCCAGCAGCACAGCCACACGCAAGCCCCCACAGTACAACAAACTGACAGACGCGTGGGGGTTCTGACTCATAGTGATCATAATAACTAAAATCTTTATATTCAACTGGTCATTTAGTAGGCATTTATTGAGTGCCTACAGTATGTTGAAGGAGCCCTGGTGGCGCAGTGGTTAAAGTACTTGGCTGCTAACCAAAAGGTTGGCCATTGGAACCCACCAGCCACTCCTCAGGAGAAAGATCTGGGAATAAAATCATAAAGATGACAGCCTTGGAAACCCTCTGGGGCAGTTCTACCCTGTCCTATAGGGTCACTATGAGTTGGCATCAACTTGACGGCAGTGGGTTTGCTTTTCAGTTACTGTCTGCAGGGCACTGTGGAACATGGTCAAGGTCATGAGTCCCCGCCCTCCAAGAACCCACTGTCTGGTACAGGACCTTATACCTAGCAGAGCCCACCGATCCTGGGAGCCAGCAGCTGCCAGTCCCCTTTAACAGATGAAGGGACTGAGGCTCAGGGAAGCTCCCCGGTTTGCCCGGTGACACACAGACTGTTGGAGACCTCCCTTCACCAGGAACGCAAAACTCCCTCTCCCATGCTCTGCGTTTCAAAGGCTGGGGCATAAAGAGAAAAGGGAGAAAATGAACCAGGAAGGAAGGACTCAGAGACAGGAAGCAGACCAGGAGGGGCCCAAGAGGGAAATGAGCTACACCCTATTTGTTCAGGCATCAGTCTCCCCCTGCCCCAAGTTTACCTTTTAATGAGAACTGGCACAGGGGGCTGCAGACGTTAATGCCCTCCCTGCTAACTGAAAGGCTGGTGTTCAAGTCCACCCAGAAGGGCCTAGAAGAAAGGCCTCATGGTGTGCCTCAGAGAAATCAGCACTGAAAACACGGAGCACAGTCCCACTGACACACTTGGGGTCGCCTTGAGTCAGAGGGCACTTGTGCATTTGTTTTTATCTCAGGGCAGGCAGCGAGGGTCAGGGGCTGGAGAGGCACCTGGGCGGCACGAGATTTCTGGGAGAGCAGAGGACCGAAGAGGGGGGCTGAAGGGGGTCAGAGGCACACTGTGCTCAGTTCCCCACTCCTCCGGGCTAATCCCAGCGGGAGAAATCCTCACTCTGGAAGCAGCTTGCACGCTTCGCAGCAGCGGTCGGCAAGCCCGGGTGTCCAAGCCTTCTGGGGTACGCCCTCTCTGCAGGGGGAGGGCCAAGAGCGCCCCTCAGCTGTGGAAATACGCAATGCCCTGTGCCGCCGGTTTTCCTCCCAATTCAAGGCCCTCCTGCCGGAAGTCCTAGAGCTAAACCCCAGCAGAGGCGGAGTGAGGGGTGACAGATTGCAAAAACAGCGACATAGCAAGGCGTGAGCCAACTTCACGGGCAAGAGAGGTCGGTCTCGCACCCGTAACGAGAACAAACCCCAGCCCTGAGAGGCCCCTAAGCACCCTGCCCGCCAAGGCCGCCTCCTCCCCCGTAGGAGGTGTCCCAGGAAGCCCATGCAGGTTAGCACAGGCTGGGTGCTGGGGGTGCGAGATGTGGGGAGATCAGTTCACCCCCGCTTCACTGGAGCGGTCAGACAAGGCTTCCCCTGGCCTTCCCCGGGGCACGTAAACAGCATGTATACAAACTGGAAACCTAGAATACTTCCATTTCTGCTGGCTGCTATGATGTAATGTCTCCAGTGGTTCCCGGGGACCCTCCAGGCGGTCTCATCTACAGCCGGGCTTCCAGCTTCCTTCAGGACTTCCAAAGTGCTCTCCATAAAATTGGGCCATATGTACCTTGGCTCCTCTCAACACAGTTTGAGCCTTTAATAGTATGCACACGTCGGGGAGGCCAATCCTGACCATAGTATGCAAGGCTGTAGTTTGGGCTCCTCTTTTTAAAAATGGCAATATTTCCAGCCTATTTAAAAGAAAAATTGATTTTAGAATAATTTAAAACTTAGAGAAAAGTTCCAAAAATAGTTAAAAGCGTACCCCTGTACTCTCTACTCAGCTTTCGCTAAAGTGAACTTCCTACATAACCATGGTATCATTATCAAAACCAGGAAGTTAACACGTACAATACCAAAACCAAACCCACCGCCCTTAGTCCATTCCGACTTACAGCGGCCCTTAAGGAAGCAGACTGCCACATTTGTCTTCTGCAGAGCTGGTGGTCCCAACCGCCCACCTTTCGGTTAGCAGCCAAGGGCTTAACCACTGTGCGACATATACAATACTACTAATTACAGACCTTATTGGAATTTCACCAGTTTTCCACTAATGTCTTTTAAAAGAGTAACTTTTAAATTTTAGAATTTTGGATAGTTTTAGATTTATTGAAAAAATTTAAACATAATACAGGGAGTTCCCACATACCCACACCCAGCTCCTATCTTTTATTTTTTTTATTTTGTTGTTGTTGTTGAGAATGTACACAGCAAAACATACACTAATTCAACAGTTTCTACACATGCCATTCAGTGACATTGATTACATTCTTTGAGTTTTGCAGCCATTCTCACCCTCCTTTTCTGAGTTGTTCCTCTCCATTAACATAAACTCACTGCCCCTAAGGTTTCTATCTGGAACCCTTGGTGGCACAGTGGCTAAGAGCTCAGCTGCTAACCAAAAGGCTGGCAGTTCGAACCCACCAGCTGCTCCTTGGAAACCCTATGGTGTAGTTCAACTCTGTCCTATACAGTCAATATGAGTTGAAATCAGGTTTTTCAAGATTCCTATCTAATCTTTAGAGTCCCTGTTCTTATAAGAGCACAATGCTGAAGGCAGACATTTTTTACTAGTTAAGCTAAACTACTTTTTGGTTTTAAGAAGACTTCAGGAGATATTTGTGGTTTAAGGTTTAAAGATTATCTCAGGACTGTAGTGTCAGGAGTTCATCAAACCTTCATGGTTCCAGGAAGTCTGGAATCCACAAGAATTTGAAATTAAGCTCTGCATTTTCCCCCTTTGGATCAGGATTCTTCTATAGAATCTTTGATCAAAATGTTCAGTAATGGTAGCTGGGCCCAGTTCCCCCTATCATTAACATCTTACATTAGCATGGGACATTTGTCACAATCAATGAGCTGACAATGATACATCATTATTAACTAAAGTACATGCTTTACTCAGATTTCCTTACTTTTTACCTGATATCCCTTTTCTGTTCCAGGGTCCATGCAGGATACCACATTACATTTAGTCATCATGTCTCTTCTAGGCTGTGACAATTTCTCAGATTTCCCTTGTTTTTGAAGATCTTGAGAGTTGGTTCTGACTAACACGGCCCTATATACAACAGAATGCAACACTGCCGGATCCTGTGCCACAATGATTGCTGTTTTCGAGCCTTCTGTTGCAGCCACTGTGTCAATCCATCTCATTGAGGGCCTCCCTCTTCTTTGCTAAGCCTCCACCTTGCCAAGCACGACGTCAGTCTCCAGGGACTGGTCCCTCCTGATAACATGTCACAAGTTTGTAAGACAAAGTCTCACCATTCTTGCTTCTAAGGAGCATTCGGGCTGTACTTCTTGAGGACAGATTTGTTCATTCTTTTGGCAGTGCATGGTATATTCAATATTCTTTACTAACACCATAATTCAAGGGCATCAATTCTTCTTTGGTCTTCCTTATTCACTGTCCAGCTTTGGCATGCATAGGAGGTAATTGAAAATACCATGGCTTGGGTAAGGCACACCTCGGTCCTTGAAGTGACATCTTGGCTTTTTTAGCACTTTAAAGAGGTCTTCTGCAACAGATTTGCCCTATGCAACATGTCATTTGATTTTTTAACTGCCACTGAGGGTACTGGTAGGGTACTTTGTAGAATGTCCCTTAAATGGAATTTGTCTGATGTTTTTCCCATAATTAGACTGCGGTTGCGAGTTTCTGGGAGGTAAAGTACCGTTTTCATCACATCATATCAAGGGTCTATCCCGGATACCACATTGCGTTTAATGCTGTTTCCTTAAAAACTCCAAAACCAAGCCCACTGCTATCAATTTCAACTCATAGTGACTCCATAGGAAAGGGTAGAACTGTCCCATAGGGTTTCCAAATCTTTATGGACGCAGACTGCCACATCTTTCTCCCATGGGGTGGCTGGTGGGTTCCAACCGCCAACCTTTCAGTGAGCAGCTGAGCGCTTAACCAGTGCACCACCAGGGCCCTTACTCTCCTGCAATCTATCAAAGCTCCTCAGTCTTTGTCTTTTGTGAAGAGTATTTAAACATGTCCCTTAATTTGGATTTGTCTTCTGATTTTTTTTTTATTGGATTGAGGCTATCATTTTTGGCAAGGATACTGAAGAAAGGATGCTGTGTGCCATGACAGGGGACACATGTCTTCTTTCAGTCATGATCACCTGGTTAAGGTGACGTCTGCCAGGTTTCCCCACTGTACACCTACTATTTCCCCCTTCTAATTAAGATACTTTCAGATGGTGCAAATATCTTGTTTCTTCTCCAACTTCTGCCTGTTAATTTTTGCATTCATGAGCGGATCTTGCCTGCAACAATTATTACTGTGGTGTTCTAATGGTGATTTTTCAATTTCCTTTATTCCTTCTACATTTATTAATGTCCCTTCTCCCTTATTTATTTATTCAATTATTATTTACATCAGTATGGACTCATAGATATATATTTTATTTTGTGAGTTTTATTCCAATCCTATTATTTATTTTGTTGCTCAAATTGTTTCAGCTTTGGCCACTGGGAGCTCCTTCAAGAGGGATCCTGTCTTCTCAATGTGTCCCCCTCGGTTTCTAAGCATGTGCTTACTCCTGGTACCCCAAGATGCACCAGGCTCAGTCTGGATTTTCCCTGCCCCAGTGCTGGAATTAATCATTTCCCAAGGGGCACTGCTTCCTTTTATTGGAGAATCATATTTTTTGATACCAAGATCTGGGCATTAGCTGTGTTCATTGCTACTGATATGTCGTTATTTCTAGGCCCTCTCAGTGGGCAGAGCTATAAAATATATGTATCTTAACACATTAACACACACATATACACACACTTATATTTCAGAGCCCTGGTGGCGCAGTGGTTAAGAGCTTGGCTACTAACTGAAAGGTTGGCAGTTTAAATCCACCAGCTGCTCCTTGGAAATCCTGTGGGGCAGTTACACTTTGTCCTATAGGGTCGCTATGAGTTGGAATCAACTCAATAGCAACAGGTTCATATTTATTTCTGTATCTAGACAACTGTATACAAATCCATTGAAAAGTCTGTTGCCCCACAGGATTTCCAAGGAGTGGCTGGTAGATTTGAACTGCTGACTTTTTTGGTTAGCAGCCGAGTTCTTAACCACTCTGCCACTAGGGGTCCAGCTATCTGTATACATATATTATCTATCATCCATCCATCCATCCATCCATCCATCCATCCATCCATCCATCCATCCATCCATCCATCCATCCATCCATCCATCATCTATCTACCTACCTACCTATCTCTCTCTCTCTCATCTATCTATCGTCTATCATCTATCATCTATCTATCTATTGTCTATCTATCATCTATCTACCTACCTACCTATCTCTCTATCTATCATCTGTCTATCATCTATCTACCTACCTACCTATCTCTCTATCATCTATCTATCATCTATCTACCTACCTATCTCTGTATCTCTCTGTCATCTATCGTCTATCTATCATCTATCTACCTACCTATCTACCTCTCTATCATCTATCTATCGTCTATCATCTATCTATCATCTATCTATCTACCTACCTCTCTCTCTATCATCTATCGTCTATCATCTATCTATCATCTATCTATCTACCTCTCTATCATCTATCTATCGTCTATCTATCATCTATCTATCTATCTATCTACCTACCTACCTACCTACCTATCTCTCTATCATCTGTCTATCTATCTATCGTCTATCTATCATCTATCTACCTACCTACCTATCTCTCTATCTCTCTGTCATCTGTCTGTCTGTCTGTCTATCTATCTATCTAAAACCATGAGTTCATTCTGATAAATTCAACTCCAATCCAGCACTGCAGGGTTTACTCCAGCCTTCCCGCTGTCTTTGTTTGTAACTCCTTTCCTCCACAGTGAGAAGCCTGGCTCTCATTATCCACAGCATGTTTTCTCATTTGCATCTGCCATCACCACAGTATTAACACGGACTCACAGACTGCCCAATCCCAGCACCCCCACATCACTGCATTTGAGCAGTAATTCATCTCACAGCAAAGGAAGAACAACCACGGGCTCCTGCTCACTGAATCAGCTGGTCCCGTCACATCCCATCACCCAGAATTGCCTGTACTAATTAGAAGTTGGAATGACTTACCGAAGACTCAGCTATGGCGCCAGTTGGGAGACAATACCGTGAAATGATGGGTTCTGTCTTACAGGGTGCAGGATATGCTTTGAATTACAGACCATTATATGGCCCTCTCTCCCCCTTAGCCAGGATCTGCATGGAGATTTGTGAATCAAGGGGTGGAAGTGGGAGTGGCTCCTCTATTACACCCACTAACCCCTCCCCACGCCCCCCCAAATGTCTGCTTCCCTTCCTGGCGACTTTGAGCTCTCCTGGTTTGAAGGTCTTCATCTCTAAGGGAAACCAAAAATGGTCCCATTAAACTGGAAGATGAGACTATCACATGACCATTTTGAATTCCTTATGACACCAAAAAGCATTACACTACTGGTTGGCGTGACTGATCCCTACTGTAAGGGGGAAATTAGGTCATTGCTACACAATGGTAGCAAGAAGGGCTGTGTCTGGAACATAAGGGCTCTCCAGGACACCTCTTAGTATTTTCATGCATGATAGTAAAGGTTAATGGAAAACTAGAGCAACCAAAAAAAAAAAAAAAGGGCAGAGCGTTGAGTACTCAGACTCTTTGGGAATTAAGGTTTGGATTACTCTACCAGATAAAGAACCCTGACCAGCTGAAGTTTGGGCTGAAGGTGAGGGAAACACTGACTGTGAAGAAGGAAGCCATACATATCAGCTACAACCTTATGACCGAGTACAGGAACTACATTCCATTTGTTTATTGTATGTATGCGGCCATTTGTATATGCTATTTTCTTCTTCTTCCCATATTATATATAGGTTTTTTTAAAATAATTTTTATTGTCCTTTAAGTGAAAGTTTACAAATCAAGTCAGTCTCTCACACAAAAACTCATATACACCTTGCTACACACTCCCAATTACTCTCCCCCTAATAAGACAGCCCGCTTTCTCCCTCCACTCTCTCTTTTCGTGTCCATTTCATCAGCTTCTAACCCCCTCCACCCTCTCATCTCCCCTCCAGGCAGGAGATGCCAACATAGTCTCAAGTGTCCACCTGATCCAAGAAGCTCACTCCTCACCAGCATCCCTCTCCAAACCATTGTCCAGTCCAATCCATGTCTGAAGAGATGGCTTTGGAAATGTTTCCTGTCCTGGGCCAACAGAAGGTCTGGGGGCCATGACCACCAGGGTCCTTCTAGTCTCAGTCAGACCATTAAGTCTAGTCTTATGAGAATTTGAGGTCTGCATCCCACTGCTCTCCTGCTCCCTCAGGGGTTCTCTGTTGTGTTCCCTGTCAGGGCAGTCATCTGTTGTAGCTGGGCACCGTCTCAGGATGATGTAGTCTCTGGTTCATGTGGCCCTTTCTGTCTCTTGGGCTCATAATCACCTTGTGTCCTTGATGTTCTTCATTCTCCTTTGATCCAGGTGGGTTGAGACCAATTGATGCATCTTAGATGACTGCTTGCTAGCGTTTAAGACCCCAGACACCACTCTTCAAAGTGGGATGCAGAATGTTTTCTTAATAGATTTTATTATGCCAATTGACTTAGATGTCCCCTGAAACCATGGTCCCCAGACCCCTGTCCCTACTACGCTTGCCTTTGAAGTAGTTTATTCAGAAAACTGCTTTTGGTTTAGTCCAATTGTGCTGACCTCCCCTGTATTGTGTGGTATATTTCCTATAGGTTGTTATATATAGATTGCTGGAAGTTAACTTTACAGCTGGGTCTTTAGGTAACAAAATACTCAAGGGCCTGTGACTGAATGTGAAGAGTAATTAATAAAGCCAGAGAGGGGGATGATGAGCGCTGGGACTCTGTGTCTCCTTGTTTTGGGGAGAGCATGAGAACTTCTTCATTTATGAGATGAACAGCTGTATCTTGGAAAGGGGTGTTATAGAAGTGCTTTGTTGTACGAGAGGTTGACTGTGTGTAGAAGGGTGCATGTGGAAGGTAAGTAGCCAAGGGGTTGTACTTCACCAGTATCAATTTATTGCCTCACCGATCCAAATTTGCCATCATTACCTGAAATGCGTAAATGAACCAGGGCTTTTTAAATATTTTCCTTTCCAAGCTTGTTTTTGTTGTATTGGGTACCATCAGTGGATTTTTGGCTCCAGCTAATGTTAAACTTTGTCAGTAGGGGGTGCTGGAGAGACACTGAAGGAGAAAGGAGGAAGCTGGGATTCTGGCTTGTTCCTTTTGGCAGGCTCCTGCAGTGTAGACTGCTTCTCTAGCACCCAGCTCCAGGATCATGGGTGGTTTTGTCAGCATCTGCAGTGCAGGCAGCTTCTTCTGTGCTCAGCTCCTGCTGTGTGGCCAGCCTCCCCATACCAGGGTTTTGCAGCAGCTGGTTCCCACAGTGCACAACAGCCAGCAGCACCCAGTGGCCAGCAGCTTCCCTGGCACCCTGTCAGCTTTCATAGCAGAGTGCCTCCAGGGAGACACCTCCCTGTGAACAGCTTTCCCCACTACCATAGAGGGTGGAGTTCTGTCAAGTTCTGATAGTGTGGCACCACAGGGACTTCTCTGCCACTTGGTGAGCTGGCCCTGCCCTCTCCAGCAGGGTCTGGATCTCAGCTCTGGGTGGGGGGAGATTTTCCTTAGGTGGTGTGATAGTTAAGGCTGTGTGTCAACTTGGCTGGGCCATGATTCTCAGTGGTTTGGCAGCTATGATGTAGTTTGGCAGTGGTATGTTGATGTGATCATTTCCATGGTGAGATTTAATGCCGTCACCTCCACAATGGGATCTGCTGTGAGTAGCCAATCAGTTAAAAGGGTGTTTCCTTGGGGATGTGGCCTGCATAGACTATAAGCGGACTTTCTGGCAAGGCTCTTTGGCTTTTGCTTGCTCTGGATCCTGCAGCTGACTCCTGTTCCTCTGACCTCCAGGTCTTGGGACCTGAGCTAGAAGCTGACCTGTGATCTTGCCTGCCGATCTTGGGATTCATCAGTCTTTGCAGCCTGTGATCAAGAGCCCTGCTGTCTGACCTGCTGATCTTGGTTTCGCTAGCCCCTGTGGCTATGTGAATCAGGAGAAGCCTCCAGCCTGACCCACGGACTGGGGACATTCCAGTCTCTACCACCACGTGAGCCATTTCCTTGCTATAAATCTGTCTATATGTATTTATATGCTTTACTGGGTTTGCTTGTCTAGAGAACCCAGCCTAAGACAGGTATTCTCTCTCAGCTCTAGGTAGTGGCTTCTCCTTATATATGCTATTCCTATATTCTTCACAGTTCTCTTTATTTCTTACTAATCAGCCCCCCATTACTCCAACCCCTTGTTATATAGTTAATAATTCTTTGTATTAAACCTTCCCTGTTCAAATTACTGTGTGGTTTCTGTCTCCTAATTGGACCATAAATCTATATAGATTGAGAATTGCTAACTCATTCCCCAGTGAGAACCATAGTGAGAAACAAATTTACTAACTAAACTACAATCTTTGTGTACAGTTCTTTTCATCTTTAGTCTTAAAAGTATCCAGTCAAAATATTATTTTCCAGAGTTACTTAGGTTGGTCTTTTCTTTCCCATCCAGTGTGGTTATATTATTCGTCTGTAGTATACTGAGATCAGTTATTGTTGGTATTCCATCATGGCTTCTCCTCTCATCCTGGTTGATTTGAATTACTTCTTTCTTTTGAAGGTACCTGAAACATTATCATGGTTCTAAGAGTCATAACAGAGCAATGGTATACTGCATAGTTTAAAATCAGGAATGGCATGCATCAGGACTGTATCCTTTTACCATACTTATTCAGTCTGTGGAAAACCTGGTGATGTAGTGGTTAAGTGCTATGGCTGCAAACCAAAAGGTTGGCAGTTCAAATCCACGAGGCGCTCCTTGGAAACTCTATGGGGCAGTTCTACTCCGTCCAGTAGTGTTGGTATGAGTCGGAATCGACTAAACGACAAAGGATTTCATTTGGTTTTTTTATTCAGTCTGTATGCTAAGCAAATAATCTGAGAAGCTGGACTACATGAAGAAGAACATCAGGATTGGAGAAAGACTCATTAACAGCCTTCGACATGCAGATGGCACAACCTTGTTTGCTGAAAATGAAGAGGACCTGAAGCACTTACTGATGAGATCAAAGACCACAGCCTTCAGTATGGATTACACCTCAACATAAAGAAAACAAAAATTCTCACAACTGGACAATAAGTAACATCATGATAAATGGAGAAAACACTGAAATTGTCAAGGATTTCATTTTACTTGAATCCACAATCAACACCCATAGGAGCAGCAGTCAGGAAATCAAACAATGCATTGCATTGAGCAAATCGGCAGCAAAAGACTTCTTTAAAATGTTAAAAAGCAAAGGTGTCACTTTAAGGACTAAGGTGCACCTGACCCAAGCCATGGTGTGTTCAATTGTCTCATGTGCATGTGAAAGCTGGACAATGAATAAGGAAGACTGAAGAACAATTGACACATTTGAATTAAGGTGTTGGCGGAGAATATTGAATATACCACGGGCTGCGAAAAGAACCAACAAGTCTGTCTTGGAAGAAGTACAGCCGGAATGCTACTTAGAAGCAAGGATGACAAGACTTTGTCTCATGTACTTTGTCAGGAGGGACCAGTCCCCAGAGAAGGACATCATGCTTGGTAAAGTAGAGGGTCAGCAAAAGAGAGGAAGACCCTCAAGGATATGATTCGACAGAGTGGCTGCAACAATGGGCTCAAACACAGGAAGGATTGTGAGGATGGTGCAGGACCGGGCAGCGTTTTGTTCTGTTGTACATAAGGTCGCTATGAGTCGGAACTGACTGGAAGGCATCTAACAACAAGAGTCACAGCTATCTATCTAAAAGGGTACACTCAGAGAAATGTTGTGCCCCTCCCTTACTGTTACTGCTCTGTTCCTACCCCCTTTTGTTTCCATCTCATTCTCACCCACCCACCCCCTACAAGTAGCCAATTTCTTTTAGTTTCTGGTTTATCATTCCTGTATTTCTTTTGTACAAATAAGCAGATACATGTATATTTTCTTATATCCCTTTCTTTAAACTATAGATATTCTTTTGGATTTTGTTAAAGCCATTCTTAACCCGTTGATATACGGGCACATAAAGATGAGTCTTGAGTCTTCCTGGGGCAAAGACTTAGATTCATAATATTCTTGTCCCCTCTTGATGTGGAGCCCAGGGTGAACCCATCCCAAAACTCAATAAAGGGAAATATTTGCTGGGCGTGGACCACTGAGAGTCATGCTGGAGGGTAAACAGGCCATTTCTACTAAGATAAAACATGTGAATAGCCTACCACCAACAATTCTAATTTTTGACATCAGCAGGAAAAATCCTATTTATGCACAGGTAGATGTGTACAAACATGACATTATTTTTAATAGAGAGAAAAAAAAAAAAAAACCAGAAACAACCTCCATGTCTAGCAATAGAAAGATGACTAAAAATACACTGAGGAATACCCAACCTGGCACACTTCACGTGCAGCAGGTTGCTTTGTTTTAACATGGCAGAGCAATGAGGAGTTTAGGAAAAGTGCAAGGTATGTTATTGAGTAGTGGGGGAAGCTAATTAGAGAATGATAAATATGGTATTACACTGTCTTACTTATTATAGTGCTGCTACAACAGAAATACCACAAGTGGGTGGCTTTAACAAACAAATTTATTTTCTCACAGTTTAGGGGCTAGAGGAGCCCTGGTGGCACAGTGGTTAGGCATTCAGCTGCTAATCAAAATGTTGGCAGTTCGAATTTACCAGTCCCTCCTTGGAAACCCTATGGGGCAGTTCTACTCTGTCCTATAGGGTCACTATGAGTCGGAATTGACTTGACGGCAACGGTTTTGGTCTTTTTAGTTTTAGGAGGCTAGAAGTCCAAATTCAGGACGTTGGTTCTGGGGGAAGGTCCTTGTCTCTTGAACTTCTATTCCTTGGCTCCTTGGCGATCTTCAAGTGGCGTGGCATCTATCTTCCACCATCTCCGCTTGTTCACTTGCTTGTTTAATCTCTTTTATACCTCAAAAGGGATTGATTTAAGACAAACCCTGCATTAATACTGTCTCATTAACATTATAAGGAAAACCCAAATGGGATTATAACCACAGATATCCCATCCCACTGTTGTTGAGTCAATTCAGACTCATAGTGACTCTGTAGGACACAGTAGAACTGCTCCAAAGGGTTTTCAAGGAGCGGCTGGTGGATTTGAACTGTTGATCTTTTGGTTAGCAGCCATAGGTCTCATCTACTGTGCCACCAGGGCTCCACAACACGTATATATATATATAAAAAAAAAACCGGTTGCCATCGAGTTGATTCTGACTCATAGCAACCCTATAAGACAGAGTAGAACTGCATCACAGAGTTTCCAAGGAGTGCCTGGTAGATTCGAACTGCCAAGCTTTTGATTAGCAGTTATAGCGCTTAACCACTACATCACCAGGGTACAGGGGTTAGAATTTACAACACATATTTTTGGAGGACACAATTTAATCTATAACAAACACCATTTATGAAAACTCAACAAATAAAAAACTATGAAACAATACCATATATTTCCTGTGGGTACATACATATACGTACAAAAATTCATAAGAAAGGATCTGGAAGCATGCATATCAAACTGAGAAAAGTGGTTACATTTGGGGAGAAGACTGGGGACTGTGGGGGGAAGATTTCAGAAGGAACTTTTATGTGTTGTATTTCCACGTTCTTAATGTTAACGTGTGTATTATTAGCTTCCTAGGGCTGTGGCTTAAAACAACAGAAATTCATTATCTCACAGTTTGGAGGTCAGAAGTCTGAAAACAAGGTGACAGCAAAGTTGGTTCTTTCCGGAGGGCTCTGGGGAGGAAGTCTGTTCCATGCCTCTCTCCTAGCTTCTGGTGAGTTCCTGCATTCCTTGTCATTCCTTGAATTGTAAAGCTATCATTCCAATCTCTGCCTGGGTTGTAGTGTGGCGTTCTTCCCTGGGTGCCTCTGTGGCTCTGTGCTTCTTCTCTTGTTATAAGGGCTCCAGTCATACTGGATTAGGGCCCATCCTACTCTGGCGTGACCTCATGTTAACTAATTATATCCGCAAAGACTCTATTTCAAGTCACAGATACCAGGGGTTAGGGCTTCAACATGTCTTCTGGGGCGACACAGTTCAACCCATAACAATGCGTTTAGGTATTATTTGTATAATTAAAAAGAAACAAAAAAAAAGTTGACTATATTAACTAGATCTCAAACTCCTTGAAAAAGGGACCACCACCTATTGTGAAAACAAATGGACACGCTTACCCAGTGCTTGCCCTTCCTACAGCAAATCAGGGAAAATGACAAGGAGTACTCCCCCTAAAATGTGAGAATCCTTTTATAAAAGTTGCCTGCCAGTAGCGCTTGCTGTCTGCTAATGAAACCCAGTACTCTAAGTTAGACAAGAATCTGGAATCTAGATTTACACCATATATCCACCACTTAGATTCCTCAGTTAGCATCTGACTGCTCCTGCTTTATCACATGAGCTCAGTGAAATGTGAAACCCTACTTCTTGCAATGTGCACTGTCTGCTTGGATTCTGTTCTTTGCTGAGCTATAGGATATGTGACCTGAGGGGAAAAGCTGGTGGCTAAGAACCTTTGCTTTCTGTTTCAGTCATTTGATGATTGAGGTGGGAAAGGAAACAGCAGTCCTATACTGAGATTATTAAATACACTACCAAAGATAAAGATTATATAAAACGTCTTCAAGTCTGTATTTAAATTATTTTTCCCCTGGAGGAAAATGGGGGAAAAAACCTCAAAATCTAGGTACTTTGTCCTATTACATCAAAAAAAAAAAAAAGAAAAAAAAAGATCAAGACGATAATGAGCCAGAAAGCGACTAAGCCACTAATCAAAGACACAGACACAAAATACAATTAGCGTTTTGGGCAAGCTGCTCTGAGGATTCTTAGCTAATCCTGAGACATCCAGAGGCCTCACAGGGGGGAAGCCCCACCCCAGCCAAAGTAGGGCAGTTCCTGCTGCTGCTCTCTGGGTGTGTGTGTGTGTGCGTGTGTGTCGCTAGGGTTAAGACCATGCAAAGTAAACAACGGAACTTTGCCCAGGCATCACAGTCTCTTCTGGGAGGAAATTACTATACCCTCTTTTTAGCTCCTCTGTTTGGAGTATATTTTCTAGTATTTTAATTTTTAAATCCCCTAGTTGCTCTCTTGCCTTTTAGGAAAATCACTTGTGTTTCCTAATCTTCTAGACTCAAAGCTATACCTGTTGAAAGTCTTTGAGGCAATGTGCACAAGAAGCAAAGAAACCCTGCTGGCTGAGATTCAGCTTCCTCACATCAGATGCAGGTCATTTACAGACCTGGAATTGTGGTACTTTTTTACAGTTAGAAAAGCACGTTATCAACTGGCATGTGTAGTGTGAGTCTACATAGTAAGCAAAACGTGCGTGTACTCATGTAGAGAATGTCTGGACAGACAGCAGTATCTCAGGGTGGTTCATTTCTTCTTTATACTCTTTAATACTTTTCTATAAGGAAACGCTGGTGGTGTAGTGGTTAAGAGCTTCAGCTGCTAACCAAAAGGCTGGCAGTTCAAATCCACCAGCCGCTCCTTGGAAACCATATGGGGCAGTTCTACTCTGTCCTATGGGGTTGACTCAACAGAAATAGGTATTGTTTAAATTTTATGTATCAAGAATGTATTATTTTCATAATAAAAAGTATTTTCATTTTGAAATAACAAGTAAGAGGAGGGGGAGGGAACAAAATTACTGGAACAGAAGAAAACAAGAACAGGAACAATAGGGTGAGCCAGGACTGAGGTTAGCATTCAAAATCCTCACAGTCTCAACTGCCCTCCGACTCCACATCCATCCTCCCTCCTGGCCGCCCTCCCCTCCAGCGTGGGCCCTTGCAGAAGGCTCAGGTCTCTCCTGCCTCCCTTTGTGCCCTCCAAAAACCCATTCTCTACAGTACAGCCAGAGTGGTTTTCTTAAAATGCAAATATGGTGATGTCAACCCCGCCAACACTTAAAATCTGCAGTGACTTCCAGTTTTGCATAGATCAAAACCTGGTCTCCTTGCCTCAGTCCCCAAGGCCTGCCTGCTCTGGCCCCTGCTCCCTGGTCTTCTGCCCCCTTTTCCCTCTGCTCACTTTGCTGATAGATCCTGGCATCCTTTCCTGCCTCAGGGTCTTTGCACTTACTGTTTTCTCTGCTCAGAGAAGCTCTTCCTCTGTTCCTCAGGATCCCTGTGGGCAGGGCCCAGAAATCTGCATTTTAAATAAGTACTGCACGTGACTCTCATGCACACCCGTTTTTGAAATTCCCTGCTCTAGAGGTTTAAGGGGCAGGGAGTTAAAGTACAAACTTCTGACAGATACCTGGAATACGTTATCCTTTCTCAACCCATCAGGAGGCAGCGTGTACCCTCTGGGCTGAGATGTTCCCCAAGAAGGACCTGGGTGTGTCTGGCTCACATAGAAGGAATGGGGTTTTGGGGTCCCAAAGTTCTGCCATCAAAGGCAATGATGGCCAAAATTTTTCCAGGAAAATTTTTAGTAATGATCATTGTTTATTCATCTACTACCAAGTTAAACATAAAATATACACAACAGATATCAGTCCACCCCTAAGGTGGGGTTTGAGGACTTAGCAGGGTAGACTTTTGAAGCAGTTGTATACATATGCCTGTCTCAGTCATTTTACTAGTGTGCCTTGTAGGAAAAGTAGATGATCTGGGTCACAGGCCCCCTTGGTAGGTACTGAAAACACTAATCAAACGCTCTCTCAGGGTATAGGTAAGGGCACTGCACAGGTTTAGAAGGGAAGACACCTCCAGGACACAGGCCCAGGCCTGCCCACAGGAGGACAGCTGTGGAGCTTGCTGTGGGCAAAGTGGTTAGGGTAGTTTTTTTTTTTTTTTTTTTTAAATCGTTTTTGAAGAATTTACCTATTCCTACCTGATGGGTGTAAACAGAATCAGAGCTTTACAAGGAGACTATGACAAGGTGAAGCAGCAAGGGTCACTATTTTTCTGGCCTGTCCTCTCTGCAGAGAATGTCTGGAAGGACAGTAGCATCTGTGGTGGTGATTTATTGGTGCTTCTTGTCTCTGTGCTTCCTTTTAGGAACGCCTACCTCACTCCCTGTGGCTCTGGGCCCACTAGTCAAGATGGCCCGTCTCCCCAACCCTAGGAGTGGGCTTATATCCTGAGCTGGGCTGCTCAGAGTCCTTCCTGGGACCTCCCTGTAAGCTGTCTTTCCACTGGCCTTGCTAAAGTGGCTGAAGATGAGCCTTGCTCTGTCCAATGCCATCATGCCCACCAAGCAGAGAGTGCCCAAGAGACTGAGAGAGAGAGTGAAAGGGAGAGCCCTGATGACGTCATTTGAGCCTCTAGATCCAGATGGACCTAAAGCTAAATCCATGATAAGAGCTAATAACTCCCCTTATTGCTTCCATTATCTTGAGCTCAGAAAGAGGCCTGACTAATGCACAGGACTCAGGCTGTTTCTTTCGTTACTGTTCCAAGTCTCCAAATTAGAAATGTGTTGTTGGTAGAAAATCATCTTTGCAACATAATAGTGAGTCCGAGCTTGGGATGAAGATGGACAACATTGCATTCCTCTGCCGTGTGGGGCTTCTACAAACACCGGGCCAGGCACAGCCCTACCAGTCACAGTTCTGGGAAGCTGCCCTCGTGCACGGGAGCATTGTGATCTCTGACCACCAAGCATTCTTCTCTCACATATCCGGAGTCCACGCTGCTACCGCCAATTCCAACCCAACACTACAGGGTTCACTCTAGTCTTCCTCCTTTCCAAACGTGCAACCCCCTTCCCCAACACTGAGAAACCTGGCTTCTGTTATCCTCAACATAGTTTTCACTTGCTCCACCCTATAATACCCAGAAAATTGTTTCAGCATTGCTAATCCGTATCATTACAAAAAACAAGCATGCTCACTACTGTTCAATACTTGTTTACAGTTCTTGATCTTCAGTCTGAGGGCACAGAGTTGACATACTGTGTGCAACAGTCACATGGGTTGGTTCTCCTCTGACCTCTGCTCTACTTCAGTGTGTAGAGTCAACCTTAATGATGTGGATGGAGTAAAGCTTTCATGACTTGCATTTGCTAATGTGGCACGACTCAAAGTGAGAAGAAACAGCTGCAAACATCCATTAATAATTGGAATGTGGAACGTATGAAGTATGAATCTAGCAAAATTGAAGCTGTCAAAAATGAAATAGAACACATAAAGATATTTCATTTTACTTGGATCCAGAATCAACACTCATGGAAGCAACAGTCAAGAAATCAACTCATTGTGTTGGGCAAATCAGCTGCAAAAGACCTCCTTAAAGTGTTAAAAAGCAAAGATGTCATCTTGAGGACTAAGGTGCGCCTGACCCAAGCCATGGTGCTTTCAATTGCATCACGTGCATGTGAAAGCTGGACGATGAACAAGGAAGACTGAAGAAGAATCGATACCTTTGAATTATGGTATTGGCAAAGAATAATGAATATACCATAGACTGCCAGAAGAACTAACAAATTTGTGTTGGAAGAAGTACAGCCAGAGTGCTCATTAGAAACGTTGATGGCAAGACTTTGTCTCCCGTACTTTGGACATGTTATCAGAAGGGACCAGTCCCTGGAAGAGGACATCACACTTGGTAGAGTGGAGGGTGAGTGAAAAAGAGGAAGACCCTCAACAAGATGGACTGGCACAGTAGCTGCAACAATGGGCTCAAGCACAGCAATGTTGTGAGGGTGGCACAGGACCAGGTAGTGTTTCGTTCTGTTCTGGGTCACTATGAGTCAGAACTGACTTGACTGCATGTAACAACAACAACATACCTATTAGGGAGCCCTGGTGGCAGAGTGGTTAAGAGCTCAGCTGCTAACCAAAAGGTCATCAGTTCAAATCCACCAGCTGCTCCTTGGAAACCCTACGAGGTAGTTCTACTCTGTCTTATAGAGTCAATATGAGTCAGAATCAACTTGACAGCAACAGGTGTGTGTGTATATGTATGCCTATTATATCTAACACATACAATAATCATTTTTGGATCATATTTAATTTTGCAGAAAGTTTCTACCTGTTAAAATAGTTATAACAATTTTCTCTAATGTCCACCTCCTAGTATGGTGATTTTCAAATGTTTTTACACATTGGAATTCTATTTGAAAGCTAGAGCAAAGTGGGGAAACCATGTAGCAATTAAAGAAGTGTAGACCATGAGCAAAATCTGTTAGCATGGGCATTGTTATTACTTGCAGGGATTATTATTACTTGTAAAACTATTATTTGCAAGGATTACACTTGCCAATTGCTAAGAATTTTTTTTTTCTCATGACACCATCAGAGGTAAAAGAAGTAAAAGCAGGTAAGTAAAGCCCCCGCCTGAGTGTGTAAGGTACAGGGCTAATCATATCCAGTTCTTGCATATTTAGGAATTTTCAAATGTCCCTAAGCTTGTGGTCACTTCTAATTCACTGTTCCCTCTTTTCCCTGCATACTTAGTTTGCAAAACCTGCCAAATTTTTCTTCCAACTTTCCATAATCCCCATCCTTCCTTTCTTTTTGACTGATTTCAATCACTCCTCACTGCATCCTGCCTCTATCTCCCTACACCATGCGGTAACCCTTGCTTAAGAACTATCTGTTGCTCCCTATTTTCTACCATATCAAATTTTAATCCCTTGGCCTTTTTCCATGCTGTTTTATGAAGCATTTGGACCCACCCTCAGCACCAACTACGTAATTTGTGGGTTCCAGTGAAAAATGAAAAGGCAGGGCCCCTTGTTATAAAATTATTAATAATTTCAAGATGGCAGCAGCAGAGCATCCAACCAAGCATGGTGCTCTTCTGAGCACAGGGCCCTGTGTAATTGCACAAGCTGCATGCCCCTTAGCCGGCGGTGCCACCCAACACCCACTACCCTTGGGAGGTCTCTGTTCTTGCAGTTCAGCTTCTGAGCTTTCTCACATGTTGTTCCTTCACCTGGAATGCCCTTCCACCGACACTCTGCACCTGCCTAAATTAAGCCTTAACCGTTTCCCAGGCCCATCCATGTAGAGCTAACAAGTTGAGTTGGCCCGTATGCATCTCTGTGACCCCTTCCTCCTGCAGCCTGCAGCAGTCCTGACAATCTATACACATTAATTTAGTCCTTAATTACATATTTCCCTGTATTATTTTCTACCTGTTTCATTACGCATTCAACAACCATCTGTTGTGGGCTGACTATCTGCCATAACTGTGCTAGGCAATGGAGTACAAAAACAAACAAAAAAACAAACCAAACCGGTTGCTGTCGAGTCGATTCCAACTCATAGAGACCCTGTAGAACAGAGTAGAACTGTCCCATAGGGTTTCCAAGGACTGCCTGGTGGATATGAACTGTGGATCTTTTGGTTAACAGCTGTAGCTCTTAACCACTATGCCACCAGGGTTTCTGAGGCAATGGAGTATAGTAAGTCCCAAAACAGCAGGGACCTTGTTTGACTTGTTCACCATTCCATGTCCAGAGCCTTGCATAGTGACTGGCTCAGAGCAGACCCTGAATAAATATTTGTTGACTAACGGAATGCAGATAGAGACACTTACGCAGCATTTGTGTTTTAGCCTTTTCTCTCCACCCTGTGGTGAGCTCCTACAGACAAAGAACTGTTGTCATTTTTTCTACAGCTCTTGGTTGGGGGCTCACTATGTGCCCAGCACTGTTCCAGGCATGAAAACACTGTTCGAGACAACTTTGTTTAATTCTATATTTCCTAGCACATTATCTCTAGCATATTATTGTAATAAGAGCTAACATTTACTGTTTTCTATGTTCCAGGCACTAGTTTATATCTTTCACAACCTCATTTAACTCCCCCAACAACTCTGTGAAGTAGAGTTTTCCCATTTACAGATGAGAATACTGAGGCTCAGAGAGGTTGAGTAACTGGCCCAAAGTCAAACAGCTACTGAGATTTAGATGGGTTTTGAAACCAAGTGACAAAACTCTAGCCCAAGCTCTGGACCACATTGCTAGGCCGCCTCCAGTGAGGACTTTTTGACTGAACTGGAGAAATCAAAGAATAGCACTGTATGACTCAACACAAATGCATAAATATTCAGCAAATCAGGATTATGCCATATAAAAATGACACATTGTTATAGTCCAATGGAATAGAATTGAGAGTGCAGAAATAAACCCCTACAGCTATCAACTGATTTTCAAAGAGGGTGGTAAATCCATTCAATGGGGAAAGAATAGTCTCTGAATGAATAATTTCTTTTATAAGTATCAGCACAAAGCCAGTTCCTATGAGGCGGAGGTTAAAGATGTACCAAATGTACAACTTTTCCAAACTGCTGTACCACTCCATCATCTCTAACATCAACTACTACCCCTCCTCTGAGTATTCCCTCCCATCTTTGGGTTCTATAATTCGTTGCAATGTCTCACAGAACTCATGAACTGCATCAAGAAATGGCTCACATGGTTGTGGAGGCTGAGAAGTCCCAAATCTGTGGGTCAGGCATAGGCTTCTCCTGACCCACATGGCTGCATGGGCTGGTGAACCCAAATCAGCAGTTCAGACCACAGGCTGCTGGCTCACAAGGCTGCTGAAGCTGGTGAATCAGGTCAGATGATAGGCTGCTGGCCCAGGGGGCTGTGGAGGCCAGTGAATCCCAAAATTGGCAGGTCAGATGGAAGGCCTCCAGCTCAAGAGGTCAAAACCAGAGGTTAGATAATCATCAACCAGAAGTAGGATCCAGATGCAGAGAGAGAGTCCGGCCAGAGTATCCACACATATACCTTAGATATAGGCCACACCCCAGGAAAGGGTGTAACTTTAGGAGGGTTAAGACTTGAGTCATGCCGTCCTGCAAAGCTTGGACCCAAGGCACACCCCACACCAATCCTGGCTCATCAAGACGTAGAGGTCAGGATTCACAATACATAAAATGGAGACCCACACAATACTGGGAATCATAGCTTAGCCAAGCTGACATATCACCACAACACTCACAGGATCCATATAACTTTATTTGCATAGTCCCAGCCAATCACTGTGTGTGAGTCACAAAGACCATGGATAGAAGGGCCACATGAAGTAACTCATCGCACCACGGTCTGTTTCCTAAATGGTGCTGGGATAAATGAACTTCCACATGCAAAAAGAATGGAGCTGAATCCACACTTCACACCACATGCAAAAATTCACTCCAACGAGATCAAAGACCTAAATGTGAGAACTAAAAGCATACAACTCTTAGAAGAAAACCTAAGTGTAACACTTTGGGACCTAGTTTTTAAAAATAGATCTTAGACATGACACCAAAAGCACAAGCAACAAAACACAAAATAAATTGGACTTTGCCAAAATTTAAAATTTTTGTGCATTAAAGGACTTTATGAGAAATGGACTCTGAGAAAAAACTTGGGAACCATATATCTGATCAAGTTTTAATATCCAGGATATACATAAGAATTTCTACAAGTCAACAACAAAAAGACAAACAACCCAATCAAAAAATGGTCAAATGACATGACTAGGCACTTCACTAAAGAAGATATACAAATGGCCAATCAGCACATGAAAAGATGCTCAACACCGTGAGTCATTAAAAGCCAAAACCAAACACGTTGCCGTTGAGTTGATTCCGACTCATAGTGACCCTATAGAACAGAGTAGAACTGTCCCATAGGGTTTCCAAGGAGCAGCTGGTGGATTCGAACTGCTAACCTTCTGGTTAGCAGCCATAGCTCTTAACCACTGCACCACCAGGGCTCCAGAAGATGCAAATCAAAACCACACTTAGCTATCACTTCACCCCCCCCCAGGATGGCTATGATCAAAAAAAGGGAAACAACAAGTGTTTTCGAGAATGTGGAGAAATTGGAATCTTCATCCTTTGCTGGTGAGAATGCAAAATGGAAAACAGTCTGATGGTTCCTCAAAAAAGTTAAACTTTTAACTACCATATGATCCAGCAATGCCAATCCTAGGTATATACACAGAAAGAACTGAAAGCAGAAATGCAAATAGAAGCTTGTACACCAATGTGCACTGTATCACCATTCTCAACAGCCAAAAGGTAGAAACAGCCTTAATGTTCACCAACAGATGAATGGATAAACAAAATGCGGTGCATACATACAATGGAATATTATTCAGCCATAAAGATAAATGAATAAAACAATAAAGAAAAAAAAAAAAAGACACGTTATGCTTTCTCTTGACCAACATCAGACGTAATAGGTGAATGGTTCTTTGCAAGCTTATAATGTGCTAAGTAGAACATAAAATATGTCATATATTTCACTGAAATTATCCTGTCATAACAAGTAATTACACAAGATGGGCCCCTAAGCCATCCTAGGAGGCCTAGAGGAAGAGACCAGAGGCTAAGTTCCTAAGTTCCTAAACACTGGAAATTCTATACTTGACCAAAGGTGAGCAATACATTTTTTAGTCTGGAGGTTTAGCAATGCTTGTTGACACCAACAGGCTTGCCAAGGCATAGCAGGAAAAAAGGAAAAGGGTGAGAATAATAAAGCAAGAAAAAAGAAAATGGGAAGGGGTGAGCTGCCTCAGCTGCTATGGGCTGGTGCCCCAGCAGGGCCTAACACAGTCAAAATGGGCATTATATTTAACCACAGTCACATGGAAGTTTTATTAGTTCAGGGTTTATTTGTATGGGGCTCAGTGAAATGGAGCTAGCCAGTCACTGTAATAGTGTGATTTGGGTTTTTCATTATTAAGTAAAGAGACTTGCACACAGCTCCTTTCCTCCAGAGGTCAGCACCATGCCCAGCCTGATGCTGTGTGCCTGTTTGGTAATGGGAGATTTATGCCATTTGTATGATGAGTGATAAGATGCAGGGGGTGAAATCAGCTATTAACACTGATTAACTCAAAAGCTGACCACCAACACGCATGGCCATTGTTTCCACCAGCATTCTTTAGTGACGGGGCTTTGTCTGGCTGGCTTCACAAGAGACAAATGCCATTACAGGAGACCAAATAACCTTATTTAGGCAATTGTCAGATAATAGAGACGCTCCAGGTATTAGCCGACTGCATTAGTTTGATTTGTTACTACTGTTCACCTTGTCCTGGGCATTAATGGAGACAAAGGCCTGGAATTACCAGGACCAGAGATAAGCTGTGGATTAGGGTCTGACCGTTTGGAGGGAAAGAAAATTCTATCTTGGGTTTTCATTTCCATCTTGCTTCATTTTTTCCTCAAAGTCCAGTTTTTTTTCCATGAATGTCATTATATTCTCTCCAAATTGTTAGCAATCACAATACCAAAAAAGTTACGAATTCATTATTTCTTTTAACAAGCTCAGCATTTACCTTTCAGATTTTTAAAATCACCTTAGGGAAATATGCTAGTAATCTTGTTATCTTGCTTCTTGTATATCATATATTATTAACTTGCTTTGCAAAATTGTAATAGAATATTCTGTTTTTAGTATCCGAAAAGTATGAACAAATCCTTTACCCTTTGCCGTCGAGTTGATTCCAACTCATAGTGACCCTACAGGACAGAGCAGAACTGCCCTGTAGGGTTTCCAAGGAGCAGCTGGCTGGTGGGTTCCAACTGCCAACCATTTGGTTAGCAGCCGAGCTCTTAACCACTCCATATGTATATTACATTCATAGTTATTACTCTAATATTATTTTAATTTTTGACCTCTAAATGTTTCAGTTATAAATATATTATTTATATTATAAATTATTTCAGTTATAAATACATAGCCTCATTTATAAATGCTACTTATTTCTATTATAAAAAAGATTTCAGGACGGCATATATCAAAGATATATAAAATCACCATTGGGAATACCAAGGTAATGATACTCTGGAGTTACTATCTCTCTCTCCTCACCAGGCTTTGCCTAGGTATGAACTGCTTTTTAATTAAAAAATAAATAAAAGGTACATTATTAATTATAATACTTATAGTGTTGTTACTTTTTTTCCCCCTTTGATTCTATAAAACACACTCTGCACATTCCTCAGGGATTTGGGGGTTAGGTTGTTTGATTCCTGATAAATTCTGATAAAACTAGGATTTACTCTTTAAAAATCTCAATTTGTGAAAAGTACTACTTCAAAAAAGCTTAAATATTAATATTATGAAATAGTTTCTTGTTATTCACAAGACCTGAAATCTTTTTCTAAACTAAACATACATCAAGACATTGGAAGATGCAGGACAGAACGTCAAATGGGATCCTATTCCTGAAAATAAAACAGCAAATATATGGGGGTGTGTATACATATCTTTCTCCCAAGGGGCTGGTGGTGGGCTCCAAGCACCACCCTTTCAGTTAGCAGCTGAGCTCCTAACCACTGCGCCACCAGGGCTCCTCTGTACGTGTTTATAAATACTCAAAAAGATCTTGAAAAATGGTCATGATTACCTCAGAAGGATGAGATTGGAGGGAGATTTTAGTATTCTTCTATTCTGCTGGAATTGTTCATACTTTTTTAAACTTTACTTTTGGGAAGAAAATAAAAGGCTATTTGAAAACGACGTGAGTGACATTTTCCACCCCCCATCCTCCTAAGGAAACCCTGGAGGTGCAATGGTTAAGAGTTCCACTGCCAACCAAAAGGTCAGCAGTTGGAATCCACCAGGCGCTCCTTGGAAACCCTATGGGGCAGTTCTCCTCTGTCCTGTAGGGTCACTGTGAGCCGTAATCAACTCCACTGCACTGGGTTATACTCCTGAAGCCTATTCCTGGGGACTTCCAGTTTCACAGAAGCAAAATGGAGAGCAAAGAAAACTCCTGGTGGATAGGTTTTGACTAATTTATTTCACAGGAAGATCAGAGACATTAAATGTTTTCTATGAAAATCTTTATTGTCAGACTCTGCCATTTTTTCCAATATAAAAAGCCGCTTTTATTAATACAAAATTTAATGTCTCTGCTCTTCCTGTTACTACCCTGCTACCCTACTTTTCCTCATTTTCCTCCTCCATCTCAGCAAATCCAAAACCAACCAAACTCGTTGCTGTTGAGTCGATTCCAACTCATAGTGACCCTATAAGGATAAGGGAAAACTGCCCTGTAGGGTTTCCAAGGCTGTAATCCTTAGGCAAGCAGACTACCACATCCTTCTCTCTAGGAGCAGCTGGTGGGTTCCAACCAGCAACCTCTTGGTTAGCAGCCCAACACTTAACCCCTGCATTACCAGGGTGCCTATCTCAGCAATAGTGGAACAAAATAAGAGCAGGTTATGGTTGACCAATTGTTGAGACACAGAGCTCTCTCCCAAATGTCACTCAGTAAATGATTTTTAAAATCTCTAAAATCTGAGTCAAGCTGCTTTTCCTCAAGTTATGTGCTTCCTCCCTCCAAGCTTTCTTGCTTTAAAAAGAAAAACCTACAAAAAATAAATAAGTAAGAACCTTCCACTCAGGTCATCACTGGGAGAGAAAGGAAGGACAAAGAAATAGGAAAAAAAAGAAAAAGAAAGCAAGGTACAATTCAGTTCTCAAGAATGAAGTTGAAATACTGCTGCCAGTAGACAAAGCCCTCTCAAGCTAACATTGCACAAGGAGACCCACTTAGGCCTTCAGTCAACTAGAAAACAATGCCCAGATGTCCAGTGGAGAGGACTCCTGTCTTGTCATGCATCTGGTCCTATTCCCATATTTAATTGGCGGATGCAATCGGAAATGGCAAATGCCAAGCAAACACACTATTTTTGTTTCACAGAAAGTGCCCTGATTATTTCCAGTGACTATGCTGGAGCACATACAAAAGGCAGGTCGCTTATCCTACCTTTTCAGCCAAGGTAATACTTGTAACAAAATACACAGTTGGTTGCAAATCATTAAATTGAAAATAGATGCAAGCCAGATGATGATCACCACTTTAATGAATGAAAGTGCAACATTAAACGTACTAAAAAAAATAAAAAATTTGCATTTATTTGCATCTTAATTATTTTTACGTAATGTCATACCGATGGTATGAATATGACAGCTGATGTTTTTATATGTGCATTTTGACATACTTGCTTTGCTTTTTTAAAAAAAAAAAACTTGAAACTGGCAGAGGCTTTGTTTTGATATATGGTAAGGCATTCTCACTGCTTTATGTTACAAATCAAGAGAAACCCAAGATTCATGAATAAATCATATTCTGTAATATATTTAAGCATAAACATGTTTCAAATGTTCCTGGAAACAAACAAATTGAAACAAATGACACCTTTGTGCTATTCTTCAGATATAGTTTATAAATGGAATCCAACTTGTGAAGTCACTTAGTCATGAGTTTACTGATTTTAGTAAACTAATTTAAAAGATTAAATTTGCTTGCTTAAAAAAATAGATGGCTTTTTCTGAAAATGTTTATTAAAATAGACAGGAAATGCCTTTATCTTAACTAAAAGTGCCCAAATATAATATGGACCATGTTATAATAGTAATTATTCATAACATATTTTTTAAAAATGACAATATTCAGATTAAATACAGAAAAGAAACATATTTTTAACGCTTGGTATTTCCATTGATTCTCGATGTTCTGCAACTGGAAGATAATTTCACAGATTTAGTTTCTATCTGTTCCAGGAGATTTGTGCTGAAATTTTTTTTCGCCATTAAAAACTGTGATTCTCTATGGGTCCTTTTCAGCTTTGCACGCCGATTTTGGAACCAGATCTAAAATTAAGGAAAAATAAAATAGGTCTCAGAAACATTTTATTATTCTTTACATTTCAACCATCACGAGTAATAACTAAATTTTAAAATTACCTGGATTCTGTCTTCCTCTAGGCTCAACTTTCGAGCTAAGTCTTCTCTGATATCAATGCCAGGATAGCAGTTTACTCTAAAGACATTTTCCAACACTTCAATCTAGGAATAAGGAAACAATTCTTTAAGATGTTGATATTTGGTATGTCACCATAAAATGGGCTTTAACTTGTATAACAAGATATTTGCATTAAAATCCTTGGCAATTAATCTGTATGCCTTCTTTTTATATATACATATCTTTCTATAAACTGTTAAAAAATGATAATCTACTCTTTCATTAAAAAGGCTTCTAAACTGAGATCCCCAAGTGAATGGGCTTTTTGCTCAACAGGGTGTCAGTTAAAACCTTTCACTGGTTGAAAGGACTTCTCACCTGGTTTTGAGTAAAAGCAGTTCTTGGTCTTCGGCCTCTGTACCAACTCAATTCTCTTTTCAAAGACAGTCCTTCCGATGGTGAAAAGGAGTTTTCATATCTCAAAATTCTTTCTTCTGGCATTGGGTGATACACAGAACAAGGGAAGGAGGTCCCACTGGGAAGTTTGGGGACCTGCAGACAACGCTGATGATCATCTTTCCCTAAACACAGAAGAATAAACCCCATCTTAGAAGTCTAAATCTATACTCCATGAAGCTCTAAGAGAAGTAGTCTCAGGAACTTATCTTTAATTTTCCCAGTGGAATTCTTCTGGGCTTTATAAAAGACCTGGCTCCCTCATCAACCAAAATCCAAAAACAAACAAAAAATGAAGCGAAAATGAAGATCTTGCCTTGGTGAGAGAGAACATTTTGGTCTCTGAATGCCATTTACTTTTCAGTAAACACAGATTTAGACTATATGATGTAACTGCAGGTTCTTGGTTTTTTTTTTTTTTTAAGTGAGTGAACTTTACACCTACTTGAATCTAAGGCTGATATTCTTTTTATTTCCCAGAGGACTTGTTCATTGGCAGCATTAGCAATCCTAGATGTTTCAGCCATATAACTGGATAAAAGCACAGTCTCTCCCTAACTCTGTGTAGTATGAAATAAAGAACAAATCAAACACTGCAAATGAAATGACTAAGAGTTTGAAAATTAAGTTGTGGCATACCTGAGGAGCTGCAGGTGTCTGCCCAGGGCCTGTGAGGTTTCACTGATGGAACACTGTCTTTCTTCTGGTCCAGTCCCAAAATGCTCTCAATCGAAAAGGAGCAAGGTGGGGGTTTGCCTTCGCCGAGCTGAGCATCCTCCTGAAGGCTGGGAGACATCCTCGCAAGGGCTGCACAGAGAGCAGGCTGGAGCCTCTCCCGCCTCTCTGCTGCCTCTGCCCCACGTGTACAGGGCTGGACCTTCCTGCAGTTCACCTTATAGCTCCTCTGACGAGGAGGGTGGATTCAGCACGTCACTAATTAAAATCCTGTCTTAGAAAGTTTTAGCATGTCAATGAACACTCTCCCACCCAGCGCTGGAGGAGTTAATTGTTTATTTGTTTGCAAGTAATTAGCAACTAATGGCTACACCAGGGGGCCACCTACAGGGACAAAAAGTGTTCTCTCTCCTAAGCAGAAGAAAAAAAAAAAAAAAGCAGAAGAGAGATTTAACTTTCTCAAAAGAAGTCATGCACAAACATAGCACTCCTCTTTTATTTGAAATCATTAATGTATAAAATCGTGCTTTTTATTCTGAAGTCTATGCTTTCATGGACCCCAGTTACCTAAACATACAGACCAGATAGGAGAGCAGTCAAGTAACAAATAATCTAATTTAAGTGAATTTTCTTCCAAGGAAATTGGAAAAAATAATAATCTCTTAATGCTATTATAGCAATTCTGATGAAAATGCCTGTTTTTCATATGCATATGAACAGTGAATGTTGTCAATGAAAACACAATAGTATTTGGAGTTCAGCATACTGGAAAAGGTTGGCAAGGTTATTACAATTGAGTGTAATTGTCTTCCAAGTGCCTGGAATAATTCATAGGAACAGTTGTACCAAGTATTTTAAGTAACTAATTCCCTTCTTTCATTTTTTTTTCTAAATGAGAGAGATACAAGTTTATATGAAGATTCATATGTAAACACCTCCAAGCAATTTAAAAGCATGCCTATTAAAACTACACAGAACCACAGCTGTTTCAAAGAAAAAGACATATTTTACAGCAATTTTTTAAAGAAAAAAATTCTCTTTGTTGGTCTCTTGAGGGACTAGGGGTTTTTCACCAAGACAATGATGTTTGTGACAAATAACCAAGGACAGAATATTTTAATTTCACAATCCTAATAAAACCTGAAATTAAAACAGAAGTATACCCACTGAATGGGAAGATTTTAAAGTAGTTGCTTCCCCCCAAAAGTGTGATACTCCTAGTTCTTATACTCTGCTACTTGTCTTCTTCTAGTATCTTCTCAAGGATAAGTTTCAGTGCTCAGCTTTACTCAGCATTTAAACAACTACCAGCCTTTTTTCTAGGGAAAAGTAGTCTCCACTTATAAAGGAAATAGCTTCCATAGGATGGAGATCAACTTCATAACTGATTCTATCATGATGTCACAAATGTTAAGATAAGCAACCCTCCTTATACAAACCCTAGGATAAACAAGGTTCAGTTCTTTTAGCTTGAGGACTGGACAACTGGATGATAAACTACATCATGATATTTGGAGAAGAAACTGAAGTTGTCATTGACTTCATTCTACTTGGATCAACAATCGATATCCTCGGAAGCCGCAGTCAAGAGATCCAACGGTGTATCGCACTGGAAAAATCTGTTGCAAAAGACCTCTTTAAAGTTTTAAAAAGCAAACATGTCAAATTGGTAACTAACGTGTGCCTGACCCAAGTCACGGTCTTTTCAATTGCCTCATATGCATGTGAAAGTTGGAAAGTGAAAAAGGAAGCAGAAGAGTTGATGTGTTTAAACTTGGTATTGTGAAGGATATTAAATATACCATGGACTGCCAAAAGAATGAACAAATCAACCTTGGAACGAATACAATGAGAATGTTCTTTAGAAGCAATAATGGCAAGAAAAAACAATCTCTAGAAAAAGACATCATGTTTGGTAGAGTAGAATGCCAACAAAAACAAGGGAAACAATCAATGAGATGGACTGACATGATAGCTGCAACAATGGACTCAAACATACCAATGATCATGAAGATGGCACAGGACCAGGCAACATTTCATTCTGCAGTACATAAAGTCACCATGAGTAGAAGCTGAGGCAATGGCAACTAACAACAAAGGGTGAACAAAGGATTTCACATACTATCTTAGTCATCTAGTGCTCTTATAACAGAAATACCAACAGTGGATGGCTTTAACAAAGAGAAATTTATTTTCTCATAGTCTAGCAGGCTAGAAGTCCAAATTCAGGGCATCAGCTCCAGGGGAAGGCTTTCTCTCTCTGTCGGCTCCAGAGGAAGGCCCTTCTCGTCAATCTTCCTCTGGACTAGGAGCTTCTTTGCGGAGGAACCCGGGGTCCAAAGGACTCGCTCTCCTCCCAGCGCTGCTTTCTTGGTGATATGAGGTCCCCTGTCTCTCTGCTCACTTCTCTCTTTTATATCTCAAAAGAGATTGGCTTAAGACACTATCTAATCTTGTAGATCTCATCTATATAGCTGCTGCTAATCCGTCTTATTAATATCATAGTGATAGGATTTACAACACATAGGAAAATCTCATCAAATGACAAAATGGTGGACAATCACACAATACTGGGAATCATTTTTGGGGGAGGGACACAATTCAATCCATAACACACACAAAACTTCAGCAGGCACACAGAAGGATGGGTTTATAAATATATATATAAAAACATTCTGAGAATGAATAAACCTGTAGGCATTTACATCTCATGGAGGTTTTGTATACAGTATCTTGGGATGTAGACTGTGTGACAGCAGGCGTGACGTTAAGATAGGAAGTCTCGGAAGAAGAGAAAGCATTAAGGATCTTCCCAGATTCCTCTGTCTCTGGCGAAGCATTCATTCATTCATTCTGCAGTTGGCTGAGTATGTAATGCAATACCAGAAAAAACAGATCAGAATTCTTGCCTGCATGAAGCTGACATTGGTACAGGGGTGAGGCTGGGACAGACTACAAGCAATAAATTATAATAAATAGGTAAGTTATGTACTATCTTAGCTGGTGATAAGAATGAAAAAAGGAAACAGCTTAGATGGATCATCAGCATGGCCTATTGATTTTTGACAAGTACTACTTCTTTAATAAGTGGTGCGGAGACAACTGAAATTTCCACATGCAAAGGATGAAGGTGGACCCATACCTCACACCATAAGTAAAAATTTACTCTAAATGAATCAAGGACTTAAAGCTAAGAATTAAAAACATAAAACTCTTAGAACAAAATATAGGAGTAATGCTTTGGAATCTAGTTTTTGATAATGGATTCACAGAGATGATAGCAAAAGCATGAGCAACAAATGACAAAAATTATTTCATCAAAATTAAAAAAAACTTTTGTGCATCAAAGGACTTTATCAATAAAATGAAAACCTACAGATTGGGAGAAAATATCTGGGAACCATATGTCAGATAAGGGTTTACTTTCCAGAATACATAAAGAACTTCTACAACTTTGCAACAAAAAAGACAACCCAATCTAAAAATGGGCAAATGACTTAAACAGACATTTCACCAAAGAAGATACACAAAAGGCACATAAAAAGATGCTCTACGTCATTAGTCATTATTGTTAGCTGCCTGTTAACTGCTGCTGAGTTATCCCCAACTCATGGTTACCGCAGGCACAATGGGACTGGACTGTTGGCATCCACGGGGTTTTTTTGTTTTTTAATAATTTTTATTGTGCTTTACGTGAAAGTTTACAAATCAAGTCAGTCTCTCACACAAAAACCCATATACACCTTGCTACACACTCCCAGTTACTCTCCCCCTAATGAGACAGCCCGCTCTCTCCCTCCACTCTCTCTTTTCATGTCCTTTTCGCCAGCTTCTAACCCCTTCCACCCTCTCATCTCCCCTCCAGGCAGGAGATGCCAACATAGTCTCAAGTGTCCACCTGATCCAAGAAGCTCACTCCTCACCAGCATCCCTCTCCAAACCATTGTCCAGTCCAATCCATGTCTGAAGAGTTGGCTTCGGGAATGGTTCTTGTCCTGGGCCAAAAGAAGGTCTGGGGGCCATGACCACCAGGGTCCTTCTAGTCTCAGTCAGACCATTAAGTCCAGTCTTATGAGAATTTGAGGTCTGCACCCCACTGCTCTCCTGCTCCCTCAGGGGTTCTCTGTTGTGTTCCCTGTCAGGGCAGTCATCTGTTGTAGCCAGGCACCATCTAGTTCTTCTGGTCTCAGGATGATGCAGTCTCTGGTTCATGTGGCCCTTTCTGTCTCTTGGGCTCGTAATCACCTTGTGTCATTGGTGCTCTTCATTCTCCTTTGGGGATCCATAAGGTTTTTATTGGCTGATTTTTTGAAGTAGATCACCAGGCCTTTCTTCCTATACTATCTTAATCTGGAAGCTCTGCTGAACCTGTTCAGCATTAGAACAAAACACAAGTCTCCACTGAAAGACTTGTAGTAGATGCCCTTGAGATGTAGTGGCTGGGAATTGAACCCAGATCTCCTGCAATGAAGGTAAGAATTCTACCATTGCTCTCCATATATCATTAAACCAAACCAAAACTCAGTGCTGTGGAGTCCATTTCAACTTATGGTGAGCTGCCCATAGGATTTCCAAGGAGTGGCTAGTGGATCCGAACTGCCAACCTTTTTGGTTAGCAGCTGAGCTCTTAACCACTGTGTCATCAGGGCTCCCACTCATCATTAAAAAAAAGGGAAATGTAAATCAAAACTATAATAAGAGACCATTTTACTCTCACTAGGATGGCTCTACTGAGGCCTACCCTGTCCTATAGGGTGGCTGTCATGGATTGAATTGTATCCCCCCAAAATATGTGTCAACTTGGTTAGGCCATGATTCCTAGTATTGTGTGGTTGTCTTCCATTTTGTGATTTTCCTATGTATTATAAGTTATAATCTCTGCCTGTGGGTTAAGACGATTAGGGTGGGATGTAACACCCTTGCTCAGGTCATATCCCTGATCCAATGTAATGTAGTTTCCCTTGGGTATGGCCTGAATCACCTTTTATCTTACAAGAGATAAAAGGAAAGGAAGCATCTTCTCAGACCACAAGGCAATGAAACTAGAAATCAATAACAGAAAAACTAGGGAAAAGAAATCAAATAATTGGAAAATGAACAATACCCTCCTGAAAAAAGACTGGGTTATAGAAGACATCAAGGAGGGAATAAGGAAATTCATAGAATGCAACGAGAATGAAAATACTTCCTATCAAAACCTCTGGGACACAGCAAAAGCAGTGCTCAGAGGCCAATTTATATCGATAAATGCACACATACAAAAAGAAGAAAGAGCCAAAATCAGAGAACTGTCCCTACAACTTGAACAAATAGAAACTGAGCAACAAAAGAACCCATCAGGCACCAGAAGAAAACAAATAATAAAAATTAGAGCTGAACTAAATGAATTAGAGAACAGAAAAACAATTGAAAGAATTAACAAAGCCAAAAGCTGGTTCTTTGAAAAAATTAACAAAATTGATAAACCATTGGCTAGACTGACTGAAGAAATACAGGAAAGGAAACAAATAACCCGAATAAGAAACGAGAAGGACCACATCACAACAGAACCAAATGAAATTAAAAGAATCATTTCAGATTACTACGAAAAATTGTACTCTAACAAATTTGAAAACCTAGAAGAAATGGATGAATTCTTGGAAAAACACTACCTACCTAAACTAACACATTCAGAAGTGGAACAACTAAATAGACCCATAACAAAAAAAGAGATTGAAACGGTAATCAAAAAACTTCCAACAAAAAAAAGCCCTGGCCCGGACGGCTTCACTGCAGAGTTCTACCAAACTTTCAGAGAAGACTTAACACCACTACTACTGAAGGTATTTCAAAGCATAGAAAATGACGGAATACTACCCAACTCATTCTATGAAGCTACCATCTCCCTGATACCAAAACCAGGTAAAGAGACATTACAAAAAAAGAAAATTATAGACCTATATCCCTCATGAACATAGATGCAAAAATCCTCAACAAAATTCTAGCCAATAGAATCCAACAACACATCAAAAAAATAATTCACCCTGATCAGTGGGATTTATACCAGGTATGCAAGGCTGGTTTAATATCAGAAAAACCATTAATGTAATCCATCACATAAATAAAACAAAAGATAAAAACCACATGATCTTATCAATTGATGCAGAAAAGGCATTTGACAAAGTTCAACACCCATTTATGATAAAAACTCTCACCAAAATAGGAATTGAAGGAAAATTCCTCAACATAATAAAGGGCATCTATGCAAAGCCAACAGCCAATTATCACTCTAAATGGAGAGAACCTGAAAGCATTTCCCTTGAGAACGGGAACCAGACAAGGATGCCCTTTATCACCGCTCTTATTCAACATCGTACTTGAAGTCCTAGCCAGGGCAATTAGGCTAGACAAAGAAATAAAGGGTATCTGGATTGGCAAGCAGGAAGTAAAGCTATCACTATTTGCAGATGACATGATCGTATACACAGAAAACCCTAAGGAATCCTCCAGAAAACTACTGAAACTAATAGAAGAGTTTGGCAGAGTCTCAGGTTATAAGACAAACATACAAAAATCACTTGGATTCCTCTACATCAACAAAAAGAACACCGAAGAGGAAATAACCAAATCAATACCATTCACAGTAGCCCCCAAGAAGATAAAATACTTAAGAATAAATCTTACCAAGGATGTAAAAGACCTATACAAAGAAAACTACAAAGCTCTACAACAAGAAATTCAAAAGGACATACTTAAGTGGAAAAACATACCCTGCTCATGGATAGGAAGACTTAACATAGTAAAAATGTCTATTCTACCAAAAGCCATCTATACATATAACGCACTTCCGATCCAAATTCCAATGTCATATTTTAAGAGGACAGAGAAACAAATCACCAATTTCATATGGAAGGGAAAGAAGCCCCGGATAAGCAAAGCATTACTGAAAAAGAAGAAGAAAGTGGGAGGCCTCACTCTACCTGATTTCAGAACCTATTATACAGCCACAGTAGTCAAAACAGCCTGGTACTGGTACAACAACAGGCACATAGACCAATGGAACAGAACTGAGAATCCAGATATAAATCCATCCATGTATGAGCAGCTGATATTTGACAAAGGACCAGTGTCAGTTAATTGGGGAAAAGATAGTCTTTTCAACAAATGGTGCTGGCATAACTGGATATCCATTTGCAAAAAAATGAAACAGGACCCATACCTTACACCATGCACAAAAACTAACTCCAAGTGGATCAAAGACCTAAACATAAAGACTAAAACGATAAAGATCATGGAAGAAAAAATAGGGACAACCCTAGGAGCCCTAATACAAGGCATAAACAGAATACAAAACATTACCAAAAATGATGAAGAGAAACCAGATAACTGGGAGCTCCTAAAAATCAAACACCTATGCTCATCTAAAGACTTCACCAAAAGAGTAAGAAGACCACCTACAGATCGGGAAAGAATTTTCAGCTATGACATCTCAGACCAGAGCCTGATCTCTAAAATCTACATGATTCTGTCAAAACTCAACCACAAAAAGACAAACAACCCAATCAAGAAGTGGGCAAAGGATATGAACACACATTTCACTAAAGAAGATATTCAGGCAGCCAACAGATACATGAGAAAATGCTCCCGATCATTAGCCATTAGAGAAATGCAAATTAAAACTACGATGAGATTCCATCTCACACCAACTAGGCTGGCATTAATCCAAAAAACACAAAATAATAAATGTTGGAGAGGCTGCGGAGAGATTGGAACTCTCATACACTGCTGGTGGGAATGTCAAATGGTACAACCACTTTGGAAATCCATCTGGCGTTATCTTAAACAGTTAGAAATAGAACTACCATACAACCCAGAAATCCCACTCCTCGGAATATACCCTAGAGATACAAGAGCCTTCACACAAACAGATATATGCACACTCATGTTTATTGCAGCTCTGTTTACAATAGCAAAAAGCTGGAAGCAACCAAGGTGTCCGTCAACAGATGAATGGGTAAATAAATTGTGGTATATTCACACAATGGAATACTACGCATGGATAAAGAACAGTGACGAATCTCTGAAACATTTCATAACATGGAGGAATCCGGAAGGCATTATGCTGAGCGAAATGAGTCAGAGGGAAAAGGACAAATATTGTATAAGACCACTATTATAAGATCTTGAGACATAGAAAAAACTGAGAAGAATACATACTTTTGTGGTTACGAAGGGGGGAGGGAGGGAAGGAGGGAGAGGGTTTTTTATTGATCAATCAGTAGATAAGAACTGCTTTGGGTGAAGGGAAAGACAACACTCAATACAAGGAAGCTCAGCCCAATTGAACTGGACTAAAAGCAAAGAGGTTTCCGGGATAAAATGAATACTTCAAAGGTCAGCGGAGCAGGGGCGGGGGTCTGGGGAACATGGTTTGAGGGGACTTCTAAGTCAATTGGCAAAATAATTCTATTATGAAAACATTCTGCATCCCACTTTGAAAGCTGGCGTCTGGGGTCCTATATGCTAACAAGCGGCCATCTAAGAGGCATCAATTGGTTTCAACCCACCTGGAGCAAAGGAAAATGAAGAACACCAAGGTCACACGACAACTAAGAACCCAAGAGGCAGAAAGGGCCACATGAACCAGAGACCTACATCATCCTGAGACCAGAAGAACTAGTTGGTGCCCGGCCACAACCGATGACTGCCCTGACAGGGAGCACAACAGAGAACTCCTGAGGGAGCAGGAGATCAGTGGGATGCAGACCCCAAATTCTCATAAAAAGACCATACTTAATGGTCTGACTGAGACTAGAGGAATCCCGGCGGCAATGCTCCCCAGACCTTCTGTTGGCACAGGACAGGAACCATCCCCGAAGACAACTCATCAGACATGAAAGGGACTGGTCAGCAGGGGGGAGAGAGATGCTGATGAAGAGTGAGCTAATTAAATCAGGTGGACACTTGAGAGTGTGTTGGAAACTCTTGACTGGAGTGGGGATGGGAAGATAGAGAGAGAGGGAAGCTGGCAAAATTGTCACGAAACGAGAGACTGAAAGGGCTGACTCAATAGGGGGAGAGCAAGTGGGAGAAGGGAGTAAGATGTATGTAAACTTACATATGACAGATTGATTGGATTTGTAAATGTTCACTTGAAGCCTAATAAATGTTAATTAAAAAAAAAAAAAGGAAAGGGAAAGGGAAGCAAGCAGAGAGTTGGGGGACCTCATATCACCAAGAAAGTAGTACCAAGAGCAGAACACATCCTTTGGACTTGGTGTTCCTGTGCAGATAAGCTCCTAGTCCAGGGAAAGATTGATGACAAGGACCTTCCTTCAGAGCCGACAGAGAAAGCCTTCTCCTAGAGCTGACACCCTGAATTTGGACATCTAGCCTACTAGACGGTGAGAAAATAAATTTCTCTTCATTAAAGCCATCCACTTTTGGCATTTCTGTTACAGCAGTACTAGATGACTAAGATAGTCGCTATGAGTTGGAACTGACTCAAGAGCACGGAGTTTTTTGTTTAATAGGGTGGTTATAAGGAGCCCTGGTGGCGCAGTGGTTAAGCACTCAGCTGGTAACTGAAAAGTCGATGGTTCAAACACAACAGCAGCTCTGTAAGAAAAAGATGTGGCAGTCTGTTTCTGTAAGATTACAGAAACCCTGGAAACCCTGTGGGGCAGTTCTACTCCATCCTATAAGAGCTATGAGTCAGAACGGACTCGACAGCAATGCATTCGGTTTTTTTAGAGTTTTAGGATGGCTACAACGGCAGTGGGTTTGGTTTTTTGGTTTTATGATCGGAACAATGGAAAACAACAAGTGCTGGAGAGTATTATGGATTGAATTGTCTCCCTCCAAAATATGTGCTATAAATCCTACCTGTTATACTTGTGGAGGAAACCCTGGTGGTGTTGTGGTTAAGTGTTACAGCTGCTACCAAAAGGATGGCAGTTTGAATTCACTAGGTGCTCCTTGGAAACTCTATGGGGCAGTTCTACTCTCTACAGGGTCACTATAAGTGGGAATCAGGTTTTTTCTCTTAATACTTGTGGATGCAATCCCATTTGGGAATAGGATTTTCTTTGTTAATGAGGACATACCAGGGTAAGGTTTTCTTAAATCAATCACTTTTGAAATATAAAATAGTAGATTAGACACAGAACAAGCAAGCAGGAATGGGGGAAAGACAGATGCCACGTGTAGATTGCCAAGGAATGTCCAGAGAATGCTAGAGATGCTGAGACAAGAATTTTCCCCCACAGCAGACAGAAAAAGCCTTCCCCTAGAACTGGTGCCCAGAGTTTGGATTTCTAGCCTCCTTAACTGTGAGAAAATAAATTTATGCTCATTAAAACCACCCACCTATGGTATTTCTGATATAGTAGCACTAAGAAACTAAGACAAGGATGTGAAGAAATTGAACACTCATCTGTTGCTGGTGGAATTGTAAAATGGTGCAGCCTCTGTGGAAAACATTTTGGCAATTCCTCAAAATGTTAAACACAGAATCACCACGTGATCCAGCAATTCCACTCCTAGGTATACACCCAAAATACTTGAAAGCAAAGACACAGATATTTGTGCACCAATGTTCATTACATCATTATTCTCAACAGCCAAAAGGAGGAAATGATATAAATGTCAATCAATAGATGAATGGATAAGCAAAATGTGGTATATACATACAATGGGATATTACCCAGCCATAAGAGGAATGAGGCTCTGATACATGCTGTGACATGGACGGATGGATGAACCTTGAAAACATTATGCTGACTGCAATAAGTCAGTCACAAAAGCACAAATATCATATGATTCCACTTATATGGAATATCTAGAATATAGCAATAAGTCAGTCACAAAAGCACAAATATCATATGATTCCACTTATATGGAATATCTAGAATATAGCAATAAGTCAGTCACAAAAGCACAAATATCATATGATTCCACGTATATGGAATATCTAGAATATAGCAATAAGTCAGTCACAAAAGCACAAATATCATACGATTCCACTTATATGGAATACCTAGAATATCTAAAGATACACAGACTCAAGTTTATTAGTGGTTACCAGGGGCAGGAGAAATAAGGGAAGGGGGAGTCAGTTCCTGTTAAGGGCAATAGAAAAAACTGGAAATGGATAATGGTGATGGTTGCACAACATGACAAAAGTAATTAATATCACTGTATTGTACATGGAGCCCTGGTGGTGCAATGGTTAAGAGCTACAGCTGCTAACCAAAAGGTCAACAGTTTGAATCCACTAGCTGCTCCTTGGAAATCTTATGGGACAGTTCTACTCTGTCCTATAGGGTCACTATGAGTTGGAATTGACTCAACAGCAATGGGTTTGGTCTGCTATGGTATCATAATATGCTCAAAGATGTAAGTGAAATATACTCATTATGAATGAACAAACAGTATATATCATCAGAGAAATAATAACTGTAACAAAGATCCAAAGGTAAATTTTAGAAATGAAAAATGAAATATCAGAAATAAAAAATTCAGTAGGTGGGTTTAACAGTAGACTGGAAAAGACAGAAGAAGGAGTCAGAAGAAAGTCTTGAAGATATGTTAATAAATATTGGCTACTCTGAAGAACACATGGGAAAAAATATTGAAAATAAAATTAACAGAGCTTTGGTGATCTATAAGACAATATCAAAGAATATCACATATGTGTCATTGGACTGTCAGAAGGACAGAAGAGAGAAGATGGGGCAGAAAAAAATGTCTGAAGAACAGTCACTGAAATTTTCCAAAATCTTGATGAAACACATATACTTACAGATTCAAGAAGCTCAGAGAATACCCAGCAGGATAAATACAAGTAAAGCATATCATAGACAAGTGGCTGAAAACCAAAGATAAAGATAAAATCCTTAAAAGTAGCCAGAGAAAAATGGTACATGAAATACATGGGAATAACAAAATGAAAAACCATTAACTTTTCATGTGAAACAATGAGCGTGAGAAGACAGTGCAGCAACATCTTTAAAGTAGTAAAAGAAAAAAACAAAAAAATACCTGCCAACCCAGAATTCTATACTTGACAAAAATATTTTAGAGAATGAGAGCAAGTAAAGACACCTTAAGATTAATAAAAACAAAAAGAAGTTATCACCAGTAGACCTGCACTACAATGAAGTGATGTTGTATAACCCAAGGTTAAGTGATATGAGGCATTGTAGCTTCTGCTTTGGCCTCTTGGATAACCTGCTTTGGAAGAAGACAGCCACCATACTATAACAACACTCAAGCAGGCCTGAGGAGAAATCCACATAGAAGAGGAATTGAGGTTTCTTGCCAACACCAACTTGCTAGCTATATGAGTGAGCAACTCAAGAAGTGAAGCCCCTAGCCGCAGTCAAGCTTTCAGCTGACTGAAACTCCAGGCGACATCTGCCTGCAATGTTAATGGAGAGACCAAAACAGAACCTGGCAGCCAAGCCATTCTTGAACTGCTGATACAGAGAACTGTGAGAGTTATTAAATGAATATTGTTATTTTAAACCTCTAAGTTTTAAGATGATCTGTTAAGTAGCACTACATAATTTATCCATAAGGTTTCGTTTTAAGAAACTAAGGGGAAAAAATGAAATAAATCAAAGTAAAAGATAGAAAACAAAGAGCAGAAATTAATGAAATGAAAACAAAATTTAGCAAAACCTTAAGTTTATTATTTTATTTTATTTTTTTATTACTTTTTAAAATAATTTCTATTGTGCTTTAAGTGCCAGTTTACAAATCAAGTCAGTCTCTCACACAAAAACCCATACACAACTTGGTACATACTCCCAGTTACTTTCCCCTCTTGAGACAGCCCGCTCCCTCCTTCCACTCTCTGTTTTCATGACCATTTTGCCAGCTTCTAAGCCCCTCTACCCTTGCATCTCCCCTCCAGGCAGGAGATGCCAACATCATCTCAAGTGTCCACCCAAACCAAGTAGCTCACGGCTCACCAGCATCCCTCTCCAACCCATTGCCCAGTCCAACCCATGTCTGATGAGCTGGCTTCGGGAATGGTTCCTATAGCGGGCCAACAGAAGGTCTGGGAGCCATGATCACCGGGGTCCTTCCAGTCTCAGTCAGACCATTAAGTCTGGTCTTTTTACGAGAATTTGGGGTCTGCATTCCACTGTTCTCCTGCTCCCTCAAGGGTTCTCTGTTGTGTTCCCTGTCGGTTGTGGCCAGGCACCATCTAGTTCTTCTGGTCTCAGGATGATGTAGTCTCTGGTTCATGTAGCCCCTCTGTCTCTTGGGCTCGTTATTATCTTGTGTTCTTGGTGTTCTTCATTCTCCTTTGATCCAGGTGGGTTGAGACTCATTGATGCACCTTAGATGGCCGCCTGATAGCACTTAAGACCCCAGACGCCACTCTTCAAAGTGGGATACAGAATGTTTTCTTAATAGATTTTATTAGGCCAATTGACTTAGACGTCCCCTGAAACCATGGTCCCCAAAACCCTGCCCCTGCTTCACTGACCTTCGAAGCATTCAGTTTATTCAGGAAACTGCTTTGCTTTGGTTTAGTCCAGTTGTGCTGACCTCCACTGTGTTTTGTCCTTCCCTTCACCCAAAGTTGTTCTTGTCTATTATCTAATTAGTGAATAACCTTCTCCCACCCTCCATCCCTCCCCCGTCTTGGAACCATCAAAGACTATTTTCTTCTCTGTTTAAACTATTTCTCGAGTTCTTATAACGGTGGTCTTATACGATACTTGTCCTTTTGCAACTGACTAATTTCACTCAGCATAATGCCTTCCAGCTTCCATGTTACGAAATGTTTCACAGATTCCTCACTGTTCTTTATCGATGCGTAGTATTCCATTGTGTGAATATACCACAATTTATCCATGCATCCATTGATGGGCATCTTGTTTGCTTCCACGTTTTTGCTATTGCAAACAGTGCTGCAGTGAACATGGGTGTGCATATATCTGTTTGTTTAAAGGCTCTTATTTCTCTAGGATATATTCTGAGGAGTGGGATTGCTGGGTCGTATGGTAGTTCTATTTCTAGCTTTTCAAGGACGCACCAAATTGATTTCCATTTTACATCTCCACCAGCAGTGTATAAGTGTTCCAATCTCTCCACAGCCTCTCCAACATTTATTATTTTGTGTTTTTTGGATTAGTGCCAGCCTTGTTGGAGTGAGATGGAATCTCATTGTAGTTTTGATTTGCATTTCTCTAATGATCGAGAGCATTTCCTCATGTATTTGTCAGCCGCCTTAATGTCTTCTTTAGTGAAGTGCCTGTTCATATCCTGTGCCCATATTTTAATTGGGTTGTGTGTCTTTTTGAGTTTTAGCAGAGTCATGTAGATTTTAGAGATCAGGCGCTGGTCGGAGATGTCGTAGCTGAAAATTTTTTCCCAGTCTGTAGGTGGTCTTTTTACTCTTTTGGTGAAGTCTTTAGATGAGCATAGGTGCTTAATTTTTAGAAGCTCCCAGTTATCTGGTTTCTCTTTGGCATTTTTAGTAACATTTTGCATTCTGTTTATGCCTTGTATTAGGGCTCCTAACGTTGTCCCTATTTTTTCTTCCATGATCTTTATCATTTTAGATTTTATGTTTAGGTCTTTGATCCATTTGGAGTTACGTTTTTGTGCATGGTGTGAGGTATGGGTCCTGTTTCATTTTTTTGCAGATGGATATCCAGTTATGCCAGGACCATCTGTTAAAAAGACTATCTTTTCCCCAATTAACTGACACTGGGCCTTTGTCAAATATCAGCTGCTCATATGTGGATGGATTTATATCTGGATTCTCAATTCTGTTCCATTGGTCTATGTGTCTGTTGTTGTAGCAGTACAAGGTCATTTTTTAAAAATGATCCACAAAAGTGATAAACTGCTGGAAAGAATAATCAAGAAAAAAAAGAACACAAATGACCAATATTGTGAATGAAGTGATCATATCATTACAGAGCCTACAGACATTAAAAAGGTAAAAGAGTATTATCAACAACTTGATACCAATAACTTCAAAAACTTACAGGAAATAGACAAATTTTTTGAAAACAATATGATTACCAAAACTGAGACAAGATGAAATGAAAAATATGGCTAGTTATATATCTATTAAAGAAATTGAAATGGTTGTCCAAGTCTTTACCACAAAGAAAAGTGCAGGCGCAGATGGTTTTACTGGTGAATTTAGAAAAAATTTAGAGAACGGTCTTATACAAACACCAATCTTACAGAAACTTTTTCAGAAAACAGAGAAGGGGATATTTCCAAGTTTATTTTATGAGGCCTAAACAACTGTGATAATAAAAACTTTCAAAAAGCATTACAAAAAAATTAGACAAATATCCCTTGTGAACATAGACACAAGAAACTTAACAAATCATTAGCAAATCAAAGACAACAATATATAAAAAGAATAATACAATGTGACCAAGTATGAAAAGCAAAGATGACTTAATATTAAAAAACACAATCAATGTAATTCATTTTATTAACAGAAAACAGAAGAAAACCGTATGATCACTTTAATAGATGCAGAAAAACACCCATTCATGATGAAAAAAAAAAAATCCTGAAAATATTAGGATTAGAAGAGAAATTTCCCAATCTGATAAAGGGCATCTAGAGACTTTAGAGGACACAGCAGAACTGCCCCATAGGGTTTCCAAGGACTGGCTGATGGATTCAAACTGCTGGCCTTTGGTTAGCAGCTGAGCTCTTAACCACTATACCACTAGGGCTCAGCAGTCTACTTTTGAAAACAATTAGCCAGTGAAAACCTTATGAATAGCAGCAGAACACTGTCTGATATAGGGCCGGAAGATGAGCCCCCCAGGTCGGAAGGCACTCAAAAGACGATTGGGGTAGAGCTGCCTCCGCAAAGTAGAGTTGACCTTACTGACGCGAATGGAGTAAAGATTTCAGGACCTGCATTTGCTGAAGCGGCACAACTCGAAATGAGAAGCAATAGCTGCAAACATCCACTAATAATTGGAACCTGGAATGCACAAAGTATGAATCTAGGAAAATGGGCAATTGTCAAAAATGAAATGGAACACATAAACATTGATATCTTAGGCATTAGTGAGTTGAAATGGACTGGTATTGGCCATTTTGAATTGGACAATCACATAGTTTATAGTTTACTACGCCGGGAATGTCAGCTTGAATAGGAATGGTGCTGCATTCATCGTCAAAAAGAACATTTCAAGATCTATCCTGAAGTACTATGCTGATAGGATAATATCCACAAGCCTACAAGGAAGACCAGTTAATACAACTATTATTCAAATTTATGCACCAACCACTATGGCCAAAGATGAAGAAATTGAAGATTTTTATCAGCTTCTGCAGTCTGAAATTGATCAAACATGCAATCAGGGTGCCCTGAAAATTACTGGTGATTGGAATGTGAAAGTTGGAAACAAAGAAGGATTGGTAGTTGGAAAATAAGGCCTTGGTGGCAGAAATGATGCCACAGAATGAAAGAATTTTGTAAGACCAATGACTTCTTCATCACAAATACCTTTTTTCACCAACATAAACGGCAACTATACACATGGACCTCGCCAGATGGAATACACAGGAATCAAATTGACTGCATCTGCGGAAAGAGACGATGGAAAAGCTCAGAAAAAGGCCAGGGGCTGACTGTGGTACAGACCATCAATTGCTCATATGCAAGTTCAAGTCAAAACTGAAGAAAAAAAGAGCAATTCCACAAGAGCCAAAATACAACCTTCGGTATATCCCACCTGAATTTAGAGACCATTTCAAGAATAGATTTGAGGCATTGAACATTAATGACCAAATGCCAGACAAGTTGTGGAGTGACATCAAGGACATCATCCACGAAGAAAGCAAGAGTTTACTGAAAATACAGGAAAGAAAGAAAAGACCAAGGTGGATGTCAGAGGAGACTCTGAAACCTGCTCTTGAACATCAAGCAGCTAAAGCAAAAGGAAGAAATGGTGAAGTAAAAGAACTGAACAGAAGATTTCAAAGGGCAGCTCAAGAAGACAACGTAAAGTCTTATATGACCTGTGCAAAGAGCTGGAGATAGAAAACCAAAAGGGAGGAACATGCTCAGCGTTTCTCAAGCTGAAAGAACTGAAGAAAAAATTCAAGCCTTGAGCTGCAATAGTGACGGATTCTATGGGGAAAACATTAAACGATGCAGGAAGCATCAAGAGAAGACGGAAGGAATAAACAGAGTCGTTATATCAAAAATAATTAGTCAACATTCAACCATTTCAAGAGGTAGCATATGATCAGGAACTGAGGATACTGAAGGAAGATGTCCAAGCTGCACTGAAGGCATTGGTGAAAAACAAGGCTCCAATAATTGACAGAATATCAATTGAGATGTTTCAACAAATGGATGCAGCGCTGAAAGTACTCACTCGTCTATGCCAAGAAATTTGGAAGATAGCTACCTGGCTGACCAACTGGAAGAGATCCATATTTATGCTTATTCCCAAGAAAGGTGATCCAACCAAATGCAGAAATTATCGAACAATATCATTAATATCACACTCAAGCAAAGTTTTGCTTGAGATCATTCAAAAATGGCTGCAGCAGTATATCAACAGGGAACTGCCAGAAATTCAGGCCAGTTCAGAAGTGGGTGTGGAACCAAGGATATCATGGCTGACATCAGATGGATCCTGGCTAAAAAACAGCAGGATGTCTACCTGTGTTTTATTGTATACGCAAAGGCATTCAACCGTGTAAGTCATAACAAATCATGGATAACACTGCGAAGAATGGGAATTCCAGAACACTTAATTGTGCTCATGAAGAATCTGTACATCGATCAAGAGGCAGTTGTTTGGACAGAATAATGGGATGGAAACCCTGGTGGCGTAGTGGTTAAGTGCTGTGTCTGCTAACCAAGAGGATGGCAGTTCGAATCTGCCAGGTGCTCCTTGGAAACTCTATGGTGCAGTTCTACTCTGTCCTATAGGGTTGCTATGAGTCGGAATCAACTCGACGGCAGTGGGTTTGCTTTTTTTTTTTTTTTGGTGAGAAGGTTAAAGTCAGGAATGGTGTGCATCAGGGCTGTATCCTTTCACCATACCTATTCAATCTGCATGCTGAGCAAATGATCCGAGAAGCTGGACTATATGAAGAAGAATGGGGCATCAGGATTGGAGAAAGACTTATTAACAACCTGTGTTATGCAGAAGACACAACCTTGCTTGCTGAAAGTGAAGAAGACTTGAAACACTTACTAATGAAGATCAAAGACCACAGCCTTCAGTATGGATTGCACCTCAACATAAAGAAAATAAAAATACTCACAACTAGACCAATAAGCCACATCATGATAAATGGAGAAAAGATTGAAGTTGTCAAGGATTTCATTTTACTTGGATCCACAATCAACAGCTATGGAAGCAGCAGTCAAGAAATCAAACGACATATTGCATCGGGTAAATCTGCTGCAAAGGACCTCTTTAAAGTGTTGAAAAGCAAAGATGTCATCTTGAAGACTAAGGTGCGCCTGATCCAAGCCATGGTATTTTCAATCACATCATACGCACATGAAAGCTGAACGATGAATAAGGAAGACCGAAGAAGAATTGATGCCTTTGAATTGTGGTGTTGGAGAAGAATACTGAATATACTATGGACTGCCAAAAGACCGACAAACGTGTCTTGGAAGTAGTACAACCAGTGTGTTTCTTAGAAGCAAGGATGGCGAGACTGCGTCTTACATACTTTGGACATGTTGTCAGGAGGGATTAGTCCCTGGAGAAGGACATCATGCTTGGTAAAGTACAGGGTCATCGGAAAAGAGGAAGATCCTCAACGAGATGGACTGACACGCTGGCTGCAACAATGGGCTCTGGCACAACGATTGTAAGGATGGTGCAGGACCAGGCACCGTTTCGTTTTGTTTTGTTGTACACAGGGTTGCTATGAGTCGGAACCAACTCGACGGCACCTAACAACAACAGAGAACATACAACTAACAATATTTAATAGTGAAACACTGAACATTTCTCCCTAAGATCGGGAACAAGGCAAGGACGTTCACTTTCAGCATTTATATTCAACACTATATTAGATTTAGTACAATAGTAATGAAAAAGAAATAAATGTCATAAAGATGAGAAAGGAAGAAGGAAATTCTATTCACAGATGACTTGATTATTTACATAGAAAAATCCTAAGAATCTACAAAACAGCTACTAAAAGTAATAAGTGAATTTATCAAGGTCACCATATGAAAGGTTTATACAAAAAAATCAATTTAAATCCATATGGTAACAGCAAACAAACATACATCTATCCTGTGACCCAGTAATTCCATTCCTAGAAAAATGAATATTTATGTCCACAAAAAAACTTGTACAAGACTATTCATAAAAGCTTTATTCATAATAGCCAAAACTGGCAGTAAGTTAGGTGTCCGTCAACAGGGAAGTGGGTAAACAAACTACGAAATAGCTATACAATGGAATATTATCCAGCAATGTAAAGGGATACACTACCAATACATGCAACAACATTGATGAATCTCAAAAACATTATGAGTGAAAGTGGCCTCATACAAAGGAACACATAATGATTTTATTTATACGAAGTTCTAGAACATGCAAAAGCAGTTTCAGAAAGAAATCAGAACAATGGTTGCCTCTGAGGGTGGTTGTGCAGGTAGGAATTGAATGGGAGGGGAAGGGGGAAATTTTCTCGGGTCATGGTACTAATGCTCTATATTTGATGGGTTTAGATTACACAGGTGTATGCATGTGTGCACAATCACTGGTATTCCTTCAGATTTCCTCACTTCACTGTGTGTGAAATTTTGCCTATACAGCATAAGTAAGTATTGAACTATAGCTAATGACATGCACGCTGAAATGTTTGGGGGGAACATATTGATGCCTACAACTTACTTTAAAGTGAATTAAAAAATGAATTGATCGATGGATAGAAATGTCACGTTTTCATCATCACTATTATTCAACACCATTATAAAAAACCGAAACAAAACCAGTTGCCACTGAGTAGCTTCCAACTCACGCTGATCCCATGTGTGTGTGCAGAGCAGAACTGTACCCCTCAGGGTTTTCAAGGCTATGACCCTTCAGAAGCAGATTGCCAGAGCTTTCTTCCAAGGTGCCTCTGGGTGAGTTTGAACTGACAACTTTTAGGTTAGTAGTTGAGGATTTAACTCTTTGTGCCACCCAGGGACTCTGGCCAATAGAACTTTCTGCAATGATGGTAATCTTCTATATTTGTGTCCAGTACGGTAGCCGCTAGCCACATTTGATGAGTAAGCACTTGAAATGTGCCTAGTATAACTAAAGGAATTGAATTTTAAATTTAATTTCCTTTTGATTTATTTAAATAGTCACATATAGCTAGTGGCTCCCATATTGGATAGCACAAACAGAGAACATTTCCATCATCGCAGAAATTTCTATTGGGCAATGGTGGTGTAGAATTATAGGACAATGTTGAAAATAGTGATGATGAAAACAGATTTATCTTTTTTTGCTCCTGATATGAGAACAGTGTTTCACCATTAACCTGATGTCTACTGTTGGTTTCTAGTAAATGCTACTTATCTGGGTAATGAATACACACACAAAACATTTATAGTGCTTTACAGCTTATAAAGTATTTCAGCATATTTTTATTTAATCTTCTCGGATATCTGTCACTAAAACAGAAGCTCAGAGTACAGTTGCAATTTGTAGAAGTCACCAACTGACAAGTGGCAGGGACTTGACATGCACTTCCCTTTTCAGAAGGCTCATTGCTGGTGTACAGCAACACATCTGGCTTTTGCGTGTTGACCATGTACCCTGCAACTTTGCTGAATTCATTTATTAACTCCAATAGCTTTCTGGATTCTTTGGGATTTTCCATATATAGGATTATGTTCTTCTGCGAAGAGGGAGAAGTTTATGTTCTGTTTTGTGAAGTTGTAAATCCCAGGTTTTGGTAAGAATTTATTTTCTGTGTTTTTAAATTAAGATCCAAACATTAGCATCAGGACAAATGCTCAAGGTCTTAGGTGTTTTGGCAGAGAATTTTATGACAGAACTCAGCCGTATAATTATTGTGCTCACGGTCTGCGGTCTGTGAGCATAATACGAAAGAAATTCAATAAGCCAAGGTTTAATGACACTTAGCCCTTTTTGCTTTTGTGTAAGAATTACACTGATTTGAGACACTCAGTATTTTTTAAATGTTAAAACAGATTTTCTAAAATAAGTTTTTTTTTTACTGCTATATCTTCAATGCCTCCTAGAACAATGCCAAAGTGAACATTCCATAAACATTTGTTGAATAAGTGGACGCATGGATGGATTGACAAATGGATGGACTAGCAAGAGGTGACATTTGTAAAGTGGACAGGCAGTGTAAATGCTGCAGGCTTACTGTTACTACCATTGCTGGTTTTTACTGTATAAAGGTAATCCCAGTTCTTCTGTAAACTATGTATGTATCACTCCAGGGTTAATTGACAAATTAAAAGACATTATGGCATTTTGTAACTAAAATTTAATAAAAAGGGAGCTGGAGGATTCATTTTTAAAACTTGAGTTAATGTCCTGTGTCCCAGTGAACAATTCACATCTGTGGCAGAATTAAAATATAGTATCCAAACGAGAGGGTAAAATACTAATGAAAATGGACAGAATGCAATTTAAGTGCTAAAGATTTTAAAAATACTTTAGTAAATAACTTTAATATAGACTAGTAAGCATGATTGTTACACACTTCACACACACAACCCAAGTAAGCACATTCACCCTTTAGTACTAGAAGATAACTGGAAATAACATTATCTCAGAAATCCAGCAACTCAGATATTAGCGAAACTGCCGATTTAAGAGCTACAACTGCTAACCAAAAAGTTGGCAGTACAAATCCACCAGGTGCTCCTTGGAAACTCTATGGGGCAGTTCTACTCTGTCCTACAGGGTCACTAGGAGTCGGGATCGACTTGACGGCAATGGGCTTGGGCTGGGGCTTAAAATAAATATATATTTCTATAGGGCTGTAATCATATAAGGCAGTTCTCATGGCTAGCACTGCTCCTGCTATGTAGGTTAGTATCCATGTTCCCATGAGAGCAGATGCTGTATGGGGTGGGGGCAGAAACAGCAGAAATGATCTCTGCAGTATTTTACTGTGAGTAGGCAGCACACACAAAAAAAAATTTTTTTTTTTTTTTTTTTTAAGCCAGCGGTCTTATCCCTTTCTGGGATCTACAATCTCTTTTTTCTATAACTACGACTGAATAATTTCTCTCCAAAAATAGGAAAAAAAAATTAAGGAAAAAAAAGTATTTAGAATTATCATGTTCATTGGTCTATTCATGATTATAGCTATATGTATCAGTTTTTATTTTAATTTTTAATGATTTTTATTTAATTTTGAAACAATCTCAAACTTAGACATTGCAGGTATACTACAAAACCCTTTTTCGCTCTTGGACCATTTGAGAGTAAGCTGATGACATGATGCTCCATTCCCTCTAAAAACTTTAATGTGACTTCTGCAAATGACGATTCTCCTACATAATTGCAATAAAACCATCATGATCAGAAAATTAACATTGACGTTCACTACCATCTAATCACCAAACCCCATTCAAGTTTCACAAAGTGTCCCAAATAACATCCTTTACATCAAAAGAGTCTAGTTTAGAATCACTCATTGCCTTCAGTTGGGTGTCTTTAGTCTCCTCAGTCAGTACAGATCCTCAGTATTTCCTGGACTTTCAAGACTTTGACACTTGAAGATCACAGGCAGTTAGACTACAGAGTGCATGTCATTTTAGGTTTGGCTGATGTTTCCTCATGACTAGACTCAGCTTAAGAATCTCTGGCAGGAATGTCACAGAAATGATGTTGTGTTCTTCTGGTTGTTCAGTATTAGGTGGCACATGATGTTGATTTGTACCATTACTGGTGACTAGTTCTGAGCACTTGTAAGATGGTGTCTGCCAGGCTTCTCCACGGTAGTTACTCTTTTCCCCTTTATAGTTAATAAATATTTTGTGGGGAGGTATTTTAAGCCTATGTAAATATCCTATTCCTTATCGAATTTTCTATTGATTTATTTATATCAGTATGGACGCATGACATCCTACTTTATTTAATAGGTCATAACTTATTCATTTATTTATTTGGCAATGTTATAACTTTACCTCATAATCAGCTGTTAGTTTTCATCCATAAAGACTGTAGGTTTTTGAAAGTGGTGACAGGTACATAGGTAACCAATGCATACAGCTTGTTTGGCTAATCTTTATCCTCACTGTGCTTTCTAGACAACCATACACTGATACAGTATGGGACATTCTTCATTCCTTTGGCCAAGACAGCTTTGTTGACCCTGGTGTCAAGGCATACGATCTGGAGTTCTCATCTTCATGGGAAATTTCCAGATCTCCTTGAGTGCCTGAGGGGCAAGTTTCTTGAAGCCCACTCCATGGGTGCACTTATGACTGCTGATGGTGTCCTCTCTGGTCACTACTTCATTACTAGCAGAACAGCCCTTCTTGGCACCCTTCTTTACGGGAACCACGTGCTGGGACCAGGTTGGAAAGGAAGAACTCAAATGATTGCTCATTATTTATTTTGATGCTCAAATTTTCACTGCCTGAAAATGGGAGTCCCCTTCAAGCTGACTTCTGTGTCCTTTTGACACAACATTTTTTGAGTACTTTCCTACTTTCTGGCATAACAGTATGTCCCAGGCTCATCTTGTTCTTTTCTTGCTCCAGCCCTACAGCCAGCCATTTCTCCACGGAGTCCTGGTTCTTTTTAATGAAGAATGGAATTTGGAAACCAAGATGGGGCTCTGTTTGTGCTCATTGCTACTGGGGTATCTCTGTTCCCAGGCCCTCTTGATGGAAGAACCAGGGAACATATGTATGTATGTGAGTATATGACACACACACACTTTCACAACTCTATTTATTGAAATCTTCGAGTTCCCATGGATACCTCTAATTCCAGTTGGGCACCACAGGATTCATTCTAGCTTTCTTCCTTTCCGTATTTGTAATTTCCTTCTCTGATAATAAGAAATGTAGTTCCTATTATCCTCGGTCTTTTTACTTATTTGATCTATCTTTTGCATGTGACCAAACTTGCATTGTGATGACCTATCCTGGCAGCCTTCACTGGAGCTCTGAGACCTCCCCCTGGGCTGCCCTGCTGTATAGAAGGCTTCCTTACCTTTTGAACACCCATACCTCATGCTGAGTGCTCCTCCATGTGCAAAAGCCCTTTTCTCCCTAGTAGGGCTCTGCCACCCCTTGCCCAGCCATTCTCTATGTGGAGGTCCTCTCCACCCCACTCAGGCTCGGAGACCTGCACCACGCTGCCCTTCTTCATGGGCACTTTCCTCATCCTTTCGGTTCTGAAATCCAGCACCAGGCTGCCACCCCACACAGAAGCCTTCACCATCGAGCCTGGGCTCCAAAACTGCCCTTTCATGTAGATGCCCTCCTTACCGCAGTTTTGTTCCAAAACTCTGCCCCAGGCCACCTTTCACCAGAACACCCTCTTCATGCTCATACTGATACCACTTGCTTCCTATGTGGACGCCCTCCTCACCTTCCCCTGGCTCTGACACCCCGCACCAGGCCGCCCCTCTGTGGGGACACCCTCCTCACCTTCCCCTGGCTCTGACACCCTGCACCAGGCCGCCCCTCTGTGGGGATGCCCTCCTCACCTTCCCCTGGCTCTGACACCCCGCACCAGGCCGCCCCTCTGTGGGGACACTCTCCTCACCTTCCCCTGGCTCTGACACCCTGCACCAGGCCGCCCCTCTCTGGGGACACCCTCCTCACCTTCCCCGGCTCTGACACCCCGCACCAGGCCGCCCCTCTGTGGGGACACCCTCCTCACCTTCCCCTGGCTCTGACACCCCGCACCAGGCCGCCCCTCTGTGGGGACGCCCTCCTCGCCTTCCCCTGGCTCTGATACCCCGCACCAGGCCGCCCCTCTGTGGGGACGCCCTCCTCACCTTCCCCTGGCTCTGACACCCTGCACCAGGCCGCCCCTCTGTGGGGACACCCTCCTCACCTTCCCCTGGCTCTGACACCCTGCACCAGGCCGCCCCTCTGTGGGGAAGCCCTCCTCACCTTCCCCGGCTCTGACACCCTGCACCAGGCCGCCCCTCTGTGGGGACACCCTCCTCACCTTCCCCTGGCTCTGACACCCCGCACCAGGCCGCCCCTCTGTGGGGACACACACCCTCCTTACCTTCCCCTGGCTCTGACACTCCGCACCAGCCCGCCCCTCTGTGGGGATGCCCTGCTCACCTTCCCCTGGTTCTGACACTACACACCCGGCCTCCCCTCTGTGGGGATGCCCTTCCTCACCCTGGTTATACTCTGAAACCCCCTTCTGGGCCACTGTAGCTCCCCCAACCTGCACAGACTCCCCTTACTCAGCCCCACCTAATGCCTTTGAAAAAAAATTAAACCATCGTCTTTTTTATTAAGAGATTGCTTATGGTCCTGTATATGGGACATGATTTAGTTAAATCACCAATGTAATTTTTTTTCCTGTAAATCATTGCATCACATATACCACCAAGGTTATTTAAGATAATGTTAATTTGCCCGTGATTTGTGATATCTCATATCACTAACTCATTCATTCAGCTTCCCCAATACTTGTTTCACATCACAACCTCTATTAAAGGTGTTTTTGTCCACTATTAGGGTACCAGCCAAAGTCCTCCCCATAGTCCATAAGGCCTTACGCAATCTGGCCTCCTCTTCCCTCCCCCACCCCTTACACTCTAGCCAGAGCTCCCTCCTCTCCAGCCACCTTGTCCTCTGTGTGATTCCTGAAACAGGTCTTAGGGCCTTTGTCATACTGTTCCTTCTTCCAGGAACATTTCCCCCCCAGATGTCCCCATGGCTTACTCCTGTCTCTTTCCAGTTTCTGTTTAGATATCACCTTCTCAATGAGACCCACCCTGGCTAGCCTATTTAAAATCACAACTGGTCCCCGTCCCTTTTCCCTGCTCTATTTTCCAAGCACTTAAGACCAGTTGCCACCTAGTTGATTCTGACTCATGGCGACCCCATGTGCGTCAGAGTAGAACTGCAATCACAGGGTTTTCAATGGCTGAATTTTTGGAAGTAGACTGCCAGACCTTTCTTCTGAGGCACGTCTCTGTGGACTTGACCCTCCAACCTTTTGGTAGCGCCAGTGTGCTGTTTACACCACCCAGGGACTTCTCCATAGCACTTACCACCTTCTATAAACTCAAATATTTGTTGAATGAAGACTGACTTCCTCCCTGAGGTAGTTTGAATCTCCAAACTGAATTAATAGCACCATCTAGTGTTACTGGAAGGATGTGTTGATTAATCCTGTGACTTATTTGCATAAATGAGCCCTGATGGAGCAGTGGTTAAGCGTTTGGCTAATAACCAAAAGGTGGACAGTTTGGATCCACCAGCTGCTCCTTGGAAACCCTATGTAGGCAGTTCTACTCTGTCGTATAGGGTTGCTATGAGTCGGACTCGACTTGACAGCAATGGGCGTTTTTTTTTAACGGAATAAATGTTGTTAGGTGCCATATAGTCTATTCCAACTCACAGAGACCCCATATGACAGAGTAAAATTGCCCCATAGGGTTTTCTTGGCCGTAATCTTCACAGAAACAGATCACCAGGTCTTTCTCTGGTAGAGCCGACAGGTGGGTTCAATCCACCAACCTCTTGGTTAGCAGCCCAGTGCTTAACCATTGTGTCACCAGGGCCCCATGGGATAAAACCAAAACCTGTTGCCATCAGTCGATTCCAAATCATAGTAACCCTATAGGACAGAGCAGAACTGTCCCCATAGGGTTTCCAAGGAGCAGGTGGTGTATTTGAACTGCCAAACTTTTGATTAGCAGCCGAGCTCTTAACCACTGGGTCACCACGGGATAACTAGTACTGGTTTAATCAATTTTCAGTTACTCTGTTTTATACTGCCCTTTGTGGTTCTGTAAAAATTAAAATGTTTTCAATGATTAAACAACCATGGGACAAACTGACTTTTTAAGAGCAACCCCTTCTGCACGGACTTGCCTGTTGCTCCCCTGCGTTACAGTGGGGGTAGAAGTGTCATGAAGGTCGTGTCTTTTCACCTTGGGGTACCCTCCCCTTCCCCCAAAAAACTCCAGAGTAATAGCCTTTGCTGTCTTGGTACCTACACCTTTTCCCCAGAATATCAAAATGCATATTTACTGATTTTTAAATTTTGGTTTTGGCCACAAAAGCACCTAATTCAATAGTGAAAAAAACACTAGCAAGGGTAACAGTACTATCATTTAAAAGAGTATCAGAAATCTCTAAGATAATGAGCATAGTCTTCTGATTTAGAAAATTTTGGTCTCTTTAGATATGGTAACAAAGGGAAAGACGGAGACAATGAAAGCTGCCTTAAAAGCAACTCCTTTGATACTTCAATATTTAACAATAGATCATGAAAAGTATAATCAGTTAATTTCTATGGAAAGCCTATTGTGCCAGGCACTATTCTAAACACTCATTAACCATCTTAAGAACCCTATAACGTAGGTTCTCTATATTAAGTCCTGTTTTTCAGATGCCAGAATGGAGACACAGAGAGGTACGCAATTTGAGTAAAGTCACAAAGTTAGTGGAGCCAGAATTTAAAGCCCGGAGCCCAGGCCCCTGGTCTCATCCACCTCCCCATTTTCATCACAGAAGTGGAAACCATGCTGCTTTGTTTCCAAGTACTTCCCCTGATCAAAGAAATTAATTTACTAATGTCTTCTTGTTCCAAAAAGGAATCAAGACAACCATAAAAGAAACAAACCCATACACAATTATCCTAGAAATAAGGCTTTTTTCTTTTTACAGTCCACGAAGTAGAAGTACAGAATTTTCCCTACATTCTAACAACGCTGCAGCAATGAGCAAAAGCAGTATCAACGTCAAGGTCAAAGCCAGAGGGTGGCCCAAGAACAGTCAGTTGGTTTTTGCTACCTTCCCACCTCTTCTTGCAACCCACTCCTCAGAACTTTTCTTCTACCCTTCAAACAGGGTTTTGAACCTGTTCTTCCCGGTTCAATCACGGCTAAGGAAGCAACACCAGAACACACTGGAATTTTTAAAATTTGAGTGAACCAGAACCATAACTGGGACAGGAAAAATTACGAGATGAAGCCCTGCTAGAAACTTATTCTCCGTCTTATAAAACAAGGGCAGCTTATGGTGTTGCACAGCAACCAAATCTCTTGCCCACGGGATTTTGCGCAGAGTCAGAAACAGCAATGCCCTGCTCAAAGATGGCTGCCAACTGCAGCGCATTTAAAGTGTGTCACTCACTCTCCACAGTCCTGGAAATAACCCTTTCTTTCTGCATCAGGCTCTTGAAAGGGCTCACTATGCCTCTTCCAAATCTCCCATTCCAGGGCCTCAACCCATAATTTTTCCCTTTCTGGTTATGGTTCTGGATCATTCAAATTTAAAAAAATTCAGGTCTATTCCAGTTTTGCTTGTCAGCCATGACTGAGCCAGTTCTAACTGGTTTGGAGTCCTGCCTTCAACTACTCAAAGCTTTTACCTACTTTACCACTGATTCTAATGTTTTAAAGGAACAGAAGTGACTCAAGCTCTCAAATTAAAAATTAATATACCCATTCCCTGAATTTGGTTCATCTCAGCTGGATATCAAGAAGAAAACAATTATCTGTTAAAGTGAGTCCCAGTAAGAAGTGATTTACTTGGGTAACATCTAGAATTATTTGCATCATACAGTATGCTCCTAAATGGAGCATGAATCCCCAGAATTTCAGATTGGTGGAGTCTTCGGGGGGATATTTGTGAGTATGAGGCTTCCCAGGGTCTCCAGATGATTCTGGAAATGGTGCCCCATCACCATCTTCAATTGGAACCTAGAATTCCATTTCTAAATGTTTACTTGACTCCCCAAATTTTCTAAAATGCAAAGTTATATGGGAAAGGGTGTCTTGGGCAGAGTTTTTCAACATGTGGTTTGAGGATTACCTACTTCAGACTCATGTGGAGATCTGGGGTTTAAAACCCGGGTTCGCAGTCCCATCTCTAACCTAATGAATTATAATCTTGCAGCAGGATTTGGGAATCTGCATTCTAACAACCTCCCCAGATGACTTTTATGTGTGCATTTAAGTTTGGAAACCACTGGCTTAGAGGGATGACTTTTAAAAGTAAAGCACCAGCATCATTTGAGTTGTTGGATTCTTTCCTACTGCAGACCACAAACCAGAACTTCGAGGAGTACCACGTAAAAATCTAATTATAAGAAGGCAAAACATAATTTTAGGAGGCTAATAATTCACAAGTCTATTTACAAGATTATACGTCCTTTTGTTGTAAATTATAGGTGTGAAACGTCTCAATGAATTCTTTGGTGGATGCCGTTTAATCCTGCCTTGCCTTCCATAAAATGAAACAGCTGGACCAAGTCTTTACTGCGCTACCCACACACGAGTCTCCAGTAACCTCCAAAGCACTCTCTGAACAAGCCTCATTTCCTGTATAAAAGGAAATGGGCTTAAAATGAACTGAGTTTGGATAACTACAGAAAATTTAGGCTGATTTAACTTAAACTAGTTATCAAAGGAGACTGTAGATTCTACACCCTTAGAGATGTTTTAAAACAGGAAGCACAACCATCTTTTTGGATGAGCAGGGGGTTAAGTGGCCTAAAGCTGGAGGATTCAACTGGAAGGCCTTTTAAGATTCTTTCTACTTTTAAAATTCAACTAAACCTCATCTCCACTCAATTGAATGTCAATCTGTTTTTGTTTGTTTCATTTTTTAGCCAGTTGAGCCTGGCAAGAATTCCTTGCCCCTCTCTGACAATGAAATAGCCTCTTGAGAACCCTTTACAAAAAAGAATTTAGCTGGACATACAAAAAAAGAAACCATTTAACTTGATGACAATACCCCACCCAGATAACTCAGATACCTAATTGAATTTTTCACTAGAATTATTTGGCTTGGCTGAGTTAACTGGCTAACTTCCCTTCAGTTACACCATATAATTACTCTTCTTTCTCAGACATTTTCACTTATTGATTTTCACTACCTTTCTTCTACTTCACTTATAATCTAAATTGCAGTTCAACCCAGAAGGTCACTTACCTTGAGAGTCTTCCTTTTTAGAGTCAGTTTCACGGTGCTTGTGCTGACAGCATCAGAAATATTCATTGAGGGCAGAGCTGGGTTGCTGGGGTCTGCATGATGGCTGGGTACATCTATGCAGCTGTGAATGCTGTTGTTCAAAAACGTTAAGAATTGACTCCAAACCATCTTTCTCAAAAACTAAAGATCTCTTCTAGAGGGTGACTCGTGTACAGATAAACAATCTAAGGGGCTAGTTCTCATTTCAAGCTTATAAAACTAAGACTAATTCTTTGAAACTATATCCCAAGTCTACCTGGCAAAACTTTCTTAACCTCATTTTATCTTTCCTTCAAGAGATCATGAGGAAACCGAGTATTTTAGTTTAAAATATGTGATTTCTATTCCTGTTACTGTATGGATTTGTTCCAATGTATGTGTGTAAACAAGCAGCTAACAACCTTTACCTGGCATCTCTTCTGTTTAACTGAAACTGGAATAGATTGAGGGATTTAATGGCTACATTTTCACAAGACTCTGGTGATTTTACCATTTTCTCTGCATACTGATGAAAACTTTTTAAAACTCTACACAGAAACACATGAGAAGTGTGAGGATGGGGCAGAGGGACGAAGAGACAGGAGGTAGGCCGGCTTCTAGTTTTGATCTGGTTAAATCCCCAACTTCTTTGAGCTGCACTTTTTTCTCTGCTTGTAAATTCAGAGGCTAAAGAAGCTGTTTAAAGTCTGTTCTGACTTTTTCAATCTGACAGAAATGCTAATCAGTTACCAAATAATAAGCTAGTGTACTGTGATTTTTAAAGATCTTGTATTTGTGATTTAAAAGACAAACCTAAGTCAAAGTTGCTGCGCGTCAGTTCAAGGCCAGGTAAGAACCGGCGAAGCCGGCAACCAAGTCACCTGTTTTGAACTGAGTATACTGATATTTAAATACCTAGAAAATTATCTGGAGTCAATCTCCACAAATTTACCCGAAAGCCCTGTGACACACTCGGGACCTCACAGAGCTGAGTCAGCCAGCACCATTTTGCGGCAGGGGGAAGGCTGGAAGCTTCGGACATGGGTGTAATTTGAGGAAACGAAAGAAAGGCCCAGCGGTCGAGCTTTTTCAAAGGTCCCTGACGACAAAAGTTGCGTGAGAAGCGACACCGCCCCACACTCCCCAGTGTGGTCCTCCCTCGACGCTCCAGTTGCCGGCGTTCCCACGTCGCCTACGAGTCGCACCCAAGCGCGCGCGCAGACCGGCCCTCCCCGAGCGCCCGCCCGCCGCCCCGCCTTCGGGGCCCGCACCAGCCGCGCGGCCCGACGCAGCCAAGGAAGCTCGCGGCCAGCCCCCCAGCGCCGACGGACGTCGCCGTCAGCCAATGGGTGCACGGGGAGGCGGAGCAGCGGGGCCTAGGGGCGGGATTTCCCGCGAGGCCGCTGGGGGCCTGGCGAGGGTGGCGCGGGGCGGCGACAGCGGCGGCGCCTAGCAGGGAGGGCGGGCCGGGGTCGGCTGCTGCGGGCGGGCGGGCGTGGGGAGCTGTGGGCGGTCGCGCGTCTCCTGCCGTCGCCCTCCCTCCGCCACGATGCCGGGGATCGACAAGCTGCCCATCGAGGAGACGCTGGAGGACAGCCCGCAGGTGAGCGCGGGCGGCGAGGGGAGGAGCGGGCCTGGCCGAGCCCGGGCCTGGCGCCGCCGTCGCCGCAGGTGCCCACCCGGCCCAGGTGGGCGCCGCCGCCCAGTGCCCCCGCCCGCGGAGCCCGTCGTGGGCCGCGCCCGAGCCGCCGAGCTGGGCCTGCCGCCCGAGGCCGGCGTGGGCCTGCGCGGCTGCGCCGAGGCTGCGCGCGGGGTTGGGGACAGCCGCCGGCCGAGCCCGAGCCGCCGCCGCTTCGCGCGTGGGCCCGGCGGTCACGTCCGCGCGCCAGCCTCCCAGGGTTTGGCAGTAGGTGCGTTTCTAGCGGCGTGATGGGAAGTGGTAAGCCCAGACTCTGCACGCTGTCCCCGGAAAGCCTTCTCGGAGAAAAGGCAGAAGGGGAGACAGCCCGGGAGCGTTTGGTTTCTGAGGCTCGGCGTGCGAGAAAAGGAAATGCAGTTTTTCTTCGGGAGATGCTGAAAGGCTGTCAGTTTGCCCGTGGGGAGTCGTCGGCGAAGCCCGTCGTGGGCCGCGGAGCCTGCGCCCGCACCTCCCGGCCGAGCGTGCCCGGTGTCGTGGCCGCCGGCGCTGGAGGTGGCACTGCGCGGGATGTGGTGCCCCGTCTTCGCGGACCCACGGCCGCCGCGCCGCGCGGGGCAGACTTGGTCCTAATAAACTCCTCGAAATACAGGCGCTGCCTTCGGAGTTTAGGGCGTTGTTTTCCTAGCCGAAGACGTTGTAGGAAAACGTAGCCATTCGATCCTTTTTCAGTACTCAAGAATGTACACAGCTGTTTTTAGGCGGGGGGCGGGGGGCGGGGGGGGGAAGATTGGTGGGCGCTGTAACTTGCATGGATGAACTGCATCCCTGACCCTGTGTTTTGGAAACGCTGGTGTAGTGGTTAAGAGCTGCGGCTGCTGACCAAAAGGTCGGCAGTTCAAATCCACCAGGTGCTCCTTGGAAACTCTCTCCTCTGGGTCGCTATGAGTCAGAATCGAGTCGGGGGTAACAGGTTTGGTTTGGTTTTTGAAGCCTGTCTTTTACACGGTAATTGAAGCGATTTTAAGATGATACTGCTGGCTGAGCACCACTTACAATGAAGAAAATTTTCTGAAATATAATTCACTTTGAAGTACAGTTGCACGTGTTTCATGTTTAATATGACTCCAAAAGAAAAATGGGAGGAAAGGGCTAGATTCCCCATCCTGGGTACTTCTACCCTGAAGTTTGTGCCAATTTTAATTGCCAAGTTGAAATTGGGCTCTGATTGTGGATTTTTTTTGTTCTGAAAGTTATCTTCACAGACCAGTTGTCTTGTAATATACTCTTGTCAGCCTGTACTGACAGAGAGAAAGCCAAATCTTGGATTATCTTGACTGCCATAATAGTTCACATTCTTTTTTTCCTGACTCTCCTAGTATAAAGTTAGCCCTGGTGGTGCAGTGGTTAAGCATTAGGCTGCTAACCAAAAGGTTTGCAGTTCAAATCCACCAGCCACTCCTTGGAAGCCCTATGGGGCAGTTCTACTCTGTTGTATAGAGTCGCTATGAGCCGGAATCAACTCGACGGCTACAGGTTTTCTTTGGTTTTAGTATAAAGTTATAAGCTATATTTCAGGTAATCTGCAAAAATTTTGTGGGCTGTATTGGTCAGGTGCACCTAGTCATTTTATTTTTTCCTACTTAATAATCAACAGATAGCCTGACCTTTCTTACCTTACCTGGTGCTTTTTTTTTTAAAAGCCGGTAAAGATTACACAGCTCAGAATGGTTGCATAGTGCCCTAGCCATGGTGTGTGAGGAGGAAATAATCTCTTGACTGATTAATTTCTTGAACTTTTCACACAATTAGTTTACAACTTGAGCTTAAGTTTTTTAAAAGCACACATCATATTACTATAAGTTCTACAGTAATTTTTAATGAAATAGGCCAATCGATATTCTTTTAATTTCTAAAAGCAACAAACTTGAACTAGGTTGTATTTATTTGGGACAATTAGTTGAAACAACTGGGATTTGGGAAGAGAAGATACTTGGAGGTAATTCTTAGAAAGAGATGGACAGGATGGAAAGCCCTGGGTCTGGGATCAGGAGCCATGGTTCTAGTCCTCGTTACTACTTAGTACCTTCTGCTTTAAGGCAAGTTACTCAGCTTCTCTAAGCCTCATTATAGTGAATGTTTTTGTTCCTGATTATAAAAATAATAATTATTTGCTTCAGAAAACCTGGAAGGTACAAAAAATAATACATACACACATGCACATACCTATCATACACCCAGCAGCAAACCCTGTTAACAGTTTGCTTTCTTTATTCTTGTCTTTTTCCTCCTATATGTTTTAATGCAATTGAGATATTGTATATAACCTTTGTCTTGCTTTATTTAACATTATAGCTTAAGTATCTTCCCATACTTTTACATTCTGAATTAAAAAAATTAAAGGCTGCACATTTCCCTGACAGACTCAACAATTGTCCCATTGTTGGACTTTTAGGACTTTTCCGAAGTTTTGCTTCTATAAATAGGGCTGAGATTAATGTCTTTGGTCGTAGATTTTTTTGTTTTTACTTCGGGCTGCTTAGGATAGAGTCCAAGAAGCAGACTAACCAAGAGTATGAAAACTTTTAAAGCCCTTGATACAACAGATGAATTTTTATTAGATCATTTGATCATAATAAAAAATAGCCTGCCAATTGATATGTAAAAAAATTAAAGCCTAGGAGTCACGGAAGAATATCCTGAATTACAGTTATCCCTTTTTAGTTCTGATTTACAGTAACTAGGGGGAATTATTAAAATAGGGGAAATTTGCAAGTCCAAGTCCAGCTGATTGACTGTAAGCATCTTTAGAATTAGCTAGCCCAGACCACACCATTCTGCAAAAGATCCCATCATCGAGCTCCGTGGGCTTTCTGGTTGGCGTTTAAGGTATCAGTGCACATGGGAGGGTAGCATGTGACTTCTTGGGACGTGGAAGCTCTGCATTGGGAACCCTCCCAGACCTCTTCATTTGTATCTTTTTTGCTGTAATAAAACTGTAATCATCTTAGGACACAGACTTTATAACAATGCCTCTCTACCTGGAAAACCTCATTCATCTCCTTTGACCAGCTCAACCCATTGGAGAGGCTTCTGAGTGACAGAGCAGATGAGGAGGCCTCATGTAATGCTAGGTGGCCTCAAGAGCAAGAAGAAACACTGGGTTTGTGGACAGGAGGTATGAATTGAGCAGCGGCGATGATCAACACTCAGGATCTTGCCCCAAGGGAAAAAGAAAAGTTGATTCTTGGTCAAGAAGATCTATGGTCCGTCCCCAGTACTTGGTCAGGAGCATTAGAAGGGGCTACTGGCAGAAGAACAGGGTGCACGTCAAATATCCCCTACAGACAACACCGTGCAAGCTCCTCCTTGGGCTGTTCGAGGAGCTTCCTATGGACAGGGCAGATGAAGAGGTCCCATCTAATGCCAGTGGCTTCAAGTACAAGCAGAAATGATTGCCTGTGGAGAGCACAGATGAATTGAACAGCAGCGATGAAGAAGACACTCCGGGCCACCATGTCACTATCGCTGCCGTCGGAGACTCAGAAGAATGCTTTGTGGATGTTGAATATTCAGAAACAGACCAGCCAGCAGTCTGCATGTTCTGATTTTGAGACCAGCCAAGGCCATCACCTAGAGGGCTCAGCCTGAGCCTCAGAGGACTGGAGCTTGACCAGTGTTGGAAGACCTGTTGTATTTTCATTTATTTTAGAAGTATTTTATTCTTATAATTATTAATTTTCAGTTTGTTTATTTGTCTTTTTTTTTTTTTTACAATTTATACTTGAGACATTTGATTTTATAGTTACACATTTTCACTTTATTTTTAGATTTATCTATTTTCAAAGCAGTTTGGTTTCAGCTATGCCAGTTTATTTTTAGTTAAGTGTTCTGTGTGTGTGCAGTAAATGTATATTGTAATAAAACATTTGCCATTTCAACATTTGTACCATATGTAGTTGAATGGCATTAGTTGTGTTCATCATGTTGTTCAGCCATCACCATTATCTGTTCCCAGATTTTTCCAGCACCTTTAACAGTGGATCGGTGTCTCCTAAGCAGTGAGTCCCTCTTCCCCCTTCTTCCACCTTTGGTAACCACTAATAAACTTTGGTCTCCATACAAAAAAAGAAAAGAAAAGAAAAAACAGCTGATATCATCTGGTGAGGCAGAAAATCTTTAGGTGCCTTCTCCATGTTTATATATTGTTTTGAAAATGAGAAACAAAAGGACACTTCTTAATAGAGACAAGTACGATCTTTAAAAAAATAACTGGTACTATATATAGATAGATACTTTATCAATGATTCATTCATTACAGAACTGTGAAGACAAATGACAACACCAAATACAGGCTTCTCAATTTGTCGTGATAGGAAATACTCACAGACTATGGAATGCGCAGTTTTTCATGCTTTAACATCTTGAATATTAGGATATGCCTTACAGTCGATGGCATCTTAACAGTTGCTGTCAGCCAGGTGGCAGTTGTAATGAACTTGCCATCATCTGCAAATGTACACAGTTGTTTGTTTCTTCTCATGGCATGGCTGGCCAAGTGCAGCTGATCAATGTTCAGCCAAAAATCAACAACTATTTGAGGAAGAAGTATGAGTCCTGGCTGTTGTCTGAAAACTTCCTTTTGACGCCTGGTGAGATCAAGCATACATCACCGTGAAAACTTACTGCATAGGTATCAGTGGCTTGGAAGAAAATGCTGGGGACAAAAGTGCAGCACTTCTAAGGAATATTTTCTCACCTCCTCATGGCATAGAGAATAATACTGGGTGAGAAAACACAGATGTTGACGATTCCGTGTCAGAAAGCGATACACAAGGTTGAACTCTATGAAGTTGTAGACATGCATTAAATTTGTACTGCTTGTGCTTTCCTTTCTATGTTTACGTGAGAGCTGAATATGACAAAATTCTGTCAAAAGGACTCTTTGCATAAATGTAAAATAAAAACGTTAACACATCAGAAGACCTTAATTCACAGCCTACTCACCAGCACTTTTTGAATTGTTTTTAGAGGTACATAAGATAATGGTACATGTTCCAATGGAGGTCTTAGGTTCAGTGAAATGGTGCCACACTGATCCTGTTCTTGTAAGCTGTTAACTTTAAAATGAACAGTAACTATACAGGGTGGAGTTTGAGACTAGCTAAAAAAGGGAACCTGTTCCAACCCTGGTTTAGGCTAAGAGGCACCTTTATGTAATTACACCACAGACGTTCGTGTAAATGCCTCGTGCCTTCAGCTGGGATTCTCGAGGTTTTGGGGGGAAGAAAAACAACCAACCAAGTGGCAGATTCTTCTCAGGAATGATACTAGCAAACAAGATTTCCCAATGCTTCTTTTTCACACCGTAAGATAACACTGGGGAATGGGAGCAGGGGCTGGAGCTAAAAGATCCTGTCGCATCCGGATGTTTGTGACCCCCAGGAAGTAAAAGGCTGAGATCGGGGACAGCATTTACTGGCATAATGATTTTGTGCCCTTTTTTATTTTCTTAATCATATTGACTTAATATCCTCTTCTGAAAATAAGAAGCTAGAGAATTAGTTGATTTTTTTCCCTCCAATTTCTAAGGCTGAGGTAAAAGTTATTTTTAGAGTGAAAATACAAGGCCATCTTTCAGATTTAAGCTGCACTTATTTCAGTAGTTGCCGGTGTTTCACTTCAGAATTACCCCACGTTTGGGATCCAAGAGGTGAGCATACCTTGCCCTTGATTTGCTGTTTTCTTATCTCTGATCCTTTTTGTTGACTTTTTTTTTTTAATTCTTGTGAAAATTTTATTGACATTCTTAATGGCTACTTACTGACATTTTTCCCCCTTAAAATGAAGATAATTTTTACATGTTTATAGTAAAAAAAAAAAAAAAAGCAAAACAGTCTAGACAAGTATAAAGAAGAAAGTAAAACTAACCCCAAAGTGACCTTCTGTAGGGTCACTATGAGTTGGGATCGACTTGATGGCAGCAGGTTTGGCTTTGGTTTTCTATAGGGTCACTATGAGTTGGGGTCGACTCAACAGCAACGGGTTTGGATTTTTTTGGTCTGAACCTAAAAGACTGAAACAGGTTCCCTATGTAAAGCTAGTATCAAGCTCAACATTAATAAGTTATTCTACAATAAGACATTTAAAATACTTATATATAATATACTGTTAATTTAGCCATGAATGTTTCTGTTGATTTATTCTTAGTTTAATTACATAATTTGTAATTCATAAAAATAAACCTTTTTTGTTCCTTCTAAAATGTATATGACGTAGTTGGAAAAAACCTTTGTTTTAATGAAGTGAAACTAAGAACAAAGAATCCCAACTTCTGTGTATTAACTGTCAAAAGAAAGAAAATAAAGGTCCCTGGGTGTTGCAAACAGTTTGTCCTCAGCTGGTAACCAAAAAGTTGATGGTTCAAACCCACTAAGCAACACTGGGGAAGAAATAGGCCTGATGATCTGCTTCCGTAAAGATTACAAAACCCCCCCCCAAAAACCAAACCCATTGCTATCGCGTTGGTTCTGACTCACGGTGACACTATAGGGCAGAATAGAACTGCCCCATAGGGTTTCCAAAGGTGTAATCTTTATGGAAGGAGACGGCCACATATTTCTCCCGTGGAGTGGAGTGGCTGGTGGGTTCAAACCACCTACCTTTTAATTAGCAGCCAAGTGCTTAACCACCAAGCTACCAGGGCTCCTTTCTATAAAGATTAAAGCCAAGAAAACCCTACGGGGTAGTTTTACTGTGTAACACATAGGGTCTCTTAAGTCACAAACCAACAACAAAAACAAAATTAACAACGAAATAAAATGGATGAAAAGTCAGACTTACCAGGGCTCTAATATCCTAGGATTTTTGTTTCCTTTAGAAAAAAAAGATTTTTTTTTTTTGATCTAACTTATAATGACTAAGATAAACTTACTGCTTTTATTTTATGCAGACAAGGTCTTTACTGGGTGTATTTGAAGAAGATGCTGCAGCTATTTCCAACTATATGAACCAATTGTATCAAGCTATGCGTCGGATTTATGATGCACAGGTAAAAAGTTAAATTCTAGCTCCATGCTTTTTAAAAAGTGATTCTTTCATAAGTCTCATGAGGACAGAGATGGTGTCTATCTCGTTTAGTGGCGCCAGCCCTCTGCTGGGCTCATAGTAATAGGTATTTGTTGAACTGATGCATGAACATCAAGTATTTTAAACCACAGAGCTTGTATTTCAAATACTAGTGTATAGCTTGTAACATTACAAAAGTGATAAAGATTGCAGCACTAACCCCGTCCCCTAAACACAGCGAGGACTCTGTTATCGAAACTCACTGACGGTGACCATTCTTTGCCTAAGATTTGACGGAAGACTTGATGTTGTCACCTGTACTTTCCCTCATTATGTTTTTAATCCTGTGGAATACTTTCCCTTCTTGGGTAGAGAATTCAGAAGACTGCTTCTAGATAGTTAGAACAGGGTAATACAAATTAGATGTTGTAGCTTTGGAGTAGGGAGGGATGAATTGAAGGAGGTAATAACTAGATTTTTTTATTGAACAGGTATCAGATTTGAGGCTGTATTTACACAACCCAATTATAAGCCTTCAGAGCAACCTGGGTCCCTTGATATATTTTCTTTGGGATTAATTAAGTGAAAGAAGTTTCATTTTTTCCTCCTTATTTTCTCTTCTTTCTAGATTCACATTTTCATTAGGTACTTTAAAGTTGCTATGATATTTGTTTATTTTTTTCCTTGTGCCAAGGCTCTCAAGTTTTCATTTGTGACGAGAGATAATTAATTCATATGTAAAATGTTTTTTCTCATTATATCCACCACTGAAAAAAACTTAATTAAAAAGTATCTCCTTTATATGAACAGACTGCCTGCATTTTGGCTGGTATGTCATTAAATGCTGATCATGGCCTAGTGTCAGCTTCCAGAGAGAGGGTTAGCCAAACATCACGTAGAATCTCTGAAGATTTTGCTAATGTTGCATACAGCTTATTTCTGGCTTTAAAAATATTCAATTTAATGTGTAAGTTTTATTAGCCAAAAAACAATACAAAACAAAACAAAAAAGCCCTGGAGCACCCCTCAATTCCCGGAGCACCCCTGAATTCCCGGAGCATGTACATTTGATTTAAGCTTCCCATTAAAAAATAACCCATTGCTGTTGAGTCGCTTCTGGCTCACAGTGACCCTGTAGGACAGAGTAGAACTGTCCCATAGGGTTTCCAAGGAAGAGCTGGTGAATTCAAACTGCTGACCTCTTGGTTAGCAGCCAGTCTCTTCACTTCTGTGCCAGCAGGGTTCCAGGTTTCCCATTGGAGTGCTTTAATGGCATTTCCCTTTCCAGTGTTTAATGAGGGTTTGAGAAAACGCGTGCAGTATTTATGTTAAGTAACAATAAAGTGGCCTAGGCATCTTCAGGAGTCCCTGGGTGGTACAAACAGTTAATGTGCTTGGCTACTAGCAGAAAGGTTGGAGGTTTGAGTCCACCTGGAGGCATCTTGGAAGAAAGGCCTCATGATCCATTTCTGAAGAATCAGCTGTTGAAAACCCTGTGGAGCACAGTTCTACTGTGACACACAGGGCGTCATCATCAGTTGGCTTTGACCCAGAGGCAACTGGTTTAGGCGTTGTCAACTAAAACCTTTTCTTGGTGATATCGTGCTAATTGGATTGCCTGTCTTTTCTCCATAGAACGAACTAAGTGCAGCAACACACCTGACTTCAAAACTTTTAAAAGAATATGAAAAGCAGGTACTGTATATGAAAGTTTTGAAAGCCTATTTTAAAATATGCAGGGATACAGTATCTGTGTAGATAAACGGGATTTTCTCATCGGGATTCCTTAAACTTTCCTGGATTTACAGAGGATAATTTTGATACAACATTGAAATTTCACCATAGCACTTACGTTGAGATAATTTTAATGATTTAATTTTAGACACAGACGTTACCTGATTTACCTGTCTTCTTTTTACAAATGAAGGAACTGAGGCTTGCTCAAGGTTATGCAGCTGGGTATTAGAGGAACTGGAGCTAACCACCACATCTTGTCACCCCCAGTATGGTGTACATTTCAATATACCATGTCATCTGGTTACCTAAAAACATAATTAATGTTTATTAATTCTGTAAATTACAGTATTTTATTAAAATGACATTTTTAGGACTTATTCAAAATTTTAGTAGTGTTCCGAAGTTATTTAAAAATGTAATGCTGTCTTTCATTCATAAAAAACCAGGGCTTCGAACTGGTTCTTCCTGATTCATTCGTGGCTGAAGAAGTGAAACTGGAGCAGACCCGAATTGTAAAAATTTGGGTGTATCAGAACTGAAAAATTACGAGTCCAAGCCCTGTTAGAAACCTAATCTTCCTTCTAGGAAAAGAAGGCAGCGTATGTGTTGCATAGCAACTGAATCTCTTACCTGTGGGATTTTGAGCAGAGTCAGAAACAGCAGTGCCCTGCTCAAAGATGGTGGCTGATTGCACTGCTTTGAATGTGTGTCATTCTTCACAGTCCTGGCAGTAACCCAGTCTCACACATCGGGCTCCTGAGAGGGCTCACTACTCTTCTTCTGAGTCTCCCATTCCAGGGCTTTGACCTGTAATTTTTCCTGTTCTCGTTACGGTTTCAGATCACCCAAATTAAAAAAATTTGGGTCTTTTCTGGTTTCACTTTTTGGCCATGACTGAACTGGTATGAACCAATTTGAAGCCCTGCAAAAATGTACCAGCACTGGACTTTTACCTCATCTGTGTTTCTCACTTTTCAGCGTTTTCCATTGGGGGGTGATGATGAAGTTATGAGCTCTACTCTACAACAGTTTTCAAAAGTTATAGACGAGGTAAATATTTATTTTGCTTAAATTAGTGATCTTATAATTAAGTTACTCAGGTTGGGTAGCTTTTACTGGAAGCTTTTATTATGGTTATATGAGTAAAGCTCTATTGTAAAGAATATTACTTAAGGAAAAACCTTATTTCTGTATCCTGGTGGCTGTAGTAAAAACGACACCTCATTTCCATGGAACTTTCAGTCTTTTGATTGTGTTATTTGGTTTAGGCAGGGAGAGAAGAGTTAAGCTGTGAGCTACAGCTAAGCTCTTTATGCTTCCATTCTTTTGCCATCAAGCAACATCTTACCTTCAGTCCTTATTAATCCTTTCACCTCAGACAGCCAAAATTATCCCTTAGTTTCGCAAAGCACTTATGAGAAAGAACAAAGCAGTTATCAGAAGCAAGGAGGAAGAAAGCTGGTGAGGGATGGGGGGGTGAGGCCCTAACTATCTTGTACCACTGGAATGCAGGCTCTAGTTTTACTTGAACTATTAAGTAGTTCTGTATTTTTGAGATCCCTTTAATTGGAAAAGTAGTCTTTTGAAATAGCGTAATACACTACATTATAGCAAAACATTGTCCCATGGAGATCAGTATGAAGAATTTACACTTATAGGAAGTGGAAGTTTTTTGACTATAATTTTTTGTGCTGTATCACATACTTTTAGCGTTCTCTTATATAAAATGTATCTTAAGTTTTTTTTTTTACTTAATTTTGTTTCATCTGCGTAACACTAGCTAAATGTCTCTGTATGGTTAGTTACTTGGCCTTTTTGGTCTTTTTTTTTTTTTTTTTACTAGCTTAGCTCTTGTCATGCTGTACTTTCAACTCAGTTTGCTGATGCCATGATGTTCCCCATTTCCCAGTTTAAAGAAAGAGATCTCAAAGGTACTGAAGTCAAGCTTTGTTTACTTTCATCAGCTGTTAGAAGATCAGTGCTTATAAATGTGGGTTATTCTATGCCTCCACCATTCTTTACTACCTCTGCCACTTTGGCCAGTAATCAAACATTTGTAGGCGCTCCTGCTAGGTGTCAAACTAGAGATGAAGAATACTGAGATGAACAAGATGTTCCTTCCCTTGAGAAAGCGAGAGGAAGATGGTGCTGTGTTTTATAATCAGGGAATGAGTGCGGTGCAGTTGGGGCTCAGACGAGGGGTCAGAAAGGCTTCGTCAGGAATGTGACATGAGCACTTGATGAAGAGGAGTTTGCCAGAAGAGAGATACTATTCTTTTAGAGGAACTAGGATGTGCAAAGGTATGAGCTGTGGAAATAGCTAGTTTGCTTTGAGATATAGAGAAACTCAGTGTGGCTGCAGAGTTGAATGTGTTGGGGCATGGTAGGAGATGAATCTAGAAATAGATGGGTTGGGACGAGAGGTTGGATTTGAGTTTATGAGCAAGGAGAAGCCAGTGCAGGTCTTTAAGGAGTAGAGATACATGATCACTTTGTTTTTTGGAGGGTAGAATAGAGTTGATTTGGTATTGAGATTGGGTCAGGAAGTGAGTGTCCAGTGCAGTACAGCAAGGCCTGGACTGGGATAGTGATGCAGGATGGAGGCGTGTGTATGGGCTGGAGTGGCAGGATGTAGGGATGATAGATCATCTAGCAACACACTACTTCGTAGTTTTGGTTTTTTTTTTTTTTTCCTTCATTTGGGATTACTGAGAGCTTTATGGAATTGGCTCTGCTTTCTTATAATTTGCAATCTGAGACGGTCATACAGACTTATTTCCAAGCTATGTAGATAAAATGAAAACACTGAACCGGCGGATCATGGAAGTCCTTAATTTATACATGGAATGAAGACGTCAGTGTTTTAGAGATGGAGTCAGTAATTGTGGTGATTCTCAGGAACAGTCATTTCCAAGGTCAAGAGATAGATCTTTTCCTCACAGTCTGAGGGGACGGAGTGTCATAATCATATTAACAGAATGTTGTTTATTTGTTTCTCATTCAGCATTTTAACTTATTACAGTTATATATGAAAAAGTGAATTAATAAGTTAGATTCTGGCACTGAGTTAATATTTGCACATCTTAGCGTTTACACTGGATTTTAGTATTTGCTTTTATGTCATGTTCCTTATTTGCGACAAGTAGATTTCCTGGTGGTGTAACTGTAGCTGACGGTAATGTCCTTCAGACCAGCTTCTAGAAGAACACCTTGAAGTATGAAATATTATTTGAGGTTTTAATTAGAGCTTAAGCTACAATTATTGTTTTCTAAACAATTTAATATGAATATTTCATAAATACGGTAACTGAAATCATTCTTGAACTTTTTCAGAAATACTGACATTAAAGGAAGTGTTTCAGATTGCTAGTAATGGTAAGCCCGGAATACTTTACACACTTATTTCTTGTCAGAATGCATTTATTTATCAATGTAAATCCTTGGTCAGATTTAATGTGTTAATTGAGAAAAATGAATGTACTTAAAAGTTTCAGTGAACATTATTTAAATCAGAGTTGTTACTTAAATTGCACTGTTTACCTTACAAGAAAAATTTAAAAGGAAATTAAATCAGTCTTGTGGTTTACTATCTTCATAACACCCAAGGAAGTGGTGTAATTTTTTTCCTGTCCTTGTTTTTCTATATATTCAAAAAAATTTTTATTGAACATTTGCTATCTTTGTACTAAGAACTGCTTAAAAAAAAAAAAAAACTTTTATTGGATTACACTTTCCTCTACCAATTAGATGACTAGAAACTTAATGTCGGGGAAAGCTGGCTGTGAGGAACATGTGGCTGGAATGATCCTGCAGTAGAAAATTCTCACCCTGCATTACTGCACTTGCAGAAGGATGCACATGGAAGACCATGTAAGGCATTTACACTTTGCAGAGGCCCGTCCTAACAGTCCTTTCTGTTTTCCAGATCATGATGCTGCAATTAACCGATATAGCCGATTATCCAAAAAAAGAGAAAATGACAAGGTGTGATGCATGCTTACTCCTTCAGTGTTACAGTTAGCACCTGTTTCATTGGGTGGTCCTTTCCTCCTTACAAATAGTAACTAGTAGTTAACTTAGTATGTTTTGCTATATTGCTCTTAGTTTATTCTTTCAGTCTAGCTGTTTTAAAGCCTTTTTGGAATAAGGTGGGACATAAATAAATAGATCATTGTTGGTCTCTTGAGACAAAATATTTTTCTGCTGCTACAGTTCGATAAGTTAAACAACTATTATGAAAGTGTAATCAGTGCCGATTGTTGGACATTTCTTCTTTTTGCTTTGCATTCTGATAACATTGCATTTGTTTTGGTTTTATTTCACCACATGTGTGAAGAAATGTCTTTGGAAATACAGCGGTCATAAAGTTGAATTGTTGAATACATAATGAGATTTTGTTATGAAGCTCTTATTTACAGAGAGATATGTTTTTTGATACTTCACATAGTAAAATCTAGAAGTATTGCACTGTATTTGAATAGAAATGTCTTCAAGTAAATATGAAAAACCAGAGTCTTAACAAGCTCATCTGAGTGCTCCTTCAGATCATCTGTCCATCCAAGGCCAAACCCAGGCCCGACCAGATGCTTGTGAGTGAGGTGGTCTCTGCAGCCGTGGCTGCAGCTGCTGGGAGGGACACAGTGAGCACTTGTGGGATCCGTGATGGGTAGGGCTTAGTGTGCTACAGTGAGCACTTGGGGGATCCGTGAATAGGTAGGGCTTACTGTGCAATAGTGAGCACTTGTGGGGATCTGTGAATGCATAGGGTTTTGTGTGCAACAGTGAGCACTTGTGGGATCCGTGATGGGTAGGGCTTTGTGTACAACAGTGAGCACTTATGGGATCCATGATGGGTAGGGTTTAGTGTACAACAGTGAGCACTTGTGGGATCCGTGATAGGTAGGGCTTAGTGTACAATAGTGAGCACTTGTGGGATCCGTGATGGGTAGGCCTTAGTATACCACAGCTGCTGTGACACAGTAAAGGGAACGTTTCTCACACAAAGTTCAGTGCAGAGATCTTCTGTGCTGTCAACTTGAGGGGTCTAAAATAAAGTATTTGGGACATAGCTCATGTAATTCTCTTTTAGACAATCTTCTTTTCCCAGCAGCTTCTTTCCATTTCTGATTTTAGTTCACAGGTCATTTAATGGTACAAATACGTGCATTATGAGATCTATGTTACTTTGTACTTTGCCTTAGAGAAGTAGTTAAAGGTTTTAGGTACAAATTTTGTTACGTTTTACAATGCCTCTGACTGTTCCAGGTATTTAAAAAAAAAAAAATTCACCAATTTCATTTCATTAAAAAAAAAAAATGTATTGAGTGCCTACGATATGTAAAGCAGGATGTTGGGTGCCAAGGGGGAACGAAACTGATGAAAGGCTTTCTGTGAAGGCACGTGCTGGGCTGCTGCCAGGGCACTTGGATGAAGAGAAAGGTTCACCACTGAGTGAGGTGCAGTCAGAGATGTCTTCACAGAGTGCGAGGGCACAGAGGGGCCAGCAGTTAGCTCTTGCTGGTGAACTGGGAAACTTTACACTTTTAGGAGGTGACATTTGCATTTCACCTTGAAGGATGAGTGGGAAGTCACCAGTGTGGGATTGAGCAGAGGGCATTCCTGGAAGAAAAAAACGCATCTGTAGAAGCACACGGCGGAGTCAGAAGAGTGTAATGGTTAAGAACATTGGCTCTGGAGTCAGACTGCCTGTGGACAGACCTCAGCTCTGCCACTTAACTTGCTGGAGGTCACGCAGCTAGTTAACTTCAAGCCTTACTTCCATATCAGAAATCCTCAGTGTGAATGTGAAATGAGATGATGTGTACGAGTATCTGGCTTATAGGAAACTTTAAATAAATTCTGACAGTAATGATTCTGATGATGGAAGGATAATCATTTCCGTGTGTCTGGAGGAAAGGATATATCTGGGGAGGTATGGCAGAGATGACAAGAAATAAGTAGTTTGGGGCTAAATTAACTATGTTCGTGACTTTGACATTTATTTTGGCGGGAATGGGCAGCCTCCAAAGGATTCCGAGTAGGTGAATAACACTGTGCCATTGTGTAGAGAACAAAAATATGAAGTTCCAGAAATGGAAATGTGAAGGGGATAAGACTAGAAGGGATCCACTTAAAAGGCATTAGAAGAGTTTGCAAAGACATGATGAGGGTCTCAGCTATGGTCGTTATTGAAAGTGGAGAGGTGGGAATATATATATATTTTTAATTCTACCGTAGATGAAGGTTTACAGAGCAAACAAGTTCTCATCCAACAGTCAAACACATTACTTTGTGACATGTCAACACTCTCCCTCGAGAGATGGGAATATTTTTGATAGATAAGGACTGACGACTTATGGTAGGAAGAGGAATGAAAAATGAGTCCTAGATTTTTTTTAAATGATTGGATGGATGCTGGAGTAATTAAGAGATCTTAGAAATGTAAGTGTAGCAGGTTTTGTGGGGAAGATGTTTTGTACATTTTCAGCATTTATGCATACACACGCACGTATGTGCACATACACCACACAGAACACACATAAACGCAGAGTCCAGGTGGAGATGTGCTGCTCCTGACACTTGGCAGAGCAAGGGGCAGGAGATAAAAATTGGGAGTCATTGGTATGGTGGAATATTCTGGTAGTTGATGAAACATTCAAGAGAAAGCAGGGAAGAGTTCAGCACTTATCACAATACATTTGTTGTCTGAATAAATGACCTCAAGGGAGCACACGTGTTTTGAGTGGGTACAGGAAGACAAGCACAAGTGCAAGAGAGAAGGAGTGCTACGGAGTGAACGAGGAGAAGGGAATGATGTGCTGTGAACTGATCAAGGTCAAGGACTAAGTGGTTAAAAGTTCAGCTGCCAATCAAAAGCTCGGCAGTTTGAATCCACCAGCTACTCTTTGGAAACCCTATAGGGCAGATTTACTCTGTCCCGTAAGGTTGCTATGAGTTGGAATCGACTTGACAGCGTCAGCAACAGCAACGTGTAACACCAGACAGTCCTCTGCCTTTCCCTGTGGTAGCTTTTCTTTTTCGTTCTTAGTTTAGTTATTGTATCATTCTTAGTTGTGTGCAAAATTCTGCTTTTCTTAGGCATTTTAAAATGGGGCGGTGGTGGTGGTGTGTGCCCTTGAGTGGATTTGAACTGCTGACCTCTTGGTTAGCAGTTGTAGCTCTTAACCGTTGCACCACCAGGGCTCGCCAAATGGGGTAGTTGATAGTAATACAAGAAAACCATCTTAGCCGATATGTTGTGTGATTTCTAATACATCAGAAAACAGCAAGGCTTTGCACAGTTGTTGGTGACTGACCTTTGTCTTTGCTAGACTCTTCTCCACAGCCGCTACTGAAGTAATCCAATGTTATCTAAATAATAGAATTTTACATCTTTTCATTCCAAAGGTGAAATATGAGTTAACAGAAGATGTGTACACTTCCAGAAAAAAGCAACACCAGACCATGATGCATTATTTTTGCGCATTAAATACCCTTCAGTACAAGAAGAAGATAGCATTGTTAGAACCTCTACTTGGGTACATGCAAGCTCAGGTGAGTACTCAGGTGGATTATGACTGCTCTGAAAACCTTATATCAAGTTTGATATTTGTGCTGAATGTCAGGGTATTGCCACCTATCGTTAAAACACTTGTTTGTATCTGTGTTTTAAAACGTAATTTTTGAAATGTCATCAGATTACTGTTTTAAGGAAGTTGGGGAGAATGGTTGCCCTTGCAAATGAAGATTTCAAATATTTTAGGATAACTGGAACCACATACCTTGTGTTTGGGCTTTGTCCATCACAGGTGGGACAGGGAACAGAACAGACAGCTAAATAAAATCCTAGAGTCGCACCTGTGGGTGGAGCTTCCACTTACTCTTGCTTCACACTAGGTCTGAAAGAGAACAGACAAGTCTGAGCTTGTCCCATGTGCCTTGCACAGTTCCTGAGTGAAAATAGTAGGTGAACTCCAAAATGCCTAAAGAGCAAGCATCAGGGAGGAGGCTAGGAAATACAGTTCTGGGCAATATAAGACACGATGTCAATCCCTTAATAATTGAGAGTGAAAAGAAATTGGAATATTCCTTCAAATATGTGGATTTATATTGTTTTTTATAGAACTTGTTTGTAGTGAATATGAAATGGTTTGTCTGTATCATTTACTGTGAAATGTTTTAAAATTTATTTGCCAGTTAAAAAAATTACTTGCCATATGCATATACTACTTATTCAATTCAAAAGATACAAAAAGATGTACAGTGAAAATTAAATCTTGCTCCCTCAGGGCCTGGTGAGCAGTGGAAGTCATTGTAAACATCAGCCTAGTTTTATACAAATCCTTTTTTTTTTTTTTAACTTAACTACTGTGTACCTTAGAGATTGTTTGTATGACTGAGTTTTTAAGTATTTTTGTATGTGTCTGTGTGTGTTTGTGTTGTTCACCCCCACTGCCCTGTCCCCAGATAAGCTTCTTTAAGATGGGTTCTGAAAATCTCAATGAACAACTGGAAGAATTTTTAACTAATATTGGAACAAGTGTACAGAAGTAAGTATTTTCTTCCTTAAAATTGAAAAGTATGTGAATGATAAATTAACAGCTGAATGCCACAGTCTGCAGTCGTTAACCATCTAACTTCTGAGGGACTATTTTACCTGCCATGAGCATGTTTCTCACACGGCCCCTGGATGCTTTTTTGGGTTTTTCAGCATCTTTTCCATGGAGCGCAAACTCTGAATTTCACAACAGTGTTAATTCTGATGTTGATTTTATCGATCCTAAGCTAGGTTTTATGTCTGAATATAAAAGATTGGTAATAGCAATTATCCATAAGTGAATTTATCTTTAAATTCTAAATAATGGGCAGTGGATGAGAGATTACTAAATGCATCTTGCTCTCCAAGCCGTGAAAGCTTCCAAAGTTTGAGCAATGACATCCTTCCTCCAAGGTATAGAGTGAGAGGAGAATGATGGTTGTTTTAAAGGCCAGTACAGAGCAGTTTGAAATTTCTCCAGAGTCAGGCATTCAGGCACTAGTTTTTGAAGTTGCTATTGTTTCTAAAACATCTAAGTTTAAAATAAAATATAAAGCTGTTTTAAAATGTGTTCATGTTGCTTTAACTACCTAAACCACTGTTTCTCTCTTTACGAAAAGATGTATAAAATAAATACACATTGGTAAGGAGTTCTCTGTCCACTGTGGTTGGTAGTAAGTAATCAGCCCTCTGCGTTAGTGTCCGCAGGGAGATGAACAGCGATGTGGAGACCATGCAGCAGACCATAGGAGATTTGGAAGCAGCCAGTGACCCGTTGTATACTCCTGACCCAGACCCCACCACGTTCCCCGTTAATCGAAACTTAACCCGAAAGGCTGGATACCTTAATGCTAGGAAGTAAGAAAACCATTGTTATTTTTATATATTGTTTATAATCTGTGGTAGTACCAGATGACTGTAATACGTACTTGATATTGTCTGCCAAATTGTTTTGATTTTACTAAAGGTCGAACCTTTCTAGTGGTGTTAATATTTATGTGAACTTTTTGACAGGTGAAGTAAATACATGAGTATTTTCAGAAGTAAAATCCTATTCATATTTATTGAATACTGTAGAGTTATAGAATAGTTTAAATATATTAAGATGGAAATGCTATTAAATATCATTTATCATACTTGAAAATACATGTAATTACATCATCAGATCAAATTTTAGTTTTTACCTGAAGATATGATAAATTTGAAATAAATTCTTTGGTTTTGAATATATTCCCTTGGAAACTGAACTGTAACCTATATTTTATGGAGCACCATTATAAAAGTTGCAGTTTGATCATTTCCAGGCTTGTTTCAAAAATTATATACACATACATGAGTGAGGAAACCTACAGGAATTTATTTTAGAGGCTGGAAAACTGATGTTTATGTATTTTTCTTGGTACCTTGGTGCCTTTTTCCAAGCTGGTTCAGTGTGATATGCTCCATTTTTTGTCTGGCTGATGGTGATGTTATTAAAAAGTGAAAATGTGCTTTCTTCATTTAGTAAAACAGGCTTGGTGTCATCTACCTGGGACAGACAGTTTTACTTCACGCAGGGTGGAAATTTAATGACTCAGGCCCGAGGGGACGTAGCAGGAGGCCTGGCCATGGACATAGACAACTGTTCAGTGATGGCTGTGGACTGTGAAGACAGGCGATACTGTTTTCAGATCACCTCTTTTGATGGAAAAAAGTTAGTGTTTTTTTTCTACTATTAGTAAAATCGGTAATATTTGTTTTTGAAATTTATTTTTTTATCATCTTTAGATGAAGGTTTACAGAGCAAACTAGTTTCTTGTTAAACAGTACACATATTGTTTTATGACATTGGTTAACAACCCCACACCATGTCAACACTTTCCCTTCTCGACCTTGGGTTCCCTATTACCAGCTTTCCTGTCCTCTCCTGCCTTCTAGTCCTTGCCCCTGGGTTGTTGTGCCCTGTTAGTCTCATTTTGTTTTATGGGCCTAACTAATCTTTGGATGGAGGGTGAACCTCAGGAGTGACTTCATGAGCTAAAAGGGTGCCTGGGGGCCATACTCTTAGGGTTTCTCCAGTCTCTATCAGGCCGGTAAGTCTGGTCTTTTTTTGTGAGTTAGAATTTTGTTCTACGTTTTTCTCTAATTCTGTCTGGGACCCCCTTGATGATACCTGTCAGAGCAGTCAGTGGCGATAGCGGGGCACCATCTAGTTGTGCTGGACTCAGTCTGGTGGAGGCTGTGGTAGTTGTGGTCCATTAATCCTTTAGACTAATCTTTCTCTTGTGTCTTTGGTTTTCTTCATTCTCCCTTGCTCCCAAGGGGGTGAGACCAGTGGAGTATCTTAGACGGCTGCTCACAAGCTTTTAAGACCCCAGATGCTACTTGCAAAAGTAGAATGTAGAACATTTTCTTTATAAACTGTATTGTGCCAGTTGAGCTAGATGTTCCATGAGACCATGGTTCCCACAGCCCTCAGCCCAGCAATTTAGTCCCTCAGGGAGTTTGGATATGTCTTTGGAGCTTCCATGACCTTGCCTTGTACAAGTTGTGCTGGCTTGCCCAATATTGTGCACTGTCTTGCCCTTCACGAAAGTTAAAAATCGGTAATATTTTGAACTACCAAAATGCAGGGTAATTTCTTTTAGAAATTTAATAGACATTTTAGGCATATTATGTATTAAGATAATTTTTTCCTTTTTAATCTTGTAGAAATGAGTTGTATTTTCCTTTCTTACTTCGGTAAATGATTTTCTTAATATTTTGAGGCTGACAAAGCAAGGTCCCTGACCTCGTCATGTGGTAAGACCTGATTTTCATGTTAAGAGAATGTCACTGAAAATCCTGTCTGATATGGACAAGCTAGCACAGGTTAGTGGAAAGAGCCCCAACCCTGAGCCCAGAAAGTTCAAATTCTGGATCCACTGCTTGCTGTGTGTCTGTGGACAAGTTACTTTACCCCTTGATCTCCATTTCTCTACTTGTAAAATGGCTGGGGAGTGGGGTAGTCACAATTCTTACTTCGTATCTTGTAGAAATCTGACATATGTAATGTGCCGAGCACATAGTAAGAAAAAAAAAAAACCAAACCTGTTGCCGTCGAGTCAATTCCAACTCATAGCGACCCTATAGGACAGAGTAGAACTGCCCCATAGAGTTTCCAAGGAGCAGCCGGTGGATTCAAACTGCTGACCTTTTTGGTTAGCAGCCATAGCTCTTTACCACTACACCACCAGGGTTTCTGAGCACATAGTAGGTCCTAATAAATGGTGTTGTTTTAAAATATTAATCAAGTATTTCTGATCAAATTCATTATTTAGTCCATTTATATTTATAGTGCCATTGAAAAAAATTCTATTACCTTTGCATTGAATAAAAACCAATGAAGTAGCATTTAGAATATGTTTTTTTAAAAGCATAGAAGAATATAAAAAGGAATAAGAAAAAAAGCTATAATCTCTCAACCAGAAGCAGCGATTGTTAATTTCTTGGTCTTTTGCCTTCCAGTTTTCATCCTAAGTACACTTTTTAAATAGTTGAGGGAATATTGTATATATAATTTGGATCTGCACCCACTTACTAAAATCATTTCACATGGCTGTGCTAATAATCCATTTAAAGATATGCACTGTAATTTAAACATTTTCCTAATGGTAGATGTTTGGGTTATTTGTAATTTTTTTTCTACTTAATTAAAACATCATCTTTGACCTTTCTTAATGTTAGGAGCACTCACTCTCTGGTTGTCTGAAGTCATTGTTCTCCTGGGTTCATGTGTGTTGCTTAAGATGTTGTGGCTCACTATCTTTTTCAAAATGGTTCCTTAATTTTAAATTCCTTTTACAAACATGCATTAAATCCCATTTGTGTGTTAAATATTGTGTTAGATATTGGGAGTTCCTGTGTTCTTTTGCCAGAATTACCAAATTGTTAAATTATGTTACTATAATTACTCACATTTTGGTATCTTCAGTTTTGTGCTCACGTTTTAATATGATTTCCCACTTCACATTCCTGTTGTGATGCAAATTAGTAAAAATTATTTTTCCCCAACTTTTAAAATTTTAATTTCTGTAGAAAAGTTAAATATACCTGTGCCAGTGATTAATATATTGAAAATTCGACTTAACCTTGTTAACAGAGGAACAATCAATAATGAAGTAAAGGTAGTATTTTCTATCAGGATCATTGATTTAAATTTGAAATAAGCATCCTAAGTGTCAGACAGTTGAAATGTATTGTCATATTGACGTGTACGTCTGTCGGGGTTTGTCTGCTGAGGACTAGCGCCTGTTTCCTTTCCGGTATATCTTGGCCTAGATGGCCAGAGTCAGGGTTGTTAAAATCTGAGTGCTGATGCCTGTGGTGCTCCTGTCTTCCTGAGGTTCTGATTTGTTTTTATATATACCTGTAAGTTCTGCTCTGTCACACAGGGTCACTGTGAGTCGAAATTGACACTGTGGCATCTAACAACAATATAGTTTTAAAGATAAGAAATTCTCTTAGATCATTGAAAGTACTTCCATAAAAAAGTTGAGGGTCAGACTTATTCTCATTTTTTTTCAGATCTTCAATTTTGCAAGCAGAGAGTAAAAAGGACCATGAAGAGGTAAAATTTTACCTAGTTAATTTCTTCTGCATCAAGAAAATATTTTTCCAATTTTGAAACATATTAGTATGTTCATTATAGAAAATTTGGAAAATTCTAGTGAAGACAGTGTTCTCTAGTTTCTAACAGAATTTACAACTGGAGGGGACCTTAGAGATCATCTGTCTGCTGCCTTAAGGGCTCACATTCAGAAATGACCTTGTGACTGCTGCTTTCTGGAAGGCTGTTAAGGTCAGGAGGCAACAGTTTAGTCTATTCCCGTCCTAGCCCTCTGAGAGAGCACAGCCGCCTTAAGAGCGTAGTGGCAGCAGATGTAGCGTGGCAGGAAACAGATAAAGCATAAAACCTTGGGCAAATGAAAGACAGAAAAACAAAAATTTGGGAGTCTGTTCTTCTTCACAATCCTTTTCTTCTTGGCTCCATTTTTACTTCTTTTTTTACCAAATATGGAAGGTAAGGTGCCACCGAGAACTGACACTTCAAAACTGTCTTGAGAAATAATCCGTAAAAATATACTATCGTTTGATTTTGCGTCAGTTTATCTGACATTAGGATTGTTTTGGTAAAAGACAAGTTTAGTAGTTATGTACCTTAATTTACTGCTCTTGGAAAAGAGTGTTAAAACTTGCCTTTAGTGTCTAAAGCAGCACAGATATGTCTGCTTTTTGCAGAGTTTAGCAAACAAAATAATTCATTGAAGTTTAGCAAGACTCACCTGCCATTGGGAGTCCTGCAGAGTGAGGCAGAAGATGTAGAGAGAGTTTTCTTTGTTAATTATTTGTAAACTTGAAAGAAGGGAAGTATGTGCAGTATATTCACTTGGACTGTGTTTAGCTCTTAACTTTTTTATACTGATGTTTATTAAGATATCTGAGTCCAGAGGGTTTTGTTTGGTGGGAAAGATAAGTACAGACTATTAAACTAGAGTTTAACATTATTTCTATATTTTTTATTTCCTTGTGTAAAATAAAATTTTTTATATTAATAAATCAGCTCAATATTCTGTTGTACCCTCAAATACTCTACATGTATATGTCTATAAATGTATATGTGTGTATATATATATATATATACACAAACACATACATGAAGGTGTTTTCCTGATAAGGAAGAGCCTGTGTTACATTTAATGAAACTTCTGTTTCAGTTGAGTATTGAACATTCTGTTTTAGGAGAGAAGCTTTGTATGGAAAAAAAACTGTATTATTAATCACATTTTCCTGTTTTTTCCCCCTCTTACAGTGGATCTGTACAATAAACAACATATCCAAGCAAATATATTTAAGTGAAAACCCAGAGGTAATATTTTTGTTTTATGGTATCCAGATCTAGCAAAATTGAATAATTCTGTGGCTTATGTGGCTTTTATAAATTGTCATAATTTCTCAAGTTCTGTAATCTTTTGACTTTGAATGGGTAGCTTTAATGTATCATGTATGTAATGAGTGTCTTCCTAGAACAATATATTCTTTCAGAAGGTACTGAAATCAGTCAAGCAGCAAATATTTACTGGGTATCTACTGTCTGGAAACCCTGGTAGCATAGTGGTTAAAAGCTATGACTGCTAACCGAGAGGTCGGCAGTTCACATCTGCCAGGCGCTCCTTGGAAACTCTATGAGGCAGTCCTACTCTGTCCTATAGGGTTGCTATGAGTCGGAATCAACGGCAGTGGGTTTGGTTTTTTGTTTTTTATCTACTGTCTGCCTAGCACTGTGTTGAGCATCATGGGGAACAAGGATCCAAAAGAAGAATGAGCCATGGCATCTGCTTTCTAGGAGCCTATCTATGGGGAAGCAGAACTAAAACTTTTAACATTTCACGTAGAGCAGTATCTAATTGAATGTGAGTGGTGGTGACTAAAGGTGTAATTTTAGAGAATGTTAAGATCAGTGTGAACGTTACGTCTTAGAGAAAGCTCTGTGGGGGTGATGGAAACCTGAGCTGGGTAGGATTTATCTGTGTTTTGAGCAAAAGAGAAGATACTGCAGGTAAGAGCATAATGACAAAAGCACAAAGGCAGAATTTGAATGTGTGTGAAACTAATAGTGTAATTGGAGTTGAAGGTTCTTGTTAGTGAATAATAGCAAACTGAAATATGCATACATATCAGCCGGGGGTCTTCTTAAAATGCATATTCTGAATCTGTAGGAGTGGGATGAGATGGCCTGAGCTCCCAGTTCTGCACACTATACTTTGGGTAGCAAGGGTGGTACACCAGATGAATCCAGGAGTATAGACATAGCCAAAGGTGCCGTCCAAACTACAGGCAGAACGCGAGGGTGTGGAGAACTCTGGAAGGTGTCAAGCGCACCCACTCTGATGTGGAATTGGCAAAGCCTTGGCACTAGGGCAGGAGCTGTGTGTCCTCTCCCAGTCTTGGTGGGCTTGGCTGTGCTGTGAACTCCAGGCACCTTCCAGGGCTGGGGCGGGGGAGGGAGGTGATGATTTCAACTGAGGCAGAGCAGGGCTAATTTCTCTGGAAACCCTCACCCTTCTAAGTCTTAAACTGCTATTCGTATCAGGGTGGATTAGAGGGGAAGGTCTGGGACGTATAGGAGCCCATTCTCATAGTTTAGGCATGAACTGAGGGTCTGAACGAGATAGTAACCAAGGGAAGAGAGAAGAAAAAACGAATCAGAGAAATAGGTAAAAAGAAATTGCCTGGACCTGTCAGTGACTGACTGATGAAGGAGATACCTGGTAAAGATGACTTCAAGTTTTAAGCCTGAGTGAAGGGAAGAACAGTTTGGAAAAGAAGAATTCTGTTTTTATTATCATGACTTTTAGGTTCCAGTCAAGACATACGGTTTGGATGTTCAGGAGAAAGTTGTCTAACAAACAAAAATTCATGACCTAATAAAAACTTACGACCTCCAAAATATTAGTAATTTCTCCTAGGTTTGTTAATAATCTTAGGAGTTCAGTTACAGAAAATCAGTGCTAACCGTAGATAAGCCTTTTGTTTTCAGTAACTTGATCTCCTGCCAGTTTAGTTTTTCCTTTCTGTTAGGTTACTTTGGAGCAACAAAAAATAAAATTAAAATGCAAATTAGGTGACTTATTTTAATGTCTAGGGAAGACAATGTTTGGATTTGAATAATGCAAATTTATAGTACTTTTCTGTCAATAATCAAAATTCTAATTTTATGTCAGTATTTTTCAGATCCAGAATTATTTTATGTGTATTATTGAGAGAAGAAATTTTGACATTGTATTGGTGTTTTTACTAACTATAAGACACAGAAATGCAAAAATGTTTTGATTAATTTAAATCTATTCTTATTTAGCCAGTGTTTTAAATAAAACAGCAAGTCTAAAAATCTCTTTTTCTTAAAAAAAAAAAAAAAACTTTCTTTAAAATCTTTTAAACTTTGATCTGAAAATATCCATGATAACTGAATAATTTAAAATATATGCAAATTTCTGAGCATGAATGTATTCTGGAAAATTGTGACAACTCACCAGCAAAGTTATAAAGTACTAAATTTCATATTTTGTGAATGTTTCCTACTCCTAAATATTTTTATTTCACAAACTTTCTGAGAACCCACTATACCAGGCACTGTGCTGGGTGCTGGCAATACAGCGGTAAACAAACCTTAATCCAAAAAACCTGATAGTTATAAACTTAAACAAAAAACAGTATTTTCTTATTATGTATACTGGAAGAAAAAAAAATCGAATTTGTTTCCTAGCTAGACAGAAAAGAAAAAGCAAACTTAATTTCAGTGAAGTTAATTATGTATCTTAACATCAAGACAAGAGGATGTAGAACTACTCTGGTGTTCCCGTTGTTGTTTTGTGTGTATCTCAGAAGCATTTTGACAGTTCAGAGAGTTATATTCAAACTTTAGTTTTTTTTACTTTACCAATATTTTAAAAAACATTGAAATAGGAGATTGCTGCCCGAGTGAATCAGTCAGCTCTGGAGGCCGTCACTCCTTCCCCGTCTTTCCAGCAGAGGCACGAGAACCTCCGGCCGGCAGGGTAAGTTGCCAGACCAGGGTTATTTAAAGAACTGTTCGGGCTGTTTCAAGTGTTAGCAAGCTCTTTGTTTTTCCAGTACTACTTAGGTTAGTACTAAATAGTTCCCCAAACAACTTACAAAGTGTATCTTCAAATTGGTAGATTCACAGGCAGGGATGCTGCAGGAGCTGATGGGTCCAGGTTTCCTAGTGTTCCCGTGAATCCCTAGATTAGGTGATCCCTGTTTTTAAATTTAATAATTGAAAAGAAAAAAGTCTGCCGTTAAATAAGTAGCTATAAGTTGGGATTGTGTGTTTTTATTGACATTTGTTAAAACTGACTTATTAGGAAATTGTGTTTGTTCTCATAGTGTTTGATTTCCAAAAGAGAAAACTAAATGCAACGCCTTCCTATTTTTCTTTATGTTTAGACAGTCTCTTATCTTTCTTTATGCTTAGACAATCTTGCATTTTTCTTTATGCTTATTAGACAATCTTGCATTTTTCTTTATGCTTAGACAATCTCGGCCACCAGCAGTTCGAACCAGCAGTTCGGGATCTTTAGGATCTGAGTCCACAAATTTGGCTGCCCTCTCTCTAGATTCCCTTGTTGCCCCCGACACCCCGATACAGTTTGACATCATTTCTCCTGTGTGTGAAGATCAGCCTGGCCAGGCGAAAGCCTCTGGCCAGGGAGGCAGGTGGGTGATGGCACCATGGGTATGTTGGGCTCCGTTCTGGAAGGCCTTTGATTTCCTTTCTGCATTTGCGTGTCATCTCGCACATATCATGTGCGTCGGCTGTGTTGCATTTTCTTAGTTTTCATTGCTTAACATAATTAGGATAATGTTGGGGAGATACACAGGTTTCTCTCTGTCTGTCTTCTACCCCACTTAAAGGAGTTAAGATCATTTATTTATGTATTTTTAAATTTTTAGTTATTCTATGCTGAAGGCAAATAACCTTCGGGGGGGGGAACTGATTTCACATGTAGTTTAAAAATTGTCCTTCCTGTCAGTAGGAGAGATGAGAAGGCAGAAAGGGAGAGGAGCTGGTTGAATGAACACGAGAAATCGGGGTATAAAGGGGGAAGGTACATTAAAGGGATAGCAATTAGGGTCACATAACAATATGTGTATAAATTTTTGTATGAGAAACTACCTTGAGCTGTAAACTTTCACCTAAAGCACAACAAAAAAAAAAACTGTCCTTCCTAAGTTTTTTTTAATAGAATTTATTTTTGTTGTTGAGAATACACACAACAGAACATACACTGATTCAGCAGTTTCTACATGTGCAGTTCAGCGACACTGATTACATTCTTCCAGCTGTGCAGCCATCCCCACCCTCCTTTTCTGCATTGTTCCTCCCCCATAACACAAACTCAGCGCTTCCTAAGTTTCCTGTGTAATCTTTTTTTTTTAATTAACTTTTATCAAGCTTCAAGTGAACATTTACAAATCCAATCAGTCTGTCACATGTAAGTTTAATACATCTTACTCCCTTCTCCCACTTGCTCTCCCCCTATTGAGTCAGCCCTTTCAGTCTCTCGTTTCGTGACAATTTTGCCAGCTTCCCTCTCTCTCTATCTTCCCCTCCCCCCTCCAGACAAGAGTTGCCAACACACTTTCAAGTGTCCACCTGATTTAATTAGCTCACTCTTCATCAGCATCTCTCTCCCCACCGCTGACCAGTCCCTTTCATGTCTGATGAGTTGTCTTCGGGGATGGTTCCTGTCCTGTGCCAACAGAAGGTCTGGGGATCATTGCCGCTGGGATTCCTCTAGTCGCAGTCAGACCATTAAGTATGGTCTTTTTATGAGAATTTGGGGTCTGCATCCCACTGATCTCCTGCTCCCTCAGGAGTTCTCTGTTGTGCTCCCTGACAGGTCCTGTGTAATCTTTTGAGTTGCTGTTGTCAATTTGATCCTATATAGATACATCTTAAAAGAGTACAATGCTCAAGGCAGGCGTTCTTTACTATACTAGTTAAGCTAAACTGTTGTTTGGTTTTAAGAAGACTTCAGGGAATATTTTTAGTGTAAGGTTTAAAGATTATCTCAGGGCAGTAGTTTCAGGGGTTTATCCAGCCTTAATTTAGCTTTAAAAATATTTTAATTCTGAATTGCTTCTCATGTCTACTGTTTGGGTGTTTGTTCTTAAAATTTCAAACGAAGTTGCTAGTCGTGTCTTTAGGTTGTGACAGTATTTTAAAACTTCTTGAGGGTTATACATGTGTTGTAGGTTTATTAGAAACTATCATCTTGTAACAGAATTAGAACTCTGCAGTAAGGTTCTAAAACAGTATCACTTTGAATTATTCATGAATCGTCTTTTGTTTATATGATGAAAATATCCTTATCAGAGCAGTTAAAAATCTGCAGCCATTCTCACCCTCCTTTTCTGAGTTGTTCCTCCGCCGTTAACATATACTCACTGCCCCCTAAGTTCTTGTCTTTGGCTTTGGACGAAGGAAACGTGATTTAAGACAATCAATTATTAATTAGGTTGAACACCTAATAAATTGATAATATATATTAACTTGGATATACACGGTTATGACCAAGAAAAAGTAATTTACATTTGATCATACAACTGTATTTAGCATTTGCTATTTTTTTTTATAGGTCAGACAGTTTCATTCTGTCTTAGTGCCATTGTTACTTTAGAATCACTTAGCTCTCTGCTTCCAGAACCTGCCTTCAATTGTACTTTCTTCCTTCATTGTGGGTGTGCCAGTGCTAGCCACATGGAGGGAGGGAGCGTCCATCTCCAATTCATTTTTCTTCTCCCATTCTGTTAGTTACACCTTGAGAAATAAGGATTTAAAACTAGAAAATGTTCAAATCATTGTTAACTTGCTATGTGCACTTAGAGAACCGAAAAAGAGGTTTTCACAATCCCAGTAAATTCCTGAGTTTTTTTTCAGGCAGCTAATACTGGAACTAAATAGACATTTTCTCTGTACTTGTTTACTTAAACTCACGAACTTTTGCAACAGTTTATTATGATATTTATTTGTGTGCGTGTGTGCGGTTAAACTCCCTGTTCACCTGTGTCGTCTAAAATGCAGCAACATTGGGTTCAGCCTATTAACTCAGTTATTGTGTGAAGGCAGGGGCCTTTGTCACAGTAATGTGGTCATCAATGCTGTTCTTTAATGGGATAGGGCATTTTAGAGCTTTTTGTTTTACAAGATATGCATAGGATTTTGTGACTCTTAGTTTTAACTCTGGTTTTAATGATTGAGATTTCTTCCATGTCGTCATGGTAACTGACCATTGGTTCACATTTTTTCTAAACTTCTCAGGCGTACAAATCCATTTGGGGAATCTGGAGGAGGTACAAAATCTGAAACTGAAGGTAAAATAGACGGGCAATATTCTTACATTTTAGAAATTCTTCTCAGTGGTAAACTGAAGAATTTATTGTTTTATGTTTGTTGAGCTACAATGCTCAATTTTAATGTTATAGTCAAAATTTTCTGGTCATAATGCATTTAAAGCAACAGAACTTCATCTGAGTTAAGATACTATTCACACAAAATTGTAGAATATCACACTTGTCCTTGTAGGCAAGCTTTCCAATGCATATTTTTTAAGCTTTTCCTAATACTTGATGTTTCACTTCTGATATTGGAGCATAACTTTTCTTTTCTAGTAGCAGTTTATTTTGATATAATTTCAAACTTAAAGAAAAGTTATGAGAATAATACACGGAATTCTTTTTACCCAGAGCTACTGGTTGTTGAAGAGTAATCTTTTGCTATTTGAATTTGAGGCCTTCAGTTTCCTATAACTTGAACAGTGGAGTTAGGAGTTACTTCTAAATACTTCTGCTAAGTTGAATTTTTCACTGGCAATTCTAAAAGGAAGCAATGTATTTTATTCTTTAGGAAAAGAAACATGGGATTTAAAAAATATATAATGTACCTTGTTCTGTTTTAGATTCTATTCTTCATCAGCTGTTTATTGTCCGATTCCTCGGTTCTGTGGAGGTGAAGTCAGACGACAATCCAGATGTTGTTTATGAAACAATGCGCCAGATCTTAGCTGCCAGGGCCATCCACAACATCTTTCGTATGACAGAATCACATTTATTAGTCACTTGTGACTGTTTAAAGTAAGTAGGGACCCCACCCTCAAAAAAACTGTAGGGGAAAAAAAAGGTTTATATAATCTCACTCTAATTAAAATTTGTTTTCTAAATTTTTAATGATTATTATAGGTTAATTGATCCACAGACACAAGTCACAAGACTCACAGTAAGTTCTCCATGTTTATGGCTTTATTTTAAGCTCCTTTGTGCGTATACATATCCTCCAGCTTCATTCTGATGCTGGGTATTCAGATATGGTAGTATCAATTACGACTGGCCTTTTAAATCACGTTCTAGTTATGTCTGTGGCCATCTCTCCATAACGTTATTATTGAACATTCCACATAACTGAAAGAATGAGTGCAATCTGGCATGATACTTAGTGTTTAATCCCTTATTTAGGGAGCATATAGGTTTCTGGGTGATGCACATGGTTCGCACTTGACTCCTAAAGGTTGGCAGTTCAAACTCACCCAGGAGCACTGTGGAAGAAAGGCCTGGCAGTCTGCTTCTGAAAAGATTACAGGCAAGAAAACCCTGTGGACCAGTTCTACTCTGTAACACATGGGGTTGCCATGAGTTGGAATTAACTCAACAGCAACAGATTTGGTTTTTGGTTGGATTTAGGGAGCATGTGTTATATATCAAAGAAACTAATAGGATTGAGTTTATTTTATAGTTATCTATTTTGAGATAGCTGTAAGTGTGTTTCTATTTAATCATTTAATAATGTAGACCAATTTTGTTGAGTTTGACTTTCTAAAGTGTTAATAGCTAATAAAACAGATTCTGTATTCAATAACCTCTTGTTCTGCTAGGTAATCCAAACCAAATATGACATTATTTATTCTTCAATTACTAATCCATTAAAAAAAAAAATTGGCTTTAGTGTTCTATTTCTGATATTTTTATAACTTAGGCTATGAGCTGCCTATAAGAGTGCTGCTGAAATGATCTGAAAAATCTCATGTTTGCTCTGGTGTTTTCTGTGGCAGTTCCCATTACCCAGCGTAGTTTTGTATGCTACACACCAGGAAAATAAGCGCCTTTTTGGATTTGTGCTTCGGACATCAGGAGGGAGAAGTGAGAGTAACCTGTCATCCATTTGCTATATATTTGAATCAAACAATGAGGGGGAAAAGGTACGTAGCTTTTCAAAATGCGCTTTTCTTATAAAATACAGATCATAGTCACGGTTCCTACTAAGATTTCTGAGAAGAAAATCCCAGATTTTGCTTGGTCTGACTGAGCGGCTTCACCCGAGCATGTACTTTGAAGAGAGCTCAACCGACGGGCTGGACCTTCTGACTCCAGAGTCCTGTATCTTCCCGGCCACTGGTGGCTGGTTGGTGGACTCCGTTGTTTGCAGATGCCTTCGGCTTAGACAGGGCAGTATCAGTGGCTGCGTGCTTCACTCTTTGCAGTGAAGCATTTGAGATAACAAGTGGGCCAGTAGTGGAAACCCACACACAGATTTGACTTGGGGTACATCAGCCTTTCTTTGAGACAGTGTATTGTGCTAAATTGTAAAACTACTTAAATCAACCATTTGAATACTTGGAAGTTATTTCTTTGATGAGAGAACTGCCTGAGCTTTTCCTGCTTTTTCCCCTTTTAGATTTGTGATTCTGTTGGACTGGCAAAACAGATAGCTTTGCATGCTGAACTGGTAAGAATTTGAGATACTTAATTATCCAGGAATGTTAACTAAAGTATAATACAGGATCCTATTAGCAAGTAAATAAAACGTTTTCCAAAGTAAAGTAACAGTGGGTGCTACCGCAGATATATATAGCATTAAGAATTTGGATAAATGGCTAAGATAGAATGTAGACTTCTGGTGTGCTTTCTCATGTCTTTGAAAAAAGGTTACAAAGGTATTAATTGAAATGTGTAAAGTTTAAAGATATTTAATTCATTGGTTTTATTCATTTGTTCTTCAGGATCGTAGGGCATCAGAAAAGCAAAAAGAAATAGAGAGAGTAAAAGAGAAGCAACAGAAAGAACTCAGTAAACAAAAGCAAATTGAAAAGGTATGCAGCCCTCATGTCTGGGTCTTCTCCTTTTGTGGCGTTTGTAGTTTCCTTAACTCAACACTGTGATGTTCAGATTTGAATTTCCAAATGAAGGTCTGTTTCTGATTGCTCAGCCACTTCATGACCAGGTGATTCCCAGCATAGCAGCGAAGGTGACCTCTGCCTTCTGACATGTTGTTTGCTTTGGCATTACACTGGCGTGTGGTGTGACTGGCTGTTAAACAAACATACCAGAACTTTCACATTCCACTGAGGGCTGTCTCTATCAAAGCAGGTCTTTTGAGAGACTACATAGACTTAACTGCTATTGTTGAAAACCATATTGTCCTCTAGAGTCCACAGCCTGGGGGAGAGTGAGAGAGAGAGACAGACATGGTGTTTATTTGTTGTTTTAATTTTTCATTGTGCTTTAGGTGAAAGTTTACAGAGCAAATTCGTTTCCCATTTGATACTTTGTACATAAAATGTTCTATGACATTGGTTTTATCCCCCACAGTGTGTCAGTACTCTCCATCTCGTTTCCTTTTGTCCAAATTTTCTACCCCTTGCCTTCTCATCTTTGCTTTTGGGCAAATACTGCCCTTTTGAGCTTGTATAATTGATTATTCTAAGGAACACGGTTCTCTCAGGTGTTAATGTTTATTTTATGGGCCTGTCTATTGTTTGGCTGAAAGGTAGTCTCTGGTAATGGCTTCAGTTCCAGGTCAGAAGGATGTCTTAGGGCTATAGTCTTGGGGGGTTCCTCCAGTCTCTGTCAGACCAGCAAGTCTGGTCTTTTTTGTGAATTTGATTTTTTGTTCTACATTTTTCTCCTGCTCTATCCAGGACCCTGTGTTGTGATCCCAGTCAGGATGGTCAGTAGTATGACCATGCACCATCTAGTTCTTCTGGTCTCGGGGTTGTACAGGCTGTGGTCATGTGGTCCATTAGTCCTTTCGACTAATTGCTGCCTTGAGTCTTTGGTTTCCTTCATTGTCCTCTGCTGTGCATGGGAAGACACCAATAGTTGTAATTTAGGTGGCCACTCACAAGCTTTTAAGACCCCAGACGCTACTCACCAAAGTAGGATGTAGACCATTGTCTTTATGAGCGATGCTGTGCCAGTTGACATAGATATCTCCCAAGTCTACGGTCCTTTGCCTTTGAGCTTAGGAACTTTGTCCTGTGAGGTGCTTGGTTATGTCTAAAAAGTATCCATGACTGTGCCCCTTGTGTGCTCCAGTGTCTATATTAATATACATGCAGCACCTACAATTATGTACGTAGAAATACGTATGTAGAAATATGGCTGTAGGTGGGTATGCTCCCTTACACCCTCCCACACCTCTTTGTTTGTTAATACTGTTGTTTCAGGATTGTATTATAGGTTATAGTAATTACCGTAAAAGAAAAAAAAAACCATTGCTGTCAAATGGATTCTGACTCATAGTGACCCTGTCGGACAGAGTAGAACTGCTCCCTAGGGTCTCCAAGGAACAGCTGGTGGATTTGAACTGCCAACTTTTTGGTTAACAGCCAAACACTTAACCACTGTACCACCGGGGTTCCAGTAGTTGCCCTTTATTTTTGTATTCTTCTCAGTGTCTTCCTTTGCCTTGGTCATGTTGTGCTGACTTCCCCCGTGTTGTGTATTGCCTTTCTCTTCACCAATATTAACATATGTCTTCTATCTCGTTAGTAATTTTGCCTCTGTATCCCTCCCATCCCTGGTAACCATAGAAGAATTTTTTTTTTCTGTGTGTAAACCTTTTTTTGTTTATAACAGTGGTCTCATACATTATTTATCCTTTTGTGACTGACTTATTCCACTCAGCATAGTGTCTTCCAAATTCATTCATGTTGTGAGATGTGTCACAGATTTGTCATTACTCTTTATCGTTGTGCAGTATTCCATTGTGTGTATATATCACACTGTATTTATCCATTCATTTGTTGATGGGCACTTAGGTTGTTTCCATCTTTTTGCTATTGTTAATAATGTTTCAGTGAACATGGGTGTACTTATATCTGTTTATGTCACTGCTCTTATTCCTCTAGGGTATATACCTATGAGTAGAATTGCTGAATCACATGGTGTTTTTATTTCTAGCTTTTTAAAGAAGCATCAGTTTTCCATAGTGGTTGTACCATTTTATATTTCCATCAGCAATGTAGAAGAATTCTAGTCTCCCCACAATCTTGCCAACATTTATTTTCTTTTTTTGATGAGTGTCGTTATTGTCAGGAGGAGATGGTATCTCATTGTAGTTTTGATTTGGACCTTTTTAATGGCTGATGATCCCAAGCATTTCTTCATGTGTCTGTTAGCCACCTGAATGTCTTTTTTGGTGAAGTGTCTGTTCATATCCTTTGACCATTTTTATGATTGAATTTTTTCTTTTTGTTATTTAGGTGTTGAAATTTTCTATAAATTTTAGAGATAAAACCCTTGTCAGATACGTCACAGCCAAAATTTTCTTTCCCATTCTGGAGGTTCTCTTTTTATTCTTTTGGAGAAGTCTTTTGATGAGCGTAAGTGTTCAGTTTTTAGAAGGTCATGTTTATCTAGCTCATCTTCTGCTGTTTGTGTGTTTTTAGTTATGTTTGGTTTTCTATTTATGCTGTACGTTAGGAACTCGAACATTGTCCTGATTTTTTCTTCCATGATCTTTATCATTTTAGGTTTTGTGTTTAGGTCTGCATTCATTTTGAGTTAGTCTTGTGTATCATATGAGGTATGGGTCCTGTTTCATTTTTCTACAGATAGACATTCAGTTTTATCAGCACCATTTTTTGGAGAGACTATCTCTTCCCCATTTAATGGACTTTGGTCCTTTGTCAAAGGTCAGCTGTCCATAGGTGGATGGATTTATGTCTGGGTCCTCAATTCTTTTTCTTTGGTCTATGTGTCTGTCATTGCACCATACCAGTACCAAGCTGTTTTGACTACCATGGTGATACAGTCTTTTTCTGGAGAATGATCTGTGTATGTTGAAAAAGAATATATACTTTGCTGCTGTTGCGTGGAGCGTTCTGTGTATGTCTGTGAGTCAAGTTGGTTGATTGTGGCATTTAGAGCTTCTGTGTCTTTCTGGTTGTTCTTTCACTGAAAGTGGTGTGTTAAAGTCTCCCACTATTATTTTGCAACTCTCTATTTCTCTTTTCATTGCTATTGGAATTTGTTTTATGTATCTTGGAGCCCTGTCATTGGGTATATATATATTTACTGTGGTTATGTCCTCTTGGTAGATTGACCCTTTAACCATTATATAACGTCCTTCCTTGTCTTTTATGGTGGATTTTGCCTTAAAGTCTGTTTTTTCAGAGATTAATATTGGCCACTCCTGCTCTTTTTTGATTGTTTGTTTGATACATTTTCTTCCATTCTTTGAGTTTTAGTTTATTTATGTCTTTGTATCCAAGGTGTGTCTCTTGTGGACAGCATATTGATGGGTCATATTTTTTAATACATCTGCCACTGTCTGTCTCTTTAGTGGTACATTTAAGCCATTTACATTCGATATGATTATCAGTAGGTATGAGTTTACTGCTGTCTTTTTTTTTTTTTTTTTGTGGTGTTAACGCGTTCTTTGTTCTGCTTAATTTTCTGTGCTGAGTTCTTTTTGTTTGTGGATTTTCTTTTCTTTTGTTGTTGTTGCTTTTGTGTTTACTGGGTCTTTATGTTTTTCTTTTTTTATATCAATGAGTAGGTTTGTTAACTTTCTTTGTGGTTACCTTGAAATTTACCTTTAGCTTCCTAAGTTTAAAGCAGTCTTTTATTTCTTGATATTGCCTTGACTTCCTCTCCATACGAAAGTTCTATAACTACACCATTTATTCTTCCTTTTTGTTTTGATGTTGTCATTATTTACAGGTTGACGTCTCTGGTTCCCTGTTTTCAGTCTTTTAGCTTTGTTTATTTTTGAGAATTCTTTATCTGGCTGATGCTGTCCTGTGTCCTAATCTCAGGTTGTTGTCCGATGTTGTTAGTTGTCTGTCTGAGGGACTCCCTGTAATATTTCTTGCCTTCTTGCCTGCATTGTTTCTGCCAAGTAATCAGAGCTTAGTGTTATTGGTTCGCCTTTGTTAGGGTACTTTGTTTTTCCCGAGCTGTTGTCAGGATTCTTTCTTTGTCTTTGGTTTTGACAGGTTTGATTATGATATATCTTGGTGACTTTTTTGGGGGATCTATCCTGTATGGGACTCATTGAGCTTCTTAGGTGGATATCTTCTCATCTTTTGTGATATTAGGGAAGTTTTCTGCCAGGAAATCTTGGACAATTCTGTTTTTTTTTTGTCTCTTCCTGTTTTGGAATTCTGCTAACACATACATTTTTCTTCTTGATAAAGTCCCACCTAATTCTTAGGCTTTCTTCATTCTTTTTTCTGAATTTTCCTCAAACAAATTGGTGTCAGTCTATTTCACTGATTCTGTTTTCTGTTGATTCAGTTCTGCTTCTGTGTCCTTCTGTTGAGTAGTGTATTTCAGAAAATTTTTAGGATTTCTAGTTGCTGTTTTTGTATGGTTTCTAATTGTCTATTTTGTCATTTCGTTCTTGTATTGTTTTTCTGAGTTCTTCTATTGCTTTGTCTGTGTTTTCCTTGATTTCTTTGAGAACTCTACATGTTAGTTTTCTTAGTTATCTAGTGCTGCTGTGCAACTCTACTCTCTTGGCTTTAGGTGCACTAATTTCCTAGTCCATCCAAATGGTGACTCTGCCCTTAGAAACACCAGAGGCCACGGCTCTACCTTGGAAACCCCAGAGGTCAGCTGAGGCAGCTTGACTTCTGTTTCCTGGTTTCTTGGCCTCTCAGCCCCTTGGGCCTTTCTGCCCACATCTGCCCTGCTGGGACAAGTGTCCCAATAGCTCTGTAGCTCCACGAATAAGTGCACCCCACTCCGCCGGTAAACCTCAGTCAGAACGTACTGAACTCTCTTGTTCTGTGGGTTGGCAAGCCTAGCACTTCTGATAATTGCCTGGAGGCACCCCACTCTGCCAGGAACCCTCGTTTTGCAAAGGCACTCAGTTCTCTTACTCCGTGGGTCAGCTCCAGTGCTGTGTGGTGCTGGTCTCCTGGATCTGCCACTGCTGGTTCTCTGCCACTGCCGGTCCTTTGTTGCTGCCAGTTCTCCAATGTTAACAGTTCTCCTTACGTCCTTCTGAGTCCTCTATCCACTCAGAGTTTCAAAACCACTTCCACATTTTAGGTATCTGTTACAGCAGCACCCCATTCTTTTGGTACCAAATTCTGTCTTAGTTATCTAGTGCTGCTGTAACAGAAATACCACAAATGGATGGCTTTAACAAACAGAAGTTTATTCTCTCACAGACTGGTAGGCTAGAAGTCCAAATTCAGGGTGTCAGCTCCAGGGTAAGGCTGTCTCTGTCAGCTCTGGAGGAACTAGGAGCTTCTTCGTGCGGGAACCCTGAGTCCAAAGGACACGCTCTGCTCCCAGCACTGCTTTCTTGGTGGTATGAGGTCCCTCCTACCGCTGTCTCTCTGCTCACTTCTTTCTATTATATTTCAAGAGTTTGGCTTAAGATCTTGTAGATCTCATCAACATAACTGCTGCTAATCCATCTCATTAACATCATAGTGATAGGATTTACAACACATGGGAAATCACATCAGAGGACAAAATGGTGGACAATCATATAATACTGGAAATCATGGCTTAGCTAAATTGATACACATAGTTTTGGGGGACGCAATTCACTCTATGACATTAGTCTTTTGAATTCCTTATCAGGTAGTTCCATTACCATTAATTCCTCCATAAGTTTTCTGGTTCTTCATTTTGCTCACTTGCTGGGCCATCTTTTCCTGCCTTTTTATGTGATTTAATATTGTGTGTCGTTTTTGAGCCATTAAGGTGTTTTTATATTTATTTATTTATTGTATGTTTGTTTGCTGCACCCTGATTTTTTGTTTTGTTTTGATACATCTAAGTAGGCAGGACATGTTTGCTACTCTGGTCACTAGCGTGGCCATACTGGAGCTCTCACCACATGTCTCTGGGTGGATGGGGTAGCAGCCCGGGTCTCTGTTCACTGTTCTTGTGGGGCGGCTGAGGACGTAGCTGGTGTTGCAGGTGAAGTCATGTGTCTGTCTGGTTGGTCACCTGGGCATGGGTGCAGGAGGCATTCTCACTGATCACTGGGTTGGCTGTTGTGTGTGTGCACTGCTGGATGCTGGGTGGTCGGGGCGAGGGCACACGGGTCACCAATCACCAGTTGAGTGGTACAGAAACACTCTCCCATGGTCCCAGGTGGGCAGGGCTGTGCGGGGGTGGTCAGAGTGGACACAAGCTTCTGGTTGCAAGAGAGGAGGGTGAGGGGGGAATGCTGCCAGTCATGGGTATCTGCTAGGAGGGCATGCCCCTGTCTGCCAGAACATGACACGGGGGAGGGTGTGCTGCCTGTCCTTGGGCCCCCAGCACAGGTGGATGGAGGGAGTAGGAGGTACCACTGGTCTGCGGGCCCCCAGTGTGGGTGGCTGGGCTTAGAAGTGGGTGCCTCTGGTTCATGGGCTCCCGGCACCAATGGCTTGGTGGAGCAGCAGGCACCACTGGTCTGTGGACCCCTGGTGCAGTGATTGGGTAGAGGAGCAGGTGCTGCCGGTCCTTAGGACCCCAGCATGGTTGGCTGAGTGGAAGAGGTGATGCTGCCAGTTCTCAGCTCTGGCAGCCAGGCCCCTGGCATAGGTGTGTGGACAGAAGAGCGGGGCGCCACCAGACTACAGTCTCCCGGCATGGATGGCTAAGTGGAGCAACAGACACTGCTGGATCACAGGCCCTCGGTGCAGTTGGGTGGGCAGAAGACGGGATACTGCCAGTCCACAGGTCCCCAGCATGGGTGGATTGGTGCAGAAGCGGGTGCTGCTGGTGAATGGGCACCCAGCTCAAGAGGCGGGGCAGTGGTGGGTGCTGCCGGACCACAGTGGTCTGCGGGCCTCTGGCAAGGGGTTTTGGGGGAAGTGTGGTGGGTGAGGTGAGTGCATTTAACTTTTGCAGGGTGGGAACACTCCTGCTTGGCTCTGGCTCTGGGTACAGAGTTGCTCCTGCTTGGCTAGACCAGGTGATGGAGGCTTCAGCTGGGAATGCTGTTTGCTTTGTCTCAGTATGGCCATGCTGTGCAGGTTCGACTGGCAGGGCGCCAGCAATCCTTAATTCTCCGTGTCTACTGTTTTTCACAGTTTCCCCTTCCATTGGCACTTGGTCCAATTCTTCAGCCTTGTCTTTGATGCTCAGGGTTCCAAAGTTGTCATCTGTATCTGGTTCACTTGTTTTCTCTGGTCTTTATTGTAAGAGGGTTGTTATAAGGCATCTGACTATGCTGCCATCTTGGATTGCCTATATTGTTTTTTAAAATGTTGCCAGGAGTGTCAAATCATTGTCCAGCAACAGGATTTTGGGAGGGGGGGTGTGGGGGGGGGCGAGAGGCTTTGATGTTTGTCTTTTTTTTTTAATCATAGTAAATATGTATAACAAAACATTTGTTATTTAACCATTTCTAAGTATACAGTTGAGTGACGTTAATTACATTCACCATATGGTGCAACAATCACCACTCCAGCAGGATAATTTTAAGCTAGAAAAATTTCAAAGCAAAGTCTCAAAAATCCACTGGGTAGGTGATCCATGAGATGGTAAGAAATCTGTTATGGGTAGTGGCATTGGCAGGAGGAGTGGCAAAGAGGGAACAGCTGTGGGATACTTAATGAGAACAGTTCAGCAAGAATTGGAAATGGTTGGGTGTGTGGATAGAGAAAAGGCAAAGATGATGGAGTCAGACTTCCCTGATAGTCTAGGCTAGGGAAAGATGACACTTGATTTAGCAAGGGGGGCTTGGGGAGTGCATAGTGAGAGAGGATGATGGCCTGAACCTGGTTGTGGGTCATGAAAATGGAAAAGAGGAAAACACAAGAGATTTTAGTGTGAATGTTGGCTTTTATAGGGTTTCTAGAATAGTTCGAAAATTCACTTTGGTGTTCCATTGGTTGGATATAGCCTTTTTTTCAGTAAGTTGCCAGGATTATGCATATATTTATGACAGAAACTTTGAAGTGGTTCTCAAGTATGTATTTGAACTGCATAGTAGTTTTCCATTTGACTACAAACAATAAACTTAGTTTCTTTTTTCTCTTTTCTACTAGGACTTGGAAGAACAAAGTCGGTTGATAGCTGCTTCCAGTAGACCAAACCAAGCCAGTAATGAGGGGCAGTTTGTTGTCCTTAGCAGTAGCCAGTCAGAAGAGAGTGATTTGGGAGAAGAAGGAAAGAAGAGAGAGTCAGAAGCATAAACTTACCCTGGCTTTTTGGTTGATACCCACCCCCTAGCCCTGGAATTTAATGACAGTTTCTGTGGTGAAATGGCGCAAGGTGACAACTATGCTGAAATACCAAGCAGGAGACTAAGCTTTGTGTTTGCTCGTTCGTCTCAGCATCATCTTTTAAAACGAGACTGAACTTGTGAGTTAGGTTTGTATTGATTTTTCCCTTAAAAGTAACGTCCTGTGCAGTAACATCAAATCCCACACGTCTAAAAGAAACCTGCTCATTTCCCTGAAGTCGATTGCTGAAGAATTACACTTGCTCAGCACTTTTTTCCTTCAATTTTGAACTTTTTATCTTGTTTTGTAACTGGCTATGACCGTAAGAAGGCAATTATTCTTCGGCTTCAGATATTCGTGGGTGTGCTCCTCTGTTTCATTAATAACATTTTGCTGGGAATGAGGAACCTTTGGACCAAACAGGTTCAAAACCCTTTATATAGAAAATTCTGCAAGTTTGAAAATATTTTAACAATAGTAAATGTGCACCAGCGTGATAAATAGAGAAATATTGAAGTTGTCAAGGATTTCATTTTACTCGGATCCACAACTGACACCAATGGAATCAGCAGTGAAGAAATCACACGATGTATTGCACTGGGCAGATCTGCTGCAAAGACCTCTTTACAGTGTTAAAGAGCAAAGATGTCCCTTTGAGGACTAAGGTGCACCTGACCCAAGCCATGGTGTTGTGAATTGCCTCATATATGCAAAAGCTGGACAGTAAATCAGGAAGACTGAAGAAGAATTGATGGCTTTGAATTACGGTGTTGGCGAAGAATATTGAATATACCATGGACTGCCAAAAGAACGAACAAGTCTGTCATGGACGAAGTACAGCCAGAACGCTCCCTAGAAGGGAGGATGGTAAGACTTTGTATTATGTACTTTGGACATGTTATCAGAAGGGACCATTCCCTGGAGAAGGACATCCTGCTTGGTAAAGTTAGAGGGTCAGTGAAAAAAAGGAAGATCCTCAACGAGATGGATTGACACAGTGGCTGCGACAGTGAGCTCAAACTTAGCAATGATTGTGAGGAGGTACAGGCCCAGGCAGTGTTTCATTCTCTTGTACACAGGGTCGCTGTGAGTTAGAACTAACTTGACAGCACATAACAACAACAAATGTGCAATAGAACTTTCATAAAATAATTAGAACAGAGTTTTAGACTTAAGGTTTTAAGTGTGGCGGGTGGGACTGCTGACTTCAGGGCGCTGTCTTGGGTTGCTCCGGTGTCTCTGGTGCGCGTTACACCTTGATGCCGGTGGGAAGGGTGCTTAAGTGTCTTCAGGTCGAGAGGGATACTGTCCTGTGGCAGTTTCTTCCCATGTTCTTAGTTCTCAGGTTGGAACTTGAATTATTGCTGCAGAGCAGTAATGGTTAAAATAAGATTTTGGAATTTATTAAAAGGGATTTTTTTTTTCCAAATACATCTTAGATTAGGATTTAGATATAACGATGTTGTTAGAGGATGATACGTTGTATTTTCTGCATTGCGTGAAATAATTTTTATTGAAAATCAAGCAGTGTTTCAAAAAAGTTCTGTGACAATTATGTTTCCTGCTTAAAGTAAAAATTCCCAGAGTTTAGAGAATGTAGTCTTTTAAATTCCAGACTGATAACCCAATATTTTCATAATCCCATATTTTGATAAAATGCTGAATCACCACTTTATATCCACAAAGACAAATAGTTAATGTATAAGAATGGAATAATTTGCACTAATTGTTATAACTACTTCTACTCTTGAAATGAGTAAAAGGTTTAATTCTATGAAAGGTTGGAAAGAAATTGAATGTCTGGTGTGGTGTAGGAGAGTTGACCAAGGAAGGATTTTAGCCTGGTGCCAAGGTTAAAATGGCATTTCTTTACTGCCTATCTTCTGTGTTGAAACTTGATTCCTTTTTCTTTTATCAGATTTTTAACATTGCTGGTAGAAACTATGTTTATATGTTACACATGAAAAAGTATATATAGACAAGTTAAATATATTGAGTAAAATATTTTACATAAACTTCCAAATTTTCAAGAGGTTAGCCAGTAAGACTAATTTCACAGTGGAAAAGTTCTTTATATACAGGTTTTTCTTCTTAGTTCTGAATTAGAAATGGCTTCTGTTTTACTGCTCACAATATAGCCTGGCTGTTTCACACTGTGCATGTAAGTACGCTGTTTTCTACAGGACGGGATCGATGATAACTACATATAGGATCATGATATTCTTTTTATCCATGTGCCAAGTGGGAGTACTGATTATTTAGTACTCTTGAAGCCTTATGTTACCAAAACATGCACCTGAAAAATGGAAATTTGTGGGAAACTTTTTGGAAAAAAAAAAAAGTTTATTTTGTGCTTACTAAAGGAAAGGTTTTCCTAATAGTTTGTGTATCATTCTTTTTGTTGAAATTTATTCTGTAGTCAGCACTTGATTAGTCATGCCAGGTCCCGTTTTTAAGACCTTTTTTGAGAATTAGCAAGCTTTTTGTTTCATTAAATCTTCTTTATACTGTCAGTTGTTGCCTCACTTGGTTCAGATGAAACCTGTCACCCTACAAGGAAGGTCAGCATTAGGAAGTAGTTTTAACTAGGCTGGTGCTGTGCATGGTGGCCAAACGTGCTGCCTTTGTTGGCCATCTGGGTCAGAGTCTAGGCTAGAGTTAAGGGTACGGGCAGTTAGGGGTGCTGGACAGGCTTGTTCCTTTCATGTTTTTCATAGGAATTTCCACAGTAACACACCCACATCCAAAACTCAGACCAACACGCATTCCAACGCTGGACAGAAGTCATGTGTAGATTTCACAGTTTTAGATGATTCAACTTCTGTACTATTCCATTAATGGAGATATTAAAGCATCAACTTTAATAAGCTCTCTTTTGCTTACATAAGGCTTCGCAGTGGAGTTTGGCCTAATGATAAAGCTCCTCTTGATCTGTTATCCTCCTCTGAAATCCCTTCTAGCTCTCACATGCTTTAGTAATGATGGGACTACAATTTTGGGATGTCTTTCTCAGATTTAAATTTACACGTAATGATTTTTAGATAATAATAAAACTTCTTTAAAAGGAAAGAAATTATGTCTGCCTAATTCTGCTATGTACTCTGCTCCTGTATGAACAGTACGTATTTAACTGTGGTAATGAAATCAGTAAGTAGAAAACCAGTTATTCGTTCTCTTTTAAAACTGTAAAAAAGTGCTAACGAGACTGGAACTGTTAAACCTTGAACAGAGTTCCAAAAGCCAGTCTAGTTTTTGCCACATCTGCAAAGATTGTCTAAATTTCAAAAGTGTTCTCAGGCTCCACAACCTAAGGGTGGTAAATGTATCTTGCCTACATGCTTGGGAAAAGGACGGTACAATGCAGATAAAATCCTATTCAACATACACTTTTATGTGGTAAAGGCCTCGGAGTTAATGTTGAAGTTATATCTAGGAACCACAAGTATTGAAAATTTGAATCTTCCCTGAAACTGTTGCCCTGAGCTAATCCTTAAATCTTAAACTAAAAATATCCCCTAAATTCATCTTAAAACCAAACAATAGTTTACCTTAAATAGTAAAAAAAAGTGTAAAGGTCTGCCTTGAGCAGTATGCTCTTTTAAGAACTATCTATACTGGATCAAATTGACAACAGCAAGTCAAAAGATTAAATAGCAGCCTAAGGGGCAGTGAGTTTGTGTTAATGAGGGAGGAACAACTCGGAAAATGAGAGTGAGAATGGTTGCACAATTCAAAGAATATAATCAGTGTCACTAAATTGTACATGTAGAAACTATTGAATTGGTGTATGTTTTGTTGTGTGTATTTCCAACAAAAACAAAATAATAAAAAACAAATTATACCTAGGAAAATTTTTTGAATCTTAATATAAATGCCGACAGACTATAAGAGCTAGTGTATTGCAAAACCTGTGACCTGAATTAATAAAATGAAAATATTACTGTTGGCTTTGACAACAACCTCCTAGCATGCTCAACTGTACTTCAGATGTTCAGACAAACCCGTTGTAGCACACGCCCTTCTTTCTTTTAGCAAGTCTGGCTTACTCTTCTTTCATGAGATATTATTCTGCATTAATCAATAAAACAAAGATATGAAACTGGAAATGCACTTTTTAACCAATCTCTTGTGGCTGTACTCATGTAATTTACTTCAGTCAGTATGAGAGCTGGGGATTAAGGTATGACTAACATGCAGAACTGCTTTGTATGTCTGTGATTTTGTCATGTGAACAAATTGGTCCATTCTTACATCACTGATACTATTGATCATGCAGCACACAATTAAAAATCTCGCAACATTTCCCTTTAGGGTCGGGTTTAAAGAACACCTCTCTCTGGTGGTGGTACACGTGCGGGGGGGAGGCCTCATTTTCTCATTTTGTTAAAATAGGTATTTACAGACAAGGCTTCCAGAAGTACGCTGGTAGAAGATTTTTTAATGTATAATAAAATCCATGATTTTTGTACAGTCTTTTTTGTATGAGATATCCAATATATGCTCTGAATTTTATTTCCCCAAGTAATTTCAAATGATGTTTGTAAAAGAATTAGATTTTTTCTTAATCTGTTATGACACCATAATTACACATCTAGCCCCATTGCAATTCCCTAACAGCTAAAATGAAAACACGCACACAAACCCTGTCATTCATTTATTGGGGAAAGCTTGCTTTAGAAGCAAACTAATTCATCACTAGCAACATTTTTTTTTTTTCTTTTAGAAAGGAAAGGCTTTTCAATAATTAGACATGTTACAGGCAATGTATGCTGGCTGCTGTTCATTCCTAATTTAAAGAATCCCCATAATTTACAGGGGTAGGTTATTATGTATGCAGGCTTAAGTGGCTTGGACCTGTAGTTGTAATAGTAATGCATATTCATCCCATCTACTCCTTATATTTCTTACAGCATTTATCAAGTCCTTTTCTTGTACTGGGAGTTTCTGTTCTAATATGTTCTGAATTTTAAAGTTTATACATTTTTAGAAGGTCCAGGGAATGGGTGAAATGAACTTTAGAATCATGTAATTCTACATAGGTAATTGTGACATTGTGCATGGGTATCCTAAATATATTTGTCTAGTGACATACATATCATCTACCACTCACTTATAAGCAGACACCACAATTTGAAAAAATAAAAACTATTCATGCCAGCTAGTTTTGCAAAGTTTTTTTCTTTTTGGTAAACAACTGTGTATCATAAAACATAACTGTAACTCTGCTTAAGGAAACAGTCTATATAGCCATGAATCCCTACGTCAGAAGGAATTCATGTAACCTCAGTTTCCCTAGGATGGACTATATCATGCTAAAAAAATATTCAAGACTAAACATGTAAAGAGGCCTGCGGTGAAAATGATCTGTATCCTGCTTCTCTGTCATCCTGCTAATATGCTGCCCAAATGCTATACAGGTGTGGCTGAATGAAGGTCCTCGCAGTTTCTTACCTCACTTTCTATATATAGAAACCTGTACTTATATGCAGTTTAGAATATGTAAAATAAAAATTTAAACTAGCATCTTGCATGCTTCTATCAGTGGGCCCCTCCTATCAGTCTAGTACTGTGCAGGGTTCAGTACTGTTATTGAAAACTACAAGTCATCCATTTGAAAACACTTCAATTTCCCTTTCAGTGATGACATAAACCAATAAATGGTAACTCATAGCCTGGGTATTGTGGAAGGAAGAGATGTGTTTCCACTGATGAGGAAATTTCAAATGAAGGACATATTTCAATTACCTGAATTACTCCACCTCAGTATGTGACCTACAAGAAAGCAATATCAGACACTAAGGTGGCATCGGGACTTTTGCACAAAAACAGCTAACTTCTGGGTCATGTACTGGGGTGACCATACACCCGTTATATATGCACTTCTCTAGAAAAAGGGTTACTGTTAAGAGTTATCTTGAATCATCAGAGGTGGCATCTGTTACTTGAGCATGTGGAAATGTGGATTCGTATACTTAGTGTAAGATTCATACAGAATTAGACGTAGTCCAGTTAACTTAGAGTTCTTATTGTTCGGGCCTTATTTTTTTTTAAACGGCCTCTAAGAATGCTAGCCATCTGCATACTGTGAGGCAGTGTTCAGAGCGACTTTTTAAAGAATGTAGACTGCTTTGAGATTTTAGTTGCTGGGTAAAACAATAGAAATGAGTTACATATAACAAGTTGAGTTTTAAGAAATACAGTTGCAGAATTATACCTTTTTCTCTAGAATAGTTTGTTTACCAGGTTCCTGTAAAAATTCCTTGTTCATAAAGGTCATATTCTTTGAAGAGGACATATGCTTTCAGACGATTGGGTAACGGAAGAAACGACATGAAGACGGGGCAGCGCAAGTGTAAACGTCCCATACATTTCCGGATCTTTAGGCGGCACAAATGTTTGAGGGAGCGAGGGTTTGCTAAAATGAAAGAAACAGCCATGTTATCCAGAAGGAAAAAGAATTGCTTCATTTTTGAGTGACCTTAGGGTTTAGTTAGCAAATGTATTTTATACTTAGGCCACCAAGAGTTTCATTTGTTGTGACTAAACGTGAAAGTCCTCAGGGAAGCAGTTTACAGTTCTTAACAATCCTTTTTTTTTTTTAATTGAACTTTAGGTGAAGGCTTACAGAACAAACTAGTTTCTCATCAAACAGTACACACGTTGTATGACATTGGTTAACAACCCCACAACATGTCAACACTCTCCCTTCTCAACCTTGGGTTCCCTATTACCAGCTTCCTTGTTCCCTCCTGCCTTCCAGTCCCTTTAGTCCTTTTGTTGTATGGTCCTGTTCAATCTTTGGCTGAAGGGTGAACCTCAAGAGTGACCTCATTACCAAGCTGAAGGGTATCATCTGGGGGCCATACTCTCAGGGTTTCTCCAGTCTCTGTCAGGCCAGCAAGTCTGGTGTTTCTTTTTGAGTTAGAATTTTGTTTTGCATTTTTCTACAGCTCTGTCTGGGACTGTCTATTGTGAGCCCTGTCAGAGCAGTCAGTGGTGGTAGCTGGGCACCATCTCATTGTACTGGACTCAGTCTCGTGGAGGCCATGGTAGATGTGGTCCATTAGTCCTGTGGACTAATCTTTCCCTTGTCTTTAGTTTTCTTGATTCTTCCTTCCTCTGGAAGGAGACTTATAGGTATGGTTTCAGAGTCAAGTCAGAATTCAGTGACTGGCGTTAATGGGGTTCTGGCCTGTGAGATCTTAAATCGTGTTTTAAGCCCAGGTCCTGGCCCTTACTACAGGCTAAAAGCTGGAGACCACCTTCCGGGGGAAATTAGATGAAAGAATTTGTTTTGGAGAAGGGTATCTTTTAATACACTCTACAGGCTTATTTTACAGGCTTAGATGGAGCCCTGGTGGCACTGGTTAAAGTGCTTGACTGCTAACCGAAGGGTCAGCAGTTTGAAACCACCAATGGCTCCAAGGGAGAAAATGTGGCAGTCTGCTTCCATAGAGATTTACAGCCTTGGAAACCCTATGGGGTCGCTATGAGTTGGAATTGACTTGACGGCAGTGAGTTTGGTTTGATTTTGGTACAGGCCTACATCTTAGCTTTTCTCATCACTTTTGGTTGCCATTTCATAGCTTTTAATTCCTGTGTCTGCAGTGTCCCTTCATAGTCATGGTTTAGGTAAATTGGGAGAAAAGCATTACCTACCTGTAAAATGGAGCCCTGGTGGCTCAGTGGTTAAGAGCTCAGCTGCTAACCAAAAGGTCGGCAATTCTAATCCACCAGCCGCTCCTTGGAAGCCTTAATGGGGCAGTTCTGCTCTGTCACGTAGGGTCTCTGAGTCACAATGGACTTGATGGCAACAGGTTTGGTTTTGGACCTATGTAATAAGTTTTTTTTTTTTTTTAAATAAGTAGTTACCTAACAGCTTTTATCTACTGGGAAATAGTGATAAGTATGAATTAAGTGTAATTGTAAACAGGAACATTTTCTAGTTAGGAATAGCATTTTTCTTGGTTTCTTTAAGTCAAGCTTTTATCCAGAAGAGAAAAGCTTTCATCAAAACCAGTAAGAATACTCTTAGTGTTTTTGGTGAGCGTCTTCTACAAGATAGAAAGACACTTACTTAAGATAAAATTGATTTCCGACCAGAGCCCCTGTTTTTGCAGCACAGCTTTCAACTTTGAACAGATCCGAACTTGATCAACGTAATCAAGCATCACGCGCACAACCTTTCCAGAGAGATGTTGCAGCCAAGACAAAGTTATCACTTCACAGAACTGGGGAAGAAAATCAGAATTGTGAAAGTAAATGAAAAGCTTTAAGTACCTATGGTTCACCATAATAAACAAAAGAACACTTAACTCAGAGTTGGGAACCAAAGTCCCAAGCTCTTCGTTTAGAAACTGAGGCGTTCAACAAGAAAATCTCTCTCTTAGCTCTAAGATTTGGAAAGACATTTACAGCCTTCTTCAGAGCTATATAAGATGTAATGAGGGCGTGATGGAGAGTGTTACCTAGTACCTGTTACCCCCTTTGGTTGTCCATGTGGTTGTCTGGAATAAAGACTGTATTTCCAGTATTACTTGTAGCTAGGTGTGGCCACATGACTAAGTTCTGGCCAGTCTGATGTAAGTGAAGTAAGAGCTGCTCACAGGTGCTCTTACAGAGCAAAGCGGGTGCTGCTTGCTCCCAGCCTCCTTCCTCCTAACTGGGTTGTAGATGTGAGTCCCCCTGTGAATCAGAGCTGTCCACATAGAAGGCTACTTACCTCTGCACTTTATTTATGTGAGAGGGGAATGAACCCTCTTGTTAAAGCCACTCTCATTTGGGTTTTCTTTCACTCAATATTACACCTAATCTCACCCATACATGAGGTATATGACATGTATGTTTCTGCCTTTAATTAGACAAGATGCCCATATGAGAAGTAATACTGTATAAAAAGCGAGGAAATAATGCAAGATGATATATGCCTAAATGCCAAGTTAGTGTTGTGGAAAATAAGTCATGCAGTAACCATAACCTCAAAGTAATAAATCATGCAATATTAAAATAGCAATAGTATTTCTCCTTTCAATTTTCTGATTGATTCAAAGTGCTTTCTCCAATTCACCACTTGATGTCTATGTTCAAATTCTGATAAGCATTGATAGAGCATCCACTACGTGCTGAGCAGAGATATTTGCGCAAAGGGAAGTGACGCCCAGGAGCTTCCGTGCATGTATTTGGGGAGATGCACAATAAGTAAAAACTTTAAAAGATAATTTCAGATCGTGAAAAGCGCTATAAAAATGAACAGCTTGACTGAGGGAAGGGAACTACTTTAGAAAAAGTAGACAAGAAAGGGCCTCTTTGAGGAGAGCTAAAGGAGATAGCCAAAAACTTAGAAGGGCAGATATTGGGAGCCCGGAAGCATTTTAGCCAGGTAATTCATTTAGTCAAAGAAAAAGCATAACTGGTATAAGACTGCATTCTTCAAAGCCTTGCTCAGGTGTGGCTTCGTTTGTGAAGCTCCCTGACATCTCCAGGTGGAATCACTTTCTCCTCTGAACTATTTTTGTGTCTTTAAAATCTCCCTTTATAATGCGTTTATTTTATCATATTTGAATTACTTTACTATATCATACTTTATCATATGTGAATCTTTCCAACCATGAACTTTCTGGAGAGGGCGGACAGAATCTTACTGCTGTAGTTCCAGTGCCGCTGCTATGGACCGTATAAGGACATACAGCTGACAGTGTGAACTTACCATAGTATCTTTGATAACTGTAGGTGTCCAGCCTTCAAAAACATACACAGGTTGAACTTTGTCCCCATGAGGACAATCAAAACATCGCTGTGTGTCATACCCATAATTCAACAGCATCCTGAGCATGACTTCATCTTTCAGGGTGTACTGCAGGGCTGATGGGAAGTGTAAGGGGTTGACTCTGCAGAAGTAATTGACGTTGGCCCCGTGCCGAAGCAGCAGACTTATCAGCTCATAGTTACCCATCCTTAGGGCTATTTGGAGGCAGTTAACCGGGTCTTGATTAGGGAGAGCTCCAGCACTCAGAAGCAGCTTAACTGAAGAGAGGTCACCATTTGATACGGCAAAATACAAAGCTGACTTCCTTTGGTCATCGTAGTGTTTGCGAACTCTCTGATCTAGCATGAAATTCACATCAAATCCGGCCTGGATGAGAAGTTCCAGGCATTCAGGGTGTCCGCCTGCGGCTGCACAGTGAATTGGACTGATCCCACTCTGCTTAATGGCGGCAAAATCCGTAACAGGGACCAAAATCTTTAGAGCTCTGGGAAAGAATTTCAAAGCACATTTCAAAAAAAAAAATTTTTTTTTTTTTTAATGCAGCATTAACCTGTTTGTGATTGTTTCATACCAGCACTGGATGGTATTAGTATCATGTGGTATTTAGAATTTCCAACAGAAAAGGTATAATTCCTACACCTAAAAGCTCTGAAACTAAGTAAAGCTGAATGGAACTACTGTTTGGGTTATAAAATTCAGGATTAGCCCAGTTGGTTGAGACCTGAGACTCCCCACGTTGCCTATGGACCTCATAAAGCAATAGCTTTAGGTCTCTTCTGTGGTTATAGAGGATTCTGGCTTTACCACTTTGTAGCTGGTCGAGAGTTTTCTTATCCTTAAAATGGGTGTGGAGGTTGTAGGATCAAAGACACTGGCACTGCTCAAAAATGGTAGCTATTACTGTTTCTATTATTTACAACAATGTAGTTGAACTTACAGTAAGTGGCCTCTGTCAGCTGCCACATGAATGGGCAGGTGGCCTGAATTCTTAGGGATGTTGGCATCGGCTCCATGCCCTAGCAGGAGAGTCACTGAGTCTGGGTTTCCTCCACTAGCAGCTTCAAGTAAGATGGAAGACGAGTCAGAGGCCTGGCCAAGAGCATTAGCACCTAGGAGGAGAAAGAGTCTTGTTATGCAAAAATTCTTTTCGTTACATTGCTTAAGCAATCTTAAAAATATATCACCCCCACCAAAAAGCAATTATTGTCCACCTACTCTAGCAAAGCACTGAGAATCAAAGAAATAAACTGTATACCTTCTGCTTTCCTGCAGTTTATAATCTAGTTGGGGAGAAAAGAAAAATAGTGCAGTCTCCAAGTTTTAAGTAGGCTGATATCAAAGGTAATTTTATAAATTATTTATTTGGAACTTGAAAATTCCAGTAGGAAGAATTTTGTAAAGGCTGGTTTGTATTTCCAGACCAGCCCACAAAAGCTAACTTAACTCGTAACACACATTTGGGATGGTACTAACAACCCAGTTGGGCTATATCACCACGCCATCTAATGATGTTTTGATGGGGAATGTTCTTGACGGATGGTTCACGATAAGAGACACTAAATGTTTTTAACTGCAGTTGGACTGCTGAAGTTAAAGGGATAAATCATAGTACCTTGTATGCTCATGTGTCACGTGAATGGTGTGGATAACGTGAGCATAGGTATAGGCAAAATGTCCTCTAGAAGATCTCGGGGCTGGGGTTGTCAGGTGAAGGGAGGAGAAAGGGGGGTGGGTCAGGTGTGGAAGGCTTCTTAGAAAAATGGGCTCTGAAGAAAGAGTAGCATTTGGGTAGACAAAAGGAGAGGAGGGAATCCTGGGTACATTCACAACTCATATGAAAAAGACTTAGTGACTAATTTAGTACAGACCCCATTAAGAGTCATCAGGGTACAGTAGCTGACCGAGAACCTCATTCATAGAATGCATTAATAAATGTCTAATCTAATAAGTCTCTATGTATTGACTGCTCACTATATGCTGGTTCCTTTATGTACATAATTTGTAAATTTCACAACAATCTAGGGAGTAGGGGCTAATATATATCATCATCATTTTAAAGATGAAGAAACTGAGGCTCACCAAGGTTGACTTCCCCAAAGACACACAGCTACTGAACAGTATAGGTGGGATTCTTATGCAGGTTGGCCACACGCAGGACCTATTTCTATGACGCCCTGCTGCCACTCTAGGAGTGCATGATGGTAAGTAACGTGATTTGCAATCAGATAATTTGGGCTCAAATCCTGACCTGCCATTTACTAGCTCTGTTACTTTGTGCAAATTACTTTGTGCGGAAGTCAATACGAGAAATGCTCATTCACTGAGGTCAACTGATGCTGGTTTCTTTGAAAGGTAAAGGGCTTAAAATCTGTTGCCTCTCCTCTTTCTATTTTAATAACTTACACAAAAGGTTACTCTTTCCTCAAAGCTGAAAGACCCAGGTTTACTTTTGTTATCCTAGCTAATGACTTTAGACATCGCTGCTATCGCTAATTTAAAACACTTGAATTAAAATGACTTATGATAGGAAACTAGCCTCCACTTTAGGTAAGTCTAAAAAGCACAAGACTTTTTAAATATAAGGGTGCTTGCAGTCTAGAATGGTTGGAAACCGGGACCATGTAACGCTAAGGCTCTGGACACAAATGGGGAGGAAAATATACAAGATATTCTAATACTGGGACTTTATTAAAGCTTTGTAAAGGTCTACTTCTTTGAAAAAATAAAACTTTACAAAATGATGGAAACAGCCTAAGTGCCCATCAACAGATGAATGAATACACAAGCTGTGGCACGTAAACACAATGGGATACTATACAACGTTAAGGAATAACAATGAATCCATGAAACATCTCATAACGTAGGTGAACCTGGAGGACATTATACTGAGTGAAGTAAGTCAATCACAAAAAGACAAATATGGTATGAGACCACTATTATAAAAAGTCAAGAAAAGGTTTTCACACAGAAACATTCTTTGAGGGTTACCACGGGTGGGCGGGGTGAGGAACCACTAATTAGATACTACACATGTACTAACTTTGGTGAAGGGAGAGATAATACACAATATGAGGGAAGTAAGCATAACATAATTAAGGTAAAGGAAGACACTGAAAGGTATGCGAGAGGAAAAGGCAACAATGGTAAATACTAATACAATCTGCAACAGTTTGTGATAACAATAATGTATGAGCAGACACAGGTAGGTACAGATATGTAAACTGAATAGGGGTGGAAGGGCGTATGGAAGTACACCCATGTATATACATATGTGTGTATGTACATGCTGCAAATATCCCCATGTATGCAATAGTGCACACAGGAGACACAGTTGTGAAAACTTTTTAGCTATAACCATACATCTCCTGGGACTGAGATACTGGGTTTGTAGGCTAGGGACCATAGTCTTGGGGAACATCTAGGTCAACTGGCATATTATAATCCATATAGAAAATGTTCTACATCCTACCTTAGTGAGTAGCAACTGGGTTTTAAAAGCTTGCGCATGGCCATGTAAGATACAATTGGCCTCTTCCTGTCCAAAGCAAAGAAGAATGAAGAAAACCAAAGACTCCAGGAGGCAATTCATCCAAAGGACTAATGAACCAGATAAACCATGGCCTCCACCAGCCTGAGATAAGAAGTAGATGGTGCCCAGCTACCACTACCAACAGCTCTGACCGGGACCACAATAGTAGGTCATGGACAGAGTGGGAGAGAAATACAGAACAAAATTCACACTTGTAAATAAGACTAGGCTTACTGGTCTGATAGAGACTGGTGGAACTCCCAAGACTATGGCCCTTAGATACCCTTCAAACTTGTAACTGAAATCACTCCTGGAGATCACATTATAACCATACAATAGGCCTATAAAAAGAACAATAACACCAGTGACGAACGTACACCTCAGAACAATCAACTATACAAGACCTAAAGGGCAGCATTTGCCCAAAAGCAAAGTTCAGAAGGATGGCAGGGGCAGGAAAGCTGGGTGAACAGACACGGGGAACCCAGGGAGGAAGCAGGGAGATAGCAGACACATTTGGGGGTTTGCAACCAGTGTCACGGAACAAGCTGTGCATAAATGGTTGAATGGGAAACTAATTTGCTCTGTAAACTTTCACCTAAACCACAATAAAATGTTCAAAAAAAAAAAAAAACAGGGGCACCTCGCCCTCTTGTTACTACAAAACTGGCTTCCTACAGCCCCTGCTTGTTCATTCTGTTCCTGAGTACACTCCCTGTGTGGCCCTGAATGGCATCAACATCCTCCTCCCTGGAACTGTGAGTATATGTGACTGACTAACTGCTGCTAATTAAAAAAAAAGAAGGCTTTAGATACTACTTCATCTAACAGTGTCATCAGTGAGGGTGCTCAAAGACAATAAATAGCAAAGTTGTCTGAGCTAAGAGTCTCTGCCTGTTAACCCAGGATCTAAAATGGCCACAGGTACAGTGTCGGAGGCAAAGGAGAGTGTGTTTAAAGGGAAGTCCTGCAACTGGTACCATGTCTGACCCTCACTTTCTGCAAGTGCAAAATGAGGATAATACCTACCTCACAGGGTTTTTAGAGGATTACATGAGGTAGCATACATAGCTCAATGTCTTTCCTTAGAAAGTACTCAATAAATATAAGTTGCTTTCCCTTCTCTCAGGGTTTGGTTATCACTAGGTGGGAGCAAATCAGGAAGAATTTCCTAACAACTGAAGTTCAGACCATCAGGTTAGACTGGCTCGTGACTTAGTTTAAGCAGAGACAACATATACAGGAAGTTGCAGGGTCTTTGAATCTATGATTTTACAAAAGGAGAACAATACAAAAAAAGTTCAACCATCTTCTTAGCATAGTCAAAAAGAGTAAAAGAGTCATCTGCATTCTAGTAATTTTGAGGAAATAAAAAACCCCACTGGCATTGAGTTGGTTCTGACTTACAGTGACCCTATAGGACAGAGAAGGGTTTCCTATAGGATGCCCTATAGGATTTCCAAGGCTGTAAATCTTTACAAATGCAGACTGCTGCATCTTTCTCTTGCAGAGTGGCTGGTAGGTTTGGACCACCGACCTTTCAGTTAACAGCTGAGCACTTAACCCCTGCTCCTTATTAAAAAAAAAAAAACTTCACCCAAAATGAGGAAGTCAACCTCTGACTAGTTTTTTCAGTAGCCATCATTTCACCTAATTTTATCGAACATTTATATTAGGTTTAAATAAAATGTTGACTTCCATTCTTTTGAAGCTCTCCATCAAGAAGAGAACACTTGCATCACATTATTCCTTGGTAGTGTGCTGATGATACAGAAAATCTTGCCTTTCTCTAGTAATATTTCCATGATTTCAGTGTGTCCATTTTGGGCAGCAAGAGCAAGAGGAGTGAAACCATAGGAGCTCCGTGGGTCAGGGTGTGCCCCAGAAACCAGCATAAGCTTCACCATGTCAAGTCTGCCCAGTTTGGCTGCTTCATGGAGAGCTGTCCTCTCGTTCGCACACCGTAGATTGACATCTGCTCCGTGGCTGATCAGCAAGGTGGCCATTTCATAGGAGTCCTGTAGAACAGCTGGGAAATTAGAAATGAGGTGGGCATTAAGTTCAATAGGAAGTTGAGGCCAGAGTATTGTAACAGCTAGTCTTCTCAAGCTTCTTAAGGAGATCGTCCTACTTGCTGCCATGCCCCAGTGTTTTATGTTTGGGGAACAGATTGTAAAATAGAGCATATATCAAATAATATTAATAGTGTTTTCTGTCAATGGGTTATTTTTTTTCTGTAAACCATGACCAGTTATGTCTTGTCTGCTGGCTGCCTGGAGTCCCCAGAAAGTGCACATGGCTAACTCACCTGGCTGCTAACTTAAAGGTTGTTTGAGTCCACACAGAGGCACCTCAGAAGAAAGTCAGCAGTCTACTTCCAAAGAGTCAGCCCCTGAAAGTCGTACAGAGCACAGGTCTACCCTGTCACACGCGGGGATGCCATGGGTCAGACACAGAGGCACCTCAGAAGAAAGTCAGCAGTCTACTTCCAAAGAGTCAGCCACCGAAAGCCGTCCAGAGCACAGGTCTGCTCTGTCACACGCGGGGTTGCCACGGGTCAGACACAGAGGCACCTCAGAAGAAAGTCAGCAGTCTACTTCCAAAGAGTCAGCCACCGAAAGCCGTCCAGAGCACAGGTCTACCCTGTCACACGCGGGGTTGCCACGGGTCAGAAGCAACTCAACGGCAACGGGTCAGTGGTGTTGGCTGCTTATGTGCTTGAAACACATAAAGACAATTTTCATTTAATGTCTTTATCATCTTCAGAAAATGGAGCCTAAGTACCCACTAAGGTCCTGGAAATGCTTGTAGCTGCTTTAAAAGAAGAAAGAGAACAAAACAGCAACAAAACCCACCTCTGTCAAAGAATGACTAGAAATGTAATATAAATACATATGAGGTATGGGTGAGTGGCTGAGCCCACGGAAATGACAGTTTTGGCCTGTGTTTCCCAAGTGTGTTCTGCAGGGAGTCCCTTTAGGTTCTCTTTGAAGAGAACGATTCTGTGGTTTGAAAAAATAAAATACAGCAAAAGGCTTGGGAACGCTCACAGTCTATTTTCCTCTTCAAGTTTCACTCTGCACACTGGTATATTGAAGTTTCCCAGCAATCTTGCAATAACCTTCCTTAACTTTGTTTAACTCAGCTATTTCCATGATCTATCAACTAGGAAATGCTGTTTAGGTGCCACAGAAATGGAATCATTTGACTCGCCAGATTGGTAGACATCAAGGGAGAAAACCAGCTCTATGTAAGGGTTCACCACCATCATGACAGGATCCACAGCTTACAGTATTCTTTACAAATGTGACTTCAACATCCACAAGATATATACAACCAGTATCTCCATCTTACAGATGTGGAAACTGAGGCTTAGAAAGGTGTTCTGTTCACTACATTGTGCTATATGCTTTATAGCTTATGAGCTGCTTTCTCAGAGGGCTCTTCTGTTGCGTGCTTTTCTACAAATGCAAAGCCTTAGAGAAGATAGCTTGGGACAAAACATAAAGGGTCCACCAGAATCCCAATTTTCAGTACTGCTCTTTTTAATCTTCAGTTTTTATTCTGATAAAAGGTAGACATGTGCAAAGTTTAAGAGGGTCAAATACTAGCGGTTTTCTACCCCTTTCCCTGCCTTGTTTCCCCTTCCCCAGAGGGATCTTTCAGTTTATTCTTTGATATTAATGTTTATCTTTCTAAATAACCAGCTTGTCTTGCCACTTGTTGATTTTTTGGTTTTGGTATTCATGACTTCTCACTGTGGAAAATGAGGATTTAACTTCCTGTCCTGCTCTGTCCCCACCACGTGTGCACATTTCTCATCCCACCATTCTTCCTGTGTTTTTACAGCATTTACGCTCAGTGTTCCCATTATTATGAGTATATTTGCTAGTTAAAGCTGGATCATGTAATTTGTCTTCCCAGGAGTTAATACTTTTTTTTTTTTTCCATTTGCTTTGTTCCAATTTGCTTATCACTAAAATTCAATCCCAGACTCTCTGCCTGTTGTCTACATCTCCTTTCATGATATTCATTGCTATCCCAGCATGGTCTGGAAGAAGCCTCCCCTGGGGCCTCCTGACCTGTTCCAATCTGGACAGCTTGACCTCAGCACCTAGCAATGTGTTGTCATCCTACCATTTTTCCTCCTCCTCATCTTGAGGATCTCATTTACTTACCACCTGGGTTGGATCTTCTGTTTCCTGGATCCCAAATTTTCTTCTTTCCAGTTTAGTCCTATGTTTGGTACAGCATATGCTTTAGCTTCCTAAGAAAGGCTATGTGAGAGGTACCGTTTTTGAGGTTTCCTATGTTTGAAAATCATGTCTATTATGTCTTTAATCTACCTTCATATTCGACAGAGAGTTTGGCTGAATACAGAATTCCCTAAGAATTTACAAAACTATTCTCCACAAATATATTCAAGCTTCTCATTACTGCTGAGAAGTCTAAAGCTATTCTGATTTGTCATTTTTTGTATATGACATAGTCTTTTTGTTCTTCCCTCAGGAAGCTTAGAGAAGCTTTTCTTTGTCCCTGGTGATTGTGTAGGTTTTGTTGTTGTTGTTATTTTGTGCTTTTTTATTATTATAGAGGGGTTTATGTTCAATGAATTTAGAATATATACATATATATATATGTGTGTGTGTATTGGAAACCCTGGTGGCATAGCGGTCAAGTGCTACAGCTGCTAACCAAAAGGTCTGGAGTTCGAATCCACCAGGCTCTCTTTGGAAACTCTATGGGGCAGTTCTATTCTGTTCTATAGGGTCACTATGAGTCAGAATCGACTTGAAGCAAGGGTTTTTTTTTTTTTTTGGTATATATATCCCACCTCTTTGAGATGATCTTTGTTAATATTTTTATATCTATCCTCCCATTACTTATTTCTACATACATTAATTTTGGGGAAAATTATTTTTAACCTCATATTTTATTAGCCAGAATTCTCTAATAACTGGCTTTTCTGCATTTATGCTTTTAATTCATGTTTAGATGATAATCCTTAGTCCTTCAAGATCCTAATTTATCCATCTGCCTATTTACTAATTATTGGTGCCAACTGTGTGTGAGGACTCTTACTAGGTGCCAGGATACCGAATCACACGAATTCTGCTCATAACTACCTCTAATGTGCCATAGAAACTATTCAGTGCTCTAAGACTAGAAATATAAGGCGCCGAGGGTGTTGGGTGTTTTTAAATTCATTGATGTGGACACTTAGTGGACAACTTTCAATCTGGAAACACATGTCCTTCGTTTTAGTAAATCCTTTTCTTGACCTATTTCATTGATGACATAATGCCTCCATTTTGTTTGTTCTTTCTAGCATTACTATAATTCACATATTGCTCCTTTTGGATTGTCCCGCTAATATCCTTCGTTCTCCCCCTATTTTCCATTTCTTCTTTTGGAAGGTTTCCTAGACTTTATTTTCCAAAATTTGTTTTGAGTTCATTATTTCCATCATATTTTTAATATTCAAGAGCTTTTTTTTTTTTGGTTCTTTGATTTTTTTCCCCCAGCATCCTATTCAATTTCTCTGAAGAAAATAAAAATTTTCCCTACATTCTCTTTTCCATAAATAATCTGTTTCTTTCAAGCTGCTTATCTCTATTTGTCTTACTCTCTAACTTTCATGTTGAAGACTTTCCTCAGATGTCTCATGGTCCTTGGCTGTCTGCTCACAATTACAGCGGTGGGCAGACCAGCCTGCAAAAGCTCCTTGAGGGTCAGAACGCCTGACCATGTCTAGGCAGCTGGGATCAGAGTGACAGTCCTGCAACTCTGCACAAAAAGCTACCCTTGAAACTTGTGGACGTGGAGATGACTCCAAGCCCCAGACTCTTCTCCAGAGACCAAGGTGTTAATTTACCTGTAAGAAGAGGAGAATTGCCTTCGAAATTCTTAGCATTAGGATTACAGCCACTGAGAAGAAGAAAACCGGCATTTTCTAAGAGGCGACTGCTGACGGCCAAAAAAAGTGGCGTTTCACCATTGTGCGTGGTTTGCTCCCACTTACTGGGTTTTGAAGCTGAAATAAATCCATTAGCCCACACAGGTTAATATTTAGAAATAAATTTTAGATTTATTGCTCAAAGACAGCAAGAAGAGTTATAAAGGGAGTTTACCTTCCAGGGTAATTGCCAGAATGTTCTTATTGAATTGCACGGCAGCCTTATGCAGAGGAAGCCAGCCTATCCCATCCACTTCATCAAAAGCTGAACGGTACTTGGTCAAGTGGAGTAAGGCATCTTCCTCACCTGTTCACAAGTCAAATGAGAACAGATTCACATTTGGCACGCAGACAAGGCAGCCCATACTGCTTCTGAATTCCACCATCACAGTTAGTACGTAAGACAACAGAGTTCTAGCTCCAACTTTTATGAAAGACGAATTTAAATGGCATAGGGAAAACAGGAAGGCCTTTCATCAAGGCCTTTTCACCCACCCCGGCCTATAAATACCCCATGGTCTTGTCACATACAGAAAAACAGCTCTGCCCATGGAGGAGCCCAGGAGCTCTTTGCTGAGTTGTACTAAAGTATTTCCCCGAGGAAAGGCCACATCAGACTCTCAATCATCAGCTGTGGACCTCACAGTGTTCAGCATTTGGAAGAACCTGCTTCGAGGCTTCCTGAGCCTAGAGGAGAAACGCTGCCAGTTGTCACCATCACACCGTACCACAAGTAGAAGTGGATAGAATAGAAAGAGTACTTAACTGTCTCTATCGTCTCGACTATCTTCTTATAGTCAGCACTCAGAAAGGAATGGATGCTGCATAGGGGAAAAAATACATACATATATTTATATACACACACACATACACATATGTAATTCTAAAACTGAGGAAAAAAGTAAGGTATCTGATATAAAACAAGAGACGGGTAAAGGCAGGAGCAGTTAACAAGGGGCGAATTCTCACGTGAGGCAATGCCTGGGGATTCATAAACGCATTTCCAAACTGCAGAACTGCCTGTAACACAGCCTTTCCCATGTCTGCCTTCCCTCAGACTGTTAGCTTCTTTCAGGCAATGACTGTGTGACAGCCTGGATCACCGTTGGCACTTAATCATCAGTGTTTCTGAATTGAACTGAATCTGCCTAGGCCTGAAATGTCACAATAGCACATGGTAAAATTTAATGGCCACTCTATAATGCCAACGGGAGCCCTGGTGGCACAGTGGCTAAGAGCTACGGATGCTAACCAAGAGGCGGGCAGTTCTAATCTACCAGCTGCTCCTTGGAAACCCTATGGGGCAGTTCTACTCTGTCCTATAGGGTCTCTGTGAGTCAGCATGGACTCCACAGCAACAGGTTTGACGGGGTTAGTTTCTCCTGGGCTGAAATTTACATAATTCCTTTTGACTGGGCCCCGCCCCCACCAACTTCACCAAGGTTGAAATAACTTCCTCTGTGTCTTGGTTGGATTTATGCATTTCTTTAGCTCTTTAAAGACAAGGTATTAGTGTTCTTCTCTAGCTCTTCATACTCTCATGTATTTATTTCATCCTTTTGATTTCCAGCCTTCATCCTCTTATCTGACTTTGCTGCTAGCCCTCTTCAATTATTTCCTTTACTGTCTACCTAAATTCTGAATTCTTTGCCATTTCTTCCTATCTGGCCAGGCATCAAAGTTATATTTAAGTGACCCAAACCCATTGCCGTTGAGTTGGTTCCAACTCATAGCGACCCTATACGACAGAGTAGAACTGCCCTGCAGGGTTTCCAAAACTGTAATTTTTATGGAAGCTGATTGCCATATCTTTCTCCCATGAAGCAGCTGTTGGGTTTGAACTGCTAACTTTTTGGTTAGCAGCAAAGTGCCTTCCCACTGCACCACCAGGGCTCCTTGTTTAAATGACAGCGAGTTGAATTCTGACCCTCTGTCTTATTTTTGTCACAACACTAGAGTCATGCTGATGTCAAGTCTCGACTGTTGAATACGTACACTGCATCACCAAAGAAAAAGCGTTACCTCTCATGCTCATGTGCATCTTGCGCGGTTTCCGGCTTGTAAGTACCCTGCAAGCTCTCCTGAATGATGAACTGGGTATCAAAATCATCGTCTATCTCCTCATCACTAGTGTGATCATCCATGTGAAAGGCAGACAGATTTTCTTTAAATCCAGAATGATTTAAAAAATTTTTCTAGTTGTGAAAACAGATTATCGACTGCTTAAAATTGTAAATAAAATTCAGAAAAGTACAAAATTGATAGAATCAATACATAAAGAAAATGCAAAATTTTGAAAACAAAACAAGCACTTAAATTATTTCCCATAAACTTAAAACATTTTCTGAATTGCCACAGGTTGAACATAAAATGGAAGTTTCTATGAGTAACCATTTAATTAAAACTTACTCAAGAAAAACAACTTTTCATGTAAGACTTAGTTCAATACCATTGTAACATTGAAAATGTTCAAACTGAATTATTTTAGACTTTGCTTACAAGTTTTTCTAGTGATTTTCACACTCACCCAAAAGAACGTACACGCAGTGAATGTTATGCTGAAAATAATGTTTTATTTAGTAAACCTTCATAATAACTGTTAAAGAAATAAATGAAGTCTCCTAATACAACATATAATAGGAATAGTGGTAGTAAAAACCAACATTTTAGGCAGTATCTAAATGGTTTTAAAAGAACATTTCAGTTTTATCATAGAATAGGTTTGATCATGTATCAAAAACATTTTACCTTTTGCTATCTCCTTTAGAAGAGCACCAACGTCCTCAGTGTTAAGGATTCATACATGTCAGCCTCAGAATTTTAATTTATATTTAGGATATCCACTCCCCTGTAGTGACTATTCTATTAATAGCTTTACTATAAATACTTGATCATAAGACAGTCTGGCACATTCTCCTTGTTTTTTACATGTCATTTAGCTCTGTTTGGAAACATGGCCTCTTTTCTTCACTGCTATATTCATCAAAATAAAAGAATTAAAATTTTAATTCCAAAATAAAATGCTTTTGCAGAGGGTTGGCTATGAGAAGTGAATTCACACTTTTAAGACTTATGCCCATAGCCTGTGCAGCTCAGAATCAATTTTCCATTAAGAGAGGCCAAACGTTTTGCTCCGACTGAATTATAAACAATGACTGTCCCAGCATCTCTGATTCACAGGGTAGGTGTGCCAGTCTCTGACCTTAGGTCATGAAGCTGTGGCCTCAGGTGTCCTGAGAATCCTAAGGAGGAAATTAAACCTACACAAAATAGCTAGATAAAATTTTATTTGTAGAAAGGTTTTTAAATTGTTAATGTACACTAATTTTATGAGTGCATACTGAGTAAGAAGACCATTAACTATTAAAAATAACAAACAGACTACTTGGCATTTCCAATGAAATAAAACACTAATGCCAAGAGGCATAAAACCACCTCAGAGGCAGAAGCTAGGATTGCCCTGTAGCCATCCTACTGTCTTGGTATGTCAACTTCACTGCTTTGAGGCTTCTTTCCTAGTCACAGGGGTGCTGTTAGAAATGGAACTAATGCTTTAAAAGTATAAAGTAAGGAGTTTGGTTCTGTAATTGTTTTAATATTTTCCTACTTAAAATTCATGTATTTGAGATGTTCATGTATAATCACTTCAGATAGGTGCATAGAAAGTAAACTATGACTGAAGCCGAAGAAAAAATATCACCTTAACAACCAAAAGACAAATAACCCAATCATAAAATGAGTCGTGGATCTGAATATATATTTCACCAAAAAGGACACTGAAATGGCCACCAAACACATGAAAAGATGCTCAGCATCATTAACTATCAGTAAGATGCAAGTCAAAACCACAATGAGATATCATTTCACTCCCACCAGGATGGGTGAGATAAAAAAAAAAAAAATGTTGGTGAGGATATGAGGAAACCGGAACCCTTATCTATTGCTGATGGGAATGCAAAATAGTACAGCTGTTACGGAAAACAGTGTGGCAGTTCCTCAAAAAACTAAAAATTGAACTACCATATGACCCAGCAATTCCACTCCTATGTTTATGCCCATAAGACTTGAAATCAGAAACTCTAACAGATACTTGTATACGAATGTTCATTGCAGCACTATTCACAATAGTCAAAAGGTGGAAACAACCTAAGTCCCCATCAATGGATAAATGGTTAAGAAAAACGTAGTACATACATAAAATGGAACCCTACTCAGCCAACAGGAGAAATGAAGTCTTAATACATGCTACAATATGGATGCAACTTGCAGCCATTATACTGAGTGAAACAAGTCAATTATGAAAGGACAAATATTATATGACTATACTTACATAAAAAGCCAAGAACAGGCAAATGTATAGAGCCCAAAGTTTTCAGTGGTTACCAGGGATTGAAGGGAGAGGGACGGGGGATTATTTCTCATGAAGTAATGAGTTTCGGTTTACGGTGGTGGAAAAATCACATCAAGGGTGGGTTGCACAGCTGAATAATGTAATTACTATCCATAAGTTGTACACCAGTAAAAAGTGGACTTGGCAAAAATTGTATGATAGCTATATTTACAACAGTGACCAAAAAAAAAAAAGAGTAGCTGCTAAGGCTGCTTATGTATAACCAAACACCTCATGGGATTTGGTTCCTTGGTTTGGAGGTTTAGCATCATAGTTTCATGGGACAACTCAGTTAATTGGCCTAATAGTGTGTTTGGTGCTTCTGTTCTACCTCCTAGTTCATTGTGTAGTGCCCGGGGTCTGAAAAGCTTGCAAGCAGCCATACAAGGCACAACAACTGATCTTATTTTCCTAGAGCAACAGAGGAAGAATGAGAGTCAGGAATAGGAGGAGGAAATAGATGTGTGGCTAACTGCCTCCTTGAACAACTGCCTCCTTTACCAGGAGACTAGAAGAACTGAATGGGGCCCTGCTACCATTACTGAACATTTTGAATCAAAGATTCTATAGAAGAAACCTGATCAAAAGAGGGAAAACGCAAACAGAAATTCAAATTTCCCTGTAATCCAGATTTTCTGGAGCCATGCAGGATGAATGAACCTCTGAAACCATTGCCCTAAGATAATTTGGTTAAACCTTAAACCAGAAATATCCCCGGAAGTCTTTTTAAAACCAAACGATAGTATAACTTAACTAGTAAAGAATGTCTGCCTTGAGCATTGTGCTCTTTTAAAGTCTATATGGGATCAAACTGATGACAGCAACTCAAAAGATTTAGATAGGGAGCTTAGGGGGCAGTGAGTTTATGTTAATGGGGGAGGAACAACTCAGAAAAGGAGGGTGAGAATGGTTGCACAACTCAAGGAATGTAATCAATGTCACTGAATTGTACATGTAGAAACTGTTGAATATTGATCTATGTTCTGCTCTGTATATTTTCAACAACAAAATTATTTTAAAAAAAGAAACATTGCACTTGTGAAAAGAGAGAATTTCTGATATTAAAAAATTTTCCCTTAGTCCCCCAGATCTACTTGTCACACACACAGGATTATGTGAAAAAAGAAGCAAAATAAAATCTTCAAAGGTTTTCCATATACTTCAAAGAAACGTTTCTTATCACATTTTTTCCCGGAGGAGTCTGACTGTGATCTTCTCAAAAGAGGCCAGCTAGAAGGCTGTATTCCCATCAAGAATGGTAAATCAGGGAGGACAACAATGCAGAGGCCATTCACAAAGACCATTGCAAAAAATGACACAGATACTTGCTTTTATAACAGATATTTATTTTTAAGTAAGTAAAGACAATGGTTTTTCTTCCTTCAGATGTTTTCTAAATTTGTCCAATTCAATCATCCAACTGACAAAGCAAAGCAACCCCACGCTTGATCCAGTGTTGAGTGGGTTGTTCTGTTTTTAACGACATCGCAATAACAAAGTTAGTAGAATGTCCCGTAGTGGAAAGAGTTCCTTTTCGTTCACTTGTCTTGTACAAGGGACAGACATAGGCATTTGACTTCTCAATGCTAGACTTTTTATCTTGAAAAAGAAAAATATATCCATTTAATAAAAGGAAAATAGCCACTGGTATTAGAAGAACAAGTATTTATCTTGCAATAAAATGGCCAGTACTAAATCTACGATTCTGATTATGATTTTTTAAGATTTCAAACTTTTAATTTTATTATTGTTATTTCGCAGCTAGCATGTAAGTTTACTTATAAAACAAGGCAAGTGATTTCATCTGGTCTGTCTTTCTAAGTCCAGAAAACAGGAATGGGTGTTAATGTCTGGTCACCTGGCAGGCATGAAAATGCTGAAGAAGGACTTGGGAGAGATGGAGAAAGTAGGAGAAGGTGGGGAAGAAGGGATAAGACATAGCACAGGTAACTGGCAGAGATGCAGCTCCTTAGAGCTTTAATGCAAGAAGCTCATAATTACAAGAAACTGGCATTTCCATTTGTTTTCAGCTGGTTATTAATAAGAAAAATGCACCAACTTTTACCTACTCACAAAAAGAATGTATATACAGTCCCTAAAAAGCCAGATATATTAGTCTTTTAAAACTAGGACCACATTTCAAGTAACTAAAATTGAGCCACATTAATAATGAAAAAATACGGAGTGGTGACTAGGTGATTCGTAAATATTTTAATTTACAGGAAAAATTAGAGAAGGAGGAGAAAACAAAAGAATGAGTCCCATTTTTTCAGGCATGTGGAAAAATGGTGATGCTGGAAGGTGGGAAAGAACAAGTGGCTTCTTCCAGGGAGCAGAGCTGGTCTCTGCCCATGTGGCTTGCAACATTCATATGCCTTGAGGCACCTGGCTGGCTGGTAGGCCTAGAAGCTTCTTATACAGAAAATGGTAGTCACTAGCTGGAGGCTGTGTTACGCCTATCTGTGCCTCTAAGAAGTGTGTAAACAGAGTTCAGGTTGAGCACATGCCTGGGCAGCTGTGGACTCTCTGAAACTCCTTGTAGAAGTATGGGAGAGGGGAAAGAAAACGATTTAGCCCATGGGCTAATCGAATAAACCGGCAGAATGATATTCTCAAAACAATAAATGCCACATTAAAAAAGGGGCGGAAAGTGACAATGTATTTCCAATATAAACATTAAGTCACTACTTATAATTGAACTAAATCTTAATATGTTTGAGACAGAAGCTTCTTTGGGGGAGCACTTAATAGCATCTATCATTTTCCTCCTTAAAACACTAAGAAATCTTGTTAAAAGTATACTTACTTGGTTTTATCCATATGATGGGCATCAGGTCAAAAAGAAGTTTAGGATGTTGTTCGGCAAGTAATCCACTGTGAAGAGAAACGGACAGAAATTAGAAACAACTTATGAAATGTGCTTCTTAAGACAGATTGCTACTTAGATATCGGCTTTTACCATGAGAGAGGACTGGAGAAAAGGAAGAACTGAAAAAAAAAAAAATTGAGAAACAGGCAATGAAGAACTGAGATGAACAAAAGAAAATTATGGAACAGCAGAGTATACAGTCAACAATTACCCATGCCTGGGGGGGAAGGATACAAAAGATTAACACGTTCAGCTGCTAACCTAAGGTTGGAGGTTTGAGTCCAGCCATAGGCACCTTGGAAAAAAGGCTGGCAACCTACTTCTGAAAAATCAGTCATTGAAAACCCTATGGAACACAGTTCTAACACATGGGTCACCAGGAGTTAGAGTGGAATTAACGGCAATTTATTTTTTCCATTTTTAAAGTACTGTCATGAGGCAGGCATTACACTATTACATTTGACCCTCACAGTGATCCTGTCCCCCATTCCTATTCTTGTTTCATAGATGAAAATGGTGGCTCGGACAGGTTGAGTACTTTTCTCATAATGACACAGCTCATAAATGCCAGAGTCAAGATTCAAACACAAATCTGCCTGTCTCAAAAACTGGGTTTCTTTTCACTATGCTGTTTTTTTCTTTCTCTGTTTGTTTGCAGGGGGGAAGGAGGGAGGGTAGGAGGGAGGGAAGGAAGGAGAGAATGCAATGAGAGATCTATATATGTGGGATGAAATATCTATCTATGTAATAAAGACAAAGTCACAGATTAGATTTCCTGTCCTAAGAGAGGCAAGGAAGGAAGGATAAAAAAGAAATGAGACAGAAATAACAAAATGAACTATGTGCAGCTGACTCTCCTCATAACAGTCTTGGGGTTCTCTCTGTATAGCTATCTTACTGTTCCCTCTTACAGGATTCTTCCATATGTGATTTCTCCCTCTTGAGCCTTTAACGCTCCCTTGGGAGCAAAGTCTAACCCTGGTTCTGGGAATACAGGCTCATGCATACCACTGGGTTATGCCAAAGAGCAGGGCTCCAAAGGAAATGCTTCTCCCATCTCCCCTACCCCGTGTGTGTACATATTAAAACAGGAATAGAAGTTGCTTAGTTTCCTGAATGAAGTCGGAAATTCAATCTTTATTTTAAATATTCTCATTATTTATTATCTCATCAAAATACAAAAAGAAGTTTTCCATTTGCCAACAGAAATGGGAACTTTACTCCAGCTGTGAAACCGTTTAAAGTGAGGCAGCCCTACACATTATAAAACAGAAGGCAACTGTTACAAAATGGAAGGAGCAGGACAATAATTTTAACTAGCTTGTCTACTAGTAAGACCATTTAAATTGTTCAGGATCTAAAAATAATCACTCATCAATTGCACTGACCTGTATAATGATTTATGATAAGAATTCTGATATTATTTATTACTTGTATTATTCCCTAGAGGCCTCTTGGTTATTAAAAAAAAAAAAAAAAAAAGAAAAGCTTCAGACACCTTATGTCACCTGTTTCAGCTACAACTGAAGAGGTCTTTGGAATTGAAACTACTGACCTTCTTCTGTCCCAGCGTGCGCCATCGAGATATAGCCCGTGGATAAACACGCCATCGTCCGGTGCTGTGTCAGATGTATCGAAAGGAATCACCTGAAAGCAGAAGCGCACAGTGGGAATGTCTCCCCTCCCCTCCCCTCCCTCGCCGGTGTTCTCTCTCTCTGAAGTGTCCTGTGGCAAACTCTCTACTGTCTAAATGCAACGGGAGATCTACACACATGGGGTGAAATATCTTATCTATGTAATAAAGACAAAGTTACAGATTAGATTTCCTGTCCTAAGCTCCGTGAGGCAGCTGTCTTTCCTGGTCTTCACCAAAGTCTCCTCCATATTCTGATTCCTCCTATTGCCAGTGACTGTCCTAGGTGCTTCCATCTGCACAGTCTCATTTCACCCTCACAGCCACTCCGTGCAATAAGGCTTATCAGCCCCATTCTACAGAAAAGGGGTAAGAAAAGCAACTTACCTAGGGAGTCCTATTTTCCAGGTCTTATCAGCTTTCAAATGGAATAAAGTTAATAACTGAAGTATGGAAGGTTCTTTTAGTATCTAAACTAGTTCATTCACCCTAGAGTTTGTTCCTTTGCAGAAATATAAAGGTAAGAGCACTTTCAATATGAACAGAATACTCCTGGCTTGAATTTTTGCAAAAAAAAAAAAATTGAATTCACTGTCTTTGAATTGGTATGAAAGCAAGTGCAATTCTTTCATGGCTCATAATAAACAATTCAAAGTATCCCAAGTTATTTAAAAACAAAATGTACTGAGAACATTCATTTGCTACTACTGTGTTAACATTTCCACACTGAGCCTATTTATTCATTTTTATGTTTACTCGTTCAGACGTTATAGTCCTGCTTGATTTGATACTTGTCTCCAGACAACTTAGTGCCATAAAACATAAATTAAGTAAGTATTCAGAACACATTCAGGGAATCTCTACTACATAATGGCTTGTTAAGCTATACATTTTTCATCCATTTAACACATAATACAGTTCTTTTTTGAAACATTTTATCAGCTTTTACTGTATCTCTTATAAATTTTTGCTGAAATAGAAGAATATCATTAAATTATTTGAATTGAATATTGAGGTATATAGAAGTTCTATCAGGTATAGCAAGGCAAATATATATTTTCTTCATGGAAGACAAAGAATGGGAAGAAGTCACACTGTTTATAATGGGCTATAAAATATAAATTCTGGGAATCCTTCATGCTTAGACATTATGCCTTTGATGCGATGATGTACCATGGAGTTAAAAGAGCTACTGTACCTCAAATTCGTATCCTAGTAAATCAATAGGGATGGTGTGTTTTCTGGCAAAATTCTGCATTGCTCCAGTTAAAAAGGCTTGGGTGAAAAAGAAACCCGAGAGCCAAAACACATTCGGCTTTCCTGAATCATACCAGTCCTAAAAGGGGAAAAAATACATAATGTTCATTTTTCAACTTACACGAGTGTCAGCTGATATACAGTTGATTACTGTGTCTGGTTTTTGTATTTGTTGCCCAATCAACAAACACACTGTCACACTTTCCATCATACAACTATCTTCCCTGCCACCAAACATAAAACCTATCTTCCCTCCTACCTCTCTTCCTTTCTAGTTACTCTTCTCTGGAAATTCAAACTAATTTGAACAGGGACATGAATGAAACATAATTGGAAAGATTCAAGTCTTCTGTAAAAAGCCAAATATAAATTACTTGGACATCTATTTTATTGATTGTACTGAAAAGCAACCATCTTATACATTGTCTAACTATAGCCCTCACGTTTTGATTCCAGTTCCTTAACCCTCGCAGTGCTGGTTCAGTGGTAGAATTCTCACCTACCACGTGGGAGGGAGACCTGGGTTTCATTCCTAGCCAATGCACAGCCACCACCCATCTGTCAGTGGAGGCTTGCCCGTTGCTGTGATGCTGAACAGGGTTCATTGGAGCTTCCAGACTAAGACAGACTAGGAAGGAAAGCCTGGTGATCTAATTCCAAAATTCAGCCAATGAAAACCTTATAGGTCACAATAGTCTGACCCCTAGTGGATCATGGGGATGGCACAGGACCAGGCAGTGTTTTGTTCCACTGTGCCCATAAGTTAGGGCAAACTCAGTGGCAGCTAACGACAACAACAAGCCTCTTGAATCCCTTCTCTCCATGCCCTCTGCCCCACTCCAGTTTAGATCACTGTATCACTGTGTACTGTCTTCTTGCTTCCTCCCTCTCCCTGTTCAATACACCTAGAACAATGCTGCCAACGTATACCTCACCATGTACTGTTTGGAACAGGTTTGATAATCTGCACAATTCTTCAGTGACCTACTAATACCCACCAAGTTAGAGTCTAAACCCTTAGTGTCCCATTCAAGACACTTCACAATCAGATCCCAAATTGTATTTCTGGTTCTATCCATTTTTAGTCCCCTTTAAGCATCCTACGTCCTAATCAAACTGGACTATTTGCTGGTCTCTTGTCACTGTTGGATGGAAATCTGTTGTTTCTTCTGCCCTCCTTAAAGTGACACAGCCCTTATCTCCTTCTGGAGGACAAACCTTCCTGCCCTTTCTGTCTAACAACTTCTGGTGTTGGAGTTCCACCCAGACTGAAGGTGTTGGGTGGGGTCGTGAGAGTGGGGGACAGAGGAGGGAGGCACCTACCTGGCCAATCATCCTTCTAGTCATAGTGATTGATTCAACCCAATGAAAGCCCAGGAGATGCAGGGGCTTTTGCTGAGACTTTTGGGAGAAAGACTCATTCTCAACTCTTTGAAGTTATGTGGATGTTGCTATTGCTATCTTGCTACCATCAAATGAAAACCTAACTGACAATAGCATTAACCCAAAGGGAATGGAGCCAAGAGATGAAATGCGGGAAGCCAGGACCAGGTAACCCTGTTTGCACCCAGGTCAAATCCTGCCTGCTGTCAGTTTAAACCCTGGATTTTTCAGTTACATAAGGGAACAAAGTTTCTTTTTTGCTTAGGTCAGAATTTTTGTTACTTAGAACAGAACTGATCCCAACTGATACACTGCCTCTTGTCCCACTTCTGTCTCTAAATCATTTCCCTGTCTTTGCAGAATCTAAAAACCATTCATCCTTTTAGACCCAGCTGAAATTCTACCTCATACACAAAACAAACCCTGCTTTCCTGATGCTGCCTGGTCCATGTAATAAACCTGGCTTTCCTGAGCTGAAAGAACTCTCTCCCCTCTTTGAACTTCCAGAACATTGGACACATTTGTCTTTTATGACACATCCTGTTGTACACTGTATTAAGTTTTTTTTTTTTTTAATATATAACTTGTCTTCCTGTAGGCTCCAGGCAGCTTGAAAGCAGAGTTCATGTTATAATCATCTTCGTATAATCTTTGTATAATCATCAAGGCACAACAAGGTACCTTGGCAAAGTGTGGTCTAAATTCCCATTTGTTGAACGAACAGATGAATGCACTGAGATGAACTCTGTGTCTGAATGAGCAGTACACTACAGGAAGAAGACAGCTTCAGGAAGAGAACGGGAAGCAGACAGCTTCCGGAAAGGAAGAACTGCTGCTGGAGATGTTGCAACAGTACCAGCTGGCAGATCAAGAAGAGGCAGAGAAAGAGACAGGACTTAATAAGGGCGCAAGCCAGGAAGAACCATGAGAAAACCCAGTCAGCAGGTGTGTGAGAAAGTCCCTCACTCCACTCTGGGCTTCGTTTAGTCAAGGATGCCATGAGTGGTCAGCTTCTTGTAGAATTTCTGAACTAGTGACCATTTACTGAGTGGTTACTATTTGCCAGGTACTATAAAAAAAAAAAAAATTTTTTTTTTATGCTAAGCACTCTATATGATCACCTCATTTAATCCACGCAGTAACACATTGAGTTGGTATTATTTCTCCCACTTTACTAACAGGGAACTAGAGTACCAAAAGATTAGTAACTTGCTCAAAGTGATATAAAAAGTGTCAGATCCAGGATTTGACCTGGGATTATGCCCAGTGTGTGAGAAGCTTTTTTTTTTTTTTTTTTAAAAATGGCACAGGAAGGAGAAAGAAAGGGTAAATAGGATAAGTGGTGAGAGGGAAATGAGAAAAGGATAGAAAACTCAGAGGACCCACTTGCTGAATTTGTTAACTCTAGGAACCACTAGGAGGTGAAGAAGAGTCCAGGAGAAAGAAGGATGATGAAAGAAACAGTATGGCTTCTGTAAGGGTACATGGACAATGGGGAAACCCATTCAGGGAAAGATTTGTGGTGAAGGGATGCCCCAGTAATGAGTGAGACCTTCTTATTAATTCAAATGGCGTGATGCCAAGGGGCAATTCAAATTTCAGGTCGTACAGAGATTGATGGGAACTTCATATTAACAACAACAGGAATTTGTCCCAGAGACTACCCTAGCTGGCGCTATGCCAGGACCTCTCTGGGGGACCAAGCTGAAGTCTCCTGGGGGACCAAGCTGAAGACTCTGAGGCTCTTTAGGAACAAAAGAGTAAACAGGAAATGTAAGCCGTTTCAGTAAGTTTCAGAAAAATTTGGGAAATAAACTGGAGCACAAAAAATAAAATAAAAATTACAACAAGGTGAGGAAGGAATTAACTATACATCAGATGCTTTTGGTAAGAAACGGAAAGAGCCTGACACACAAGTAGCAAAGACACGCTGCTTACAGGGCTCGGAGATCGCCAGGTGCGCACATTCTCACCTAACAAAACAGCAAAGGTAAAAAGAACTCTAATTACTGAGAAAGAGGCATTCATATTCGCTATTGATGGGGATACAAACTGAATACTTTTTCTGGAGACTGATTAGGTAATCTTTATTGAGCGCCCTAAAAAATGTCCAAATGGAATCTGCTAAAGCATTAAAAGAATAAGGAATTACTGACCAAGAGGGATTTTTCTAGGAACACAAAACTATTTAACATCTGGAAATTAGTGACACAATTTAATGCAATAGTAAGCTAAAGAAGACAAAAATCACACTGTCAGCAATAAATGCCGAAAAAGCATTTGATAATACAACAATTTCTGATGTTATAAAAGAAGAATCCACATTAACTGTTCATATACAGGAACTATGCTAAGTACCTCGAGTGAATTCTCACATTTAATCATTATAACAATTCCATGAGTTAGAAGTGCTCATTTTATGGATGAGGAAACTGAGGCTAGTGTCAACTCTTCTAAAGCTTAAACTTCCATTCTATCCTAGTTCTTTTGTTCAATTCATAATCTACAAAAAAACTCCTATAAGTCAGCTTTAAAAAAAAAAATAGTCCAAAATAAAAGTGGGCCTAGGACATGAATAGGCAATTCACAGAAGAAAATACAATTGGGAAACACACATACCAAAATAAGCAGTCTCCCTAATAATTAAGGAAAGGCAAATTGAAACAAGAAGATACGGTGGGCCTATCAGACTGTCTCTCCACATCCTTACAAGCACTGACTATTTCATGATTAGCTTCTACAGTGAAACAAATGTTTTGTATAAGAAAAATACAACATTCAGTATTCAACTGAAAAATCATATACCTGAAATTTGTGAATGTCCAAAACAATATTATTTTGGGTGTCTCTCCCTCCCCCTCACATACACATCAACCACAGGATGGGTGTAAGCAGAAGAATCGGGGAAGAGGAGGCAGCGTCCTGCCCTGAACATCCTTTATGAGGTGGAAGGCAGGGGATTTCAAAGCACTCATCTTTTCTCTGGTTATATGAGATAAGAGACCATGGTGAGGCACTGATTTTAAGACAATGGCCAATTATTGATCAATCCAAGCCTCAGGCTGTTTTCATGACTCACCAGTCAGTATTTAAAACACAGGACAAAACTGCATTATGATCTCAGAGAATCACAAACTTAGAATTTCCAGAAATATACATATTGCATATTATCTGAGTTCTGGTAAAAGAAGGTCTTTTATCTTCTACTTAATACTTTGAAATGTATGTAATTTTCAATATTCTAAAATTTTGGTTAGATTACCATGAATCTATTAATCACATACCATTTAACTCAAAGACATTCAAGTGATCACAGCCAATTACTAACATCTCCCCAGTCACCCCCCCAAAACACTTGTATATTTATACCTATATATCTATATGTATATAAAATCTTTTACCTGTAAAAAGCTCAACCGAGCTAGAAAATCCGTGATGTAACTTCCCAGGGGTTTAAGACTTGGGTATGATCGTTTGGCCCATGTTTCTGGAACCCTTCCGATAAGTAAGCTGCCAGAGAGGGCCTCCAATGTAGAATCCATTACAACTATGCCTTTAATAGCTTTTTCAAGGGCTCGTAAAGTGTTACGTATAGTTTTAATTAAACTGGAATGAAAGAAATTATGTCATCAACACACATATGGTAGTAAATATCAATATGCAGTCTTTCAGAAGAGGAGGATATAGCTGGAATCTCATTCATGGCTTCATGGGAGTATTTCCCAAAGTCACATCTCATTTGGTGGTAAGTGGAGTAATTTTAGGTGATACTTAGATGAACATTTTTCATTTGAATCATTACATAAAAAAAAAAAAAAAAAACCAAACCCGTTGCCGTTGAGTGGATTCCGACTCATAGTGATCCAATTGACAGAGCCCCATAGGGTTTCCAAAGCTGTAAATCTTTATGGAAGCAGACTACAACATCTTTCTCCCACAGAGCATCTGGTGGGTTCGAACTGCTGACCTTTTGGTTAGCAGCCTAATGCTTAACCACTGTGCTGCCAGGGTACCTCGAATCATTACATACATATTGCAAAATACAGAAAATAATACAACTAGCACTTCAAGCTTGTTGCATTCTGGGTGTTAATGCTTAGGACCTGATAAACAGAGACTCATTTAAGGACAAATATTAAGTAAATAATATGATAGTTGGCACATGGAAATATCGAAAAAAGTATCAAGGAGTTGTGCAGTGACTGAGTCTTGGGAAACACTGCATTACTATATATTCACTTATACATTTGCAAATACTAATGCTTCCAACTTAGGCCCAAACTGCTAAGAACACCATAAACATACCTGTAGTGAGGGTTTTAGGCTAAGCAATTGAGAGATAGTATGTAATTATATATAAACATATATATTCTTCGTATTAGGAACACTGAATTAATTATGGCATCACAGTGTTCTAATATGCTTTGTTTTAAAATGTCAAAAAGTCTGGAAACCAAAATAAATTTGGAAGTGCTTTAGAAGATTCATAACCAAAACAATTCTCCATTCCTTAAGCCAGTGCTGAGTTGCAGAGAACTCAATAAAATCCAAAGTAAATAATTTGTTTGCTTTGTGGGGTACCAAATCAACCTGGACTGGACTCAGGAAAAAAAGGGAGGTGTACATGTGTTAGGCAGATGAAAAAATGACAGAAGATGTGACTGTACATAGTCCTAGCTTAATGTTCATTCTGTCTTTACGTCCTGAAGAGAACAGTAGCAGATGGGTGAGGAAATTACGATTACTGACTATTTTAACCAGTAAAAGCTGATCTCTTTTTCATCATCTTTTTACTTCATAAAAATACCTTCCATTCTGGGGCAGAAGGTTAAGAAACTTAAAAAAAAAAAAAAAAGGAAAAAAATTCTAATGAAATGGTAGGTTTTGATAGTCTTTTCTTTAAAAATTTAATTTAATGCTACTATGTCTTTTTATTGAAGAGCCCTGGTGGTGCAGTGGTTAAAGTGTTTGGCTGCTAAGTGAAAGGTCGGCAGTTTGAAACTACCAGCCACTCCGTGGGAGAAAGATCTGGCAATCTGCTTCCATAAAGATTTATAGCCTTGGAAACTCAATGGGGCAGTTCTACTCTGTCCTATACGGTCGCTATGAGTTGGAATTGACTAGAGGGCAATGGGTATGTCTTTTTACTGACTTTGGCTGGTTGCCGTCTGAATTACTAATGATATAGAGCCTTACTTGTTAAATCGTTCCATTTCTTGTACTAACACAGTATTCATGCTCTCTTCATATCTCACGGGATACTTTGATAATGCTGCTTCAATGTCAAAATCATTTGGGAGCTAAAAAATAGATTTTGAAGATCACAAATTACTCTCAGAATGGGTGATTATTTTCATTCACCTATAATATCAGTAATAGCTAATATTAGGGAGTTACTATGTCCCAGGCAAAAATTCTCACAACTGGATCAATAAGCAATCTTTTAGAAACAGATTGCCAGGCCTGTCTTCCCACAGCTGGGTGGGCTTGAACTGTCAACCTTTCAGGTTGGAGATAAATGGAGAAAAGATTGACGTTGTTAAGGATCTCATTTTACTTGGATCCACAATCAACACCCACGGAAGTAGCAGTTGAGAAATCAAATGAACCATTGCACTGGGCAAATCTGCCGCAAAAGACCTCTTCTAAAGTATTAAAAAGCAAAGATGTTGCTTTGAGGACTAAGATGTACCTGACCCAAGCCATGATATTTTCAATCACCTCATATGCATGCAAAAGTTGGACAGTGAATAAGGAAGATTGAAGAAGAATGGATGCGTTTGAATTATGGCATTGGCGAAGAATAGTGAATACACCATGGACTGCTATAAAAACGAACAAGTCTGTCTCGGAAGAAGTACAGCCAGAATGCTCCTTAGAAGGGAGGATGATGACTTTTCTTTGTCTCACGCAACTTGGGACATGTAATCAGGAGGGACCAGTCCCTAGAGAAAGACATCAATCTTGGTAAAGTAGAGGGTCAGTGAAAAAGAGGAAGATCCTTGATGAGACGGATTGACACAGTGGCTGCAACAATAGGCTCAAACATAACAACGATTGTGAGGATGGCGCAGGACGGGGCAGTGTTTCATTCTGTTGTACATAGGGTTGCTGTGAGTTGGAACTGACTCAACGGCACCTAACAACAACAACAATGTGCCAAGCAGGAGTCTCCGGATGGCACAAGGGGGTAAGCACTTAACTACTAGCTGAAAGGTTGGTGGTTTAAGCCCAACCAGAGGTGCCTCGGAAGACAGGCCTGGCAATCTCTTCTAAAAGGTCACAGCCTTGAAAACCCTATGGAACAGTTCTACTCTACACACTGAGGTAGCCATGAGTTGGAATAGATTCTACAGCAACTAACAACAACAACATGTGCTAGACAGTGTATTTACTGTTTCCATACATTTTCCTACTTAACATAGCCAACACTCTTAGCTGGCCATTATTACCTCCATTTTGCAGAAGAGGAAATTGAAGTACAGAGAGGTTAAGTAGCAGGCCCAATGGCACATGGCCAAAAAGTAGTCCATTTGAGTCCACAGGTCTCTGACTCCAGGGCCCATGCTCTTAACTACAGGATACAACATTTTGTAGAAGATATGCACTTCTAAAAATTTGTATGATTTCTTTCTTAAAAATTGAATGCTATTTCCCATTTACTAAAACTGATTTACTATTTCATAAATGTCTTATATTTATTTCCAATCACTTGTAAACCAGTTCCAAGTAGCTTAGCTTACCCCACTATTAAGTAATTAATTCTGTATAAATGCAGCAGGGTCCCAGGACAAAGGAAGACAAGGCCACTGAATGTCTGATTTGTATGAGGCACCTCAGGGGTACTTGAGGAGAAGTGGCAAAGGGAACTTTGGGACTAATGATTAAGCCACAAGATACTGGTATTCACACTCCTAAAGGGAAAACGAATTTCCCAGTCAGCTGAGCCATCCCCAGGTGATGGTTCCTGGGTCGTGAAAAAAAGTTTGTCTAAGTCCGACTACCCAGTTGCTGTGGAGTTGATTCCAACTTGTGGAGACCCCAGGCACATTAGAGCAGAAGTAGATTGCCTGGCCTTTCTTCTAAGGTGCCTCTGGGTGGACTTGAACCTCCAGTCTTTCCGTTAGCAGCTCTGTCAGGTATGAGATGGAAACTTTGTTCAACCTCTCTGAGCCTCAGTTTCTCATATAGGAAATACAGGGATAATTATAGTACTTACCTTGGAGGGGTACTGTGAAGATCTGTGCTTAGGACCATAATCATTTTTAAATACCTTTAGTTCTTTATTGAAATTAAGGCTTATAGAAAAATAGTGAGAATAGAGAGCACCACTCGGGTTTACTTAATAGGACTGAGTACATTGAGCTGCATTATGAACAAAAAAACCCTAGCAATTAACTTAGTGTTGATCTTTTTTCTCTGTGCCTCCTCACTTCCTAAGGTATAGATTAAAAACTATTCTTTTCTTAAACCAGCAAGTTCAGACCAACCGTTTTTCTATATTTTTTAAAAGTAGGTCCATGACCTCTTGTTTATAAATGATAATAAATCATACATTCATTAGTTCATCCACAGCTATAGTTACTAAGAACTTACTATATGCCAGGCATTATGCAAAGCACTTTCAATTCATGACCTCTTTAACCTTCGCAAGAACCTTATACAGTAGGTACTACCTTAAAACCTTCGAAAGCTGGAAATCTGTGTAAGGCAGAAACCTGTCAGAGAAGGAAAATGCAAATATTTTCCATTATATAGAAATAGAAAAGTGGAGACGGCACCCTGTCGAAGGCGGAAAACTGTCACGACCTGGCAAAACAAGGCAGTCCCGTGGAGTTCTGGCTCTTACAGGTTTCACTGTATTATCACCTCTTTACAGATTTGGAAACCAATGCTCAGAGAGGCAAGGCATCTTGCTCAAGGTCATAATGCTGGTAAATGGAGTTTTCAGACTGTCATTTCAGTGCCATTTTGATTTGAATTATATTATAAGCAACATATTTTAAGGTAAATATTACCTTGTTGAGAATATCTTTGGTAATTTTTAATAGAATCTGGTCAGCACTTCCTGAGGCTCCTGTCTGGGTGGCACCTCCCTGGGTGAGGAGTAAGGACTCAAAGAGGATTTTCGTTTGTTGAAGGTCTTTGGAGATATCAACATTTTCATGCAATCCAAATATCTCAGGGTCTTGAGTAAACGGGAGTTTCTACCAGGAAACACATCATTTAAGCCACACATGGTCACTGGATATGTTACTTCATAAGGTAGATACATTCAGACCAAAAAAGGGGTGAAAACCAACTAAGCGTTACCTAACGGGTGACTCAAAATTTCCACTTTCAGTAATTACTAGAAGCAAAAGGTATTAAAAGACTACTGAAACCATAATAGTTGTTTAAGCCTACACATTACAGGGGAACATTTCACTACTTGCATTTAGAAAAAAATCACACTTAAATCAAATCCTATTTTCAGTGGTATCAGTTACCTTAATGAATTCAGTATAGTTATCATAGGTGCCTTTGGGAGGTGCAAAATAGTTTCCACTGGGAGAAAACTTATAATGAGGGTTTTCAACTATCTGCGGATTATAGAAGTCGGCCAGCATGGTCAGCAGGAGACGTCTGTCCCAATCGTCTGTCACCCTTCCGCCATAGTTACACTCCCCGGTCAGGTAAGAGATAGCTTCGAATGGAACTGCATCATATTCATTTATAAACAACTGAAACAAAGGAGAAATGACACAAGGAAACCTAAAACAAAATGAAGTCTTTTGCTTCATTTCATGTAAAGATGGCATTAAATATCCACACGATACATGCGAATCTCTCCCTCCATCTATTTATAATCTATGTATGCACATCTGTGTGTATAGGCATTCTCTGGGTGGTGCAAATGGTTGAGGCACTTAGCTGTTAACCAACAGGTTGGAAGTTCAAGTCCGCACAGAAGTGCCTTGGAAGAAAGGCCTGGTGATTTACTTCTGAAGAGTCAGCCTTTGAAAATCCTATGAAGAGCTTCTATTCCGTAACGCCTGGGGTCGCCGTGAGTCAGCATCGACTCGACAGCAACTAACAACAACAACAATAGGCATGAAGAGGTGATGAAAGGATGATCATGGTAGGTTGTCTTTGGGAGGCTGGGACTGTTGGTATTTTATTTTTAATTAGTTCACTTATCTGTATCTTCTGATTTTTTTTCTGAAATAAATATGTATTGTTTCTTCTGTAATAAGAAAAAAACTTACAAAAAATTATGACATGAAAATTACCAAGTCTTTTTCATATGAACTTGAATAAACCTTAATTTAGGGCAGTGGTTTTCAACTGGGGGCAGTTTTATCCCCTTGTAGATATCTGGCAATGTCTAGACAGATTTAGATTGTCACACCTGGAAGAGGAAGAAGGTGCTACTGACATGGTAAAGGTTTGGGATGCTGCTACAATGCACAGATCAGCCCCCACAACAAAGAACTATTCAGCCTAAAATGTTAATAGTGGCAAGGCTAAGAAGCCCTGTTTAGGGCACCATTTACAGTGTGATAAAAACAAACCAATTCCAAATTATAGTGCCAGAGCCTGGTTCACGCACCACGACAAAGTTTCACTGACAGCACGTATCTTCTCTAGTTGCCTTAATATTTTTGGGGGGGAAGGGGCTTATTTATATTTTTATTGTACTTTAAGTGAAAGTTTACAGAGCAAATCAGTTTCCTACTCAATAATTTATACACAAACTGTTCTGTGACATTGGCTGCAATGCCCACAATGTGTCAGCACTCTTCCTGTTTCCACCCTGATTTCCCCGTTTCTATTAGTCCAGTTTTCCTGCCCCTTCTTGCCTGGTTATCTTTGCTTTTGGGCAGATGTTGCCCTTTTGGTCTTGTACAGTAGGTTGTTCTAAGGAGTACTTTCCTCACGGCTGTTATTGTTTATTTTATAGGCCTTTTTTTTGGCTGAAAGTGATCTCCAGGAGTGGCTTCAGATACAAGTTAGAAAGGCGGCTAAGGGCCATAGTCTCGGGAGTTCCTCTAGTCTCCAGCTGCCTTATTATTAAAGTAATAATAGTAATAAAAACTGGGGAATGTAATGTTTCACACAGAGAATTAAGTGGCAACATCAAGGCCTGAATTTACCTTTTTCAGTTGCAGGCTCCATACTTTCCCCACATACAGAAATTCTTGATAGCTTATGTATTGGGAAGGTGTAAGTTACTGGTTAAGGGATTTTCTTGCCACTGAAGGTTACCTGATAATGCAGGAATTATAGCAGAAATGGCACACAGTTGAGAAAAAAGGTTTCTAAATTGTCCAGAGTCAAGTTAAAAGAAGGCCTAATTCTTTGAGACTCCCATGTCTTCAGGGGCAAGAGGACTGCCAAAGATATGAGAGGGGGACTGAGAGACAGGGAAGGTCATCTTTTTGCGGAATGAATTATTTGAGAAAGGAGGAAAGTTTCTCCCTATCCTGTCTTTGGGGGAGGAGATAGGGATGTTTAATGGGGTCTTCTTCCTTCCCAAAACTGAAGGGCCTTGAGAGAAGTTCTTGTTAAATTGATGGTGATATATAAGAAGTGGCCAACTGACAACTCTTTCTCTGGTTTTCCACCCACCCACTCAGCCATCAGTTTGCTGATTTGCCCCTTTGGAGAGAGGTGGCCTGCTGGTACGACCAGGTGAAGATGGTTTAAGCACTAACATTCCTCTCAAGTTCCCAGTTCCTGAAGATATGAAAGATGGATCCAACCCATATCTGCAGGCTCCATTGTTGGGGCTAGGTAGGTTGATGAAACTGGAGGCTATAGGCTGGGACCCAGCCTGAAGATGGAGAGTTCTCAGTTGACTGGTTATATATAGTATGATGGTGTTATGGATTGAATTGTGTGCCCCAAAAATGTGTGTCAACTTGGCTAGTCCATGATTCTCAGTATTGTGTCATTGTCCACCGTTTTGTCATCTGATGTGATTTTCCCATGTGTTATAAATCCTACCTCTATGTTAATGAGGTGGGATTAGCGGCAGTTATATTAATGAGTCAGGACTCAATCTACGAGATTAAGTTGTGTTTTAAGTCAATCTCCTTTGAGATATAAAAGATAGAAGCAAGCAGAGGGATGTGGGGACCTCATACCACCAAGAAACAAGAGCCAGGAGAATAGCATATCATTTGGACCTGGGGTCCCTGCACTGAGAAGCTCCTCAACCGGGGAAGATTGGTGACAAAGACCTTTCCCCAGAGCCAACAGAGAAAGACTTCTCCTGGAGCTGGCACCCTGAATTCAGACTTCTAGTCTATTAGTCTGAGTTAGTGCGAATTTATTTGTTGTTGTTAGTTGCCATCGAGTCGATTCCAACTCATGGTGAACCCGTGTGTGTACAGTAGAACTGTACTCCATAGACTTTTTTTTTTGGTGGGGGTGGGGAGCATTGCCCATCACCTGAGTGTCTCTCACTGTAAGTCTACAGAAACTCCAAGAGCCAGCCACTCACTTTCCCAGCCTCCCCTCCAGGTAAAGCCTAGGCCTATAACCTGGGCTTGGCTACTCAGTTGCATCTACCTTAGACTTTGAACCGGGGATTAGGATGCAAAGCAGCAGAAACAGCAAAGAATCCATTTGGGTGTGGTCAAGTCAGAAGGCCCACAGAAGAGCAGAGGCTATGCCGTAGCTATGTAAGCTGCAGTGTCTAATATTCAACAAGGTAGTGGTGCTGTTCTTACCATACATGGTGGGATTCCAGATACGAATTTGGATGCCTTGCCTCTGAGCCTGGCTCCCCTGCTATATTGGTGATACTGTGAGCTACTCAATATTTTTTCAATTAATTCCTTTTCTGCTTAGACAGCCTATTTCTGCTTAACTTAGACAGCTAAACTGTAGAGCTGCCTGAGTGGAGGAGGAGAACAGAGGGATAAAAGGACATATGCAAAGCTAAACACTGAGGATGGTACTGCAAAAGGACAGAAAGAACCAGGGCCCTTGATGAAAACACTGTTCGTTGCTGAAATACCAGCCCTAGAGCCTTTACCTGAACCTCTTTTTCATGTGAAATAATGTTTCATTATGGTTTAAGCCAGGTTGAATCAAGTTTTCCTTTACTTACAGCAGAGAGAATCCAGATGGAGACAGTGCTTCACAAACCATAGTTATATTACTACGGCATACCGAACTAATAGTGGTGTCAGGGGAACTGACTAAACTATGCTAAGCAAAGAGATTTGCACACAGCCTGGAACCTAGTGATATTCCATACATGTTAGTCCCTTTCCCATTTTACCTGTAGTTGTCGGATACTGATGCGTAAGTCTGATTCGTTAAATCCATATGGGATATTCCAACCAAGAGGACCAAATTTCTTTCTCTCTTGCACAAGGGCATGAAAAAAACAAACTCCAAACAGCAACTTCTCCCATGCCTTTAAATACCAAAATTATACAACAATAAAAAATCAGAATCTCCAGCAGTGGGACACTGACATCTTTAACAAGCTCCTCAGGTTTATTCACATTGTGATTGGGTTCATCTTGCATAGGGTTCCCTCAGTTAGAATCTAAGCTCCATCTTTACATGTTTTTTATATCTATCTATCTCATACATGTTTTTCCCCCTCATTGGCAGATTACCCATTCCTAGAAGAGTGCCTTGCACCCAGTAAGTGTTCAGTAAATACTGAGTAAATGGATGGATGGAGATAGAGAAATGGATCCTGACCTTATGAAGAACACAACTGAATACAGGAGACATATTTAAACTGACAAATAACCAAGATCAATTGCTAGGTAACTCAAATGTCCAAGATATCAACACTCTGTGATACAAAGATATTTACGTTTAATGGCCAAATCATGATAGTTCAAGTTATTGCTGGCCCAAATGACAGCAGCTGCCTTATCAAAGAAAGGGCCTCCCAGCTACTTCTGAGAAGCACCCAGGGAGTGCCTGCAAACCGGCCAGCTGCTGAAATCATAGGGCAATGCTTCTCAAAATGTGATCCCTGGATGAGCATCACCTGGGAACTTGTCAGAATTGTAAATTCTCAAAGCCCACCCCAGGCCTACTACATCAGAAACTCCAGGGGTGCAAAGCAGCAAAATGTGTTTTAAAAAGCCCTCCAGGTGATCCTGATGCACACTAAAGTTCGAGAACTACTGTCAAAGGGCATTTGCACTCTTTTTCTTCTCTTACCCCAGCTCCCAATTGTTTTTACTACAAGAGAAGTTGCTTGGTGAAGCCTTTACCCATTGCCACTGGTTATCATGAAAACAATGGTACATGGCAAGGGTGCTGACTTTGGATGTCCCACAGATTCCAATGCTTGGGGTATCAATGTTACTTGCTTCAGGTTGTGATGCAGGGGTGAGAGTACTCCTCTCCAATTCACTGCCACTGTTGATCTGGGTCACCCGAGCCCCAAAGCAGCTCTGCTTGTGTTTAGAATCTTTCAAGTTCCCTTTTTCCATTCTACTAAGCTCTCTTTCTAGCTAAAACCACCAAATATCCCTCCATTCTCCTAGAGTTACAAACGAAATTATTGCTTAGAACTAGAGGTACACAGAAAGTATAATTAAGCAGAGTAAAACTAGCTGGCTTCCAAAGAATTCACTCCTTTATTTTCCCTTCAATATCATTCTTTTCCTAGCTCAGATAGGAAAGTATGATAAATAGCACATGTTGGGGGCAAGGGCAGGGAGAGGAGGGTGCAGGGCGGGGGTATGCTTTCCCCCCAGAGCTGATGTTTCCTTGCATGTGGGGGGAATCTTGATGTAACATTCCTGGTTTTTCTTCATCCTTGTGCTAACCTACTGCAGAAAAGAGGAGCGACCTGTATAATTGGTAAATTTGGGGAAAACTAGCCAAATATGCTTAGCTCAACTTCTCCATTATTTCTCTTAGAAGTGAGCTTCCTGTAGGAAGCTGAATTTTCCTCTGTTCCTCTGGGTGGATACATCTGCTTAATTCTGGGGTTCAGTAGTAGGAAGCCCATTTGTTCACAGATATAAGCTACACCTTCTAACCTAGCCTACATCAGTAATTAGAGTTATATGGCTGCCATCTGCCCATTCTTTTTCCTATTTCTCAACTGGTAAGAATTCAGGCAATGAAAAGTCCCCTATACCCTAGAGTCTCCAATTCCACGGGCAAAACTGTTCTAGGTAGGTACACTGAGAAGTATTATCAGTGTGTCAAATTATTATTACTAGAATTTAAGTTCCATGAAGACAAGTTTTTGTTTTTGTTTTTTTGGTTTGTTTTGTTCTAGCCACTTTATATCTAGTGCCTAGATGAGTGCCTACCACACATACTTGTTGAAAGAATGAATGAATGATGTGAAAATATATTTCTATTCTTGGGTCTTAATCAAAAGCACTGTTGGGCTTTGGTTTACAAATTAAGATACATTCATTCAACAAAATTTGTTCAAAAGTCTCCTATGTGGGAAGCAGAACACAAAACATTGAGGATAAAATGGTGAACGAGATAGTCACAATTTCTTTCTTATTAGGAAATGCCTAAGGTTTAAAATACTATTTTTTAGAAGTTTATATTTCCATATTTTCTCAGTATAGAAACATATTTTAAAAAGTTCCCGATTACCAGTTCCTTTCCAGGGCATCCCTTGAAAAACACTTCATCAGAAATTGGATCAGAGAGATATGATTGAAGGAGGTTTAGCCGGAGACCTGTGGGAGGTTCGTTTGTCATTTTCACTCCATTCTGCAGAATTGTTACTGGGAACTAAGACAAAATAAACAGGGAGCATTACACAAGGCAGCAAGCTCAGACCCTAAAAACAAACATACTGGTAGATTATGAAACAGGTATAATGAAGGACTCCAAAAATATTTAACAAATCTCACAAGGTTAGGTATTTAAAGCATAAGATACACAATGTAGTAGATTTGAACTGCCAACCTTTCGGTTAGCATGAGCCACCAGGGCTCCTTACAATGTAACAGATAACTAAATAAATGTACTCAACTCCCTGGGAAATAAACATACTTTAGGAGATGGATAACTTGTGAGCCAAAGCCTAAAGGAAGAGTTACAGGTTTCAGAAGTAAAATCTTCACATATTTTTTCCAACATGGGCATCCAGGAGACAGCAAGGTGACAATTCTGTAGACAAACCCAAGTTCCATCTTCTAATGCTGCTTTAATCATCTTTGTTGCAATTGGTCCTTGTCCCTGTCCCAGTGAAATAGCTTGAAACTTATTTCCAGACATAGCTTTATCATTTGCAAATTTCAGCAGGCCTAAGAAGGTCACAAAAAATTTTGTCTCACTACTAATTCTAAAATTAACAGATGTATCTTATGATTTCAGTGTCTAGGTGTTTAATTGTGAAAAATTCCAGTTACCTTTCTCTGTAAAGCTGGATTTATTAACTGATTTATAACTAGATATGTGCATTGAGTGTGATGTCTTATTTATAATTACTTAAGAGTTTACAGTATGTATTTACTCACTAGCCATGGGATCTGCTCCTGGAGATAGCACAAAGACTAAGGGGATAGTGCAATTTGAATCCAGGTAACTCTTTGCCAAATCAAATGGTGGAGGCTCTACAAACTTTTTCCCTAGTTTGTCAGTTACGTAGTTGGTTATAGCTGGGATAATCTGTTGAAGACAGAAAATATGACCATGAATTTTTATTTCACATACAGCTTTGATTATTGAAAACCAAGTGTAAAATGAGTCTAACAGCTAAGAAACAATGTAACACACCACAAAGTGCTAATTTCCTTGATATATGAAAAAACTGTACAAATTAATAGGACAAATCCAACAATCAAAAAGAAAATTTGGTAAAGGAGATGAATAGTTTATAGAAAATGAAATACAAACATATCTTAAACATATGAAAAGATGCTCAGTCTCATTCAGTCTAGCAGAGGTTGCAAAATGTCTCCGTTCTTTGCCGCCTTTTGGCAATAGAACCCAAAGATTTCCCAACTTCTCTTGCAGCTAGATATGGCTATGTGACAAAGTTTTAACCAGAGGGACCAAAAACCAGAGGGATATAAGTATAAATTATATATGGAACTTCCAGATCATATTTTTATAAGGAAGCAGTTTTCCTTCAACAGTCTCTTTCCCTCTTCAACAAATGTGGTGCTCATGAGCCAGCTTCAGCCTTGCTGGTGAGGCCACACTCTAAGGACTCCTCTAGCTGGAGAGAAGGAACCCGAGTCTCTGCATGATCTCAAGAACAGAGCTGCCCTGCCAGCCCTCAATCATTTGCCTCTGGGCTGTTAGGAGAGAGAGAGCAATTAACAGTCACTGTATTTTGAGTCTCTCTGTTACATCAGCTTAGTCTATACTCTAATACTTATAAAAAGAAAAATACAAATTATAACTATGCTTAAGAATCATTTTTCACCTATTGGCAATGATCCAAAAGTTTGGCAATACACTGTGTAGGCAAAAGTACTGGTAAACAGGCATTCTCAAATGTTGCCATGGAAGAGTAAATTGATATAACTCCCACAGAGGGCAATTTAGCAATATTGGGTCAGTGGGCTTGTCCATTTGGCTTTTTTCTTTTATGAAAGCCAAATGGACAAGCCCACTGACCCAACCATTTTATTTCCAGGACTTTATTCTGACAAATATTTTCACATACGTGAAATTACTTTTCAGTAAGATTCTTCACTGCAGCATTTTAATTGTAAAAAAAAAAAAAAATTTTTTTTTTTTAATAGTAGATAACATAAAAATGTAAAGGTCTGTTAGCTGGTAAAGGATCTGGTAAAGAAATTATGGTATATTTATACAGTGAAATACTATGCAATTGTGAAAAAGAACACGAAGCTCTTTATGAACTGATAGGGAAAAACAGCGTATGCCACCATTTCCATTACAAATAACTAGAATTCATATACATATACATATACATATACATATACATATACATATACATATACATATACATATACATATACATATACATATACATATACATATACATATACATATACATATACATATACATATACATATACATATACATATACATATACATATACATATACATATACATATACATATACATATACATATACATATACATATATATATATTTGTTGTTGTTGTTGTGTGCCCTCAAGTCACACGAGGTCACTCACAGTGACCATACAGGACAGAGTAGAACTGCCACATAGGGTTTCCTAGGCTGTAATCCTTACAGAAGCAGACTGTCATATCTTTCTCCTATAGAGTGGCTAGTAGGTTCAAACCACCAACCTTTCTGTTGGCAGCCTGGTGCTTCACCACTGTGGTACCAGGGCTCCATTTCTGTATACATAGAAGGATACACAGAGGTGGATAACACTGATTGCCTGAGGAGAGGGATGCTGAAAGACTGAGGGGGAGATGCGAGCTGCTCCTTTCACTGAATACCAATATTCATGTGATTCAAGGGACTGTTGAGTTTTGAACCACAGGAATATGTTACTTATAAATTATACTAAAATGAATTAAAAATAAAATAATGCTACTCATCAACATTAGAAGCAGGACATAGGTACAAAGAGGTGTAAGATATTATCTTCTAAATGCCCAACAGCTCCCTAAAGTGAAAGCTCTAGAAATTCAAAGGAGGAAGGAGAAATCAGCCCAGACTTCCGCAGCCCTGGAAGCTCCATAGAACAGGTGGAAATGATGGAGCCTTTTGTCTGAGTAATTTTGTGCAGCTTTGAGCCATTCTGTTACTATTGTGAAATAGCGGAAGTTACTAGGAGGTAAGAAAGAAATAGGAAAAAGGTACCAGGTTAGCAAACTGACTGCCAGGCTGTAGTTTTGTCATTATTCTGTATATCATTCTATAGGTATTGGAAAACCACTGAAGGTTTTTTTTAAAAGAGCTTATAATGACATAGTAGCTTTTAATTTTTTTCTTTAATCTCATGAGCAATGATGAAGTCTGTGTTTATTCTTGTACCCCAACATCATGTGTGCTTTACACCTAGCACAGTAAATCTTTAAAACAGTAAAGAGAGACCTGAGTACACAGACTTTGCTCCCCGTTACTCTAAGCTCTGGCCTGAGCCAACGCCTCCTGAGGTGATGTGATCACAGTCCAGTGTGATAGTCTTCTATAGAAAGGATGCCCTTATAGTTCTCTGTAGAAAAGATAGCTCAATAATTTAATGTAAGAAAAAAGGTTACAAACCTTCCCTATAAGATTTCAATCCTTCATGTAAGATACTCTAGAGAAGATATTCTGTAGACCTGAGAAGATGGGGAGCCTTGGTGGCACAGTGGTTAAGAGCTCAGCTGCTAACCAAAAGATCCGCAATTCGAATCCACCAGCTGTTCCTTGGAAACCCTATGGGGCTCTTCTACTCTGTCCTTCAGAGTCACTATGAGTCAGAATCAACTCAATGACAACAGATTTGAGAAGACATAGAGATGGACTTTAATTCAATTTAGTTGGATTCAATTCAATTCAACTTAATTCACAGACATTTACTGCGCTCCTACCATCTGCTCGGCAAAGCTCTAGATCCTTGAGATTCAAAGCAAAATACGACACAGGTCCTGGCCTCAACAACCTCACAACTAACAGACAATTACTGTCTATTCTAGTGTGGTAAGCGCTTCAGTGTTTAAGCACAGGCTCTTAAGCATGGTAGACAAAGCAGTAACTCATGGTATTGAAATGGTATCTCCATTTGCTGGCAGGGACCTGGCCGTTCTGTGGACTATAAACGGGCAGGTGTTTGCCAGGTGCACAGCTAGTCCTTCCTCAGTGTGCCATGAATAAGGGAGGCTACTGGTGATAAAATAATGAATAAAGTATTGTTTTTGGACTTTAAGGCATTTATTGTCTAGTTAGGGGGGAACATATACATAAAACTAGCAAGTAGGGAAGAAATCAGGTTAAGTTTTAACGATGTACAACAAAGGTCTTTGGGAGTTAGAGTAAGGAGAAATGCTTCAAGAGTCAAAAAATTACGTAGATCTCTGAATCACTCTAGAGACTGAATGAGGTATTACATAATGCTCCTTGTGAGACTTCACTAAAAACAAGAAACGTTAAAAAAAAAAGGGGGGGAGGGGAAGGAAAGAAGAAGGAAGGAAGGAAGAAAATACTGAAATCACTTTCAAAACCTTCATTTTATACGTGGTGAAACTGGAGCTCAAAAAAGTAAAGTTGCTTAAAGTGTGAATTATGTGTATGGGCATAGTTTTCAGTTTTCTTTCTGTTAAAAAATTTCCTTTTGTAACACCATAATCATCTTTCTTGAATGTGTAAAACTGTATCAGCCTGCCTGTCTAACCTGTAGAAAACTTCTGTGCATGTTTGAACTAATAAAATTGTGACCCGTACAAGATTTCCACCATCTTCCAGCCATGATTAAATAACAGGGAGCAGATTTACCCTCCTTCATAAACAACTTAAAAATCGCCAAAATTAATGCAACAACCATTTTCAGACATCGGGCAAAGGTGGCACATACTGTGATCCCTGAGAAAAGGAAACAAACACGATGAATTCTATTATTCTCTTGCTTTTATGCCTGGAAGTACATTCCAACGGAGCAAGGAGAATGACTGCAGGGCAACACATGCTGAGTTGGGAAGATAGAGATCAGAGCTCAAGGAGGCTAAGGCTGCTGAAAGTTGCAGAGTTTCAATTAGGTGGGAACTATGCAGAAAAAAACAGCTCTTGAATCTTTGCTGAAAACTATGATGTGCACACATAAAGCCAAGCAAAGAACAACTGAGGAGCTGTGAGTTGGGAAGTTCCCAGAGTTCACACAAGACTGGGAACCATTCAAGTTCCCAATAGCTATATTGGAGAGTCCTTGTTGATCACTTGGTGGCATTCAATTAAGACCAGAGAAGGCTACACCTTAGTAAAAAAATGGGGCTAAATTATCCATTGAATAAAGGCTATTCTATACCTGCCCAAATAAATCTTTAACACAATCTTTGAAAGGAATAATCTGAATTTAAGTAATTTAACTACACAGCACAGGGGTGGAAACCCTGGTGGTGTAGTGGTTCAGTGCTATGGCTGCTAACCAAAAGGTTGGCAGTTCAAATCCACCAGGCATTCCTTGGAAACCATATGGGGCAGTTCTACTCTGTCCTGTAGGGTCGCTATGAGTTGGAATTGACTCACCACTCAACGGCAATGGTTTTTTTTTAGCACAGGGGTTGGAGTACTTTTTCTATAAATTACCACATAGTACATATTTTAGGTTTTGTGGGCCACATAGAGTTTCTGTTGCATATTCTTCTTTTTTTTTAAACAACTCTTTAAATATATGAAAGTCATTCTTGGCTCGTGGGCTGTACAAAAACAGGCCAGAGCTGGATTTGGTCCATAAGTGTTATTTGCTGACTCCTGAACTAGCATAACAAAGTTCAACAATCTTTAAAGGAAGACAACAAAATCCAAATCATCAATAACATAACATTTACAATGACCAGCATTCAATAAAATATGGCTGGACATGCCAAGAAGCAAAAAAATGTAACCCATAATCAAGAGAAACATCAGTGAATAGAAACAGGACCAGAAATGATGTAATTAGCAGTTAAGTATTTAAAAACAGTTACCATAATTGTGTTCAAACATTCAAAGGAAAACATGAACAGAGTGAGAAGAGAAATAGAAAATATAAAAAAGAACCAAATGGAATTTCTAGAGGTGAAACATATAAGAACTGAAATGAAAAATGAATTGGATGAAATTAATAGCAGATTAAACATTACAAAAGAAGAAATCAGCAAATTTAAAGATAGTCATAGAAACTCTCCAAATTGAAGCAGAGAAATACAAAAAAATTAAAAATAGTTAACAGACTATCACTCACTAGTGACATAATATCAAGCAGTCTAATGTATATGTAATTGGAATTCTGGGTAGAGAGTACAAAAAATATTTGAAGAAATAATGGTAAAAATTGTTTCTCAAGTTGAGGAAAACTATAAACCCACAGACCCAAGAAGCCCAGTGAACCCTAAGCAGGATAATCAACCCCTCTGAGCATCTGAAATGAGGATTAAAGATCCAAATAGCAATAACTTTAAATCTGGTACTTCATAAATAGCAAAATATCTGGGTTCCAACTAGAATATATTTGTCTTTTACCTTATCAGGTCTTAAGCACCGAAGAATTATTATTTTCTGTAGTTCATTTAGTGTTGTATCCATTGGTTGTGGAAATTTAGCATTGTGTGGCTCTTTACTGTCATAGATTTCCCGCCATTCAAGTATATTTTCAGAAAAATGCTCCCTAGTGAAAAAAAGGTTAATAATTATTCTTTTCATTGGGGAAAAAAATTAAACCAGAGATTGCTAGCAAGGGGATGAAAAAAGACAGCTATAGGACTATTCAAAAATCATCAAATTTAAATAATTACCTGAGTCCTCTGAAGGCAGGATATTCACTTGCACGACAAATTTCCTCCCAACTTTTATCCTGTAGCCAAGATGGATCAGGATTTTTCTCAGCACTCTTAAGACTTACTCCTCCAGTCAAAAGAAACATCAGTTCCTGGTAGTCAATCTCTTTCCTTGCCCTGTGTTCCCAAAATAAGGACTGTTGGAAATTGCTGATCTTAAAATTGAATGAAGTCAGAGGCGGGGCCGAGATGGCGGACTAGGTAGACGCTACCTCGGATCCCTCTTGCAACAAAGACTCAGAAAAACAAGTGAATCGATCACATACATAACAATCTACGAACCCTGAACAACAAACACAGATTTAGAGATGGAGAACGAACAAATACTGGGAAGCAGCGACTGTTTTCGGAGCCTGGAGCCAGCGTCCCAGTCAGGTAACCTTGGCGCAGGGCTTAGGTCTGGGCCCAGGGGAGCTGAACTCAAAATCTCGTGACTGTGCAAACAAGGGGCGCAGCCCTACCCCACTGAACTGACCCCGGGAGGGGGCCCAGCCGGTCCGCGGAGGCGGCGCGGCGACGCGGCTGACGGGAAGAGAAGTCCCCAGGAGGCAGCGACTGATTTTGGAGCTGGGAGTGCAGCATCCCAGCAGGGGAACCTTGATGCTGGGCTTTGGACTGGCAGCGGAGGATCTGACCGCGGCTTCAGCAGGACAGACCCCCGGGGGCAATCTCCACACAGCCAGCACACATAGGCGACATGCCCCTCGGGAATCTCAGATAAAATAGTCATTCCAAGCAAGATAAGCAACTTTGGCTATATTCCGAGGTGCTACTCTCCTATTTCTCTGAACCCTCCCCCACCCTTCCCAGGCAACTTCATTAACATTGGAATTTCCTGAGCCAGAGGGAGAACAGCTCCAGCTCCGCGGCAGCTTTGCTTTTCCCTTTTTTTTTTTTTTTTTGGTCTTTTCCTAACCCATTCTTCTGGCCTGAGAGAAGGAACCACAAAAAATCCAGGGACCAAAAATCCATCCCTAATTGGACTAAAAACACAGAACCACCTACAGCCAAGCATATATGATCCAAATCTCAGACTTCCATCCTTACAGGGAACAAGGTGGCGGTTATAATCCAAAGGCAGTTCTGATAGGGATCTGACTGCATTTTTTTTTAGTGGATTTTCTGGAAAACCAAGTTTCCCAGGTCTGATATCTCTGCTTATTCAACAGAGCCCTAACTGACCCACAACAGGGAACTGAGGGCTGAAGCTCCCCCCAGACCACCTAGCCTCTTGCCTTAGGGGTCTAAGGAGGGTGACACCTACCAATTAGTAGAGGTACTTGCACTGGGGGCCTAAGGTACAGCTGCAGTGCCCTCCCACGAAGGTGCTATAGGAATAGAGACACACCTACCTCACTGACACTTGGGGGAAGCCTGTCAGCATCCTGCCCCCCTGGAGGGTGAACCGCAGCTGCTAATAGAATCTGGTGCATACAACTATCACCACTACTTCTCGAGGTGGATAGGTGTTAGGGTGCAGCACACACTTGATGACCCAAAATCAGATTCTACTCAAGAACAGTGAATAGACTCAGGCATATATATATCTGGCAACAGCCCAAACCAGCTGGTAATAGGTCATAAGTTAGTCAAGGGCTACAACAAACAAGACAGCACAATCTAGTAGCCCATCCACGTATATTGAAAGAAAACAAAACAAGATAAGACTCAGTGAGCAATTATAGAATACACCACTACTATATCTTAGTGATGGCTTGGAGACAGCAGTTGATATCAAACCACATAAAGAAGCAGACCATGACAGCTTCTACAACCCCCCAACCTAAAGGATCAAAATCTTTCCCAAATGAAGATACAATCCTGGAATTATCAGATACAGAATATAAAAAACTAATTTACAGAATGCTTCAAGACATCAGGGATGACCTCAGAAACGAAATAAGGCAAACTGCAGAAAAAGCCAAGGAACACACTGATAAAACAGTTGAAGAACTCAAAAAGATTATTCAAGAACATAGTGGAAAAATTAATAAGTTGCAAGAATCCGTAGGGAGACAGCATGTAGAAATCCAAAAGATTAACAATAAAATTACAGAATTAGACAACGCAATAGGAAGTCAGAGGAGCAGACTCGAGCAATTAGAATGCAGACTGGGACATCTGGAGGACCAGGGAATTAACACCAACATAGTTGAAAAAAAATCAGATAAAAGAATTAAAAAAAATGAAGAAACCCTAAGAATCATGTGGAACTCTATCAAGAAGGATAACTTGCGTGTGATTGGAGTCCCAGAACAGGGAGGGAGGACAGAAAACACAGAGAAAATAGTTGAAGATCTGCTGACAGAAAACTTCCCTGACATCACGAAAGACGAAAGGATATCTATCCAAGATGCTCATCGAACCCCATTTAAGATTGATACAAAAAGAAAAACACCAAGACATATTATCGTCAAACTTGTCAAAACCAAAGATAAACAGAAAATTTTAAAAGCAGCCAGGGAGAAAAGAAAGGTCTCCTTCAAGAAGAATCAATAAGAATAAGTTCAGACTACTCAGCAGAAACCATGCAGGCAAGAAGGCAATGGGACGACATATACAGAGCACTGAAGGAGAAAAACTGCCAGCCAAGGATCATATATCCAGCAAAACTCTCTCTGAAATATGAAGGCGAAATTAAGATATTTACAGATAAACACAAGCTTAGAGAATTTGCAAAAACCAAACCAAGGCTACAAGAAATACTAAAGGAAATTGTTTGGTCAGAAAACCAATAACATCAGATACCAGCACAACACAAGGTCACAAAACAGAACATCCTGATATCAACTCAAATAGGGAAATCACAAAAACAAATTAAGATTAATTAAAAAAAAATGCTCATAACAGGGAATCATTGAAGTCAATACGTAAAAGATCACAATAATCAAAAAGAGGGACTAAATACAGGTGCCATAGAACTGCCATATGGAGAGTGATACAAGGCGATATAGGACAATACAAGTTAGGTTTTTACTTAGAAAAATAGGGGTAAATATTAAGGTAACCACAAAGAGGTATAACAACTCCATAACTCAAGATAAAAGCCAAGAAAAACGTAACGACTCAACAAACATAAAGTCAAACACTACGAAAATGAGAATCTCACAATTTACTAAGAAAAACGTCTCAGCACAAAAAAGTAAGTGGAAAAATGTAATTGTCAACAACACACATAAAAAGGCATCAAAATGACAACACTAAACACTTATTTATCTATAATTACGCTGAATGTAAATGGACTAAATGCACCAATAAAGAGACAGAGAGTCTCGGACTGGATAAAGAAACATGATCCGTCTATATGCTGCCTACAAGAGACACACCTTAGACTTAGAGACACAAACAAACTAAAACTCAAAGGATGGAAAAAAATTTATCAAGCAAACAATAAGCAAAAAAGAAGAGGAGTAGCAATATTAATTTCTGACAAAATAGACTTTAGACTTAAATCCACCACAAAGGATAAAGAAGGATACTACATAATGATAAAAGGGACAATTGATCAGGAAGACATAACCATATTAAATATTTATGCACCCAATGAAAGGGCTGCAAGATACATAAATCAAATTTTAACAGAACTGAAAAGTGAGATAGACACCTCCACAATTATAGTGGGAGACTTCAACACATCACTTTCAGAGAAGGACAGGACATCCAGTAAGAAGCTCAATAGAGACATGGAAGATCTAATTACAACAATCAACCAACTTGACCTCATTGACTTATACAGAACTCTCCACCCAACTGCTGCAAAGTATACTTTTTTTTCTAGCGCACATGGAACATTCTCTAGAATAGACCACATATTAGGTCATAAAACAAACCTTTGCAGAATCCAAAACATCAAAATATTACAAAGCATCTTCTCAGACCACAAGGCAATAAAAGTAGAAATCAATAACAGAAAAACTAGGGAAAAGAAATCAAATACTTGGAAACTGAACAATACTCTCCTGAAAAAAGACTGGGTTATAGAAGACATCAAGGAGGGAATAAGGAAATTCATAGAATGCAACGAGAATGAAAATACTTCCTATCAAAACCTCTGGGACACAGCAAAAACAGTGCTCAGAGGCCAATTTATATCGATCAATGCACACATACAAAAAGAAGAAAGAGCCAAAATCAGAGAACTGTCCCTACAACTTGAACAAATAGAAACTGAGCAACAAAAGAATCCATCAGGCGCCAGAAGAAAACAAATAATAAAAATTAGAGCTGAACTAAATGAATTAGAGAACAGAAAAACAATTGAAAGAATTAACAAAGCCAAAAGCTGGTTCTTTGAAAAAATTAACAAAATTGATAAACCATTGGCTAGACTGACTAAAGAAATACAGGAAAGGAAACAAATAACCCGAATAAGAAACGAGAAGGACCACATCACAACAGACCCAACTGAAATTAAAACAATCATATCAGATTATTATGAAAAATTGTACTCTAACCAATTTGCAAACCTAGAAGAAATGGATGAATTCCTGGAAAAACACTACCTACCTAAACTAACACATTCAGAAGTAGAACAACTAAAAAGACCCATAACAAAAAGAGATTGAGCTTTGAGGGCGGAGCCAAGATGGCGGACTAGGCAGACGCTACCTCGGATCCCTCTTACAACAAAGACACGGAAAAACAAGTGAATCGATCACATACATAACAATCTACGAACCCTGAACAACAAACACAGATTTAGAGACGGAGAACGAACTAATACGGGGAAGCAGCGATTGTTTCCAGAGCCTGGAGCCAGCATACCAGTCAGGTACGGCACAAGCACAGAGACCTGCTCCACCCCCCTGAACTAACCCCGGGAGGGGGACTAGCCGGTTCCACGGGCGGCGTGGGACGCAGCCGTTAGGAGAAGTCCCCGGGAGGCAGTGACTGATCTTGGAGCAGAAAGAGCAGCACCCGAGCCGGGGAACCGTCCCACAGGGATTTGGACTGCACGCAAGTACGCCATAAACACGGAGAGTTGCTCCACCCCCTGAACTAACCCCGGGAAGGTGACCATCCGGGTCGCGCGGGCGGCGTGGGACGCAGCCGGTAGGAGAAGTCCCCGGGAGGCAGCGACTGGTATTGGAGCGGGGAGAACAGCGTTCCAGCCGGGACACTCGGTCGCGGCACAAGCACGGGGAGCTACTCCACCCATCTGAACTAACCCCGGGAGGGGGCCCACCTGGTTCACGGGGGCGGCACGGCCACGCGGCTGGAGGGACGAGAAGTCCCCGGGAGGCAGCGACTGATTTTGGAGTCGAGAGTGCACCGTCCCAGTAGGGGAGCCTTGACGCTGGGCGTGGGGCTGGAAGCGGAGGATCTGACCGTGACTCCAGCGGGCCAGACCCCCCGGGGGCAATCTCCACACAGACAGCACACATAGGCGACGCGCCCGCGGGAATCTCAGATATAATAGTCTTTCCAAGCAAGACAAGCAACTCTGGCTATATTCTGAGGTGCTACTCTCCTATCTCTCTGTTCCCTCCCCCACCCTCCCCAGGCGGCTTCATTAACATCTGAATAGCCTGAGCCAGAGGGAGAACTCTGATAGGGATCTGACTGCAGCTTTTTTTTAGCGGATTTTCTGGAAAAACTAGTTTCCCAGTGATGGCTCGGAGACAACAATCCATATCAAACCACTTAAAGAAGCAGACCGTGACAGCTTCTCCAACTCCCCAAACAAAAGAATCAAAATCTTTCCCAAATGAAGATACAATTTTGGAATTATCAGATACAGAATATAAAAAACTAATTTACAGAATGCTTAATGATATCACAAATGAAATTAGGATATCTGCAGAAAAAGCCAAGGAACACACTGATAAAACTGTTGAAGAACTCAAAAAGATTATTCAAGAACATACTGGAAAAATTAATAAGTTGCAAGAATCCATAGAGAGACAACATGTAGAAATCCAAAAGATTAACAATAAAATAACAGAATTAGACAACACACTAGGAAGTCAGAGGAGCAGACTCGAGCAATTAGAATGCAGACTGGGACATCTGGAGGACCAGGGAATCAACACCAACATAGCTGAAAAAAAATCAGATAAAAGAATTAAAAAAAATGAAGAAACCCTAAGAATTATGTGGGACTCTATCAAGAAGGATAACCTGCGGGTGATTGGAGTCCCAGAACAGGGAGGGGGGACAGAAAACACAGAGAAAATAGTTGAAGAACTTCTGACAGAAAACTTCCCTGACATCATGAAAGACGAAAGGATATCTATCCAAGATGCTCATCGAACCCCATTTAAGATTGATCCAAAAAGAAAAACACCAAGACATATTATCATCAAACTCACCAAAACCAAAGATAAACAGAAAATTTTAAAAGCAGCCAGGGAGAAAAGAAAGGTTTCCTTCAAGGGAGAATCAATAAGAATATGTTCTGACTACTCAGCAGAAACCATGCAGGCAAGAAGGGAATGGGACGACATATACAGAACACTGAAGGAGAAGAACTGCCAACCAAGGATCATATATCCAGCAAAACTCTCTCTGAAATATGAAGGCGAAATTAAGATATTTACAGACAAACACAAGTTTAGAGAATTTGCAAAAACCAAACCAAAGCTACAAGAAATACTAAAGGATATTGTTTGGTCAGAGAACCAATAATATCAGATATCAGCACAACACAAGGTCACAAAACAGAACGTCCTGATATCAACTCAAATAGGGAAATCACAAAAACAAAAAAATTAAGATTAATTAAAAAAAAATACACATAACAGGGAATCATGGAAGTCAATAGGTAAAAGATCACAATAATCAAAAAGAGGGACTAAATACAGGAGGCATTGAACTGCCATATGGAGAGTGATACAAGGCGATATAGAACAATACAAGTTAGGTTTTTACTTAGAAAAATAGGGGTATATAATGAGGTAACCACAAAAAGGTATAACAACTCTATAACTCAAGACAAAAACCAAGAAAAACGTAACGACTCAACTAACATAAAGTCAAACACTATGAAAGTGAGGATCTCACAATTTACTAAGAAAAACGCCTCAGCACAAAAAAGTATGTGGAAAAATGAAATTGTCAACAACACACATAAAAAGGCATCAAAATGACAGCACTAAAAACTTATTTATCTATAATTACCCTGAATGTAAATGGACTAAATGCACCAATAAAGAGACAGAGAGTCACAGACTGGATAAAGAAACACGATCCATCTATATGCTGCCTACAAGAGACACACCTTAGACTTAGAGACACAAACAAACTAAAACTCAAAGGATGGAAAAAAGTATATCAAGCAAACAATAAGCAAAAAAGAAGAGGAGTAGCAATATTAATTTCTGACAAAATAGACTTTAGACTTAAATCCACCACAAAGGATAAAGAAGGACACTATATAATGATAAAAGGGACAATTGATCAGGAAGACATAACCATATTAAATATTTACGCACCCAATGACAGGGCTGCAAGATATATAAATCAAATTTTAACAGAACTGAAAAGCGAGATAGATACCTCCACAATTATAGTAGGAGACTTCAACACACCCCTTTCGGAGAAGGACAGGACATCCAGTAAGAAGCTCAACAGAGACACGGAAGATCTAATTACAACAATCAACCAACTTGACCTCATTGACTTATACAGAACTCTCCACCCAACTGCTGCAAAATATACTTTTTTTTCTAGCGCACATGGAACATTCTCTAGAATAGACCACATATTAGGTCATAAAACAAACCTTTGCAGAGTCCAAAACATCGAAATATTACAAAGCATCTTCTCAGACCACAAGGCAATAAAACTAGAGATCAATAACAGAAGAACGAGGGAAAAGAAATCAAATACTTGGAAAATGAACAATACCCTCCTGAAAAAAGACTGGGTTATAGAAGACATCAAGGAGGGAATAAGGAAATTCATAGACAGCAACGAGAATGAAAATACTTCCTATCAAAACCTCTGGGACACAGCAAAAGCAGTGCTCAGAGGTCAATTTATATCAATAAATGCACACATACAAAAAGAAGAAAGAGCCAAAATCAGAGAACTGTCCCTACAACTTGAACAAATAGAAAGTGAGCAACAAAAGAATCCATCAGGCACCAGAAGAAAACAAATAATAAAAATTAGAGCTGAACTAAATGAATTAGAGAACAGAAAAACAATTGAAAGAATTAACAAAGCCAAAAGCTGGTTCTTTGAAAAAATTAACAAAATTGATAAACCATTGGCTAGACTGACTAAAGAAATACAGGAAAGGAAACAAATAACCCGAATAAGAAACGAGAAGGACCACATCACAACAGAACCAAATGAAATTAAAAGAATCATTTCAGATTATTATGAAAAATTGTACTCTAACAAATTTGAAAACCTAGAAGAAATGGATGAATTCCTTGAAAAACACTACCTACCTAAACTAACACATTCAGAAGCAGAACAACTAAATAGACCCATAACAAAAAAAGAGATTGAAACGGTAATCAAAAAACTCCCAACAAAAAAAAGTCCTGGCCCGGACGGCTTCACTGCAGAGTTCTACCAAATTTTCAGAGAAGAGTTAACACCACTACTACTAAAGGTATTCCAAAGCATAGAAAATGACGGAATACTACCCAACTCATTCTATGAAGCCACCATCTCCCTGATACCAAAACCAGGTAAAGACATTACAAAAAAAGAAAATTATAGACCTATATCCCTCATGAACATTGATGCAAAAATCCTCAACAAAATTCTAGCCAATAGAATCCAACAACACATCAAAAAAATAATTCACCCTGATCAAGTGGGATTTATACCAGGTATGCAAGGCTGGTTTAATATCAGAAAAACCATTAATGTAATCCATCACATAAATAAAACAAAAGACAAAAACCACATGATCTTATCAATTGATGCAGAAAAGGCATTTGACAAAGTCCAACACCCATTTATGATAAAAACTCTTACCAAAATAGGAATTGAAGGAAAATTCCTCAACATAATAAAGGGCATCTATGCAAAGCCAACAGCCAATATCACTCTAAATGGAGAGAACCTGAAAGCATTTCCCTTGAGAACGGGAACCAGACAAGGATGCCCTTTATCACCGCTCTTATTCAACATCGTGTTGGAAGTCTTAGCCAGGGCAATCAGGCTAGACAAAGAAATAAAAGGTATCCGGATTGGCAAGGAAGAAGTAAAGTTATCACTATTTGCAGATGACATGATTATATACACAGAAAACCCTAAGGAATCCTCCAGAAAACTACTGAAACTAATAGAAGAGTTTGGCAGAGTCTCAGGTTATAAAATAAACATACAAAAATCACTTGGATTCCTCTACATCAACAAAAAGAACACCGAAGAGGAAATAACCAAATCAATACCATTCACGGTAGCCCCCAAGAAGATAAGATACTTAGGAATAAATCTTACCAAGGATGTAAAAGACCTATACAAAGAAAACTACAAAGCTCTACTACAAGAAATTCAAAAGGACATACTTAAGTGGAAAAACATACCTTGCTCATGGATAGGAAGACTTAACATAGTAAAAATGTCTATTCTACCAAAAGCCATCTATACATTTAACGCACTTCCGATCCAAATTCCAATGTCATATTTTAAGGGGATAGAGAAACAAATCACCAATTTCATATGGAAGGGAAAAAAGCCCCGGATAAGCAAAGCACTACTGAAAAAGAAGAAGAAAGTGGGAGGCCTCACCTTACCTGACTTCAGAACCTATTATACAGCCACAGTAGTCAAAACAGCCTGGTATTGGTACAACAACAGACACATAGACCAATGGAACAGAATTGAGAACCCAGACATAGATCCATCCACGTATGAGCAGCTGATATTTGACAAAGGACCAGTGTCAATTAACTGGGGAAAAGACAGCCTTTTTAACAAATGGTGCTGGCATAACTGGATATCCATTTGCAAAAAAATGAAACAGGACCCATACCTCACACCATGCACAAAAACTAACTCCAAGTGGATCAAAGACCTAAACATAAAGACTAAAACGATAAAGATCATGGAAGAAAAAATTGGGACAACCCTAGGAGCCCTAATACAAGGCATAAACAGAATACAAAACATTACCAAAAATGATGAAGAGAAACCCGATAACTGGGAGCTCCTAAAAATCAAACACCTATGCTCATCTAAAGACTTCACCAAAAGAGTAAAAAGACCACCTACAGATTGGGAAAGAATTTTCAGCTATGACATCTCCGACCAGCGCCTGATCTCTAAAATCTACATGATTCTGTCAAAACTCAACCACAAAAAGACAAACAACCCAATCAAGAAGTGGGCAAAGGATATGAACACACATTTCTCTAAAGAAGATATTCAGGCAGCCAACAGATACATGAGAAAATGCTCTCGATCATTAGCCATTAGAGAAATGCAAATTAAAACTACGATGAGATTCCATCTCACACCAGCAAGGCTGGCATTAATCCAAAAAACACAAAATAATAAATGTTGGAGAGGCTGCGGAGAGATTGGAACTCTCATACACTGCTGGTGGGAATGTAAAATGGTACAACCACTTTGGAAATCTATCTGGCGTTATCTTAAACAGTTAGAAATAGAACTACCATACAACCCAGAAATCCCACTCCTCGGAATATACCCTAGAGATACAAGAGCCTTCATACAAACAGATATATGCACACCCATGTTTATTGCAGCTCTGTTTACAATAGCAAAAAGTTGGAAGCAACCAAGGTGTCCATCAACGGATGAATGGGTAAATAAATTGTGGTATATTCACACAATGGAATACTACGCATCGATAAAGAACAGTGACGAATCTCTGAAACATTTCATAACATGGAGGAACCTGGAAGGCATTATGCTGAGCGAAATGAGTCAGAGGCAAAAGGACAAATACTGTATAAGACCACTATTATAAGATCTTGAGAAATAGTAAACCTGAGAAGAACACATACTTTTGTGGTTACGAGGGGGGGAGGGAGGGAGGGTGGGAGAGGGTTTTTTTATTGATTAATCAGTAGATAAGAACTGCTTTAGGTGAAGGGAAAGACAACACTCAATACATGGAAGGTCAGCTCAATTGGACTGGACCAAAAGCAAAGAAGTTTCCGGGATAAAATGAATGCTTCAAAGCTCAGCGGAGCAAGCGCGGGGGTCTGGGGAACATGGTTTGCGGGGACTTCTAAGTCAATTGGCAAAATAATTCTATTATGAAATCATTCTGCATCCCACTTTGAAATGTGGCATCTGGGGTCTTAAATGCTAACAAGCAGCCATCTAAGATGCAGCAATTGGTCTCAACCCACCTGGAGCAAAGGAAAATGAAGAACACCAAGCCCACATGACAACTAAGAGCCCAAGAGACAGAAAGGGCCACATGAACCAGAGACCTACATCATCCTGAGACCAGAAGAACTAGTTGGTGCCCGGCCACAATCGATGACTGCCCTGACAGGGAGCTCAGCAGAGGACCCCTGAGGGAGCAGGAGAGCAGTGGGATGCAGACCCCAAATTCTCATAAGAAGACCAAACTTAATGGTCTGACTGAGACTGGAGGAATCCCGGCGGTCATGCTCTCCAGACCTTCTGTTGACACAGGACAGGAACCATCCCTGAAGACAACTCATCAGACATGAAAGGGACTGGTCAGCGGGTGGGAGAGAGACGCTGATGAAGAGTGAGCTAATTATATCAGGTGTACACTTGAGATTGTGTTGGCAACTCTTGTCTGGAGGGGGGATGGGAGGATAGAGAGAGAGGGAAGCCGGCAAAATTGTCAAGAAAGGAGAGACTGAAAGGGCTGACTCAAGACGGGGAGAGTAAGTGGGAGTAGGGAGTGAGATGTATGTAAACTTATATGTGACAGACTGATTGGATTTGTAAACGTTCACTTGAAGCTTAATAAAAGTTATTATAAAAAAAAAAAAAAAAAAGTCTTTGAAAAAAAAAAAAAAAAAAGAGATTGAAACAGTAATCAAAAAACTCCCAACCAAAAAAAGCCCTGGCCCGGACGGCTTCACTGCAAAGTTCTACCAAACTTTCAGAGAAGAGTTAACACCACTACTACTAAAGGTATTTCAAAGCATAGAAAATGACGGAATACTACCCAACTCATTCTATGAAGCCACCATCTCCCTGATACCAAAACCAGATAAAGACATTACAAAAAAAGAAAATTACAGACCTATATCCCTCATGAACATAGACGCAAAAATCCTCAACAAAATTCTAGCCAATAGAATTCAACAACATATCAAAAAAATAATTCACCACGACCAAGTGGGATTTATACCAGGTATGCAAGGCTGGTTTAATATTAGAAAAACCATTAATGTAATCCACCACATAAATAAAACAAAAGACAAAAACCACATGATCTTATCAATTGATGCAGAAAAGGCATTTGACAAAGTCCAGCACCCATTTATGATAAAAACTCTCACCAAAATAGGAATTGAAGGAAAATTCCTCAACATAATAAAGGGCATCTATGCAAAGCCAACAGCCAACATCACTCTAAATGGAGAGAATCTGAAAGCATTTCCCTTGAGAACGGGAACCAGACAAGGATGCCCTTTATCATCGCTCTTATTCAACATTGCGCTAGAAGTCCTAGCCAGAGCAGTTAGGCTAGACAAAGAAATAAAGGGCATCCGGATTGGCAAGGAGGAAGTAAAATTATCTCTATTTGCAGATGACATGATCTTATACACAGAAAACCCTAAGGAATCCTCCAGAAAACTAGTGAAACTAATAGAAGAGTTTGGCAGAGTCTCAGGTTATAAGATAAACATACAAAAATCACTTGGATTCCTCTACATCAACAAAAAGAACATCGAAGACGAAATAACCAAATCAATACCATTCACAGTAGCCCCCAAGAAGATAAAATACTTAGGAATAAATCTTACCAAGGATGTAAAAGACCTATACAAAGAAAACTACAAAGCTCTACCATGAGAAATTAAAAAGGACCTACTTAAGTGGAAAAACATACCTTGCTCATGGATAGGAAGACTTAACATAGTAAAAATGTCTGTTCTACCAAAAGCCATCTATACATACAATGCACTTCCGATCCAAATTCCAATGTCATTTTTTAAGGTGATAGAGAAACGAATCACCAACTTCATATGGAAGGGAAAGAAGCCTCGGATAAGCAAAGCATTACTGAAAAAGAAGAAGAAAGTGGGAGGCCTCACTCTACCTGATTTCAGAACCTATTATACAGCCACAGTAGTCAAAACAGCCTGGTATTGGTACAACAACAGGTACATAGACCAGTGGAACAGAAATTGAGAACCCAGACATAAATCCATCCACATATGAGCAGCTGATATTTGACAAAGGCTCAGAGTCAGTTAATTGGGGAAAAGATAGTCTTTTTAACAAATGGTGCTGGCATAACTGGATATCCATTTGCAAAAAAAATGAAACAGGACCCATACCTCACACCAAGCACAAAAACTAACTCCAAGTGGATCAAAGACCTAAACATAAAGACTAAAACGATAAATATCTTGGAAGAAAAAATAGGGACAACCTTAGGAGCCCTAATACAAGGCATAAACAGAATACAAAACATTACCAAAAATGATGAAGAGAAACCAGATAACTGGGAGCTCCTAAAAATCAAACACCTATGCTCATCTGAAGACTTCACCAAAAGAGTAAAAAGACCACTTACAGATTGGGAAAGAATTTTCAGCTATGACATCTCCAACCAGCGCCTGATCTCTAAAATCTATATGATTCTGTCAAAACTCAACCACAAAAAGACAAACAACCCAATCAAGAAGTGGGCAAAGGATATGAACACACATTTCACTAAAGAAGATATTCAGGCAGCTAACAGATACATGAGAAAAAGCCCTCGATCATTAGCCATTCGAGAAATGCAAATTAAAACCACGATGAGATTCCATCTCACTCCAACGAGGCTGGCATTAATCCAAAAAACACAAAATAATAAATGTTGGAGAGGCTGCGGAGAGATTGGAACTCTTATACACTGCTGGTGGGAATGTCAAATGGTACAACCACTTTGGAAATCTATCTGGCGTTATCTTAAACAGTTAGAAATAGAACTACCATACAACCCAGAAATCCCACTCCTCGGAATATACCCTAGAGAAATAAGAGCATTCAGACAAACAGATATATGCACACCCATGTTTACTGCAGCTCTGTTTACAATAGCAAAAAGCTGGAAGCAACCAAGGTGTCCATCAATGGATGAATGGGTAAATAAATTGTGGTATATTCACACAATGGAATACTACGCATCGATAAAGAACGGTGACGAATCTGTGAAACATTTCATAACATGGAGGAACCTGGAAGGCAGTATGCTGAGCGAAATTAGAGGCAAAAGGACAAATATTGTATAAGACCACTATTATAAGATCCTGAGAAATAGTATAAACTGAGAAGAACACATACTTTTGTGGTTAGGAGGTGGGGAGGGAGGGAGAGTGGGAGAGGGTTTTTTACTGATTAATTAGTAGATAAGAACTACTTTAGGTGAAGGGAAGGACAACACTCAATACATGGAAGGTCAGCTCAATTGGACTGGACCAAAAGCAAAGAAGTTTCCGGGATAAAGTGAATGCTTCAAAGGTCAGCGGAGCAAGGGCAGGGGTTTGGGGAACATGGTTTAAGGGGACTTCTAAGTCAATTGGCAAAATAATTCTATTATGAAAACATTCTGCATCCCACTTTGAAATGTGGCGTCTGGTGTCTTAAATGCTAACAAGCGGCCATCTAAGATGCATCAATTGGTCTCAACCCACCTGGAGCAAAGGAGAATGAAGAACACTAAGGTCACACGACAACTAAGAGCCCAAGAGACAGAAAGGGCCACATGAACCAGAGACCTACATCATCCTGAGACCAAAAGAACTAGTTGGTGCCCGGCCACAATCGATGACTGCCCTGACAGGGAGCACAACAGAGAACCCCTGAGGGAGCAAGAGATCAGTGGGATGCAGACCCCAAATTCTCATAAAAAGACCATACTTAATGGTCTGACTGAGACTAGAGGAATCCCGGTGGTCATGGTCCCCAAACCTTCTGTTGGCACAGGACAGGAACCATCCCCGAAGACAACTCATCAGACATGAAAGGGACTGGACAGTGGGTAGGAGAGAGATGCTGATGAAGAGTGAGCTAATGATATCAGGTGGACACTTGAGACTGTGTTGGCATCTCCTGTCTGGAGGGGGGATGGGAGGATAGAGAGAGTTGGAAGCTGGCAAAATTGTCACGAAAGGAGAGACTGGAAGGGCTGACTCATTAGGGAGAGAGCAACTGGGAGTATGGAGTAAGATGTATATAAACTTATATGTGACAGTCTGACTTGATTTGTAAACGTTCACTTGAAGCTCGATAAAAGTTAATAAAAAAAAAAATTGAATGAAGCCAATTTCTGCTTCTAGCCAGGAAGGAGTAAACAGGACTGGACTTAGCCTCCTGCTGTAAACAACTAGAAAACTGGACAAAATGAATGAAACATCTGTATTTGGAAACTGTGTAACAGCCAGTGCAGGACTTTGGTCCCTGAAAGAAGGGACACAAAGAAGTGAGCCCCATGATTGCCTCAGCTGTCTGCCTGAAGGTACTTTCCAAACCATGCAGCAGGGAGGAGATCTAAATCAGAGTTTGGCAGTATTGCTGAGTTGAAGAGACAGAGACAAGAGTTAAGGAAGACTAAGGTAGCTCCCAAAAGGTCAGCAGTTCAAATCTCCCAGCTGCTCCTTGGAAACCCTATGGGGCAGTTCTACCCGGCCTATACAGTTGCTATGAGTCGGAACCAAATCAAAGGCACCTAACAACAACAAGGCAGCTCCCTAGAAAGAAGGGGGATTCATGGTAAAGGAGCTCCAGAAATCTGCATAGATGTCATCTTGTTTCTACTGTTAAATACTAAGGCATGGCTGAGTAGGGTAAAACTCCATCAGGCCAGCAAAGACTGTCTGGGGAGCTGTAAATTAAGTAACTCCCGCATCTCACACAGAGCTGGAAAATATGAGTTCTTGCCAGCCAGAGTTGAGTCCTTGTTGAAAAAACAAAATAAAACAAAACACCCGAGGAATTCAGTGGAGACTTCAGAGGGATCATCCCCTGCTAAGTGAAGCTAACCTAGCCTTAGCATAAAGGTTACTCTAAAACTGCCATAAGAAAGCTTAAAAAAAAAAAGCCTTTTGGATCAAACTAATCCAGTAGTACTTTAACTACCTACAAAAGTAAAGTCTAATGCTCTTTAAAGGAATAAAAAGGATCCAGCATTTATCAATATAAGATTCACAACATCCATAACCCGGAGAAAAATCAGTCAATAGAAACAGACCTAGAACAGATAGACATGATACAATTAGCAGAACAAGAATGTTAAAACAGCCATTATAAATAAATATGCCATTATAAAGCCATTATAAATAAATATGCTGAAGGTTTTAAAGGAAAATATAAACATAATGAAGAAAAAATGTAAGATATATATTGTTATTCTTACGTGCCATTGAATTGGCTCCAACTCATAGTGACCCTATGTATAACAGAACGAGACACTGCCCAGTCCTGTGCCATACCCACAATCATTGTTATGCTTGAGCCCACTGTTGCAGCCACTGTGTCAATTCATCTCACTGAGGGTCCTACTCTTTTTCGCTGACCCTCTACTTTACCAAGCATGATGTCCTTCTCCGGGGACTTAACTCTCCTGACAACATGTCCAAAGTATGCAAGACGTAGCCTCGCCATCCTTGTTTCTAAGGAGCATTCTGGTTGTACTTCTTCCAAGACAGATTTGTTTGTTCTTTTGGCAGTCCATGCCATATTCAATATTCTTCGCCAAGACCACAATTCAAAGGCATCGATTCTTCTTCTGTCTTCCTTATTCATTGTTCAGCTTTTGTATGCATATGGTACGACTGAAAATACCATGGCTCGGGTCAGGCATACCTTAGTCTTCAAGGGGTATGGTGAAAAGACAAAACCCTGACGCATATCTTTCCTGATTTTAAACCATGAAGTATCCCCTTATTCTGTCCAAACAGCTGCCTCTTGATCTATGTACAGGTCCCTCATGAGCACAATTAAGTGCTCTGGAACTCCCATTCTTTGAAATGTTATACATAATTTGTTATGATCCACACAGTTGAATACACTTGCGTAGTCAGCAAAATAGAGGTAAACATGAATTTTTGGCAGTTCCCTGTTGATATATTGCTGCAGCTGTTTTTGAATGATCTTCAGCAAAATTTTACTTGCATGGGATATCAACGATATTGTTTGATAATTTTCGCATTCAGTTGGATCACATTTCTTGGGAATAGGCGTAAATATAGATCTCCTCTAGTAGGTTGACCAGGTAGCTGTCTTCCAAATTTCTTGGCATAGATGTCTGAGCGCTTCCAGCACTGCACCCGTTTGTTGAAGCACCTCAACAGATGTTTTATCAATTCCTGGAGACTTGTTTTTTGCCAATGCTTTCAGTGCAGCTTGATGGAACGTCAACTAATTCTTTTTGGTATAATGACTCTGTGTATTCCTTCCATCTTCTTTAGATGTTTCCTGCATCGTTTAGTATTTTCCCCGTAGAATCCTCACTATTGCAACTCCAGGCTTAAATTTTTTCTTCAGTTTTTTCAGCTTGAGAAACGCCGAGTGTGTTCTTCCCTTTTGGTTTTCTATCTCCAGCTCTCTGCACATGTCATTACAATACTTTGTCTTCTCGAGCCGCCCTTTGAAGTCTTCTGTTCAGTTCTTTTACTTCATCATTTCTTCCTTTTGTTCAAGGGCAAGTGTCAGAGTCTCTCTGACTTCCATTTTGTTTTTTTTTTTTTCTTTCCTGTCTTTTTAATGACTTCTTGCTTTCTTCATGTATGATCTCCTTGATGTCTTTCCACAACTTGTCTGGTCTTTGGTCATTAGCATTCAATGCATCAAATCTATTCTTGAGATGGTCTCTAAATTCAGGTGGGACATACTCAAGGTCATACTTTCATTCTCATGGACTTGTTCTAATTTTCTTCAGTTTCAGCTTGAGCTTGCATATGAGCAACTGATGGTCTGTGCCACAGTTGGCCCCTGGCCTTGTTCTGACTGATGTTGAGCTTTTGCATAGTCTCCTTCCACAGAAGTAGTCGATTTGATTCCTGTGTATTCCATCTGGTAAGGTCCATGTGTGTAGTCGACATTTATGTTGGTGAAAAAAGGTATCTGCAATGAAGAAGTTGTTGGTCTTGCAAAATTCTATCATGCAGTCTCTGGCATCATTTCTATCACCGAGGCCAACTACTGATCCTTCTTCTTTGGTTCCATCTTTTGCATTCCAATCACCAGTAATTATCAACGCATCCTGATTGCATGTTCGATCAATTTAAGACTGCAGAAGTCAGTAAAAATCTTCAATTTCTTCATCTTTGGCCTTAGTGGTTGGTACATAAATTTAATAATAGTTGTATTAACTGGTCGTCCTTGTAGACTTATGGATATTATCCTATCACTGACAGCGTTGTATTTCAGGATAGATCTTGAAATGTTCTTTTTGATGATGAATGCAACGCCATTCCTCTTCAAGTTGTCATTACCAACATAGTAGACCAGACGATTGTCCAATTCAAAGTGGGCAATACCAGTCCATTTCAGCTCACTAATGCCTAGGATATTCATGTTTATGCGTTCCATTTCATTTTTGACGATCTCCAATTTTCCTAGATTCATACTTCATACATTCCATGTTTCAATTATTATGGATGTTTGCAGCTGTTTCTTCTCATTTTGAATTGCTCCACGTCAGCAGATGAAGGTACGGAAAGCTTGACTCCATCCACATCATTAAGGTCGACTCTACTTTGAGAAGGCAGTTCTCTCCCAGTCGTCTTTTAAGTGCTTTTCAACCTGTGGGGTTCATCTTCCGGCACTATTTCAGACAATGTTCCACTGCTATTCATGAGGTTTTCACTGGATAATTCTTTTCAGAAGAAGACTGCTTGGTCCTTCTTCCTAGTCTGTCTTAGTCTGGAAGCTCAGCTGAAACCTGTTCACCATGGGTGACCCTGCTGGTATCTGAATATTGCTGGCATAGCTTGAGCATCACAGCAACACACAAGCCCCCACAGTACAATAAACTCACAGACTTGTGGTGGAAGATATATATATATATATATATAACCAAATGCAACTTCTAGAGATAAGGAATATCTGAAATAAAAGTTCATTGATTTTTTTATCCCCAGATTTATAAAGTTGAAAGTACTCATTACCAGCAAAGCTGCACTACAGGAAACATTAAAGGAAGTCCTTCAGGTGGATGGAAATCTAGATCTACACAAAAGAAAGAAGAGGGCCAGAAACGATAACTATGTGGGTAAACATAAAAGACTTTTCTTATTATTTAAGTGTCTTTAAAAGATACTTGACTATTTAGAGTAAAATAACCACAATGCACTGTGGGGTTTATAACACATGTGCCAGTAAAATATATGGCAACAATAAAACAAAGGCCAGGAGGGGAGAAATGGAAGTACATTGTTGCACGTTTTTATACTATATACATACACATGAAGTATAAATTTACTAGATAGATTGTGATAAGGTAAAGAGTTATACTATAACTCAAAAGCAATTACTAAAAAAAAAATTATAGCTAATAAGTCAACAAAACTGATAACGTGGAATCATAAAAAATACTCAGTCTTGAAAAAGGCAGTCTGAAACATGAAAAAAGAACAGATGGATGAAATAGAAAACAAACAATAAGATGGTAGATTTAAACGTAATTGTATCTCTTATCACATTAAAATAGTCTGCATTGTAGAAGAGGGTAAAAGTAGCAAAAATAATTAGACTATGGCATTTTGAGGATGCATGTTGTAATTTCTATGTTAATCATTATAGAAGGAATAAGTAAGGGTATAACCAAGAGAAAAGAGAAGAAAAAAAGAAAAAGATTTTAAAATCGACTTTATAAAAAAGAAAGGGAAGAAAAAGCAAACATTTATCTGTTGAAATACATAGAAAAGAAATAATAAATTAAAAAAATATATAAATTATATTACATATTAATGGACTAAACATTACAATTAAAAGATAAAGATTGTCAAACTGGATTTGTAAAATCCTCAACTACATGCTGCTTTCAAGAAATCTCAAATATCAAGGTACAAAATGCTGAAAATAAAGGATGGAAAAAGGTAAACCTTATAAATACCAAATTATAGGGAAAAGTATGGCTATAGGCAAATCTGCTGCAAAAGACCTCTTTAAAGTGTTAAAAAGCAAAGACGTCCCTTTAAGGACTAAGGTGCACCTGACCCAAGCCATGGTATTTTCAATTGCCTCATATGCATGTGAAAGTTGGACAATGAATAAGGGAGACTGAAGAAGAATTGCTGCCTTTGAATTATGGTGTTGCTGAAGAACATTGAATATATTATGGACTGGCAGAAGAAGGAAAACATCTGTTTTGGAAGAAGTACAGCCAGAATGCTCCTTAGAAGCAAGGTTGGTGAGACTTCCTCTCACCTACTTTGGACATGTTATCAGGAGGAACCAGCCCCTGGAAAAGGACATCATGCTTGGTAAAGTAGAAGGTGAGCAAAAAAGGGGAAGACCCTCAATAAGATGGATTGACACAGTGGCTGCAACAGTGGGCTCAAGCATAACAATGATTGTGAGGATGGTACAGGATTGGGCAGTGTTTCGTTCTGTTGTACATAGGGCTGCTATTAATCAGAACCAACTTGATAGCACCTAACAATTTTTTTTAACAACATATTATTATTATTATCAGAAAAAGCAAACTTTAAGGCAAAAATCATTAGCAGAGGTAACCTGTAATACTTCACATTGATATAACGTTTTATTCACTTTAACAATTCTACATGTGTGTGGTCCTAATAGCATAGCCTCAAAATATATAATGCAAAATGTGAGCAAACTAGAAGGAGAAAAACTTAACTTCACAATCATACTGGGAGATTTTAACACACTTTTTTTCGGGAACTGATAAATCAGACAAAATAACTAGATGGGTTATAGATGATCTGAATAAGATAAACACACTTGAATTAGTTATAATATATAAAATCATGCACTCAATACATGCAGAATACTAAAAAATTGACCATATTCTGGATCATAAAAAAAAAAAGCAAGTCTAAATAAATATCAAAGGATTGAAATCCTACGAAATGTGTTACTTGTCCACACAGCAATTAACTTAGTAACCAATAACAAAAGAGAAACAGAAAATCCCTTAATGTTTGGAAATTAAGGAATACACTTCTAATTAACACATGGGTCAGAAATCACAATGAAAATTAGAAAACATTTGAACTGTATGGTAATGAAAATATTATACTGAAACATTTGATATTATATTTCAGTTTTACCTCTCAAGCAATGATTAGAGGTTACATATAAATATCAGAAAAAGAAGAAAGGTGAAAACCAATGACCTAAAAGTCCATATAAGAAAGCTGGAAAAGAAGAGTAAATCAAATCCCAAAAAAGTTAAAGGGAGGAAATAAGAAAGAACAGAAATTAATGAAATGGAAAACAAATACACAAGAGGATCTGATAGACCTCTCTTGACATTAAAAAGAAAAAAAGAGAAAGAATAAATAATATCGGAAATTAAAAAGGGAACATCACAGGAAAAGATAAGACATTCTGAACAACCTTATATCAATAATTTTTAATATTTAGATGAAATGGAAAAACTGACAAAATGAAAAACAGAATTATCTTATAACTCTTAAAGGAATTGAATCCATAATTTAAAACCTTCCCACAAAGAAAACTTCAGTTCCAGATGGCTTCAACAGTAAATTTTACTAGACATTTAAGAATGGAATTATGCCAATCTCACACAAACTCTTCAAGAGAATAGGAAAAAAGAGGGAATAAATCATTTTACAAGATCAGCATTTTTTAACATCAAAATCTGACAAGGGCAATAATAGAAATAAAAATTACAGTCCAATTCTGCTCACGCATATAGGTGCAAAATGCTGAAACAAAACATTTAATGCCTCTGGAAATGTTCCTAAGGGCATACAGTAAATGAAGAAATGTTTATTCAAGAAAACTTACTAAAACTAGGTAAGAATGGTAACAGTCTATGGCATCTAAACCAGGCCCTGTTCCCTCCTTTCCTTTTCCCAACTCAGCTTGATGAAAACTCCAGAAAGGAGCATCCAAAAACACAGGGCTCCCTCTCCTAACCCCAGCTCCCACTCAGAGGACTACAGTATCTTCTTCAGAGGGGCAGGACATCAGTATTTCTCATTCTTCCCCCAGTTACCTAACGCAGAGGCTAACTCCTGGGAAAGTTGTGGCCAAATGTTGCGATTCATTTCTTCCTCTGTACGGATAATACTGGGGCCCTGATTACCCTGGCTTGTTTGTTAAGTGGAGGTTTCACGCTAGGAGATATAAGCTTAGATGACCACAGGCTACAGCCATTGTGCCCCTCCACCAAGCAACCAGCTCCTAAAGCATGAGTTTCACTCAGAAAAAAAGCATGCCACTGTCGCTGCCTCTAGCTTCAGAGCTGTGGTTCAGAGATTTTGCTCAGGACAAGTAGGCCGCAAAACAGACAGCTCCAAAACTTTCCCAAAAGGAACCAGCTTCATTTATACCAGAGTGTGGGTAAGTTCAAGCCTATGGGTTCTCTCAAAAATAACGGAGGTGTTGGTGAAAAGTAATTAAAGAGGACGCTTGTAGTTTTCTTAGAGGAATAAGCTAAACCAGAGGCTGACTAGTTAACCAGACAGAATCAGGGAAATAGGTAAGAAGAGCCTTTCCAGAGTGTGATGCCTAATTTTGGTCGAACACTAGTCTAGATGTTGCTATGAAGGTATTTATATGTGATCAACATTTACAGTTATTTGACCTTAACTAAAGGCTCCATAATGTGGGCGGGCCTCATCCAATCAGCTGAAGGCCTTAAGGGCAAATACTGAGGTTTCCTGAGGGAAAAGGATTCTGCCTCAAGATGGTAAATAGACATCCTGTTGAATTTATAGCCCGTCTGGCTTACCAATCTTGGATACAAGACTGTTGGAGTTTCCAGTCAGTCACGTGACTATGGATTTTGAACTTGCCAATCCCTACAACTGCACAAGCTAATTCCTTAAAATATCTACCTGTCTACTTTGTCTCACATACTTTGGACATGTTATCCAGGGGGACCAGTCCCTGGAAAAGGACATTATGCTTGGTAGGGTAGAGGGTCAGCAAAAAAGAAGACCCTCAATGAGGTGGATTGATGCAGTGGCTGCAACAATGTGCTGCAAACATAGCAATGCTTGTGAGGCTGGTGCAGGACTGGGCAGTGTTTCATTCTGTTGTACATAGGGCTGCTATGAGTCAGAACCAACTCAATGGCACCTAACAACAACATCTATCTATCTACTTTATTGGTTTTGTTTCTCTGAAGAACCCTAAGACATGAAGTCAGAGCAAATCTCAAACAATGATCTCAAAAACTATTCTTGTAAAGGCACCTGAATTTGATTGGATCAGTCTGTGGAGCAATTTATTCCTGAAGACACTGTTGAAAATAATAGAGCTATCAGCCAGCAATTAGTAAAGCTGAAAGCTGGGTGTAGTCTGGGAAAGAGACAATTAAAGAGGGCCCTCCCAAACCACTGTCACCCCAAGGTGACTGTGTGCATGACCAAAGCGAAACCCTTCAACAAGCAACATCAGAGGCTTCACACTAAAGGAGGGAATTAGATTTTATTAAAATAATCTAAACCATCACTAAACAAATCAAGGAAATTAACAATAACAAGCTCCAGAAGGGAAGGGAGTCCTATATCCAGAGTTGCTACATTATCTAAAATATCCAGGTTCTAACAAAAAATGATGAGACATACAAAGAAACAGAAATGTCTGACCCACCCACAGGGAACAAAGCAGGCAATAAAACTGCCTGTAAGAGTAACCAGATGTTAGATTTAAAGACAAGGACTTCAAAGTAGCCATTAAAAATATATTCAAAGAATTAAAGGAAATCATGCTTAAAGAAGTAAAGGAAGGTATGATAACAATGTTTCATCAGCTAGAGAATATCACTAAAGAGACATTATGAAAAAAAGAGGAAATTCTGGAACTGAAAAGTACAATAACTGAAATGAAAAATGTACTAGAGGAGCTCAATAGTAGATTTGGACTTGCAGGAGAAATAATTAGAAAACTTGAAGATAGTTTGATAGAAACTATGTAGTTCAAAGAATAGAGATAAAAAAGAGTGAAGAAAAATAAACAGAGCCTCAGACACCATTAAGTACACCAACATATGTGTAATGCAAAGGGCAGAAAGAGAGGGGAGAGAGAGAGAAACAGAAATAATGTTTCAAAAATAATGGCTAAAAATTTGCAAAATTTGAAGAAAAACTTTAATTTACACATCCATAAAGTTCAAAAACTCAAAGTAGGGTAAACACAAATACATCCACAAATATTTTTAACATCATATTAAATATGTTGAAAGCCAAAAACAAGAAGAAAATCTTGAAAGCAGCAAGAGAAAAAAGAATTGTTGCTTACAAGGGAATTCCAATAAGATTAACAACAGATTTCTCATCGGTAACAATGAAGACCATACAGCCTTTGTAAAAAACGGTGCAGTGGTTCCTCAAAAAACTAGATGGAGAGCTGCCATATGACCCAGCAATTCCACTCCTAGAGTATATACTCTAGGGATCTAATAGAAGTGACACGAAAAAACATATGCACACCTATGTTCATCACAGCACTATCTGCAATAGTAAAAAGATGGAAAAACCTAAGTAACCAAGAACGGATGAATGGATAAGTAAAATGTGGTACATACATACAATGGAATACTACTCAGTGATAAAGAAAAGTGAGTTCCCAAAACATACTGGAACATGAATGAACCTGTAGGGCATTATGTTGCATGAAATAAGTCAATAAAAAAAAAATATTGTACGTTCTCACTCTTATTAAATGATACGAACAAGTAAACATACAGAAACTAATGCTTATTAGTGGTTACCAGGGATGGGGGATGAGGAGGATTCACTCTCTACATAGTAGACACTTGTTGTTTTGGTGATGGGAAAAGTAATATCAAATGAGGGTGACAATGACAGGGCTGCAAGATACATAAAACGAACTCTAACAGCATTGAAAAGTGAGATAGACAGCTCCACAATAATAGTAGGAGACTTCAACACACCACTTTCGGAGAAGGACAGGACATCCAGAAAGAAGTTCAATAAAGACACGGAAGATCGAAATGCCATAATCAACCAACTTGACCTCGTAGACATATACAGAACACTCCATCCAACAGCAACCAACTATACTTTCTTTTCCAGTGCACATGGAACATTCTCTAGAATAGACCACATATTAGGTCATAAAGCAAACCTTAGCAGAATCCAAAACACTGAAATATTACAAAGCATCTTCTCTGACCATAAGGCCATAAAAGTGGAAATCAATAACAGGAAAGGCAGGGAAAAGAAATCAAACACTTGGAAACTGAACAATACTCTGCTCAAAAAAGACCAGATTATAGAAGACATTAAGGATGGAATAAAGAAATTCATAAAATCCAATGAGAATGAAAACACTTCTTATCAGAACCTTTGGGACACAGCAAAAGCGGTGCTCAGAGGCCAATTTATATCAATAAACGCACACATCGAAAAAGAAGAAAGGGCCAAAATCAAAGAATTATCCATACAACTTGAACAAATAGAAAGAGAGCAACAAAAGATACCCACAGGTACCAGAAGAAAACAAATAATAAAAATTAGAGCTGAACTAAATGAAATAGAAAACAGAAAAACAATTGAAAGAATTAACGAGACCAAAAGCTGGTTTTTGGAAAAAATCAACAAAATTGATAAACCACTGGCCAAATTGACAAAAGAAAAACAGGAGAGGAAGCAAATAACCTGAATAAGAAATGAGATGGGCGATGTTACAACAGACCCAACTGAAATTAAAAGAATCATATCAGATTACTATGAAAAACTATACTCAAACAAATTAGAAAACCTAGAAGAAATGGATGAATTCCTAGAAACACACTACCTACCTAAACTAACACAGAGGTAGAACAACTAAACAGACTCATAACAGAAGAAGAGATTGAAAAGGTAATCAAAAAACTCCCAACAAAAAAAAGCCCTGGTCCAGATGGCTTCACTAAAGAGTTCCACCAAACTTTCAGAGAAGAGTTAACACCACTACTACTAAAGGTATTTCAGAGCATAGAAAAGGAAGGAATACTACCTAACTCATTCTATGAAGCCACCATATCCCTGATACCAAAACCAGGTAAAGATACCACAAGAAAATTATAGACCTATATCCCTCATGAATGTAGATGCAAAAATCCTTAACAAAATTCTAACCAATAGAATTCAACAACATATCAAAAAAATAATCCACTGTGACCAAGTGGGACTCACACCAGGCATGCAGGGATGCTTCAACATTAGAAAAACAATTAATGTAATCCACCACATAAATAAAACAAAAGACAAGAATCATATGATTTTATCAATTGATGCAGAAAAGGCATTTGACAAAGTTCAACACCCATTCATGATAAAAAAAAAACTCTCAGCAAAATAGGAATAGAAGGAAAATTCCTCAACATCATAAAGGGCATTTATACAAAGCCAACAGTCAACATCACCTTAAATGGAGAGAGCCTGAAAGTATTCCCACTGAGATCAGGAACCAGACAAGGATGCCCTTTATCACCACTCTTATTCAACATTGTGCTGGAAGTCCTAGCCAGAGCAATTAGGCTAGATAAAGAAATAAAGCGCATCCAGACTGGCAAGGAAGAAGTCAAAATATCTCTATTTGCAGATGACATGATCTTATACACAGAAAACCCTAAGGAATCCTCCAGAAAACTACTGAAACTAATAGAAGAGTTCAGCAGAGTATCAGGATACAAGATAAACGTACAAAAATCAGTTGGATTCCTCTACACCAACAAAAAGAACATTGAAGAGGAAATCACCAAATCAATACCATTTACAGTAGCCACCAAGAAGATAAAATACTTAGGAATAAATCTTACCAGAGATGTAAAAGACTTATGCAAAAAAAAACTACAGTACACTTATGCAAGAAACCAAAAGAGACTTACGTAAGTGGAAGAACATATCTTGCTCATGGATAGGAAGACTTAATATTATAAAAATGTCTAATCTACCAAAAGCGATCTATACATTTAACGCAATTCCGATCAAAATCCCAAAGACATTCTTTAATGAGATGGAGAAACAAATCACTAATTTCATATGGAAGGGAAAGAGGCCCCGGATAAATAAGGCATTACTGAAAAAGAAGGACAAAGTGGGAGGCCTTACTTTACCTGATTTTAGAACCTTTTATACTGCCACAGTAGTCAAAATAGCCTGGTACTGGTACAACAACAGATACGTGGACCAATGGAACAGAATTGAGAATCCAGACATAAATCCATCCACATATGAGCAGCTGATATTTGACAAAGGCCCCAAAACAGTTAAATGGGGAAAAGACAGTCTTTTAACAAATGGTGCTGGCATAACTGGATATCCATCTGCAAAAAAATGAAACAAGACCCGTACCTCGCTCCATGCACAAAAACTAACTCAAAATGGATCAAAGACCTAAATATAAAATCTAAAACGATAAAGATCATGGAAGAAAAAATAGGGACAATGTTAGGAGCCCTAATACATGGTATAAACAGTATACAAAACATTATAAAGAATGTAGAAGAAAAACTAGATAACTGGGAGCTCCTAAAAATCAAACACCTATGCTCATCCAAAGACTTCATCAAAAGAGTAAAAAGATTACCTACAGACTGGGAAAAAGTTTTCAGTTATGACATTTCTGATCAGTGCCTGATCTCTAAAATGTACATGATACTGCAAAAACTCAACTGCAAAAAGACAAATAACCCAATCAAAAAATGGGCAAAAGATATGAATGGATACTTCACTAAAGAAGACATTCAGGTAGCTAACAGATACATGAGGAAATGTTCACGATCATTAGCCATTAGAGAAATGCAGATCAAAACTACAATGAGATTTCATCTCACTCCAACAAGGCTGGCATTAATCCAAAAAACACAAAATAATAAACGTTGGAGAGGCTGTGGAGAGACTGGAATACTTATACACTGCTGGTGGAAATGTCAAATGGTACAACCACTTTGGAAATCCACTTGGCGCTTCCTTAAAAAGCTAGAAATAGAATTACCACAAAAAAACAGTCGGGCAATCCCACTCCTGGGAATATATCCTAGAGAAATAAGAGCCTTTACACGAACAGATATATGCACACCCATGTTTATTGCAGCACTGTTTACAATAGCAAAAAGATGGAAGCAACCAAGGTGCCCATCAACGGATGAATGGATAAATAAATTATGGTATATTCACACAGTGGAATACTACGCATCAATAAAGAACAGTGAGGAATCTGTGAAACATTTCATAACATGGAGGAAGCTGGAAGGCATTATGCTGAGTGAAATCAGTCAGTTGCAAAAGGACAAATTTGTATAAGACCACCATTATAAGAACTTGAGAAATAAACTGAGAAGAAAACATTCTTTCATGGTTATGAGAGGGGGGAGGGAGGGTGAGAGAGGGGCATTCACTAATTAGATAGTAGATAAGAACTACTTTAGGTGAAGGGAAAGACAGCACATAATACAGGGGAGGTCAGCACAATTGGACTAAACCAAAAGCAAAGAAGTTTCCTGAATAAACTGAATGCTTCAAAGGCCAGCGTAGCAGGGGCGGGGTTTGGGGACCATGGTTTCAGGAGACATCTAAGTCAATTGGCATAATAAAATCTATTAAGAATACATTCTGCATCCCACTTTGAAGAGTGGCGTCTGAGGTCTTAAACGCTAGCAAGCAGCCATCTATCACGCATCAGTTGGTCTCAACCCACCTGGATCAAAGGAGAATGAAGAACACCAAGGACGCAAGGTGATTACGAGCCCAAGAGACAGAAAGGGCCACATGAACCGGAGACTACATCATCCTGAGACCAGAAGAACTAGATGCTGCCTGGCTACAACTGATGACTGCCCTGACAGGGAACACAACAGAGAAACCCTGAGGGAGCACGAGAGCAGTCGGATGCAGACCCCAGATTCTCATATGACCAGACTTAATGGTCTGACTGAGACTAGAAGGACCCTGGTGGTCATGGCCCCCAGACCTTCTGTTGGCCCAGGACAGGAACCATTCCCGAAGCCAACTCTTCAGACATGGATTGGACTGGACAATGGGTTGGAGAGGGATGCTGGTGAGGAGTGAGCTTCTTGGATCAGGTGGACACTTGAGACTATGTTGGCATCTCCGGCCTGGAGGGGAGATGAGAGGGTGGAGGGGGTTAGAAGCTGGCAAAATGGACACGAAAAGAGAGAGTGGAGGGAGAGAGTGGGCTGTCTCATTAGGGGGAGAGTAATTGGGAGTGTGTAGCAAGGTGTATATGAGTTTTTGTGTGAGAGACTGGCTTGATATGTAAACTTTCACTTAAAAAATTATTACAAAAAAATAAACCAAAAAAAAAAAAATGATGGTGATATGTACATGGCCTGATGAAGGTAAATGATGTCACTAAAAAGTACACAAGAAAAAAGACTTGAAAAACTAATCATCAACTTCATATGGAAAGGAAAGAGGATCTGGATAAACAGAGCATTATTGAAGAAAAAGAACCAAGTAGGAGGCCTCACACTACCTGATCTTAGAACCCACTATACAGCCATGGTAGTCAAAATAGCCTGGTACTGGTACAATGACAGACACATAGACCAATGGAATGGAATCAAGAACCCAGATATAAATCCATCCACTATGTCCAGCTGATCTTTGACAAAGGACCAAAGTCCGTTAAATGGGAGAAAAGGCAGTCTTTTCAACAAATGATGCTGGCAAAACTGGATATCCATCTATAAAAAGACGAAACAGGACCCATACCTCACACCATGCACCAAAACTAACTCAAAATGGATCAAAGACCTAAAAATAAAACTTAAAACGATAAAGATCATGGAAGAAAAAACAGGGACAATGCTAGCGGCCCTAATACATAGCATAAATAGAATACAAACCATAACTAACAATGCACGAACACCAGAAGAGAAACTAGGTAACTGGATGCTCCTAAAAATGAAACACTTATGTTCATCAAAAGACTTCACCAAAAGAATAAAAAGAGAACCTACAGACTGGGAAAAGTTGTTCGGCTACAAGACACCCGACCAAAGGTCTAATCTCTAAAATCTGTAAAATACTTTGACTCCTCAACAACAAAAAAACAAATAATCCAATTAAAAAATGGGCAAATGATATGAACAGACACCTCACCAAAACATACACCATACACAATTCAATAATTTCTACAATGTACAGTTCAGTGACTTTGATTACATTCTTCGAGTTGTACAAACCATTCTCACCCTCCTTTTCAGAGTTGCTCCTCCCTGTCTTAGTCATCCTATGATGACTAAGTTTCCTATCTAATCTTTTGAGTTGCTGTTATCTATTTTATACCATATTGATAGATCTTAAAGAAGCACAACACTTAAGGCTGACATCCTTTACTGTTGTTGTTGTTAGGTGCCGTTGAGTCGGTTCCGACTCGTAGCGACCCTACGCACAACAGAACAAAACATTCTCCAGTCCTGCGCCATCCTCACAATCCTTGTTATGCTTGAGCCCATTGTTGCAGCCACTGCGTCAATCCACCTCGTTGAGGGTCTTGCTCTTTTCTGCTGACCCTGTACTTTGCTGACCCTGTACTTTGCTAAGCATGATGTCCTTCTCCAGAGACTGATGCCTCCTGACATGTCCAAAGTATTTAAGACACAGTCTCACCATCCTTGCTTCTAAGGAGCATTCTGGTTGTACTTCTTCCAAGACAGCTTTATTCGTTCTTCTGGCAGTCTATGGTATATTCAATATTCTTCGCCAACACCACAATTCAAAGGCACCAATTCTTCTTTGGTCTTCCTTACTCATTGTCCAGCTTTCACATGCATATGATGTGATAGAAGCCCTGGTGGCATAGCGGTTAAGTGCTATGGCTGCTAACCAAAGGGTCGGCAGTTTGAATCCGCCAGGTGCTCCTTGGAAACTCTATGGGGCAGTTCTACTCTGTCCTATAGGGTTGCTATGAGTCGGAATCGACTCGACAGCACTGGGTTTGGTTTTACATTCTTTACTAGTTAAGCTAAACTATTGTTTGGCTTTAAGAAGACTTCAGGGGGTAGATTTGGTTTAAGGTTTAAAGATCCTCTCAAGGCAATAGTTTCAGGGGTTCATTTAGCCTCTATGGCTCCGGAAAGTCTGGATTCCATGAGAATTTGAATTTCTGTTCTGCAATAATAATTTTTTTTAAGTCAGATAATAATAAGTGTCGGTGAGAATATGGAGAAATTGAAACACTCATACACTGCTGGTAGGAAAATAAAATGATGTAGCCACTTTGGAAAACAGTCTAGGAATTCCTCAAAAAGTTAAACATAGATACCATTTGACTCAGCAATTTTACTCCAAATATACACCCAAGAGAAATGAAAACATATGCCCACACAAAAATTTGTACATGAATGTTCATACCAGCATTATTCATAATTGCAAAAAGGTACAATGGATGAATGGATAAACAAAATGTGGTAGGTATATCAAGTCAATGGAATATTATTGAACCACAAAAAGAAATGAAGTTCTGGTATATGCTATAATGAGTGAAACTTGAAAACATTATGCTAAGAAGTCAGCCACAAAAAACCACATATTACATGATTTCATTTGTATGAAATGTCCATAATAGGCTAATATACAGACAGAAAGTATATTAGTTGTTGTTTAGGGCTGGGGTTAGGGGAAAAGATGAGGAAATCAGGAGGTGATAGTTAAAGGGTACAGGGTTTCCTTTTGAAGTGATGAGAATGTTCTAAAATTGATAGTAAAGATGTTTACACAACTCCTTGAATATACAAAAGCCACTGAACTGTGCACTTTAAATGGGTGAATTGTATGGTATGTGAATTATATCTTCATAAAGCTGTTACAGAAAACCAATCAATATAACAAATTCAGAATAAAGGAAAAATATCTCAAAAAATGAAGAAGAAATGATTTGATAAAATTCAACATTCATTCATGATTAAAAAAAAAGTCTTCATGAGCTAGTAATATAAAGGAACAATGAAAATTTGTAAAAGGTCTTTATAAAAAGCCCACAGTAAACATTGATCTTAGTGGTGAGATATCAAAAACATTCCCTTTGAGCCTGGGAATGAGGTAAGAACGCTTGCTATCACCATTTCTATTCTACATTGTACTTGAAGCCCTAAACAGTGTAAAAAAGATAAAATATTTAAAAAAATTAAATTTTCATTATACATAGACAATATGATTATGTTAATAGAGACCACAAATAATCTATAGATAAATTATTAGAATTAACAATTGAGTTTAACAAGGTCGCTGGATACCAAATAAATGTATAAAAAGTTGATTGTTATTCTATGCCCTAGCAAAAACAAAGTTAAAAAATGAAATAGAGTAAAAGATGCCACTTACCATAGCATCAAGAATTTTCAACTACCTAGGAATAAACCTAATAAAAGATGTACAAGACACAGAAATTTAAAGACATGATAGAGAAAAATGAAAGAAGAACTAAGGAAATGGAGTGACATACTAGGTTCTTTGACTGGAATACTCAATATTACAAAGCTGTTAATTTTCTACAAACTTATCTGTAGTTTTAACACACTTTCAATCCAAATTCCAACAGGATGCTGGGTATTTTTACCCCTTGAAATTTGACAAGCAGATTCTAATATTTATATGGAAATATGAAGATCCAAGAATAGAAGGACACTCTTGTATAAAAGACAATCAAGATGAGATGGCATTGTTTACCGGAAATCAAGACTTATTTTAAGGTTAATTATAGACAAATACACTAATGGAACTAAATATAGAGCCCAGAAATAGACTTAGATATATGGGTGTATGATTTATAGCAAAGATGGCACCACAGAGCAGTGGGGGAAAGAAGGTCTTTTCAACAAGTGAGTTTCTGTACGGAAAATAGCGGAACTTGGTATCTACCTCAGACCATGCACACTAATCATTCCATGGGCTTATAGACCCAAATATGAAAGGCAAAATAATAAAATGTCATGATAATGATAGAGGAGAGTTATCTTCATAATTTTGGGGTGGAGAAGGATTTCTCATTAAGCACAAACCATAAGCTGGACTATATTAAAATTAAGAACTTCTGTTCCACAAAAGCCAGCATTAAAAAAATGAAAAAAACAAGCTAGAGAGCTGGAGACATTATGTACCACACATAATTGTCAAGGGATTTGTATCCAGAATACATAAAGAATTTATACAAATCAATAAGAAAATCACACACACACAAACCCAATTGAGAAATGGGCAAATGCTGTGAACAGGCACTTCACAAAAAAGGATTTTCGAACAGCCTATAAACATGAAAAAATGCTCAGCTCATCTGTCATCAGGAAAATGTAAATTCAAACTACAACACAATAATACCTCCCACATACCAAATGTATTTTAAAAATGGCTACACAGAATGTTGGAGGGAATTTGGAGTAATAGAATGCTCAAACACTGCTAATGGATGTAACCTGGTATGATTATTCTGGGAAACAGCTTGCAAGATTTTTTTCTAGGTCTCTTCCTAACAGAAATATGTGCACCAAGAGATATATAATGGAGAGCTCACAGAATCATTATTTTTAATAGCTTCAAATGGAAACAACCCAGATATTCATCAACAGTAGAAATGATAAATTGTTATGTATTCTTATAATGAAATCTTGCTGCTGTGGTTGTTGGTTGCCATCAAGTCAATTCTGACTCATGGCAACCTCATGTGTGCTGTGGCCTTTTGGAAGCAGATCGCCAGGCCTATCTTCCGTGACTGCACTGGGTGGATTTTTTTTTTTTCATTTCTTAATCTTTGAGTTTATTTGTTTGGTTTTTCATCTCTGTTCTCAGGAAGACAAATTTCCTTGCTCTTTCCCATGGAGAATGTTTTTTGGTCACCATCTGGAAGACAGAGGTAGCTCTTCACGGCTCTAGGCTTTATGTAGGAGCTTCTATCTAGCCACTTAATTCCTAGGATTCATGCCTTACATGTGTGTCAAAACCCCAACCCCTGGGATTTATATATGGTCTCAATACCCTCAGGAGCCATAGTCAATGAATTCCCATTTATGTTGTGGCTTGGCTTTTAGTTCCCTTCTCATTTCTGGAAACTCAGGTTTTCCCTTTCTTTTCTTTCAAGCTCAGTTTTATAATTTTTTTTTTAAATAATTTTTATTGAGCTTTAAGTGAACGTTTACAAATCAAGTCAGTCTGTCACATATAAGCTTATATACACCTTACTCCATACTCCCACTTACTCTCCCCCTAATGAGTCAGCCCTTCCAGTCTCTCCTTTCATGACAATTTTGCCAGTTTCTAACCCTCTCTACCCTCCTATCTCCCCTCCAGACAGGAGATGCCAACACAGTCTCAAGTGTCCACCTGATACAAGTAGCTCACTCTTCATCAGCATCTCTCTCCTACCCATTGTCCAGTCCCTTCCATGTCTGATGAGTTGTCTTCAGGAATGGTTCCTGTCCTGGGCCAATACAAGGTTTGGGGACCATGACCGCTGTACTCCTCTAGTCTCAATCAGACCATTAAGTCCGGTCTTTTTATGAGAATTTGGGGTCTGCATCCCACTGATCTCCTGCTCCCTCAGGGGTTCTCTGTTACTGGGTGGATTTTTACCACCAATCTTTGGGCTAGTAGTCTATCACTTAACCTTTTCAGCCACCTAGGGATAAGGTAGTGAAAACAAACTACAGCCTCTCATTAACAATATGGATAAACCTCATAAATGTAATCTTGAGAAAAAGAAGTCAGATAAAAAAAATACATACAATTTGTTTTTATTCAAAACTAAACTGCAGTGTTAGAAGTCAGGATGTCCATTACCCTGGGGAGGAGAAAGAGGGTGGGTAATCGAGAATGACTACAAGAAAGGCTTCAGGAATGATGGAAATGTTCTATTCATGACCTGGAGAGTGGTTACACATATTTTCACTTTGTAAGAATTTATTGAACTGTATGTTAACATTTTGTGAATTTTTCTGTATGATCTAAATTTTTTAAATCAAATAAACATCAAAACACAAATACTATTGTAGAAGCCGTTGCTATCAGTGAAACGTGCAAGTAAAATCATGAATTAAGCAGTGGGAAAATATGATATTCTTCTGCGAAAAGCTGTATTTTTAAGATTAGATCTTCCTGGTAAAAGTGTTCTAAATATATAAACTCAGAAAAAATAAGTAACTTACAGAAGAAGATTGGCACATAACAGAAAGGAAAACAACAGCTTGTCCTTCTCAAATAGTGATCGGCATATATTACAATATAAGTTGTATGTGAAGTGGTCATTTAAATATCGTAGGCGCTTTTCCAAAATTTTGGATTTGTTACTAAAAGGTTAAAAGAAAAAAAAAAAAGGAAAATATACTGAGTCAAAACAAAACTAAGAAAAAAACAAGTAACATATGAATTAAAATATGTTATTTTTATTTTATCCAGTATTAAAAACATACTGTGTGTGGAACTGCACACATGCGCACACACATACACAGAAATGAGCACGTGTAAAACTGGTGAAATTTGAACAAACTCTATGGATTGTACAAATGCTAGTTTCCTGGTTATGACATTGTATTATAGTTATGCAAGATGTCACCACTGGAAAAACTGTGTGAAGAGTATAAAAACAAAAAACAAAAAACCCAGTGCCATTGGTGAAGAGTATAGGAGACCTCATTATACATTTTTTCTTTGAAGTTTCTTGTGAATATGTAAGTATTTCAAAATAAAAAGTTTTAAAAAATAGAGCATACTCCTATGAGTATGTGCAGTTCAATGACATTGGTTATCTACTTCACAAGGTGCCACCATTGTAACTATATCTACCCATGCTGTTACATCACCATTTAGACTCTCTGCCCTTAAAGTTCTCATCTGGGCCTTAGATTAACTGTTGACAGTTTGAACTTACATAGATAATTCTTTATAAGAGCGCAGTGTTCAAGGCAAACATCCTTTATTGAGCTAAACTGTTGTTTAGTTTAACAATGGCTTCATGGGATAGTTTTGATTCAAGGTTTAAAAATTATTGGTGGGCAATATATTCAAGGGTCCCCCAGTCTCAATGGATCCAGTAAGTCTGGTTTCCACATGAATTTGAAGTTCTGTTCCCCAATTTTCTTCCTTCGGATCAAGATCCATCTATTGGGTCCTTGATCAAAATATTCAGTACTGGTGGCCCGGCACCATCCAGTTCTTCAGGTCTCATGGCAGAAGATGTAGAAGTTCATAGTGGCAATTAAACTTGGAGTCCATTTCTTTCTCTGATTCCTAGGTTTCCTTCGTCCTCTGCTGTTCCATGTGAATAGAGACCAATTGTTATATCTTGAGTGGCTGCTCACAAGCTTTTAAAACTCCAGGCGCCACTTACTGAACTTGGAGTTAGAAGGCTTCATGTTTTTATTACTTTTGGAAAATTCTCTGCATGTACTTCTTTAAATAAAACTTTGTCCCACTCTCTCTTTCCTCTCTATATAGGATTCCAATTATACATATGATAGAACTTTCAACTATGTCTCCTTTTCTCTGTGCTTCAATCTACATATTTCCTTCTAACCTATAAACCACCTCACTAATCTTCCCTTTTGCTTTATTTAATCTGCTATTAAACCATATATTGAGTTCTTAATTTCAATCATTGCATATTTTGGTTCTAGAATTTCCATTTAATTAAAAAAAAATAGATTCCAAGTCTCTGGTGAAATTTGCCTCCATTTTCTCCAACATATTGACAACAGTTGTTTTAAAGAACCTGAATGATAACTACACTATCTGTATCACTTGCTGGTCTATTTCTACTGCCTGTTTTTCACTTGAATCTAGCCCTTTGGTTATTTCTTGGCATGCCTGGTGAACTGTTATTGAATACTGGCTACAGTGTGTGAAAAACTGAATAGCGAAAAACTGATTTGAATAGTGTATCTTCCTCCAGAGAGTATTTAATTCTCTGACAAGCAGAAAGAGAGAGGACATGGGCAGATCTAGCCAAGGCTAAGCTTCACATTTTGCTATGTTTGCTCTTTTCCCCATACTCTCAGGAAATTGCTCCTCCTGAGAGCTCAAATGGGTGTATACCAGTACCCCTCTACCTCAGCAAGCTCTGAGTTTCAATCTCTGTCTTCCCAGCTCCACGAAATTTCTGCATAGTTCTTTATCCTTCTGGTTGCAGATTTCTTCCCTGTTTCCTTACTCTGCTGTTCCCTCCTCTCCAGGATCTTGTGCCCTCAACTTCCAGCCATGTTGGCAGCCCCAAACTCTAACCTCTGGATGCTCAGTCTAATTAGACTATCACCAGCCCTAGATTGCTGCTTTCCACTTTGCTTCCATTCCCTTGCACCGAGAATCAGCAAAAATCCTAAAGGAAAAAGTGGATGTCAATGTGGGGTTCAACTTGGTGTGCTTTTCTTCTCTCCAGTATCTTATATCTCAAATTCTGATTTCACTGGTTGCTCTCCAGCGCTTTAAAGGCTTTTATACTTGTTCCTAATGGAGACAGTCAGATACAAGCTACTGTGTAGTGGTCAGAAGCAGAAATTTACCCCTCCCCCTGCCCTTTAAATTTCAATGACTATAGGGTTTTTCTTAATTTCAATAAGTTTCATCTGGATCTTTTTCAAATCTCTTGCTCTCTTTTCATTGCATCTTACCGTTTCCTTAAGTTTTCTATTTTTCTTTCATCTCTTTAATCTTCAAAACATACTTATTTTACGTTCTTTTTACAGATCTTAAAAATTATCCAAGTTACTGGGAGTGCTAATCCTCCTCATTTGTCTCTATGCTGACTCTCTATGGTAGTTCATTTCCTCATTTGTTTTCTAATTTTTTACTGTGAGCTCATCATTGATGGGAATTATTCATGTGGAAATCCTGAATAGCCTCAGTTGTAGAAGTGTCCCTCCAGAATAGTTTTGTGTTTAAATCTCCCACGCCCCTAGATAACTTTGGGGGTCACAGTCTGGAACCAACATTTATGCCAATTCCTCGACTTGAATTTCTTCCATTACATGAAAAAAAAAAAAAAAAAACTATGAGCTGCATAAATTCAAATTCCAAATCCCAGCTGGGGTAACTTAGGCATTTCAATCACCCAAGAGAGACTGCTCTATCAAGAGCCCACACAGAAACAAATTTCTTATAGTACATATGGTAGAATCAATCATATTTTTATTTTACTTAGCGTGTATAACCTCACCCAAACTCATTGCCATTGAGTCAATTACGACTAATCGTGACCCTGTATTAGCAGCTGAGTGCTTTAACCATAGTGTCACCAGGGCTCCTTTTAGCATGTCTAGCAGTTACCAAATAGCAGAAATTGTTACAAACACTTCACAAAGAGTACCTCATTTAATTCTCATTAACAACTCCATAATTAAGTACTACTATTTTTTTTTATTATCACTATTTTGCAGGTCAGGAAAACTGAGGCAATTACGGAAAGGCTGTCTTGTGCCTGTGGTCACACAGCTTGCATGCTGCAGAACTAAGATTTAATGCCTGGCTCCAGCATGACTCTAAAATCTGTATATACTCATTAATTGTTTAAAGTGAAAATATCTAGCAAGCTACTAGAAATGTGAGACTGAAGACTTGTAGAGACCTCCAGGCTAAAGAAAGATATATTTGAGTTGTCAGCAAAAGTAAGTCATGTGCCTTATTGAAATATTTAAAAGAGAGATTAAAAAAAAAAAAAAAAGTACCAAAACTAATCTCTCTATGCCCAAATCTTCATCGTGGGAAGCAGTGAAACACAACTTAAAACAGGAAGAAGGCTTAATTGTCTGCCTTTCCCTCTTCCTTCCATTCTTTCATTTTTCCATGCTTTCTAAATGTTCTATAATGAATATTATTATAAAAACAATAAGAAAAAAAGTTAAATTTTTTTAAATCAAAAGCAAGGTGAGGATAAATGAAGCTAGGTAATATTTACCTGTCATGAATAGAGTTGATATAGAGGTTCACAAACCAGCTAAGTGAGTACTGGTACATGGGATCAATGTTAGCCAGGTCTGCAATGCTAAAGAATAACACTGATGAATGTTTAGCAATGGGTCTGTAGCCTTCTCGAGACTCTGCTATTTTGAGTTCTGTTTTTTCTGCAATCTGATAGGAGAAAAATCAGGATTAAAAAACAAAGAATTTATTTAAAAATACCTCTTAACCCAATCACAAAGTTTATTTAAAAAAAAGGGCCTAACCATGCTAAATGCTAGAAAGAAAGGGAAAGGACAAAGGGAGACAGGAAGGAGAGAGGGAGGGAGAAAGGGTTAGAAAGACGAAAAAAGAAAAGAGAAACAGCCTTACAGATTAAAGGAATGATTAGCCACCAACCAACTCCTTCTTATTCGAAGAGTACCAGAGCTGTCAAGCCTTGCTTATTCTTTGCCTGACCTGACATGTGTCAACTATAGTCTTTCACCCCCTTTTAATAGGTCAGAGGGAGAACAGGCATATGTATATATTTAATATGTCAACATGTCCTCCAGAGCACAACACAATGTCTGGCAAAGTAGCTACTAAAAATATTTGCTGCCAAGGGAATATCGTTCCATCATAAAGAGGAATGAACTTCTAATGCATGCTAGCACATGAATGAACCTTGAAAACATTATCTAGGTGAAATAAGCTAGATGCAAAAGGACAAATAGTATATGATCCCACTCATATGAAATAACTTGAACAGGCAAATAACTAGAGACAAAAAGTAAGTCAGGAGTCCCTGGGTGGCACAAACAGTTAAGTGTTCAACTACCAGCTGAAAGGCTGTCGGTTGGAACCCACCCAGAGGCTGGAGGCTCAGAAACTGAAGCCAGGTGGTGCTGGGCATTAGCACTAAAAGGTAACAGGGCCAGAGCTGGTTTCTATATGCAAGATGAAGGAAGGACAAAACAGATACAAAAGTTTTACAGAAGAAATTGGTCTTCAGATGGTGCAGATTGAAGCACAGATGAGGACCACACAACCCAAAGACGGGGAAAGATGGGGGCGTAGCAACTCAATGCTTTCCCTTTACTCCCGCGTGTACTTCCTGTAACTGGGTTATAAGATATCCCCTTGTATCTTTTTTATTTGAGCTAATTTGAGTGTGTTTCTGTTCCTTGCAAATTAACTTTTCTAAAAATTATACAGTATAACCAAAAATGAAATAAAAAAGGAAGCTTTGTATCTCAATCTTCACTATAAATAAAACAGAGTTATCAACCACAGAAATTAATGACATTTACATATGAAAGCTAATCTTAGTATTCCCATTGATTCTTCTGCTATTTAAACCTGATTTTCCAACTCGAACTCCATTTTACCATTAATAGTAACAGCAAGCAAAAAAAAAAAAAAGCAAATACAGTTAATATTTCTAAACAGTACTTAATAATTTAACTCATATTCCATAGCTTGATGTGCGGTATATTTATAAACAGTGTTTTTGCTAAGTTTGATTTCTTACTATGAAATTCTAGACTCAAGAAATATAAACACAGTTTCTTTTATCATTTACTATTAACATCCTCAAGTAACATTTTCCAAGAAATAAACATTGCAAGTGTATGTCAGAGATGCTGGAAGAGGATAATTCATTGTTTGCAAAAATCTCCCGGTTCGTGATATTTATATGTATTAAACTTTCCAAGGATCAAAAAGACTAAACTACAGAAAATTTGAGGGAGGTAACTTTGAAAGGTGTAGAGGAAATTCTTAGTTTTGTTTAACCTTGTGGGTTATGATAAAACAGGAGAGCAGCTTTGGACTATATAACGGAGCCTTCCTCTGAAGATCATTTTCTCACATTGTGGGGGAGGCCTGCAAGGGGTGACATAGAAGTCAGGGCCAGATATGGAGTAAGTTCTGGATCAAAATACGTAATAAATTTAAAACTAAGTTTGTAATGATCGATGACACCCAGTTAGAAAGATGTTATAATTTATTGAATTTGTCTCTCTTAGTAAGATAGAGTACTTGAACCAATAGGTACTTATATCTCCTTTTACCCTAGTCTTAATAAGAAATAAACCAATAAGATAAATGCTCCCTATTCTCCCTGCCCCTTTAAAACAAAAACAGATTGGTGAGAGAACAATGAGAAGTTGGCTCTGCTCTGACACAACTGGGAAGGAAAACACAAAAGAATAGCTGAGCCCTGGTGCCAGAAGGGCGGCCGTTCCACCTAAGGTCCTACTCACCTGGCTCTCCCTAGGTTAAAACGTGCACCTGTTTAGGGAGGAGCTGTTGCATCGTCGCAGTCACACAAAACCAAAGCCACCCTGAGTGGAAGTGTCCCTAGACGTTCTGAGTCTTCTGCCCCAGAGCTGGATAGATGGTGGTGGGAGATAGTGGAGGGATGCTGAGTGACTGGTGCAATCTCTATTTAGGTTTTTCTTTAGTTTCTGATTAACCCAATGTTAAAAAAACAACTACAGAACAGTTGCTGTTGAGTCGATTCCAACTCATGGTGACCCCATGTGTGTCAGAGTAGAGCTGTGCGCTCTACAGAACTTTCAGTGGCCGATTTTTTGGAAGTAGATCATCTGGCCTTTCTTCTGAGGCTCCTGTGGGTGAACTTGAACTGCCAAGCTCTCTGTTAGCAGCCAAGGGCATTAACTGTTTGCACCACCCAGGGGTCCCTACCCCAATGTTACCAAAAACCCAAACCTATCACCATCGAGTAGATTCGAACTCATAGCAACCCTATATTCATTAGGTGGGCCAAGAAGAATTGAAAGGTCTGAAAATCAATAAATTTGTTACATAAAAGTTATTCTGCAATATCATTTAATTGTGTGAACTTGGGCCTCACTTAACCTTTCTCAACTATGAAATGCAAAAGATGTCTGACAGTTAAGGCCTCTTCCACCGACAATATTGTAGGATTTTCTAAAAAGAGATGTACTATCAAAATACTATTTAGCTGTGTTAGCTGAATATACAACAAATACCTTACTGGATGAAGACACTTGTCTCCCATCTTCCACCTGCCACCCCCAACTCTCATACCTCTCTCCCCAACAAACAAATGACAAAGCAATGTCAGGACATCCTTAGTGGTTCCCAGAACAGTTTACTGTCCAATCAACCAGCAGCTACTCCCACTCATTTCAAGCTCCAGTCATGGACAGAAGGAAGCTAAATACTCAAACTTGATATTTGGTTGAAGGGTCAAGTAAAATATGAATGAATCTGACTAGCCTGCTTTACCTATTTCTAATAATAAATATACTTCTGAAAATTTCATTCTAGATTTATTTTCTTCTGTATAAGGCTACCACCTAGATCAGATCAGGTTTTGAATAATTCTGGTACCAGTAAGAGATACTGTGATTTTAAAATTAGTTTCTATGTTTTGGTATTTTATCTTTTTTCTTTCCCAGGAAACCTAGCACAGCACTCTCCTCAGGAACTGGAAGCAAATTAGAATCTTAAGAACTGGAACATTCCTAGAATTCTTTTTTCACCTGCTGTTTCTTTGTTATCTCATTGGACATGATTTTAGCAGAGTCTAAGACTTTAATTGCACTTTCATCTTCTAAAATGTTCCCTTCTGAAGATGATAATGTTTCTAAAATTCTTTTCTCTATATCTTTTAATTGCTTCTTATTAGCTGCAGACTGAAGTATAAGAGCATTTCGTTCCTCTTCTAATTCTGGTCTAAAAAGATAGAAACGTTTAGTCTACATTTGTAGTACTTTATCTAAATTTATATCTAAATATTATGTATCACAATTTTATAGACACTTAAATAATTTTTCAGACATGTAACACAAACCAAGGTGATTATTCGTCTTTATCCTAATATATAAAAAAATTACTTCCATACAAATAACAATATTCTGAGACATGTTAGCCAAAAAAAAAAAAAAAGTATTAATTGTATACATGCAAAACATGGCAATAGCTTATACAACAGTAAGTTTAAGAATACGTTGGGTTTATCCATATGGCATAGCCAGTTATATGAGAATAAGAACTGGAGAAGAGACTCAGAGTATGAAACGTCTTATCTATTGTTTGGCTTTGTCATCACTCGGTCTCATTTTCATCATCTACAATAGTAGAAATAAAAAGGATGGTTGGTCATACATCTGCATCTTCAGGTAAAAGGCAAAATTGGCACTTATGTCTTAATAAGCAAAGATGGTATGAAACATCTACATAACACAATCCACAATGTTATAGAATGTTATGACATGTGATGGGTGTACAATTAACTTTAATATGGTCTTTGTCCCAGGAGGTGCTCACTAAACTCCTGGAATTTCCACAGTGATTGGAGTCTGTATTATTCATGGACGGGCTCCAGATCACACCTGATGAGTTCTACTAATTAGGTGACTCTTGGAGTGGAAGGGCTGGCCATGCCAGCAAGGCCCACCATGTGATAGCAGCTCCAGCTCTGGACTCATCAGTCAGTCATGCCTACATAATGAAACCCCAACAAAAACTCGGGACACCGAAGCTTGGGTGAGTTTCCTGGTAGGTGAAAGTCACTGAAGCATGAGAGGGTAACAGGTCTTTGAGACATGGAAGCTCCAAGTTTGAGGTCTTTCCAGACTGTGCCCTCTCTTCTTTATGCTGGTCCTGATTTGTGTCCTTTTTCCTATGATAAAACTGTAATAATAAATTTAACATTTTCCTGAGTTCTGTGAGTCATTCTAGTGAATTACTGAACCTGAGGGGGTAGTCAAACCAAAACCAAACCCATTGCCATCGCTCCTAATGACCCTATAGGACAGAGCAGAAGTACCCCATAGGGTTTCCAAGGCTGTAAATTTTTATAACACACTGCCACATCTTTCTCCTGCTGAGTGGCTGATGGATTTGAACCATCAACCTTTTGGTTAGCAGCTGAGCTCTTTAACCACTGCACCACCAGAGCTCCTTAAGGGGGTAGTAGGAACTCCTAAACTTGCAGCCAGCACCCTAAGCTTATGGCTAATGTCCTGGAGGTAGTACAAAAAAGCAGGTAGGAGCCCCCAGATTTGTAGGCCAGAGGTCAGGTATACACTAGGGAACCTCATAAGGGAGCCCTGATGGTGCAGTTGTTAAGAGCTACAGCTGCTAAAAAAAAAAAAGGTTGACAATTGAAATCTACCAGCTGCTCCTTGAAAACCCTATGGGGTAGTTCTACTCTGTCCTCTAGGAATCGACTTCACAGCAACAGGTTAGGTTTGGTTTGGTTTGGTTTGGCTTAGGGAACCTCAGGAGCCCTGGTGGCACAGTGGTTAACAGCTTGGCTGCTAACCAAAAGGTCAGCAGTTCGAATTCAACAGCTGCTCCTTGGAAACCTTATGGGGCAGTTCTACAGGGCTGCTATGAGTCAGAATTGACTTGACAGCAATGGGTTTGGTTTTTTGGTTTCGGGGAACATCAAGCAGTGGCTGGTATCTGAAGTCTTGGGCAGACTTTATAGTCTGGAGGACTGTGCCCCTGAATTTGTGAGATCTGACCTAGCTATTGGTGGTTAGGGCTCAAGGAAGAAGTACTCCATTTGCAGTCGGTGTCAGAGAGGATAATTAGAGTTGTTATTGGAAGAGACAGATGCACACAGACACCTTAACATGGTTCTATCCTGGATACTGTACAAGTGGGATTTAAACACTGAAGTAATAAAAGTGCCTCACTGCTATATATCTCCACTTATAATGTTGACTTAATTTAACAGAGCACTTGATAATGTTACATTAAGCTTCAAGCAGAACCAAAGATTTTCTTTGGGAAATAATTCTACCTTAGTTGCCCGGGTGTCGTAATATATTTTCTCATTTAAAAAATAACACGTTAGTAATAGAAAAATACATAAAGAATGAAGAAAACAATAAAATTGCCCATAATCTTACCACCCCAGGTACAATCACTGCTAACATTCTGATGTATCATTTCCCAGTCCATATACTATATATATCCATCAGTGTTTTTTAAATAAAATATTATCCATACTGTATCCTAATAATTTTCTAATTTCATCTATGTTCTGCATATGTCTTAGAATGCATTTCTAACTATGTCCATAGCATTGATTCCTGGGGGGAAATTTCTGGCTCAAACACTCCGATACAAGTCAGAAGTCATAGCATGTCACTTGAACCACACCACAAACACGAAAATCAATATAGCATGGTTGGCTTATAAGTTAATTCTACAGAATGGTTATATTAAAGGACTCTGTAATTATTTAACTTGTAAAAATATAAAATTTGACACAGTTTAGAAATAATCACATAATAAAAGTATTAATGGACTACAAATATTTCTTTCTAGACCACCTGGACGCATCTAGGAAAATACATACCTCTCCTTTGCAACAACAATACCTAGTAACTGATCTTCAAGTCCTTCTGGAGTTATCATGAAATTGAGCAGAGACACTTTTGTAGCCAGCTCTGGCATATAGTGTGGATTCCTCAGTTTTGTGGTGATATAAAATTTGAAATCAAAGGAATACTCAATAATGACTTCACCAAGTCTAATGCAATCAATGCCACCTGTATTTCAGAAACAAATTTACAATAAATAAGACAAAGTTATGTAGTTCCTCCACTTATGTACTTCCAAGGCTTGCAAATAAAGGGTCAGTTTGTCCTACTGTGGTGGCTTGTGTGTTACTGTGATGCTAGAAGCTATGCCACCAGTATTTCAAATAGCAGCAGGGTCACCCATGGTGGACAGGTTTCAGCAGAGCTTCCCGACTAAGACAGACTAGGAAGAAGGGTCTGGTGGTTTACTTCTGAAAAGACTGGCCAGTGAAAACCTTATGAATAGCAGTAGGACATTGCTGATATCGCGCCGGAAGACGATCCCCCAGGTTGGAAGACACTCAAAAGACAACTGGGGAAGAGCTGCCTTCTTAGAGTTGACCTTAATGACATGGATGGAGTACAGCTTTCTGGACCTTCATTTGCTGATGTGGGATGACTCAAAATGGGAAGAAATAGCTGCAAACATCCATTAATAATCAGAACGTGGAATATGCGAATGTGAAGGTGGCACAGGACCAGGCAGTGTTTTGTTCTGTTGTGCATGGGGTCGTTATGAGTTGGAACTGACTCCATGGCACCTACCAACAACAACAAAGTAATTTTAAATAGAAAACAGATGTGGCAAAAGTCACAGGCACCAAAGCAAGTATACAATTATACAGCAGGGCTTACTCCAGGGTAGTAGAGGACATTTTCTCTGGTAGTCATGGAGGCTCCTAAAAGTCACGATTACTTTTTGAGCTTCCTTCCTCCATCAATTTTCAATCATGATTCCAAAATTATTTGTATAAGATTAAAGTTATTAAAGGCTTTAGAGTTTAGCTGAGCTAAATTTTTTTTTATAAGTGTAAGGATATAGGTGGGCAATATTTACCTAGTTAACTCTGGCCCACATTTATCATCACTGTTCATAACAGTGGGCTTTGTATGGTCCCTGGTCACAAGATAAAGGAATTTCAGGTTGGCATCAACTTCTCTGTGTTCTCTATAGAACAGCAGGATCCCTGAGTGGGCAAATGGTTAATGCATGTGGCTACTAACTGAAAGGTTGGTGGTTCAAAGTAAACACAAAGGTACCTGGGAAGAAAGGCCTGGAGATCTACTTCCAAAGAATCAGTCATTGAAAGCCCTACGGAGCACAATTCTACTGAGATACACACATGGGGTCACCATGAGTCAAAGTTTTACTGGTTTCTCTATGAGTCAGAATCAACTCGACAGCACACAACAACAAGAACATAGAACAACAGTCTAGATAACGGTGCTTAAAGCAATGAAGGGAGGGCAAGGTATTTATTTCAGAATACCTGACCAATATTTATTTCTGATAGCTTGTTCCAAATTTTCTTTCACCCGTAATATCAGCACACAGAAGTTCTGAGTTATTAACATTATTATCAGATTTGTGTAGTGGTTTTCTTTCGTGCCTCAAAGATAATCCAATCATTTTTTCAGTTCTACCAATGAATATTAATTATATTCTACCTTGTTTAAAAGTTTGTCTGAGTAGTAAAGGCTCCAAAGATGGATCCAGTTCTTCACCAACATTTTCTAATAGAAGCGGAGTTCCAAACTGAATACAATTTTCCAGTGTTCTCATATAGTCTGAATCCGATAGCTTAATAACACTAAGCTGATTTTCTTTCTCAGAATTTTTGATCCACTTATTGGCTTGGCCCTGGGGGTCAATCATTAAAGGCCTAAAACATAAGAAGTAAAAGTCTAAGGAAAATAAATTAATGTTTGGATTCCTTAATAATTGTGTAATTTAAATTAAAAAAACCCACAGTCAAGCTGTATAATTACAAAGTGTTTTACATACATTATCAAAATTAATCTTCACAGAAATCCTGTGGGGAAAAAAATGAAAAGGAGTTTTATTCTTATTTATTTTTCAAATAAAGAAATTCAGTCTAAAGATTATAAAATTAGCTCAACGTCAGAAGAAGTAGGACCTTGTGAACCAGAGAGTTGTGCTCTTTCTAATATGATAAGTTGCCTTCAGGATAACTTTAATACATTATGCCTGCTAACATAATATGAAAATTATATTACAAAAACATTTGATAAGAATTAAAAACAAAAGATCCACTGGCCAGTAGAGGATTTTCCTCAAGTAATGAGTGTCCAGGTTTAGTCTGGACATCTGTTTATAAATTTATGAGTTTTTCCTACCTAAGTATGGTAAAGACTTTGTGTTCAAGAACATATGGTTCATGGTTTCATTTATTCAGAATATGACGTGCTTTTTCCTTCCTCAGTGATGATGTTGATTGTCCTAGGTTCCTTTGATATTCAGCACAGTACCTTAAATTATCTTTGAAAAATACAACACCTGAAGAGTGGTGAAGTGGTAAACAGTTTGTCACATGCATATTTACCACAATAATAATAAATGACACAGAAAGGGGAGTTTTTGGCCCATGTCGCTTCAGCTTTCCTTTTTTTTTTTTTCCAATAGCTTCTATGGCTAAAATCTCTTTAATCAATTATTCCCAGATAAGTGTGTTCTTTTATTTTCTTCTCCTTCCCAAAAGACAAAACCATCCAACACTAGCTGACTCGTTGTTTTCATCCTCAGTTCAAATCAAACTGTGCTGAAATCCTACTGAAAGCACAAGAAAGGTCCAAACACTGGTTAAAATTTACTTTTGCTACCACAGCAACCAGAACAAAGCTGTTTTGCAAATGAGAAAGTTATTTTGCTTACAACTGATTAAAAATTGACTAGAAGTAGTGCAGCCAGGATGCTCCATAGAAGTAAGGATTGCAAGACTTCATCTCAAGTACTTTGGACATGTTATCAGGAGGGACCAGTCCCTGGAGAAGGACATCATGCTTAGTAAAGTAGAGGGTCAGAGAAAAAGAGGAAGACCCTCAAGGAGATGGATTGATAACAGTGGCTGCAACTGCGGGCTCAAGTATAACGATTGTGAGGGTGGCGCAGGACTGGGCAGTGTTTTGTTCTGTTGCACACAGGGTTATTATGAGTCAGAACCAACTCGATGGCACCTAACAATTAGACTAGATGCTGCTAGCGCCTTTCAAGGTCCTATTTAAAGGAATATATTTGTCCTCTTAGATGTTCTTCTTATTGGAAAAATACAGCATTTGTTCATTCACCTGTGAAAGGTGACAATATTTGTAAATTAGCATTCTCTAATGCCTAAATCAGAGCCCTGGTGGTGCAGTGGTTAAGAACTCAGCTGCTAACCAAAAGGTCAGCAGTTCAAATCCACTAGCTGCTTCCTAGAAACCCTATGGGGTAGTTCTACTCTGTCCTATAGGCTTGCTATGAGTTGGAATCTACAGCAATGGGTATAATGCCTGAATCAATGTTCTCGGTAATGCATACAGATTTGGTATAGTAAAAGAAATCCAACTTGTACTTAAGTATGAATCAAAATCCAGATGCAATAAAATGAAAGATTGATAAATTTGGCCACATACAAACAGAAAAATTATATGGCAATAATACCACAAACAAAATCAAAAGGCAACTGACTAACCTGGAACATATCATAGGTAAAGGGCTAATGTTCCTATTATACAAAAGACCTAAAAACTGAAAGGATAAGAACCAAAGATTTTATAGAAAAACAGGGAAAAGTCATGAACAGGGAATTCATTAAAAAAAAAAAAAAAAAGACAAAACTGCCTTTAACCCTAAGAACATTTTCAAAGTCACCCATAAGTAGAGAATTACAAATTAAAACACATTAAGGTACCATTTCTTACTTATCAGATAGGCAGAAGCTATGACAGCAAATTCTGTTGGCAAGGCTTTGAGGAAACTGAGAGACTTTCATACATTGTTGATGATACAAATTGGTACAACCCTTTTGAAGGGGAATTTAGCAATATCTAACAAACAACAAATCTGCTGCGAAAGACCTCTTTAAAGTGTTAAAAGGCAAAGATATCACTTTGAGGACTAAGTTGTGCCTGACTGAAGCCACGCTGTTTTCAATCACCTCATATGAATGCGAAAACTAGACAATGAATAAGGAAGACCCAAGAAGAATTGATGTTTTTGAATTATGGTTTTGGCGAAGAATATTGGATATACCATGGATTGCCAGAAGAACGAACAAATCTGAATTGGAAGTACAGCCAGAATGCTCCTTAGAAGTAAGGATAGTGAGACTACGTCTCACGTACTTTAAACATGTTATCGGGGGGACCAGTGTCTGGAGAAGGATATCATGTTTGGTAAAACAAGGGTGAGCAAAAAGGAGGAAGACCCTCAATGAGATGGATTGACACAGTGGCTGCAACAATGGGCTCAAACATAGCAACAAGTGTGAAGATGGCACAGGACCAGGCAATGTTTTGTTCTGTTGTATATACCAAAAAAACCAAACTCATTACCATCCATTGGATTCCGACTCATCGCGACCCTACAGGACAGAGTAGAACCACCCCTTAGAGTTTCTGAGGAATGCCTGGTGGATTCGAACTGCCAACCTTTTTGGTTAGTAGACGTAGCTCTTAACCACTACACCACCAGGGTTTCCTTCTGTTGTATATAGGGTCGCTATAAGTTGGAACCCACTCAACGGCACCTAACAATAACGACAAACAACTCAGAGACTCGATTAAGCAATCCTATTTCTAGGAATTTATCCTGAAGATATACTTCCAACAATACAAAAATACATATTTGCAAGGTATTTCATTGCAACATTGTTTTGTAATTGCAAATTATTTGAAGCAACCTAAATGTTGATACAGAGGAGAGTGAAAAAAACTATGCTATGGTTATACAATGATGTACTCTGTATATTTACATAAAAAATAATTGAATAAGTAAATTGAGGGAGGAGGGGGAGCTCTTTCCTTCACAGAATATAGAATTACAATTAATAAATATTAAAGGAATGATGGAGTTAGAAAATCTCTATTTGGCAAACACTCGGTAATAACTGTTTTGGCAAACACCTAGTAAAAACTGTACTAGGAAAGAATCACCAATGGATGCTAAAATCATGTATGAAAGTATAATGAAAACAGGGTATTTACATAGTATCTAAGTATCTCCCACGTGATACTTATTAATTACTAAGGGAATAAGTGAAAAGCTACAGGGGAGTAACCTGGAAGACACCAACTTAACCAAGGGATCTAAGCTAAAACCACCAGTAACAGGACAAACCAACATCATGTGCCCCTTGATATGATATATGGAGAAGGACACATCACTTCTGTGGTATTTGTTGCCAAAAAAGCACTACTTGAATTTAATCATGAGAAAACATTATACAAACCCAAACTGAGGGGCATTATGTGAAGTAGCTGGCCAGTACTCTTCAAAATTAGATCCTTACCTTTCATCATGTCCAAAGATGCAAAAAAGAGGCAAGCACCAGAGTCCTAATTGTCAAAAGGACGCTGATTTCCCAGCTCACACAACTTTCTCTGAGAACTGCACTCCTGGCCCCCAATACCCATGTTTGTTACTGTAATAGCTTAGCCCCCAGCCATACGGTAGCTATTAGTTCCAGGCTAGGCCAATCAGATTTTCTCTTACAAGAATTAGAATTAGGGCTCAATGGTTTGGGTTAATCTATATTGTTCAGCTGATATGTATTGTGAACTCAGGAGCTGAGTCTTTCGTAGTGAGTGGTCTGTATTAGACAGACTGATAAAGCAGCTGCACAGAAAATCCTATGAGAGAGAGACGATAATGGCTGCCCCACTTGCTAATGGTTTCTCGTTTTCACCTTCTGGGGCCTGGTGCCCCACCTTTTCTCTGAAATACCCTTAAAATAGTTTAAAGTGAGTAACCAAGAGAGTGAACATTAGCTATATTACTGGGCTTTCTACCAGGAGGTACAGGGAGGAAACTAAGCCTCTGTGGCCACTGATATTGGTGTCAAGAAGGACAACATCCGGAGATGACCACACTGGGCCCATTAGGCAAGAAGTGGAATCTATATGAAGGGCTATACAGATGAAGACTCATCTTCCAAAACTCACCAAGTCCATGGACTTGTGACTAGTTAGTACGAAAATAACAGGTAGACAGGGTAACTTCACTGGAATGCTTTCTGTCAGGAAATGACAGGCTCTTTTCCTCAATTTACATACGACCCAGAAACCTCTGGTTTCCTTGAATTTCAATTAAGTCTTACAGACATCCCAACAGCAATTTCTAAACTGCCACTTAAAAAAATCTGAATGGCAATCAAATGAATGGAAATGGATTCTAAAACAGAATTAATAAAGACTCAGAAGTCTAATACTCCCGTAAACAGAACTTTCTCCCTACTCTACCCAAGAACAAGTTCTTTTTAAATAGCTGAAATAAATACTTTCTCAGATTATACTAAATTTTACTAATTTCTTAGAAGTTTCAACTGAAGGGTGTTTGTTCTCAAATAAAACTTTTAGTGGATAAGCACTCAAAAATATGATTACATACATCCTATCGCTCTAGTGTAATAATTATGAACAAAGACTTAGAAGTTAGATTTCCTAGATTCAAATTCTTACTCTACCACTTATTAGCTTAGTGATCTTATTAAATTTCAATTTACTAAATCACTCTGTGTCTCAATTTCCTCATCAGTAAAATGGCTTAATAAGAATACCTAACTCATAGGAGTGGTGTGAGGAGGTAAGGCACTTAGAATCATACCCAGTGCATGGTAAGAGCTCAGCAGTATTTATTACAGTATGTTTGCGCTACGATCCCATGAAAAGATTTCTTAAATTAGACAACAGTGTGACTAAATAACCACTTATGGGAAACTATTACTCAGTAAGAGTAATTTCCCAAGTTTTTCAAGGGATATATATAAAAGGACAACACTAAAAACCATTTGGAAAGCTCTTAACATTATCAGACTATTAACTATAGCAACTGAAAAAATATATTGAAGTTGCATACATTATCAAGCTACAGTATCCTGAAAATGGGTAGAAATACCCAGTTAAAAAAAATATAGAGCCCCAAACTGGAAATAGCTCAGGTGTCCATTAATAGGACAATGTATAAACAGTGATATATTCATACAATGGAATATTACTCAGCAAGAAAAAAATAGAAACTACCAAAACATGCAATAAATGGATGAATCTCAAAAACACTATGAAAAAAGCCTTATGCACACAAAAACAGATTGTATGATTCCATTTATACGGAGTTTTGAACAGGCAAAGCTAATCTACGACGGAAAATAATCGGAACAATGATTTTCTGGGATGATTTGGGGAGGGGTTTTGCTGGGAAAGGGTATAAGGGAATTTCCTGAGTGACAGTTATATTCTGTATCTTGATAGAGGTTTCAGTTGCACAGGCGTATACTTTTGTTACAAACGGTATACTTAAGTTTTGTGTATTACATTGCATATAAATTTCACCTCAAAAGGAAAAAAAAAACAACAAATATTGAACTTTAGTTAATGATATGTACTCTGAAGTATTGGGGGCAAGAATAACTTGTTGGCGACTTACACAGAAATGTATTAAAAAAGATGGATTGATGGATGGATAGATATGTGATAAAGCAGCAAATTAATGTTAATTGCAGAATCTAGGATTCTGCACAGGGGCTTACTGCAAAATTCTTTCAATTTTTCCATGTGTTTGCAAATTTTCAAAAAAAATAATAGAAAAAATAAATACTTGGTTTCTTACCAACGCCTGGAGTTATTAACAATGACTCCATTATCTATGGAGAAAGTATCTGTTGGTAACCCAGCAATATTCCAAGCTCTAATTTTTACAGGATCACCCAGGGTCTTACTCAATGAGAACTCCTCCGAACATGGTATTTTTTTCTCCTGTAAGAAATATACAAAAATCTGAGATTTTCTTTAATCTTATTGATTTAGTTTAAAAATTAAAATATCAATTGTCATTAGTAGGTATTTAGAAAAAAAAATCTGAATCGAAAGTTGGGCTGTGGAAGAATTTTCCTGATCAAATGAGAGAAAAAAAAAAAAAAGACTGCATATTCTCAGCGATTTCTTCCCTTCTCTGTCCCTATTATCATCCTTTTCCCCAAAATATTCCAAAAAGTACTTTGAAGGTACTAGAAAGAAACGTACAAAATATAAAACCAGTACCTTGCACAACGTGCTCCAGTTCTGTGTACATGTTTGTCGAAAGCCAGAAGTGAAAGCGCCAAGGTAGGCTATCACTCCTGCAGACACTAAAACATCGCCAGTCAAGTTCTCGTATGTTGTCTGAAGGTCATCTGCAGCTTGAGCCCATCTGTACCATTAACCAAAGGCAAAATAGCTTCACAATAGGGAATGATGGAAGACAGTGACTGAAAGAGCAAGAGACCTCTAGTCCAAACTCTATAATGAAAAGCTCAGAAATCTTGGGCATTTGCTTACATGTAAAATGAGAAGGTTGGGTCCCTTCTAGCTCTAAAATGCTATAGTACATATCTATGATATATAAATGACAATCCAACTCTTATTATTAGAGTATTAGGCATTTCTTGTAGGACTTCTTGAATAAGCAAAAATAAAGCAAACCAAAAAAAAGACAAGCATTTTGCCTGATAATTTCCTCCAGTGTGGTTCAGTCTAGGGACCCTGCTACTTGTTTTAGTATTTATTGCTAGGCTGTAAAGCACAGGAATTTCCAGTTCACTACCAGAAATTGTATATAAGTTATATAGAAGTTGGCATACTATTGCTAAGGCTGACTTTTTTTCCGTTTAATGAAACTGCTATAATAAAAAAATACATCCTAAAATAATCTAATCAGCACTACAAAATATTGTCAAAGACATAGTTACCTTATCTTGTTATTCATCCAACAAATATAATTAGTTAAATGAGATAGCTGGCTGACCAGCCTAAATAAGGAGATTATAATAAAGCTAATCAGTTTTGTTAGATAATCTCAGCTATTGTCCTTAGAAATAAATTTGAAACAAGAAAGCCCCTGGCGGTGTAGTGGTTAAGAGCTACAGCAGCTAAACAAAAGGTCGGCAGATCAAATCCACCAAGCACTCCTCAGAAGCTCTATGGAGCAGTTCTACTCTGTCCTATGGGGTCGCTATGAGTTGGAATTGACTCAACGGCAATGGGTTTTAGAGCCATATATTCCCTCAACCTCAAATATTTTATTATGAAAAATTTTGAACACACAGAAAAACGGAAAGAATTGTATAACTCACCACTTAGATTAAAAGATTATCATTTGCCTTTTTTTTTTTTTTTTGGTGGAACGATTTGAAAGCAAGGTGCAAACACATCCTGACACTAACTGACCTTCCAGTTTTAGAGACCAGGCTAGGGGGCCATGTAGAATGTCCAACATTCTCAACCAGCCATTTAAAAATCAATAATTGTAATAAATACCCAAAAAAGGTCACATAGTCAAGCCTGGTATTCTTAAATCTCGTTAAAATGAGTAGATATCTGACCTTGATTTTTCTCCACCCAGTCCTCCAATTAGTTTTGAGGCCCTTTCCAGTTTCTTAGCACAAAGTTCCACTTGGTCTTCTAAACGAGCTTTTTCCTCAGTTTTCTCAAAAAATATTTTTTGTAAGTTTTCCAGATGATGTTCTACCTCTGCCAGTTCAGCTCTCTTCTGATTTAAAAGGCCCATGGTCTCAGCTAAAGACTTCTGTGCTTCTGCTAAGCGGGCTTTCTTAGGAGCCACTACCTGTTTGGAAACAATATATGCAGATTTGATGTGTAGTATATAAATTGATATCTATATAATTCCTTTATAGATATTACAGTTTAAGAATACATTATAATAGAGGCGGAGCCAAGATGGCGGAATAGACAGACGCTTCCGGCGAGCCCTCTTTACAACAAAGATCCGAAAAGACAAGTGAAATGAGTATATTTGTGACAAGCTGGGAGCCCTGAGTTTCAAAGGCAAGCTTAGACAACGAACTGAGGGGCAGGGGGAGGAAGAGACCATTCAGAAGCAGAGAGGAATTACCGGACCTGAATCATGGGGAGCCCTCAGGCACCATTCCCGGAGCGGCAGTGGCGGCAGACTGGTACTACCGTTCCACCGCAGTTTCTTCAGGGAGAAGCAGCCAGCCGCACAGCCTACTCACACCTCTGGAACCAGAGGAGAACGGCGTTCTCAGCAAAAGCTAAGTACCTGCGTATATTTGAATGCACCCTCCACCCAAAAACTGGCTTCAGCGGCTGAATCCCTGGGCCTGAGATAGGCCCTGTTGAGCACTTAGAGCCATCCTCCTGGCCTTGGGGAAGGAAAAAACTTGCATTTGGGGGAAAAGATAATTTGCTAGCCCCACTAATCTGGGGAGATCAGGACAGAAGCAGCTCCTGTCCAGGCATAAACCGTCCATGGACTTTGAGCACCTTTCCCTTCTGCATGGACCTGTGTAGGCCTATTTCAGGAGAATTGGCCCTTGTTGGCAGACTCCAACCATTTCAGCTGTGTGGTGGAGAGGTAGGTGTTTGATGTTTGACATTGCTTTGCCTATTAAACAAGGTCCCCACCTACCCACATCGGGGACCTAAGGACTCGTAGCTCCATTCAGGTCACCCAGCCACTTGCGACAGGGGTCCAAAGATAACTGGTACCTCCTAGTCCTTACAACCAAAAACTTTGGGTGCCCATGATCCGTCTGCAGAACCCACCCACCTGCACGCTTCAGGGAACAGGGATGTGCTTTCCTCAGAGACACTCGGGGGTTGGTTCTCAGCCCCTTGCCTTGTTCAGAGGGTGACCCCCTGCTGCAATCAGATACTGGTATATATGCCAATCACCCCTGCCCCTCTAAGACTGTAGGACAGAGCCTGTACCACACACTTGATGATCAGCTACCTGGAAACCTGAGCTGAATTCATACAAGAAAACTGAATGGACTCCTAGACTGATATAGCTGATAACAGCTCTAGCCAGCTGGGGACAGGACGTCAGAGCTCCAAAGGTGAAGGTAATCAGGCTAGCTCACTCAAGCAAGCCACAGGGGTATACCAAAACAAAATAAAGTAAGACACTACGACACAGTAAGCAAGCATAAACTAATAACTTATAGATGGCTCAGAGACAACAGTCAATATCAAGTCACATAAAGAAACAGACAATGATCACCTCAACAGGCTCTCAAAACAAAGAATCTGGGGATCTTCTAGATGAAAGTGCATTCCTGGAATTACTAGATGCAGAATACAAAAGTTTAATATACAGAACCCTTCAAGACATCAGGAAGGAAATGAGACAATACGCAGAATAAGCCAAGGAACACACAGATAAAGCAACTGAAGAAATTAGAAAGATTATTCAGGAACATAATGAAAAGTTTAATAAGCTGGAAAAATCCATAGACAGGCAGCAATCAGAAATTCAGAAGATTAACAATAAAATTACAGAAATAGACAACTCGATAGAAAGTCAGAGGAGCAGAATTGAGCAAAGAGAAGCTAGAATTTCAGAACTCGAAGATGTATCAATTGGTGCTAATATATTTGAAGAAAAATCAGATAAAAGAGTTTAAAAAAACTGAAGAAAACTTAAGAATCATGGGGAACTCTATCAAGAGAAATAACCTACAAGTGATTGGAGTACCAGAACAGGGAGGGGGAACAGAAAATACAGAGAGAATTGTTGAAGATTTGTTGGCAGAAAACCTCCCTGATATTGTGAAAGATGAGAAGATATCTATCCCAGATGCTTATCGAACTCCACATAAGGTAGATGTTAAAAGAAATCACCAAGACATATTATAATCAAACTTGACAAAACCAAAGATAAAGAGAGAACTATAAGAACAGCGAGGGATAAACGAAAAGTCACCTACAAAGGGGAGCCAATAAGAATAAGCTCGGACTACTCGGCAGAAACCATGCAGGCAAGAAGGCAATGGGATGACATATTTAAAAAACTGAAGGAAAAAAATTACCTGCCAAGAATCATATATCCAGCAAAACTGTCTCTTAAATATGAAGGTGAAATTAAGACATTTCCAGGTAAACACAAGTTTGGGGAATTCGTAAAAACCAAACCAAAACTACAAGAAATACTAAAGGGAGTTCTTTGGTTAGAAAATCAATAATATTAGGGATGAATCCAAGACTAGAACACTGGGCAGAGCAACCAGAAGTCAACCCAGACAGGCAAATCCAAAAAACAAAGCAAGATTATAAAAAAAAAAAAAAAAGGCTCAAAACAGGGTAACAGCGATGTTATTATATAAAAGAAGACAACATTAAAATAATAAAGACGGACTAAGAAATTTAAGAAATGTAATCATACACCTTCCATATGGAGAGGAAGCTACGGCAATACAAAGACATAAAAGTTAGGTTTAAATTTAGAAAAATAGGGGTAAATAATAAGGTAACCACAAAGGAGACAAACTATCCTATTCATCAAAATAAAATTCAAAAAAAACAAACAAACAAACTGAGACTCAGCAGAAACAAAATCAGAAAAATGAAAATGAGGAAAGGATGCTATATAATCTACTCAGCACACAAAATTAAGTGGGAAAAAGAAACTGTCAACAATGCACAAAAAAAGACATCAAAATGATAGCACTAAATTCATACCTATCCATAATTACCGTGAATGTAAATGGACTAAATGCACCAATAAAGAGACAGAGAGTGGCAGAATGGATTAAAAAACAAGATCTGTCTATATGCTGCCTATAAGAGACACACCTTAGACTTAGAGACACAAAGAAACTAAAACTCAAAGGATGGAAAAAAATATATCAAGCAAACAACAATCAAAAAAGCGCAGGAGTGGCAATATTAATTTCTGACAAAACAGACTTTAAAGTTAAATCCATCAGAAAGGATAAGGAAGGACACTATACAATGATTAAAGGGACAATACACCAAGAAGATATAACCATATTAAGTATTTACGCACCCAATGACAGGGCTGCAAGATACATAAAACGAACTCTAACAGCATTGAAAAGTGAGATAGACAGCTCCACAATAACAGTAGGAGACTTCAACACACCACTTTCAGTGAAGGACAGGACATCCAGAAAGAAGCTCAATAAAGACAAGGAAGATCTAAATGCCACAATCAACCAACTTGACCTCGTAGACATATACAGAACACTCCACCCAACAGCAACCAACTATACTTTCTTTTCTAGTACACATGGAACATTCTCTAGAATAGACCACAAATTAGGTCATAAAACAAGCCTTAGCAGAATCCAAAACACTGAAATATTACAAAGCAACTTCTCTGACCATAAGGCCATGAAAGTGGAAATCAATAACAGGAAAAGCAGGGAAAAGAAATCAAACACTTGGAAACTGAACAATACCATGCTCAAAAAAGACTGGATTATAGAAGACATTAAGGATGGAATAAAGAAATTCATAGAAACCAATGAGAATGAAAACACTTCCTATCAGAACCATTGGGACACAGCAAAAGCGGTGCTCGGAGGCCAATTTATATCAATAAACACACACATCCAAAGAGAACAAAGAGCCAAAATCAAAGAATTATCCTTACAACTTGAACAAATAGAAAGAGAACAACAAAAGAAACCCAAAGGCACCGGAAGAAAACAAATAATAAAAATTAGAGCTGAATTAAATGAAATAGAAAACAGAAAAACAATTGAAAGAATTAACAAGACCAAAAGCTGTTTTTTTTAAAATATCAACAAAATTGATAAACCACTGGCCAAACTGACAAAAGAAAAACAGGAGAGGAAGCAAATAACCTGAATAAGAAATGAGATGGGCGACATTACAACAGACCCAACTGAAATTAAAAGAATCATATCAGATTATTATGAAAAACTATACTCAAACAAATTAGAAAACCTAGAAGAAATGGATGAATTCCTAGAAACACACTACCTACCTAAACTAACACAAACAGAGGTAGAACAACTAGATAGACCCATAACAGAAGAGATTGAAAAGGTAATCAAAAAACTCCCAACAAAAAAAAAGCCTTGATCTGGACGGCCTCACCAAAGAGTTCTACCAAACTTTCAGAGAAGAGTTAACACCACTACTCCTAACGGTATTTCAGAGCATAGAAAAGGACAGAATACTACCAAACTCATTCTATGAAGCCACCGTATCCCTGATGCCAAAACCACGTAAAGACACCACAAGAAAAGAAAATTATAGACCTATATCCCTCATGAATGTAGATGCAAAAATCCTCAACAAAATTCTAACTAATAGAATTCAACAACATATCAAAAAAATAATTCACCATGACCAAGTGGGATTCATACCAGGTATGCAGGGATGCTTCAACATTAGAAAAACAATTAATGTAATCCACCACATAAATGAAACAAAAGATAAGAATCACATGATTTTATCAATTGATGCAGAAAAGGCATTTGACAAAGTTCAACACCCATTCATGACAAAAACTCTCAGCAAAATAGGAATAGAAGGAAAATTCCTCAACATCATAAAGGGCATTTATACAAAGCCAACAGTCAACATCACCTTAAATGGAGAGAGCCTGAAAGCATTCCCACTGAGATCAGGAACCAGGCAAGGATGCCCTTTATCACCACTCTTACTCAACATTGTGCTGGAAGCCCTAGATAGAGCAATTAGGCTAGATGAAGAAATAAAGGGCATCCAGATTGGCAAGGAAGAAGTCAAAGTATCTCTATTTGCAGATGACATGATCTTATACACAGAAAACCCTAAGGAATCCTCCAGAAAACTACTGAAACTAATAGAAGAGTTCAGCAGAGTATCAGGATACAAGATAAACATACAAATATCAGTTGGATTCCTCTACACCAACAAAAAGAACATTGAAGAGGAAATCACCAAATCAATGCCATTTACAGTAGCCCCCAAGAAGATAAAATACTTAGGAATAAATCTTACCAGAGATGCAAAAGACTTATACAAAAAAAACTACAGTACACTTATGCAAGAAACCAAAAGAGACTTACATAAGTGGAAAAATGTACCTTGCTCATGGATGGGAAGACTTAACATTATAAAAATGTCTATTCTACCAAAAGCAATCTATACATTTAACGCAATTCCAATCAAAATCCCAAAGACATTCTTTAATGAGATGGAGAAACAAATCACCAACTTCATATGGAAGGGAAAGAGGCCCTGGATAAATAAGGCATTACTGAAAAAGAAGGACAAAGTGGGAGGCCTTACTTTACCTGATTTTAGAACCTATTATACCGCCACAGTAGTCAAAATAGCCTGGTACTGGTACAACAACAGATACATAGACCAATGGAACAGAATTGAGAATCCAGACATAAATCCATCCACATATGAGCAGTTGATATTTGACAAAGGCCTCGAAACAGTTAAATGGGGAAAAAGCAGTCTTTTTCTCAAATGGTGCTGGCATAACTGGATATCCACCTGCAAAAACATAAATAAGACCCATACCTCACTGCATGCACAAAAACTAACTCAAAATGGATCAAAGACCTAAATATAAAATCTAAAATGATAAAGATCATGGAAGAAAAAATAGGGACAATGTTAGGAGCCCTAATACATCGTATAAACAGTATACAAAACATTAAGAATGCAGAAGAAAAATTAGACAACTGGGAGCTCCTAAAAATCAAACACCTATGCTCATCCAAAGACTTCACCAAAAGAGTAAAAAGACTACCTACGACCGGGAAAAAGTTTTTAGCTATGACATTTCTGATCAGTGCCTGATCTCTAAAATGTACATGATACTGCAAAAACTCAACTGCAAAAAGACAAATAACCCTATTAAAAAATGGGCAAAAGATATGAATAGACACTTCACTAAAGAAGACATTCAGGTAGCTAACAGATACATGAGGAAATGTTCACGATCATTAGCCATTACAGAAATGCAGATCAAAACTACAATGAGATTTCATCTTACTCCAACAAGGCTGGCATTAATCCAAAAAACACAAAATAATAAATGTTGGAGAGGCCGTGGAGAGACTGGAACACTTATACACTGCTGGTGGAAATGTCAAATGGTACAACCACTTTGGAAATCTATTTCGCGCTTCCTTAAAAAGCGAGAAATAGAACTACCATAGAATCCAGAAATCCCACTCCTCGGATATATCCTAGAGAAATAAGAGCCTTTACACAAACAGATATATGCACACCCGTGTTCACTGCAGCACTGTTTACAAGAGCAAAAAAGATGGAAGCAACCAAGGTGCCCATCAATGGATGAATGGATAAATAAATTATGGTATATTCACAAATGGAATACTACACATCGATAAAGAACAGTGAGGAATCTGTGAAACATTTCATAACACGGAGGAAGCTGGAAGGCATTATGCTGAGTGAAATGAGTCAGTTGCAAAAGGACAAATATTGTATAAGACCACTATTAATAAGAACTTGAGAAACAGTTTAAACCAAGAAGAAAACATTCTTTTGTGGTTACAAGAGGAGGGAGGGTGGGAGGGTGGGAGAGGGGTATTCACTAATTAGTTGGTAGATAAGAACTACTTTAGGTGAAGGAAAAGACAACACACAATACAGGGGAGGTCAGCACAATTGGACTAAACCAAAAGCAAAGTAGTTTCCTGAATAAACTGAATGCTTCGAAGGCCAGTGTAGCAGGGGCAGGGGTTTGGGGACCATGATTTCAGGGGACATCTAAGTCACTTGGTATAATAAAATCTATTAAGAAAACATTCTGCATCCCACTTTGAAGAGTGGTGTCTGGGGTCTTAAACGCTAGCAAGCAGCCATCTAACATGCATCAATTGGTCTCAACCCACCTGGATCAAAGGAGAATGAAGAACACCAAGGACACAAGGTAATTACGAGCCCAAGAGACAGAAAGGGCCACATGAACCAGAGACTACATCATCCTGAGACCAGAAGAACTAGATGGTGCCTGGCTACAACCGATGACTGCCCTGACAGGGAACACAACAGAGGAACCCTGAGGGAGCAGGAGAGCAGTGGGATGCAGACCCCAAATTCTCAAAAAGACCAGACTTCATGGTCTGACTGAGACTGGAAGGACCCTGGTGGTCATGGCCCCCAGACCTTCTGTTGGCCCAGGACAGGAACCATTCCCGAAGCCAACTCTTCAGACATGGATTGGACTGGACAATGGGTTGGAGAGGGATGCTGGTGAGGAGTGAGTTTCTTGGATTAGGCGGACACTTGAGACTATGTTGGCATCTCCTGCCTGGAGGGGAGATGAGCGGGTGGAGGGGGTTAGAAGCTAGTGAAATGGACATGAAAAGAGAGAGTGGAGGGAGAGAGCAGGCTGTTTCATTAGGGGGAGAGTAACTGGGAGTATGTAGCATGGTGTACATAAGTTTTTATGTGACAGACTGACTTGATTTGTAAGCTTTCACTTAAAGCACGATAAATATTTTTTTAAAAAATACATTACAATAATAGATTATACAAAATAAACATTTTACCAAAAATCTTATAACTTATTTTTATGCACTAGTAAGTAAAATACCTATATATTTTATAAAATCTATAAATCATTCTGGACTAGAAAACTGTCACATATAAACTATATAAATTACTCTGGACTAGCACAATGTCACAAATAGTTTGAATTGTCTCAAAATCATGAAAAGTTGCCATTCAACTTCAGTTAAAAAAAGAGAAAAGCAGGTAACAGTGATAATAAGTGTTGAAAATACAGGAATGTGCCTTTCCTCCCACCCCCCCACCCCCCACACCCCCCCCACACCCCCACACCCCCCCAACCCCCGTCTGTGAAATTCCAAAGAGGAAATGTGTTAAATAAGCCCAGAGAAAGTGGATAGCTCTCCTTCCTACTTTGGACTTCAGAGGAGACCTTGCTAGATAGCTACTTTCAGCCCTTCTGTAAGAACGTGGGGATGGCTGCATCAGAATACAAATGGCTGGGTGGAGTGTAGAGCAGGCAGGCAGGGGAAAACCTGAGTACCGTGGCCTCTGTGTGGTGTAGGAGAGATTCAGAAGATTCCACGTGCTCTGCGGCCCACGCAGAAATTAGCAGAGTTGAGAGCTAGCCCACCCGCCATGAGACTACTGTGGGGAGGGACAAGATGTTCAATGGAAGGATATCCCAGATAAAACTAATTTTATTTCTTTAATAGGTTTATACCTGTTCAGACCTGGAAACTAACAATCCAATTCTCACCACTCTACAGACACATTGTATCTCTTTTCCCAATTGTTACCGCCTGATGATTCTCTCCTCCGAGCTTGTTCTACGCAGGTAGGTACTACCACGTATTTTCATCTGCCTTTTTATTTATGTTTCCTGCTTCCATGGGTAAAATTCTGCAAGCTACTAGAGGACAATACCTGGCTCCCTGGTCCTTTGCTAGCTGAATTTACAAAACGCTCTTAACCATTTTCCACTCTCCCAGGGATTCTCAGTGGGTACTCTATAAATGGCTCCCTATCGATGCATACCACTGCTTCAAGGGGTCTTCCCATGCTCTGCCCCCTAACCCTACTGGGTCTTCTTAACTCGGACTCTTTTATCCCAGTTTCCGTTTGCTTCTTTGTCCTTGATGTTTTGCATTTTTCTTTGCTTCTGCTCACCCCTCATCATACCTTAATTCCCCTTTACCCAGGTCTTATAGACATAGGTCAGTCTGGCCAAATTCAGCAAGCACCCCTGCTCCCACAGCACTATCACCCACACAGCCCCAGTGAGGTTATGTCACACACAGTATTATCTTTATCTACTAGGTTCTCAATCAGGGTCTGAGGGCTATACTGCATCAGGACACAGCCTTCCTGGAATAACCTTTAGGAACTATTTAACTAGTATATATATGCATAGGTGTTAATTTTTGAGAATATTTTAGTAGAAAATGAATGTACTAATCCTCAAAATACCTTTGCAACTCTGTCATACACTTCCATAGCCATGATCCACTTGCATAGACCCTCCGCTGCAGAAGAAGCTTTCGCAATCTTTGGTGGGTCAAATTCTGGGTTTGTTAAGTATTCACCACGAATCTTCTGCATAACACTCACCTACACAAGACAGATTAAGATTTTTAAATTTCAACATGTATCACATAATCATAGAATAAAAAAAATTACACACAACAAAAACATTTGTAGAAAATAGTGTTGCCATTAAAAATCAAAATCTATACTTTGAGATAGTTTTAAAATAAGCACTATTGTAGCAGAAACACGAGTAAGCAAAATTTGTGAAATCATTACACATATTAAGGTAAGACATCTCTTCAAAAAAACTTAAAATACTTATGGGTAGGGAGAATGAATAGAAACACAAGGAAAGAGAACAATTAAGCATTAATAAACAAAAATTGGATAGAGAAAATGCACTATATATTTTTATTTTATGTAAGTTTATGTATCAGGTTTCTTAATAAACTATTTATTACAAGAAGAGACCTGTCAATACACCAAGTCAATACTCGTCAATAATACACTAAACAGTCATTTATTAAATGACTTCCTAATGGCCTGAAAGGTAGTGCTTTTATGCATTCTGAGAATCTAGATTCAAAATATAGTCATTAATAAATGTAATATCACTTTATATATTATCTACTCATAAAATAAATTATCTTATTTTATATAACATTGCATCACGTTAAAGATCTTAAACATCTTTGCAAAGTTACATCTGTAGGAAAAAAATTCACTGAAGCACTCACTGGAATGTTGTCCTTGTCATATTCTCTCAAATCTCTTAAGAAATTCATATCTCCCAGAAGTTTTTTGCTAGGTCCCCAGTAATCTAATATCTATAAACAAAATGTATGGAAACATATTAAATGAACAAGTAGAGATGCTCAATACAACTTTTTTCTTGATTTAAGATATTTATCTAGAGAAACTATTTATATACTTTCAAAATATCAACTCTTATTTCCTTAGAAATAAAGAGCCCCGGAACATGTTAAATATATGAAATATTTCATTTGTGAACATAAAAATATAAGTTGATTTATTATCAAAAACTAAACTTTGAAAGAAAAATGTGATTATTTCTCTTGAAAATTTTTAAAAAGCAACTAGCATAATTACCATATAAATTTCATATAAGAAAATAAATTTTTATTATATCAACTTTTATTTTCCTTTATTCTTTGACTATTCCAAACTCAAAAGTTAACAAACGTTTTTTCTATAGACAACCTCACCTACCTAGGACCTCCAAGTAAAAGAAAGAAGAGAAAGCAGAAAGTCAAAGATTACACGTTTGTCTGCCAGGTGTAAGGTGAAGCACAGGCTACTTCTGCTCACAAAAGATGTTGAGTAACTAGCTGAATATTCATTTTCCTTCTTAGAGAAGCCTGGCCTCTCTGTGTGTGTGTGTGTGTGTGCGTGACAGGGAGAGAACAAGTGAAAATAACTTGATATGTTGAGAACCTATTTATTTTCCTTATTCTTGCTAAAAGACAGAACTGCCAAAAAAATCTCAAGCCAAACCCAGGTATTGTAAAGAAAATAAGTCTATAAATTTTGTTTACAGTAGACACTCTGCCTTCCTTTTTTTAGAGATGTATCTTAAACTATAGTAATAACAGCTAATATTTACTCTGAATTTATTCATTTCTAAGACTTTATATGTAAGAGTTTCATATGTATTAACTAATCTAATTCATAGCAACATTGTGCAGTAGGTACTATCATTATCCACTCTTAACCGAGGTCCGGAGAGGCTGAGCACCTTGCCCAAGATCACACTGCTACGGGGTCAGGATTTCTGAATACAGGCATCCTGGCTCCAGAGCACCTACTTTTAACAACTTCACTGTAATTCCTAACTCCACGCAGAGTTTTTGAATGCTCAGGAACAACGTCTATCTATTATATATCACATTCTTGAGAATCTTAGCTAGAAAGGCACAGAATCTCAGTGTTCATTCAATCCCAGTCCCATTACAGTAGAGAGTCCTGCATAGATGGAAAACGAGATGGGTACAACTGGGGCCACATTTTTGACACTATATTGCCTTAGCTTTACTCTGGAATACACAGGGATAGTGATAATGTTTTCCATACCTTATATCAAATTCATTCAATCTGGAAAACAATGTTTCTTCCCTGGATTAGGTAATGTCAACATTTAATCTAGTAACAGTTGCTGCTAATGTGCTCTGTATGTTCATGAACATGGTTTAAGTCTGTGCCTGGTTATTACCTTGCCTCCAGTTCCTGATGGATCTGAAATTTTTTCTGGCTTTATATCTTTCATGACACAAATAGCAGCCATAACTAGTTTAACACCAGATGGAGGATTCTTCATTGATTTTACAATGGTAATGTCAGCTGGCTATATCAAAAGAAACCAGACATCTTCAGAACAGTTTACTTAAAAAAAAATGAGAACTTTAAAAATAGTATCAAAGCATAAGAAAATCATCTCTTTTCATTTGGAATTGTAATCATTTTTTGCTTCGCATGGTTGTGAAGGTATTATATTATTATTATTATTAGGTGCCATCAAGTCATTTCTGACTTGGAGCCACCCTATGTAAAACAGAAGGAAATACTATCCCGTCCTGTGCCGTCTTCACAACCATCGTTATGCTTGAGCCCATCGTTGCAGCTACTGTGTCAATCCATGTCATTGAGGGTCTTCCTCTCTTTGACTGACCCTCTACTTTACCACTTATCTGTCAGTTTGTCATACTGTGGTGGCTTGCGTGTTGCTGTGATGCTGGTACCCACATTTCAAATACCAGCAGGGCCACCCATGGTGAACTGGTTTTAGTGGAGCTTCCAGACTAAGATGGACTAGGAAGAAGGACCTGGCAGTCTACTTCTGAGAAACTGGCCAGTGAAAATATAATGAATAGCAGCGGAACATTGTCTGGTATAGGGCCAGAAGATGAGCCCCTCGGGTTGGAAGGGACTCAAAATACAACTGGAGAAGTGCTGCCTTCTCAAAGTAGAGTCGACCTTAATGATGTGGACGGAGTTGAGTTTTGGGAACTTCATTTGCTGATGTGGCACGACTCAACATGAGAAGAAACAGCTGCAAACATCTATTAATAATTAGAACATGAAAGAATTAGGCAAAGAGAATTTAGCATAGATTAAGATCAATGGTTCCAAAACATTTTGGGGTTCATGGATTCTTGTGAGAATATGATGAAAGCTATAAACCCTTCAGAAAAAATATTTGCACATATGTACAAAATCTGCATATGATCACATACCAAGCCATACATGGAACACAGGTTAAGAACCCTTAATTTAGACAAAGAATAATTCTACATTTGCTTACATACAATATTAGTTTTATCGAAGAAATAAAAAAAGGTAGATTTCAATTCCAAACTTATTTTCTAAAAAGATATATATTGTTATGACAGATACTGTGGATTCACTTACTTATTACCCCAATACCCTTCTGACATCCCTTACCACAGTCCAAAGGCTGGAAAACAAAACAATTATACACCTTAGGTTCCCAGGAACTAGAGTTGGGGATGGAAACTAGTTTCTATCATCAGATCAGTTGAGTGATACTAGAATTCAGATTGAATAAATGGAGAGAGCAGCAGGGCTTGAGGCGTCTGTTTTGCCTTTCTGGTTACACTGGAGGCGGTACGGTTCTGGAGCCAGCAGCTCTGCAGGAAGGCTCTATAGGCTTCGGACTCAAAGGGGCTGATCCTCTGGTAAACCATTTCCACAACTTGGCTTTGGAAGTCATTCCTGGCAGCTTAGCCTATGATCTAATTCTTCAGTCCATCCAACAGTTCTGTAATCCATTTGTGAAACTCCCTAAAGAATCCTTGTCTGCTTTTAATAAACAGAATTGATTCTCTTCTCTGCAAATGAACCCTAAACTCATATAAAGCAATATTTGGGCGGTATCCTTCAAATCAAACAATAATTTAGCTTAATTAGTAAGGAATGTCTGCCTTGAACATTGTGCTCTCTTAAGAACTATCTATATGTGATTAAATTGACAACAGCAACTCAGAAGTTTAGGTAGGAAGCTTAGGGGGCACTGAGTTTATGTTAACTGGAGAGGAACAATTTGAAAAAGGAAGGTGAGGATGGCTGCACGGCTTGAAGAATGTAATCAATGCCAATTGTACACGTGGAAATTGATTTGGTATATGTTTTGCTGTGTATATTTTCAACAAGAACAATAAAAATAAAATAAATTATTTAAAAAAATTATCCACACACTATATTTTAAAAGTCTGGAAGGGCAGACCCCTCCACAGTTTTCACAGTGGTTATTTGGGAAGGAAGAAATTGTTGATCATAGGTGGCCATTTGCTTCTTCTTTATTCCTTTCTGTATATTATGGATATTTTACAAAAAGCATGTATTACTTATTTAAAAAAATTTTTTTTAAACCTAAGCAAAACAAAAAACAGTATTTAGTACCAGGAAGGATATAAGTAACAGACTCTCAAGGATATGGGACAGTAGTATTAATGACCTGAACTGGTGGGGTTTGAAGGCACCAAAGATCCCGTGAGTATCAGAGGATGGAGTGCTGAAAGTCCAGTTACTTGAATTAACACTCATGGTCACCTACACTGGAGTGACAAGGCTTTGTCAGGTTGAGTGGCTGCCATGAAAAGCCTTTAAGGTGAGAATGACAATGGGTAGCATGTGGCTTTTAAATGTGTCAAAGAGCATAAAAGAAAAGATAATAAGCTTGGGTTTTAAATTCCTGGTTCAAGACACATCAAAAGAAATAGGAGGTTTCTATAGACACCCTAAAATAATCTCCTGTCTTATACCTATAGGGCTGATATAACTGATAATCAGACAGTTTGATTCTGCAAGACGCTGAATTAACCACAGGTTGAATTCACAGCCTTGTGAGGTCTCTTACATGAAAGTTAGGGCACTGATTAGGAAAGAAGGCAAAGAATGGGATCTGAATATCAAGGAAGTACTGTTAAAAGGCCAAGTTGCAATTCGCTGGGAAGAAAAATGTAATACTACTCACTGAAACACAACCATACCTAATTAATCAAGTACCTGTACAAAGTTTCACTTTGTTTATGAAACACAAGGCGGATAATTCAAACACGTGCCTTTAGTGTATCCAATGCAGACAGAGCTGCTTCCAAAGCCGGAATCGCCTCAGCAAGGTCACTTTCACACTCGTTTTTCAGAGCCTGGGCTTCTTCAGCCTTCCCACTGGCTATCTCTTCATCTAATTTGACAAACTTTCTTTTTGCTTCCACTTGTGCAGACTCTATCTCGATAATCTGAAGAAAAGAAAGACAAAATAAAGGCAATTTCTTAAACATCCCATTGGCTTCTCAATCTCAGAGACAAAAAGAATATTTGAAAGCTAGGCAGCCCAACACATCATTTTGAAGGGTAGAACGATTCAGGATAGGATGAGAAAAAAATGACCTAATTTGGGAATGAGCTTCCCACCTCCCCTCAAAAATGACAGAACCCACGTGGGACTCAGTAAGATAGCTACTCAATAGGAATGGGAAAGACCTTACAATCTAAATTAAGGTTTATTTTCAAGGCTGATTTTACATATTTCAGGTGTCTTTAATATCAATAAACAAATCTCAGGATGCTCTACCTGCATCATGTGTGCGTTCTCGATCTTCGCTTCCTCCAGTTTGGGCTGTAGTTGAACAAGCTCCAGCTGCATTTCACCAACCTAAACAGATCATTTGTCATTAAGTTTCCATAGCTACAATAGCTACGGAAACAAACACAGAAAATAGAAACTTAAATCGACCATAAAGTGTCAGGGTAGAAAATCTTAACTTTTCCTACAGTTCTCTGTGTGATAAACAGAGCCATGAGAGTGTGGCCAGTTTTCCTTACAAAAGACTTTATCTTTTTTGAGTGTGTGATGTGACAGGGCAGTGGGAGAGTGCAGCTGTCACAGAAGAAATGCAGACAGAGAAGGGAGTAGCTCAGGGATGCCTAGTATACTATCTGCGGGATGTGCAATGCAAAGATGAACTGCCCAAACACCTGTTATTTATATTTAGCTAAATGATTTTTGGTTTGGGTTTAATGCTAATAGGTGTTATTCGCACTGGACTCATTTAAAAAAACCAAATCTTGTATTTAACCAATGGTTATAATAAAAAGTTAGCCCAGACTTGTTATATTCTCTTAAATGTCAAGATATTGATTAAAAATAAAACAGGATGTACTTGAGTCTGTGTGATCTGGGCAACGTTCAACATCTCTAGAACTCACCTTCCTCATCTGTAAAACGAGAGTCATGAAGTATCTACCTCGTAGAGTTTTTGTGAGGGAAGGAATGCACATTATGTACACAGCACAGTGCCTGCCACACAATATAATCTCAATAAATCATAGCTATTATTATTATAATTTTTTATATTTCCTATTATAGCCTTTTTGAGCAGCTAATCAAATTTACCTGAGATTCAGCAAAAGCTAATTTGTCGAGTCCATTCGTATATCGTTGTTTTGCATTCATGACAGCTTGTCGTTTCTTTGTCAAAAGCTGTTGAAATGAGGCAATAAGTTCAAGATAAGAAGTAGCAGTAACATAGTTATGTCGTCCCAACTCTTGCAAGAACCTAGAAAAGAGGCAGATAACAATGGGTTTCACAAAGTGAGGTAAATTCAATATAACATGAGCAGCGAACATTTAAGAATAAAGGTTAGTTTCTCTTAGAAGCTGCTGAGTATTTGAACTTTATAAAACTCTAGAAGTCTACCCATAGCGACATCGTAATTTTTTGTCTAAAAAATATCAAATAACAATGAAACTGTATTTAAAAAAGCACAAATTAATGAAGATGTCTTGCCAAAGGTGAACTACAGTAAGAAAGATAGATGTCTTTTTACATGTTTCATAAGCCAGGAGGATCAAGCTCTGTAAGGGGCCCAAGATATTGTCTAAGCTAGGCAAGTATAATAGGAAAGGGGAATAGAGGTAAGGTAGCAAGCATGAGTCAGTACGCCTTGCACAAGTACATCATATGTTGGCTGAATGGGATATGGCCAGAAGTCCAACACTACTACACATGTACATGGAAGCAACGGAAGCGATGATGATTCATGACAAGTATGCAGAGCCCACTGCTGTCCAAGCCAACCATGCTGGCTGGCTGTATGACTCTGAAAAGACAATATGCCATGAGTGTTGGCTTCATGCTTTTGAAATGAGGATTTTAGAGATGAACAGAGGTAAAACAGACACTTTGGAGTATTTATAGTACCTTCTCTGAGAACTGCCATACAATGCCCTGGCAGCAATGTTTGGCTTGTGAGGCTTGCCATCCTAACCTTAGCTAGTAGGACTAGGAGTGGGCAGTGGACACAAACAAGGCTAATCGCATTTTCTTTTCTAGAACTTCAGAATAGGGAGCTAAAAGCAGCCCATTAGTCTCTGCCTATAGCTGGAACTGCAGGATGTAAACTTAAGGACTGAAGGGCCGTCAGTTGCCTTCTTATGTACTGGGAAGTAGAAAAGAGAAAGAAGGAAGGAGATGTCCAGAGAGAAGCAAGGATGAGAAACAGAGAAAAAGCATTTCCGGGTTTCTAACTGACTTTCTGACTCCTGCTTCCAGTCACTTCTGAGATCTAGCTGTATTATTTCCCTTAAGCTTTGTGAGACACTCATGTATCTTTATAATAAATAAAACTGAAGCCCGTTGCCATCAAGTTGATTCTGACGCATGATGACTTCATATATTACAGAGTAGAACTGCTCCATAGGGTTTTCTTGGCTGTAATCTTTATAGAGGCACATTGCCAGGCCTTTCTTCTGAGGTGCTTCTCGGGGGGCTTGAGTCGCCAACCTTGAGGTTAGTCGTCAAACATAAACCATTTGTGCTACACAGGAACTTATCTTTATAATAAACGCCCCCTTTTGTTAAAGCTAGATAAGTAGCTTTCTAATACTTGTAAGCTAAGGGTCTTAACTAAATGATTGGAAATATTTAGAAGACATAGAAATCATATTAAAATTTTGAACCTTCACAAAAAGAAATGCTTTAAAATGCAAGGCATAGTTGTCAGTTAAAATTTATTAATATTAACCTTTCTGAAAGATCCATAACGGAGGTGTGAAAATGTTTACAGATTGGAACTACTTCCTGCCGTTCAACCTCAGTGAGCTCCAGAGTCTCTAAGAATTTCACAGCTACAAGTTCAAGAGCATCTTCAGGCCATGGCTAAAAACGAGAAAAAGAAAAACTATGAAATTTAAGACAAGTAGTCCTACTTCAACTATATAAGTATCTTCCTATAGGAGAAGAATTTGGGATTGAGAAACTTAACGCTATTTTCCCCAATACTAGAACCAGGGGACAGAGTTCACAAGTAAATCTATGAAAGATTTAATAAATATTTTTATACACAAAAATTAAAAATACAGACAACATACAACATAAAGGAAGGGTCAATGACATTTTTGCTTATCAAAGATGCATTTCACTGTTTTTCCAACTCTTCCACTTGAACTGCCCCATAGGGTTTTTAAGGAACGCCGGGTGGACCCAAACTGCTGACCTTCTGGTTAGCAGCTACAGTTCTTGACCACTACACCACCAGGGTTTCTTAATGTCTAATAAAAAAGGAATCTCAAATTTATTATGGCAGTGGCAGAGATTGCAAGCTGCTCACCAATATCTATTAGCCTCTTTTTTTTTTCTTTAGAATACTCATTTTATTCTATATAGCAATATGCCCAGCATTTCCTAGACTCCCACGCAATTCAGAGTGGCCAACGACATATAAAGAGATGTTGGGTGGGGACTTCTGAGAAGGCTCTTTAGGAGGGTTACAGAGAGCTAGCATGTGTCCCTTTCCTCCTGCCCTCCATTCTTCTACTTCCTGCCTGAGACACCAGTGTGAACAGTGGAGCCCCAGTAGCCACCTTGAACCATAAGGTAACTTTGAGAATGGAAACCACATGCTAAGGAGAGTAAAAATAGAATCTGGAATCCTGATGACTTTGTTAAGCCACAAAAGCCCCAGTCTGCTTACCTTCAATTTCTTTGTCTGTGAGAGAAAAAACCCTATGTGTTTAGTTTGGGTTTCTGTTACTAGTAGCCCAGCACAATTCTTAACTGTTATAATGTCTGAAGCTGAACTTTTGATTCTCTCCCCAAGAATCTGCTTCTTCTTCAGTCCGTCTCCATCTCGGTGAAAAAGTTTCTTTGCTTTTCCTGGAATATGCCAAGTGCACTCCTGCTTCTTGGCCTTTGAATTTGCTGTTCCTTCTAACTAAAACCCTCTTCCCTCAGACTTCCATATGGTTCACTCCCTCACTTCCTTTGGGTATCTGTTCAAATGCCAACTTATCAGAAAAGCATTCTCATGCGTGGCTAATTGCCTCCATGAACCACTGCCTCCTTTGCTACTATTACTGAATGTTTCAATCAAAGATTCTGTAGAAGAACCCTGATCAAAAGGGGGGAAATGCAAAAGAGAATTTCAGATTCTCATGGAATCCAGACCTTCTAGAGTCAGTGAGCCTGGATGAACCCCTGAAACTATTGCCCTGAGATCATCTAAACCTTAAACCAAACTTATCCCCCAAAGCCTTCTTTAAACCAAACAATATTTCAGCTTAATTTGCAAAAAATGGCTGCTCTGAGCATTGTGCCTTTTTAAAGAGCTATCATAAAACTGACAGTAGCAACTGGAAAGATCAGATAGATAAATGTAGGGGGCAGTGAGTTTACGTTAATGGGGGAGGAACAATTCAGAAGAGGTGGGTTAGAATGGTTGTACAACTTGAAGAATGTAACCATGTCACTGAATTGTATATATAGAAATTGTTGAATTGGTTTTCTCACTGCTGTATCTTCAGTACCTAAAACTGCATTTGACAATAAATACTTGAAATATTTATTCAATAAAATAATTTATGTTATATTAATAACTAATCATCACTTGCTCATTAGAATATTTTTCAGAAGCTTGTAAATTTTTTCCTTAGTTGCAGACAGAATATTAAGACCAGTTTTTCAGTATCTGGCCTCTATTCCAGTGAAATTCAAACTTTTTTGGTCAAGCACCCCATTAATAAAAAAGTTTCAAGCACATATTGCCAGTGCGTGCATATTTATTATTAGATTATATCAATGTGATATCATTGTATTAATATATTTTTAACCTCAAAAAAGCTTCTAAATGTTTATCATTAAGGTCAGTCAAATTTTTTAAAATGCTGGATTAAATAACGTATCATTTATAAATCACTGAAAACATTACAGAGGTTTGTCTATGTGTTTTGGGTGCTTCATGTGAAATATTTTGCTAATCAGAAAGGTTTAATTATATCTACAGCAGTTAGAATGTTTATGGCTAAAGTGACAGAAAACGAGTTATACCGTGTCTTCAGACAAAGGGATTCACATAATAAGAGTCTAGAAGTGGAGTATTTCCAAAGCTGCTTCATTTTAAAGCCCAGCCATATCCAGGGATCCAGGTTCTTTCCATCTTTTTGCTCTGTCATTCTCAGCACACTTTATTTTACCCTTGGGCTTGTCCCATCAATATGCAAGATTACTGCTGTAGTTCTGGGCATCACATTCTCAAACGACAAGGTTGAGAGGCAAAAAAGGCCCTTTTTCTACCTTGTGACTCTTGTTATAGTGAAGTAAACTTCTCCCCAAAGTTCCCCAGAAAGCTTTGCCTTAGGACCCATTGACAAGGAATGGGCCATGCGCAGGATCATGCATAAACCCATCACTGACAAGAGGAATAAGAGCACCATGACTAAGGTAAACCAGCCGTGAATCAACTCCGGTGGCACACAGCTACATAAAGTGATTTCCCAAACAAAATCAGAACTCTGTCATCAATGACGGAGGGTGAAGAAAATGGCTTCTGGGTAGGTAACCAATAGTACCTCCCATGCCATCATAAGCTAGTATTGCGAGACATGACGTACCCTGAGGGTAAGGTTTGTTGTTGAAACAGTTGATGTAAATCCATATTCCCCATAGAACTGCCCCATAGAGTTTCCAAGGATATTCCAAATAGCCTTCTTAAATTATTTTTTACCAACTTCTTGTCAGATCTTGTTAACAGCCATTGTTTTTGTCTCATGATGTCGTTGACAAAGAACTCAAGTTAGGTCGTGCTAGTTTCTGCCATTCTCTTACTGTCCATTTATACTTGTATTATGTATTCAATTTTCAGTTTACTGCAGGAATTCCTCAGGGAACCTTGTGTATCACCTGCGACACACGACCGTCTGACACACAAACTGAGTAAGGGTGTCAATGTCAATCCATATGAAATACTTCATATAAAAACATTCCAATAATTCCTTCTTCTATCCTTGGAATTGTTTTGGCACCCCTGGTAAGTTACACCCGACTTTGGAGACTAGAGTTCTATCCAAAAAAGTCAGTGCCTTTCTGATTGTGTGACACACAGTGGTTTACACTCACTTCCTGAGTTTCATAGACCCAAGCCCCGAACAATGTCTTCAGCCCCCATGACACAGGCTCTATCTCTCCAGTGCTTTACTGTATAATCTTTATTCCTATTACCAACTTAATCTCCCTTATCTGTTTGCAGCTTCTGCTTTCTCTTTGTCTAATTTTCCCTAACAAGTATGACTCACTTATAATAGAGCTGAAAGTCTCATAGTTATGAAAAAGGTATCCAGAAGTAGTAGAACAATATTTACAAAGTTTCACAAAAAGTAAATTACAGTTGGGCAGGTTTTGTTCGTTTTTTGCTTTTTGGCTATTTAATGGAAACAATATTAAGATGTAGTTTGCATAAACCAAAACCATTCCACGTAGCTTTTATTGTTGTATTAATACAAAAACATCTACTAGCTAAATCTATGTGCATTCCTCAAGTGGGCAGAGTTTGTTTTGCAAACACACGATTGATAACAAATAGGCAGAAGAAAATAAAACAAATCAGTATTAGTAATTCATCTTCATACTTCAGAGATTTATTGTCTTCATATGTACACCAAGATCATGGCTCTTTTCTATCACTGTGACTGCTGAGTTGCTGGTTGGCTTCCCTGTCTTCTAGACTAGAGTGTGAGTTCTTTGTGGGGATCATGTGTTATCAGTCTCTGGTGCTGAGCACTATGCCTGTCATCATAGTAAGTATTCAAGAAACATTTGCTGAGTGTATATTAATGGAGCTTAAATAAGATTTCAGAAAAACTCCAAAAGAGTTGCCCCCCCCCAAAAAAATACAAACCTGAAACCAGTCAATGGTACAGCAATTGATGAGGGATGGGAACTGTCTCAAGCGATTTCGAAAGGCGTCTCCAATGGGGCTAAAGGCCACTACGACATGAAGGTTATCTTTGCAGCGATTCACAAAGAAAGCAAATAGGGCCAAGGGGCTAAGTTCATCATGTTTACTGCCAGCCTGGGCTACTGGGCGAACACCCTAAGGAATAGCAGAAAACAAAATCCTCATGAATTAAAAAAAGATAAATTGACAGTGAGATTAATGGATACTGGAATATTAAGAAGCTTTTACCACTCCACTTGTAAATATATTTTAAAAAATGTTTTATATCAGTAGAATAGCTTTGATATAGTTTGTACTTAGAAGACTTCTTCCAACTCGATAAATATATAATTTTAAAACAGAGAGCTGCCAAAAATTTACCCTATAGAGATACTTAGGAAAAGTTCACCAAGATATATTTTCTACATAATTCAACGTTGTGTTTAAGAGAACAAAAAGGTAATGAGCTAAAGTGTCAATAAGTAAGGGACAAGTTAAAAACATTATAAAGCATCCATGTGCTGGAATTTTATAAAACTTAAAAATAATGAGGTATATCTATGTATGTGGTATGTATGGCAACATCAGCAAGAAAAATAAATGGAAAAATGTACAACAGTAAACATAATATGGCCCTCTTTGTTTTACATATGTACATAATATAGATGTGTGTGTGTATATGTATACATAAACGCATATACATGCACACATACATACCTTTTTATGGAAGCAATCACAAAGAACTATTAATAGTGGTTCCTTTCAGTGAGATGGACTTAAAGGAGACCATAAGAGGGAGGTTTATATTTTTTATTTTGGACATTCTTTTTTTTCATTTTGACATTCTTATACCGTTTGAATTCCTTAACTTTATTCTTATAATATTTGTATATTTAAAAAATGTTAACGGGGTGTCTGACAATAAAATCATGGGTCACTTTTAATTTTGTTCCTTTGTGTATATCAGTATGGGAAAGGGATCTATATCAGGTTAGGTACAATGACTTTGGAAACAAACGTCTTGAGTTCAAATCCCTGCTTGCTACTTATTACCTGTGTGGCCTTGGCGCAAGTCACTTAACCATTTTGTAACTTAGTTTCCTCAAATTCTATGTAATGTAAAGTGGGGAAAGAGTGCTACATCAGAGGGTTGTTGAGGGATTAAATGAGTTATTACATGTGAACACTTAGAATAGTTCCTGCCACACAGGTGAGTGCTCACTAGCAATTAGCTTTTATTTTATATGCTACCTTGCCCAGAGTGTAAAAGACTTCATGGTCAATAAATTATATTATAGATTTAAAATTTTTTCAGTAGCAAATACAGGGAATAGTCACAATGATCGTATAATTTCAGTGTGACTACAATGAATTTGTTTCTAAGAGAATTTCCTGCATGCCCTCTATTATGTGATAGCTATGTTCATAAAAAACTGTAAACAGACTCTGTATATATTATGGCAGTAATTCTCAAACTATTATTATTATAATCAATGTCAGTCTATGAAATTATGTTGAAACAGTATTAGCTTTGAGCTATTAGTGGGACATTCGAATAGAAAACCAATAGATGGTTTTAACCATAAAATAGCAGTTTCATAAAGGGCCAGGATGTTGATTAAATATAGGAGTTACTTACATAGAAATAACAGAGTGGCCGAGCTGGCCATGGGAGAGGGTAATGTGTGTGTGTGTGTGTGTGTGTGCACATGCGTGTGTGTGTGTGTGTATACATACTTTGGGAGCAGGGTTCTGGGGTGGCAGAATAAAGAGCAGTTACTGAAATCGATAGCAAACAAACACAGTGAAATTCATGGCAATCAAGGGAAAGCAGAGTTTAAAAAGAAGGAATGAGGTATTATCTCAAATATGAACAGGAACTAAAAATAAAAAAGAAACTAAGAAAAGGTCACTAAGTGTGGAATATAAGAAGTCACTGCCACGTCTGAGAAAGACATTGCACTAGTTTAACTCTGCAAGGAGTACAAGTGGAACAGTGGAAAAAGTAGTATGGAAACAGAGCTCTGAGGCTGGAACTGTGATGCTGGAGTCAGAGAAATCTGCTGGGTCTAAAGGAGGTGCCCTCTGGGCAGAGCCAGGACCAAACTACAGAGGTCAGTTACTGGGAGTGACGGTTAAGGTAAATGGTGCATCAAGTATGGAAAGAAAACAATACAATTTCTATTCATAATGTCTTTCATATTTTTAAAAAACCAGCATAAAGTAAACAGAGTCGGGGTGCACATCAGTGCCCCTGAGTTCCGACCACGGCTATTTTCTTGTGCATACATTGATATGCTATACCTAGGAGATGTAGGATGGGAAGGAAAGAAGTCCTTTCCGCCACAGTTGGATCATGCCATAAAACAAAGGTAGTGAAACAATGGATAATTGTAGTCATAAAGTGACAGACAGTAGCTAAAGTGAGCAGCAAAGCCTAGCAAAGTTTGGGAAATCCCATTTCCAAAGCTGAGAATTCCTTGGGTGGGAGTGTGGGAGATGCCTATGAATTAGGAGAAATTGCCATTCTTCAGCAGTCTTGGCCACGCTCTTTCTATCTCCCAGATAAATGCAGAGAAGTTGGGATTTTTTTTTTTTTCCCTTTTCTTTTCTTATCCCCCACCTCTGGTCATGAACTGGTAATGTACCATTCACTGGGGGCTTCCTAAGTAACAGACACTACATGAGTGCTTTATTTCACTTGAACCTCAGACATCACAGCAACCCTATGTGGGAGGAACTGTTATCTGTGCTCCTATTACACAGAAGAGAAAAGCGAGGTGCTTGAGCCACTAGGGTGAATCCATTTCATATCAGATGCTATGGCTGGAGGCTGAGAATGAAGCGTCCAGATGTGAGTGATACATTCTGTGGGTACAAGAAGTTATGGTAATGAGAAAGAGGGAAAATTACTACCAAAAGTCTCGTGTGGGAAGGTTTTAGAAGTGGGAGTTGAAGGACAGGACATCTGGCAGTGGCCCTTCACGATTGTTTTTTTGTTGTTGTTAATTAAATCACAAAGCATGACTTGTGTCACCCAGTATCACTACTGGGAGACAAGTAAGTTTAATAAAGGCTTTTTAAAGATTTACTGACCAGTGGCAAAACATAAATGCTAATCAAGCAGGATGAAACTCGATGTTCCCTCTTAATAATTTAACCGTAAGACATGATTGAGTCGGAATCGACTTGACAGCACACAACACGACATGATTTAAAAATCTCTAATCACCAACAAAACATGCTAAACAAGATCAAACAGGCAAAACAAACTGCCATCATTATAAAGAAAGAAATCATAAAATAAAAATTCTGCCTCATTGCTATGGAAGAGGCAATTAAAATTCACCAAATATGATGCATTAAAATAATATACTTAAATTTTTAATGACCAAAATCCTCTCTGTGAGCTATATTTATCCTGAAGGGCACAAAAAGAGTTTCAAGATAAGAAGATTCCTATGCTGGGAGCCGCACTACCTCAAAAGCATTTACCTCCATCACTTCTTGTTTTTCGTCAGCTGCAAAAATGTTAGGCACTTCTCCGGTATTCAGCACACTGTCGATGTCCTCTAGAAAAGCCTCCTCTTTAATCTGAGTGTCTGTGATGAGGAAGACCGTCTTCTGGCCCCTCATGCCCGTATTCCTTAACAGAGTCTTAAAAATTAAAATACACATATAAGCAGAACAGGTGGATATCCGCTGTTTCAGCTTTCCTCCCCTTCCCTTTCTTCTGTTAACAATACTTTAGCTTTAGGGTAGTAACTCTCCCCACTCCCGGTGGGTTGTCAATCAGGGTCTCCATTTCTCCCATCTCTTGGGTGGGAGCACAGCTCAAACTGGTCAGAGTTCCCCAAACCCCTACCAAAGCCCACTGCTGTTGAGTCAATTCCGACTCATAGCAACCCTACAGGACAGAGCAGAACTGCCCCATGAGGTTTCCAAGGCTGTAATCTTTACGGAAGCAGACTGCCACAACTTTCCCCCTAGGAGCAGCTGGTGGGTTCGAGCTACCGATCTTTCAGTTAGCAGCTGAGCACTTAACCACTGCGCCACAAGGACTCCTACCTCAATCCCCTAGGCACAGTCATTAACTCAGAAGAGGGCATGTGATATAAGTAAGGCTTATTTTAGGACTGACATGGACTTGAAAACAAAAGGATCCCTGTCTTTCTGAAAACGGAGGATACAAAGGCCAGTGATATAGAACTTCTAGGGGCCATCTCTGTTGCCTCGTGGAAAGAGGCTGCCCACAAAGGAAGCCAAATAGGAGAGAGCAGGAGCAGGAAGTGGAAAGAGTAATTACTGAGGACATAGTGTGAGCCCCTAATTCAGCCATGTCAAAAGCCTGTGTACCTTTGGACTTGTCAGTCACGTAAGCCAGTAACTTTCTCTTTTGCTTAAACTAGCTTGAGCAGGTTTTTTGTCAACTGCAACCAGAGTCCCAGCTAATATAAAGCTGTGGACTCAGTGGTGTGCTGGTGCCTGCCTTTCTAGGCTTGCTAGAACTGATGCAAAAATTTCAGGAATTTATGAGTAGGTCATTAAATTATATTTGATAACAAAAGTAACAAATACTTAAAACCATCGCTTCCTAATTATTTTATTTACTATTATCTATTTTTTTTTATGTGCTGAGGGTTATTTATATCTATTGTATGTATATAGTAAAATACAGTACCATGTATTTTATTAACACTGTATTTTCTACTTATTTTAATGTAATATTAACAACTCTAAAACTGGCATGATTAGATATAATAGTTCTCAAATGTAAGATCTAATGGTGTTCCAATGCATATCTCTTCCCAGCTCTGTTTTCAGTGACATCATGTTGGTAGCTTTAAATCAGCCATGGTGGGAGTATTTATACCATGGAAATTGGCAAATGCTAAAAACCAGGGCTTCCCCCTGCATCCCTCTTCCATCAGAGCTGGTCGTTAAACATCTGCTAGCATGCCACTGGATATAATTCATAGTGAAAATAGCATTACGACTTCTGCAAGTGAGATTTTAAAATAAACTTCTATCTCTTATAAAATCATATATTTAAAATAAATATTAAATAAAAGCAGAATTTTTATACTGTATGAAACCATGCTCTTTTTACATTAGTGCCATCTTCCAATATGTAGGCTATTTTGTTCTTAGGAATAATTTTCTATTATCAAATGTAGGAAGCCAGTTTTTAAATAACTATCATATCTAATCAGCTTTATAATTATTAATACCATACCAAAATAAGTAGAAAACATAATATTAATAAACACGTTTAACTTACTGCCATAAGCAGTATTTCAAAGATCCAAACATACAATGTGTGAAATTGTTGCCAAATGGAAAAGAAAAAAGAATTAACACTTTCAAAATACTAATTATATGCCAAGCACACTGCCAAGAACCTTACATATATTAAATAACTTAATCACAATAATCTGTGAAATGGGTGGTATTATCCAACCCTTATAAATGAAGAAACTAAAGCACAGAAAAAGATTTCATAATATGCCCACTATAACATAGTTACAAAGACATGCAAAGTAGGAATTAAAACTGAGTCTGTCTGACTTTAAAGTTCATGGTCTTTCTACTATAGTAAGTGGCTTTCTAAGTCCATTATTTTATTTGGTAGTAAATGCATCAAAATTTTTCCTCTGAAGTCTGAGCAGGAAAAAAAAAAAAAAAAAACCATGTAAATGTAACTTTTCCTTCCCTGTTTATGTAGACCTCTCTGCTATACGCTTGGATTCGACCACTCCTCCATGCAAGTGGCCAATAAAAGCCCATTTCTCTGTGCTAAATTTTAGGATGGGGAGATTTAGGATGAAAGGGTCAGTGAAAGTGGGAAAAGTCCAACAATATCATGTCTCCCTTCTTTTTTCATTCTGAGTCATCTCTCCACTAGTGCCTACAGAGCCCCAGACACATGAGGATAAAACTCCAAGAATGCACTCCACTGTTTTGTTGGTTACTGGGAAACCAACACAGTTCCAAAGTCACTAAGATTGAACAACACTAATGACATTATCATCACATCACAACAAGGTTCACATTTAAGTCTGCAGGAAAACATAAAATTACCTGAAGTAAGGCCTCCCTGAACCAGAATAAAGATAGAATCAGCGGCTGCTGTTGTAATAATGTAGTGAATAAGACCTGGTTTAGAAATCCAGCTTCCCTCAGCCTCACGTTCTCATGGGGGAAAACACAGAGACAACCAGACCTGCTAGACTGGATTGTTATATACACAGAATGAGATCATGTGTGTGAAGCACTTAGGACAGCGGTCAGAGCACACAGCAGGTGCTCTATGAATAGCACTACCATCATCACCAATGTATTCAGTCCACAGCTACACAGGCCAGCGCCCTCTTCACAGGTACTTTTACCTTCAAATCCTCTCTCCACTCATTCACACCATAGCTCTTGGAAATTTCTGGTTGGAAAATCTGCATTTTTGCCATGGATGTAGCCAACCGAGTTAAAGATTGACGACCACTTCCTCCAAATCCAACAAGCAAAGCATTTCCACCAGACTGCTTTAGGATCCGACATATCCGAGACAAGTGTTCCAATACATACCTACCATGAGATAGCCATCTGTTATTCACGACAATATACACATGAATGTATATTTACACATAGTGTTGTTCTACTTTCCCAGAAGGATGAGACTTTGTTGTCCAATATGTTACTATCCCAATCTTAAAAAGTTTACTGTAAAAAAGTATGATTTTTTTCAAAAGCAATTACAATTGGATCATTTGATACAAAGGAAAAGTAATTAAAAGTACAAATTTAGGAAATGCAATACTTAAATTATATAAATAAAATGCTATCCTAACTGCTAATACCGATAATATACTAGTGCTTTTACTAAATGTATTTCTTCAATCTCTTAATAGGATTTCTATGGGAAAAAACAGAAAACTACAGCGACCTAAAAAATAACAAATTCAGAAAAGACATTCTACCTGGCTAGTAATTAGGGAAATTTAAACTAAACCCACAATGAAATACCTTAGTCTGACAAAACTTATGAAGTTTGACAACCCTAAAGGTACATGTTCACTGTATTTTTCTTTATGTCTTTTTGTATGTTTTAAGTATTTCATAATAAAATTTTACAAATAGCAATTACAAGCATCAATACTAACTTAGAAGTTAAAATTGGAGCACTTATTTCCTGTCCTTGAGTATAAAGAATGTGACCTAGCTGGAGTGAAGAGGACTCACAAGGACACCTCAACTGGGCCCTGAGGTATAAAAACAGTAGCTAGGACAATCTTGGAACACATCCTTCAGGGAACTTTTCATATAAACAATCTTAGAGCACAAAAGACCCACATATTTTCCACTCTTATCTTTTTCTATTGGACTCCATCTTTTTCTATTAGCATTTAGTTAATGGTGAGATCTGTTGGACCAATGAAGACACTCCTAACTGTCATTACTGAAAGTTGTACCGATGATTATTAAGAAAGACAATTCAAAATGTAGAATCACAGTGATTTAGCAGTTTTAAGCTAATCTGCAAAAAGGTGAAACTTTCAATGATTTCAGCCATTTGTAATGTCAACATATACTGATGATTCTGTAACGTTCCTTGGACTCGGGCAGACATGGTTCTGGCACATGCTTGTCCGTTTCCCACTTTTGCCTCTTTGGGCATATGCCAAATAACATCTTTTTTACTTTACTGTAACTTTGTGGTGACTTTACCCTAGGGCAATATTGAATGTAGGTACCTAAAAATGACAAGATTCATTCTTGTTTTGTGAGTTTGATTGTATTCATCTAAGCATTGGTCCACAACGTCACTAAAAACATGAATGTTTGGAATTTCAACATAAACTCTCTCGTCTCCTTCAAGGTCAGGATTCATATAGTCACCAAACATGAGATTTCTTAAATTCTCTTCAGTTACCTATAACATGGAAACCAGCAAATTACAAAACTTAAGACATTTCTCAAAATAAATTTAAGAAAACATTACACCAAATTTTATTCCATCCATGTTATAGGAGTAAAGATTTTAAAAGGTTTAATGACCTGATTATCAATTAAATAATTGTTTAAACATTAGGATAGTAAATGATACATTTGTAAAATTAATACCTGAAATTATATTACATCTTTAGAAAATTTTTAAAAAGAGCTTTTTTCCTATCCTGTAAGTTTTGTTTTGTTTTTGTCAGAGGCTAAAGAAGTTATAAATGGGTGAGTCCCATTTATGAGTTGTTACTAAGGGATGTCACCGTGTTAAGCACTTTACATCTACTGTATCATTTAATCCCCTATAATGTAAGGGTTTATTATTTAAATAACTTCTGTATTACATAATTTCTTCTGAAGGCAAATCTTCTCAAGATAAATACCTATCTATAACGTAATTTAAAAGGATCTGATCATTAAGGAGCAATAATATTTTTTTTTTATTAACTTTTATTGAGCTTCAAGTGAACGTTTACAAATCAAGTCAGTCTGTCACATATAAGTTAATATACATCTTACTCCTTACTCCCACTTGCTCTCCCCCTAATGAGTCAGCCCTTCCAGTCTCTCCTTTCGTGAAAACTTTGGCAGCCTCCAACTCTCTCTATCCTCCCATCCTCCCTCCAGACAGGAGATGCCAACACAGTCTCAAGTGTCCACCTGATATAATTAGCTCTCTCTTCATCAGCATCTCTCTCCCACCCACTGTCCAGTCCCTTTCATGTCTGATGAATTGTCTTCGGGGATGGTTCCCGTCCTGTGCCAACAGAAGATTTGGGGACCATGACCGCCGGGATTCCTCTAGTCACATCCAGACCATTAAGTATGGTCTTTTTATGAGAATTTGGGGTCTGCATCCCACTTATCTCCTGCTCCCTCAGGGGTTCTCTATTGAGGAGCAATAATATTTTTAAAAGAGAAGTTAATTGATTTTAACAATTCATGCTATTACACTGTTTTAACTTAATATTTTTTAAATCATCAAATGTACTTACTGGTGCGTTCCCTTTCCTCAAATGTGAAAAGATACCATCAAATGATTCTTTAAAATGGTCCTTTATAACACTTTTCGTTAAGTTGAACAGCCAGCTCCGATCGCTGTCATTAATGAGGCGATCATAGAACACTCGGAGCACCTCGTGCACGAACAGACGGATCATGGTGTGCTTGCTCTCCACAGCATCTTTTTCAATGAGCAGGCAGCCCCGGACGACACGTGAAAAATCACGCAAGTTGAAAGTATAATGAGATTTGGTGGGAGTGGGCAAGAGATTTTCCATGGATTGTTTATATACCTGAATATGAAAAAAGCAACAAAGCAAAAATGCTTATAATCAGCAAAGCCATATAACAAATATTATATAATACAAAATATTTTATTTACCCCATTAAATTATATTGGCTTGGAAAATTGTACAGTATATAAACCTAGCATGGACACCCTGGTGGGATAGTGGTTAAGTGTTACGGCTGCTAACCAAAAGGCTGGCAGTTTGAGTCCACCAGGCGCTCCTTGGAAACTCTATGAGGCAGTTCTACTCTGTCCTATATGGTTGCTATGAGTTGGAATTGGCTCGATTGCAATGGTTTTGGTTTGGGTTACCTTTAAATGCATTTTTCCCCTTAAACAATTAGCAATAAGGCTGGCTCTGACCTCTGTGCAGAGGCAGATAACACACCCTGAGTAAGTAAGTCTTGCTCTTTGGCCACACCAACAGTCTTGTTTTCTGTTTTCAGCCTTGTATTTTCTTTTATTAATTTATTTTCCTTTATTATTTTTTTCTTTCACTGCTACTCCTAAGTTATATGATCTGGTTAATAAGTAAGATATTCATAAGCTGCTAAAGTTTTAGGTTTTTTTTTTTTTTTTCTAAGACAGACATGAAGGGAGGGAAGAGAGAAAGGAAAATTAATAAATAGCAGAGTAGGAAACTAACAAGGTGTTTCTTTGTGGCACAAATGGTTAAGCACTTGACTACTAGCCTAAAGGCTGACTGTTCGAACCCACCCAGAGGCACTTCAGAAGACAGGCCTGGTGATCTGCTTCCAAAAGGTCACAGCCTTAAAAACCCTATGGGGCACAGCTCTACTCTGCACACATGGGACGGCCAGGGCAATTAACAACAACAGGAACCTAACAATTAGGGAAACACCTATGACGTGGCACATTGTGTTCTGGATGATTCCCTAATGACAACCTTGTGAAATAGGTATCACTTCTCATTCTAGTGATTAAAAAACTGAGCCCCTGAAGATCAAATTACTTGCTCAAAGTTATATAGCTAGGAAGTAGCAGTCAGAGCTCAATCCCAGTGAGATACCCGAATTTCAAAACCTATGAATTCCTGTTCTCAAGTCTTCTAAACAGCTTCTCTGCTACTGAAGACCCAAGTAGATGGCTGACGGGAATAATGTTTAAAAAAAAGGGGGGGGGGGGGACAAAATGAGAGAAATAAAAAAACCCACTGGAACAAAATGAGAGAAATAAGTAACATCAAAACATTTTTTATAGCATCATTTGCTCACCTCCATTGTCCCACTGACAATTTGGTTCCCAATTAAAAAGTACTCTGGAAGAAATTCATGAGTCCTAAGGTAGAATGCTACAATTGATGAGAAAATACGGACCATGGTTTCATCGCTAAAGGTATTAATAGTGCAGATGTTGAAATGCCTAATAAAACGGGGAGTGACTGGATTTCTTCCACCACCTGGAGGGCCCATGGCTGCAATCAGCTCAATGTCAACCAATGTGATTTTACTCGTGTCCTTAAGGTCATACCTTGAAAGCACATAAAAATTTGAAAATCAATGACAAAGCCAATACGATGGAATGAATTATAAATCTCCCTAGAAACTTAATCTGATCTCACCTTCCCTAAAGGAATAATGCTTGGAGTAGAAGTTTTTTGTTTTTTTTTTTTTCCTTTCTAAAGCTATACTCCTCCTTTCAGCGACACCAATTCTGCTGCTCAGATTCTGGGTATCTAGAATGTCTCTTTCTGCTGCCCTTTCCCTTCCTTCCTCCTACTCTCCCTTCTAATTCCATTCTTCACTTTTCCTTTTCTTACTCCAAATCTAGAAACATGGATGAGTGACCAATCCTTTTTGTTGCTTGTTATAGGGAAGGTGATCATATGTTCCATTTTGCCTAGAATAATTGTTTTTTGTGCCTGCTGTCCTGGAGTAATTATTAATAATATTGCCTTTTACTCTCATACATGCCTCAGTTTTAACAAAAGTTATATAATCACCCTAGTCACAGCAAGGTCCTGATTTTCTTTTCCTCATCTCAAACTTTATCTTCAGAGCACATGAGGACATCTACTGGTACTAGGACCATACACTTTTGTTACAGAGAAAGGCAATAATAAAGACTCAGAGAAGTTTTAACCAGAAAGAAGTATCTGAGCAGCACAATTTAGTTAGAGCCACTCAGACTGAAACGGTGACTATTTCCAACAGGCCATTATTGAAGCTCTTGGGAAAAAAAAAAAACAGGAGAGAAATCGATACAGCCAATCCTTAGTCTAAGACACACTAGGAAAGTATGAAAATATAATTTAGTTTTTTGGAAACAACTCTAATAACAATCAATATTGGGCTGACTACGTAAATTACAGCAAAATCTACAAAACTAAATAGTATTAAGAACCAACAAAATGACTGAGATAGACAAATATGCACTGATATGGATACAGGTTTAAGACTCCCATTTAAGTGAAAATAAGTGGCAAAACAGTATGTGTAATATGATCCTATTTTTGTAAAATAAAATTTATGTTTATGAAGGAAAAGACCTGGAGGAATAGGGAGCATGCTGTTAAACCAGTGATCTCTGGGAGGCAGGATTCCAAGAGCCTGCAGTAATAACAAAAATGTAGCTTCAAAATGGTTTAGGTTCAAAATTAGTCTGTCCTTGCTTTGAGGTAAAAACCTGGTATATGGGGAATAGGAAGCTATATTTACGAGGAGGAAATGAAGAATTATTAATCCTAACTAAAAGATATAATGTCTTATGAATTGGAAACTGATCATGTCACCATCGTGGGGATGGACGGAGTGGAAAGGTAATTTATGAAACTGCTGTCAAAACCAAGCCATCTCAAAGATAGGGTGGTTCCAAGTACTCACAGAAAATTCAGAGTTAAAAATGGTAGAAACATAAGTGCTGATTATGGTTACTTAGGTTGAGACTATCCACAAATTCTCGGTCCTGGGGGAGCGGTACTTTGAAAGATCTTATCTGTAAGTTATTTTTAATAATTGAAGGTAGTCAAAAAGAAAGAATTTACTATATTATTGAATAAGTACATTTCCAACACTGAATTATTCATCCCATTTGTCTAACTCACGCATTAAGAGGAAAAATGGCACAAAAAGATAGAGAAAAGTCTTCCAAAGATTTCTGTATAGGAAAATCTGAGCAACCATTTTCTTCCCAAAATAGCTTGAAAAATATATTATTTGCTTTGAGAAACTAAAATATAAAATGAGAGCAAAATATGACTTCATCATGGCTTATCAAGACTTCAATTAAATAGTTACCAGTTTCCACAGTCAAAAAATTGTCGTAATAATTCAATAGGAGGCTGAGCTCCGTATTTCTCCAATGCAGGCATATTCATATCATCTATAAAAATTATACACTTCTTTCCCATAGGTGGTCCGAAAACTCCTTTGCGTCTTTTATCCAATCTAGCCATAATAATGTTCTAAAATGTAAAGAAGAAAGAGTGGTGTATTGATCTATAAATGAGTTATGAACTTGTCATCATTGCTTATGTTAAAACAGTGTTAATAAGAAAGACCTATGCTGCCAAAATCTGTAAGATTTTTATCTGTAATGGTTACCACTTGCTTAATTTAGCAATGACTGACATAACATAAAAAGCCATACTTAGCAACAGGAAAAGAGAATTTAACAGTTTAATTATGTAAGGAAATGATGCTAAGGAGCACTATGTGTGTTTGTGCATTTATTTGTATCATTTTAAGGGTCATACTAAACTTCATATTCAGCATCTCTCAAACAACATTTATTGAAATCTTACTATGTGCTCAGAATTGTTACATAACATATATACTGCATGTGTGCGTTTGTACTTATATATACACTATACTCATATACATTCTTTAAAAATATTTTTCTCACTGAATATTAACTTTAGCTTAATATTTAAAAGCAGCAATCTTTACAACCTCTAGCAATTTTTTTATAGCTGACATAGATATTTCTGATATTTTTAGAGCTCCCTTGTCCATTGCAAAAACGAATACCAAAATTATTGTTTTTGTACAAATAAAGCCCTATAGGAAAGAAGCTCTAAATCTGTAAGATTCTGAAGTTAAGTGCATTCTACAGGCTTAAAACAACAGAAATGAGATCCCTAAGTCAGGAGAGAACGGACAGGTATAAATTTAAGAATGAATGATAAAAGTGGTGACTAGAAAGGTCTCATGCAGGACTTTCATCTTAGCACATTTCGGGGTGAAGGGTGGAATGCACAGTTGCACAGTTTATATCACAAAAGGTCACACAATAGGACACATGGATTGGAAGATCTTTCACTGGCAGGGTTGCACCGAGCAACAAATGCCCCCAAGGACCATGTAGGAGTCTATAAGAGCAACTGAAAAGTATGAATTATGTGGGCTCTCTCTTTCTCACACATGCACACTTCCTTCCCCAGTTAAAAAACAAAACAAAACACTGTTGCTTTTTCTCAGGCTAAAAAAAGGTATAAGTATTAATGCAAAAATGTCCTCTAAACTGCTTGTCATTAAAACTTAATTTTAAGAAGTACCATACAATCCAGCAATCCCACTCCTTGGAATATATCCTAGAGAAATAAGAGCCATCACAAGAATAGAAACATCTACACCCATGTTCACTGCAGCACTGTTCACAATAGCAAAAGATGGAAACAACCTAGGTGCCCACCAACAGACGAACGGATAAACAAATTATGGTATATACACACAATGGAATACTAAAAACCCGTTGCCATCGAGTCGAATGGAATATTAAAAAAAAAAATTTTTTTTTACAATAAATAACAATGAGGAATCCCTGAAACATCTCACAACATGGATGAATCTGGAAAGCATTACGCTGAGTGAAATTAGTCAGTCACGAAAGGACAAATATTGTATGAGACCACTATTACATGAACTCAAGAAAAGGTTTAAACACAGAAGAAAACATTCTTTGATGGTTACGGGGGTGGAGAGGGAGGGACAGGGGAATTCACTAACTAAGTAGATAAGAATTATCTTAGGTGAAGGGAAGGACAACTCACAATACATGAGAAGTCAGTACAACTGGACTAAACCAAAGCTAACAAGTTTCCTGAACACAACCAAGTACTTTGAGGGGCAGAGTAGTAGGGGTGGGGGTCTAGGAACCGTAGTTTTCGGGGACATCTAGATCAACTGGCATAACAAAGTTTATTAAGAAAGTGTTCTGCATTCCACTTTGGTGAGTGGCATCTGGGGTCTTAAAAGCTTGTGATCAGCCATCTAAAATGCATCAATTTTTTCCAACCCATCTGGAGCAAAGGAGAATGAAGAACCAGGAAAATATTAGCCCCAAGAGACAAAAGGGCCACATAAACCAGAGACTCCATCACCCTGAGACCAGAACTAGATGGTGACTGGCTACCACCAATGACCACCCTGACAGGGAACACAACAGAGAGTATCTGACAGGGCAGGAGAAAAGTGGGGTGCAGAGCTCAAATTCACATAAGAAGACCAGACTTAATGGTTTGACTGAGACTAGAGTAACCCCAGAAGACATGGCCCCTGGACTCTCTGCTAACCCAGAACTAAAACCATTCCAGAAGCCAACTCTTCAGACAAAGATTAGACATAAAATAATACTTGTGAAGAGTGTGCTTCTTAGTTCAAGTAGATACTCAAGACTAAACGGGCAGCTCCTGCCGGAGGCGGGATGAGAAGGCAGAAAGGGATAGGAGCTGGCTGAATGGACACGGAAACCTGGGGTGGAAAGGGGGCGTGTGCTGTCACATTACAGGGATTGCAACTAGGGTCACATGACAATATGTGTATACATTTTTGTATGAGAAATTGAGCTGTAAACTTCCATCTAAAGCACAATAAAAAAAACTCAATTTTAAAACTTGCCTGTAACTCCCCAAATAAAGGTTTTAAAGTTTTATTTAACTCATTGAAGATTTATACAGCTGCTCATTTAGGATACAGTTTTAAACACTTACCAAATTAAGCAAAAATTAATAATTACAGACCCGTGTTTCTGGCTTTAAACTAACCTGAACCTGATTGGCACTGGTCCGTGCAGAGAAATTAACATAAAAAGGAAAGTACAGGTCCTTTTCCAGGTGATTCATTAGCTTATCCTTCACATACACTGATTTTCCTGTACCCGTTGGACCCACAAAAAGCAGCGGCCTTTATGAAAACAATGAATATATCATTCAAAACAGAAAAAAGTTAGAGTAGATTTCTCCTAAAGGAAGCTGGAGTTAGTGGAAAACTTAAATAATGATCAAATCACTTTCATCTAAAAACTCACATTTTTATCTGTAATCGTTATTTCATGAAACACTGGTGAAAGTAAGGATTGGCACACATTTTTGCTTGCTGTTGCAGATACTTTAATAGTAATCTATTATCTGAACAGATGTAACATCACTATCTGAAGAAAAAAAAGCCACACACACACAAAACAAGCAATAACATGCATAGTTTTACAAACAAGAAAGCCAAAGTGTGTTTCCTTAGACAAGTGGCATGTTTGTACTTTTTAGTTAGGTGAACAGGCATGGGGCTGTCATTGTAGAATAGAATAAAAGGTGATGGCAGTCACAGGTTTAGGCCGTTACAGCAATCTTAATAGCACAATGTTTTTACGATAAACTGAATGACAGTGAATGTTAAAGTTAACAATTATGTGTACCTGTCAATAGCACTTTAGACTCAAGTCAAAGTTGCTAACTGAAAGTATTCCTATAAAAGCAAGCTGTAAGGAATTCCTCATTCAGTGGGGCCTCAAGCAAGGTTTCACATCCTTGAATGATCATAACCAGCTTTAAAAGGAGAAAAATCACATGAGTTTACGTTCACAGAACCCTGGGAATCCCAGCTTGAAAAATGCTTCACTAAAAATGAAATGCTGTCACCCTGAGTGATAACCTGGGACCACACAATACACAAACACGAAAACAGGGGCTGGCACTGAAATTGACCAGCAGTATCCAGTATAAGGGGTCATGTAAGCGACCCAAATTATACTAATATTAATTTTCAAAATCACTGTATCATGGAGGTATAAACATAAAATTAAAATTCTTTTGGAACTAAGTGACCTCTGAGAATTCATCCTATGTGTCCCAGTCTAACACTCATGTTATGAAAAGCTATTTATTAAAATAATTAAAAAAAATAAAATACTGTTCTTAACTTGGGGTACATGGATCAGTTAGGGGGCTACTTAGAATTCAGGGAAATCTGTGAATCTGGACGGCAAAAAGGGTCTATCTCTAATTTTCACTCTCCTCTAACTAAAATGTAGCATTTGTATTAACAGTATCTGTATCTTTGTCACCCACAGAAATCAAAGATATTATCCTCAACTTTCCAATTTTTACAGATATCTCAAAAACATCACTTACGCCATTATTTCTTTAAAATTACAATACTCATCTGACCCACTGCTGGATCTTATTATTTAATGTGTTAATAAGAAAGGACATATATTATTTCTGTAGCCCAAATTTGTTTAATATTTTAATAAGTTTATTGCAATATAAATGGTTTCCTTTGTAATTGTGTGTTTGTATTTATTAATTTAAAAGCATTATTTTGACAAAAGATTCATGGCACAAAAGAACTCCTGCATCAGGAATCTTACAGAATTGATAGCTGCCTTCCTCGCCTAAGGAAGTTTTTAATATTAGCGTCTAAATGAAGAAATGCAAGTACAGGTACAAAACTGGGATAAAATAATTTTCCCTTTTTATTTTTTTAGTTAAACAAGATAAAATTGTCACAAAATTCACTGAGAAACATGTTCTTTATCAAAAACAAACCATGACATTTATGCATTTATTACATAAGTTTGTCTAGTTTTAGTATTAATGATACATTTTATGCCTAATATTTTAAAAGAAAGGTAACTACAAAAATGTTATTAGAAGGTTGGTATTGATATGGTACATGCCTAAGCTTTTGATCAGTTTTATGTGCTCTTTTTAATGTACCCTTCTGACTTACGTCTAAGTTTTTCATATTCATCTTGAGTTATGGAATCCAAACTGGCATAGGATGTATTTGAAAAATGCTAACTATAATGGAAGAATGTACATCCTGGTCAGTCTAATCATTCAAGAGTACACTGAGCCTTTGAGTGGATGACCTAATATTCCAACTGAAAACTGTATGATCCTGTAAGAATGGCGCTGTTAAGTTAGATACATATTTACAGCAGAGTTCCTTACTTTGCATAGGTAATACTCAGATCCATAAGAAACGTATATCTAATTGTGTCTATCGTAGGGACTATGATATCTTGAATCTTGACGTGTTTATCTCCTAAATTAGTACTCTTAATTAATTCATTCCAGTGGAGCCAGCGACCTCGGTTTTTCAACTACAAGAGAACAAAATTTTTAAAATACTATAATTATGCACTTGTTATATCTGAAAAGCTCTTTTCAACACTTACTCTGTTATATTTGTTTTTAAAAACTTTACTCTTTTCCACTTCTTACTATGAAATATTCAATTCATACAAAAGAAGGTTTGTAACATTTTTAAGTCATAAAGCAGATTAATAAAACAAGCACCCATGAATCCATCACCCAAGTTAAGAAATACATGTTCTTCTTTAGGTTAATTTTTTTATTTTTTAACAATAACTAGAAGAACTTAATGAAAATTAGTTATCACAAATTCAACACTTATTTAGAAATTCATATAATTTTGCTGTTATGTCCTCTTAACATTCGAATCTTCCAACTGATTTCCCACTCTGACCAAGGATGATCAAACTCTCTAGCTGCATTCTTAAAATTCTAAGCTACCATGGTTTGGGGAAAGAATCCTACACTGGCAGTCTGAAGAGCTGGCTTGAAGTTCTGGTTCTGCTAGCCACTCACATTTCTAGGTTTGTTTCTTTACCTATGAAACTTGAGATTTAGGCAAAATTATTACTAAAGCTCTTGTTATGGTTCTTTAAGTAAAATTTGTATGAATCAAATGATTATTCAAATATTTGTAGTTAAAAAAATCCTTTTGTGACTTGTTTTGTAAAACGGAGAAAATAAATTTAATTTAAATATTGAATTATATAATAAAGCCTGCTCGTCAAAAAATATAGATATTCTTATCTACACTTCCCATAAGTTATAAGAGGAGAAATTAAAGAGAGGACTAGAAGCTCACCAGAGGAGTCAAAATTCCTCTAAGGTAGGAACCCAGGAGTTTTGTCTGCTGATCTAAGTCTTTGCACTTTATATTTTATCTTGTCAGGTATTTTAGGTCATACCTCATAGGTGTAGTCATAGATCAGGCCTTTTTCATCAAACTGACATTCCCATTTACCCACAGATTGTGGCACTGGGTATTCTTCATCTTTTCCCAGTATGACTGGTCTTATGAAGGCGTCAAAAACAATGCGACCATCTGTATCACAACTTCCCCCAACAGACCAGATCAAAGAGAATATAAAGCAAGCCTGTGGTGGAAAAAAAATGAAGAAGAATTTAATTCAAAGCAATTATTTTAAAAGAAATAAAAAACCTTAGATAAACATTTAACATACGGTATTTTTACGCAAATAGCGCGTGACTTCTACATTTGTTTGCCAACCATGCCCTCCCCAGCGAGGTGGTTTTGTAGGCATGCTATGATCTTTTTTTTTTTTAACAGCAACCTTAAAAAAAAATTGGCATAGTAGTGCTTATGAAAATACCTTGTTAGGAAGGGCATGGTTGACAAACGTAGAAGGCATGCATTATTTGCACAAAAATACGGTAGCAGGGCCTGGTCAACCTACTTGGACAAGGTCCTATTTACAAATAAAGGGGGATGGAGCATAGCTAAGTTCCATAAAAAGTCATTTCCCTGGCAAATGGCCTACCAAAATTTAAAAATTCACATGCCATATACTTGGGAATTTCTCTTCCAGGAGTTTATCCTCTAATATATTCCCACCTGTGAAAATGATATATGTACAAGATATTCACTGCTGCACTACTTGTAATAGCAAAAGATCAGAAGCAACCCAAATGTTCTTCAATAGGCGTCTGCTTATTGGATTATGAAAAACATACACTGGAATACATGCAGCTGTTAAAAAAATAAGGTAATTCTATAAGAACTAATATGGAACAATCTCCAAGGTATATTACAAATGAAAAAAAGGTATAAAGCAGTACATATAGTATGCAAATATAGGTGCAAAAAATGTATACATACAGAAGAGTATATTCCTGTGTGTGCACAAAATACTTCTTGAAGGCTAAGTAAGGCACTGATAATAGTGGTTGCCTTGAGGGTGGCTGAGGGACTGGGACGAATGGAAAATCTACTCTTGCCTTTTGAATTTTACTCTAGGTATATGCCTTACCTAGTCAAAAAATAAATCTATCAAGTATATTTTAAAAGAGAAATTCCTCAATCATTTACCTCAAAATCATTCTGAACCTTTGCAAAAATGTTTGGAGTTTATCAACAAAGTGAAAATTTTCCGGAAATACATAAATCGAAGGTTATGTAGACGAACTATTCCTAGATACTTTTATTTTATAAAAAGGTAACATGTCTGTTCAATTTCTTTTAAAGGCTGGGGAAGTAAGGGTGAAAAGGGAAGAGGAAAGTAAGTTTAGTAGGGAACTCTGGAATGTGAGATGTTTGGGGTAGAAGATTTTCTGTGTCAACAGGGTGAAGGGAAAGCAATGGGAAGGAGCTTCCATTGCCACAGAGTAGACAAAAAGGTAGTCTGAGTGGAGGAGAGGGATCAAGGAACTTAGAAATAAGGTAGTGGATGGAAAAGTAGCATAGACCAGGGAAGAAAACAAAAAATCTCTTTCTTTTGGTTGGCCTTTAATAATGTCTGCTCACTAGTGCCCTGTTTGCTAGCCTTCTCTGTCTTCCAGATATTAGCTAACCACAACTACTGACTTCTATCTACCTATGTCTTCCATGGATTCTGCCTACAACACTCCATCTAGCTGGTTAGATGCCCACTTCTGGTTTTTCATAGCCAACTTGTTGCTGCCCACATCCTGGCTTAACATTAAAACCCAGCCAATTCATACTAAGTCAATACTGGCTTAATATAAGGTTACCTTCTTAAGTGTTTATCAAATTAGGCCTTTTATAAATAGTAGGACAGTTTTGACTCATTCTGATATATTTTACTTTCTTTAAAGTGCTTTTTAATAACAGAATACCAGGTGAGGACAAATTTAATGTCTTCAACTATTCTTTTATTGCTCACCAAAAAACAGCTCTGTATGTAATATCTCATAATGTCTTTCTCAATATAAGTACCATTACATTTCTCATGTAATTAAAATCACATTAAGTATAAAACCAACCATAATCCAAACACGAATGTGCTTGCTGGTAGGTTCATTTTCTACCACAGGACAGAGTAGCACTTCAAAGAGGCGTGTGAGAGATACAACCACATTACTATCGCTTGTAGGAATCAGTTCCTGCAAAGTGAAAAGAATAAGATACCTCCTTAATTTTCAACTTATTTGGAGAATAAAAGAGGATACATATTTCATTTTATAAAACTGATCAAAAGCATCCATGGTTTTCATAAGATCTTTCTAAAATTAAAATAATTTAAATTATAGGTATGATAAGAGCCATTTGCAAACAGTATCTGTCAAATATCTTAGTTTAACACATACATTACATAACTATACATGACATATTATTATAAATTCTCTGACAAATGAAAACTAGCTACTGTAAGAGAATAAACAATGCTCTAGGGATAGCAGAAATGAAGTCTCTAACAGCTATTCATTCATCTATTCAACAAACATTTATGAAAAACTATAAAAAAAATTATATACCTATCTACCAAGCTAGGGAATATGGAAATAAAAGATAGTCTCTGACAGAGAGCGATACTGAAATTAAATAGACAAAAATAACTTGACATAATAATGATATGGCAGAGGAATTCCAAGGTGTATGGGTGGGTGCGGGGCGGGGGGAACTACCAGAGTACTTGGGATAAACAATTAGTCTAGACTCAGAGAAGAAGACAGGGACAGAAAGGGGGGAGATATAAGTCAAGGAAGGTTTCTCAGAGAAAGTAATAGTTAAGCTGAATTTGGAAGAAAAATGTGAGTTATTGAGACAGATAGGGTTAACTGTGCTGGCGGAACAAAAGCACTGTTAAAAGATTCCCATCTAGAAGTTGGGTAAACGAGAACCACACCCTGTCAATATGAGATAAGGCTGAAACAACCTGTGAATTTTTTTTTTTTCTCAGTGTTTTTCTAGCCCCTTTCCCCTTTACAGGCTCTCGCATGTGCAGAAGAACAAAGTATGACCGCCGTTTAACCTTCCTTAGCCCTCCTAAGATGGTGATGTGTGCCAAAGATCAGTGAGCTTGCGCTACATCCTGTAATAACTGACACCAAGGGCTGCCAAGAGGGCTCCATCTTGAATATCAGTGGGTTCCATCTTGCATTCCAGATGCGGGGGCAACCTAATTAACATGAATTCTGAGAATTACCCGCCCCTTGAAAGAAGCCCACTAGATATTCATGACTCTGTTGTCTCCACCGAACCCACATAAGTTAGCCTTGCTTCCCTTTTTGAGTCAGTCTTTTGGAGAGGCTTAGATCCCCGCTGACTCCTTTTGCTTGACTCAAGTGAAGTAAAGCTTGCTGAAGATAAAGTTTGTCTTTCATGTGTATTCTTACTCAGGAAAACCCAAGGACCCTTTGTGTGACTTTGGCAACTGGTAACATTAGCTGGTGAAGAAGGAAAAGATGGTCAAGGCAGGAGAAGCTACATTTATAAACATATACAGTGAAGTGAACAGTTAACTCTCAAAAAAATATGTCCATGTCCTAGTACCTGGAACCTGTGAATGTGATCTTATTTGGAAAAAGGGTCTTGGCAGATATAATTAAGACCAAGATGAGATAATCCTGGATAATGTAAAAAAAAAAAAATTTTTTTTTTAAAAGGCAGGCCCTAAATCCACTGACAACTGTCCTTACAGCAAACACATAAAGGAGAGACACACAGAGAAGAAGGCCACATAAAGATGGAGGCAGAGAGTGGAGTTATGCAGCCACAAACCAGGGAACACTTTGAGCCACCAGAAGCTGGAAGAGGGAAGGAATGGTTCTCCCCAGAGTCTTCCGAGGGAGCTCGGCCCTGCCAACACCTTGGTTTAGAACTTCCGGCCTCCAGACATAAGAGAGAAGAAATTTGTTGTTTTAAGGCACCAAGTGTGTGGTAATTTGTTACTAAAGCCCTAGGAAGCTAATACAATATGTAAAAAGTTTCTCATAAAATTTTAAATATCACTTAATTTTTAAAAGCATGTATTTAAAATACTTTTAAAATATGGAAAATAATTGGCATTTTAAAAACCTTAGTCACTATAATGGATTGAATTGTGTCCCCCCAAAATATGTGTCAACTTGGTTAGGCCATGTGTGGTTATCCTCCATTTTGTGATTTTCCTATGTGTTATAAATCATAATCTCTGCCTGTGGTTAAAGGATTAGGGTGGGGTGTAACACTCTTGCTCGGGCCATATCTCTGATCCAAAGTAAAGGAATTTTCCCTGGGGTGTGGCCTGCACTGCCTTTCATCTCTCAAGAGATAAAAGGAAAGGGAAGCAAGCAGAGAATTGGGACCTCCTACCACCAAGAAAGCAGCACCAGGAGCAGAGCACATCCTTTGGACCCCGGGTCCCTGCATCTAAGAAGCTCCTTGACCAGAGAGGACTAAGGACAAGGACCTTCCTCCAGAATCAACAGAGAGAGAGAAAGCCTTCCCCTGGAGCTGACACCCTGAATTTGGACTTGTAACCTACTAGACTGTGAGAAAATAAATTTCTTTTTGTTAAAGCCCTCCACTTGTGGTATTTCTGTTATGGCAGCACTAGATGACTAAGACACTCGCTATGGTTTTAGCCAAAGGATTTAGCTGGAAAAAAGGGCCAGGCTTGCTGGACCAGTAGAGATTAGATGAACCCCCAACGCTATTGCCCTGAGATACTCTTTCAACTTGGAACTCAAACTACTCCCTGAGGTCACCTTTCAGCCAAATGACAGATTGGCTCTTTAAATAAATAATATCATCCAAGAGTTGGGTTATTCAGCTGTAACTCGATCAATACGAAACCAAAGGTGAATATAAACGTTCAAGAGAAACTAGTTTTGTTATTTACCCTACCATTGTGACTTGAGACTTTGTCAAGTTGAATATAAATTAAAGAAACTTGAGTGAGTCAGAGAATTAGTGTTACCTTGCATTTTTTTTTACGAAGTCTTAAAGTGGGTGGTATTAGCCAGTCAAAAAGTTCTTGCAGAAGAGCTTGATATTCTGGTTCATGCAGAGGTCCCTTCAGTGAATTCAACCATGAAGACACAAGTGGTTCCCATCCTAACTGTGAGGGCTCCAAATAAATCATGCCACAGCGGCTTACAGTGGCAGGCTAGACAAACAAAGACAAGTTTCATTTTTCCAATACTGCTTTTATACCAGTGGTACCTGACAACTATCAGCTACTTCTTGGCATGACTTACATGGATCCTTGGCATGGTCTGGCTCCTCTACCTCTCCGGGCTTACCTGGCTGTCTCACACACTAGACTTTTCCCATACAGAAAACCATTTGCTGCTCAGTTCCCTGGACATGCCATGATGTCATGGCTTCATGTTTTTATATGTCCTCTTGTCATGATTATAATGCCCCGCCTCAACCAGTCTCCCTGGAGAAGTCTTACACCTCCCTCAAAGCCAGGTCCAACACTCAGACACGCTCCATGGTCCTTCTGTACCCACTCCCCACTTGGGTGCTTATTCTCCTCCACACTCTTAGAGTACTTACCTGTAGCTCTCTATTGGGATTATTTATTAGCATGCTTCTCATTCTCTCTAAATGAACATATACTGTGCCTTATTTACCTTTGTATTCCCAGTGCCGAACCCAGTATCTAACAAATAATAGGAAATATTCAGTGACTGAGTAAATGAATAAATGAACAAGTTAAAAAAAAAAAGCTGTTGTATTAAATTATGAACTTACTGAGGCCTGGGAGAGGTCCATTGTTTCAAAGATGAGGCTCATTTGAGAAGACATCTGAATGATTTCTCCACTCATAAGGCAAAGCTAAAGGCAATTATTTTTTAAATATTCATTTTTTAAATATTTCAAACTTCTCAGATAAAAATTAATTCTACTTATAAAGTATTTCCTATGGTATAATGGAATAAGTATTCAAATGGGAGCCAGAAGATCTTAATTCTAGGTCTGCCTCTGTCAATTACTTATCAAGTAAGCAAATACTTAACAGCTCTGAGTTGGAGTCTCTCCGTTTATAAAACAGGGACACTATATCGCTCAGAGAACTGGGGGAGCGAATACATGGCATACTCCCCAAACTGTAAAATGCTATATAAATGTCAGTTTTTATTATTAATAAAATTACATAAAATGCTCCTGATTTTATAAAGTTGTCATAGGGCCTTTTAAAATTAGTAATAAAAAGAAAAGAGAATAGCATAATGAACACTCATATACTCATCTCCTAGATTTAAACAATGTTAACATTTTGCCCTAATTGCTTTTTTTTGTTTGTTTTGTATTTTAAAGAAGACTACAGATATCATGCATTTCATGTCCAACCATGTTATTATTTCTCTCTAAAAAATAAGAACATTTTCTACATAACCATAATAACATTACCACACCTAACAAAACTAATAATAACTCCTTAATATCATCTACTCAGTCAATACTCATATCTCCTCAGTTGAACCAGAAATGTCTTTTCAACTGATTTATTCAAACCAAAATTCAACCACGGGCCGTGCACTATGTTTGCTATGTCATCTTTGCCTCTTTTAATCTAAAATAGTTCCTCTTTGATCAAATGCACCAAAATCTGAATTTATCAATTGCTTCCCTTCTCACAAGTTCCTATCTTGTCCACTATTATTAAAATCATCCTATCTTCTCAAACTTCTTGGCTTGCACCTTTGGAATTATTAATTTTTAATAATATTGATAATTATTATCAGTGGTTGAAACTCCAAATTGATTTAATTAGTAGGTCTTTTAAATTCTTCCTGAGTTATTTTTCAATGTTTTCTGTTTCTACAATCATTACTCTAGTCCCAGTTTTGCCCCCATTATATGTCAACAGAGGAGCCCTGGCAGCCCAGTGGTTAAAGCACTCGGCTGCTAACCAGAAGGTCGGCAGTTTAAACCCAGCAGCTGCTCCACGGGAGAAAGATGTGGCAGTCTGCTTCCAAAAAGATTACAGCCTTGGAACCCCTGTGTGGCAGCTCGACCCTGTCCTATAGAGTCGCTATGAGTCAGAATCAACCTGACGGCAGTGGGTTTGGCTTTGGTTATTACATATCAATAATGAAGCATTTAACATTTCTGGCTCTCTGTTTCTTAGCTGTAAAATGAACGGTCTAAAACTGCACTGTCCAATATGGTAGTCCTTAGTCATTAATTTGAATTAATTAAAATTAAATAAAACTTAAATTTCAGTTCTTCAATTGCACTAGCCACGTTTCAAATATTCAATAGCCACATGTGACTAGTGGCTACCTTACTAGACAGCAGAGATACTTCCATCCTTACAGAAAGTCCTATTGGGCAGCGCTGGCCTAGAGCTTCTACAAGATTTTTTCGGCAGATACATTCTCCTCACTATCCAACGCTGCTTCCCAACTGCTTCTACTCTCACTCTCTGTCCGAAGGCCGGATCTCTCCAGCTCTCTCACTTGTGGACTCCTACTCAACTTGCTCTTCGTTTCCATAGGGGCTTTCATATCCCTGCTGTTTTCACTTTCTTTACTAGGCAGCTTCTGTTTCGTGGTCCAGCACTTCTATCATTCTCGTGCCAATACCTTTAAAGTCTTTCTGTATTATCAGTCTAGCAAGATTACCCACACCCACACCTAAGCTGTCTAGACTGGTAGAAGAATCTCACAAAGGCAGACCTTAGTAACACTAACAATTCATGGTCTTTAACTTAATCAGGCTCTCAGTGCTAATCACACATATCTTCTATGTTTTCCTAGGGACTTCTCTTTCCCATTTCCCATAATGGCTAATTTAACATTTTGTTTTTTTACTGTCTCACAGAAAAAACAGAAGTCCTTAGAGAGATCTGCCTTCAAATCTCCTCAATCAAGTGCATACATTCACCTGTATCTATACCCATCTGTCATGGGTTGAACTGTGTCCCCAAAAAATATGTGTCAAATTGGCTAGGCCATGTTCCCAGTATTGTGTGATTGTCCACCATTTTGTCATCTTATATGATTTTCCTACGTGTTGTAAATCCTACCTCCATGATGTTAATGGTGTGGGATTAGCAGTAGTTATATTAATGAAGTAGGACTCAACCTGTAAGATTAGGTTGTTTTAAGCCAATCTCTTTTGAGACATAAATGAGAGAATTGAACAGAGAGACACGGGGACCTCATACCATCAAGAAACAAGAGCCAGGAGAATAGCATGTCCTTTGGACCCAGGGTCCCTGTGCTCAGAAGCTCCTCAACCAGGGCAAGATTGGTGACAAGGACCTTCTTCCAGCGCCGACAGAGAGAGAAAGGCTTTCCCTGGAGTTGACGCCCTGAATTTGGAGTTGTAGCGTACTAGACTCTGAGAGGATACATTTCTGTTTGTTAAAGCCATCTCTTGTGGTATTCCTGCTATAGCAGCACTAGATAACTAAGACATCATCCTTTCATACTTCCTTCTCATCCAAAATATGAGACAATCCTTCCACTTTGCTCTGAATCCTTAGACTTCATTTATTCTACTGATTAATCTCTCTCTTCTGAATTGTCACTGCTTCTTGTCTAATTTGCCCTCAGCTCAATAAATATTGCCAAAAGAATGAAAGAATATGCATAAATGGTCAACCACCTAAGATAAAGTGCTGAAATATATATTTGTATATTAATTAAGTGAAATTGCTTATTAAGTAGTGCGGTTATTTCATGTAAGTATGGAAATGAATTACTATATTGTTCATACAGTAGAATACTTACATAAGCATAAAAAAGAATTAACTGCAATAACATGGCTATCACAGATACAATATTGATCAAAAGAAGCCAGACACTAAAGAGTATGACTCCATTTACATGAAGTTCAAGAACTGACAAAACTAATTGATCGCCGTACAAGTCAGAACAGTGATCACCTCTTGGGGAGGGTATACAGACTGAGAAGAGACTTGAGGGAATCTTGCAGGGTGCAGGAAGCTTTGTGCATCTTTATTTTGGTGGTGGTTATATGAGTGTAAAGCCAAAAAAAAAAAAACCCGAACTGTTGCCATGGAGTCAATTCTGACTCATTGCAGCCCTAAAGGACAGGGTAGAACTGCCCCCCACTGGGTTTCCAAGAACCACCTGGCAGATTTGAACTGCCGACCTTTTGATTAGCTGCCACAGCTCTTAGCCACCACGTCACCAGGGTTTCCCACATGAGTATACACATACGTAAAAAATCATAGACTTTACACTTGAATTCAGTGTACTTTTTATACTTTATTGTATGCATGTTATCTCTCAAAATAATTAGAAGGCTTCCATTTTCTAGCCCTTTTGTGTACCTTACAGTTCCTCAGGTAATATAGTCCATAAAAGGACTGAAGCAAGTATTCAACATATTCAAAAAGGAATGAGACCCTTTTATTTTTTCCTAAAATATTATTTTGGAGTTCTATAAGAAACCCTAAGACTGGAGTCACTTAACAACTTATTATCTATTAGATTACTGTGTCTTATTGCCAAAGCAGTAGTTTTAATACACTATATCTTCATTCTATGAAAAAAATTAAGCAAAGGTGTTACTACAGCATGGTGTTAACTGAAAAGATAAATCATTTCTAAAACTATTCAACTTGCTGCATCCTTTAAATACATAGTCCCAGTTGATTAGTTGTTGAGCACATAACACTGCTTAAACATTCCTGCATCTGCTTTACTTTTAATCATGATGGTTTACCTTTTTATTATCATCCAGTACCGTGTTCATGCTCTCTATCCACAAAGTGTCAATGGGACCATCAAATACCACCCACTTCCGGTCAGGTGTTTCTGATAAGGCAAATTCTCTGAAGGTGTTAGCCACAATACCATCAGTCCACTAAAGGGAAAAAAGGAAGAGTTGGAAAGCTCCCTTCATAAAACTGAATTTAGTATCGAAAATATGAAAAGACTTCAAATTTCTTGGTTTAATGTACACTGTAAATAAAAGTTGAGAATGTTGAAATTGTAGATTACCTCATGAGACACTGGATCAAACTGTCCAAAAAGCTGGCCCATAGTAATGGATTTGGGGTTCACAGTCCTATAAATAACCTTTTCTTCCTCTCCATAGCCCCGCTCATTCATAAGACTTAGAGTATCAGCCAGCACATGCAGAACCTTAGTCTTAGCAGCAAAAGGCTCACCTACTAACATAAAACTATCAATGGGAAAAAAGTAATTATACAATAAGATTCTGAGAAATGATCAATTATTTGCCGCATATACTGCTATATCAAACTTTACCCTGTGGTAATTACTACACATAATTTTTTTAACTATATGAATTTTTCTCAGATACGTGGAAAATACATTTAACTTCTGAACTGGTTGATCTCTAAATCAAATTGTCCACAATATGTCATTATCTACAGAAGTGAATATAATAAAAAGTCTCCAAATGACAATGAAAACTTAACATGTGTATACTCTTAAAATAAAAAACTGAGACTTGGGGCCTCCTAAGGAGAGGAGTGGGAAGGATTACCTTTCCTAAAGTCTTCACTTGCTCTTTGCCAAGTATTTCTGGTTCTCCTCTCTTCTGGCATACAGTAGGGTGCCTGGCTCTCTTGTGCAGGGACCATGTGACTAACTCCAACCAATGAGTAATAAGCAGAAATGATGAGTATTACTTCCTAGCAGAGATAGTGCCTATTTGACTAAAGGCTTCCATTGGAATAACTGACCAAGGACACACTGTATTGTGTATGAAAAAAGATCCCAACGATGCTGCCCTTTTTTTTTTCTTTTAAATACTCCCCATTTGCCCCCTCCCCCAACCCCCAGTAACAACTAATCTTCTTTTGTCTCGGTGGATTTACAATTATTCTAGATATTTCATAAAAGTGGGATGACACAATATTTGCCTTTTTGTGTCTGGTTTATTTCACTTAGCATAATGTTTTCAAGGTTTATCCATGTGGTGATATGTATCAGAACTCTCTCTTTATAGCTGAATAAGATTTCATTGCATGTATACACCACATTTTGTCTATCCATTCATCTGCTAATGAACACTTGAGTTGTTTCCACCTTCTGACCATTGCGAATCACACTGCAAAGAACACTGGTGTACATGTGTCTGTTTGAGTTGCTGATTTTGATTCTTTTAAGTACATACCTAGGAGTGGAACTGGTAGGTCATATGGTAAGTCTATACTTAACTTTTTGAAGAAATGCCAAACTGCATAGGGGCTGCACCATTTTATACTCCTACCAGCAATGTAGAGCTTTCCAATTTCTCAACACCCTCATCAACATTTATTTTCCTTTTTTTTAAACAGCCATCTCAGTGGGTGTGAAGTGGTATCTCACTGTGGTTTTGATTTGATTTCCCTAATGACTAATGAGATTGAGTGTCTTTTCACATGCTTGTTGGCCATTTGTATATCTTCTTTGGTGAAATTCTATTCAAGTCTTTTGCTCATTTTTTAATTGGGTTGTTAGTCTTTTTGATGTTAAGCTGTAAAAGCTCTTTATATATCCTTGATATTGAACCCTTATCTGACGATACATGGTTTCCAAATATTTTCTCCCATTCTCCAGGTTGCCTTCTCACTTTCTTGATAAAGTCCCTGATGCACAGAGGTTTTTAATTTTGATAAAGTCCAGTTTGTCTATTTTCTCTCGTTGTTCATGCTTCTGTTGTTGTATCTAAGAACTCATCGCCTAAAAGAAGGTCTTGAAGTTTTACCCCTATGTTTTCTCATGAGAGTTTTATAGTTTTAGCTCTTATGTTTAGGTCTTTGATCCATTTGGAATTAATTTTTGTATATGGTGTGAGATATGGCTCCAACTTCATCACTGTACATTTGGAGATCTAGTTGTCCCAGCACCATTTGTCGAAGTGGTTATTCTTTCTCCATGGGATGGACTTAGTGCCCTTATAGAAAATCAGTTGGCCATAAATGATGGATTTATTCCTAGATTCTCAATTCTATTCCATTGGTACCAGACCGTTTTGGTTACTGTAGCTTTACAGTATGTTTTGAAATCAGGAAGTGTGAGACTTCCTACTTTGTTGGTTTTTTTTTTTTTTTCCAAGATTGTTTGGGTTATTCAGGGCCCCTTGAAATTCCATATGAATTTGAGGATCAGTTTTTTCATTTCTGCTAAAAGGGCTGTTGGAATTTTAATGGAAACTACGTTGTATACATAAATCACTTTGGGTAGAACTGATACCTTAACAACATTATGTCCTCCAATCCATGAATACAGGATGTCTTTCTATTTATTTAGATGATCTTTAATTTATTTAAGCAGTGTTTTACAGTTTTTAGTGTAAAGGTCTTTCAGTTCTTTTTGTTATGTAACCATGGTTATTCCTAGGTATTTAAGCTGATTATGCTTTTGAGAGAATTTACTGACAAAGAAACCATGAGTATGAACTAAAACGTATGTGAATGTTAAAGACTTAAAATGACCCTTGGAGATCGGGTATATAAGGGGTGATTGTATTATTCTCTCTATCTTTGTATATGTTTGAAAATTTACCCAACAAAAAATTTTTTTTTAAACTCTGCCTCTTTAAAAAACCAGGGCCATTGGGGTTCCAACTTTCTATAGGCAAGAGGCAGGCTGAAAACATTTCCCAGCTCCCCAGCACAACATTTTCTCTTTTGCCTACTTCACATGAGGCCAGGGAAGATAATGGAATAGAAAAACCTCTCAGGAGGTTGAACCGAGATCCAGGGAGAACAATTAACAAGAAAGGCCCTCCCATTAAGCAAAATCAAGTACAAGTAGATAGAGATTTTTTTGGGCTTTAGGTTTACGCAGTTTTGGGGGGTCTCTCTAAGAAAAAAAATATTATAAAATTCTGAATATAAAATGTCCATAGCCACTTTAATGACACCCTACACAATAAATTATGTATACAAACGCTTATGGCCCCTTGGAGGCAACTCCACAAGTGAGAGATCTTGAGGTTTAAAGTGCATTAGTTTCAGGGTCAATTCATCTCTGGAACTGAGGTCCTCACATGTCAAGCTGGATTTAAGAATTGCTACAGACCACTGTTGGCTATGTCTCCTATTCTTCAATTTCTGAATGAAGATGTTGGCTCTAGTAATCCTATCCTGTTCTGCTATTATATAATGGGTATGTGGAGGGTAGGTACTTTGTCTTTCTGGTTTTTAAGTCTCTGGGTCAAGAGCAACAAGTTTCAAATCTGATACAAAGACTACCCACAGGTCCTGAACTTTGAGCATTTCATTGCTTGACTGGAGCTTTTTGGTTGTCTCTCTCCGTGCAAAAGAAGAGTGTATTTCATGGGCATGAAGGAGAGTGAATAACATATCTGATGACCAAAAAGGCAAATTATGGTGGTCATTAGTGCCAGGTTCCTGTATAAGCACTCCTTACCAACCCTTGCTGGACATCTAGCATGAGAGAGGAGTAAACCTTTGTCTTTTTAAGTTACTGGGACCAGGGGTTGTTTGCTTCCTAGCCTACTTAGCATACAAAGTCTGATGAGTTTTTTGGTTCATAAATCGTAGTTGTTTTAATAGTTCAAATGAAAAATAACATCTAAATATGGGAGAAAATTATAATCTATAATCTTACCCATGTCTAACAATCATCATTTCATATGTCTGAATCATTTTATCAAGAAAAAATTTAACAGGTTGAAGATTATGTGCCTTGCAGGCTTCATGAGCACATTCCAAAAAGTCCTGAAATAAAAAAATAGAATCCATTTCCATAAAAAGTTAACATGAATTAAATCATACATGTCTTATAAGTATAGGCTTTTCATTTAAAAATAAGAAAATTGTATCTTCTTATACTGATAAATTATTTCTTAAAGTTTTAATTTTTTTTAATTAAAAGGAATGAATACAGTTAAAATACTTTCTAAATATTAGTACTCTCCATTATAAATTTTTAATGATCATAATAGCATCACAGCATTGCCATATGCTACATGAAAATAACTCCTTTTAATAATGTTTCCCAGAATTCCACTTTTGTTTAGGACATAGGAGGATGTGCAGACAATTCCACACACTGCAGTAACTAGAAATAAACAGAGAATCTAAAAAAAAAAAATCCTAAAAAATTTAAAGGTATAGGAGAGCTTTGGATGCAAATAAGTCTAAAGGAACTAAATTCCAGAGAGGTGTGAGCCTTTCCTGAGTAAGCACAAATCAGCAGTTGCTTTCAGCCAAGTCTGAACAAGGATGAACATTAGAATGGGCATGCTATAGGCAGAGGGACTCTGCTAGAATAAAAAAAAAATGAGAAATTGTAATGGTCGTGTGGGCTTGTGTGACAGATTAGAATCTGGGAAGTCTCAAATGCAAAGCGACTTTTTCCCACTGCCCATGCTTTTGCTAAGTGTGTGGAAATACAGGAGACCAAGGGCTTAGCTGGAAAGAAGAGAAAGAAAGAGATCTCTTTAGTCTCAGGATGCTTAGATGCCAAAATCCTGCTAAAAGGAGGAGCCTATAATACAGCAGGGTAATTCTCACTCTAAGGGCATTTAACCCAGATGTTATAATTAGTAGAAAGGAACTTTTAAAATGAATTTTATAAATATATTGAATAGACAATAAGATGGAAAGATAGATAAAAAGATGAAGAATTTTGGCAAGAAAACGGAATCTCTAAAAAGAACCAAATTCGACATGCTACAACTGAAAGACAAAATACCTAAATTAAGAATTCATTGGATGGGCTTATCGACAGACTGGACAAAGCCAAAGAGCGGATCATAATCTTGAAGACAGATCAATAAAAAGTATCCAAACTAAAGCACAGAAAGAAAATAATGAAAAACAATGCTTAAAAGACATGTGAGGCAATATCAAATTGTCTAACATACATGTAATTGAAGTCCCAGAAAGAAGAGAGAAAATTAGACAGAAGAAATATTTTAAAGACAATTACTGAGAATTTTTACAAACCAGAGAAAGACATCAACCCACAGCTTCAAGAAGCACAGTAAATCCAAAGCAGGATAAATAGAAAACAAAACAATACTAAGCACATAGTCAGACTGCTCAAAATCAAGTAAAAGAGAAAATAGAAACAGCCCGGGGAGGGGGGGAGATTATATTCAAGGGAACATAAGTATGCCTGACTTCTAAGCACAATACTGAAAGACAGGAGTCAATGGAATAACATCTTTAAAATGCTGGGGAGGGAGGAGAAAGGAGGGAGACGCTGCCAACCTAGAATCCTATATCAAGTGAAAATATTATTCAAAAATAAAGGTGAAAATAGCAAAAAGGTGGCAACAACCCAAGCTCCCATCAACAGATGAATGTATGAACAAAATGGCGTACATACATAAAATGGAATACTACTCAGCCTTAAAGAAAAATGAAGTCTTGATACATGCTACAACATGGATGAACCTTGATAACATTATGCTGAGCAAAATAAGTCAATCACTAAAGGGCAAATCCTGTACGGTCTCACTTATATAAAATGTCAAGAATAGGTAATTATACAGAGACCAATGGTTACTAGTGGTTACCAAGGGCAGGGAGGAGGAGGGAAAATCACTGACTGGGAAATAGTGAATTTTTGTCTATAGTGTTGAGAAAATTGGCATTGACTAAGAGCAATGGTTACACAACCAGACTAATGTAGATGTTACCATTAAGCTGTATACCAGGAAAAAAAAAGCAGGGGGGTCAAAATGACAAAGTGTTTTATATAATTTTACAACTATGGAGGCAGAGATTTTTTTTTTTTTTTTAAAGGCTGCCCCTGTTGATATTACTTAGGTACAATGAACACTTCATGGAATTAGTTTTCTTGGCGAAAGTTTAGGGTCATGACTCATGAGTCTATCTAGTCAATTGACCTGATGTCATTTTTAGAATTTCTGCTCTACCTTGTATCTCAGTGAGTAGTGCCTGGGGTCTTAAAAGCTTATTAGCAGTCATGCAAGATACAATTGGTGTCTATTTAATTGGAACAGCAGAGGATGAAGGAGACCCAGGAATCAGAGGGGAAGATGGACTGCAGGTTTAATTGCCTCTATAAACTACTACCTTCATTACCATGAGACCAAAAGAAATGGATGGTGTCTGGCTACCATTACTGAACATTTTGATCAAGGACCCACAGATGGATCCTGGTCAAAAAAAGGAAAAATGTGGAACAGATTCATATGGAAATTGACTTACTGAATCTATTGAAACTAGGGGAATTCCCCAAAATAATGCCTGCAAATAATCTTTAAACCTTGAACCAAAACTATCCCATGAAAAAAAAAAAAATCCAATGAAGCATTGTTAAACTAAACAACAGTTTACCCCAATCAATAAAAAATCTTTGCCTTAAGCACAGCGCTCTTAAAAAGAATTATCTATATGAGCTTAATCTGACAACAGTTATTCTAAAACATAGATGAGAACTAAAAAGGTAGAGAGTCTAAATTAATGGTGATGAAACAATACAGGTAAAGAAAGTGAGAATACTGACACAATGTGATGTAACCAATGTTATTCAACTGTTCATGTAGAAATTGTGAATGGATGTATGCTTAGTTTTGCATATTGCCACCGAAAATAAATATTTAAAAATAATAAAAGTGAAATAAAGACATTTCAGACAAACAAGTTGAGGGAGTTTGTTGCCAGCAAACCTCCCCTCACCCCCCACCCCCGAAAAGAAATACTAAAGGAAGTTCTTTGTGTTGAAAGGACAAGATTCCAGATAAAAGCACATATCTATTGGAAGGGATAAAATGTACTGGAAAGGATAAATATAAAAGACTATTACTTATTTTCCAATACTAATAACTAATGCAAAAATAACAATGTATTGTGGAGTTCATAACATATGCAGAAGTAAAATATAAGACAACAATAGCACAATAGGCAGGGGTGGGTGGATAATGTAATCACACAATTTAAGATTCTTATCCTATGAAATGGTAGAATACCAATTCAAGGTAAATTGTAATAAGTCAAAGATGTATATTATGATCTGTGGAGTGACCACTAAAAAGCCAACAGAAAAGATAAAATGGAGTAATAAAAATTACTTGAAATCCAAAAGAAGCCAGTAAAGAAGAACAAAGGAATACAGGACATATTAAAGCAAGATGGTATATTTAATATGTTTTTTCAAACTGGAATTTATGATTACCAGAGCCATTGCTATATTCATGGGAGTCCAAGAGTTCTCCAAGAGAATGCTAAAATTTCATATTGATTTTTTTTTAATCATATTAAAAAACAAAAAAAAACAGTGCCGTCAAGTCAATTCCGACTCATAGTGACCCTATAGGACAGAGTAGAACTGCCCCATAGAGTTTCCAAGGAGCGCCTGGTGGATTCAAACTGCCAACCCTTTGGTTAGCAGCTGTAGCACTTAACTACTATGCCACCAGGGTTTCCAAATCATATTAGTATATCCTAAAACCTTGATAATCGCGTTAACCTGGTACTGCCACAAGATGTATTAGTCTTTGAATTTGAGAATAAAAAAAAAAGGTAGGCCAAAAAGTAAATGATGTGCCTGGGGTCTTAAAAATTTGCAAGTGGCCATCTAAGGCACAACAATTGGTCTCTATTCACCTGGAGCAACAGGGGAAGAAGGAGAGTCAGAAATAGGAGAAGGAGATGGAATTTGTAGCTAATTGCCGCCATGAACAACTGCCTCCTTTGCCATGAGACCTTAAGAACTGGATGGTGCCCAGGTACCATTACTGAACATTTTGATCAAAGATTCCTTATAAGAATAATGATCAAAGGGGGAAATATAGAGCAGAATTTCAAATTCTCATGAAATCCAGACTTTCTGGAGCTATGGAGGCTGGATAAACCCCTAAAACTATTGCCTGGAGATAATCTTTAAAACTTAAACCAAAAAACCTCTGAAGTTCTCCTTAAAACAGTCTAGCTTAACGAGTAAAAAATGTCTGCCTTGAGCACTTTGCTCTTTTAAAAGCTATCCATATGGGATCAAAGTGACAACAGCAATTTGAAAGATAAGATAGGAATTTAGGGGGCAGTGAGTTTATGTAATAGGGAAGGAACAACTCAGAATAGGAAGATAAGAATGGATGCACAATTCTAAGAATGTAATCAGTGTAACTGAATTGTACATGTAGAAATGGCTGAATTGGTGTATGTTTTGCTGTGCATATTCTCAGCAACAACAAAATTTTTTTAAAAAGTAAATGATGCCTTAATTACACAACAGCTGAAACAAAGAATATTTTGCAGTAATATCGATAGAGAAAAGAGGTAGAATAATTGAATCATCACAAGACAAAAGGTATTTTATGCATGCTGAACTCAAAAAAATCTTCACTGCACATTTTACTGTGGAAATTGCCATAAAGGGGCAATTTCATTTCAGTCACACACCATCTACCTCTCTAATTTTGTTAAACTGAATTTTATTGAGATTGTTTTGTTTGTAGTTATTTATAAATTTATTTTGGTTTTATATTATATAACAGCTATAAGCAGCAGATACTTATACTTATGTGTGTACATATTTAGGCATCATTATGTCTAATTTAAGTGAAATTGGAAATCTACATTGTTTGTTTCTTTTAAAAAAGAGTCCACATATTACTTAAATTTTAGAAACAAAGCCTTATATTAATTATATAATGTTTTTCCACTTTCTGCCCGCCATCTTTTCTATTTTCTGGAATATACACTTGTAAGAATTACAATATACATACTAGCAAGTATTATAAATCATAAAATAGGAGATAAAATACCTTTTCTCATACAAGGAATATTATCTTTGCCGAAAGTCTTGTTGACTCTGGTATTATGTAATACCACATACTTTAACTTACTCATCCTCATTAATTAAAGTGGCCAACAGAATAATTTAATAAAACTTTGTAAACTACTGAGTCATCAGATAAATTTACCGTGCAGAATAAGTCATTCTCACAAGTTTACTTACGTTATAATCAGCTTCAGGAAGTTTAATACCAGGAAATAAGTCACTAGTTATTCCATTAAATAAGGGTATATCATGAGATAGAAACTTTGGTTCATTTACATCTTTAATTGATCGAAGAAGCTAAAATAACCCAAAAAATAAGCAATATAAGTTAATTGCTAACATTCTCCCCTCTAAAAAGTCAAAGCTTATTTTACATTGCTCTGTGGGATCCCTATACTAAAAGGCCAATACTGTGTTTACCAAGCCAAAAAGGTCCTTGTATTCATATAAATTCTAGTGAATAATATATCCCAGAAAGTATCATTTCAATGCCATTTTAAAATAAATGAGCAACAAACGTCTCAATTACCTATTTATAGTTCCTGATCAACCATTGATCAACCATATGGAAACCCTGGTGGTTTAGTGGTTAAGTGCTACGGCTGCTAACCAAAGGGTCGGCAGTTCGAATCCGCCAGGTGTTCCTTGGAAACCCTGTAGGGCAGTTCTACCTTGTCCTATAGGGTCGCTATGAGTCCGAATCGACTTGACAGCACTGGGTTTGGTTTTTGGTTTGGATCAACCATATTTAAGAGAAGTTCTAGAAATTATGTTTTTACTGAAACCTTCACAAGTAATTATTACTCACAAGTATATCTTCATTTTCATTTGGATATTTCAGTTTTAGGTTTCCGGCAGCCACCAAAACTGCTTTTACTGCTCGCATTCCGTAGTCGTAATGAAACTGTGATGACAGCTGCTCAGAGCAAAGCCTGTAGGTCATTACTATCTTCACAGACAGAGGTTTCGCATTCAGAAATCCATAGGAGTAAAGGGAGATTTCTGCTATGAGGGCATAGTTTGGAACCATCATAGCCACTGTTCTAAAAAGAACCTGAAACATACAATAAGCCAAATATATTATTTATATAAGGGAAGCTGTTTCTAAAGCTGAGAATAAGCATCCAAGGATACTATGCTGATATTCAAGTTTATACCCCAAATACATCTTTTCATAAGCTCCGTAATTTTTCAGTAGTATTTTAATATTCTATGCACTTTAATTATTTTGTACATCTAAAAAATTGTTCTGAGGTTTACCTCACAACAGATGGAATAGGTAAAATGAAAATTACAAATACCTGGGAGAAAACTGTAACATTTTGAAAGGACTAAGCTGTTGTTTTTTGATTAACAAATTTACGCTCTTAAAAAATATTACCTTAAGGTTGTCTGGCAATTCAGAACGCCCCGCATAGCCAGGATTCATGGTAATAGCTACAAAACAGTTTGGATTGAGCTTAAGCTCTGTCCCTTCAAAAACGAACACTTCCAACTTCTGCTGAATGGCTCTCTGAATGCAAAGGATCTGTTGAGCTACCACCGACAACACTTCCAACTCAATTCTGTTAAATTCATCAAAGCAAGCCCAAGCCCCAGAAGAAGCCAATCCTTTAAAAAACTAAAGACAAGAAAAAAGGAAGTGATTTTTCTTAGGAAAGGGCATCATCTCTTAAAACAAATATTTAGCCTTTTAAGTCTAAATTAAAGGTTAAGTTTAATAAAAAGCCTCAGGTATAAAAACAGTATCTTTACTCCTAAAACTAAGGTTAGGAAGTTACTCACATTTGTATAATGCTTAAACATGATGTCAGTTTATCCAAGAACCCTAGTAAGCTTGTAAAGTTGAATATTAGGGATCCAGCAATTTACCTACCTTTCCCATTGCTAGGTAATCTAGCCCGTCTGAACAGTTGAATACCACACACTGCACAGCAAGAGCTTTAGCCAAGTCCTTAGTGGTCTCGGTTTTTCCTGTGCCTGCAGGACCCTCTGGAGCACCTCCAAGGTTTAAATAGAAGGCACCTATCTGAAAAAGAAAAAAGTACATATATATGAAAAGAAATCCATGTAACAAACAATTGTTTACCAAATATACGTAGCATTATTTGTAGCTTCAGAGAAGTAGTTATATCATTATATTGTTCAGCTCATTTTTAGCATAAAATTTCCAGCTGCACAAAGTAAATGCAGTTTAAAGGGTCCAAAAAAGTGAAAATGCATTAAAATCTCCTTATCCTCTAATACTTCATCGAGACTTGAGGGAATAAAATTAGTTCAGAAAAGTTTTAATTGGAAGTGATTGAGGAGATGGCTGTAGACAATAACAACACATTCCGGATGGCTAGCTGCAAAGGGGGTAAACACTTGAAAGTGGGTGTTGTAAATCGGGGTCCATTAAATGAAAGAGAGACAGACTACCTATTACATCATTTTGCCTATGTTCTCCACTTTCTGCATTTCCATAACACTTCTTTATCTCCCTTCCCAGTAGTAACACTTTCTACCTTGTATTACAGTTAATTATGTACACTTTTCTCATCAATTAGTCTTTAAGCTCCTTAAAGGCAAGATCAATACTATATGACTTCTCTCTGGTTCCCCACAATGACTAGAACAGTAGCTGAAAATCTTCAGACACATATAAACTACAGTCAGATCTAACTATAGAATTCATTTCATATAAACCACCATGGGAGTTTGTGAAACTTAACTCCTTTTAGAAAAAATAGGGTTAAGGGACCAAGGCTGAAAATAAACCTGTGAAAATCGTAAACATTTTTACATTTACTGAAATAGAACAATAGAGACGGCTCATAAATAAAGGCACTATCAATGATATTTCATCCACCTTAAATGTATAATGGATGCTATGTTGTTAATGTCCATTAACTTGACTGTTGGAAACCTCAGGAACACGCTTATAAATGTGTTCCCTTTATTATGAATAATAAATATACCAGGCAAATTCTTTTCAATGTCTGGTGTTGTATACTAATGTTTAATACAATTCTGATTTTATAACTCAGAGTTTTTAGCTTCCATCTTACAAGCATATCACAGCTTCTGAGTTCACTGAGGCCCCAGTTGTAGCAAGAAGTTTGAAATTCATTTGCTCCATGTGTATTAGGCAGTGACTATGCACTTGTTCACCACTAGAAAATCAGAGAGACCTGGTCCCTGCCCTCAAGTAGCTTCCTCAGAAAGTGAAGAGTTTGATGAAACACTTTATTACTGACCCACTGGTGCCCAGCCCAGGCCCCCCTTACCAGGCCACTGCATCCATCTCCAAGAGCTGCGAGTGTCAGTTGCCGACTTCTAAGAACTGCCCTCCACTATAGGAGCTAGGAGCCCTGGTAGCACAGTGGTTAAGCACTCGGCTGCCAACCAAAAGGCTGGCGGCTTAAACTCACTGCTGCTCCGCAGGAGAAAGATTTGCTTCTGTAAAGATTACAGCCTTGGAAACCCTATGGGGGCAGCTCTATCCTGTCTTACAGGGTCACTATGAGTCAGAACCAACTTGACAGCACATCGTTCTTTTATTTTTTGTTCTTTAAATAGAAGCTACCTCAACAGTAAAAACCTGGAAGTTTACTTACAGCTATGCCCCAGGGATGATACCTCACCAGTTACAATAAAGGGGTATGAAAGCCAGATCCCCTTGCCGTAACTCTGTAAGGCCATTCATCCAAAGCTCCCCGTGAGATCAGGCAAATGCTATACTTCTGCTGAAACCATATCTTTGCTTAGATTTTCCCATCCTATCCTGCTTTCCTCACTTCATTACAGGTTTTCACTGAGAGCATTTTCTTAGTAAATCATTTGCTCTAGACTCCCCATTCCATCTCTGCATTTAGAGAACTCAATCTAAGGTATTTTAATTTTTCTTACTGAGCATAGGGGGATTGGTGTTTATTGATGTTCCTCTTCAACGAATCCCCAGGTAGGTTTACCAGATTTAGCAAATAAAAATACAGGATGCCCAGTTAAACTTCAATTTCAGATAAACAATTTTTTTTTTTTTAAGTAAGTCCTATGCGATATTTAGGACATACTAATGCTAAAAATCTATTCATCATTTATGTGAAATTCAAATTTACCTGGGAGTCCTGAATTTTACCTGGCAACCCTATTCTCAGAGTTTGTATAGTCATTGCTCTGTCTTCCACAGCTTTCTAACTAAGTTCACACCCTACCACCATCCCCTCACATTTCAGTTCTCTCCCTTCTTTTCAATAGCACTGACTTGGAGTTCTTGGGCCCCAATGTAATTTTCTCATCTTCCTGTCATCTCTCCCAGGATTCCACTGCAAATCTCTACCATTTTCTGAAGCTCCTATTTTCTCCTACATCTTCAGTACCTTCTTTTTGTAATTATCCTCCATGGGAGTGACTCACGATTTTTCACACACTAGAACTCAAACACTCCTGTATGTTACAAAAGTACCCAGAGGTAAATGTTCATTAATATAATTTTACATAAAGGGAATCTGGAGTTAGGAAGGGGTAAGTGTATTCAGCTATTACAGGTAAGAGAATACATAAGGACAGTCATGTTAAATTTGGATAAGAAACTATGACACTGCACCAAAAAGTAATCTTTTGGGTGTGAATTAAAATAATTTAAATGCATACCAGTGTTCTGTAACACCTGTCAGTTAGAGGAGTAATGACAAGTCGAGGTGAGTTACCAAGATATTCATAAGCATATTTTACATTGCAATTAATGATGCGAACTCGAGCATTCTCATATTCCCAATAATATCGAAGCTGAGCTAGCCACTGGAAATCTGTATCATGTGAGACACCTAGAAGGAATAAAGTAAAATAAGACACATGATCCTTAAATGGTAATAATTCTAAAAGTAGGTGCTTTGTTTATAACAGCAAATATTAAAATAATTCATGTTTTCCAACTTATTGGGAAAAGATAATGTAAAAGAAATTCTGTTCTGAGAAAAAAAAGACCTAATTATAAACCTTTGTTTCTAGAAGCTATTGATTTTATCTTTATTGTTAAAGAAAAATGTCACATACCTATCTCAATCATGTCCATGACCACGTCCCTAGCATGGACATCGATAGTAACCAAAGCCCCCAGAGTGGTCCTGGTCTGCTTAGACAATTTTCCTCTAACAAGCTCGACAATATCATTTAGTTGGCTCTGAAGTTCCCTATAGTACTTCCTTAACCCCTAGAAAATAAAAAAGCAATTAAACTGATGTTATATAGTACATACAACATGCATTTCATACATTTACTCTTGTATAAAACAATTCTGACTTTATAATCTATCTCAAATATAGAATTAATTCTAGAATAGTGATTCTTTAAAGCCTTGTAAAATACTAAGAACAAGCTTTCAAAGAACTGCATAGTTTTAATACTATATACAGAAGGAGCTCTGGTAGTGCAGTGGCTAAGAGCTTTGCTGGTAACCAAAAGGTCAGCTTGGAAACCCTTTGGGGTAGTTCTACTCCGTCCTAAAGGGTCGCTATGAGTCAGAATTGATTAGATGGCAATGGGTTATATATAGAAACTGAGGGGGAATTGCCTTTGCAAAGAACAGATAAACTAAAAAAATGGAATGGAAAAAAGGATGTTGCTATTTAATGAAATAATGCTTTACCTCTGGCCCACCACTTATAACTTCCTGTGTCTCAGAAGTCCAGAACATTTGAGAAACACAAAGTACAACCTGGCCAGGCCACTCTCGAACCCAGTCTCTTCTTGCAGTTTCTGGATAAGCCTGAATAATTAAAATGCATTTCTAACTTTAAAAGATTGAAAAAAAAACCAAACTCTAAATTTCTAACAATAGAGAAGTGCATTATTTGGTACACTCATAGCCTGGAATATCATATACTCATGAAAAATTACTTTAGATGACTATTTAAAAAGACTAGAAAAGATGTTCATAAATTATGATATTTTTGAATTTTTTTTTTTAATGGAAAGGTGAGTACCAACATGTTAATAATGGGTTACCTCTGGAAGGAAGAATTTTACATGATTCTTATGTTCTTTTGTTGTGGAAAGTTGTCAAGTTTTTTTACATAGAATATATATTACTTCTATTATAATGAAATCTAGGGGCTTTACTAAACTGTCAAAAAACAAACCAGTCAAATAAATTATATATACTGATGTTCAGATTTAATTGAAAAGGCAGTTATACAATCTAGTAGAAAACTGGACGAGTAGTTAGAACCTTTATGTTATCTATAGCTTTTCTAAAAACTTGTATGACCAGAGCATATAATGTAAAAATTATATACTACTATCTATGCTTTTGATTTCAAAACACTTTTATTTCTAAAACTTCTATGTTCAAAATGCATTTAATTGGATTTATCAAAGGAAAGAGGTTTAATCTTTTACAAAATGACTTGCTTCAAAAGTAAAGGATAATAGCAGTTTCAAATTGTAAATTATAAAAGCCAACTGCAGAACTGGGTTTGATGTTGATGCTAATAGAAACTATATTTTTAATAGAATAATATCATTTTCGATATAAGAATGTTAAACATATGGATATAAGTATTATTATGAAAATGACTTTTGTTAGCAATATCCGGAAATAAGTGCAAATGACAAACTAATTTAAGCTTCAAAGAAGAATGAGGAGTGACTGAAAGCCATTTGCTAGTCATGTGGAAGGTAAATTGTTATTATACTAATTAAGGAAACACTTGCTGGACAATGTTGATTCTTTCCTATGTTATTTCTTTTTTTGTTAAAAAATGTGTTTTCTCAAGGGAAAGATTACTCCAAAGGACTAATGGATGACAATCACTACAACCTCTGTCAGACTGAGCCCAGAACAACTAGATGGTGCCTGGCTGCCACCACTGACTGCTCTGACAGGAGTCACAATAGAGGTCCCAGAAATAGCAGGAGAAAAATGGAGAACAAAATTCAAATTTACACACACAAAAAAAGACTAGACTTGCTGGTCTGACAAAGACTGGAGAAACCCCAAGAGTATGGTCCCTGGACACCCTTTTAAATCAGTACTGAAGTCACTCCTGAAGTTCATCCTTCAGCCAAAGATTAGACAGGTCTATAGGGCAAACGGAAATGCTGGTGGTGTAGTGGTTAAGAACTATGGCTACTAACCAAAAGGTCAGCAGTTCAAATCCAACAGGCATTCCTTGAAAACTCTATAGGGCACTTCTACTCTGTCCTACAGACATTGCAATGAGTTGGAATCGACCTTGACAGCAATGGATGTAGGGCAAACAATAACACACCTGAGGAATGTGCTTCGTAGTTTAATCATGTATACAAGTCTAGATGGGCACACCAGCCCAAAAACAAACACGAGAAGGCAGGAAGGGACAGGAAAGCTGGATGAATGGAAACAAGGAACCCAGAGTGGAGAAGGGGAGAGTGTTGACACATTGCAGGGTTGGCAACCAATGTCACAAAACAGTGTATTAATTGTTTAATGAGAAACTAATTTGCTCTGTAAACTTCCACCTAAAGCATACAAAAAAAACCTAAAAAAATGTATTTTCAAAATTTTTGAATCATAAACAGAAAAAGGAGAGGAAAAATCAAGATTTATCTGCAAAAACACTGAGGAAGAACAGAACAGCCACTGCAAGAAGCTGAGCTCCATAGAGCTCACAGAGGATATCTCACTCATGTAAAGTGAGCTGCTGGATACAGGCTGCAGGGTCTTTTAAAACTAGTTTTTTGCTACACAATTGCTCCTTTATGGTCCTTAAGGCAGAAATGTATTGAAGTCCATTATTCAAGGTCAGGTTAACTGGATTAGCATAAATGGGGTACCTCTAGTGGTAGGTGTTACGTGTCTTTCAAATATTATATGTCCTCCTTTAACGTTCATTCATCTCATTTCGAGTTTTTAAGTAACCGTTTAAGTGTAAAAAGCAGTAAGTGAACTATCACGTATTTAACACCCATGCTGAGAACCGACCTATAGATCACAATTGTTCATCTACTAGACATATCTACTAGGCTATCTCATAAGATTTCTACTTCAATATATCCAGGAATAAAATCTTGATATTCCCCCAAGCCTCCATAAACCTGCTCCTCCTCCAGACACTCTCTCAGAGTAAATGCCACCCATATGCTGAAATCAGAAATTTTAAGGTGATTCTTGAGACCTCCCTCATCCTCTCCCTTATATCCTACAACCAATTCATCACCAAGATCTGTTGAAAATAACTACAAAGTGTATCTTAAGTGTGTCTACTTTGCTTCATATCTTCTGCCACTCCCCTAGTAGGAGTCAGCATCATCTCTTATCTGGGTTAATGCAACAGTCTCCTAATTTTCCATCCTGTTTTCACTCTTGTCCCCCACTAATTCATTCTTCACTTCATGTCATAGCCATAAAAAACTAAATAGAAATCAGCTCGTGTCCCTCCCCTGATTAAAATCCTTTAGTGGCTTTCCATTGTATTTAAAATACAATGCAATTCTGAAACTGCTTTTCTTTCTAGCCTCCTCTGACTTCCCTGTCCATTTTGCTCACTCTACTCCAGACAGCCTTTTTTTTTTACTCCAGACAGCAGCCTTCTTGGAGGTTCTTAAACATCCCTGGTTCTTTCCGATCCCAGGCCCTTAATTCAGGATACCTCAATGTTGTCTCCATTTACTGTTTACCTGGTTAATTCCTAATCATCCTTCAGTTCTCAGTTTCAGCGTCACCTCCTCAGACAACCTATCACTGATTCACCCCATTCTAAATTATACACCCCTTATTATTTTCTCTCATAACACCTTTTTTCTTTTATAGCACTTAATTATGTGTCATGATCAATTATTATTAATACTTTTATATTAATAATAATAGTGTTAAAGAAAATAATAAACGGTTTAAAATATAAGAAATGTCAGTGTGAAGTTATTGGTACCCATTCAAGACCTTCTAAAAGAAAGCTTTTGCAGAATAGAGAGTATACATAAAAACCTAGGAGACACACCAGCCTGGCTGCAGCGATCACATCATGAATACTCCGGAGCATCAGATCTTCCACTTGAATTAGCCACTTTTCCACGGCACCCCGCGCTGCTGACGTGGAAATAAGTGCGATCAGCTCCACTCGCTCACCTTCAGAGCTATACATGGCCTTAATGTCCAAATTGGGAAGGAATTCCAATTTAGCAATGCCCTCAAAGCATTTTTTTAAGTGAGGCTGAACTCTAAGTGGATCTTTGGTCTCTGACAAAATCTCTAACATTTCATCATTAGATAAGAAGAAAAACCTAGGGAAAAACATGCAAATATAAAAAGTTCAGTTATAATTCATCACACATCAGAAACTCCTTATAATTTTAGTATAACTGATCGTTCACCATACCGAGGAAAGAAAAGACGTTTCTTTTCAAGATATGCATTAAGCCCTTTCATAATTTTCTCCAAAAGGTCATTGCAGTTCTGCAGTTTTTCCAACAAACCTGTTAAAGAAGTAGCAGCAAGAACCTAAAAGAAACATGTTTGATGAGGTCAGCGCTTGTATACTAGATAAAACTATAACAAGACCTAAACATTAACCTATATTACATGTCAAAATTGTCAAAAATGTCAAATGCCAAAAATTTTCTTTTGGTAAAAACTATTAAAATTCAATAAATCATAAATATTCGTGTCCAAGTACAAATGAGAAGTTATAATTGTCATTCATAATTTCATTTTTCCTATTTTTTTTAAAATGGTGAATGAAACTTCCATTAAGTTTGTGTATGGTTTAATTTTTATGTTTACAACTATCACTCATAAAATTAACAATCTACAACAGATGTTGGCAAACTTCATGGGCCAAGTTCAGTCTCTTGCCTATTTTTGTATGGCCTGCGAACTAAGAGTTGGTTTTACACATTTAAAAGTTTGAAAAAATAAATATTTCAGGACACAAGGAAGTTTCAGTGTTCATAAACTAAGTTTAACTAGAGCACTGCCGCACCCATTCATTTACATACTGTCTCTGGCTGCTTTTGCACTACAACAAATGGCAGAGTCCAGTAGTTGCGATAAAGGCTGTATATCTCACAAAGCCTAAAATATTTACTATCTGGCCTTTTACAGAAAAAAGAAAAATTGTCAATCTATAGGAAATCATCTCTCACAGAGTTCCTATGGGAAAAATCCTTGAAAATGTCATAAATTTCTGGGCAGTATTGACTCTCAGTAAGTCCAGCATGGCTAGTTTTTCAACCAGCATTGGAACAAATTGCTATTTCTTCAATTAAATACCAGATTTAAAAAGGCGACTTATATCTACATATTATGCATACCATGTGTATGAAAAGCACATAGTCTGTTTTGAAACACTAGAATCACACTCAGCAAGGTGCTACACTCACTGGGAGACACATGTAGGAACTGAGATCGACTGAGAGACAGCATGTGCTTCTTTCACACCACACCCAAGCATACAGACTCATGAGCGGAATGTCAGGTGAATCACCCAACCTCTTCCAGTGCTTTCACTCCCATCCTCCCTCTCATTTTTGCTCTCTCTCTCCATTTTAATTTATTTGTTTTGAAGGGGAGAGGACTGGTTAGTGTGCATAGTAGAAACTGAGTTAAATGCACATTTGAAGCAGCTCTACTACATATATATGAGTTATAAGTAGTGTATCTTATGAACTGAAAAGCAGATTTTGTTTCAATGCTTTTTTAATGTTTTTTGAGCTTGCCAATTTGTACACAATGATCAGGTTTTACTTTTGCAATCAGAAAAAATAAGTCAAATGCTTACTTTAATAGGCAAAAATAAAGGTTCATCTACTATAGGAGAGAAAACAAATATATCACCTTTGGGTCTTTCGCACAAAACTTCATGATATCCCTCCAATGTCTGTCTACTGTCTGAAACTGACGGCCTTCTTCTGGCATCTGCTGCATAATATCCTCAGAACAAAAGATGGGCTCCAAGTACAGCCACTGAGCTTGCACTTTTAACCATTCATCAATTGTCTCTTGTATTCGAATCAAACGGTCCTCCCAGGCCTTAAGGAAAAGCATATTGTACTAATTTCTAGTTATTAAAGAAAAGCTATAAGTTATAGCAAAGAAAACATTTCAAATTTACTGTTATATTTTAATCAATGCAAAACAGTTCAAAGTCACTTATGGGTATCTCACATAGGCTTGGGAAAACTCTAGGAAGTCTGAAGTTTTCCTAAGTTACTAAAACTCACCATTAGAAATGATGAGAAAGTTATTTAGTCCAGTTTCCTAATCCCTAGGTCAACCGTCCCAGTCCAAAACGCATCCAGAAATATATACAGTTCTACATCAGTGGTTCATAACCCGAGGCTATTTTGCCCCCAGCCCCAGTGGACATTTGACAACATCTGTAGATATTTTTGGCTGTCACAACCGAGGGGTTGTGCTATTAGTATCTACCGAATAGAGGTCAGAAATGCTGCTAAACCTCCTACACTGTACAGGACAGACCTCACAACAAAGAATTTTCTGGTCCAAAATGTCAATAGTGCCATGGATGAGAAACTTTGTTCTACAGCTGCACAATTTGGGGGCAGGGAGACTCCTTATTCTTCAGGTCCCCTAAAGTCGGTAACATATTTCATTAGCTGGAGATCCTTCATATACTTTTCATCTTTGGTTCTTAAACATGTGGTCTATGTGTTATCTTCTAAATTCCTTGTTGGACAAGTTAGAAATTTCCACAAAAGATGTAATATCTTATCAGGAAAGCCTTGGCCAGCCTGATTGATGGGAAATGGTCCAGCATTATGTCCTTTTGGAAGAACACCATTCTTTGTCTACTCCAAATAATGGCAGCCAAGCCCCTCTATAAAATACTATTTGTGCTCAAATTAAAACCAGTTTGAATTCCAGCTCTGTCCTTTATTAGCTTGGTGAACTTTGGCAAATTATCAGTCCTCCTCTTCCTTGGTTTCTTTATGTGTGAAGAGAGATAGTAAGTGCCTTCCTTGAAGGTGGGCTACCCAGTACCCAGTGCCATCGAGTCGATTCTGACTCATAGCGACCCTATAGGACAGAGTAAAACTGCCCCATAGAGCTATGAGGATTAAATGGGTTAATAAACATAACACCCCTAAAGTAGTATCTGGCACATAGTTATGGATCAATAAATATTAGGGGATATTTGTTGATCTTTTTGATGTCTTTTCCCCAATTTATATAGTCCCCAGTTACAATTTTGACAGTATGAAGCTATTAGTTACCATAATTTGTTTGCTTTCTCTACTTACCCACATCAACTATGACCCCACACCCAGTGCCCTTGAGTCGATTCCGACTCATAGCGACCCTATAGGACAGAGTAGACCCACCCCATAGAGTTTCCAAGGAGCACCTGGCGGATTCAAACTGCCGACCCTTTGATTAGCAGCCGTAGCACTTAACCACTACGCCACCAGGGTTTCCACATCAACTATAAAGCTATTAAATCATCTTGGGGCCTCTGATATCAATTGTTTTTCTCAAGCAGGCAATAATTCAGTAACCACTCTAAAAGACCCTCAGACTAGTTGTTCACAAATATAATTAAAGTCTAGTATACAGAACCTTTCTACAAGTTAAAGAATATAGTAAGAAACAGTGTCTAGGCTTTCTTAAGTTAGAATAAATTATACGAAAACCATTTTCCTTCCAAGTCTTCACAGTCATTGGAGAAGATTTATTTTAATAAAACACAATTTTTTCTTTTCAAAATCATTAGAATTACTGTCTTAAGTCTATTCTATATATTTCTACATTAATTTCTGAGTATCTGTTTCAGTGTATCACCAGAAAAATATGAAGATTACAGAGTATGATTTGAATAAATATTTTAAAAGTCCATCCAACAAACTGACCTATTTCTGCAAGAACACAAATGTAATAAGATTGTAACTTTTTATAATGATCAGTAGCTCAATATCATACCTTGATCTCTTTTTCAAAAGGCTTGATGAAAGGTGAGCCTCTCATTGTCTGAGTTTTTATAATCTGGTCATCAAGGAGAGCCTGAATCTCATCCACTGAAGAAAGAATACAAACTCCAGTATCACGGTATGGGCTTATATGAAAACCAATATCATCCCAAGTTCCTATCATTGTATGCATGGCTTTCTCTAATGAAAACTCCTAGAAGGAAGGAAAGAAGAAGTTACGGGATGGTGGAAGAAAGGATCTTCTTTACTATATCGACTTTCCCTAGTGAACTGGATAAGCATTTGGCACATTACACTGTCATTTTCTTAAGATAATCTGTGGCTACAGTGTAATTTTTTTTTTAAGAAAGGTTTTTAACAATTTAATAATTCCTAGTAAGAATAATAACGTAGTTTTTAAAAATTCACTTGCTATGAAAACTGCTGTCAGTATTAAAACAGACAACAGAATAAAATACCTGATGGACTTTTCTGAAGGGTCTTTCGGCAGCCTGGAGTCTGAAGGTGTTTCTGTGTATTTCAATAATTCTTTCTCTAGGGCCATATTTATTCTGCTAGAACATACACACCTCACATGCCACACATATATTCACCCAGTGTTCTTAATGAGTAATTATGTATCAAGACTAGCATACCATCCACATATATCAGAATGTGGCAGAAGTAAGAAGTCAAAAGAGCCATTTCTATATGGATTCAGAGCAGTAATTACGAAAGAAGTACACATTTTGTGGGGAAAAAGGGTGATCTTCTACCATGGGCTCCCGTCTCCTCCTGCTGCTGTCCAGTGCTACATTTTTAAACACAACAAAAACTATGGTTATTTGATTGACAAATTCATCAAATAAAGTATTTCAGTTGATCCTTTTGTTTACCTTGCTTGCACCTGCACTTATCACTTCAAACTGTTCCAAGTATGGTGTAAGATTTAATTTTAAAACTTTTCTCAGTGTAGTTCCAGAGTCTGGAGTCAAGTCATAGCCTACAATTTCTGACATCTGGCTCCAGTGACGAGCTCTCATTCCAGGATTGCACAGGATGGAGACAGTAGGGATATACTCCTAATGGTGAAAATATAAACAATAACGGGTCACTCATTTGACTTCCATACACATATTTTAAGGATGAAGCCTCAACAGCATAAAAATTACAGTTCTTCAAAAAAAAAAAAAAAAAAAAGACCAGGCTTATTGGTCTGACAGAGACTGAAGAAACCCCGAGAGTACGGTCCCTGGACACCCTTTTAGCTCAGTAATGAAGTCATTCCTGAGGTTCACCCATCACCCAAAGATTAGACAGGCCCATAAAACAAAACGAGAGCAAATGGGCAACCAGTCCAAGGGCAAGGACGACAAGGCAGGAGGGGACAGGAAAGCTGGTAATAGGGAACCCAAGGTCGAGAAGGGGGAGAATGTTGACATATCGTGGGGTTGGCAACCAATGTTACAAAACAGTATGTGCACTAATTGTTTAATGAGAAGCTGGTTTGTTCTGTAAAAAACCTTCATCTAAAGTACAATCTAAAAAAGTGAGAAAAAAATTATAGTTCTTTAATTTATTGAATTTATTTACTATAAGTCCAACCAAAATCCCAATTAAATTTGGAAGAGAAGATAAACTAACAAAATGATTCTGAAGTTTATCTGCAAAAATAAACATATAAGAACAGCCTGGAAAATTATGAAAGTAAAAGAGACAAATGAAGGGTGAATGTTCTATAAGATATATTAAAAAAAAAAAAAAAAAAGATATATTAAAGGAGACAGTAAATGAAAACCAAACCAGTTGCTGTCCAGTTGATTCCAACTCATGGCTACCCCATGTCTGACAGAATAAAACTGTGTTCCAAAAGTATACGATAAAACTATGGAAATTAAGACTGTGGTATTATAGAAATACAAAGTTATTATATAATAATATATATTCCTCACTTATTGACTATCTCATTATCTGACATTTCACATTTGTGGCAACAGTAAAAAAAATCTACTATCCAACTATTTTGTGCACTGACATACATCTGGCAGTAACGAATGCCAGGTGCTATGAGAGAGTATCACTGGCTATGATGGTTAAGGTTACGTGTCAACTTGAATAGGCCATGATTCTCAGTGATTTGGCAATTACGTAATAATGTAATTTGGCAGTTACGTAATGATGTGATTTGGCAGCTGTATAGTAATGTAGTCATCCTCCATTTTGTGATCTGATGTGGTCATCTTCCATTTTTTGCATAATGTCAATTTTCACATATTGACCTGGTCTTTGGAACCTAACCATGTCGATAAGTGAAGAGTGGGTGTAGTTATAAATACACACACACATATTTACATCATGCATGAGAAAAAAAGCCTGCACCAAAATGTAATAATGTTTTATCTTTGCTTAGTGAGATTCAGAGTTCTTAACCATCTTGTACTTTTCTATTTTCTCTGACTTTGAGTATGTATTATTAAAATCATACAAAATAATGTTACTTTTGTTTGGAAATGAAAATAAAATATTCAACAGAAATACTTAGTTCATCATTCTTGATACTGACATTAGAACCTTCTTTTTAATCAAGAACAAGACAAGCATACTAATTTTTATTGCTTCTAATTAACATTGCATTGAGCATCCCAACCAGTGAAGTAATATAAATAAACAAAAGGTACAGGCATTAAAAATTTAAAAACAAAATTATCATTCACAGAGTACTGTCTACATGTACAGTGGCTGGATATTAAATTACTGTAAAGAAATTAAGTAGAATTTCTAAACACCAATCACAGACAGAAAGTATAATTAACAAAAAGATCCATTTACAAGTGCAACAAAAATATGAAGTACCTAGGAATAAATCAAGTGAAAGCTGTGCAAAGTTATTTTGGAGAAATTTTATTAAAAGATTTTAAAGAAAACCTAAATATGTAGAGAGATACACCATGCACTGACAGATTCATTATCATATAACTGACAAAGGATTCTTATCCAGAATATATTATTATACTAAACCAAACCTGCTGCCGTCAAGTCGATTATAACTCATGGTGACCCCATGTGTTAGATACTGGACCTGGTCCATAGGGCTTAAAAATCCCATAAATTAACAACAAAAAGGCAAACGATAACAGAAAAAGACTTAAAGGTATTACATAAGCATTTCTCAGAAGAGGAAATACGAAAGGCAAATAGAATTTAAGTTCTATGAGAGCAGGAACTTTTGCTCTGCTCATTGATATGTCTCAAGCACACTTAAAAGTATCTGTCCCATAGCTGACATTCAATAAATATTTGTTGAACGAATAAAATGTAAGGGGATAATAAATATCATTAGAAATTGAGGAAATGCAAATTAACACCATGTTGAGACATAACTTTGCACCCAACAGAATGGCAGAAATTACGAAGTCTAATGATACAAGTGTGGGTGAGGACGTGTACCTGTTAAGGAAATTTAAACTGAGGGACAATTTCGTGTTTTCTGGTAAAGCTGAACAATCATATATTCTATCACTCAGCAATTTCACTTCATGCTATATACCCTAGAGAAACTCTTGCCCATGTACACTAGGAGACAAGACTACAATTAAAAGTGCTGCTAACAACAGAAAAAGGAAAAGGAGGGTTTCCATGTGACTATACACAGGAAAATGAATAAACTGAGGAGTAATAGATAGCAATGAAAAAGAAAGAACTACAGTTATACTCAAGAATGTAGATGAATATTAGAAACACTGGTCAGTGAAAAAAATGAAGTCACAGAAGATTACATACAGTATGATATATTGTTATAAACTGTTATATAAAACCCATTCCCATCTAGTCCATTCTGACTCACTGCGACCCTATAGGACAGAGTAGAACTGCCCCACATGGTTTCCAAGGAGCGGCTGGTGGATTCAAACTACTGACTTTTTGGTTGGCAGCCAAGCTCTTAACCACTGCACCACCAGGGTCCCAAATTGTTATATACAAATATAATAAAATTTAAAAAGCAACATAATAACAAACAGAATTTATGATATACTTATCTTTAAGTGGAATTAAGAGAATGAAATAAGGAAGGAATATACAGAGGGATGCCACAGTATTAGTAATCTTCCTATGCTAAAGAAAAGAGGAGGATTCACAAGGATTTGTTTTCTTATTATTCTTCATAATATATATATACTACATATATTCTTCAAATATTAGATAATAAATATGTGTTCAAAAAAAAAAATAAAGAATACTTACCTTTCTCTCTTTCCAATCCCGCTTTGGAGCTCACCAAAATCATATACTTCTACTTACCTCCCTAGTAAAGCTTTACGTGCTCTCCAAAAGACAATTAAGCACTCCATCTTCTGTTCTTTCACAGGATACTGCTATCCTCTGCCTGAGAATTTCCTCATTTTGCCTTGTGTTACAACTAGTTGTTCACAGCCTGTTCTTTTTTGATAATGGGCAAATATCCCGTCTATATACCCACGCCCCTTAATACATAAATCCACCACGCTCAGAGCATGCCAAATGTTTCCTGGATTTAATTTTCATCTATTTTTTTTTGGTCAATTATATTCATAGAGAATGTCTCAATTTTACTAATAGTTACCTATTAGATATAAAACTCATGGCCAAAATCAAGTACAGTCACCTGGAAAATAAAAGTACTGATCAAGAAAGCTCTCACTAGGGGAGGGTTGGAGATGTAAAAACAGTTAATAGACATTAGGTAAGAGAAAACTTTGGCGAAGGGTAAGAAAGTACACAATACTGGGGAAGCCAGCACAACCTACATAAGGCAAGGTCATGGTAGCTCCACAGACACATTCAAACTCCTTGAGGGATCGAATTGCTGGGCTGAGGGCTGTGGGGACCATGATCTCCAGGAACATCTAGCTCAACTGGCATAACATAATTTATAAAGAATATGCTCTACATTCTACTTTGGTGAGTAGCATCTGGGGTCTTAAAAGCCTGTGAGCAGCCATCTAGGATACTCCACTGGTCTCACCCCTTCGGGAGCAATGTAAGAATGGAGAAAACTAAAGATGCAAGGGAAAGATTAGTCCAAAGGACTAATGGACCACATCTACCATGGCCTCCACCAGACTGAGTCCAGTACAACAAGATGGTGCCTGGCTACCACCACTGACTGCTCTGATGGGGATCACAATAGAGGGTCCTGGACAGAGCTGGAGGAAAATGTAGAACAAAATTCTAACTCAAAAAGAAAGACCAGACTTTCTGGTCTGACAGAGACTGGAAAAATCCTGAGAGTATGGCCCCAGGACACCATTTCAGCTCAGTAATAAGGTCACTCCTGAGGTTCACCCTTCAGGCAAAGATTGAACAGGACCATGGAACAAAACAAGACTAAAGGGGCACACCAGCCCTAGGGCAGGGACTGGAAGGCAGGAGAGAAAAGGAAAGCTGGTAATAGGGACCCCAGGGTTGAGAAGGGAGAGTGCTGACATGTTGTTTGGTTGTTAACTAATGTCATAGAACAATGTGTGTACTAACTGTTTGATGAGAACCTAGTTTGTTCTGTAAACCGTCATCTAAAGTACAAAAAAAAAAAAAAAAGGAAGATCTCACTAGTGTCATTAGCCCAGGCAATTAGATGAGAAAAATAAAAGGCATCCCGAGTGAAGAGGAAGAAGTAAAACACCTCTTTTGCAGAGGGTATGATCTTATATGTAGAAAATTCTGAAGAATTCACAATTAAAACTAACAAACTAGTTCAGCAAAGTTGCAGGATACAAGGTCAATATGCAAAACTCAATTGTATTTCTATAAACAAGCAATGAACAATCCAAAATTAAAAGTAAGGAAGCAATTCCATTTACAATAGCATCAAAAATACATTTAGGAAGAAATTTAACAAAAGAAGTGTAAGACTTGTACACTGAAAATTACAAAACATCATCGAAAGAAACTGAAGAACCATCTAAATAGAAAGACACCCCCATGTTTATGGTTTGGAAGAATTAACATTAAAGATGGTCATGCACCTGAAAAGGATCTGCAGGCTCAATGCAATCCCTATCAGAACCTCAGCTGGTTTCTTTGCAGAAATTGGTAAACTGATCCTAAAATTCTTATGGAAATGCAAAGGACACAGAATAGCCCAAATAATCTTGAAACAGAACACAGATGGAGGACTCACACTTCCTGATTTCAAAACCTGATATAAAGCTACAGTAATCAAGACAGTGTGGTACTGGCATAAGGACAAATATACAGATCTATAGAATACAATTGAGAGCCCAGATACCAACCAAACAGCTACTGAAAAAGAGCAGGAGTTACCATACTAATCTCAGATAAAAGAGACGTTAAAACGAAATCCACCATAACAAAGAAGGGCATTATATAATGATTAAAGAGATGATCCATCATGAAGATATAACCATAATAAATATCTACACACCCAATGACAGGGCTCCAAAGTACATAAACAAACCCTAACAGCACTAAAAAGAGAAATTGACAGTTCCACAATAATAGTAAGAGACGTCAACACACCACTCTTGGTAAAGGACAGAACATCTAGAAAGAAACTCAACAAAGATACAGAAGATCTAAAGGCCACAATCAGCCAACTTGACCTCATAGGTATATATAGAACGCTCCACCCAGCAACTGCAAAGTACACATTCTTTTCCAATGCACATGGAACGTTCTCCAAAATAGACCACATCTCAGGCCCCAGAGCAACCCTCAACAAAATCTAAAACACTGAGATAATACAAAGTATCTTCTCTGATCACAATGCCGTCAAAGTAGAAATTAACAACAGGAAGAGCAAGGGAAAAAAAATCAATTAGATGGAAACTGAATAACACCCTGCTTAAAAACCATCGGGTAATAGAAGAAATCAAAGATGGAATAAAAAAATTCCTAGAATCAAATGAGAATGAAAACACATCATACCAAAACCTTTGGGGCATAGCAAAGGCAATGCTCAGAGGTCAATTTATAGGAATACATGCACACGTCAAAAAAGAAGAAAGGGACAAAATCAAAACATTAGATACAAAAGTGGAACAAACAGAAAGAGAACAGCAAAAGAAGCTCAAAGCCACCAGAAGAAAGGAAATAACAAAGATCAGAGCAAAAATAAACAAAATGGAGAATAGAAAAACAACAGAATCAACAAAACCAAAAGCTGGTTCTTTGAAAGGATCAACAAAATCGACAAACCATTGGCCAAAAAACAGGAGAGGAGGCAAATAACCCAAATAAGAAATGAAATGGGGGACATTACAACAGACCCAACTGAAATAAAAAGGATCATAACAGAGTATTACGAAAAGCTATACTTTGACAAATTTGAAAACCTAGAGCAAACGGACAAATTTCTAGAAACATATTACCTACCCAAACTAACACAAAATGGTGTTGAAAAGCTGAACAGACCCATAACAAGAGAAGAGACTGAAAAGGTAATAAACCCCCCTCCCCTAAAAAAAACTCTGGCCCAGATGGCTTCACTGGAGAATTCTACCAAACATTCAGAGAAGAGCTTACACCAGTACTATTCAAACTATTTCAGAACATAGAAAAGGAAGGCAATACTTTCGAACTCATTCTATGAAGCCAGCATAACCGTGATACCCAAACCTGGTAAAGACACCACAATAAAAGAAAATTACAGACCAATATCTCTCATTAATATAGATGCAAAAATTCCCAACAAAATTCTAGCCAGTAGAATTCAGCATCATATCAAAAAAATAACACACTATGACCAAGTGGGATTCATGTAAGGTATGCAAGGATGGTTCAACATTAGAAAATCAGTGAACGTAATCCACCACATAAATAAAAGAATCACAGAATTATCTCAATTGACGCAGAAAAGGTATTCAACAAAGTCCGATGCCATTTCCGGATAAAAACTCTCAATAAAATGAATACACGAAAAGAGGCTTCCTTTCCCAGATGCAGTTCAAAAATTCCAGGGAGAACTTTGATTGGCCCAGTTTGGGTTACATGCCTATCCCTGAACCAATCACTACAGCCAGACAGATGGTGTATTAGGATGAGTTTCTCTCAGGTCAGATGCCTACTGAGGATAAAACTGGCTAGATACTCATCAAATCCATCTGACAGAAAATTAGGCTGTTATATACAAAAAGAAGACCAGAGGACAACTTTTATTTTTGATATAATAATCATTAGAAAGTTAAAAAATGTTTATAACTTTAAAATGTGATTAAATATTTTCATACCTTAAAGATTTTTATCTGCTCCATTACTGTAGAGCACATAGTAATAGTAGGATTCTCTTTTGGCTCTTCTTCAGGTTTCTCTTCTACCAGAGATCGTCTTTTTGCTGTCTTTCTTTTTTCTTGTAATTCTTTCTTTTGTTTCGTTTGGAAAAATTTCAGTGTCTTAAAAATTTCTCGGGAAAACTCATCTACATCAGCTTCCATGCTTTCCCCATTGAGGTCCAAAAAACCTCCATCCATCCACCTGAAACAAATGGTTTAAAAATAGCGTTGAACTCAGAGACTTTTGAAGTTTCAAGGGGTCTCAGAGATCCTTTAAGCAGAGAAACAACTGAAGGCACGGGCAGTTGACAGTTTTTCTCAGAGCCACAGAAGTAAAGCTGACGGTACAGAGACAGAACTGAAACCATCATTTCAGCTGTGCTGCACGTGCTAAACACGCATCGGATTTGTAAACGGGAAACTGACCAAAGGTATCCAAGTAAAAAGCAAATCTGACTCCACATTTCTAATTTTTGGTGTAAACGTTAGTCAAATAATTAATTGCATAAAAAAGTGAACTGATTCTGGAAAACCCAAATGAGACTTCGGTTATTCTATTAGTAAAGTTAGGTGGTACTTTAGCAGCATTTGAAGCTTCTCCCATATGATACTTGATTCACTTTAAAATGGATGAATTAAGTCCTATTTTAAACACCCGAGAACATAAAATCAACTTATAATCCTTTGACATCATTTGCTTAATTTTTATTACATTACCAGAAATATAAATTACCTTTTTTCTGTTCGTTGCCACTTCAAAACAAAATTAAAAAACTTCTGATAGGGCTCGATGTTAACTTTCAACTTATCCAGTTCAGGATATTTTGTCAGTTCCCATTTGAAAAGTTCCTCTTCTTTATTAATAAACTGAACTGCTTCCTCAGACTCCTGAATACGTTTCTGCAGTTGTCTTACATCTGCCACATACTGAAAGCAAATAGTTTTTTAACTCAAGAAACAGTCAAGTAATATTGTCAAGACTATATGATACTACAGAGGATATGTCCTTGCATTTATACAGCAACTCTAAATATTAACTATGCAACATAGAGAACAAAAGGTATAGTCCTGTCTGCTTTACAAATAGAAAACTAAGGCACAAAAAGATCACATGGGCAGTACCAATGCCAGGCCTAAGAATCACCTCCCCATTTGCCATAGTAAGATATGTTACTCTGTATTTTCTTTTATCATGGAAACATGTCCTGTATTAAATCTGCAGGCCTGCCATAGTTACTGCCTCACGTATTTATCAGACCTGGTGCATGCGTTCCAGCTCTGCGAATTCTGTAAATTCTTCCATGCGGCGTGATTCCTTTTCTATTTCCAAAATCAGTTTCTCTCTCTTGGCTATTAGTTCATTTTCTCTTTTATGTTTAGCAGTCTCAACGAGCTTTTAAAAAAATAATTAATCATGTTAATTATTTTATTACAAAGAAAGGGTTATCAAAACAGAAATCTGAATGCTTTATATAGTAACAAAAACCATCAGAGAGGTAAAAATGGGCATAAAAATAAAATATTGTATATAATGACTGATATAAAAATGCAAAGAATAATAAACCACTTGGGAAAATTTTCCTAGATCTCCAAGGAGACTTTCACAATTTTTGTGTATTAATTAGAAATTTTAAGTATTTAGCAGATTCCGGCATAGTAATAAAAGCTACCATTTACTGATCCCATATTATGTGCCAAGAACTATTAAACACCTAACCTCATTATTGCAGGTATTATTATTATTCTCATTTTAGAGATGAAGAAATAAAAGCTTATAGAAGTCAAGAGGCATGTCCAAGGCCACAGAATAGTAAACGTTGACATCTAGATTAGAATCCCACTCTATCTGACTGAAGTCCATCATTTTCATTAACTTTACCACATCACCGACCAATTTAAGATAAACTGGTTTACATTGGAGCGCTGGTGGTGCAGTGGTTGAGAGCTCAGCTCTTAACCAAAAAGGTCAGCAGTTCAAATCCACCAGCCACTCCTTGGAAACCCTATGGAACGGTTCTACTCTGTCCTCACTTCTCTAACATCAGCCTTGCTACTTAACAGGCCCTGTGAGTTAGGACCTAACTGCCTGTCCTAAGCCCCAACCTTATATTGATACATGAAGCTATTTTTTAAAGGTAGACAGCAAGTACGTATGAAAATTAAATGTGAACACTATATTAAAAAATGTCAGTATAGAAGAGTACATACTGAAAAATAAATGTACCTCATCATTTTCATCAAAGATAGGATTAATTTTCCCAGGCCACAGGAGGACAGCTGCATTTAAAGCTAAGTCCTCTGGAGGAAATAGAAAAACATCTAAAAAGTAACTCATTCGGCGTTTGGATTCCTACAAAAGAAATTCCAGACATAATACACCTTATAGAAAGTCTGAGGCATTATGAAAAAATAACCAGCAATTTATAATACTCCTTCAAGTTTCAATTTGACTCAGATTATTAACTGATACTTTACACCAGCAAAATCACAGGTGTATTTTAATAGCTGTAATATGTATTTGTCTTCATACCACACAAATGCATACTTCTATATGTGAAATAAATTTTTTTAGTCTTCACTTGCAGTTAATTTAACATAAAGGTATTCTCAGTCCTCCTTGCATAAGTCTAAAAAAGGTGATCAACGTGAAGCTTTTGTTCTGCAACCCCTTAAATTTTCCATTTTTATTTATTTATTTTTGAATCTTTGCTAATAAAATTTTTAGCATCTTTGTTTTGTTAGGAAACCCTGGTGATGTAGTGGTTAAGTGCTACAGCTGCTAATCAAAAGGTCAGCAGTTCGAATCTACCAGGCACCCCTTGGAAACTCTATGGGGCAGTTCTACTCTTCCCTATAGGGTCGCTGAGTCTGACTCAATGGCAGTGGGTTTTGGTTTTTGTTTTGTTATGTATCTTCAATAATATTACCACCTTTTCTGCCTATTTGGCACACAGTGAGTAGTCCAGAAAAAGTTGGGGAGTAAATGGTAATGGGAAAAAAAAATCTTTAAAACCAATAGATTTGCCTGGGTAGAAAAGTTGAATACTTTCATCCCCTATCACTTTCACTAGAAGCCCTGGTGGCACAGTGGTTAAAGCGCCTGGCTGCTAACATAAAAAGCTTGGCGGTTTGAATCTGCCAGTCACTCAGTGGGAGAAAGATGTGGCAGTCTGCTTCTATAAAAGTGTACAGCCTTGGAAACCCTATGGGGCAGTTCTACTCTGCCTATATGGTCACTCTGAGTTGGAATCAACATGACAGCAGTGGGTGGGTTACAGCTTCTGCCAATCAATCTGTAGTGCTATAATTTTTAAGAACTGAAATACAGATTCAAAGGCTAATTCAAGGTTTTTGGTTTGTTTGCTTATTTCCACTACATATAGTACCCATACTCATTGCCGTTGAGTAGATTTTGACTCATAGTGACACTATAGGACAGAGTAGAGCTGCCCCACATGGTTTCCAAGGAGTGGCTGGTGGATTCGAACTACCAACCTTTTGGTTAGCAGTTGAGTTCTTAATTACTGTGCCACCAGGGCTCCTTATATTTAATACGTGTATTATATATACCAGTCCACTTATGTAAAAGACATCAGACAAATTCTAATAGATGGTATAGCACCTGATACCTGACCAGTACACCTGAAAACTATCAAGGTCATCAAAACAGTGACTGTCTGAGAAGCTTGAAAGCTTCCTCTTTGAGCTTAGAAGGGAGATGAGGATGCCTGCTATCATCCACTGACGCTCAGCGTTGCACTGGAGGTCCGACCTAGTCTACTGTGGCAAGGAAAACAGCTTTGGATATGTGTAATGTTTGATAAGGACAAAAACAAAACTGTCATTATTTGCAAGTTATACAATGCTACATGTAGACATTACACAAAAATCTACAATCAAAATTAAGAAGAGAAATAAAAAAAATACATAAATGTAAAAGTTAATATTTAAAAACAAAGAAAATAAAAAAATTTTAAACGAAGAAAATAATTTAGAAAGAGCGCTAGGTATTAACTTGGTATATAAAAATAAATTGTATATTATAACTCAAAGTATAAAATAAATATCCATGAGTCCATACTGATATAAATAATGACTGACTATATAAATAATGATACTGATATAAATAAATGACTGAACAAGTTAATAACTGGGGGGAGAAGAAACAAATCTCTCCTGCAGAAGAATTACAGATGAATCATGTAGCTATTTCACCCTAAAGGAGAGGGAACATAGCCACCCACTTCCGAGCTGTGGGCTGCAAACAGTAACCTCCTTCCAAAGAGTCCAGCATGTGAAGGGGAAGAAAAAGAGTAACTTCACAGTGGAGAGATCTAACAAACACTGCTTTAGCCCAGTGACTGAGGGCAACATGAACAGTCAAAATCACGTTGATAGTATGCAACCTTGATGTCATGTGATGAAAACGGCAGTTTATGGTCCTCCTCTCAGAAACCAGTCTATTTATGGAAAAGACATCAGACAAATTCCAACAGAAGGTATAGGATCCAATACCTGATCAGTACACCTTGAAACTATCAAGGTCATCAAAACTGCAAATGTCTGAGAAATTATTACAGCTAAGAGGAGCCTAAGGAGACACGGCAATTAATTGTAATGTGGTTTCTTGGATGGAATCCTGAAGCAGAAAAAGGACATTAGATAAAAACTAAGGAAATCTGAATAAACTATGGATGTTAATTAATAATGATGCATCAATATTAGTTTATCAATTATGACAAATGTACCATACTAATGTAAGGTGTTAATGGGGAAACTGTGTGAAGGGCACTTATGGGAACTTCTGTACTATCTGCTCAATTTTTCTATAAATGTAAAGCTGCTCTAAAAATAAAGTCTATTAATTACTTTTTTAAGGAAATGTATTTCTGTATCAAGCAACAAACAAAAGACGAAACATTTTAGAGAAAGCATTTAATATAGCATCAAAAGATACTAAATGCCTGAAGATATATCTAACAAAAGATGTGCAGAACCTCTATAGAAAAAATTCTAAAGCACTGAGAGATGTTAAACGGGTAAATAAAGATACACCACATTGGAAGACTCCAAAATGCATATATCACAATTCTCCCCATCATCTACTCAATGCATTCCCAATTAAAATCTCAGCAGGTTTTTGTGAAATGTAAAAGAGTTGATCCTAAAATTTAGATTGTAAAAAAATGCTAATTTTCTCTAAATTTATTATCAGTTCAATGAAATCTCAAATCAAAATCCCAACAGGTATTTATGGAATATGATAAGCTGATTCTATAATTTACATGCAATTGCTAAAGGTCAGCACTAAGCAAGAAGCTTGATGAAAAACAGGGTAGGAGGACATGCCCTCCCAGGTATATACCTGAGAAAGTCAGCACCTGTGTAAGGCAGAAAACTTAGAGAAGGAAAACTCAAATATTTTCCACTAACAGAGACAGAAAAGTGCTAAGACAGTACCCTGTCAAAGGCGGAAAACTTGCAAGACCCAGAAAAACAAGGCAGTCCTGTCAAGTTCCGGCTCTCATAGGTGTTACTGTATATGATAGAGGTGTCACTGCAGAGTAGTGGAAAACGAATGGTCTCCTTAATAAATACATAATTGCATATCTATGTGGAAAAAATAGTAAAACTGGATCCTTACCTCACATCATTCACAAAAATAAAATTCGAGGAGGACTGAAAACCTAAACGTGAAAGGCAAAACTAAACAGCTTCTAGAAGAGGATATTAAAAAAACTCTTGAAGTCCCTGTGGTAGGAAAAGATTTCTTAAACAAGACACAAGAAAGTACTAGCTATAAAATAAAAGATTGATACATTTGCATTAAAATTAAGAACTGCTCATCAAAACCATCCATTAAAAAATTTTAACAAATTACAGAGTAAAACAAAGGATATTTATTAATAACATATTAAAAGCTATTACAAATCAGTAGGAAAAAGACACACGACCCAAAATAAAAATGGGCAAAAGACATGTACTGGCATTTGACAAAAGTGGAACTCCGAATGACTTAAATTCGTTTGTATTCGGGAAAATGCAAATTAAAAACACAATGAGTCACTACCCAACATACTGATAAAATTCAAAATATCTGACAATACCAAATTGGGTAAGGATGTAAAATAATAGGAATTCTTATACACTGCTGTATGAGTGTAATATTGGAACCACTTTGGAAAGAGTCTTACTTTAAATAGTAAAGGTGAAGATAAGCATATCATGTTATCAGAAGGGACCAATCCCCAGAGAAGGACATCATGCTCGGTAAGGCAGAGGTCAGTGAAAAAGAGGAAGACCCTCAATGAGATGGATTGACACAGTGGCTGCAACAGTGGGCTCAAACACAGCAACGACTGTGAGGATGGCGCAGGACCAGGAACTGTTCTGTTCTCTTGTGCACTGGGTTGCTATGAGTTGGAACCAACTCGACGACACCGAACAACAACATAACACCAGGAAGGAACACATGAATATATACACCAGGACACATGGACAGAAATGTTCCCAGCAGCATTGCTATTAATGTTAAAGTAGAAACAACCCAAACATCCATCAGCAGTAAAGTAAAAGAACAAAATTATGGTGGAGTCACACGACGGAACACCAGACAACAAAGAAAATAAACAAGCTATAGCTATGGAACACTCCTAACAATGTTAACAAGACACAAAAGAACAAAAATGGTGTGATTTCATTTATGTGAAGATCAAAATCAGACAAAACTAAACAATATTGATTAGAAATGTAAATGATAAAACTCTAGAGAAGACCAAGGAAGTTATTACTATGAAAGTCAGAATGGTGCTCGCCTCGAGAAAACCGTAGGGGATTGTGATGGGCTTCTAGTGCGCTGGCAAGGTTGTATTTCTTCCCTGGCTGGTAATTACTGGGTGTTCACTTTATAATATTTTTTAACTGTACAATGTTCTAGGCAATTTTAAGTATGTGTGCTATGTTTCACGTTTTTAAAAGCTTTTTTAAACAAAGAAATTAGAGTAAAATATATGTGAATATGTACATAATCTTGTGTTGGGGAAGGCATAAACATACCATTAAATGTAGAAACTATAAGATAATTAAAAAAAAAAAACTATGGTGTTTAATGATGCATACATAGCTGATGAAACCAAAGAGAAACAGATACGAATACTGTAAAAATCAAGTGGGAACCTCTAGAGGAATGAGGGAGGGAAGGAGATGTGATCAGAAAGGTGTACGCAGAGGGCTTTTAGGGTCCTGGAAATACCCTATTTCAACCTTCATAATTTTTTAACTATATGTTTTACACATTTTCAATATGTATGTCAAATTTTACAATGAAAAAGGCATATATTTTGCATATGTATATATATATACTCTTATATATATTATAAATACATATTAAAAGATTCTTACCTTGATCCTTGAAATCAACTCTTGAATTCCAAAAGTTCGGGCTTTTTCTACAAAAGTTATCAGTTCCATCATTTCTTCTGTTGTCTCAGGGACTCTTAATGCATGTTCTCTAATGGCTTCAAATTCACTGCAAATACTGAAATAATACTCTGCTTTATAGCCATGGTAACGATGTTATGTTATACTCAATAAATGTGTATTATTATGATGATTATAAAACAGAAACTGTAATATGCTAAAAATACTTGGTTAATCCATTAAAATATTTGAAATTAGTTAAGCTTAACTTACGTGATATAACAGTAAACATCACACGTTATAAAATCTGTAAAAGTAATGTAATATTTTATTGTGGAATTATAGCATGCTTGAAATTTGTTTCTGAGTGAACCCTTTGATCCTGCTGAATAACCAGATAAGCAGTGAAATACAGAGCACACTTTGGATCAGGCAGCTGCCCCAGCTGCTGCTCATAGTTTAGGCAAGTCTCTGAAGTTCTTTCCTCGTTAGTAAAATAACGCTATTGACATTCACATTGCTGGATTGTTGTACACAATAATGAACGTAAAGGGCCTAGCACATAGTACACTCTCATTTACTGGTAACTATAATTTTAATATAATCATTAGTTCAATTATTAGTGCCTCTTGTGAAAGATGACATTATAGTAAGTGAAAAGATCAAAACCTTATATATATATATGTATGTTTGTAAATCTACTATTAGAATATTCTATGTATGTAAGTATAAAACTACATTCATACCCTGGAGTCATTATTCAACTAAGGGTACATTTCATAGAATTTTTTCCTGTGCCTGGCAATATCTGTAATGCCATGATATTACCTAGAATATCAGAAAACCTTAAGCAAAATCAAAGTATAAAAGAGGTAAGTGATTTAAAAAATAAATTTCAGTTCATGCAGGTATTTCATTTATATTGTGTCAGCAATTACACTTAGCCATTCATTTGTTTCATAAATAATTGAGTATCTACAATTTGCTAGGCCAAGTTCTAAGCATTGGAGATAGCAGCAAACAAGACCAAGTCCCTGCTCTCATAAAGTTCACATTTAAGTTGGGGAGAGAGATAAAGGCACACAAATACATAACACAATATGAGGTAGTAAAATGTGCTCTGAAGAAAAATAAAGCAAGGTAAGGGAATAAAGAATGATGGCGCGTGGAGAAAGGGTCACAGTTTTACATAAAGTGACCAGGGAAGGTCTCTCTAGAGAGGTGTATTTAAAGTGAGAAAAGAAAAAAAATGAGTCATGCAAATACCAGGGAAAGAGCACCCCAGGAAGAAAAAAACGGCAAGGATAAAGGCCCTGAGGTAGCAATAAGCACGGCATATTCCAAGAATGGCAGGAAGGCTGGATGAAGACAAGAGAGAGGGCACAGAAGATGCTGGCGAGGTAAGCAGGAGTCAGATCACATAGGGCTTTGTGGTCAATTCTTGATTATCAAAATATAGAAGGAATGCATTATGTAGAAAATGCAAAAAGACAGGTAATCCTCCTAAGGGCACTTTCTCCTTGCTAGAGTAGAATTTGAGTCCCTTGGGGAGAAACATAACATAGCAAAAGAAAAAAAGGAAACAAAATGACTGCTAACAAGATGGGCCAGGCAGATGCTACGCCAAACTGCAAATGGATTGTTTTAACCACTGTGCCACCAGGGCTCCTCGTACTTAACCTAGGGGTACACATTTCTTCCTTTTGATGTTAACCATCTCAAGTATGGAACGTAAACACAAAAAAATTAAAGAGCGAATGAGGTAGAGGAAATTGGACAACTGTTCAGCTACTTTGATATCATGGGTTTACAGTAAAACATAGTTACTTTGTTAGAAGTAATAGAGTTTCCCAGAAAAACCACAGATACTCCAAAAATAAATATATAAAAAAAGTCATGTTAAATATAAATCACTTTTGGATTAACTATGACATTACCACTGCTCTTGCTCAAAAGACTGCTAGATTCTCAAAAAAGGGATAGTGTTATAGATTGAATTGCGCCCCCCAAGATATGTGTTGCAAATCCTAACCTCTGTCTGTGGTTATAACCCCATTCACAAATGAGTAGTGCTTGTTATGTTAATAAGGCAGGATTGGTTATGTCAATGAGGATTAGGTTATGTTTATTACGTCAATGAGGCATGATTAGGGTGTGTCTTGAGTCAATCTCTTTTGAGATATAAAAGAAATTAAACAAGCAAGTGAGAGAAGCAGAGATGGGGAAAAGAGATGCCAAGCAACATGAAGATCACCCAGGAGCAGAAGCTCAGAGACAAGGACTTTCCTCCAGAGCCGACAGAGAAAGGCTTTCCCTGGAGCTGGCACCCTGAATTCAGACTTCTAGATGCCTAAACTTAAGAAAATAAATTTCTGTTAAAGCCACTCACTTGTGGTATTTCTATTATAGCAGCACTAGCTAACTAGGACAGACAGAATCTAATACTTGACTAACTTTGATATCATACCTTTGCACAAAGTATGCCTGTTAAACACCTTCTGACAGTCATATATTTGTTGTGTTGCTGTTAGGTGCTGTTTAGTAGGTTTCAATTCACAGAGACCCTGTGTACAACAGAATGAAACACTGCCCAGTCCTGCACCATCCTCATAAGTCATTTTTATGCTTGAGCCCACTGTTGCAGCCACTTCGTCAGTGCATGCTGTTGAGGGTCTTACTCTTTTCCCCTGACCCTCTACTTTACCAAGCGTGATGTCCTTCTCCAGGAACTGATCCCTCCTGATAACACGGCCAAAGTATGTGAAACGCAATCTCATCGCCCTTGCTTCTAAGGAGTGTTCTGGTTGTATGTCTTCCGAGATAGATTTGTTCATTCTTTTGGCAGTCCACAGTATATTCAATATTCTTCACCAATGCCACAGTTTAAGGGCATCAATTCTTCTTTCGTCTTCCTTATTCATCACCCAGCTTTTGCATGCATATGAGGCTACTGAAAACACCATGGCTTGGGTCAGGCATACCTTAGTCTTCAAGGTGACTTCTTTGCTTTTTAACACTTTAAAGAGGTCTTTTGCAGTAGACTTGCCCAATGCAATGCGTCTTTTGATCCCGGACTACTGCTTCCATGGGTATCGATTGTGGACCCAAGTAAAATGAAATCCTTGAAAACTTCAATCTTTTCTCTGTTCATCATGATATTGCTTATTTGCTTAATCATTAAAAAAATATTTATGGAAATTATAGCTCCCTTTACTGGGTGCCTATTCTATATCAGGCATGGTGCTAGATGCTTTACAAACGCTATTTGTGATCCTGACATTAGTCCTGAAAGACAGCTATAATTTTTCACAATTGGCATAGAAGGAAACTAGGGCTCAGAGGAATTAAGTAACTTGCCCAAAGTCATGAAACTAGTTAATGGTGGAGCCAGGATTCAAATTCAGGTCTTTCTGATCTCAGAGTACACAGTTTTCTCACATTGCTTCTGGGGAAAAAAACTTAATAGCTACATTTATCAGGTATCATGTTTCAGGCACTGTGCTAGGTGCCATACATATACAGGTTTTAATCCTTACAGAAGTTACAAATTCAGATTCCTTTAGAAGGTCAAACAGGTAACAAATGAGTTAGATGAGTTGGTGATGAGTTGGTTGAACACTGGATGAGGAAACCAGAGGACACATTTTCTGTCTAAAGGGGAAAGCTCCTACTCAGCTCCATTTATTGTTGGAGGCTCAATGTGGCATGTCGTTGTTGTTATTAGGTGCCATCAAGTTGGTTCTGACTTATAGCAACCCTATGTTCAACAGAACAAAACACTGCCCGATCCTGCCCCATCCTCACAATCATTGTCATGCTTGAGCCCATTGTTGCAGCCACTGTCTCAATCCATCTCAGTGAGGGTTTTCCTCTTTGTCACTAACCCTCTACTTAACCAAGCATGATGTCCTTCTCCAGGGACTGATCCCTCCTGATAACATGTCCAAAGCAAGTGAGATGAAGTCTCACCATCCTTGCTTCTAAGGTACTTTCTGGCTATACTTCTTCTAAGACAGATTTGTTCATTCTTTTGGCAGTCCGTGGTCTTCCTATTTTTTCAAGAAAATTAAGAAATCTGGATGTGTGTGTGTGTGCATGTGAAATCTTCGTTTTGAAATGTTGATAACAAATTCAAAATTTGTTTAAACAAATCAAAATATAACACAGAGTGAGACAAGTAAAAACATTTGTATGACACATTCAACTGGCAGCCCTCAGTTTATGAATCCAATTTTACAGCCACCCTACAAAGCAGATATTACTGTCTCCATTTACAGATGATAAAAATAAAATAGGTCATATAACAAGTAAATAGTGGGGTCAGGAATGATCCCTGATCTTCCCAATATCACTGAAAACCTATGGTCTTTCCATTATCATGCAACCTGTAGCCAAACACTGGATTACTTCAATTTCTTTCTTTTTAAATCTTGGCTTTCCTTAAAATTAGTCTCAAACAGTATCAAAACAAACAACAAAAAAAAATTCTACCCCAAAGAGACTATAAAAGAATCTTCTTAGGAAGTAGATATGCAGGAAAAGTTTCAAGTATTCATGTTTTAATCTTGTTTTCTTAAACAAGAGTTACTATTAGCGAAATATTTATTTTAGCCCTATAATTCTGGGTTTGGCAGTTAATTCTACTTACCATTCATTTTCTTTCCTATGTTTTGATGCTATATCATTTAACAATATGCTTGCAAAGGCTTTTGTTTTATTTATCAGGCCTGTCTTTAAATCATCACAATCCAAGCGCACCATAGGGAAGTGAACCCACTGCGGCAAAAGCATCATTTCTGAGGCAAGACTTAAAAATCTTCCTATAAGCTTAAAAAAAAAAAAAAACACATTGAAAATTTTCTAATTCATCAGTGATTTTATACTACTTTATTGTGATGAAATTCTTAATCATATGATATATATGCAAAACTGTTTCTTTTTGTTAAGTAACTAAAAATTTTCCCCTTGTTACTTAAATCTCCTTTCCACCTTATCCTTTCACTAAGGAATTTGCCAATTTACCAGTAAATATCCAACATGATATCATTATAGCATCAGACTGGAGATTTCCAAAAGTGAAATTTCCCCCGTGAGTTACAAAAACTATCACTGAAGTCAGCTCTTTTCTGTCTGTTTAGGAACAAATCTACGTCATGTGACAATTTGTATATCTGACAAATATTTGCTTGTGTCATTATTGACGCCTCACAAAGGATTCTAATCCAATCTTCAGGAAAAGAAATGTAAGGGACTTTTTGGTTTGGGTCAAAAAAATCTAGAAGGAAAGAAACAATGTGTTTTTCATTACCAAAGATTCAAGACATTGGAATTTATATCACCTTCTTAAATACTCAGACTCTAGGGTAATTTTAAAAAGCAGTTTGGAAAAAAACATGATAAAATGTGCTGCATTTTGTGAAAGTGAAATGCACCCACCTACTCTGGGCAACTTTCACTTCATTTCACAATCCACCTTTAATGTTGCCTCTATCAGCCTTCCTCTCTACCTATTTCCACTCTCCAACAAAATGTCCCATTCCTTTCACTCTTCCTTAAGGAAGCCTTCCTTTCATTTCCCTTGAGAGAGCTCAAAGCTACCATATTTTTTCTATAGTCTTTAATATTTGGTGGATTGGGCTTAAAATTTTCAGCAAAGTAAGAGTCATATGTTTAAGAAAGCATAGGAAAAATTAATTAATTCAAAGACTACATTGGAACACAAACCTGTACACCAATGTTCACTGCAAAAACCGAACCAAACCCACTGCCACTGAGTCAATTATGACTCACAGTGACCCTACAGGGCAAAGTAGAACTCCCCCATAGGGTTCCCAAGGAGCAGCTGGTGGATTTAAACTGTCAACCTCTTGGTTAGCAGCCAAGCTCTTAACCACTGCACTACCAATGTTCACTGCAGTACTACTCAAAATAACCAAAAGGTGAAAATAGCCTAAATGGATAAACAAAATGTGGTATATATACACACAATAGAAATGAAGGTATGATACATGTTTTCAAGATAAATGGATGAACTTTGAAAACATTATGCTGAGTAAAATAAGTAAATCACAAAAGGACAAATATTGTATGATCCCATTTATATGAAAGAGGCAAATATACAGAGACCTCTGGTAACTGCTACTAATAATATTTTCATTAGTAGTTAATGGGGGTAGAAGGGAGGATGGAAGAGGGGGTCACGGCTTAGGGAGCACTGAATTTCTGTTAAAGATGGTGGAATAACTTGGAAGAGGAGAGTGGTGATGAACGTACAACGTGATGACTGTAATCAACGTCACCGAATTGGCAAATGTTTTAATGTATATTTTCTTACCAAAGTTAAAAAAAAAAAAAAAAAAGACTAGATTGAGCACCCACTTGGTTCTTGGCAGGAAATACATCAAATAGAGAATAGATAGAGCTGATGGCACTGGGGAAGGGAGGGTAGTCATTTTCTTATTCTCCAGTATCATCATGAAGTTTTTCTGGGATCTAATTAACAGATATGGAAATAAAAATGGGATGGATCTAAGAAAATATAGCACACTGAAAACAACCCAAGAGAAAGGACAACATTTTCATACAATGGAATAGTATGTGGTAATAAACTATGACTACATGCAAAATATGGATAAATTTCACAATGATGAGTAAAAGATGAAAGACACAAAAGAACACATACACTTTCTTTGATATAAACTTATATATAAACTTAAAAATAAATCTTTCATATAAATTATAATGAACAAAACTAAACTATTTAAGGTAGGAAAAACATAAACTATAAAGGAAAGCAAGAAAAGTCAGGATAATAGTTACTCATAAAGAAGGACAAACAGCAACAACGAAACCTGTTGCTGTTGAGTTGATTCTGACTCATGGCAACCCCATGTGTTACAGAGTAGAACTGCTTTATACAGTTTCCTTGGATTAATCTTTACATAAGCAGGTCACCAGACCTTCCTTCCATAGTGCCTCTGGGTGGGTTCGAACCACCAACCTTCAGATTAGCAGACAAACACAAACTATTTGCACCACCAAGGGACCTGAAGAAGGTTATAGTTGAGGAGAAGCACATGGGTGGCTTCTGGAGCAATGCAAAGTTCTAATTTTTAACCTAGGTTATAAGTACCTATTAACCTATACATATGTGCTTTACATGTTGTTCTGCATGTATATTTCATAATTTAAAAAAATCTTTTGAACAATTTTAAACATAGGCAAAATATACCCATTACACAGTTTCACCACGACACATCTGTCAGTTTGTCCTACTGTGGTGGTGTCTTAGTCATCCAGTGCTGCTATAACAGAAATACCACAGTGGATGGCTTTAACAAAGAGAAATTTATTTTCTCACTGTCTAGTTGGCTACAAGTCCAAATTCACGGCATCAGCTCCAGGGGAAGGCTTTCTTTCTCTGTTGGCTCTGGAGGAAGGTCCTTCTCGTCAACCTTCCCCTGGACTAGGAGCTTCTCTGCGCAAGAAACCAGGGTCCAAAAGACACACTCTGCTCCTGGTGCTTCTTTCTTGGTGGTATGAGGTCCCCACTCTCTGCTTGCTTCCCTTTCCTTTTATCTCTTGTAAGGTAAAAAGTGGTGTAGGCTGCACTGAAGGGAAACTCCCTCTTACACTGGATCAGGGATGTGACCTTAGTAAGGGTGTTAAAATTCCATCCTAATCCTCTTTAACATAAAATTACAATCACAAAATGAAGGACAACCATACAATACTGGGAATCATGGCCTAATCAAGTTGACACATATTTTGGGGGGGACACAATTCATTCCAGGACAGGTGGCTTGCATGTTGCTGTGATGGTGGAAGCTATACTACAGGTATTTCAAATATCAGCAGGGTCAACCATGGTGGACAGGTTTCAGTGGAGCTTCCAGGCTAAGGCTAGGAAGAAGGACCTGGTGGTCTACTTCTGAAAAAACTGGCCAGTGAAAACCTTATGAACAGCTGTGAAACATTGACTGATACAGTGTCAGAAGATGGGCCCCTTGGGCTGGAAGGCACTCTCACTGGGGAAGAGCTGTCTCCTCAAAGTAAAGTCAACCTTAATGACATGAATGGAGTCAAGCTTTTGGGACCTTCATTTGCTGATGAGGCATGACTAAAAATTAGAAGAAACAGCTGCAAACACTCATTAATAATTGGAACATGGAGTGTACAAAGCATGAATCCAGGAAAACTGGAAGTCATCAAAAATTAAATGAAATGCACAAAGATCGATATCCTAGGTGTTAGTGAGCTGAAATGGACTGGTATTGGCCATTTTTAATCGATCATATGGTATACTATGTTGGAAATTACAAATTGAAGAGGAATGGCTTCGCATTCATTGACAAAAAAAAGTTTCAAGATCTATCTTGAAGTACAACGTTGTGCGATAGAATAATATCCATATGTCTTCAAGGAGTATCAGTTAATACGACTATTACTCAAATCTACCCACCAACCACTAAAGTCCAAAGATGAGGAAATTAAAAATTTTTACTAACTTCTGCAGTCTGAAATTGATCAAACATGCAATCAAGGTGCATTGATAATTACCGATGATTGGAATGCAAAAGCTGGAAACAAAGAACGATCGGTAGTTGGAAAAATATGGCCTTGGTGATAGAAACGATGCCGAAGATTGCATGACAGAATTTTGCAAGACCACCGACTTCTTCACTGCAGATACCTTTTTTCAACGACAGAAATGGTTAGTATATACATGGACCTCACCAGATGGAAAACACAGGAATCAATTTGACTACATCTGTGGAAAGAGACAATGGAGAAGATCAGTATCATCAGTTAGAACAAGGCCAGGGGCTGACTATGGAACAGACCATCAATTGGTCACGTGGAAGTTTAAACCGAAGCTGAAGAAAATCAAAACAAGCCCATGAGAACCAAAATACAACTTTGAGTATGTATCACCTAAATTTGGAGACTATCTCCAGAATAGATTTGACTCACTGAACACTAATGACCAAAGTCCAAGTTGAGTTATGGGATGACAAAGGACATCATACAGGAAGAAAGCAAAAGGTCACTAAAAAGACAGGAAAGAAAGAAAAGACCAAAGTGGATGTCAGCAGAGACTCTGAAAATTGCTCTTGAATGTAGAGGAGCTAAAGCAAATGGAAGAAATGATGAAGTAAAAGACGTGAAAAGATTTCAAAGGGCAACTCAAGAAGACAAAGTAAAGTGTTATAATGAAATGTGTAAAGCCCTGGAGTTAGAAACCCAAACACACTGGGCATTTCTTAGCCGGAAAAAAAAAAAAAAAAATTCAAGCCTTGAGTTGCAATTTTGAAGGATTCTATAGGCAAAATATCGAACAGCGCAACAAACATTGAAAGAAGATGAAAGGAATACACAAAGTTACTGTGTCAAAAAGAATTGGTTGATGTTCAATAATTTCCAGAGGTAGCGTATGGTCAAGAACCAATGGTATTGAAGGAAGACATCCAAGCTGCACTGAAGGCCTTGGCAGAAAATAAGGCTCCAGGGATTGAAAGAATACCGATTGAGATGTTTCAACAAACGGATGCAGCGCTGGAGATGCTCACTCATCTATGCCAAGAAATTTGGAAACGGTTTCCTGGCCAAATGGCTGGCCCATTCCAAAGGAAAGTGATCCATCAGAATGCAGAAATTATTGTACAATATCATTAATATCACATGCAAGTAAGATTTTGCTGAAGATAATTCAAAAACAGCTGCAGTACATCAACAGAGAACTTCCAGAAATTCAAGCTGGATTCAGAAGAGGACATGGAAAAAGGGATATCATTGCTGATGTCAGATGTATCATGGCTGAAAGCAGAGAATACCAGAAAGATGTTTACCTATGTTTTATTGACTATCCAAAGGCATTCAACCATGTGGATCATAACAAATTATGGATAATATTGCAAAGAATGAGAATTCCAAAACACCTAATTGTGCTCATGTGGACTCTGTACATAGACCAAGAGGCAGCCGTTCAAACAGAAAAAGGGGATACTGGGTGGTTTAAAGTCAGGAAAGGTGTGTCAGGGTTGTATCCTTTCACACACTTATTCAATCTGTATGCTGAGCAAATAACCTGAGAAGCTGGACTATATGAAGAAGAACGGGGCATCAGGATTGGTGGGAGAATCATTAACAACAACCTGTGAAATGCAATGACACAACCTTGCTTGCTGAAAGTGAAGAGGACTTGAAGCACTTACTGACGAAGATCAAAGACTACAGCCTTTAGTATGGATTACACCTCAACATAACAAAAACAAAAATCCTTGCAACTGGACCAATAAGCAACATTGTGATAAATGAAGAAAAGATTGAGGTTGTCAAGGGTTTCATTTTACTTGGGTCCACAATCAACACCTACAGAAGCAGCACTCAAGAAATCCAACGATGCACTCCACTGGGCAAAATCTGCTGCAAAAAAAAACTTCTTTAAACTGTTGAAAAGCAATGATGTCACTTTGAGGACTAAGGTGTGCCTGATCGAAGCCATGATATTTTCACTCACCTACTAACAATGAATAAGGAAGACCAACGAATTAGTGCCTTTGATTACTGGATTGGCGAAGAGTATTGAATATACCATGGACTACCAGAAGAACGAACATGTCAGTCTTGGAAGAAGTACAGCCAGTGTTCCTTGGAAGTGAGGATGGTGAAACTTTGTCTCATGTACTTCCCACATGTTATCAGGAGGGATCAGTCCCTGGGGAAGGACATCATGCTTGGTAAGGTAGAGGGTCAGCAAAAAAGAGGAGGACCCTTGATGAGATGGACTGACACAGTGGCTGCAACAATGAGCTCAAGCATACCTATGACTTAGGAGATAAAATTGGAACCATTATTCCTTGTTCTCGAGTATAAAGAATGTGATCCAGCTGGAGCAACAAGGGCTCACAAGGACACGTCAACTGGGCCCTGAGGTATGAAAACAATAGCTAGAACAATCTTGGAAAACATCTTTTTGGGAACCTTTCACATAAACAAATACTTAGATAGAACATGAAAGACCCATGTATTTTCCAATCTTATCTTTTTCTATTAGCATTTAATAAATAGTAAGATTTGTTAGACCAATGAAGACCCTACTGACTATCACTACTGAAATTTGTAGCAAAGATTATTAAGAAAGATGATTCAAAATGTAGAATCTTGGTGATTAAACAGTTTTTAGCCAATCTGTGAAAAGGTGAAGCTTTTAATGATTTTACTCACTGGTAATTCAATACATACTGATGATTTTATAACGTTCCTTAGACTCAGGCAGACATGGCTCTGGCAGTATGCTTGTCTGTTTCCCACTTTTGCCTCTTGGAACATATGTCAAATAAAATCCTTCTTCTTGCTTTACTGTAACTTTGTGATGATATGAAAATTAACTCAAAATGGATCAATCCCCTAGATAGGAGGTCAAACCATAAGACTCTTAAAAGAAAACATAGGGGTAAAGCTTTAGGACCATGTATTTGTCAATGGATTCTAGATACAACACCAAAAGCACAAGCAACAAAAGACAAAATAGATAAATTGGACCTCATTAAAATTAAAAACTTGTGTGCATCAATGGACATCATCAAAAAAGTGAAAAGACAACCTACAGAATGGGAGAAAATATCTGGAAATCATATATCTAATAAGAGTTCAATATCCAGACTATATATTTAAAAAAAACTCTTGCAAGACAACACAACATCAACAACAACAACAAAAAAAGACAAACAACAGAATTTAAAAAAGGGCAAAGGACTTGACATTTCTCCAAAGAAGATATACAAACGGCCAGTAAGCATATAAACAGATGCTCAACATCATTATCCATTAGGGAAATGCAAATTAAACCACAATGAGATACCACTTCACACCCATTAGGATGGCCATTATTAAAAAAAACAAAACATAAAATAACAAATGTTGACAAGGATTGGAACCCTCTCCTATTGCTAATGGGAATGTAAAACGGTACAGCCACTGCAGAAAAAGTCTGGTGGTTCCTCAAAAAGTTAAACACAGAATTACTATATGACCCAGCAATTCCACTCCTGGTTATAGATCCAAAAGAATTGAAAGCAGAGACTCAAACTGATACTTGTACACCAATACTCATTAGATACAGAATTATTCACAACACCTAAAAGGTAGAAACAATCCAAGTATCCAACCACAGATAAAGGATAAACAAAATGTGATACACACACACACACACACACACACACACACACACACACACACACACAGAGTGGAATATTATTCAGCCATAAAAAAGGAATAAAGTACTGAAATATGTTAGAACATGGATGAATCTTAAAAACATTATGTTGAATGAAATAAGTCAGACACAGCAGGACAAATATTGTAGGATCCCACTTCTATCAAACATCTAGAATAAGCAAATGCAGAGACAGAAAGCAGACTATTGGTTACCATGGGCTGAGGGGAGGGGGATATGGAGAGTTAATGCTCACTGGGTACAGAGTTTCTGTTTGGGGTGATCAAAAAGCTTTGGAAACAAATATTGGTGATGGTTGCACAACATTCTCCATATAATAAATGCCTCTGAATTGTGCACTTAAAAATGGTTAAAATGTCTGTCTTCGAAGAAGTACAGCCAGTGTTCCCTGGAAGCGAGGATGGTGAAACTTTGTCTCATGTACTTCCAACCTGTTATCAGGAGGGATCAGTCCCTGGGGAAGGACATCATGCTTGGTAAGGTAGAGGGTCAGCAAAAAAGAGGAAGAACCTTTTACCACAAGAAAAAATAAAGTAAATAAAATATTGATGCACACTTAGAGCGCTGGTGGTACTATAGTTAAAGAGCTTGGCTGCTAACCAAAAAAGTCAGCAGTTTGAATCCACCAGCTGTTCCTTGGAAACCCTATGGGGCGGTCTACTCTGTCTTATGAGGTCGCTATGAGTCGGAAACAACTCAATGGCAATTTTTTTTTTTTTTGATGCACATGACACAGATAAATCTCAAAGACATTACACTAATAAAAGAAATCAGACATGAGAGTATGTACTGTATGATGCCATTTCTATGGAATTCTAGAAAACAAAAATCTAAGCTATAGTAACAGAAAGCATATTAGTGGCTGCCTGGGGCTAGGGTTGGGAAGAATTGACTGGAATGGGGTACACAGAACCTTTCATAGATGGTAAAATCCTTTTTTACCTTGACGGTGGTGATGGTTACATGAGTATGTTAAATTTATCAGAACTCAACTGTACAATTAAACGGGCACATTTTATTGTACGTAAACTAAATCTCAATGAAGTTGTTTTATCAATTGTTCTTGAAATGAATGAAAAATGAAAATGGATTAATGGGTAGATAGATGAATTGAGGGATAAGTATGTGATTAAGCCCTGATGGCACCATGGTAAAGAGCTTGGCTGCTAACCAAAAGGTCAGCAGTTCAAATCCACCAGTCACTCCTTGGAAACCCTCTGGGGCAGTTCTACTCTGTCCTATAGGGTCGGTCGCTGTATGAGACGGAATCGGCTTGATGGCCTACAGGTTTGGTTTTTTTGGTTAAGTCAATACAGTAAAATGTTGGAATCTAGGTGGCGTTCTTTGTAAAATTCTTTCAATTTCTCTGTATGCTTAAACTTTTCATAATAAAATGTTAAAAATATTTTAAGATTTTACATTAAAAATGAAATTTTAAAATTCTAAAGAAAGAAGATAAAGAAAGAGAAGCCTAATTTTAACCAAAGAAACAAGAATCCTAAGGAGGCAGGGCTCTTTTCTCATTCAATTGCTTTCTCCCCATTGCTGCCAGAATTATCTTTCTAAAACTCAGATCCAAGTATCTTACTTCCATGGTTAAAAGCCTTCAGAATAAATGAGTCAGTCACAAAAGCCCAAATATATGATTCCATTTATATGAAATATCTAGAGTAGGTAAGTAAATAGAGAGCAAAGTTGATTAGCGGTTACCAGGGAGGGTAAAAGGAGGGAGAGGGGAAGGGAGACTCATTGCTTAGGGGACACTGAGCTTCTGTAAAGGGTGATAAAAAAATTTGCAAACAGATAAAAAAAAAAAAAGATAATGGTGATGGTTAAATAACAGGATGAACATAACTGATGTCATTGAATTATACAAGTGAAGAATGTTAAAATGGCAAATGCTTTGTTACATATGTATTCACCACAATAAAAAAAAAAGAAAGAATTGAAAACCAGAGTCACCACTTACATATGTGTATTCATCAAAAGTATGATCTTCTGCCTGAAAAACTTCTATCTGTTCATCAGCAGTCCCATCGAGGAGCCAATTATATTTTTCAACTAAAAATTAATAATACAATTAAGATCTCAATAATATCTTTTTTTAAAAAAAAGTAAGTGCCTATTTTTATGTAATCATGGAATGGGGTAACCTACTTAATTAAATATTACTAATAGAGTTTTAACATTAAAAAAAAACCTAAACCTGTTGCCGTCAAGTCGGTTCCAACTCACTGTGACCCTACAGGACAGAGAAGGACTGCCCCATAGGGTTTCTAAGGAGCGGCTGGTGGATTCGAACTGCTGACCTTTTGGTTAGCAACCATAGCTTACCACAGCTCTTAACCATTGTGTCACCAGGGCTCCATTAACATACATAGATTCCTACATTTAAAACAATAAAATAAAATAGGCTTAACAAGCAAACCAGGTTAAACACAGACTTTTAAAATAAAGGTAGTAGACTATTTAAGTATCATAAAGTAACTCAGAGGTCCAGATAGAATAGTTAATGGAAGGTTCTGTTAATAGGATGTAAAATAACAACTAATCATCCTGATCCCACACACACTTGAAGAGACTAGGAACAAATAAAATTTCAGGCTCTTCAAAGCTATTCTCAGAAACTACTTTGCCTTCACCCTTGAGTTAGCTTCCTCCTTACCCCTACGTCTCTCCTCTCTACGCTCTGGCTTTATCACACTGCTCCAGATTACTTTCAGCCTTTGGACCCAACAAAAGAATTCAAATTTCTTGATTTGGATCCTCAACTCTGTCAAAAGCCACACCTATGCTCATTTCTGGTTCTTTTGCTTTTTCATAGTAGCCTCAGACAACCAAGCATCTGACCAAATTGTAGTAAAAATAAAACGCCACCCTTTCATGGTGAAAAAAGTACAATATCATATATACCATATGCCTCATAATGTTGTCTTGGACCTTCTAAGTTCTGATGTACTGCCACCTTCAGCATTTCAACAGCCCAATGTATTACGTGTTCAGGAAGTTCCGTGTCAAGAGTTGCAGGTGTTGAAGTTCCTCCTAGCCAAGAAGGTATTGTTTGGATATTCTAATGTAAATAAAAATGACAATTTATGAAATAAATACCTAACTGTGCAAATTGGTCTAAATAGAGATCTTACACTATATTTTTAAAATATTCTTTTCAGATTTCAGTGGTCCCAGAAAAGACAAGTTGATGCAAAATGATTATTTAAAATTGATAGTTTATAGTCTAATATAAAACTTAAGTTATTTTACTATCATTCAACAAACACTAATCAAGTACCTATAATGTAAAAGTGATTACACTAAAGAGCTCTAAAAAGCACACAAATGACTTGGATCTTGTCCTTAAGAAGTTCACAATCCAGTAGGGGAGATAAGACATGCACAAAAATATCAATTCATAACTACAATAAAACTTCAAAGAAGGAAAACGTCATTTCCAGTCAGGAGACTGAAAGGTACTTTCTAACTTAAAATAACCTGGGGGGGGAATAAAACAAAGGGTTATAACATTTTATTTACTAAAATACACTTCATAGAGACTTAAAAATGATTAAACTGAAATAATTAAAAATTCTGAAAACGAGCCATATTAAATTAAAAACCCAGTGGGTAAAGATGATGTAATACCTGCAGAGCTTCAGCTATCCTCTCCACTAAACTCAAAACAACGTCTTCCAAATCTTGAAAGGTTGGATAAAATTCTATTTTCTCATCATCAAACGTCAATTCCATCTTAAATATTGGCAGCCTTTGCTGGTCTTGTGGGTCAAACAGTTTTACAAATCCTTCCACAGTTCTTCTTAAGAGATCCTTTAACTGCATGATATCATAAATTTCTATTATTTTAGAAAGTCCAAATCCTACCTCTAACTAAAATCAGTGAACTGGTATCTATAAGTAAATCATTCTATCAACCCATTTCATCCTGAAAATTATCTGCATTCAGCACAATACAGTCTTAATCGGTGTAGCCTAAAACAATAAACTGAACAATACATGCAAACTTTAATTTTCTATAGGCTATCAACAATCTTAAAATGGTAACTCAGAATTTTCCACATCCTTTCGCAATTCTGCCCCTGGTACAGAAGATGTTCCAAAAGATCAAACAACATGGTGAAGACTAGAGTGGGGTAGGCCTGACACCTGAGACATGGGGTGAGGTACAGTACAGTCCCGAGGCTGGTCCCTATGTTACAATAACCAATTTTTGAATATTCAAGAATTTTGAAAGCCAGTTGTTAAACCTTAAAAGCTTGAAATCCACCAGGGTGGGAATATCAACTAACAATATAAATTAGGGCTTTTTACCTTTCTGGAGAGTCAGTTTTCCGGCACACCACTATGTGAGGGTGAACCCACCAGAACTTAACATATGCACAATGAGTTACTAAAGTATGAATAATGCAGTCTATACAGAACCAACTACTGGAAATTTAGACAAGCAGGTAAACAAATCTAAATGATCTTCAAAACATTCTGCATCTTTGTACTTCTTATCAAATAATCACAGTTCTCTTATGAGGGTAAAGGTAGAAGAGAAACCAAATGTACTAGTTATAGTGTTAAAAAACAAACCAAACCCATTGCCATTGAGTCGCTTCTGACTCATAGTGACCCCACAGGACAGAGTAGAGCTGCCCCATAGGGTTCCCAAGGCTGTAAATCTTTACAGAAGCAGACTGCTACATCTTTCTCCTGCAGAGCGGCTGGTGAGTTCAAACTGCCGACCTTTCAGTTAGCAGCTGAGTGCTTAACCACTGTGCCACCAGGGCACATTAGTTATAGCGTTACATACTAGATATGTAACATACATACATACTTGAATATATGTATTTACTCTTCTTTTTAAGATGCATTGCAAAATTAACTGACTCTTTGGGGCTTGAGAAGTCAAGACCACTCAAGCAAATCCCATCCTCATTGCCAATTGTATCAAACTAATCCAGGGAGACTGCGATCATCCACCTCTGATACCAAATGTGTGGTGAATAATAAATCACATGCCAATTGCATCCTGTGGAAATCTCAGCTTCCCTTCTCTGGTCAGTTCAGACCCAGCTGGTCCACACAGCCCTTCTCTCATCCCCATTTCTGGGTAGGTCAGTAGGTACCTGCCCATTCTAGGTTCCTAAAGTCTGATAATCCATTGGAATGACTCACAAAGTCCAGGGAAAGGGCTATTTTTAATCCAGCAGGAAAAAGGATAAAAACACATAGGGCAAAGTCCAAGAGGGGTCTCGGTGCAAAGCTTCCATGTCCCCAGGGGATGCACTTACTCTCCCAAGGGCAGATGTTCGCTCTCACCACCCAGGAAGCTCCACTAAGCCTCTGTCTTCCAAAGTCTTTATCGGCCTCACCTCGTAGCCATGATAGATTACATCATGCCTCCTGAGGCTTAGTCAGCATTGTGCCGCCATATGGTCCCTCTTGGTCTGGTTAGCCCCTGCTCATTGGCTTCAGGTATGGCCTCGCTCTCAGGAACCAGGACCACAGGCCAAATTGCTTACTGCAAGGGGGCTCCACACCTCACAGAGCTCTTTACCAAACAGGAAAATTTTCTTCAGAACTATTTTTCTATAATTATATTTCTATGTTGTTGTTAGGTGTCATCAAGTCGGTTCTGACTCATAGCGACCCTATGCACAACAGAACAAAACACTGCCCAGTCCTGGGCCATCCTTACAATCCTTGTTATGCTCGAGCCCACTGTTGTAGCCACTGTGTCAATCCACCTCACTGAGGGTCTTCCCCTTTTCTGCTGACCCTGTACCTTGCCAAGCATGATATCTTTCTCCAGAGACTGCTCCCTCCTGACAACATGCCCAAAGTATGTAAGACGCAGTCTCGCCATCCTTGCTTCTGAGGAGCATTCTGGTTGTACTTCTTCCAAGACAGATTTGTTCGTTCTTTTGGCAGTCCCTGGTATGTTCAATATTCTCCACCAACACCACAATTCAAAGGCATCAATTCTTCTTCCGTCTTCCTTATTCACTGTCCAGCTTTCACATGCATATGATGCCATTGAAAATGCCATGGCTTGGGTCAGGCACACCTTAGGATTCAAGATGACATCTTTGCTCTTCAACACTTTAAAGAGGTCCTTTGCAGCAGATTTATCCAATGCAACGCGTCTTTTGATTTCTTGACTGCTGCTTCCATGGCTGTTGATTGTGGATCCAAGTAAAATGAAATCCTTGACAACTTCAATCTTTTCTCCGTTTATCATGATGTTGCTCATTGGTCCAGTCGTGAGGATTTTTCTTTTCTTAAAAAAAAAAAAAAAAAAAAAATTTTTTTTTTTATGTTGAGGTGCAATCCATACTGAAGGCTGTGGTCTTTGATCTCCATTAGTAAGTGTTTCAAGTCCTCTTCACTTTCAGCAAGCAAGGTTGTGTCATCTGCGTAACGCAGGTTGTTAATGAGTCTTCCTCCAATACTGATGCCCCGTTCTTTTTCATATAGTCCAGCTTCTCGGATTATTTGCTCAGCATACAGATTGAATAGGTATGGTGAAAGGATACAACCCTGGCGCACACCTTTCCTGACTTTAAACCATGCAGTATCCCCTTGTTCGGTCCGAACAACTACCTCTTGATCTATGTAAAGGTTCCTCATAAGCACAGTTAAGTGTTCTGGAATTCGCATTCTTCTCAATGTTATCCATAATTTGTTAAGATCCACACAGTTGAATGCCTTTGCATAGTCAATAAAATACAGGTATTCTCTGCTTTCAGCCAGGAGCCATCTGACATCAGCAGTGATATCCCTGGTTCCACGTCCTCTTCTGAAACCAGCCTGAATTTCTATAATGGTGAAAAATCCAAGGAGCCCATAATAGTATAAATTTAACATTCTCTATTTATCATTTAAAGATGACCAATAATAAAAAGTAAAAATAAAGATGATCAATAATATTTTGAACTGAGAATATAAGTATATGAATCCATTGTAGATTTACTGAGCACAAAATGAGAATTGATCAAGTTGGAAATTCATAAGTTAAAAAGTGTGTTAGTCTTTTGTTAACATGCTCCAATAAAGCTATAAACAGCTTACAGCCTTTAAGCATAAGCCATCATAACAATGACCCACTTCTAGGCTTCCCTCCCATTTTAGATTACTTCAAAACTAAGCATATTTTATGTTAAGCTTATTTAAATAAAATAACAGAAGTGTTTTTTATTAATTTACTTTAAAATATTACTTAGCTTTGTATCTAAACAGAGTTTTATTTAATACTAAGCTAATTTTAACAATATTATCCTTTCAGATATATAAAACCCATTTACCTGATTTGACATAAGTGTGGAAACACAGTTATAAAAAGCATCCACTTTTTCAGGTTTAATGCCTTCTAATGTTTCCTTCTTGGTAAAGAGACTTATAACCTTTGGATACCATGTGTTCATTATCTTCTCTTCTGCCTTTTTAGCTTGTATTGATAGATCATTTTTCAGTGATTCACAATCAGTTGGACCTTTAGCTCTAGTTATGAGGAAAAGAAAAATGATTTGAAGCAAATGATAGATATTTGTCTTCATATCCAATTATTGAAAAAAGTAAAATAAATATTTTAAATTGTAAAATCTAAAGAAAGATTTTGAAGATTTACTGATGGAACTTTTAAAAATTATGCAGTTAAAAATATCAAGACTGAAACAAGGAAGCGTTCAAATCTTAAAAGTCAATTAATAAATATGGAATTTTTACCTAATTCCTGTAAAGTCCAGCAAAACTGTATTGGCAAACGTTGTATAACCAAGTTCCAGTAACATTTTCATGGTTGGGTGAACAATGTGCAGATTAGATAATATTCGATTTCTTGCCTGCACATAGCTAGAATGCCACGGATTAGAATAATCCAGGCCTCTGGAAAAGCAAAGCATCATATAAAACAGGAATAAAACAATAAATCCTAAGTTTTAGGAAATAATGTTCATGACATGGAATTAGTACTAAAGTGAGAAAACTGGGGATTGAAAAGAGGGATGGTCAACGATGGGAGCCATGGGAGATAAATAGCTAATAAAAGCACATCAAGATCTCAAAAAATGCATTATCTTAAGAGAGTGCGAAGCGAAACTGTGGGTAAGGCAGGTTAATGGAGTCAGGCGTGAGTGCCCTGCTTGCTGGCTTCTAGTGTGCTCTGGCTCAGTTACCCGGGGTTCAGGTAAAAGAACACAGTCTAGGTTGGGAGTAGATTTTGGTTTTTGTAATTTTTCCCCAACATAGAATGGCAGAAAAATGAGGAACAGGACTCAAATTTTTAAAAAATCCAGACTTACTAGACCAGTTGCGACTATAGAAATCCCTGAGATTATCACTCTGATACACTCTTTAAACCCTGACCCAAAACTAGCCCGAGGTCACCTTTTAGCGAAATAACAGATTGGCACACAAAATAAAGGACATAACCTGTGACTGTGGTGCTCTGGTAAAAAACCATCTATATGAGGCGAAAAGGTCAACGATCACTCTAAAGCAAAGATGAGAAGCCCCGGGCAGGGAAGCCAGAGTACTGGAAATGAACAACCAGAACGCATTAAAGAGAATGCTGACACACTGTGGAAAATAGAACTAATGTCATCGAAAAACTACTGTAGAAACTGTCAAATAGGAACCTAATTTGCTGTGTAAACTTCCAAAGAAAATACAATAAAACATAATTAAAAAAAAAAACTACATGAAATACTATATTTCAAAAATTTACTCACAAAGGGGATTCTGGTAAAGGGCCTCCTTCATCTTCAAGCCATTTGACTGGAGGTTTCACAAGAACGCTCCGCACTAAAATACACATATGAATACATACTTCTTGAAAACCCTTGCAAAATCTACTTATATCGAAGTTTCTGACTTTTGATATTGGATGATATAGTTTACTGTGCTTTCAAATGAGCATAAGAAAAAATTCCTTCATATGAAACACAAACTCTTGGTAGGATTTTGGCCTTTTCCAAAAGTATATATACATGTATATATATATAATATATATATATATAAACTAATAAACCCACAAAATTACAAAAAGTGCCCTTAAATTACCAAGATTTTGACTAGATTATAGGCTCAAAATAAAATCTTGAAATAGAAATCATATCTAAGAAATAAACAGTAATAATTTACTTCATTATTGATTGTATTTATTTGTACTTTTGATTCAACAGGGAGAGGGGAAAAAAAGCAAAGGTAAAAGAAACTTGGCATGTGTTAAATGCTATTGTTATTGTTAGGTTCTCTCATAGGGACCCCATGTTAAATGCTACTTACCCAAATATCTCTTCATGCTGTTTTCAAAGTCACTTGACACCTCGTTTATAAGACTTTGAACAAGTTCTTCTCTTTCTTTCCCTTCTCTTAGAGACTCGGGTATCAGCATTAACATGTTATCCAGCCACTCCTTCTGAATAGGCACTATAGGACTACTTTCTACACATCGCTTCAAATACATGTAGTTGAACTGGGAACATAATAAGAAAAAATTAAATACTCTACATAGTATAGCATTCCAATGTAACTACCGAACCCTATTTTCTCAAAACACTAATAACTTTACTGTTTTCAGAATTTAAAAAATTTTATCCAAAAATAGGACTTACGAAGAAACCATTTTATCCATTTCTTTATGATGAATTCTCATCTAATGTCCTTAATATTTTATTCAATTTCTTAAGGCAAAACAAACACACCTTATCTAACTCTTTATTCCTTCATTCAATAAATATTCATTATTTCAACAAATATTTAGACATTGTTCTGAAGGCTGAGGGTATAGTAGGAAATAAACCGGACAAAGTCCCTGCCTTCTCGGGGATTATATTCCTGCACAATAATCATATAATTTTATAAGTTCTTCCATAAAAATGAGCAGTCCAACAAAAGTACCCTTGAACAAATGGAAAGACAAACCTTTATCATGGTAAAGACATTTAAACACCACAAATATTGAGTTTATCCCAAATGTAATTTAACACATTATCAATAAAAATATCTACATACATTTTTATGGAACTAGACAAGTTGATTCTAAAGTTCATGTGGAAAAACAAACATGTGAGATTAGTCAAGAAAACTCTGAGAATCTACAAGGGAGTGCCCTAGGAGACATTTAAACAAACTATGTTCTTGTTAAAAAAAAAAAAAAAAATTTTTTTTTTTTATGTTCTTGTTAGGTGCTCTGGAGTCGCTTCTGACTCATAGCAACCCTATATAAAACAGAATGAAACACTGCCTGGTCCTGTGCCACTCTCACAATTGTTGTTATGCTTGAGCCCATTGTTGCAGCCACTGAGTCAATCCATCTCATTAAGGGTCTTCCTCTCTTCTGCTGACCCTCTGCTTTACCAAGTATGATGTCCTTCTCCAGAGAGTGGTCCCTCCTGATAACACATCCAGAGTATACGAGGTGAAGTCTCACCATCCTTGCTTCTAAGGAGCATTCAGGGTGTACTTCTTCCAAGACAGATTTGTTCATTCTTCTGGCAGTCCACAGTACATTCAATATTCTTTGACAAAATGATAATTCAAAGGGCATCAATTCTTCGGTCTTCCTTACTCATTGTTCAGCTTTCACATGCATGTAAGGTGACTGAAAACACCATGGCTTGGGTCAGGCACACCTTAGTCCTTAAAGTGGCATCTTTGTACTTCTTAACACTTTAAAGAGGTCTTTTGCAGCAGACCTACCCAACGCAATGCATCATCTGATTTCTTTACTGTGCTTCTATGGGCATTAATTGTGGATCCAAGTAAAATGAAATCCTTGACAACTTTGATATTTTCTCAATTTATCATGATGTTGCTTATTGGTCCAGTTGTAAAGATTTTTGTTTTCTTCATGTTGAGGTGTAATCCATACTGAAGGCTGTAGTCTTTGATCTTCATAGTAGGTGCTTCATGTCCTCTTTACTTTCAGCAAGCAAGGCTGTATCATCTGCATATCTTAGGTTGTTAAAGAGTCTTCCTCTAATCTTGATGCCCCGTTCTTTCCTCATATAGTCCAGTTTCTTGGATTATTTGCTCACCATACATATTAAGTATGGTGAAAGGATACAACCCTGACACACAGCTTTCCTGATTTTAAACCACCTAGTATCCCTTGTTCTGTTTGAATGACTGCCTCTTGGTCTATGTACAGGTTCCACGTGAGCACAATTAAGTGTTCTGGAATTCCCATTCTTCTCAATGTTATCCATAATTTGTTCTGATCCACAGAGTTGAATGCCTTTGCATAGTCAATAAAACATAGGTAAACATCTTTCTGATATTCTCTGCTTTCAGCCATGATCCATCTGACATTAGCAATGATATACCTTGTTCCACAAACTCTTCTGAATCCGGCTTGAATTTCTGGAAGTTCCCTGTCCATGTACTGCTGTAGCCACTTTTGAATCATCCTCAGCAAAATTTTACTTGTGTGTGATATTAATGATATTGTTTGATAATTTATGCATTCTGTTGGATGGGCTTTTTTTGGAATGGGTACAAATATGGATCTCTTCCAGTCAGGTGGCCGGGTAGCTGTCTTCCACACTTCTTGGCATAGACGAGAGAGATTCCAGCACTGCATATATTCACTGAAACATCTCAATTAGTATTCCGTCAATTCCTGCAGCCTTGTTCTGCACCAATGCCTTCGGCACAGCTTGGACCTCTTCCTTCAGAATCATTAGTTCTTGATCATATGCTACCTCCTGAAATGGCTGAGCGTCGACCAATTTTTTTTTGGTATACTGACTCTGCATATTCCTTCCATCTTTTGCTGCTTCGTGCATTGTTTAGTATTTTTCCTGAAGAATCCCCTTCAATATTGCAACTCGAGGTCTGAATTTTTTTTTTTTTTTCAGCTTGAGAAATGCTGAGCATGTTCTTCCCTTTTGGTTTTCTATCTCCAAGTGTTGGCACATTTCATTATAATACTTTACTTTGTCTTCTCAAGCTGCCCTTTGAAATCTTTCATGCAGCTCTTTTACTTCATCATTTCTTCCTTTCGCTTTAGCTACTTTATATTCAACAGCAACTTTCAGAGTCTCTTCCTATATCCCCATTTTGGTCTTTTCTTTCTTTATTTCTTGTCTTTTTAATAACCTCTTGCTTTCTTCATGTATGGTGTCCTTGATGTCATTCCACAACTCGTCTGCTCTTCAGTCACTGGTGTTCAACGCACCAAATCTATCCTTAAGTCAGTCTCTAAATTTAGGTGGGATATGCTCAAGATCGTACCTGGGCTCTTGTAGACTTGTTCTAATTTTCTTCAACTTCAACTTGAACCTGCATATGAGCAATTGATGGTTTGTTCTGCAGTCGGCCCCTTTGCCTTGTTCTGACTGATAACACTCAGTTTTTCCATCGTCTCTTTCCACAGTTGAAGTTGATTTGATTCCTCTGTATTCCATCTGGCAAGGTCCATGTGTACAGCTGCCATTTATGTTGTTGAAAAAAGGTATTTGCAATAAGTCATTTGTCTTGTAATATTCTATCATGGGATCTCCAGCATCATTTCTATCACCAAGGCCATATTTTCCAACTACCAATCCTTCTTTGTTTCCAACATTCTCATTCCAATCACCAGTAATTAGCAATGCATCCTGATTGCATGTTTTATCAATTTCAGACTGCAAAAGTTGGTAATAATCTTCTATTTCTTCATCTTTGGTCTTAGTGGTTGGTACATAGATTTGAATAATAGTCATATTAACGGGTCTTCCTTGTAGGCATATGCATATTATCCTTTCACTGACAGTGCTGTAATTCAGGATAGATCTTGAATTATTCTTTTTCACGCTGAATGTGACACCATTCCTCTTCAATTTGTCATTCCCAGCACAGTAGGTTATATGACTCTCTGATTTAAAATGGCCAATATCAGTCCATTTCTGCTTACTAATGCCTAGGATATCAATGTCTATGCATTCCATTTCATTTTTGATGACTTCCAATTTTCCTAGATTCATACTTTGCACGTACCATGTTCCAATTATTAATGGATGTTTGCAGCTGTTTCTTCTCATTTTGAGTCATGCCACAATAGAAAATGAAGGTCCCAAAGGCTTTACTCCATCCAGATCATTAAGATCGACTCACTTTGAGGAGGCAATTCTTCCCCAGTTGTATTCTGAGTGCCTTCCAACCTAAGGAGCTCATTTTCTGGCACTATATCAGACAATGTTTCACTGCTATTCATAAGGTTTTCACTGGCCAATTTTTTTAGAAGTAGAATGTCAGGTCCTTCTTCCTAGTCTGTCTTAGTCTGGAATCTTTGCTGAAAGCTGTCCACCAAAGGTGATCCTTCTGGTATTTGAAATACCGGTGGCAAAGCTTCCAGTATCACTGCAACATGCAAGCCACCACAGTATGACAAACTGATAGACAGGCGGTGAAAAGCATACTAAAAAGCCTCTATAATTAGAACAGTGCAGCACAGGTGCATGAACAAACAAGACCAGTGTAAAAGAATAAAAAGTCCAGAAATAGAGCCAGTAATAGGAAAATCTCACATACACTAAATGTGTCACCTAAAATCACTGAGGTAAAGATGGCAGTTTAAATAAAGAGTGCTGGGACAACTGGTCAGTCATATGGAAAAAGATAAATTTAATCCATACTTTACATCTTGTACAAGGAAACTACAAATAGATCAGGAGTATAAATTAAACAGTGAAACTATACAAGGACTAGAAGAAAACATGGATGAATTCTTCTATAACTTGAGTGTAGAGAAAAACTTTCCAACTATGATTCAAATTTCAGATGCAAAAAAAAAAAGTGATTTATACATTTTGACTATATAAAAATAAAAACATTAGCATGGCAAAAACATCATATTAAACAAAGTCAAACCAAAACTGACAATCTGGGAGAAAATATTTGTAACATGTAACTCAAAAAAAGTATAAAAGAAAGCTTTAAAGTTAGTGTAAGATAAAACCAAAAATACAATAGAAAAATGAGCAGAAGATATCAACCAATATTTCATCAAAAAATTATAAAAAATGGCCCTTAATCACATGAAATGATGTCCAAACTCACTTATAATTACAGAAAGCAAATTAAAACTAATCTGAGATAGTATTTCTTACCTATCAGACTGGCAAAAAAATAGAAAGTGTCAGCCCACATTCTGTTGGTGAGACTATGAGGCTACAGACACTCTCATAAATTGCTAACAGGAATACAAACTAGCACAACTCTTTGGAGAAGAATTTGACAATATCTAACAAAACATATCCACCTGGCAATGCCACTTCTAGAAATTGAAGACACAGTTCCAACAATATGAGAATACACATACACAAGATCATTCATTGCAGCAAAATATTGGAAACAGTTGGGAGCAGTTCAGTAAACCATTATGTAGCCACACACTGGTGTTCTCTGCAGCAACATAAAAGAATTAGGAAGGTCTTTATGAACTGACACAGAGTGATTTCTAGGATATATTGTTAAGTTAAAAAAAATGTAAAAGATTATCTATAGTATGGTTCTGTATAGGATAAATGCTGAAATAAAGAAAATTATCTGCTCAGTTGTGCAAAATTCAACACAGGAAGGATAAACCAGAAATTAGTGAGATTGGTTACATGGCGGGGGAGTGTGGTAGAATAGGGTAGAAAGTATGGGACATGGGAATGGCTAGAAGGCAAGAGACACTTCTCTGAGTATACCCTTTGGTACAGTTCTGCCTTTCAAACCATGTTATTCCTTCACATTCTCAAAGTACAAATTAAAAAAAATAAAAAAGATGATTAAAGAAAGAAATCTAATATGAAAACAAACAGAAACAAATGAACCTAACTGTATTTCAAATTAATAATATGCTACACTGAAAGGGGGTGTAGAAGTAACCACAGTAACTTTTCAACATACTGTTTTGACTATATACCCACAGGTTAGATACAAAAAACTGCAGACAAATATCAAACTATTTGTTGTTGTGCACTGTCCAAGTAGATTCCGACTCATAGCGATCCTATAGCAAGTAGGTTTATTTTTCACAATGGTATGAGTTAGCAATTTTCAAACCATTTATATGTATTCTAGAATTTAACAAAATAAATAAATATATTGTGGTTAATGAAAGTCAGGTTTTTCACTGTTAGAGAAGCTACAAATATGGAAAGTGGAAGGAATCCTGTGGCACTGAACTGGAATTGGTTTTTTAGACAAACGTAATAATTTCTTAGCTCTTTTTGCTGAGAGAGCCAATAAGCAATGACATCCCAGTATTAAGGAGTACACGTAATACTCATATCATGATTTCTAAATATCATTCTCCACTAAAAGAAGGAATCCTTGGAGAAAAGCCTGATTCCAGGGCTAGAACAAGGAAAAGTATGGGATGAGCTGGAACATCTCAGTGTGCCAGAAGTAAGGAAGTGCTCAGTGATAGGGTATGTCAAAAAGGACACAAGTGACAGCTTGAAGGGCTCCCACTAACCACCTCCCTAAATGGCCTCACTCCCCCACCAGTCCATCTCTGTCATAGTAGCCTGTTTTCCTTCATAGTACTTATCACAATTATTTTTATATTTATTTGTTTACTTGATTATTACATGTCTTCCCCATTAGAGTATAAACTCCTCAAGGGTAAACACTATGTCTGTCTTGTTCATCAACCTTAAGCACCTAGCGAAGGATCAAGTACAGAGTAGACATTTATTAAGAATTTTGTTAATAAGTGAATTAATCACAGACAAGGAAGATATTTTCTCAATCCCTCAAACCTACAGAAGTTCTATAAAGCAGGTCAGGGTCAAGCTCTGGATAAAACCATTACATGACCATATGCCAAAACCAAACCAATCCCACGGCCATCGAGTTGATTCCAACTCATGGCAACCCCAGAGGACAGAGTAGAACTAACTGCCCCATAGGGTTTCCAAGGAATGGCTGGTGGATTCGAACTGCTGACCTTTTGGTTAGCAGCCGAGCTCTTAACCACTGTACCACCAGGGCTCCACATGGCCATACAGTGATATGAAATTTTAAATCCATTGTTATAATAATGTATCCTTAACTTATACCTTTTTGTTTTTTAACCCTTTTATAAGCGACTGAATTGTGCCTCCCAAAAATGTGTGTCAACCTTGGCTAGGCCATGATTCCCAGTATTGTGAGATTATCCACCATTTTGTCATCTGATGTGATTTTTCTATGTGTTGTAAATCCTACCTCTATGATGTTAATGAGGCAGCTATGTTAATGAGGCAGGACTCAATCTACAAGATTAACTGTACCTCAAGTTAATCTCTTTTGAGACGTAAAAGAAAGAAGCGAGCAGAGACACAGGGGGACCTCACGCTACCAAGAATGAAGGACAGGAGGGGAGTCTGTTCTTTGGACATGAGGTCCCCGCCCTGAGAAGCTCCTAGACCAAGTGAAGGTTGATGACAAGGACCTTCCCTCAGAGCTGACAGAGGGAGAAAGCCTCCCCCTGGAGCTGGTACCCTGAATTCAAACTTCTAGTCTCCTAGATCATGAGAGAATAAATTTCTCTTTGTTAAAGCCGTGCACTTGCGGCATTTCTGTTATAGCAGCACTAGATAACTCAGACACCTTTCATCTCCCAAAATGAAAATACATTTGACCCTGAGAATGAAAGTGTAAATTCTTCCTTTATCAAAAAGATACCTGTTTTCTTGAGTCAAACCATGTACTTCCAAAGTCTTTCTTGAAAGCTTCCTACTTTATGCCTTCACTGTAGTCTCTTCACACTTCAGTCACAACATCTGCTATATTTCACTCAATGTGTTTATTTTTATTCATTCATCAAGTATTTATTGAATACCCACTAAGGGTATTCGATACCATAGTTGTTAAGATACAAAGATGATTTAAGAAGCAAATCCTAGCCTCGAGGCTAGGATACATAATTTTAATATATAAAAAGATAAATATAATAGAATGTGCTAAGTAAAATGAAAATGAACAGGGTATAATGGGAGCAAGAGGAAGTCATCTATCCAAACATACAGAAGGCTTTCTGGGGAATGATGACTGAGTTGAATCTTCAAAGATGAATTAGAGGCAGTCAGGTAAAAGGGAGCATGGATGGTGTGGAGGCATGCCAGGCAAAGGCAGTGAGGAGGGAAAGGGCATATTTCTTCAAGTCAAATGACAGAGGGCCTTGAATGCCACATTAAAGCTTTAATCCTATAGGTTAAAGGAGATCAGTGAAGGCTGCTACAGTCAGCGCAAGAGATAAAGGCCTAATCCAAAGCTGGGACAGGAAGAGAACTGATTAGACATACAATCATAGCAACTGGAAACCGCAGGTGGGTGACTGGGGAGGAGGAAAGAGAAGGCAACACAGATGTTTTAAGCACGAGTAACTGGACAGTATAAAAAACAACTAGAGTAGAGAATAAACAGAAGAGGAGTTTTATGAAGGAAGCTGATTAGTTCATTTTTTGACACGCTGAGTTTGAGGTATTTGTGCATAAATCTCTGGAAGTCGTCAATATATAAGGGAGGCAGTTGATTCAGGAAAGAAGAGAATCATCCAGCAAGATTCAAGAAAAGAGAACTACAGGCCACAGTCAGGTAGGGAAAAGAAACCCATGAAGGTGACAGAAAAATAATGGTCAGAGAACCAGGAGAATAAGCATAATGGAACAGAAAGGAAGAGAATAATCAGTAGTGTCAAAAGTCAGCTGAACTTGTTGTTCTTATTTCAGCCCTTCTAATAGGCACGTAATGATAACTCATCATGGTTTTAATTTTCATTGCCCTAATAACTGCTGATGTCAAACATCCTCCATGTGCTTATTTGCTTTCCCATATATCCTCTTTGGTAAAATGTCTGTGCATGTCTTTTGTCCATTTTCTAATTGGATTATTCATGTTTATACTGCTGAATTTTGAGATGCGTGGATACGTGATTCGTAAACATTTTCCCCCAGTGCGTAGCTTATGTTTTCATCCTCTTTACAAAATCTTTCACAGAGGAAGTTTTTAATTTTAATGAAATCCAATTTATTGTTTTTTTTTTTCTTTTCCTTTTGTGGATTGTGCTTTTGGTGTCACATCTATAAATTCTTTGTTTTCTTCTAAAAAGTTTTTATAGTTTTACATTTACATTTAAATCTACGACCCATTTTTAGCTAATTTTTGTACAAGGTGTGAGGCTTAGGTGGAAGATTTTTTGTTTTGTTTTTACTTATGTATGCCCAATTGTTCCGCCCTGTTTGTAGAAAAGGCTATTCTCTCTCCATTGAACTGCTTTTGCACCTTTGTCAAAAATCAGTTGGTTGTACTTGCGTAGGTCTATTTCTAAGTCATCTAGTTTGTTCCAATGATCTATTTGTCTAATTATTTCAAAGTAAAAAAGTGTTTTAAAAAGTCAGCTGGAGGTCTAATAAGAGAATTACTGAAAAAAAATACCATTTGGATTTGGCAGTTAGTGGTCACTGGTGATATTAATAATGTGGTGGTGCATCTGCCAGTAAAACTGCCAAGAGCAATAGATTCAGCAGTGAGTGACTGCTTTCGCATCCGGCTCCCTACTGTAGTGTGTGAGACACTAGGAGGCCAGAACTGACCAATACATCTTATGACTCACCCAGTCTCACACTGAATCCTTACGAATGTTCTGAGTTTGTTTTGTATCAGTTCTTACACCTAGTATAAAGAGGCAAGCACACACAGTCGAAGTCTCCAGAAAAACTGGGAAGCAGGTGGAGGAGGAAGAAAGATATTTAAAACAAACAAACAAACAAACAACCTTTGAAATAGCTAAAATGGGGTTGTGCCAAGTATCCTCAGTTCCCATGGTGGTATCCTCCTCAGCCCACTATCCCCAGGGGGAACTTTGAGGGACTTGGGGAAACCTGTAACCCCTTCTGGAAGCATGCTAACAGCTTCCTCTTTTGTGTAACCAGCTTCATAAATTCCTGTGTCCTTTGCCATTAAAGGAATTTTACACGTCGCCTCTTTCCACCAATCACATCGCAGCCCCACGCTGTCATCCGTGAAGTCAGCGTCTTTTTCTTTTTTAACCTCTGGCATCTAGCATGTGGTTCGCACACAATAGATTCTGAACAAGCACTTGTTGAGTAGATGAGGAGCTGTCATTATATCAAAATCTTATCCTAAAAAAATGTATTTTCTTTATAATGGCCACTTTGAATGTTTCTTTTTTTAGTAGTCTCAAATAACTACAACATATACATAACTAATCCTCAAATAATGAATAGCAAGAAAATTATAACTCAAAACCCATACTGTCCTCCATGACATGCTTGTTCCCCTTGATAGAGAAAACAAAAACCTCAGTTTCTAAATGTCTTCCTTTTATAGAATGAGCCTTAGCAGGTGGTCTTAGAAAAAATATAAAAATTGAACTCACTCCTTTTTTTTTATTTTCACTGGCCATCTGTCAAAAACAAACAAACAAAACATAATTAAATCAGAGAGATAAAATAAAAATATAAATAGCTTAAAATATACCTATTTCATTTTTAAATGTTAATCATATTGAAATTTTCTTAAAAATAATTAAGAATTAAAGCACAATAAAAATTATTTTAAAAAAATAATTAAGAATTAAAATGGCAAGATGATGGACTTTTTAAAGAGAAAATTTAACTTACAGTTGAAGGATATTCTGGCTCTGGTAATGAAGGTATTCTTTTATACAGTGTTTTGTCTAAATTTTTTTTGGCTCCATCAATTCTGAAATTTATAGTTAGAAAAATATATGACTCTCTTTAAGATAACATTAGAATATATTATTAAACCATTACAATTTGTGCATTTTTCTACTACACTAAAAAGAAGAGATATTCAAGAGTATTTCTATCTTACAGAATTTTCTATAAGAAAAAATCTCAATAGTTATTATTAGTGAGATCTTAATTTTCAAAAACTTCATGTGTAAAAGGGTGTGACTAAAAGTAATAATCAATTCATTTTTTAAATTATAACTTATTGATAATTTTGAAATTAATCCTCATGCACAGTAAGCCCTTACATGTATTATCTCTGCTCAAATACCATCTTGTTAGTGAAACTTTCCTTTACCCTATAAAATATTGCCCCCTTCACTATCCATCTCTTTTGTCCTGTCTTATCTTACTTCGTTGCACTTACCACCATCAGCCATTATATGCTGGTTATTTTCTGTCTCCCCACTCTGGGATATAAAAGAGCAGAAACTGTTTTACTACTGTATCTCCAGTGCCTGGAACAGTGCCTGGCACATAGTAGGTATTCAACAACCAATTTTGAATATATGAATTTATCATCCATAAAATAAAATTTCTTCTGTAAATAAAATTGTATCATATTATGTAATTCATTCATCTGTCAACAAACATTTATTGAACACTTAGATTATGTAAGGCATAATAAGGTAATATAAAAGTATAGCACCAACAATTCTCAAGGAATTTATAAACTGATAGGGTGAAAAGATAAAAACAGGATGCCATATGAAAGATATGGGACCCTGATCCTTAAAAGGAGGGACAAGTTTATTTCTACCCCAAGGGTATCTGGGAAGGCTACATGAACCGTTAGCATTTGCAATGAGCTTCAAACAAAGAAGAGAATTTCAGGTAGAGATGTGGTTATCCTGAGCAGATGGATCTGAAAAAACAAAGCCTCTGAGACAGGAAGACAAAAAAATGATCAAAAAATAAAATGGGAGTAGGGAGTTATCCAATATGTCCCAAGGTTACAGACCAGGTAGACAAAAGTTTGGAGAAATGGGTTGTACTATCAAGCTACAGGCCGCAAATAGCAAGTCTTTTTATTCAATAGACAATGGAGAGTCAATGAGAGTTTTTGAGCATGAGAACATTTTTAGGAAGAGAAATCTAACAGTTTGTGAAGGCTAGATGTACTGGAAGAGATGGCCAAGGCAGAAAGTGAACAAGGAAAAGAGACCTGAAAAAAGAAGTTTGGAGAATGCCAACATTGACAGGAATGTGGAAGAACAACAATTAAAGAAGGAAAGGGAGATATGGTCAGAGAGATAAGAGAAGAACCAAAAAGAATTTCAAGGAAAGGGTGGCCACTGGAACCAGAAAACTACAGACGGGAAAGCTCCATAAAGGCAGCAAACATATCTGCTTTGCTCACTGCTCTATCTGCACCACCTGGATAGTCCCTGTTTTAGTTGTCTAGTGCTGCTGTCACAGAAATACCACAAATGGATGGCTGTAACAAACGAAAGTTTATTCTCTCACAGTCTCGTAAGCTAGAAGTCCAAATTCAGGGTGTCAGCTCCAGGGGATGGCTTTCTCTATCGGCTCTGGAGGAAGGCCCTTGTCATCAATCCCTCCCTGGACTAGGAGGTTCTCCGCGCAGGAACCCTGGGTCCAAAGGATGCGCTCTGCTCCTGGCACTGCTTTCTCGGTAGTATGAGGTCCCCCATGTCTCTCTGCTCCCTTCTCTCTTTTATATCACAAAAGAGATTGGCTTAAGACACTATCTAATCTTGTAGATCTCATCAATATAAACCAAAAAAACAAACCCACTGCTACCTAATAGCGACTCATTCCAACTCATAGCAACCCTGTAGGACAAAGTAGAACTGCCCCATAGTTTCCAAGGACTGCCTGGTGGATTTGAACTGCCAACCTCTTTGTTAGCCACCATAGCACTTAACCACTATGCCACCTGGGTTTCCCTCATCAACATAACTGCTGCTAATCCAGCTCATTAACATCATAGTGATAGCATTTACAACACAAAGGGAAATCACATCAGATGACAAAATGGTAGACAATCCTACAATACTGGGAATCATGACCTACCCAAGTTGACAGATATTTTGGGGGGACACAATTCAATCCATGACGGTCCCCATCAAGAAAAAAAGAACTGAATAAATATCAGTTGAATAAATGATCAGGATAGTGGATCTGGAAAAGATCTCACACATCTAGTTCGATATCTTACCTGATACATGAATACTCTCAACAATATGAAGTTGAACTCCTTGTGCAGGGGATAGGGGACAAGGGGGTGGGAGGGCCATCACTTTCTGAGGCAGTGCCATCTATTGTCAGCTAGCTATTGTTGTTAGAAACAAAATTTTTATATTGAGTTGTATCCTTGCAACTACTATTTTCTGAAGCCAGATAGAAACAGTCATATTTTTCTTCCATGTTACTCTTCAAAAGCTTAATGATACCTACCCAGCTCCTTCAACTCTTCCTGTCAATAAAAGCTACCCTTTATGGCAAGCATATTATGTTTGAGGTATTGGGTTAGGATCTTTATATGCATATATTTCATTTAACTCTCACAACAATCCAAACACTATTCTTATCTCCATATTATAGATAAGAAAGTGAAAATAAGTAAGGTTATGTGACTTGCTGAAATTCACGTGGTTAATTAGCTCCAGAGATGAGATATGAGTCTGATGCCAGAGTCTATATTCTCATTCATTGAGTCAGCTCCATTCAAATGATATGGTTTTAAATTTCCTCCCTATCATGGCCATTCTCCTCTATAACTATTCTAGCTTGTCAATGTCCGTCTTAAAGTATAACCCCAGGATTTCAGATGCTGTTCGACCAGTGCAGAGTGAAAAGTTTTCTCTTCCACATTCTAGACATTCTATATTCACTAATGCAGACTAAGGCTGAATTAGCTTTTTGAGCAGCTTCATTTCCCTAGTGAATCTTCCTGAGCTAAAATCCCTAAGACCTTTACACATGAAGTGTGCCAGGAAATGTGCCAGGAATGTCCTCCTCCTTTTGTTCATCTCGAAGGCCTAGGTCAGACTTTCCCTTATACATCATGCCTCCCTGAACAGCCCCGCTCTAGTGATTACTACTTTCAAGGAATTTGCCTTATACTTTGGTATGTCACTTGGCACGAATAAGAGGCTGGCTTGCATTATAATTATCCCAATATAAAAATACATTAAACTACCTCAAGCTCTTCATATAAATGTCACCCTTTAATGGTGTAATATTAGCAAAATTTCTGCAGCCTGCTTTTGCCACTGGCAAAAGTACAACCAGAATGCTCCTTAGACACAAGGATGGCAAGACTATACCTCACGTACTTTGGACACGTTATCAGGAGGGCTCAGTCCCTGGAGAAGGACATCGGCTTGGTCAAGTAGAAGGTCAGCAAAGAAGAGGAAGACCCTCAACAAGATGAACTGACACAGTGACTGCAACAATGGGCTTAAGCATAACAACAATTGTGAGGATGGCGCAGGATCGGGCAGTGTTTTGTTCTGTTTGTTCTCAGTCAGAGCCAACTCGACAGCACCTAAAAACAACATAAATAAAGAGAGCTAGGAAGAATGTAAGAGTGAGCCTTTTCATTCCCTGTCTATTTTCGTTTTGTGTATTAACAATTAAAAAGGAAGAAATAAACAAAAACCAGATTAATTCCAAAAATCTGTGTAAGAGACCTCATGTGGTGAAGGAGACAAACACTGGTCTGAATCAAGAGGGAGTTAGCAGCCAAAGTAGGTTCATTCTTGAAAAAAAAGATTGGTTCACTCATGAGCAACTGCCTCCTGAACCTATTACCCTGAGATAAGCTTTGAACTTTGAACCAAAAATATCCTCTGAAGTCTTCTTAAAACTGAATAGTAAAAAAGATCTGCCTTGAGCATTATGCTCTTTTAAGAACAATCTATATGGGATCAAATTTACAATAGTAAGTCAAAAGATTGGAAGGGAACCTTAGGGGTTAGTAAGCTTAAGATAAAGGGGGAGGAACAACTCAGAAAAGGAGAAAAGGAGGGTGAGAATGGTTGTACAACTCTAGGAATGCAATCAATGTCACTAAATGGTACATGTAGAAGCTGCTGAATTGGTTTATGTTTTGCTGTGTATATTCTCAACAAGAGCAAAACAAAATTAGCTAAAAAAAAAAAAAAAAAAAATTGGCTCAGCCAGGTGTTCCCAGGAACTGGTCCCAGCATGAGGCCCAATTCTGCCCATGACTCTTGACCTCGTGCCTTACCCCTGAACTCCCTCTATTCACAGGCCTTGCCCCACCTTTAAAGAAAGGAAGCCTGCATTCCTACTGCCTAACAGGTAGAGGTAGTGAGAAGATAGAGAAACGCAAACTCCATGGCCATCCAGAAAGGTACACTTGCAGTACTTGTTGTTAGGTGCTGTCAATTCAATTTCAACTAATTGTGACCCCATAACTCTAGGGCACTGGGTTTTTAGGTATGACAGAGTAGAACTGCCCATACAGTTTTCTAGGCTGTTATCTTTATGGGAGCAGATTGCTAGTGCTTTCTCCCATAGAAGCACTGGTGGGTTCAAACCACCAAACTTTTGGTTAGCAGCCAAGCACTTAACCGTTACACCAGCAGGGCTCCTTATATTTCCAGTACAAAAACTCTTAATTCCAAATGAATTTTTCCCAAAGAAGCACATAACCGTTCTAAACTCAGTATTTATAGAACACTACCTTCAGGTAATTCAGAGGCAGTAACTTTTATTAAGCACCCGAATGAAAGCGGTACTACTTACAGATCTGTACAAAGCACCCTAAGAGGTAAGATTCCTCCTTAGTAAATTCATTCATTCACTCATTCATTCACTCATCCATTCACCCATATTAACATGACATTGTGCTTTGTTTCAGATCTCTGTCCTTAAGCATGCCAAAGTAGAGGAGAAAGACAACTAAAAAAATGAGTGACAACACTTTCTATGATAATACGCTCTGCTCTCTCTGCTTGCGACAACCTGCTTTCTGGTCTTCCTCCTGCCTTACCAGTCACACTTCTTTACACTACATGTGGCTTACCCTTCTCTACCCAACATCTAAATATTACAGTTCCTGTACCAGGTCTCCTTGTCTCCTTCCACTCTTGCCCTCTTCCCCTCCACCTCAGTCTATTCTCAGTAGCCAGGGTGGTATTTTAAAAAAGTAAATCAGATACCATGTCACTTCCCTGTTTAAAACATTTCAATTCCTTCCACTGCACCTAAAATCAAAACTACTTATCCTGGTGGACAAAACCTTGCATGATCTGCCCCATCTTTCTCTCCATCTTCTCCAGGCCCAGGATACTCCAGTGACACTGGTCTTTACCAAGTCCTAGAACACACTAGGGGCATTCATTTTTTCAGAGCTTTCACGCTTGCTATTCTGTTTGCTGGAGCGCTTTCCCCGTGTTTAAATGACAGGCTTCTTATTCTTTAGGTCTTTACTTAAATGTTATCTCCAGTCCTTTTCTCTCCACCTGCCCCGGCACTCTATTACACTAGCTTATTTCTTCACAACACCTATCACCATCTAAAAGTACATTAACATACTTTCTTTTTTAACATTTTCTGGTAGAATATAAGTGCTCTAAAGACAGGATCCTTTCCGCCATGTTCTCTATGGTCTCCCTAGTAACACAGTATAATATGTGTATAACAGTAAGTATTTAATATTCCTGAATAAACTGATAGAAGAAAAATATGCAGAATGGGTTAAAGCAGCACAAAGGATTGGGAGAAGTCTCCTCAGAGGGATGATCAGTAAGCTAAGCCTTGAAGAGCTAATGTAAGTTCCCAGGCAGATAAAGCAGTGAAGAAAATTCCAGGAAGCATCTCTAAGTCATAAAAAATACAGCATGTTCATGGAACTGCAAGTAGTTGAACTCAGCAATGTGGGATAAAGAAAGATTTTGGAGTAAAAACAATCTGTAACACCTAGGTAATACTCTACTACTCTCTAAGACCACTGAAATGTTGAACAGTTTTAGAAATAAAGGGATAAAATGTATCTCTTACAGTATATGGTACTGACATCAGTCAATATACCACATAAATTTAGATTTAAATATGAGTAGATGATTGATAAACTAATAAAATGTAAATTTAAAGAAAGTTTTATAGATATAACAAATATATATTAACAGGCTGTTTAATTGTAAAGAAAGTAAAATCAGCAAAAACTTAAATTATTAAATTGGCAGTAACATGACCATCAGCAATGTAAAAGACGGTAAAAGTCAGTCTGGTGCAAAAATGTTTATAAATGAGGCCAACCAAGAAGGGAAAGAAGGATGCAGAAACACAAGCAAGACTCCACCAGAGAGGAGCTCCCCATTGTACAGTTTAGCGTTGGCCTGGAATCTCCCAGATGAGATCCTGTCTGTTTTTTATTTATCCCAGAGCTCAGCAGAGTCAGGTACCTAGGGAATTCTCAGTAATTATTTGTTGATAGCTGATACCTAAATTAGTTTTAATTTTCACTAAATTGGCGGGGCGGGGGGGGGAAGGTGGCTGGGCTAGGTTGTCATTTATATAGAAAAATGTTTAAACATAAGTCATTTCAAGATGTTTTATTCTTTCTTCAAATGAAATGATATCTGTAGAGGCCCAATGACTTGGTTTTTCTATCAAGGATCAGACTGGTATGGTGCTTTAAAGTATTTGAACTCTAGACTCAAACCTTCTGAATCTAATCCCCAGCTCTGTCACTTCCTAGCTTTGTGACCTTGGGCAAGTTACTTCTCTGCACCTCAGTTTTCTCACCTGTAACACAGAGATAGCAACAGTACCTACCTTATAAGGTTATTGTAAGAAGTAAACGAATACATAGAATAAGTAATGACAACAAAGCCTTACTAGATGTTATAGACTGAATTGTGTTCCCCAAAAATATGTGTCAACTTGGCTAGGCTGTGATTCCCCATTATTTGTGATTGTCTACCATTTTGTCGTCTGATGTGATTTTCCTATGTGTTGTAAATCCTACCTCTATGATGTTAATGAGGCAGGATTAGAGGCAGGACTCAATGTACAAGATTAGGTTATGTTTTAAGTCAATCTCTTTTGAGATGGTAAAAGAGAGAAGCCAACAGAGAGACAGGGAGACCTCATACCACCAAGTAACAAGAGCCAGGAGAACTGCACATCCTTTGGACCTGGTGTCCCTGTGCTGAGAAGCTCCTCAGCTGGGGAAGATTGATGACAAGAACCTTCCCCCAGAGCTGACAGAGAGAAAAAGTCTTCCCCTGGAGCTGATGCCCTCAATTCAGACTTCTAACCTCCTAGTCTGTGAGAGAATAAATTTCTCTTTGTTAAATCCATCCACTTGTGGTATTTCTGTTATAGCGGCAGTAGATAACTAAAACACTAAAGGTAACCACTATACAGTGTTTGTGCTACTATGGTTATTTTTCAATTGTTTCCCTAATTAAACTTGAAGATGGTATTTTGTTTACAAATTAACATTCAGAGTTAAAGTTTTTTTATGAGAATATGAACGCTAATCAGTTTACCTGAATTCAAAGCAAGCATTGTTTACTAATGTGCCACTTACACTAACTGATGAATTGTCTTCTGCTGCTCCTTAGATCTTCTGTACTTGAGCAGCTTGCTTTGGGATGGTGTGTCCACACCCAGGTCTTCTGAGGGATGAACTATGGGGGGCAACTTCAAGTTTAGAGCCTCCTTTTCTGCTGCAATGGTAGCTTTGTTTTCATCTGACATCTTGGTCCCCTACAGGTTAAAATACTCTATACTCTGAGGAGAAAAAGTCCATAAAGCCATTTTGTAAAACAAGCCTCCATATATTCATATCTTACATGTCAATGCCAAAAAATAAAATTCTAGGCCCTTTTAGATCTTCCTCCCAGATATGGAAATACTCGTAAGAATGGCAGTTGAGATAAATGAGGAGAGATTCCTATTAGAGCTTTACCATCCATTTGTCATGAAGAAATGAAAGAAGTTGCTTTCCCTTGGGGGCTTCAGTTTCCTGAAGGATTAAATCAATAGATTAGATGCTCTCTAAATATCCCTACAGCTCTAAAATTCTGGGCCAAATTTCCTCTCTGGGATACAAACCACAATAAAAAAAAAAAATTAAAATCCAGGTGTTGAGGTATGCCTCCCAAATAAGCTGATATTTAAAATTATATTTTGAAACACCAAAAAAAAGAAAGAAATTTGAAACAACCATCTTCCTAGAAAGAGTGATGCTATCACCAAGCAAAAATAGGCATACTTAATGCACTGCCAGTCAACTCTAAAATGTTACGTAAACGCAGAACAAGTCACAGTGATACCAACTGCATTTCCGGCGGGTGCCCACAGAATTTGGAGATTACCGCCTTGAACCAAATCGTAATGGCCTGCCCTGAGAAAGAGGAGAAGAGAAAAGTGGAGGACAAGAAAGTACCTGTCTGATTGTTTTTCACTACTTCCTGGCTGGGCAGAGGAGAGGGAAACGTTCAACCAGTTTCTTCTCTAGTGGGAAGAAGGAGGATAATGAGGGCTGAAAGCTCCGGAACCCCGTCAGCTCCCACGCAGCAGCTAGCTAAGAGCGGTAGCCACCGGGGAGAAACAAAGTCGTCGTCATGGAAACCGTCCCGCCCGCCAGCCCGCCGCAGCAGGGGTTGCTTGGAGAGGCTGTTGCTGAGCTGCAACAGAGCTGTCAAAACAGTAATTCATTCTCAAGTTAAGTGGAGAGTGGGTGAGCGAGATTTGTACCTAACAACCTTCCCTCGCTAGGGGTCCAGGGAATCAGGATCTTCAAATTCTGGAAAAGCAAGACTGGAAATCTGGATCCATTGGAAAACAGATTTACTCGTTCTCAGAGGCCAATCAAGTCTTCAAGCGTCCCCACTGTGACTTCCTGTAAATATTGTAACTGCTAAGCAATATAATTTCTTTTTTCTATATCTGATATTTGTTTAGACAGTACTTTTCCTTCAGGAAATCTTGGCAAAATCGAAGGGGTTTAAGGTGTAAACTTCTAAGTATGCTTGGAGAGAGAAAACGTGCTATTTGAGGCTGCACAACACATATTCCACCCAAACGCCAGAGTTGTTTTTGTTAGGTGCTGTTGAATCTGTTCCAACTCATAGCGACCCCATGTACAACAGAACAAAACACTGCCGAGTCCTGCACCATCTTCACAATCATTGCTATGTTTGAGCCCACCTTTGCAACCACTGTGTCAATCCATCTTGCTAAGGGTCTTCTTCTCTTTTGCTGACCCTTTACTTTACAAAGCATGATGTCCTTCTCCAGGGAGTGGTCCCTCCTGATAACATGTCCAAAGTATGTGTGCTTGTCTTAGGCTGGGTTCTCTAGAAGAGAAAACCAGTGAAATGTGTAGAGAGAGAGAGAGATTTATCTCAAAGAAATGGTTCACATGATTGTAGAGGCTAGCAAGTTCCAATTCCATGGGTCAGGCATCAGGCTGGATGTCCCTCCTGACTCACACAGCTGCAGGGGTGGACAAACCCAAAATCAGCAGGTCAGACAGCAGGCTACTGGCTCGTGGGCTGCAGAGACTGATGAATCCAAGATCGGCAGGTCAGATGGCAGGTGGCTGGCTCATAGGCTATGGAGGCCAACAAATCTCAGGATAAGCAGGCAATACAGCAGGCCACTGGCTCAAGTCCCAAGAACCAGAAGTCAGATGATGACGAGTTGAATGCAGAGTGCTGTGCCAGAATGTCTCTCTCTCTATATATATATTTATAGGATGCAGGCCACACCCCCAAGGAAACTCCCCTTACAAATGATTGGCTGATCAACTCAGTTCACATCATGGAGGATGACTACATCATTACATAACTGTCAAACCACTGAGAATCATGGCCCAGCCAAGTTGGCACACAACCTTAACAATCACAATACCCAAATAAAATTGAGGAATAAATCCTAGTAGGGTATTGATAGCATATTTATTCAACAAATATTTGAGCACCCCTTTGTGCCAGTCAAGAGCCCTGGTAGCACAGGTCTTAAGAGGCCAGCAGTTCAAATCCACCATCCACTCCTTGGAAACCCTATGGGGCAGTTCTCCTCTGTCCTATAGGGTTGCTATGAGTCAGAATCAACTCAACAGCAATGGGTTTGGGCTTTTTTTTTTTTGGTATATGCCAGTCACCATGTAAACAAAAAAAAATTTTTTTTAATGAAAGGGCAGCCTACAGTATTGTATCTTGCATGTAGTGAATGCTCTCAAAAGGTCACTGAATGATTAAGTGAATAAAACTTTCTGGCAGCTTGTAAAAGCAAGTAATCTTTCTGTGGAAAACAAAACACCTGTATGATGTTTTTTTGACGTGTCAGTTTGGATACTAGGCTAAACTACAAAAACTGGAAGGAGAGCAGCACTCTTTTGCATCATACCTTCTCCCAATTTACCAAACACTAATCTAGGTGCTGGTTTTTTTTTTTTTTTCTGGGAATCTAGGTGCTACTGTGAAGGATTTTGCGGATGTAATTAAAGTCCTGAGTCAGTTGGCTTTAAACTAGGGAGACTGTCCTGGGTAAGCCTGACTCAATTAGTGGAAGCTCTTTTAAAAAGAAAATTTAGGCATTCCCTGAGTCAGATTCCAAACAGCATCTGGGTCTACAATTGCTCTCTCCACTCTGGATCTTCCCTTCCTGACAGCCTGCCCTACAGACCTGGGATTTGCTTAACCAGTCCCCAGGAGTGCATAAGCAAATTCCTTGTAATAAACCCGTATCTGTCTATATGTTCTACTAGCTCTCCTCTGGTTGAACCTGACTGATGCAATGTATATCTTTTTTTTTTTTAAACAGCTTTATTGAGGTATAATTTACATACCATAAAATTCACCACCTGTAAGTATACAATTCAGTAATTTTTAGCAAATTTATAGTCATGGAACCATTAGTGTGATCCAGTGCTAAAACATTTCCATCACCACAGAAAGTTTCCTTGGGCCCATCTGCAGTCAATCCCTGCTCCTACTTCCAGCCCCAGGCAACCACTGATGTGCTATCAGCCTCTAAAGATTTCCAAGTTCTGAGAATTTCATATAAATGGAATCATACATTATATAGTCTTTTGTGGCTGGGTTCTTTCACTGACTGATAACCTAGTGGGTGTATAGTGGTTACCTCATTGGAGTCTTAATTTGCATTTCCCTAATGACTAAAGATGTTGAACATCTTTTCATGAGCTTATTGTTGTTTTTGTTAGGTTCCATCAAGTTGGTTCCGGCTCATAGCGACCCTATGTACTACAGAACAAAACACTTCCCAGTCCTTCGCCTTGCTCACAATCGTTTTGCTTAACCTATTGTTGCAGCCACTGAGTCAATCCATCTCATTGAGGGTCTCCTTCTTTTTCACTGACCCTGTATTCTACCAAGCTACCAAGCATGATGTCCTTCTCCAGGGTCTGATCCCTCCTGATAACATGTCCAAAGTATGTAAGATGCAGTCTCGCCATCCTTGCTTCTAAGGAGCATTCTGGTTGTACTTCTTCAAAGACAGATTTGTTCGTTCTTTTGGCAGTCCCCAGTATATTTAATATTCTTCACCAACACCACAATTCAAAGGCATCAATTCTTCTTCAGTCTTCCTTATTCACTGTCCAGCTTTCACATGCATATGATGCCATTGAAAATGCCATGGCTTGGCCCACTTTTGTCTTCAAGGTGACATCTTTGCTCTTCAACACTTTGAAGAGGTCCTTTGCAGCAGATTTATCCAATGCAATGCGTCTTTTGATTTCTTGACTGCTGCTTCCATGGCTGTTGATTGTGGATCCAAGTAAAATGAAATCCTTGACAACTTCAATCTTTTCTCCATTTATCATGATGTTGCTCATTGGTCCAGTTGTGAGGATTGTTTTCTTTATGGTGTAATCTATACTGAAGGCTGTGGTCTTTGATCTTCATCAGTGCTTCACATCCTCTTCACTTTCGGAAATCAAGGTTGTGTCATCTGCATAATGCAGGTTGTTAATGAGTCTTCCTCCAATCCTGATGCCCCATTCTTCTGCATAGACTCCAGCCTCTTGGATTGTCTGCTCAGCATACAAACAGGTATGGTGAAAGAATACAACCCTGATGCACACCTTTCCTGACTTTAAATCACTCAGTATCCCCTTGTTCTGTTTGAACAACTGCCTATTGATTTATGCACAGGTTCCTCATGAGCACAATTAAGTGTTCTCAAGTTCCCATTTTTTGCAATGTTATCCATAATTTGTTATGATCCACAGAGTCGAATGCCTTTGATAGTCAATAAAACACAGGTAAACATCTTTCTGGTATTCTCTGCTTTCAGCCAGGATCCTGGTTCTATGTCCTCTTCTGAACCTGGCCTGAATTTCTGGCAGTTCCTTGTTGATATACTGAAGCAGACACTTCTGAATGATCTTCAGCAAAATTTTACTTGTGTGTGATATTAATAATATTGTTCAATAATTTCCACATTCAGTTGGATCACCTTTCTTGGGAATAGGCATAAATATGGATCTCTCCCAGTCAGTTGGTCAGGTAGCTGTCTTCCAAATCTCCTGGCATAGACAAGTGAGCGCTCCCAGCACTGCATCCATTTGTTGAAACATCTCAATTGATATTCCATCAATTCCTGGAGCTTTGTTTTTCTCCAATGCCTTTAGTGCAGCTTGGACTTCTTTCTTCAGTACCATCTATTCCCGATCATATACTACCTCCTGAAATGGTTGAATATCAACCAATTCTTTTTGGTATAATGACCCTGTGTATTCTTTCCATCTTCTTTTGATGCTTCTGGCATCCTTTAATATTTTCCCCATGGAGTCCTTCACTACTGAAACTCAAGGCTTGAATTTTTTCTTCAGTTCTTTCAGCTTGAGAAATGGCCAGCGTGTTCTTCCCTTTCCGTTTGCTATCTCCAGCTCTTTGCACGTGTCATTATAATACTTTACTTTGTCTTCTCAAGCCGCCGTTTGAAATCTTGTATTCAGTTCTTTCACGTCATCATTTCTTTCTTTTGCTTTAGCTATTCATCGTTCAAGAGCAAGTTTCAGAGCCTCTTCTGACATCGATTTTGGTCTTTTTTTTCTTTCCTGTCTTTTTAATGACCTTTCGTGTTCTTCATGTATGATGTCCTTGATGTCATTCTACAACTCATCTGGTCTTTATTCATCAGTGTTCAATGAGTCAAATCTATTCTTGAGATGGTCTTTAAATTCAGGTGGGATATACTCAAGGTTGTACTTTGGCTCTTGTCAACTTGTTCTGGTATTATTCAGTTTCAACTTGAACTTGCATATGAGCAATTGATGGTCTGTTCCACAGTTGACCCTGGCCTTGTTCTGACTGATGATATTGAGCTTTTCCATCGTCTTTCCACAGATGTAGTTGACTTGATTCCTGGGTATCCCATCTAGCGAGGTCCATGTGTATAGTTGCTGTTTATGTTGGTGAAAAAAGATATTTGCAATGAAGAAGTCATTAGTCTTGCAAAATTCTATCATGTGATCTCTCCAGCATCATTTCTATCACCACGGCCATATTTTCCAATTACTGACCCTTCTTCTTAGTTTCCAACTTTCTCATTCCAATCACCAGTAATTATCAATGCGTCCTGATTTCATGTTCAATCAATTTCAGACCACAGAAGCTGGTAAACATCTTCTATTTCTTCATCTGTGCCCTTAGTGGTTGGTGCATAAATTTGAATAATAGTCGTATTAACTGGTCTTCCTTGTAGGCGTATGGAAATTATCCTGACAGCCTTGTACTTCAGGATAGATCTTGAAATGTTCTTTTTGACAATCAGTGCAATGCCATTCCTCTTCAAGTTGTCATTACTGGCATAGTAGACCATATGATTGTCCAATTCAAAATGACCAATACAGTCCATTTCAGCTCACTAATGCCTGTGAGTGGGTTGGTTTTTTTAATCCCTGGGGTATTGATGTTTACGTGTTCCGTTTCAATAATAATAATAAATGAGCTTATTACTCATTTATCTTCTTTTGATGACTATTCAAATCTTTTTTTTGTCCCCTCATTGGATTATTTAACTTCTTATCATTGAGTTTAAGGATTCTTCATAAATTCTCGATACAAGTCCTTTTTCAGATAGATGATTTGCAAATACATATATACTCCCAGTCTGTAGCTTGCCTTTTCATTTTCTTAATGGTATCTCTTGAAGAGCAAAAGTTTTTAATTTTGATAAGGTCCAATTTATCTATTTTTTTCTTTTATGGAATATGTTTTTGAGCTTATTATCTATGAAAGGTAAGTCATGAAGATTTTCTCTTCTAAAACTTTTCGTTTAGGTCTATGACCCATTGAATTTTTGTACACGGTGTGAGGTATAGACCCAAGTTTTGGGGGTTTTTTTGCATATGAATATAAAATTGTTCCAGCATACTTGTTGGAAAGGTTATCCTTTCCCTACGGAATTGACCATTAATGTAAAGGTTTATTTCTGGACTCTCAGTTCTGTTCCATTGATCTGTGTGTCTACCTTTATACCAATACCACACTGTTTTCATTACTGTAGCTTTAGTAAGAGAAGCTATAGTTTGAAATTGGGTAATCTTAGTCATCCAACTTTGTTCTTCTTTTATAAAGTTTTGGCTATTCTGGGTTCTTAATTTAGAAACTGAGATTTTTTTTTCCTCTCATTCATTGACTACTTCTCAGTCTCCTGTCATTTATTCAACAAATATGTATTCTATACCAGGACTTTTCTAAACACTGGAGATTCAGCAGTGAAGAAAACTGGTCAATCTCTTACCTTGTGGAATTTAAACACCTTTGTCTCCTTCACCTCTTCTCAACTTCTAAATGTTGGAGGGCCAAGGTTCAGTTCTCAGTGGCTACCTTTCTCTACCTCAGTATCTCCCTAAGGTATTTCATCCAATCTATATAACATGGCTCCCTGATCTAGGGGTCCCACTCTGGCCCTTATCTGGCTGTACTCCTATCCACAAGCTGAGCTGACCAAGAGGCCAAGGAGACATGTCTATAGAGCCATTGTGCCCCTCTCTAAGCCCAAGGCGTGGAGCTTAAACATGCAGGCTAGGTGTCCACACGTATCCATATAAGACTCTCTCAAGGTACTGGAAGAAAGCGGGGGTGGAAAAAATAAGGGTGTGGTCAAGGATTAAGGACTAGCTCTCCTCATGATGCATGTTATGGCTCAGAACTCAGACTACAATATTGTAAGATTCCATTTATATGAAATGTGCAGAATAGGCAAATCCAAAAAAGATGTAAAGTAGACTAGCAGTTGTCAGGGGGTGTATGGAGGTAGGAAAGGGGAGTGACTGTTAATGGGTATGGAGTTTCTTTTTGGAGTGATGAAAATGTTCTGGAATAGTAGGACGGTTGTACAACTTTGTGAATATATGAAAAGCTACTGGATTGTACATTTTAAAGGAGTGAATTTTATATGTGAATTACATCTCAGTTTAGAAAAAAGAAATCAGGAAATAACTTGCAACAAAAAAAAGATGAACCTTGAAGGCATTACGCTAAGTGAAATCAGTTGGACACAAAAGGACAAACGTTGTTCGATCCCACTTATATGAAAATACCTAAAATAGGCAAACGCAAAGGGATAGAAGTTTACTAGTGGTATGGCCAGGGACTGTGGGGAGGAGGAAATGGAGGGTTATTGCTGAAGGGGTACTGAGTTTCTGTTTGGGGTGATGAAAAAATTCTGGAAATAGTGGTGATGGCTGTACCACATAGTAAATTAATTAATATCACTGAATCTTACACTTAAAAATGGTTAAAGTGGCAAATTTTGTTATACATATTTTAGCGCAATAAAATCTTAAAAAAATTTAATTAAAAACATTATAAATGCTCTTCTGGGTTAAGGCTCTATGAAAATTTAAAAACAATAAAAATTATACAGAGGCCAATGAGCATTAGACTGTTAAACAACCTTTCTTCGCCGTAATTAAACAACTAAATATTTTTATTTTTTCCTTTTCAATTGAAAATTTCACCATAAATACATGCAAAACAACAACTCCAATGGCTTCTTTTTACTTAAAAGAAAATCCAGAACTACATACCAAGGCCTAGCTGTGCCACAGGATCTAGTGGCTGCCTGTCTTTCCTACCTCCCACTTCCCTGGGCTCGCTGCGTTCCATGCACACTGGACTGCTTTCTGTTCTACAAACAAACCGAGTTCATTTATGCTTCAAGGCCTCCAACAGAAATAGGGTTACCAGACAAAATTCAGGATGCCCAGTTAAAATTTGAACTTCAGAAGAACAAGGAAATATTTTTTAGAATAAGTATGTCCCATTATTCCTTGTTTATCTGAAATTCGACTTTAACTGGGCGTCCTCTATTTAAGGAGCCCTGGCTATGAGTTGGAAACCCGGGTGGTGTAGTGGTTAAGAGCTACGGCTGCTAACCAAAAGGCCGGCAGTTCAAATCCACCAGGTGCTCCTTGGAAACCATATGGGGCAGTTCTACTCTGTCCTATAGGGTTGCTATGAGTCAGAATGGACTTGGTGGCAACGGGTTTGGCTTTTGGTTTTGGCTATGAGTCGTAATCGACTCCACAGCGATGGGTTTGGCTTTTGGTTTTGGCTATGATTCAGAATTGACTCCATGGCAATAGGTTTGGTTTTTTTGTTTTCGTGGCACAATGGTTAAAGTGCTCAGCTGCTAACCAAAAGCTCAGCAGTTCGAACCCACCAGCTGCTTCACAGGAGAAAGATGTGGCAGTCTGCTTCTGTAAAGATTTACAGCATTGGAAACCCTATTAGGCAGTTCTACTTCATTCTATAGGGTCACTATGAGTAGGAATCGACTTGATGGCAACAGGTTTTGGAGTTTTTTTGTTCTGTATTTTTGTTAAATCTGGTAACTCTAAATTTAAAAAGTTCTCCTGTCTCCTCAAGGGGCCCTGGTGGCACAGTGATTAAGAGCTCGGCTGCTATTCAAAAGGTGGGCAGTTCAAATCAACCTGCCGCTCCTTGGAAACTATGTAGTAGCTCTACTCTGTCCTATATAGGGTCGCTGTGAGTGGGAACCAGCTCCAGAGCAGTGGGTTATCTCCTTAAGGTCTCTGGGTGGCGAAAACGGTTGTCACTGACTACTAACCCAAAGTGGGACGGTTGAACCCACCCAGTTGTGCGGTGAAAGAAAGGCCTGGCTATCTGCTGTCATATATATTACAGCCAAGAAAATCCTATGGAGTTCAGTTCTAATCTTTCACACTTGGGGTCTCCATGAGTCGGAATCTGCTCCTGACAACGGGTTTGGCTATTTGGTTCCTATCTCTTTACCAATTAAAAAGGCGCAGCTTTTTGCGATTTGTCGTTACTTTTTGTTTCTGTTAATTTACTAGCTGGGTGACCTTGCGCAGACAACTTAATCTCTCTGAACCTCGTATCTTGAAGAGTTGGATAAGGGGAGCTACTTCAGAAAATCTGTAAGGTTCATATGTGATACTATGCGTAGAGTTCTTGGTATATTCAGCGCTCAGTAAATTGGAATTATTATGTATTGTTTGTTGTTATTAGCTACCACAAAGGCTCAGCTCGGCATGAGGGAGCTGGCCCGACCTGACGCGACTCCACCACACCTCGGAAAAAGGCGAGCTAGGTGTGCAGCGCAGTGGAGAGGACTTGAGCGACACTTTCCCACGTTCCCAGCCAGGCTGGCAATGCCGGCAGAGCTCCCGACGCCCTCTTGCACTCCAGCCCACGGCCGCGCTAGAACACCGCACGGCGACTTCAGTTCATGCGAGGCCCCACCTTCCTCAGCGCCGGCGGAACCGCTACACCGCCCCAACCACTTCCGGTTTGGCCACCTTCACGCCTGCATCCGGACTGCACTTTCGACAAAACTGCGGAGCCTAATATTTTTCTCTGAAACCTCTAAATGCTCTTAATTTTTTCCTGACTCTAACTATTATTGGGGATAAAAATTAAGCTGAGAGAAATTCGAGATAGGTGGGCGTATGGAAAAGAGGAACAGGCGAGCGGGTCTGGCGAAAGTGCGCTGCGGGAGCATCGCGCACTCTCTGCTTGGCGACCGGAAGTCGCAGGGACTGAATGGGTCTCGGAGCAGGCGAGTGCAGCTTCTCTGCGGTTGACGCTCTGGCACCGTTTGGCCGCCGGTCTCGTCAGCTTCTTGACCGACAGGTTCATGTGGAGACTCCCAGGCGCCCGCTCCGCGCTTCGTGGGGTTCGGACGGCGGTGGAGCGGCGCGGCCGGGCCGAGTCGGTGACTGAGGCAGTGGCACGAGCTATGGAGCGCGCGGTAGTGCGCTGCGTACCTTCGGAGCCCAAGCTGAGTTTGTCGTTCGCGCTGGCCGACGGCAGCCACAAGAATATGCAGCGAGACCAGAGCGAGCCGCTGGGTCGGGTCCTTAGCCGGATCGCCACCAACGCCCTCAAGGGCCATGCCAAGGCCGTCGCCGCCAAGAAGAGCAGGAAGAACCGGCCGAACGCGAGCGGCGGCGCGGCCGGTGCAGGGCCTGGGCCTGGGCCCGAGCCGGCCGCGCCCTGCGAACCGGTGGTGAAGCTGTACTACCGAGAGGAGGCGGTGGCCGAGGACGTGCTCAACGTGGATGCCTGGCAGGACGGCGCGGTGCTGCAGATCGGCGACGTCAAGTACAAGGTGGAGCGCAACCCACCCGCCTTCACCGAGCTGCAGTTGCCGCGCTACATCATGGCCGGCTTCCCCGTGTGCCCCAAGCTCAGCGTCGAATTTGGGGATCCCGCCAGCTGCCTCTTCCGCTGGTACAGGGAAGCCAAGCCAGGAGCCACCGAGCCTGAGGGCGAGGGCCCCTCGTCGTTACCCCCCTCCTCGTCCTCCCCTACCTGGACAGAGACGGGTGTGAACGAGCGCGTCTACACCCCGTCCAATGCCGACATCGGGCTACGGCTCAAGTTTCATTGCACCCCGGGCAATGGTCAGCGCTTCGGGCCAAGCCGGGAGCTGGAAAGTGTGTGCCCCGTGGAGGCTGGGCCCGGCACCTGCACCTTTGACCACCGGCATCTCTACACCAAGAAGGTGACGGACGGCTCTCTCATCCGAACCGTCTCCTACAACCTCCTGGCCGACACCTACGCCCAGACTGAATTCTCACGGACGGTCCTGTACCCGTACTGTGCCCCCTACGCCCTGGAGCTCGACTACCGCCAGAACCTCATCCAGAAGGAGCTCACAGGCTATAACGCCGACCTCATCTGCTTGCAGGAGGTGGACCGCGCGGTCTTCTCCGACAGCTTGGTGCCCGCCCTCGAGGCCTTCGGGCTGGAGGGCGTGTTTCGAATCAAGCAGCACGAAGGTCTGGCCACCTTCTACCGAAAGTCCAAGTTCAGCCTCCTTAGCCAACATGACATTTCTTTCCACGAAGCCTTGGAGTCCGACCCACTTCACAAAGAACTGCTAGAGAAACTAGTTTTATACCCAGCAGCGCAGGAAAGGGTGTTCCAGAGGTCTTCTGTCCTGCAGGTAATGTAGCTGCGCCTGGTTCTGCACATACCCGTCCGTTTTTAGGGGCCTGGAAGGCAGGGGGGTTAGAACTGAGATGAAATGATCCAGATTTTATTGGAAGGTGTTCACGCTTGGATCTCCAGCACAGCCCCTGGCTTTCATTCATTCAGCAGATATTTATTGAGCACCTCCAGTGTGCCAGGCAGGCTGAAGGTTGCCGTTAACAGGACAAACAGGGACTTTCATAGTGCTTACAGTCTAGTGGGAGAAAACCAAAACCAAAACCAAACCCACTGCCGTGGAGTCGATTCCGACTCATAGTGACCCTATAGGTCAGAATAGAACTGCCCCATAGTTTCCAAGGAGCTCCTGGTGGATTCAAGGTGCCGACCTCTTGGTTGGCAGCAGTAGCTCTTAACCACTACGCCACCCAGGGTTTCCACTAGCAGGACAGGCCGATACTAACTAAATATAAGAAAATAGTAATAACTAATATTGTCTTTCTGTTTGCCAGGCACTGTTCCGACGCATTTTAGAGTGCTTGACTTTAAATGCCTTGTCAAGTTTCATGAAGTGCTCCATAAATTTAGTTATTCTTTATGATTGTCTCATTTAATCTTCATGGTAATCGAGGAAACAGTCAAGTTTACTTAACCGAGTTTATACAAGTGTGGAGCCAGGATTCTCCCCCAACTCAGTTATATACGCCATAATCACCGGGCAGAGTGTTAACTGCTACTCAGTTTAAGGCTATCTCAGTTTTTAAAACGTATTAATTGGTGTGTTTGCCCAGTGTCTTTAGGTAATTGATTTTGTGCATAGTAATAGTATAGCTGCCATTTTTCTGAGTACCTATTGTGTTTCACGTTCCTCCAGTTAGCTCATTTAATTGAATCTACAGGACCACCCCCTATGTGGGGGCTGGTGTTGTCTCTTCTTACCTATGATGAAGGTGGCTTAGAGAATGTAAATGTCTCTCCCCAAGTCACACTGTTGTAAATGGTAGAGTGGATATTTAAACCTAAGTGTGCCTGACTCCAAAGCCTGCTCTTAACCACGAGAACTGCCTCCAACCTTAGTTTTGTCTAAAATTTATTCTTTTCGGACTAGCTTTTATGTTTTGGACTGTTACTAAAATATGTCATGCCGAGTTCTATTCATGTGTGCACTTAAGCTTATATAGCAGAAATCGTATTTCATAACTGCTGTCTTACACCATCAGTAAAGATACAGAATAAAATGTCAGTTCATCATACAGTCTTGAATAAAAAGCATTCGGGAGATTGGCAGACACCAAATGAACTCTTGGCACTTTGTTTATTTTAGGTTTTAGTTCTTCAGTCTACAAATGACTCTTCTAAAAAGATTTGTGTCGCTAATACCCATCTCTACTGGCATCCAAAAGGTATGTTTTATTTGGTTTTACAAATGACTTAAACACGGTGACTTAAATTAAGGTTGGTAAAGCTGTTTTACACAAATGTGTATCTTAAATGTCCCGCAGATACTGTAGTTTGTAAGTTTTTTTTTTCTTTTCTTTTTTACTTAAAGACAACTTTAAAAAAGTACTTCCATTTATGTCTTTTATATTCCTAGGTGGGTACATCCGTCTCATTCAGATGGCAGTAGCCTTGGCTCACATTAGACATGTCTCATGTGACCTCTATCCTGGCATACCAGTTATATTCTGTGGGGACTTTAACAGTACGCCATCAACAGGAATGTATCATTTTGTCATCAGTGGCAGCATTCCAGAGGAACATGAAGACTGGGCTTCCAATGGGGAAGAGGAAAGATGCAACATGTCTCTGACCCATTTCTTCAAACTGAAAAGTGCGTGTGGTGAACCTGCTTACACAAATTACGTTGGTGGCTTTCATGGATGTCTGGATTATATTTTCATTGACTTAAATGCTTTAGATGTTGAACAGGTGATTCCATTGCCTAGTCATGAAGAAGTTACCACCCACCAGGCCTTACCTAGCGTTTCACATCCCTCTGATCACATAGCACTTGTGTGTGATTTAAAATGGAAATAGATGTGTTTAATGAAACTTGTTTTAAGTCTGAAAAGGAAGTTAGTTACTTTAGTGGAAGAATTTAATATGAATCAGAGCTTAAATGTAACCTCCAAAGAGGGAAACTAGAAACCAAGGTAAAGTGTTCATACCCTGTTAGTTATGTTACAGATGTCTTCATTATATGACTATTCATAATGTTTGCATAATACAGTTTCTCTGCCCCTTCACCCCCCCTTTTTTCCCCTGCACTTGAAGGAGAAAATGTATTTATGGCTGGCAGGAAGATAATTGAATTATTGCATACATTTTTATCAGTGGTTTTTTTTTTTTTTTTAAAGGCAGTAATTAAGAGTTTTAATACACTATATGAATGATTCTATAATTTTTCTATCATAACAAACATTTCAAGTTGAATGATGTTTATATAATTAGGAAGAAAACCCTAAGGTAAGGTGAGAGGCCCAGGTTCTGACACAGGGAAGGAATAACATGAGGGTCTACCTCTACCTCAATTTGGTTAGTAGTTTAGTACAATTTCACTTTTCAGTTTTAAGCTTTAACAAAGATTAAAATACACCACAACCAATTGTCATTGCTTCTCATCCTTCATTTTTCAGTCAACAGATATTTTCAGTCTCTTACTCTAGATCTGAGTTTTTTTGTGTATGGTGCAAATGGACTTAGCTACAGCCTCATTCTTACTGCAGCTGATTTTAATTTTTAGGATGGGAGCACAATTTAGTATTCAGAGTGAACAGCAACATACTCAACTTGATCCCATTGTCTTTAATTACTCTTGCCCTGAAAAATGTTCGTAAATCAATAGGGTATTTGACCATATGATGTTAGAGATCACACAGCACAATGTATTACGAGAAACTGTGTACTGACAGGGCTTGAACTTTTAGATGAACCACTGAGCTGCTATGCTAGAAGTATTTTCAAAATTGTGTTTTTATAAATAGAAGAAATGGGAGTAGCAGGACTTTTGGCATCTCTGGAAAAAAAAAACTTTTTATAGACTTGAACATTATAGTTTGAGTTACAGGAAAACACTGTATATATAATTTATATTGTAAAAAGATTTTAAATATGAAGCCAAATGCATTTTACAGTTAGAAATTACAAAAGGTTGTAGAGGTTAGTGTCTGACCTAAAATGGTGACTAAAGCTTTACTCACTTGGTTATCACTCTATTTGTAATGCTTCAGCTGTTGCCTTTTTTGATGTTCAGGATAACTGTACTGTTATCTCGTATTCCTTCATTTAATTTCTAGCTTAGGTAATAAAAGCCCATCCACCTCAAGAAGAGTTCTTGATTTTCCAGTCATTAAGCCCTGTTCCAAATTCTTTCAGCTCTGAGCCCAATATCATAAGAACATTCCTCTTTTGATAAAAGTAGCTTTCATATTCTGCTCACTATCCATCGTAAAGTCTTCAGTAAGTCTGAGAATGAAGATTTTTTTTACCTGCACTGCAGATGAAACCTTGAAGTCCTTAAAGGACTTTCAGGGGAAAAATTAAGGTAGCAGTTTCTTGGGATCTTGTTTAGAAAAAGCTGTAATTGAAAAACTGATGCTGTCGAATTGTGCCTTCCTAAATAACATTTTGGGAAGCATTTTAACATTCATTGATAAATACAAAAATGATGTATTAAAGCCAGAATTTGATTTTTTTTTTTCCCGCAAAATACGTATTTTTCACTTTATTTTTGGTCCACTTTCAAACAGCTCACAGGACCTTTGAAAACCTGTAAGAAAACCAGCAAAAAGTTGAGAGACATTTTGAAAGCAAAACTTATGATGTAATTGTTCATGCCCGTGAGGAAGGCTACTTGTCCTGTATTGACACCATGACTAGCTAGACTGAACTCTTAGCAAACATTCCCTGCCCTGAATTTTATATTTGCTGACCAAATAGTATTATCAGATTGTAGGCAGGCATGGCAGGATGCTAGGTTATAGGATGTTATTTAAACACACAAACAAACCTTTGCTGTCAATTTGATTCCGACTCATAGCGACCCTATGAGACACAGTAGAACTGCCCCATAGGGTTTCCAAAGAGCATCTGGTGAGTTCAAACTGCCAACCATTTGGTTGGCGGCTGAGCTCTTAACCACTGCACCACCAGGGCTCCAGGATGTTATTACGAAGTGCCGTATACTGTCTGGTCACATCTCCAATAGAATGGTTGGAGTCCTAAGATAGGGATCGCTAAGACTGTATAAATAAAAAATAGCATACCAAAACTTCCTTGTGCTCATTAATTAGAATAGAGTGTTAACCCAGGAATGTTTAAAGTATTTAAAGCCATCTTTGTGATTGGATTTTTCTGTTACATTTGGATTTTAATACAGCTTTAATAAAATATGGGAAGTCTAGCAACTTTCCTGGTGAACCCCATTTTATGTCATAAATTCTCGCTCTAGGAATTAACATTCCAAAAATTTATATGATTGATTATAAATGGCTGAGTATTCTAGACATTTATTCTGTTAAACTGAACTTTTGTGTGCAATTGTCGTTACAGCAAACTTGTACGCTGATAGTTCATAATTCATTAACAAATCATTTCTGGCTAAGAGGTTAATGTTTTTAAAAATTAAATACTAAAATCAGTTTTTTTCAAATTTCCAAGAATTTCACTGGGTGACTCTTCTGAGAGAACTAAGGTATGACCTCTTCAGAATATGCTGGTTTCTGTCTGGAGGTAGGTCTCTGAGGAATATAATACAAGAGAGAAGGTCCAAAGAAGGCCACTGTGGGAGATTTCCCAGTGGAAAATGACACATTCCGAGCTCATATTCTCCACAGTGATGTGCAGACAGAGGTTCCCTAAGAACTCGTTTGGGATGACTCTGAAGCCATTAAAGATAGAAGTCTGCACTGTTAGTTTGTCACAAGACCCACATGAAAGCTCAATAGGGAGAGTCCTCTGTTATGAGGTAGTACAGACTTTAATATTGAAGGTATTAGTGCTATGTTAACGTGGGCGATGATTGAGCGCTGGTTTCAGAATAACATTCTGAGATGACAATACCAATGCATGTTTTTGTAATTGAGGTAACAGTAACATAACCGTTTGAAAGCGTACAGTTCCATGGCATGTAGTACATCAGTGATGTGCAACGATCGCCTCTCCGGAGGTCCAGAATGTTTTCATCACCCTGAAAGGACACCCTGGACCCGTTAAGCAGTCACTCTCCATTTCTTCCTTTCCCCAGCCTGTGGCAAACACTAGTCTCCTTTCTGTTTCTATAAATTTGCCTATTCTGGATATTTTGTATAAATGGAATCATGCAATATTTGACCATTTTTTTCTCATTTCATTTAGCATGTTTTTGAGGTTCATCCATATTGTTGCCTGTATTAGTACTTCATTCCTGTTTATGGTTCGATAACATTCCATTGTGTGTGTATATATATATATACACACACCACATTTTGTTTCTCCAACTGGACATTTAAGTTGTTTTGTCCTTTTGGCTATTGCTAGTAGTGCTGCAATGAACATTGGTGTACCAGTATCTGTTTGAGTCCCTGCTGTCAGTTCTTTAGGGCGTATAGCTAGGAGTGGAATTGCTGGGTCGTACCGTAATCCTGTTCAACTTTGTGAGGAACAGCCGAACTGTTTCCTGCAGCAGCTGTTACCACCTTACATTCCCATCAGGAGCGTATGAGGGTTTCAGTGTGTCCACACCCTCACCAAACTTCTTTGTTTGCCATTTGTTTTTATTATATCCATCCCAGTGTATGTGAAACAGTCTCTCTCTCAATGCATTTTTAATTTGTGTGGTCTGAGCTGTTGCTGCCATGAACCAGATTATTCACAGTGGGTTACCAACCTCTTTTTTTTTTTTTCCCAAAGAGCCAATTTTAAGCAATTTATACTTCTTACGAGGTTGTGTCAAGTTGGAAAGGTCAGTCCCATTGCTTCTTTTGAAGAGATTTGGGAAGAAAAAAGTTCCAAAAAATAAATTTGAAAGAAAACAAAGCCTAAACTAAGAACAACAAAAAAAGTTCATTTTAAATATGTGAGTCTAGTTCAGTGATTTGTTTCAGAAAATGAACTTGCTTACTTATGTTGGCTTTGCTCCACTCTTACCTACAACTTTTTAAATCCCAATTTGGGTACACAGTAGCAGATAGCAAGAATGTCTAGAGACTAATTCCTGAGAAACTGAGGTGGCTGTGGCTGAATATAACTTATCAAGTTATAATGCGTAATCATAAAAACTCTCCTTAAAAAAAAAAAAATGTTGAAAAGAAAACCCTACTTTCAAGGTAATAATTAAAAATCATTTATTTTTGGAATGTAAATTGGTACAAACACTTTGCAAATCGATTTGGCGCTTCCTTAATAAGCTAGAAATACAAGTACCATATGATCCAGCAATCCCACTCCTTGGAATATATCCTAGAGAAATAAGAGCCTTTACACAAACAGATACGTGCACACCCATGTTCACTGCAGCACTGTTTACAATAGCAAAAAGATGGAAGCAACCAAGATGCCCATCAATGGATAAACAGATAAATAAATTATGGTATATTCACACAATGGAATACTATGCATCGATAAATAACAGTGAGGAATCTGTGAAACATTTCATAACATGGAGGAACCTGGAAGGCATTATGCTGAGTGAAATTAGTCAGTTGCAAAAGGACAAATTTGTATAAGACCACCATTATAAGAACTCGAGAAATAGTTTAAACAGAGAAGAAAATATTCTTTGATGGTTACAAGAGGGGAGGGATGGAGGGTGGGAGAGGGGCATTCACTAATTAGATAGTAGATAAGACCTACTTTAGGTGAAGGGAAAGACAACACACAATAAGGAGAGGTCAGCACAACTGGACTAAACCAAAAGCAAAGAAGTTTCCTGAATAAACTGAATGCTTCGAAGGACAGCGTAGCAGGGGTCTGGGGACCATGGTTTCAGGGGACATCTAACTCAATTGGTATAATAAAATCTATCAAGAAAACATTCTGCACCCCACTTTGAACAGTGGCATCTGGGGTCTTAAACGTTAGCAAGTGGCCATCTAAGATGCATCAATTGGTCTCAACCCACCTGGACCAAAGGAGAACGAAGAACACCAAGGACACAAGGTAATTACCAGCCCAAAAAACAGAAAGGGCCACATAAACCAGAGACTACATCATCCTGAGACCAGAAGATGGTGCCTGGCTACAACCGATGACTGCCCTGACAGGGACACAACAGAGAACCCCTGAGGGAGCAGAAGAGCAGTGGGATACAGACCCCAAATTCTCGTAAAAAGACCAGACTTAATGGTCTGAGGATAGAAGGACCCTGGTGGTCATGGCCCCGACCTTCTGTTGGACCAGGAAAGGAACCATTCCCAAAGCTGACTCTTCAGACAGGGATTGGACTGGACAATGGGCTGGAGAGGGATGCTGGTGAGGAGTGAGCTTCTTGGATCAGGTGGACACTTGAGACTATGTTGGCATCTCCTCCCTGGAGGAGACAGGGTAGAGGGGGTTAGAAGCTGATGAAATGGGCATGAAAGGAAGAGTGGAGGAAGGGAACAGGCTGTCTCACCTAGGGGGAGAGCAATTAGGAGTATGTAGCAAGGTGTATGTAAGTTCTTGTGTGAGAGACTGACTTGATTTATAAACTTTCACTTAAAGCACAATAAAAAAAAATTTTAGTTTATTTTTAAAATGAGCTAATACACTAAATATTATAAGAATTTATTACAAGTTTGCCCTCTTCATAGTGTATTCAATCACATTGAAGCCTGATGCTAAAATTTACATTTTATATCTAAATGAAAAAAATCTCTAAATTGTAGACCTTAAAAATAATAAATCAGTTCAGTTGGCTGATGCACCAGTATAACTAATGACTGCCACCTGACTCCAGTGTCCTTTAACCCACAAATTATCTACCAGGCATCCCTAGAACAGCTGCCTTAATTATTCTTTGGCTGAGTCCAGACCTGCAGCTTTGGAAGTGGCATTGCTTTCGCTATTAATTTCTCACAGGAAAATCTTTTAGTTACTAGAATATCACCATTTAAGCTTTTTATATGGTTTGTGGAAATCGTTTTAAGACCAAGGGATGTTTGTCTAAAAGCAATACAGAAACAAGAGTAGCAATGTAACCTCCCGGTAGTTAGGCGCCTGAATATTGGTCACACCGTATACCGTAGAGGAAACTGATCAAGAATAACTTAAACAACTCTTGGGATTAAATTTTAGAGCCAAGTCCCAACAAATTCCGTTTTTTAGTAATGTAGCTTTTAAAATATTTAGATTGCCTTAATGAAATTAAGAATGTAAAGCTAGTATTTGATTTCTGTCATTTTCCTAAAAAGTCACTTAGCTAATGATATAAACATCTGGACAGAGTGCTTGAGGTGCTGGTACTATCCTGACACTAGCTCTGTTGACCTTTGGAAGAGTTAAACTGCAGGTAGTTAATTATTTCCAATCAGATTCTCTCAGTCCAAATGCAACCTTCTGAATACTTAATCGGCCTGTACAGCTGCTTCCATTAATTTTCCCAATATCAGATAATGTACTAACACATAATACCAACCGTTTGCTCTTATTACTCAGTCATGTTAATATTTACATTACTGAAACATCCAGTGCACTGCCTGGAAGGATAAACACCTTTCGAATGTCAAGTCAGAAGTCACGTTCAAACCGCGATGACCGAAAACCAGAAATGCCATATTGAACGTCTGATCCCAGCAAGTGATCTAAAGTAACCACTACTACCTATTGGACAATTCTGTATCTATGCTGAAGTAAACTGAAGTCTCAGTGAATGGAACTCTGGGAAATTAAGACAACATTTCGTTTGTTTTATTTTCAATAGAAGGTATGTGAGGTGAAGGGGAAAAAAATCAATGGAAATTGAAATGTGTAACAAAATACCCACAAAGCAGCTAAATGATAAGCTAGACAAGACATTCAATGGGGAGCATTATGGACTTAAAAAAAAAACTTGAACAGAGGGACAGAGAACAGTCTATCAACTATAAGGCTGCTAGGGAGCCTATAAAGGAATCACAATTCCTCTTCAGTTTCTCCATTAGTATCTGACAGAATATTTCTCAATTAAGGGGAATTTTTTTTATACAACTGTTTTGTATAATAGGAGAGGTCACAGAGACCTCTTGTTGACTGACCAACGCCAAGTTTAACATTTGACTGGACACCAAGAATTGAATCTTGACAGTGGCAAGTATTTCATAAAGTAATACTGGAACATTTCAATAAATCAGGACAGTAGCAGAAATTTTACAGTAAGTCGGCACTGCTCGCAAATGATGTTCTCAATGTACACTTTTCCCCAGTGCACTTAATCACTTCTTTTTTAGAGGAAAGGGGAATGGAACTTTTCAATTTGACTTAAAAAAAAGATGCTACTAGTACTAGGGGCCCTGGTGGCACAGTGGTTAAGCATCTGGCTGCTAACCAAAAGGTCTGCAGTTCAAATCCACCAGCTGCTCCTTGGGAACCCTATGGGACAGTTCTGCTCTCTCCTATAGGGTCACTATGAGTCAGAATCAACTCAGTGCCAATGGGTTTTACTACTAATATGGAAGAAAAAAGTAATTCCTAGGGATAAAAAGCATCCTCCACGTTGCCAGTTAAAAATCAGCAATCTTGCAGATAACTCTTTTTAAGAGCTGGTTCACATTACAAATATGATTCTCTTTACTCCTTCAGAGTCCACAGAAGCATCTTCAACTTAATTGGTTTAGCTTTTAAAATTAATATACCCCAAACCAAAGCCATTGCCATCAAGTCAGACTCTGAGGGCAGAGCCCAGCAGTTTGTACTTGAAACAGCTTTGTTGTTGGTTGCCGTCAAGTCCAGTCCAACTCACAGTGACCCCGTAGAACAGAGTCAGAACTGCCCCCATAAGTTTCCAAGGCTGTAATCTTTATGGAAGCAGCCTGCCACATCTTTCTCCCGAGGAGCAGCTGGTGGGTTCAAACCACCACCTTTCGGTTAGCAGCTGAGTTACTTAGCCACTACACCACCAGAGCTCCTTTAACATTAGTAGTGATTTAACTACATTATAACACTGAGCCCGCTGAAATTAGTTAATACCCCATAAAATTACACATACTGTACTATATTTCAGTTTTTTCCAACAAGAAATGAGACCTTTATTTGAGGGGAAAAGGACAGAGGAGGAATTCACCTGGTGGCCTAAGAAAGATGCAATTGTGTCAAGTGACACAAACAAGTTCAGCACACACTTAATCCCAGTAACCTGACTTTGACAATCATCACCTACTTAAGCGCAATTTCCTTTCCCTTAGTCCAGCAGGTTGTTTTTTTCTTAAAAATCTTCAAACATATACATATTTTTTTACAAGCATGTTATTTGGTTTTATAAGTATTCAATCCATAAACTTAACTGACTCTATCTAAACCATTAAGAACCATAAAAAACGGCCTCCACCAGACTGAGTCCATAACAACTAGATGGCACCCAGCCACCACCACTGACTGCTCTGACAGGGCTCAAAATAGAGGGTCACGGAGAGAGCTGGAGAAAAACGTAGAAAATTCTAACTCAAAAAGAAAAGACCAGACTTGCTGGCCTGACAGAGACTAGAGAAACCCTGAGAGTATGGCCCCTGGGCACCCTTTCAGCTCAGTAATAAGGCCACTCCTGAGGTTCACCCTTCAGCCAAAGATTGAACAGGCCTGTGGAACAAAAGACTAAATAGGCACACCAGCCCTGGGACAGGGACTGGAAGGCAGGAGGAACAGGAAAGCTGGTAATAGGGAACCCAGGGTTGAGAAGGGAGAATGTTGACATGTCATGGGGTTGTTAACAGGTGTCACAGAACGATGTGTGGGAAACTAGTTTGTTCTCTAAAACATCTGAAGTACAAAAAAAAAAAAAAACCCATAAAAAAACAAGGTTTATAAAATACATTAATGTATAAAATACATTAGAATGTAGACTTAAAAACTAATTTACTTATAAGGTTATCAAGGTGAATCCTTAATAATGCCATAAATGTAGCTGACCTGAGGTGTATCTTTATTGTTTTAAAGGGCTCTCAAAAAAAAAAATCATCACATGTATCTTTCTGTTGAAGTTTTGAAATTTGTGAAGTTAAAAGAAATGTGCTTGTGAATTTTATTCTTTGCAGAAGAGTAACACCACCAACAGTGTATGTACTCTTCCATGCAAATCACACTTGATTTTCTTAAACTACTGTTAGCTATGAAACAAACACATGCTTTTTGGGCAGTTCATTTTATTACAGCTTTTCTTGACTGGACTTTGGAAATCTACAGCATCAAAATCCTATTTTATCAAAGAGAAATGAATTTTGAAGATGCTCCCCAGTGTTATACACATAACAACCCATATTTTATGTCTAATTTAAACAAGCAGCAAACCCCCTGGGATCTGTATTATTGTTCATGGTATGTAAAATATGCAAACCAACTTTGTTGAAATTCATTTCAAATATGTTCAAGACACAAAAATAACACACACAATTACATATTTTATCATTTTATTAGGAATAATTCCAAATGGGTTATGAAGAAACCTATTCATTGCCTTTGATGAGTTTTCCAAAAATTCTTCATGAAGATATGTTCACCAATAAACAACACATCAGGAGAACTACCATACTGGGCAAAGAGTCAGGGTGATACCGAAAGCAACATGCAACATAAAAAGATAACAATGTAAAGGAAGACAACCTGCTGAGTATTAAAAATCATCTCAATTGGGGAACTCTTTGCAACCAGCACAGAACTAATTAGCTATCAATTCCAAACCACACCAAGGTTGTTTGGCTGATGGAAGCCAGGAGTCAACAATGGCAATAAAAAAAGTTCCTCAGTGCAAGGTATCTGAATAGTGTTTTGGAGCACTTCCCTGGCTGGCACAAGCATTATTAGAAAATCTTTTTGGCAAGGGAGCAAAATAAATACCAATGGAATGCTATACTTTTAATCAGCAGACTGTCCCCGGAATGATCAAGATATCAGGAAAGTAGCAAAGGGGTAACTTTACAACCTTATCTTGTGGGCTCAAAAGACATTCAAAACGGATTTACTTAAAGGTCTCACATAGCTATGTCCAGGCATTTAGGCTTAAGGGAAGTAAAATTAAAAGAGGACACTTCTTTTTCCAAGTTCAGGAGAATTTCTTTAAAACCAAGCATATTGCTAAATAGCAATATTCCACTTGGTAAACAATAATTGGCAACAAAGTTTAAACGCTGTCATATTCTGCCCAAAACCAGTCCCATACACTGTTTAATAACCAAGATGCAAACTAATTTTGTTGTAACAAGCCTAGACCAACTCTATCAAACGTGTCCTTGGTCAGAGATCCAGTTTCACTTAACGTTTTGAAAGCTCATTTGACAGCCAGTCAAGTCCCTCATACAGACCAGTTCCTTGTGTAGCACAAGTGGCTTGAACATACCACTGTAAAGAAAGGCAACAAGAAAATACCTGATTAACAAAATGATGTGCTTAAATATTGTGTTTTAGCCGAAAGTTTACACAGCCAATTAGACTCCCAATCAACAATTCATACACAAATGGTTCTGTGACGTGGGTTACAATCCTCGCGATGTGTCAGCACTCTCACTGTTGCCACCCCACCTGCCCTGTTTCCATCCATCCAGCTTCCCCGCCCCTTCTTGCCTTTTCACCTTTACTTTGGAGTAAACATTGACCATTTGGTCTTGCACAGTTGATCGTTCAAAGGATAAAATCAGAAAATTATTTTTCACAAATCCCATGTTACTGAGTCACCAGTTACATAAATGCACAGGAAAATGGGGGGGAAAAAACCCCATATATATATATACACATATATACACACACACACAAGGATGAACGTGTATAAACATATTAAAGTATTATATCTCATTAACAAATAATTTTATATTTGATGATCTCAGTAACTGCAGATCACTCAAAATTATCCTTTCGGAGTCTTCTATAACTCCTATTTCTCAAAAAAAAAAAAACAAAAACCAAACCTCTCTTCATATCTAATGCTACACCTACCTATTCACTGGACTTCATCAACTACCGAACTACCCACTACTTCATCTAAAGAGAACATCCATGGGAAAAGTAGTTATCCACCTAGTTCTTTTAACCTCCTTATTTCCTATAAAACTAAGTTCAAAGCAGAAAAGGCAAAATTTTGAGTAGAAGGGTTGTTGACATTTTAGGGGCAAAGCTTTTCAGATAATTTCATTATCTTTAGCCTCGTGCATTCCAAAAAGTTCCACTTCTAAAAATGGCAATGAATTTTTATCTCTAGTAACTGTATAAAATCCCATAAAAAGTTACAAGTGTCAAGAAAAGACCTAAAAAGCAACCCAATTACCTTTACAGGATAACTTATTTTTATTATTTTGTTAACTGAAGTTTTATTTTGCTTTCATTTGCAAGGTCACTGTAAGTACACCATGGTGGCAATTAGCATTTGAGCAACAAACACCCCAGTAACCTAGAAAGCTGGGGAATGGCATGAATTCGTGCCTTCACATCACGGAAAACTTACTATTTACACCGTATCTTGTTTAAATCAGCCAGGGACATGTCAGGCTGCACAGTCTCAGTGCCACAGCACAGTCTCAGTGCCACAGCACAGCACCTGCCTTGTGACAAGCGAAGGCAGACGACTGTACAGCACGTGACACACTAATTGTTTGTGGCACCAATACATGATTTTTTTTGCCAATATTCCAATCATTAAAATGGTAAGCTACTTGAAAACAAGTACATTTCTTATAATCTTGTATTTGAAATATCTTAGAATCTTGTTTAATACTGTAATTATGGTTTCCTACAAAAGCTTTTGATGATTACAAACAATACAGAACAATATTATCTAAAATATGGCTGCAAAACACTAGACCCTTAATAAGCAAACCAAATTATAAAACATTTCCTGTAGAGCTATACAAAAGATACAGAATTAAAATTAAGAATATCAAGTCTTTAGATATTCCAATTCTCCTACAGTGTGGTTTTCCTTATTGTTAGCAATACTGAACATTTTGAGGATAAAGTTAACATTAAATGTGAAATGGCTCACTTTTGTGTAAGCAACAGGATATTACCGTATTTTTTTTTAGCTGTTCAAATGACATAATTAATTGATGTTTAAATTGAATACTAGCTTAATATAAACCTCCAAATACTTACTGTTCTGTTACGAAGAGACTGAAGACCCAATTTATCTGTCATTTCACTGATGGCCATAGCATTTGGCAAATCTTGTTTGTTTGCAAAAAGCAGCAGCACTGCATCTCGCAACTCATCTTCCTGAAGCTGGAAATCAAAGCTCAGGTGTCAGTGACTCTGGAACTAGAATCCAGTTACTGTAACAAACTGGGTGAAACACTATACCGCTGCACATACCCGTTATTCAACCTTAAATACGTTTTGAACATCAACCTAAATTAATACTCTACACAAAGGTTCAGGTAGTCCTGTAACTTAATTATTTTCTGCTTTCAATTTTTTGTTGATATCACGTGTTTTCATTAACGGAAGCACACTGAATCGCTGAGGGTATCTGAATTTTTGGTAGGTAGTATGGATTTTTTTTTCTTGCCCCCTCCCACAAGCTGACCCTAAGCGTTTAGTAGTACATACATATGAAGTACCACTAATTATAACCCAGAGTTCCCACCGGGGTCTATTGATACATATGTGTAACAAATAAAAATTCTCAAAACTTCTATTTTTCCTACCAAAAATTCAGATGCCTCATACAATACCCTGTAAAAGCAGTAATTTGCTGCACACATCCATTCCTTCGGTTTCACACAGTCATAAAGGCCCCTGGCTTGCAGCAGCACACATTGTCAGTGGTACAGCAGCTTCCCTATAAACCTTAAGAGGCAGAAAAAGTACTTGGGCCCTAGAGGTACCCATGAGCACAGAAGGGTCAAATCTCATATCCTTCAGTTTTTAAATCTAGTGCAAACAATCAGATGCTTTCGAGTAAAGTGAAACTTTCTCAAACCAACCATCCTACACTCCCCACTTTTCAGCCTTCCTGATGATCCTCTGAGGGTCAACACTGACGTGCAGACGGGAATAGGTATTTAAAACAGGATCTTATGGTACTTAGCAGTACAAGTATTTAGATGATGATTCTTTTTGGACTTTCATCTTTTCCAACCAGCTAGACCAGGCAACAGCAGTATGACATCCCAATTTTAGGGCATTAACCCTAGTGGCACAGTGTTTAAAGTGCTCAGCTGCTAACCAAAAGGTCAGCAGTCCTAACTCACCAGCTGCTCTGTGGAGAAAGATGTGGCAACCTGCTTTCCTAAAGATTTACAGCCTTGGAAACCCTATGGGCCAGTTCTGTTTTGTCTAATAGGGTCACTATGAGTCGGAATCAACCCGACAGCAGCGGGTTTGCTCTTTTTTTTTTTGGTTTAGCAACATCATGAAAAATGCCAGAATAGTACCAAAGAGTAGAAAATGGTAGGAGGGGGAAGAGGAGTCACTGTTAATGGTTATGTGGTTTCTTTTGGGGGTGATAAACATGTTCTAAAATTAGACTGTGATGCTGGTTGTACAACTTTGTAAATACACTAAAAGCCACTGACTTGTTATTTTTTAAACGGGTGAATTTTATCTCAATAAAGCTGTAAAAAAAAAAAAAAGAGTAGAAGTTGGTGACATTTACTTCATTAGGGGAAAAAATCACTGGTGACTTAGTTACACGGTCATTTCACAAGCTGCATTCCAGCCTCAGGGGCGGTGAATGAGCATCAGGAGTTCATCTCAGTAAACACGTTACAGTTCCGAGTGCAAAACCATGACGAAGTTCTTCTAAAAAGGCTCCTCAACAATTTATCTCTCCTCAGGGTTTTTAACAACATAAATACTAATATTTATGGTAGAAAATATTAATCTGAGCAAGACCAAAATGCCACTGTAAAAAAAAAACGCCACTACTATCAGGTGAAATTCTTTACAATTACAAAACACTTCTAAAGTCATTACAGGCACAGCATAGAGAAAACTGAACCAGATAATCTTGAGAAAAAGTGACAACTTCAAAACTATAGATTTAGGGGGCTGTCTCATTAGGGGGAGAGTAATTGGGAGTGTGTAGCAAAGTGTATATAAGTTTTTGTGTGAGAGACTGACTTGATTTGTAAACTTTCACTTAAAGCACAATAAAAATAATAAAAAAAAAACTATAGATTTAATATTTATAAAATAAAGAACTGGACTAAATCACAGGGGCCATGGTGGCACAGTGGTTAATAGCTATGGCATGTTACAGCTAGTAACCCAAAGGTCAGCAGTTCAAATCCACCAGCCACTCCTTGGAAACCCTATGGAGCAGTTCTGCTCTATCCTACAGATTCACTTTGAGCTGATGGCAATGGGTTAGGTTTTTTTGGTTTTCTGGACTAAATCAGACATCCTCCACCATAGATATGCATCAAAATCACCCATGGAGCATTCTAAAAACTAGCTAGGGCTTCTCCCCAACTTACTTAGCTATCCTCCAACGTGTTTTAAAAATGCTCTATACAGATTTTTACATGCATTTCTAAGAACCCGAGATGACAAGGTTCTCCCTCAAAAAAAAAAAAAAAAATGTTTATGAAATCTAATCACAGTTTGTAAACCCTAGTGGCGTAGTGCTTAAGTATTACGGCTGCTAACCAAAGGGTCGGCAGTTCAAATCCGCCAGGCACTCCTTGGAAACTCTATGGGGCAGTTCTACTCTGTCCTATAGGGTCGCTATGAGTCGGAATCGACTCGACAGCACTGAGTTTGGTTTTTGATTTTTTGAAATCACAGTTAAAATGAACCAACCACTAACACCACTGCCATCACATAGGAAAACATCTTGGAAATGCAATTAATTTCAAATATATTCTTACCATTTTCTGCAGTTCTTCTGCTCCTTCCTGAATTCTTTCACGATCATTGCTATCTACCACAAAAATAAGACCCTAGAGAGAAATTGTTTCAATAAATTACAACAGTTAAATTTAAAGGACTTGCTAACTATGAATAACTATAGGCACAAAATCATGTCAAGGGCTAGAAGTCAGGAAGAAATGTCTCATACAAAAACGAAAGAATGAACTCAAGTCTCTAAAAACTGAAGTACTGTTTGTCATTTCAACTTATTAATGTTACTTCAGATCTAAAAAATATCCTACTCTTCCCCAATCGATCACTCTTTTCAACTATACTATGGAATCGATTCTGTCCTTTTCCCTACTACATTTAAGTGTAGGAAAGTGTTAAGTAGCAAAATGGCCACAAGGTGGGGACAAAAGAAACAACTAAAGAATCACGAACTTAACTAACTGAATAAACTTGGTCGCTCAAAGACATACACGAAGTGTAGATAAAATTAAAAAGGAAAGGGAGGGAGGTTACAGCAGTTTTTATATGCTTATCAGGAAAGGAAAAGGTAGTCTTGCTCCAGAATGTTCCCTGCCAACTCTAGAATCAGAGGCAATCTTAAGCAAAATACATCAAGAAAAATTCAAAGTTCACTTGATCAGATAACAAATTCTTAACAAAAAGAAGGTTAGCAGTAATTCTATTAGTCCCAAAGTAATATTATTGAGGAGGGAAATTTTAGGAATAAATTCCAAATTATTCCCTTTCTGGGACAGCCAGAATCAAGAGCGTAAAAAGCTAGGATTCTAGAGAAAAGTTGGCTACTGTAAAAAAAAATTATTTAAAAGGCCAAACACTTACTTACTTATGTAAAACAGCAAATAACTGGCACTATCTCAAGAGGGAGAGGAATTTACTACTAGAAACACCGTCTCCTGGATTGTTCATATGAATTAGAAACACAGCTATTTGCTATCTATAATTAGTTTATTTTAAATTTCACAGCTAGAAGATTGTTCATATGAATTAGAAACACAGCTATTTGCTATCTATAATTAGTTTATTTTAAATTTCACAGCTAGAAGTGATTGGGAATGCTGAAAAAGCTGGTTCTATTAGGTAACAAAGTTTTGCCCAGAGGGCATGAGCTCTCAGGAAGAAGTACCTGGGCTTCAGAGTCTAAGTGGTCCAGAAGGCCAGGAATGGGTCTAATCTCAAGCACTGAAAGTAAATTATTGAGCATTCTAAACAAGTCTAGGGATAAGACCAGGGTTGCCTTTTACAAGGTTTAGGATTAACAAGGCTTTACTTCATATCTAACTCTACTTCAAAAGTATGTTCCTTATGACTGACTTAAAAATAATTCAGGCAGTGCAGCACTTTAGGGAAGGATATAGATTAAACAGTAGTGGCCTGAAGCTGGTTATTAACTATATATATGGGACTTCATTAAGCTATTCCCTTTACTTCTGTGAATGTTTGAAAATTTCCATAATAAGGGTTTTTTAAGCACAAGACTGTACGTCAAAATACCTTTTCTAAACACAGCAGCATTAACACTTTTGTTTTTAAATTAAAAAAGCATGCCACTTATTTTATATGACATACTACTTAAACTCAGTGATTCCAGCTACTCCCCTGGAAGCCTCCTGAATGCCTCACTTGAAAGAGCTCTGGTAGGGCAGTTGCTAAAGCACTTGGCTGCTAACCAAAAGGTCAGTGGTTCAAACCCACCAGCTGCTCCATGGCAAAGATTTACACAGTTTTTTAGAAACTCTATGGGGCAGTTCTATGCTGTCCTATAGGGTTGCTACAAGTCAAACTGACTTGATTGCAGTGGGTTTTATACCTCACTTGAGCCCTGGTGGCACAAAGGTTAACCGCTCAGCTGCTAACTGGAAGGTCACAGTTCAAACCCCCCAGTGGCTCTGTGAGAGCAAAGACCTGGCAATCTGCTCCCATAAAGACTACAGCCTAGGAAACTCTATGGGGTGGTTTTACTCTATCCTATAGGGTTTCTATGACTTGGAATCAACTGAGCATATGACAACATACCTCACTTGTATACAATGTTTTTAGAGTTAAAAGACCAAGAGTGGCATCTAGAAACTTAAACACAGAAAATGCTTATAATATCACAATTTACTTTGCAGGGGAAGGAGAAATCAACCCCAGTAGTAAACGGAATCTAATGAGAAACTCCTGGTGTAGTGGAAAAGACAAGAGTTGAGACCAGGTAGCTAGAGATAAAGGATGAACAAGAACCAGCTCTCCAGTCTTAGCTAAGTCATTTTAAGCTTTAGTTTCCTCATCTACAAAAGAAGATGGTTAGATCAGAGCAGTGGCTCTCAATGGGGAAATTTTGTGCCCTGGGAATGTCTGGCAATGTATGGAAACATTTTTGGCTGTCATAACTGGGTGCAGTCGGGGTTGCCACAAGCATCTGAAGAGTTTGTCTACATCAAAGAATTATCCAGCCCAAAACGCCAACAGTGCTGCTACTAAGAAACCCTGGACTAGAGCCTTTCTCCTCAACAGCGTCAGCACCACCTGAGAACTTGCTAAAAATGCAGAATCTCAGGTCTTACCCAGGACCTAATGAATCAGAATCTGTATTTTAACAAGATACCCGAGTGATTCATACGCACTTCTCATGCCTGCCTTCCAATCCCAGTGGTCTGGGGCTATGATCTGGGCTTTGGGATTGTTAAAGCCTTCCAGCTGAGTCTAGTGAGCCGCCAAGTTTGGTAACCTCTGCTCTACAGAATCACTACATTCTCTTCCATGCCTGTATATCTGTTGTGTGAGCTCCCATCAAGTCGGCCCCCGACTCATGGTGATCCCATGCATATCACAGTCTAACCGTGATCACCCTGGAGTTTTCACTGGATGATTTTTTGGAATTAGATCACCAGGCCTTTCTCCTAGTCTGTCTTAGTCTTAGTCTGTAAGCTCTGCTGAAACCTGTTGAGCATCATAGCAACATCCAAGCCTCCACTGACAGACAGATGGTGGCTGTGCTTGAGGTGCACTGGCCAGGAATCAAACTAGGTCTCCCACATGGAAGGTGAGTAGTATATATACTAAAAAAAAATATATATATACTACACGGTAATAAAAAATACCTTACAAATCAGCAGAATGGATCTACTTTAATGTATTTTTTTCTTAAAATATTTTTTAATATAGTAAAAACCTAAATGAGCTAATAGAAGGACTATCAATTGTCTTACATTCCCTAAACTACAAAAAAAACTACAGTGACAGAAAATTACACAGGCCTTACTTTCTAAACTAAGAATGAAACCATTTGAAATAGTAATGAAACCTAATTCAGTCTTGAGAACCACACCTACTACCCACCCCCATCCTTCACTCAAAATCTTACTATGATCACCATGTCTTTCACCCCAGATAATTTAGCCTTCACAACCAAGATGAGTCCACTGAATATGAAAGTAGTGATAAGAAAGTCAACTCACACACAGTGAACCCCAACACCCAAGTAAACACTATATACACTACTGTAAACTTTACAGCATAAAACACAAAGTTGTAAAAATGTATAGCATTCCTCACCTGGGTATTTTGGAAGTAATGCCTCCAGAGAGGCCTAATTTTATCTTGACCACCAACATCCCATACCGTGAAACAAATGTTCTTGTATTCTACTGTTTCCACATTAAAACCTTCAAAAAATAAAAATAAAAAATGACCACTGTATACAATAAAATGTCATTAAGAAAATAAACCCCTTTATTGTGAAATTCTCTTACAATTGGTTTTTTAAAGTCCTACTGGATACAGTTTTCCCAAGGTCAAGAAGGGGAGAGGGTTGGCACATCACAGAGTTGGCAACCAATGTCACAAAACAATATGGATATTGTTTAATGAGAAACTAATTTACTCTGTAGGCCTCCATTTAAAGCACAATTTTTATAAAAGGTGAAAAAAATAAGTTTCAAAATGTAAGTTTTTTTCAAAATTAAACTCCATTTTATTTCACTTTACAATATATTATTATGACATAAAGTCATTTGCCAACTTTCTTACCAATAGTAGGAATGGTGGTGACTATCTCTCCTAACTTCAGTTTATACAGAATGGTCGTCTTGCCAGCAGCATCCAATCCAACTAGGAGAAAAAGATGACATTTTAGATTTTAAATGCAGACCAAAAGCACACACTAAGAAATAATTCTACAACAAAAGTATAGTTTGAAAGTAAAAGCTGAGCGCAAGGCACAAATAATAGACTTGGAAATAAAATTATCTCATTTTTGATTCTCAGCCAAAAGCAAAACTTCCTACAGAAAGTCTTTCCATTTTTCTTTTTAGACCCAGAAAGACATCATATAACACAGTAGTCAAGAGAAAAGAGTACCTAGCTGACTCAGGCTCCTGTCTCTAGCTTTGTCAAAAACTGAGTACCTTTAAGCAGGTCACTTTAGGGAACTGAGACCAGAGAAATTAGTCATAAAATAAGGGGACTGGATCACATAATCTAAGATTTCTTCCAACTCAAGTCCTTATTTATTTCACAAACTGCCATTTTTTAAAACACAAATTAGAAAGTGAATCAGCGATCATAAGAATAAGTGAGGGAGCAGGAGAGCAGTGGGATGCAGACCTCAGATTCTTGTAAAAAGACCAGACTTAATGGTCTGACTGAGACTAGCAAGACCTCAGGGGTCACGGTCTCCAGACCTTCTGCTAGCCCAACACAGGAACCATTCCCAAGGCCAACTCTTCAGACAGGGGTGTTTTTCTTTTTATGGTATAGAAAATGCTACCGGTGAAGAATGAGCTTCTTGCATCAAGCAGACACATGAGACTACGTGGGCAGCTCCTGCCTGGAGGAGAGGTAAGAGGGCAGAGGGGGTCAGAAGCTGGCCGAATGGACAGGAAAAGAGAGAGTGGAGGGAAGGAGTGTGCTGTCTCATTAGGGGCAGAACAACTAGGAGTATACAGCAAAGTGCACATAAATTTTTATATGAGAAGCTGACTTGTAAGCTTTCACTTAAAGCACATTAAAAAAAAAAAATTACCGTACATTTAGCAAACTCAGTTTCCTTTTATTTACAAAATCTGGGTAAAAAGGTCTTAATGTTGGGGGGTAGGCATAGCATAACTACGCCCTAGTTCCCTTACAGCGATAATGAAGAAGACAATTTTGTTGTTAACTGCCATCAGCCCCCAACGCATGTTGACCCATGAACGACGGGACAAAATGCTGCCCAGTCCTGTGTGAGCAGCCACTGTGATCCATTGGGTTTTCACTGGCTGATTTTTTGGAAGTAGAGTGTCAGGCCTTTCTTCCTAGTCTTAGTCTAGAAGCTCCACTGAAACCTGTCCAGCATCATAGCAGCATGCAAGCCTCCACTGACAGATGGTAACTGTGCATGAGGTGCAAGCCAGTTTTAATCCGATGTAAATCTATTTCAACATCAAATGCAAAGAAATCAGAACAAAAGTCTGGTTAATTTGGGTTGTAAAAAATGGCTCTATCATATTCAGCCCTAATAAGTAATGTCTAAAATCTTAAAATGATTCATTTGAGGCAATTATACAAGTATGGCATAATGCATTTGTGAAAAATTCCACAACAGAACAAGAGGCAGTGATTTATGGCAGTGTTTTAAAAAACCCATTGTGGTCCAGTCAATTCCAACTCATAGCGACCCTACAGGAGAGAGAACTGCCCCATAGGGTTTCCAAGGAGAGGCTGGCGGATTCCAAGCGCCAACCTTTCAGTTAGCAGCCATACCTCTTAACCACTACACCACCAGGGCTCCTATGGTAGTGATACTGAACAGCAAATCAAATACTTAAAAAGTATCAATTAAATTCAAAAAACTACGAATCTCTCAAAACCTGCATATTCTACATTGTTTGCTAAAGCCTTCATAAACAAAAGATCAGTATCTGAAAACCTGATTAAATTTATCGTTGTCTTAGGGACATCACATTCAACTATCTGAACTTATGCTATCACAGATTTTGAAATCAATTCAACTGAGTATTAATTTAAGCAAGGCCACTTTTTAAATATTTAAATCAAAGCATGACTTAGCTGACATCACCTTACTTATCTAATTTGCATTCCTTTGCAAGTATTTTAACTTTTATCAGCTCCTCCAAAGCACAGCTGAAGACAATAAGCAATTCATATTCCTTCCCCCTGTACAGTAACATTGTTTTGTACCCTACAAAGGAGAGCTTTAGGACCCCTCTAGAGACTGAAAGTTCTTATGCCTTCTTATTCCTTGCCTTCTAATCAAACCCTTTTTCCCATTTCTTCCTACTGGGAGTCAGACTTACTCTTTCCAAAATACTACTATATTTTACTAGTCAGAGTGAACAACCCACTCCAAACCTTCATTCACAGAAATAAAAAAAAAATTTTTTACCACAAAAATAAACCTACTGCTGTTGACTCGATTCTGACTCATAGCAACCCTACAAGACAGAGCAGAACTGCCCCATAGGGTTTCCAAGAAGCAGCTGGTGGATTCGAACTGCTGACCTTCTGGCTAGCTGCCTGTGCTTGTAACCACTGTACCACCAGGGCTCCACCAAGTGTTACTTTTTTAGTATGTAACAGTATCAGAAAGATCAGAAAACAATTTTTTTAAAAATACACAAACAAAATAGTCACCTTAAAGCCTGGCATCTTAACTAAAAAACTTAGGAGGTAAAAATCCTAATCCTTTAATTGTTCTACAAAGCTAAGTCCCTTGAAAGCCTAAGATCTCACGTGATTTTGATCAGATTTTTAAATAAATTCAAAATTCACCTTTAAGTAAGTCCAAATATGATTAAGCCCAAGTCAAAACACTTAAGAAAGGTTTTGAGAATGTTAGTGCCTGCAGGTCAACTGGACCTGATACCACCATTTGAAAACAATATAAATCCATGAAAGAATGGAAGAAATCCAGGCCAAATATTTTAAGTCATAGAAAAGTAGGTATGGTGTGATTCAATTTTTATTTTAATAGAAGTTCAATACCAGCTTGTATGCACATTCACTAGTTTCTTTTACTTATATGTTGTTAGGGCTTTTTCCCAACACATACTACATTTATGTATAAAAAAACTCTTACCAAGTGAGTGAATTTCCTTTACTAAAATTTATGATGTATCTATTTGAAGGCCTTGAATATATGTTATATACTACTAACTTTCATTAAAAAAACAACAGGAAGTTATTTACAAAACACTCCAACCATAAAGTCTCTAAGCATTAACCCAAGTTATTTTTAAAATAAAAATTACAAGACAGTTTAGTGGCTCACAGTAACAAAAAAAAAAGATTCTAAAATCACAAAGATATCTTTTGCAGCTGCACCCTAAATCACAAAACCAAAAAAACCCGTTGCTGTCGAGTCGATTCCAACTCATAGCGACCCTATAGGACAAAGTAGAACTGCCCCACAGTTTCCAAGGAGCACCTGGTGGATTCGAGCCGCCGGCCTTCTGGTTAGCAGCCGTAGCACTTAACCACCAAGCCATCAGGGTTTCCCCTAAATCACAGGGCTGTATAAATGCAAAACAAAAGAGTAAAAAAAAATTTCTTTAAAAAGCACATCTACAGTGAACTTTATTATACACCAATTATAAACCATTACCACTGAAAACTTGCTAGATAGTTCTTTTCTCAAAATCATGTTGGTCTAACAATTTTGTGCCACCTTAGTTATTTCCTAAAGTATGTATTTCCTTAATGTTGCAATATTTGGCAACAAGATTTCTCCACAAAATGAAACTACAGTAAACCTGTGAATGCTGGAACCTGTGTAAGGCAGTAACCTGACAGAGAAGGAAAACGCAAATATTTCCTACTAAAATGAGTGAATGAAAAGTGGTAAGATTGCGCCCTGTCAAAGGCAAAACACTTGCAAGACCTGAAAAAATAGGCAGTTCCACTGAGTTCTGGCTCTCATAGGTTTCACTATGTAACCAATTCTCAAGTAACCAAGATAAAACTCTAATCTGTACAGTACAGGAATGTCCTTGGCCCCAACCCCCATAAGCAAGTTGCTGTTTTGACAGATATACTAGAATAATTACTTAACTAGATCTGTGCTTTGACCAAGGTGTCGTTAGGTGCCGTCAAGTCGATTCCAACTCACAGCGACCCCTATGTACAACAGAACGAAACACTGCCCAGTCCCGGGCCATCCTCACAATCATTGCTATATTTCAGCCCATTGTTGCAGCCACTGTGTGAGTCCATCTCGTAGAGGGTCTCGCTCTTTTTTGCTGACCCTGTACTTTACTAAGCATGATGTCCTTCTTCAGGCACTGGTCCCTCCTGATAACACATCCAAAGTGTGTGGAAGGAAGTCTCTCCGTCCTCACTTCCAAGGACATTCTGGCTGTACTTCTTCCAAGACAGATTTGTTTGTTCTCCTGGCAGTTCAATATTCTACCCAACACAATTCAAATGCATCAATTCTTCTTCAGTCTTCCTTACTCACTGTCTAGCTTTCACATGCGTATGAGGAGAATGAAAAAACCAGGGCTTGGCCAGGCCCATTTTAGTTCTCAAAGTGACATCGTTGCTTTTTTTTTAAAACACTTTAAAGAGGTCTTTTGCAGCAAATTCGCTGGAAGTAATATCTCCTTTGTTTTCCTGACTGCTGCTTCCATTGGCATTGATTGTGGAGCCAAGTAAAATGAAATTTTTGTAAAAGTGTTTGTGACCAAAGTGTTAACAGCAGCAAAACTACTAAAGAAATCTTCACCAATCAGAAAATGCTTATAACATGAAAGTCAAAAAAAAACCAAAAAACTGTATACACATAACTACAATTTTCGAGGAACAAAATCTCTTAAAAGGCGAAGAGTAAATATAATAAATATTAATAATGATGGAATGGTGGAATTACAGGTAATTACCTTTACTCTTTTCCATGTTTTCTAAATTTAACAAAAAGAACATTTTTAGAATCAGGAAAAAAAATTAAAAATTACATAATAAATGAACTTATAAAATATGCTAGGGAAAAAGTAAGAAACACCACTTTTTACCCTGAAGCTTTCCTTCAAATACTGGTAATATTTAAAAATTGGCCAAGAATCCTTCCTCCTAAGTCTCTCTACTCCCCCCTAAAAAAATCACACAGTCACATAATACAAGGCAATTCAGAACTATACTAGTATTAGCAAACTTTTAGAAAGCAACGCTTGTTCAACTTCTCAACAGAAAAGTCCAAAGTAGAGACTAGAACTAATGATTGATAAAGAATGCCTTAATGTTTTGGGATATAAACAAAATTTGAGAATTCAATACCAAAATTTTTTTGATCACGGATCAAGATATGGAGACCAGACTTAAAACAGGATACTGCAGAAGTTGTTGATTTCTAACTGGGACAGAAGTTGTTGATTGCTAACTTGGGCTACAAGAGAAATCTAAGGTGGAAACTGGTTACTTTTGAATCTAAGCTCGACAATACATAAGTAATTTCCCCATTATAAACAACTGTCAATCAAAAGTTCAGAGGACTCTAAATCTGATACTGTGTTAGCTTTTTATTTTTAATTACACTAATTTCAAATGCCTTTTTAAACTTTTTAAAAAGCAGATTTAAGAGTAAAATTTAAAACTCCATAACCATTTGGCAAATCAGACACATTAAACTGCTATCTTTTAATACAATTTAAAATGGTAATCTCAAAAAAACAATGACTCGAGAAGGCATGAATTTTATCTAAGCCTCGTAAAGGAAAAGGAAGCACACAGACCTGCCAGAGTATATTAATGTCATAAGGAAAAAACAATCATTGACTGGTAATTCTAATACTTCAATAGGGACAGCCACCTTGAAAGTGCTTAGCTTTTTTATGCTGTCAATCTCTAACAAACATGGAATAAAACCTAATAATCAGCAAACTTCCAAACCACCTTCTGCCTATTCACTTAACATATTCCCCCACGTACATATGCCTCCTATGTTTATACTTCATTTGATGAGTTAGCATAAAAGTTGACCTTGTGACTCAAAGTGTTTTTAATGAAGGAAACCTGGTTTTCCCGAAATTAAGTGCAAAACAAAAATAGCAAACCTCAGTAATGAAACATCTGACAAAATGAATTATCCCAAATCATGACTTCTATCCCCTGCAGAAATCAAATACTTTTCTATTTTATTTCAAGCATTTGAGGGTAGGGGGGAGGAGAGGAGAATGTCTCTCAATATAGTAAATATAACCAGGTGTCAAAGAGTTGATTCCAACTCATAGCGACCCCACATGTGTGAGAGTAAAACTGTGCCCCATAGGGTTTTCAACGGCTATTTTTTCTTCAGAGGTGCCTCTGGTTGGACTCGAACCTCCAACCTTTCAGTTAGCAGCTGAATGTGTTAACTGTTTGCACCACCCTGTCACTCCTGAGAGTAAATACGGGAAAGGGCTAGGACATAATTCTACTTTTCCTCTCTCGCTGCAAGCTTTAGCCATCGCAAAAGACTGAAATGAAAAATCACTCACAATAAATCTTAAAAGGACCAACACACAACATTTTCAGGAACACAACCACATACTATTTAATCTCTAAGGAACAGACTGGAAATTTATTTATCACAGTCCAAAGTCCTTCCACTGACTTCAGATCTCTTGTCAGACTTCCAATTTCAGCCACTTAAAGCTTAAATAATAGCCTTGTCCTCCTATACTAATTCTGTCCTCCCCATAAATGAAATCTGAGAAACCCTGAAAAACAAAATATTTTTATTTAACTTTGTAAATGAATTACCAATTGTCATTAATTGCAAAGAAACTGGATTAACAGGGAGGTGAAAAAAGAACTAAGTATGTATATCCTATATACCTTGAGATATTACAGAAAACTTGTTTTTGAATTCTTTGATGGTAGAAGACCCAGCCCCGTGCCGTCGAGTGGATTCCGACTCATAGCGACCCTATAGGACAGAGTAGAACTGCCCCACAGAGTTTCCAAGGAGGGCCTGGCGGATTTGAACTGCCGACCCTTTGGTTAGCAGCCGTAACACTTCAACACTACGCCACCAGGGTTTCCTCGATGGTAGAAGAGGTCAAAAAATAAAGCCTCCCCACCACACTCCAGAAAACAAACTAATGAACCAACAAATTTCAATGTTCAAAGATGGGGGCGGAGCTCCATGGAGTTTAGCTATGATGTGGAGACTACTCACAGTACTACCGGGAGAAGATGCTTACATCACCCAAGTGACAGCCCCTTCTCTCAACTGAGCAAAACCCGACTCTGAAAAGCAGTTTTTAAAGTCTACTCTTTAAAAGAATTAAAAAGGCAAAAAAAAAGCTGTAATTATCATTTCCCAAGGCTACCCTAGGGCAAGTGGAAACCCTGGTGGCTTAGCGGTTAAGAGTTACGGCTGCTGACCAAGAGGTCAGCAGTTCGAATCCACCAGGCGCTCCTTGGAAACGCTATGGAGCAATTCTACTGTCCTATAGGGTCTCTATGAGTCGGAATAGACTGGATGGCAATGGGTTTGTTTTTTGTTTGTTTGTTTGGAGGAGCAATGATTAAAGCGTTCGGCTGCCAACCAAAAGGTCAGCGGTTGGAACCCACCAGCAGGTATGCGGGAGAAAGACGTGGCAGCTGGCTTCCCAAAAGATTTACAGCCTTAGAAATTCAGTGGAGGCAGTTCTCCTCTGACCTATAGGGTCGCAATGAGTCGGAATGGAGTAGGCAGCAGTGGGTGATGGGCCCTAAATATTGGGGTCACGATGTTCAGTTTAGTTACTGAAAAATTTGTTATCGAGCTTTGTTTTAATCAGTTTCTAAAAGTTTTTGTGCATTAAGCCTTAGCCACCTGGCTAAAAGTTAGTAATGAAAACAGGAGAGTCAACCAAATAGACTAAGTTTTTGCAAGCGTCCAAAATAAACAGATTCACGGTAAGCTCCGTTTTCGTGGTGTGAACTTACTAACACCAAGAAAAAAAAAAAAAAGGCAGAATCTAGCGCAAAGCAAAGTTTAGCAAAGCGAGCGCTGAGAACTCGGGACTCTTCAGAACCCGGCGTGCTCCCTGGCCACCGCGCTAGGCCTGGTCACTTCCTGCCCGGCCGGCTCCGGGTCCCGGCGGCCGCTCACTCACATACCGTCGGAGTGTGCACTGTGTGCACCGAGCGGGAAGAGGGATGCGGAAGGCTGGACTCGCTCTGCCTCCCTCCCGATCGCTGCCTACACCGGGGGAGAGGGGAGTCAAAACGCTCCCTCCGACGGAGACTGGCCCGTGCCTGCTCGGCCCTGCGAGATCCGAGAGTTCGATTTCCTCACATCCCCGCCCAATCTGGTGGGACTTTCAATAGGATTAAGAAGAAAGCAAAACCCAAAAGGAGGAAATCTTGCCCGCGGGCATGTCCCTGCCCTTTTGGGCGACAGATGTGCGGCGACTGCTCACCCTTCAACGCATTTTTCCCCCTTAAGAACTCCTCCCGACCCCCGGCCCACCGCCCCTCCCCCACCACGGTCGGCGAAGGAAAAAACAGGCCGAGACCGCCCTAAGCGGAGAGACCCGGCCTTTCCTCGGCCCACTGAGGCTCGCGATCCTTCACTCACCCATCAAAATGCGCATCTGCTTCTTGCCGAAAAGGCGTGAAAAGAGAGAGGAGATGGTGAGACCCATGGCGGCAGTGGCACTTGCGATGGGCAGGAACAGAAGGGGTTTAGGGCGTCCCCGGGCCTTCTCCTTTCACACTCCCGGCAAACTGAGCGAGAGGGAAGAGAAAGAGCTGAGGAAGAATGAGAACAGCAGGGACGGACGGCCGGCCGGCGTACTGGACGAAGCTTCAGTCAGAACCGGGACAAGAACTAGCGGGCAAGGATCTGACCGGCGACTGGCGCGGCAGCTCCGGCTCCAGCTTTAAGGTTCTGGTTGTGCCACGTCACGCGGCGGCCGCGGCGACTCCAGCGGCGGCCCAGCCCCTCCAACGCGGACAGAATCGCGTCACCGCCGCCCCATCCCCCTGCACTTCCGGCGCTGCCCGAGACACTGCGCCTGCGCAAGCACAGGATTGGCCAGCTACACTGACGTGCATCTCTCGCCGCCGCTACCTTCCGGAAGCGGCTCCTAGAACGGAGGGGGCGAGGCCAGTAGGCGCATGCGTAGTAGGAGACGGACGGAGTCGCACAATGCCTTGCTTGTGTCATTTCCTATCAGAGTAGAGGCGAGATACTTCTGCCCAGGTGACTGTATCCTGGGGGTTGTAGTCCTTGCTTCCCGAAGGCGAGTTGTGCATTATGGATTTGTTGCTGTTGTTAGGCGCCGACGAGTCGCTTTTGACTCATTGCGACCCCACGCACAAAAGAACCAAACACTGCCAGGTCCTGCGCCATCTTCACAATTGTTGCTATGCTCGATCCCACTGTTGTAGCCACTTTGTCAATCCATCTTCTTGAGGGTTTTCCTTTTTCAATGACCCTGTCTTACCAAGCACGATGTCCTTCAGGGACTGATCCTTCTGACAACATGCCCAAACTATGTGAGACCTAGTCTCATCATCCTTAGTTTTAAGGAGCATTCTGGTCTATGTCTTCCAAGACGGAGTTGTTCATTCTTTTGGCAGTCCGCGGTATATTCAGTGTTCTTTGTCAACACCACAATTGAAAGACATCAATTTTTCTTTGATCTTCCTTATTCATTGTCCAGTTTTCACATGCATATGAGGTGACTGAAAATACCATGGCTTAGGCCAGGTGCACCTTAGTCCTCAAGGTGACATCTTTGCTTTTTCACACTTTAAGGGGTTCTTCTGCCCCCCCATTTGCTCAACGCAATGGATCTTTTATTTCACTGCTGCTTCCATGTGTGTTGATTATGGATCCAATCCAATGGGTTAGGTAGTGAGTCTCTTTTCTTTCTGCTCTGTGAGGTTTTTCCCTTTAGCGCTAGGCAGTTTGAGACGTGCATGCCTCATTCTCAGAGCCAGATGCTTGCCCAACTGAAAGGCCAGCCCTGTCTTTCTGGAAGATAAGTGGTTAAAAGCCACGTGGAAATGGAGAGGCTGTGTCACACCCTTAAGAAGGTAAGCCTGGACTCCTTCACACCCACTCCAGGTCACACTGAAGATCACTAAGCCTATATCAGGACAAGAGAGCTCCAAGACCTCCTCATTGGCTATTGCAGCTTTTTAAGAGAAGCTAACAAGGAAGACTTGCTTTTCTTGTGCCCTTTATCCTGTAAAAGAAGCATGAAAGATTTCTTCCTTGTGTTGAGGAAATTGAAAATCTCGCTTTAAAAGTATTTTTGATTTTATTGTTTCCTGATTACAAAATATACATCATGAAAAAAATACATTTAAAAAGTGTCCCCTACCATGGTTTCGGGGGACATCTCAGTCAATTGGCATAATAAAATCTTTTAAGAAAACATTCTGCATCTCACTTTGGAGAGTGGCTTCTGGGGTCTTAAACGCTAGCAAGCAGCCATCTAAGATGCATCAATGTGCCTGAACCCACCTGGAGCAAAGCAGAATGAAGAACACCAAAGACACAAGGTAATTATGAGCCCAAGAGACAGAAAGGACCACATAAACCAGTGACGACATCAGCCTGAAACCAGAAGAACTAGATGATGCCGGGCTACAACCAATGACTGCCCTGACAGGGAATATTACAGAGAAACCCTGAGGGAGCAGGAGAACAGTGGGATGCAGACCCCAAATTATTGTAAAAAGACCAGATTTAAGGGTCTGCCTGAGACTAGAAGGAACCCAGAGGTCATGGTCCCCAGACCTGCTGTTAGCCCAAGACAGGAAGCATTCCCAAAGCCAACTCTTCAGACAGGGATTGGACTGGACTATGGGATGGAGGGTGATGCTGGTGAGGAGTGGGCTTCTTGGATCAAGTGGACACATGAGACTATGTTGGCATCTCCTGTCTGGAGGGGAAGTGTGAGAGCAGAGGGGGTCAGAAGGTGGCCGAATGGACATGAAAATAGAGAGTGGAGGGAGGGGGTGTGCTGTCTCATTAGGGGGAGAGCAGTTAGGAGTGTATAGTGGGGTGTATGTAAGTTTTTGTATGAGAGACTGACTTGACTTGTGAACTTGCACGTAAAGCACAATAAAAACTAAAAAAAAAAAAAAAAAAAAGTGTCCCCTATAGTCTTTGCTGCCTCCCACATATTCCTCCACATAACTCCCTTGGAGTGAAAATACAAAATACTCAACAATATACTTTCTTGACCACCCTGACTAGATGGAATCTCCCTATTACTTAGGCCCATAGTATCATAATCACCTTTCATAGTTACTTTATATTTACTGCTACTAATTCTTGAGAACCCCCACCCTCCTGCCCTCCCCCGCCCCCCCCCCCCACACGTCTGAAAGCTCCAGGAAGGCAGAAACCTTGTCTGTTTTTATATTCCACTGTATTCCCTGGAGTTGGTACACCCTGAACACCGAATAAACATAGCTAAATACTGGGAAACGAGTGAATAAACAATGGTGTATCTATGTTATGGAAGACTACTAGGAGTTAAAAAGAATGGACTCATGGGCATGAAGTCAATTCTGACTCATAATAACCCTATAGGACAAACTAGAACTGCCCCATAGGATTTCCAAGGAGCAGTTGGTGGATTCGAACTGCAGACTTTTTTGGTTAGTGGCTGAGCTCTTAACCAGTGGGTCACCAGGGCTCCCAAAAGAATGATGTAGAACTACATGTTTTAATGAAAAGATCTCTAAGATGCAATTAGTAGAAAAAAAAAGCGAAATTACAACGAAAACTAAAGAAATCCTTTGTGGTGGAGTGAGTTTTGACTCACAGGGATTGTATAGGACAGAGTAGAACTGCCCCATAGGGTTTTAAGGCTGTAAATCTTTATGGCAGCAGACTGCCACGTCTTTCTTCTGCTGAGCAACTGGTGGGTTCCAACTGCAGACCTTTTGGTTAGCAGCCAAGTGCTTTAAGAGCTGCACCATAAGGGCTCCTATATATAGATTTCCGTGACTGAGACTAGAGGGACCCCAGAGGTCATGGCCCCCAGACCCACAGTTAGCCCAAGACTGGAAACATTCCTGAAGGCAACTCTTCAGACAGGGACTGGACAGAACTGTAAGAGAGAAAACGGTACTGGTGAGGAGTGAGCTCCTAGGCGCAAGTAAACACCAGACTATGTGGGCAGCTCCTGCCTGGAGGGAGATGAGAAGGCAGAGGAGGACAGAACTGGTTGAATGGGCACAGGGAATACAGGGTGCAGAGGAGGCGTGCGCTGTCTCATTTCGGGGAGAGCAGACAGGGTGTATTACATAGCAAAGTGAGTATAAGTTTTTGTTTGAGAGGCTGACTCGATTTGTAAACTTTCACTTAAAACACATTTAAAAAAATACATGTTTTTTTCCTCGTGTGTGTGCATCTGGATTTGTGATCTGTATAGTGGCACGAAGTGGTTCTCTTTAACATGTGTGGAGTGAGGAGGGGTCTTTCCCAGGGAGTGAAGAAACCGGGTTTTGAAGCCCTGGTGGCGATTAAATGAAAATTACAGCCTTGGAATCCCTATGGTGCAGTTCCACTCTGTCTTACACAGTTGCTATGAGTTAGAATTCACTCCATGTCAGTGGGTTTTTAGTCCCTCCAACGCGGACAAGATCCTGTCACCATCGTCCCATGCCCCTGCGTTTCCGGCGCTGCCCGAGACACTGCGCCTGCGCAGGAACAGAAGTGGCCAGCTATACCGACGAGCACCTCTCGCCGCCGCAACCTCCCGGACACGGCCCCTAGAACGGGGGCGAGGCCAGTAGGCGCATGCGTGCTAGGAGACGGACCCAGTCGCACAATGCCTTACTTGCGTCACTTCCTGTAAGACTGAAGGCGAGATACTTCCGCCTAGGGGCCTTTTTCCTGGGAGTTGTAGTCCTTGCTTCCAGCATGGTGGGCTGTCCATTAGGGGTTAGGTAATAAGCCTCCTTTCTTTCCGCTCTGTGGAGACATTTTTTTAGCGCTCCTCAGTTTGAGACGTGCACCCCTCATCCTCGGGACCAGGCGCTTGCCCCGCTGGAGGGCTGGCCTTACTCTCCTGGGAGATAAGTGTTTAAAAGCCGCATGGAAATGGAGAGCCTGTGTTACCTGATGAGAAGCTAGGCCTGGACTTTTCGACCCCCATTCCGGGTCACACTGAAGATCCCTAAGCCTATATCCGGACGATGGAGCTCCAGAACCTTCTCAGTGGCTATTGCAGCTTTTTAAGAGAAGCCAACGAGGAAGACTTGCTTTTATTGTCCCCTTCCTCCTGTAAAAGCAGGAAAGATTTCTTACTTTTGCCCGCACTTTAAAAATATTTAGGATCTTATTGTTTCGTGATTACAAAATATACGTCATGAATAATATGTATTTTAAAAAGTCCCCTAGAATCTTCGCCGCCTGCCACATATTGCTCCACGCTGTTTCTGCAGTTTAAAATTAGCAGTCCCCGCTTCTCCCAACCCTTGCCAAACCCCACCTTTCAGCTCTTTTAAAAGCTAACTCCTTTGGAGTGAAAATACAAAAAACAAAGTGCTCACAACAGAATACTTTGACTTTCCTGACTAGATGGAATCTCCCTATTAGCAGGCCCAAAAGGGAACTTTATCTGTGCTTTTAAAATCTATTTTGAGATATAATTTACACGCAATAAAATGTACCACTATTAAGTGTATGATTCAATGAATTGACACATAAACAGCAGTGTAACCACCATAATCATGATATAAGACATTTCCATCACCACAAAACGTTCCCTCATGCTCTCTCTCCTGGCAGACCCTGGCAGACAAGTAGTCTGCTGTTGCTGTAGTTTTGTCCTTTCTAGAACTTCATGTAAATGAAATCATACGATATGAAGACTTTTCGTCTTGCTTCTTGGCATGGAGATTCACCCATGTTACTGCACGTATTAGTAGTTTCTTTTTATTGCTGAGTATTCCAGAGTATGGTTATACCACAATTTGTTCATGCGTTCATCAATTGATGGACAATAGGCTTTTTAAAGTTTTGTGTATTATGAGTAAAGTTGCTATGAACATTTGGGTAAAAATGTTTGTTTCTGCATTAATTTAGTTTTACAAGGTGTATTTATTCATGCATTTATATAATTTACGAAACTTAGAACTGGATGAATGAATGAATGATTGTTAGCTTGGCATATATTCTTGCAGATTTTTCTCTCTGAAATCCTAATGTCTGTATAAACTTTCATGGGATTTTATACTGCTAAACAACTCCTTTTTCAATTTAATATGTTGTGGACATCTTTGAATATCAGAGCTTATAGATTTAACTCATTCTTTTTAAGGGTTGCATTACATTGAATGCATGTTAAAATAACTAACTGGTCTGTCAAATTCTAAAATATGCATACTCTTTGATCCAAAAATGCTGCAAAACAGAAGAGTAAGTTTGATGTAAGACCCACAACTCACTCCACATCCAGGAAATTATGGTAAGAAAAATTTCTCACATTTTCTAGGTTATATCTGTAAGGTTTTGGAACAGTGCTCTTTACAGCATTGTCTGTAGCAGAAAAATAAAAACATCAGTTTTTTCAAACATTTAAATTCCCTTTTGTTTTTTTCCCTCACTGACCACTAACCCAGATTTTCCTGTCTTGCTTTTGCGTTACTGCAGTTTTAGAAATTCCTAACAGTGATGAGTTAAGGCTGGAATTAGACTCAAAGCCAGGTGCCATCCTTTCCTGGGGCTGCCATCACATAAGCTACAGAACTGGTGCCTTGAGACAGCAGAAACATATTCTCACAAATCTGGAAGCTGGAAGTATGAAAGCAAGTTGTTGTCATGGGCATATTCCCTCTGAGCTTCTCCGGGAGAATTCTTGCCTCTTCCAGCTTCTGGTAGCCCCAAGCATTCCTTGGGTTATGGCAGCATCACTCCAATCTCTGTCTCACATTGTCGTTTCCCTGTGTTTCTTCTCTAAGGCCCATCCTATTCCAGTATGATCTCATCTTTATTACCTTATTTCTGCAAAGACCCTATTTCCAAGTAACATCACGAAGATCATAAAGATTTAGTCCATTTGCCTAATAATACTATTGCTTAGAATGCTATTACTGGAACATTTGGCCCTTCCGGCCAGTCTTTGTAACTCCCACCAAATGACTGGGTGCGACTATACAAATGAGGTGCTTGGGCCCACCAAGGGAATTGGATACCTTGCTAATAATATAAATAAGGTGCATGGCATGCTTGTGGGGCTGGGGCCATGCAAATAGGGTGTGTGGAACCCTAATGAGGGGATTGGTCAGTTTTGCCATCCCACTAGGCTTAAAGGGAGACACAGAGAGAGAGGGGAGCTGTAACACGGAAGACAGAGACAATGCCACAAGAAGGCAGGAACCAGGAGACAGGCGCAAGATGGCTGCCATCTTGCGAGTTCGTGAGTTCTGTGAGATGAGGTAGTGAATTACCAAACCCAAAGACGGGAGGGAGAGTGCTGAGGTGGGGGGAGTAGTTGATGTTAGAGATGATAGAGTGGTAGGGCAGTTTGGAAAAGTTGGTCATTTGGGACATCTTTAACCTTCACCAGCTTTGTGTCATCTGCATAACGCTGGTTGTTAATGAATCTTCCTCAAATCCTGATGCCCTATTCTTCTTCATATAGTCCAGCTTCTCCGATTATTTGCTCAGCACACAGATTGAGTAAGTATGGTGAAAGAATACAACCCAGAAGCACACCTTTCCTGACTTTTAACCACGCGGTATCCCCCTGTTCTGTTTGAATGACTGCCTCTTGGTCTATGTACAGGTTCAACATGAGCACAATTAAGTGTTCTGGAACTTTCATTCTTCGCAATTTTGTCCATAATTTGTTGATTCCCACACTCGAGTACCTTTGCATAGTCAATAAAACACAAGTAAACATCTTTCTGGTATTCTCTGCTTTCAGCCATGATACCCATCTGACATCAGCAATGATATCACCATATGATCCAGCAATTCTACTCCTAGGTATACACCCAAAGGAACTGAAAGCAGGGACTCTAAACAGATACTTGTACGCCAATCTTCATTGCAACATTACTCACAATAGCCCAAAGTAGAAACAACCCATGTATCCATCAACAGATCATTAAATGGATAAACAAAGTGTAGTATATACAAGCAATGGAATGTTACTCACCCATTAAGAGAAATGAAGTTCTTGTATATGCTACAACATGGATGAACCTTGAAAACATTATGCTCGGTGAAGTAAGTCAGACACTAAAGGAAAAATATTTTGTGATCCTACTTATATGAAATATCTAGAATAGGCAAATAGAGACCAGTACCTGTTGCCAAATCAATTCTAACTCATGGAGATCTTATGTGTGTCAGAGTATAACTGTTCTCCATAGATTTTTCAATGGCTGATTTTTGCGAAGTCAGTCACCAGGCCTTTCTTCCAAGGCACCTCTGCATGGACTCAAATCTCCAATTTTCAGTGAGCAGTTGAATGCACTGTTTGCACCACTCAGGGATGGCAGGTGGATAGTGATAAAAAATTGGTGGTTACCAGGGAAAGTGGGAGAGGGAAACGGGGAGCATTTGCTTAAGGGCACCGAGTGGCTGTTGAGGGTGAGAAAAAATCTGGAAACTGATAAAGTTGATATTACACAAAATGGTAAAGGTAATTCATGTCACTTAATTGTATGTGTACAAATGGCTGAAATAGCAAATGTTTTGTTATATATATTTTACTTCAATTAAAAAAAATCAGAATAAGAAATTACATACAATGAGAAGTCTTGCTCGAACTCCACCCTGGTCCACCTAGTTTTCCCCCATCACACTCCTCATACTAAGTTATTAAAAAAAAAAAAAGGTTAACAAATCAATCATGTTAACAAACTAAAACTAAAATGAAAACCATGTGATCATCCCAATAGATGCAAAAAAAAAAAGCATTTAACAAAATCCAACACCCACTTCTGATAAAAACTCTTAGCTAACTAGGAACAGAGGGGACTTCCTCAACTTGATAAAAGAGGAATAAAAGTTTTCATTCACAGATGCAAGGTTGCAGGATACAAGATCAACATACAAAAATAAACTATTTCTATATACCGATATTTTAAACTGAAATTTTGAATGAATAAAAAAAAATTTTTAAATGATACCACTTACAATAGCATCAAAAATATATGTTTACAGATAAATCTGAAAGAAAAGATGTGAAGATTTATGCCCTGATGCTACAAAATAATGCTGAAATTACAGAAGACATTATTAAATGGAGAGAGATAATGTGTTAATAGGTCAGAAGGCTCAATATTGCTGTCAATTATCCCCCAAACTGATACATATTCAACACAATCCCAATCAATATTCCAGCAGCAGTTTTTGTGGCAATTCACAAGCTGATTCTAATATCGATACGGAAATGCAAAGAACTTAAAATAGCCAAAACAATTTCAAAAAAGAAGAAAAAAGTTGAAGGGCTAACACTTTCCGATTTGAAAAACGAAGTTATTTTGAGAAAAAGTTATGGTAATCAAGACAGTGAGTTATTGGCATCAGATAGACAAAAAGCTCAATAGGACAGAACAGGGAGTCCAGATATAAGCCCACACATATATGGATAACTGATTTTTGGCAAAGGTGCAAAGGCAATGCAACTGATTTTTGACAAGGTGTAGCCTTTTCAACAAGTGATGCTGGGAACAACTGGATATCTACATGCAAAGACACTAAGCTTAGATCCCAATTTGCACCATATACCAAAATTAATCTCAAATGGTTTATAAATCTAAATGTAAAATCTAAAACTAAAATATTATAGAATATCAAAGAAAATCTTAGTGATCTAGGGTTAGGCAAAGAGCTATGACACCAAAAAAAAGTACAATCCGTAACAGAACAAATGGATAAACTGGACTTTATCATAATTAAAGAAATCACTGCTCTTCAAAAGACATTAAGAAAATTGAAAAACAAGTCACAGACTGGGAAATAAAATCTTTGCAAAGCATTTATCTGATAAAACTTGTATCAGGATATATAAAAAACTCTCAAAACTCAACCATAAGAACCTAAACAACCAAATTAAAAAGATGAAGCAAAAGATTTGGAAACTTCACCAAAGAAACTGTTAATGCTGTTTTGTTGCCGGCTGCCACAGGGTCAGCTCCACCTCACGGTGACCTTATGTATAACAGAAGGAAACATTGCCCCGTCTTGTGCCGCCTTCATTGCTGTTGGTATGTTTGAACCCATAGTTTTGGCTATTGGGTCAATCCATCTCATTGAGGGTGTCCCTTGTTTTCACTGACTCTTTACCAACCATGATATCTGTTTACAGCGATTGATCTTTCCTGACAATGTGTCCAAAGTAAGTCCAAGTACAGATGGTAATAAGCACATGAAAAGATGCTCAACATCACAGTAATTAAAAAATTGCTCTAGCTGATTCCGACTCATGGCAACCCTGTGTGCGTCAGAGAACTGTGCTCTATAGTTTTCAAGGGCTGATTTTTTGGAAACCGATCGCAAGGCCTTTCTTCTGAGGTGCCTCTGAACCCCAACCTTTCAGTAAGCAGCTGAGTGCTTCATCATTTGCACCTCCCAAGAGCTTCACAGGTCATTAGAGATATGCAAATTAAAATCCAAATAAGATACCAATACCAAAACCAAACCAAACGCACTATCGTGGAGTCGACTCTGACTCATGGCGACCCCATAGGACAGAGTAGCGCTGCCCCGTAGAGTTTTCAAGGAGCGCCCGACAGATTCAAACTGCTGACCTTTTGGTTAGCAGCTGTAGCACTTAACCACTACACCATCAGCGTTTCTGAGATACCAATACAAATCTATTAAAATGGCTAAAATTAAAAAGGCTGATCATACTAACTGTTGGCTAGGATGTGGAAAAACTAGAACTCTCATTCAATGCTGGTGGAAATAAAAAATAGTACATCTTTGCAGAATAGTTCAGCAGTTTCTTAAAAAGTTAAATATTTACCTACAATATGATCCAGCTATTCCACTTGTACCTCTCCTAAGTATTTACCCAAGAAGAAAGGATATGTATGTCAATACAAAGATTTATACATCGGTGTTCACAGAAGTTTTATTTTGTAATAGCCAAAAACTAGAAATGTAAATGTCCATCAACAGGTGAATGGATAAAAAACATTGTGTATATCCACATAATGGAATAGTACTCAGCAATAAAAAGGAGTGAACTATTGAACAAATCTCAAAATCATTATGCTGAAAGAAGACACATTAAAAATAGTTTATATTGTATGGTTCCATTTATATAAAACCCAGAGAATACAAACTAATCTATAGTGACAGGGAACAGGCCAGTCACTGTCTGGGAAGGTAGGGCAGGAAAGAGCAGTAATGCAAAGGAGCAAGAATGAGGCAATTTTGGGGAGTGACAAATATGTTCTTTACTGTGACTGTAATGATGGTTTCATGGGTGTATACAAATGTCAAAACTTATCAAACTGTACACTTTAAATTGTACAGTTTATTGCATGTCAATTATACCTCCATAAAGCTATTTAAAGGAAGCCTGGTGGCACCGTCGTTAAGCGGTTGGCTGCTAGTCAAAAGGTCAGCAGTTTGAACCCACCAGCTGCTCCTCGAGAGAAAGATGTGGCAGTCTGCTTCCATAAAGACTTACAGGCTTGGAAACCCTATAGTGTTGTTCTACTCTGCCCTACGGGGTCGCTATGAGTCAGAATCAACTTGAGGGCACCCAGCAACAAGAAAGCGGTTTAAAATACAAATTGCTGGGCTCTACCATCAGAGCCTCTATAAAATTATTTATTCAGTTCATTAGAGCAAAATCAATACTTTCAATAGTTTCCTACTGACGTCTAAAAATCCATTCACTTAATAACAAGGACTGTATCTCTGGAATTAGAGTTACCATTTTCCAAAAGTATTTTTATCAATCTGGAAGCAATGTATACTACAATGTATCCATATTGGCTGATAAAGAACAAAACGCCAGGGGCAGGCAAAGAGATGAAGGGTTCATGAGGTTTAGTTTTCTAATGGTTAAGCAGAAACGGCATAAGGATGACAAAGACAATGGGGAGGGGGAAAAGGAAATAAATAAAAGAACCCAAGCCTGAAGGTGAAGCTGGTAAGATGGAATGAGACTTATGACTCTGAGGCAGCAATGACTTAAATTTGGAGAAGGACAAAGAATAGCACTCAAGTAACGAGTAGCCGAGAAAGGCTGCGTTCAAGTTCCAAAGTAACACCGAGAAGATGACATAGCAGAACTCTATTCTCGTCTTGTTTTCCCTCAACATCCAGCCATCACAGCCAAACTGCAAAATACACTTCACCAACTGTTTCATTAGCTAACCGCTAACTTAAAACTTGTCTATTTGAAATTGGTTAGATATGGGATAAATTTTAGGAACCATGATTCTGCATCTTGTATCGAATGGTTTCATCTATCTCAAATAGAGAAGTATAATTGGGAAAAAAGTTCTACGAGCTCTATTTTATTAACAAGACTAATTTCCACTGACATAATTAATACCACAATTGGACCAAGTTGCAGATGGCAAGTAAGTAATGTATCTTGGATATCTGAAGGGATATCAAGTTATTGATAAGAATTTAGTCATTATTATGAGTTAACATATTTGAGAGTTAGAAGATGTTTATCTGTAACTAGAGAAACTTTTCATCTTCTTTAACTGTCTACTTTTATGGAACTAGTGAGACTGCTCCCACAGTACTGTATTAAAAATCCTATTTTCTTGGCTCCCTCCCCCCTCCCCAGGTATGCATTTGAATTCTGCTTTTCTGTAAACCCCACTGCACCTGCCCTGCACGGTATGACTAAGACTGTTGCTGACGTAATTTGTATGAACTCCCTACTTGTAAACCCCTTTAAAAGTAACTGGCCTGCCCGCCCTCGGTGAGCAGTCTTGGCAGCAACAGCTTCGAACGACTCCATTTTCCTCATACAATGAAATAAAGGTGACTTTCTTGTTCTCCCACCTCGATCTCTTGTTTACTGGCCAATACAAGTTATGCTGAGTAAGAACCTGGGGTTTCCATCTGGTAACACTAGTATTAGAAAGTTGGTACTTAAAATTTTTAAATCACTTTTTTTCCCTAAGTTATGCTGAAAAGGAGAACATTAGTAAAGTCTAAGTTTGTAAAAACAAATAAACTAAGTTATAAACAAGTAAAACCAAAATGACAAATTTTAATGCCATCTCTTTTAAATCTACTAAAATACATAGGGTTGTTATGAGTTAGAACCAAGTCAATGGCACCTAACAACAACAAAATATTTTGTAACACGCTTTGAAAAATATTACTCTGTACCTTCAAAAGGGGTAATATCCAGTATGTCTTCTTACTATTTAATAAACAAGTTAAAATCCAAAGAACCGTATCATAAAGTTGCTACCTTTAAGAAGACAAAGAAAAATAATTTGACTAAGGTTTTAAAAAATGAAGAATCTAACAATACTGAGATTAGTGAACTAAAATATTTTCATCAGAATATTTTATAAAATTGATGTACTGCTGGGAAGATATGCAATCAGTTAAGCCATCTGCCTGCTACTAAGCTGAACTGTTCACCAGCTCCACGTGAAGTACAGGTGAGAAGGTTTACATGAATTAAAAAAAAAGAAAAAAACTCTCAGGAAGTAAAAGGAACTCCAAAAGCACAAGTTTAATTTACTAAGTATTTTTTAAAAGTATTCCAACCCTACTCAGAAATAACACAAGAGATCCAAGTAGTTTAAAATCCAAGGCCTTTAATTGTTTTCAGTAATGACCATAAATGCCTTCACAAAACCTCTTTTACACTGTAAAAAGAAGGCACTAGGCATTACATGACGCCCTTAAAGCAGTGATTCCTTCTGATGCTGGTGGAGATAAACATTAAATGGCAGGGTTTAGACATTAACAAAGTCCTCTTAAAAAAAAAAAAAAAAAAACTCTGAAAATCACACACAAAAAATTAAGTTACCCAGTCAGTCTTTCTCAGGTTTCCAAAGCAATTTTGTTATTTTTACAAGTACGTAATTTGAAATTAAGAGATAAACCTGGTAGGTATGATATGGTTTCCAACATGTGTTAAGTTTCAGTGAAATGCAGAACGTATAAAGACAGCGTTGTCATGCTCACCGGCATCTTTTCCTACTCTTCAACTGTGCAAAATGCATTTGAAATGATACATCCTATAGTGGTATAATTTAAAAGATCCTTGGTATGACATTAACAACTTTCAAATTCTGGTCACAGACTGTATATAAATTGTAAGATTATTAAAATACACCTTTTTAAAAAATAATAAGATGACTGTTTATACCTAAATAAGGTTTCCCAGAAAGATATGAAATATTTTCCCATATAAAAGCAGTTGTCCGCTTTCTGTAAGGACAACTGTTATCTCACGAAATGACTCATATGATCGAAGGCAGATGATTTTTTCAAATGCCATTTTCTCTCTCTGACTTTGAGGTATGCGTGAAGAGACTGTATCCATGTGAAAAGGACACATTTGGGTATTTAGACCACAGTTACAAGGAAATAAATGGAGGCTTTCTTGGGTCAGGAGTCCTTATGAGTTACACCAACAAACAAGAGACAGCTTCTGAAGCCATTTCTTTTACAAATAACTACAACTAAATTTGGTTACTTAGAGGATAATTCAAGACATAGCTATTTACATACATGCTATGTCACGTGTGCCTATTTTAAACAGTGGCTTCTGTAGGACACTCCTATTCAAACACAAACGAAGCAATCTTACCCTACCAAGCCACATTCTTCTATTTTTGGCAAGGTAGTACAGTTTAAACAACATAAAAATAAAAACAACAAACAAACAACAACAAAAATTGGCTGTAACAGTGATTCAGGCAAAGATCCCATGTCAAACGAAAGCAGAAGTGTTCTGAGAAACACTGGGGGGGAGAAAACCCTGCCAAGCACATAATGCCACTGAAAAATCAACCATACAGTCACTCAAATGACTATCACATAAAATGACTTACAAATGCATTTAAAATAGGAATAGTTCAGTTTAAAAAATAGATGATTATATCGAGTTTTATAATTAGAGTATCTTTGAAAAAAATCCAAGCTAATTAAGCTAAACAGGCCCAATTAGTAAAAGTTAAGAGGATATTAACTATTCCTCCCTAATCCATAATTAATACTAATATATTCTTGCCTTTGGAGAAATTGATGATTAAATTTTGAAAATGCTAATGAAAATAATGAATTTAAAACCTTATACATGGCAATGAAAAAAAGCCTACTGATAAACACACTGGGAGGCAAGAAACACGTTTTTAAGCACTGGTTACTCGGTAAAATGCCTTACAAAACTACGTATCATAACCAAGATATGAGAAGAGCTTCAAGACTGGCAGCTGGGCTTTGTGAAACGAGTCAGACAACGGAAGGCACTACATATGCGTCCATTACTTCTAGCTCTAGCTGAACAGTTCATCATGTCCTCCTTCTGAAGAAGATGGGCAGTGTGAATGTTATTTTTATATCCCCCTGAGTTTTAACATGATTGGGCAAAGCAGCGCCAGTTTAAAAAAATACCTGCAATGCCAGCACTGCAGTTTGGAATCACTGACACTGATGGCCCCACAGGTCTCTCATAAGAGCACTTCAGAACATTATTAAAAATATAGAAATGCCTTTCGGTGTTTCAGTATTAAAGTGGAACCACCAGAGACCCATTTTAAAAAATAATGCACTAAAAAGGTCTGTTTATACAGTACAGTCTTTCCACCCTGTAGCTAGCACTCACGGCTCATGTCCACTTCTTTGCCATTGAGACATCTCTTTTGTGCGTCTGGTTGAAATGTCAGTATGCTTCATGACGTGCAATCTTTTTTGGCTGGAAAATCTTGGCAAATCTCATGTCATGCCCGTTTTGAGCAGAATGCCTTGTAGGTCCTCTGGCAATGCTAAGATAATTGCATCTATGTGTGTCCGTAACTTTTCCATAGTGTCAGGTTTCACAGGTAAGCGCTCTCGATCAGCTTGCACCTACAAAAGGAACATTTAGTAGCATTTAAACTATCTTCTGAATTTATTCTAATACATTATAGTCTCTAGATAAATACTTTTAATGGTCTAATGATTTGGAAACTTTCAGACTTTACTTAGAACACAAGTTACAAAAACTGTAGGAAAAAAAAGCAAGGAATATGCTATCTACATAATACATTACTGGGTTCAATAAAAAGCTTCTATGCAAACTGACAGATAACGTCCAGGCATGCTGTGTGGTAGTAAATATAAGCGACAGTGTTTCTGTAGAGCTCACTAGACTCTGTGTGAATAACTTCAGGATACACGGCATCATTTACAATCTGCTTGAGCAACCAGGTATTTTTAGCCATTTGTACTCAATATGATCTATCAATTGATCAATCTCAAGTCTTCTCATTGAAAAAATGACTTCTGAGGTACATCATGGATTGACAGCTGAAATGAAAGGAAAATATCTTCAGAGAAAAGTCAATTTAGTTTTATCTGCTTTGACTACATACCAACTTATTTTTCAGCTTCAATACAAGGTCTACTGTTTCTACTTCTGTGTGTTTCTGGATCCAGAGAAGTAAGTCCTAGAATAACAAATAATTCCAATTATCAGTATTCACCCAAAATAATATTCAAGTGGCTCTATTTCAATACGGTAGGCTTCTGGGAAGGAAGGACAGGGTATTTTAAACCAGATCGCTATGAGTCAGAATCTACTCAACAGCAACGGGTTTGGCTTGGTTTTTTATAGCATTGGAGTACAAGGATAACTGTGTACATAATATCCTAATAACTGTTAGATGCATAACTTTCAACATTAGCCAGAACAATTGTCTAATATTTAGAAGTACAAGAATATTATTTTCTGAAGCTCCCCATTCAGGTCAATCAAGAAAAAGCAAAACTGCAATTTCAAGTGCAAAAGCATGCCCCTCCCCTAAACCAAGTAGTAAGGATCATTAGCTAACAAACTGTGAACATGAGTTTTCCATCTTCAAACAAGCTCCACCTGGGCTCCCTTGTGGTGGTTTTCATCATACTCCTCTCAAAACCAGTCACTGGGGGTTTATGATTAGAAAGTTAACCATGGAGATAGCTCACCTCAATATTTCAAGCTAAATACAAATGAAAATAAGGCTACACTTTGTATCTTCACAGATAGTTTAATTTAAAATAGTCCGGTGTAAGTTATGGAAGATGAAGAAGTCAGTTCAGACATATGAAGAATTGTTAATACCAACTAACTAAGGAATACTGGAAAGGAACTCAGGACCTGGAGTTAGACAGCTTGGATTTGAATCCTGGCTCCACCCAGTGGTATACTGGCGAATATTTAACAAACAGCTCTCCAGAAAAAGTCCCTGGTTTGCAGCATTTGCCAATTTCTGTGGAGTACATAGCCGAGTCCAAGCTACCAACCTGAGGTCACTGAAAGCAGGGACACACACAATCAGCACTTGTGAGGGGCTGCACCCGCTGCTGGCTCCACTACTAGCAGTGATATGGACTAGGGCCAGTCGTTTCCCTTCTCTAAGCCTCAGGTGTCCTGTGACACAGATCATAAACCTACCCTCAGTGACTTGCTGTGAATATGAAAAGAGATAATCCATATAAAGTCCCTGGCACATAGTACATGACATAGAAAAATAAGCATTAATAGTATTTATAAAGAAGGAGTTAAAAGTGTAGTCTTCCAACCTCGAAGGATAACTGTATCTTTATTTTCAAAAGTTGTTAATTGTCACACAAACATGCTGTTTTCTAACCTCTTCACAAAGGGCTTCTAGGTGGAGTGCCTCCAATTTCTGGGTCATTTCCTTCCGCCGGCTCCTGAACCAGCCATCAAAATTAGGAGATTTTAAAAAATGCCTATAAAAATAAGTTTTAAAAAAGCAAAGTCTGATTATGACTTTTTTTTTTTTTTTAAATAAAGCTCTGTATATGGGTGAAAATGAGAAAACAACAACAACAACAAAAAAAAACTGACTAACCGGTAAAGTCCAATCCAATCGCCTTTTATTCTAGAGGTCAGCTGAGGTCCTGTTTTCTCGAGCGTTTTCATAAATTCTTCCGGAAGGAACTGTCTTAATTGGGGTGGACTCTACGAAACAGGACATACTATATTTTAAAGATTAGAAATGGATATATTCACAGGAGTTAATTACTGTTAAAGAATTCAAAGAGGAATTTATATGAATATATTCATACCTTCCATGGAGAAATACTTTTCTGCAAAGGCATCAAGCTTGCCACATATCGTTCCTAGAAAAAAGGTTAATCAAAGTTAGGTGCTCTTACCCAGGTAGTCTTCAAAAACATTTAAACAGACCTATTTAAAAGAAATGGGGTTCCCAGTTTTTTACCACATGCTCTTTTAACAGACAACAACCACCTTACCACTCCCCACACTAAATAGAGCTAAATTTAGATACAACTGGAGACTGAGATTTTCAATAAAAATTTAAATAAATCTTGGAATATTATTTGGCTATAAAGAAAATGAAATTCTGACACACCTTACAACATGGAAGACTCTTGAAAACATTATGCTGAGTGAAATAAGCCAGACACCAAAGGACAAATATTGTACGATCCCACTTATATGAAAAACCTAGAATAGGTCAATGTGCATAAACCAGTGGTTACAAGGAGTGGGTGGGAAAGGAAGTGGGGAGTTACACTAAGGGAGAGCTGAGTTTCTGTGTGGGGCGATATAAACTTGTGGGTGGGAGGGGGAGGGGGAGTTATGCTAAGGGAGACTGGAGTTTCTGTTTGGGGCGATATAACCTTTTGGAAATAGGTAGTAGTACTGGTATAACAACTTGGAGAATGTAATTAATGAGTGGTGCACTTAAAAATGTTAAAAATGGCAAGCTTTTTGTTATATGTATTTCACCACAAAAAATTTTTTAAAATCTTGGATAATCAAGGAACTACATATTTCTAATGATAGTAATTAACCTTACTACGTGCCAGAAAATGTGCTCAACATTTTACATGCATAATCTTTTTTAATCCTTGCAACCATCCTATGTGGCAGGCATTACTGGGAAACTGAGGCCTCAAAAGGCTAAGTTACTTGCCCAAGGTTACACCTGGACTTGAACTCAGATCTACTTGATTTCAGTCCATGCTATTAAGCACTATATTTGTTTATTGACTTAAACAGAAATTTAAATGGAACAAACTAAATAGACATCCCAGAAAGAATATTTCTTCCTAGAACATAACAGCGAAGATCTCCAGGTTGTCCCCGTGTATATAATGTTCATAAATCATTGCTGTTTTTGTTTTGTGTGCCGTCGAGTTGACTCCAACTCATAGTGACTCTGTATGACAGGGAAGAACTGCCCATATGGTTTCCTAGGCTGTAGTCTTTACAGAGCAGGGAAAGTACATTTTACAGATAAGAAAACTGAAGGTCAGAAAGAGGAAATGACTTACCAAAGTCACAGGGTTAGTACCCGAATGAAGAATCCAGGTCTCCTGCAAATGGCTCTATTTTTAATCACTAAACCCACAAGCAGGCAAAACACACAACTTGAGATAAAGTTTCGGTGGACGGGATACACATTTATACACCCTTCTACAAATCATTAAATTTGGCAAATCTACATTTGTTAACTTACTAATGGAATGATGAAGCTTTGTGTCAGTTCCAAAAAATAGCGTCGGAGAATGACACTTTGAGCCTCAGAAGGACGTTTCTGTTGTACACCCTTAAAAGAAGGAACAATGACAAGCTATATTCTTGTGACAGGGATATGAAACAATGGATAATTATAGAAGCTCAAATGATAGATAAGTATACATTTACACTTGACATAAAAAAAACAAAGTAGAACTTCATCTTTTTTTTTTTTTTAACATTTCACTGTGCTTTAGGTGAAAGTTTACATAGTACATTAATTTTCCAATCAATGATTCTTACACAAGTTGTTTCCTGACCTTGGTTGCAATCCCCTCAATGTGTTAACTCTCTCCTAATTTCCTCCCTGGGTTCCCCATTCCCATCAGTCAGGCTTCCCTTCCCTCTGTCTTCTCATCTTTGGTTTTGGGCAAATGTTGCCCTTTTGGTCTCCTATAGTCGACTGTTCTAAGGAGTACATTCCTTACAGGTATCATTGTTTATTTTATAGCCCTGTCTATTACTTGGCTGAAAGGTGGCCTCCGGGAGTGTCTACAGTTTCAAGTTGGAAGGTGGTCTTAAGGCAATAGTCTCGGGGGTTCCTCTAAGTCTCTTTCAGATCAGTAAGTCTGGTTTGTTTTTTTTTTTTTTAATTTAGTTTTACATTTTTTACTCATTCTAACTGTGATCCTGGTCAGAGTGGTTGGTAGTGGTAGCCAGGCAACTTCTAGCTCTTCTGGTCTCAGGTTAGAGAAGGCTGTGGTTCATGTGGGGCATTAGTCTTTTGGACCAATTTGTCCCTTGAATCTTCAGTTTTCTTCATTCTCCTTTGCTCCAGGCAGGAAAAGACCAATAGTTGCTTCTTAGATGGCCATTTGAAAGCTTTTAAAACCCCAGATGCTACTCACTAGGCTAGGATGTAGAACTTAATCCTTATGACCTGTGTTTTGCCAATTGACCTAGATGTCCTCTGAGACTATAGTCCATAGCTTTCATGTCCTGTAGTTCAGTCCCGATGTCTAACTAGTTTCTATAGGCACAACTTTAAGATAAAGTTCATTATGCAGTATCCCATGAAAAGAATCCTTAGAGCAAAACCTGAATCTCTAAATTAGTCAACTTCATTCATCCCATATTTACACATATCAGTCCACAATGAAGATTATATTTTATATTTGCTGTATTAAGACTATTTACAGCTTTCCGAACATGCTGACTATTCCCCTAGCCCCTCCTCATGGCAGTCTATGGCTTTTCACTGTAACTGCCAAGTTTCTAGGAAGATTGGCACTGGTTTGTAGCTAAAGCCCCTTATTTCTATCCCACAATTGCTGCTACTTTAGTCTCCTGATTTGTACCAAGCTTTGGTTCAAAACAGAAATAATACTTCACATTACTATCTACAGACATACTGTTCAACCGGACATTGCATACCTGAACAAGGAAATTTAAATTAATACTATGAACAAGTAATTACCTTCTGTAACTGTTTTATAATCTCTTCATCTCTGTTTAGATATGGCTTATAAGAAGTATAAACTCCTAGGAAGTGAAAAGAAGAAAATAAGATAAACAGAAAAACCTAAATAGCCATACAAGTATATATTTAAAAATTAATAAAAGCCAATACCCGGTTTAGAATCCAGAGTCTTTAGGTTTTTCAATTTTTTCACTTTGACCTGTTTAGGAATTTCACCTGAAGGAAATATAAAGATTCTTACAGTTATTTTAATTATATATAACACAAAACTGAAATTTTATGACTATGTACTTCATTACTTAACCAGGGTTGTTATTTACAGCTGAAGCATTCTTTTAAACATCAATTAACATTTAAGACTTCATTTCTTAAAACCGGATAAAGGGAGCATTAGATTACTACAGCAGCAGAGAAACAATTCATGCAAATTATATAAAATAAATAGGATACTTGATCTTTCATTTACATTTACCATTTAATTTTTTCCCCTTTTCTCAAAGTGTAGTTTAAGATCTATATGCCAAATACGTGTCAGATATGAATAATATACTCTTTACAAGTAAATGGAACAGAAAGCAATTCCTAAGTGAGTATAAAGATGCAGTCCCCAAACTCTGCTTCTGAACGCAGACACAGACACAACCACCAGGTGGCGATGGTGTGTGCCAAAAGCACAGGCCTCAGCCACAAACCAGGGCCCCTGAAGGACAGGCTGCATCTGCAGTGGCCCTGGTCTTCAGCTCAAGAGAAGCCAAACCTCAGCAACCTTTATTTATGATGGGCAGAAAAATGCTTCAAGATGAACACTTGAAAATGTCACAGACACATTAAATTCAACAGAATTTCTTTTTCTCTCCCTTCCTGGCCCTTTTTCTTTTTGCATAAGAGGACTAAGAGAGCCTAAGAACTGAAAGGCAATCAGAGATCACCTAATTCAACCTTCTAAGTTTACAAAATACCTTTATTTAAATCATCACACAGATCTAACTGCTGTTTTGTGAGGGCGGGGTTATAGGATCAGGGAGCATTTTTACTGGCAATTTTATATACTTTGGTATTGTTAAAAAATTTTAAGAGCAGGCACCACAGTAAACAGATATTTTTTTATAAACTTTTAATTTTGAAGTCTTATCACCAGTATTTTTTCCTTTATCCATACCTGATTACACTGCAACTTTGGCAAAGACGTAACTGCTTTAATTAGACTCTATTTTTACAGAAGTTGAATTCTAAATTAATGATGCATGGTAGGTATATGGAGCCCTGGTGGCACAGTGGTTAAAAGCTTGGCTGCTAACCAAAGGGTCAGCAGTTCAAATCCACCAGCCATTCCTTGGAAACCCTATGGGGCAGTTCTACTCTGTCCTATAGGGTCACTATGAGTTGGAATCCAATCGACTTGATGGCAACAGGGTAAGAGAAATAAAAATTTATTCATGGGAAAAAGAGGTAAAAGAGTTAAACTCTGAAGAATGAACAACATGTTGCCTAAAGAGTTGGAGATAATGCTGGAATAGTTAACAGCCACCATTTACTGAATACTTACTCTATGCCCGTCTGGTCTGTGCACACTACATAAATTATCACATCTAATTTTCACCACAGAAGTATGTTTTCTCATTCCCATCTCACAGATGAAGGAACGAAGGCACGGACGGAACACTGTATTCACCTGGTGTACATCGGTACCAACTGTTGACCGTTGTTATTCACTCTGACTGGTCAAAGTCAGCTCAGACATGGTGTTAGCTCTAGTGGCTCTAACTAGACACAGAGGAGTGACTTGTCCTAGGACACCCGGATAACACGGGGGAGGGGGCGGGGGCCGGATATGAAATAGGGCAGTTGAACTCCAAAGTCATCATTCTTTTTTTTTTAATTTGTTATTTTTTGTTAAGAATAATACACAGCAAAACATACACCAATTCAAGTTTCTACGTACAATTCCATGACACTGACTACATTCTCACCCTCCTTTTCTGAGTTGCTCCTCCCCCATTAACATAAACTCACTGCCCCGCTAAGGTTCCTACCTAATCATGAGTTGAGAGTATAACTCTTAGCCAGCACACTATAAGGGTAAGAATGGAGGGTATGCTGAGAGGGGCAAAAAATGAAACCAGAGAAGTATTCAGGGGTCAGAGTAAGAGGAACTACAAAGGTGTCTGCCATATAAGGCAACTGAGAGGCTGAAAGCAATGGGGGGAAGGGAGCCCTGGGAGCATCAGATGAGGAGAGTAAGATAACATTATCAAATCTGCATTTTAACACAATCACTCTGGTGGCCCAAAGAAGGCTGAGGTGTAAGAGAGAAAAGACTAGAAGATGAAATGCATGCATTGTAGAGTACTGCTGTGAGGTAGCAACAGAACCTCAAACAAGGCACGTGCAGCAGGCAAAGAGAAGAGAGGGAGCTACTGAGCTCTGCTGAGGAGACAAAGTCTCAACAGGCTTTGGGGACAGAGTAGGTGAAAGAAGGAAAGAGTCCAGAAACACTCAGGTTTCTGTAATGTTTCTGAATCACAACCCCACAGTTTTACTTTGTCAATTTATCCTATCTATTCCAATATACTGGAAACCCTGGTAGTATAGTGGTTAAGTGCTACAGCTGCTAACCAAAAGGTTGGCAGTTCAAATCCACCAGGCGCTCCTTGGAAACCCTATGGGGCAGTTCTAGTCTGTCCTATAGGGTCGCTATGAGTCAGAATTGACTAGACGGCAGTGAGTTTGGTCTTTTTGGTTTATTCCAATATACTAATTCTTTTGAGAATGCCTCTCATCTTATTTGTGGTTCTGCTTTCCAGAGCTGGGGTGGCCGATCATCGGAGAATCTGTAAAGCTTTTTCCCCTTATTAAAATGTACTACTAATACATATTTAACTATACAGATAACTAAACTCAAGTTGTACATTTGCTTCTGATGCCAAGAAACCAAAGAACGTCAACTGTCAAAACCACAATGGTTTGAATAATTCTAAGTATTTATGTGTTTATTTTGCTCCTTCCTACTCCAAGTCAAAAAAGAACTTGTAACTCTTCTACCAACAAATGCTGTTTATCAACATACTACTTCCTGAAGCTCACTGTGCGAAAGGAAATGAATATCAGGGAAGAGCGTAATTCAACAGTGGGGTTCATACATTCTTTATATGCAATAAGTACGTGGCCTTAATGAAGACAGACTGTTGTTGTTGTTACAGCCGTCAAGTTGGTTCCGACCCATAGCCACCCTATAGGACAGGGCACAACTGCCCCATAGGGTTTCCAAGAAGCGTCTGGTGGATTTGAACTGCCAACCTACTGGTTAGCAGCCGAGCTCTTAATCACTACGCCACCAGGGTTCCGTGAAGATATATAGTGACTCATCTCTTTTTTCAAAGGAAAAAGACAAGAACAACTTGTACAGCAATCTTCATCCACACAGCCCCTCTGATTCAGTGGTCCTCATCAGGTCTAAGACCCACAGTGACCGCCAGTCCTAACCCACCGCCATCGAGCCTAATTCCAACTCATGGTGACCCTACAGGACAGAATACAACTGCCCCATAGGGTTTCCATGGCTGTAAATCTTTACGGATGCAGACTGTAGCTGGTGGGTTCAAACTGTCAACCTTTCAGTTAGCAACCCAGCACTTTAACCACTGTGTCATGTCCAGCACTAGCTATCTCAATTCTTTTCTGAAACATGTAATGCATATCAAGAAAATCAGAAAGATATATATCTATTACAAAAAAGTAAAATGGATGTCAGATAGCTCTGGAAAAAGAACAGGAATGCCAGAAAACAAACTCGAGTCCTGTAACTATAGAGATTTAATTAAAAAACCACTTACTCAGTGTCTGTTATATACATGGCACACGAGAGAGAGGTCCAACATTACGAATTAAGAGCTATCGTGAATGTACCTATGCATATTTACTAAAGAGTCTTCTAAACCTAGGCCAAGTATTTTACCTTTCGTGTCCTGAAATCACTATACACAATTTCTAGTCAGGAATTATCAGTTCATAATTTGATCTAATATACACAGGTGAAATTATGTTCTCTTTGAGGAGTACTAAGTACCCATTAGCCTAATATTGCATTTCTCAGTTTAACAGGACTTGGCTGAAATAAAACTAGGTCCAATCTAGAAAAAGTAAGCCTTTTCTGTCATGAGAAATCACCCTTTCTCTACGGGGTTAAAACTGAATGTTCTTAGGAAAGCAATGCATTTCTGGGCCCAGCAGGGCAAAAGCCCAGTTTTGCTGGGCCTTCCCTGAAGAACCCATAGAAGATGTTTTTCCACAGTTTTACTGACCCTCTCAGACTATCTTGAAACTTCAAAGCCAGGGTCCTAGGCAGGGCTGCTGTGGTTCACGACTTGGGCAGCATATGCAGTGACCCTGGTCTTCAGCTCAATGGGCAGAAAAACACCCCATGTTACATAGCAAAGACTCGTAAGTTAAAAGGTAAGTGGGGAAAGTATCATAAGTATACGAAATTTAACACGATTTTGTACCTCTGTTAAGAAGTCTACTCACGTAAGACTTACCCACCTCAGGAACAGTTATTACAGGTCTAACCCAAAATCCGCCAGGCGCTCCTTGGAAACTCTGTGGGGCAATTCTACTCTGTCCTATAGGGTTGCTATGAGTCGGAATCGACTCGACGGCACTGGATAACCCAAAATCACTGAAATACCCCTAGTGCCCTTGTATACAACATGCTAACCACTCTACTATCTGAACAAATGACCAAAGCAAGGAAAATGACATTCTTTAGAACCACTCTTCACTGACCAGAATATACTTAAGGGTCTCTAAAGCATAATGCTTCCATATGACACCATCTAGCCTGCAGAAAGAGTGACACCAAATGAAATGGTCCAAATAAAATGGTGAGAGAAATAAGAGAACACGACACTTCTCCTCTAAGCTGCTTAAAAAAGAGTGTAATTAATATTCTTTATATGCCTTCATTCTCATTCTGAAAAATAAACTTAAGAGTTGCCCCCTATCATCCCTTGGTCCTACTTTTAAATGATAACTTCACCTGCCTGAAGAAGATTCTCCGGGCAACAAGAGTATTAACTAACTAAGACATCACAAGAAAAGAAACTACAGGCCAATACCCTTCATGAATACAGATGTAAAAATGCTCAACAAAATATTAGCAAACCAAATCTAGCAACATAAAGAAGGATCACACACTGTTACAGACTGAATTGTGTCCCCCCAAAATACGTGCTGTAAATCCTAACCTCTATGCCTGTGGTTATAATCCCATTTGGGAAGGGCCGTCTTGGTTATGTTAATGAGGTAGAATTAATGTAGGGTGTGTCTAGAGTCAATCTCTTACAAGATATAAAATGAGCAGATTAAACAAGGAGAGATCGGGGAAGACTTGATATCCAGCACATGGAGGTCTCCAAGAAACCAGGAAACAGAATCTGAACAGGCAAGGACCTTCCCCAAGAGGTGAAAGACAGAGAAAGCCTTCCCCTTGAGCTGGAGCCCTGAATTCTGACTCCTAGCCTCCTAAACTGTGAGGAAAAAAATTTGTTTCTCAAAGCCACCCACTCGTGGTATTTCTGTTATAGCAGCACTAGATGACTAAAACAATTGGATACCAAGAAGTAGGGGTGCTGCTCTAATGAATACCTACAATGTGGAAGTGGTTTTGGAATTGGGTAATGGGTGGGGGCTGGAAAAGTTTTAAAGTGTCTAACAGTAAAGGCCTAGATTGCCTTAAAGAGACTGTTTGTACAATTGTGGACATCAAAGGCAATTCTGTGAGGGCTCAGAAGGAAGTGAGGAGAGCTATACAGAAAGTCTCTATTGTCTTAGAGAATACATACGGTGCCAGCAACAAAATGTTGCTAGAAATGTGGGCATTAAATGTGCTTCTGGTGAAGCTTTAAAAGAAAATGATGAACACGTGATTGGACAATGGAGAAAGGGTGATGCTTTTTATGCAGTGACAAAAAACTTGTCTAAATTATGTTCAAATGTTTGGTGGAAGGTAGAATTTTTAAGTGATGAACTTGGATATCGGGATGAGATTTTTAAACAAGATTTTAAAGAGGTTGTGTAATTTCTCCTTGCCACACATAGTAAAATGTGAAAGAGATGGATTCAAAAATGAACTGTGCAAAATAAAAACAGGACTTAAAGACCTGGAAAATTCCACTGTATAAACTAAGGACATGGGTCCTAGAATGTTCACCAAGGACACGGCTACTCAATCTTTTGTTAAAGAGATTAAGCCTGTGATTAATGGATCTAACCAACTACCACAGCAGAAAACCCATCAGCTTAGACTGAAAGAAAAAGAACGTTGTCTACCTCTTGAATTCTACAGGCCAGGAACAGGATAAAAGAGCAACATCTGCTGTCCCCAAGAAAAGGACCATCCCTGCAGGAGCTCAGAGATCAGCAGAACTGTCGGAAGGTGCAAGGGCCTTATTAGTTTCAAAGGGTGGGGCCATGGTCTCCTGGATGTCATAGGGTGGGGCCACAGCCTCCCAGGTTCCAGAGTGTGGTACTGCCATTAAGGTGCGCCAGGGGGTGGGGCCTCCACCCAAAGCCGAGGGGGTAGGGCTGCCATGCCCACGGGACAGAAGAAGAGGGCCTGCCAGGGCTGGGGGGTGGGATTGCCTCTCAGATGGACTAGGAGAATGGGGCCACCTAAAGCCAAGGGAACAGAGTTGCCATCCAGAGGGCCTGGAAGGTAGAGCTGAAGCTTAGGGCTGAGGGGCCTCCACCCTCCAGACTATGTGGTCAACACCCAGAGTCTGGAGGGTGGGGCCACTGCCCAGATGGCCTCAGAGAAAACAGGATTATTTTTAAGACTTCGGAGCTAATGTAATTTGTTCTGTTGGGTTTTAGACTTGGTTGGTGCCTGTTATTCCTTCTTTCTCTCCAATTTCTCCCATTTGTAATGGAAACGTCTACCTTGTGTCTGTTCTATCATTGTACTTTGAAAGCGGATTACTTGTATTCTGGATTTCACAGGTTCATAGATGAAGAGGAATTTTGCCCCAGGATGGAATACTCCTAAAGTCTCACCCACATCTGACTTAGGGGATTTAGAAGATGAGATTTGGGACTTGGAGTTGATTTCAACACTTTGGGGATGATGTGACAGAATAAATATGTTTTGCATATGGGAAGGACATGAATTTTGGGTGGCCAAACTGTGGGATGTTATGGACTGAACTGTATCCCACAAAAACATGTGCTGTAAATCATAATCTCTATGTCAGTAGTTATAATCCCATTTGGGAATGAGCTGTCTTTGTTATATTAATTAGGCAGGATTAGCGTAGGGTGTATCTTGAGACAATCTCTTACAAAATATAAAATGAGCAGATTAAGCAAGCAGAGTTGGGAGAAGATGGAGGTCTCTGAGGAAGCAGGAAACAGAAGCTGAAGTAGCAAGGACTTTCCCTGAGAACTGACAGAAAGCCTTCCCCTATCCCCTAGAGCCAATGCCCTGAATTTGAACTTCTAGCTCCTGAGAAAATAAATATCTGTTTGTTAAAGTCATCTACTTCTGGTATTTCTGTTATAGCAATACTTGATAACTAAGACACACATGACCAAATGGGATTTATCTGAGAAATTTAAGGTTGGTTTAACACCCTAAATCAATTAATGTGATATACCACATCACTAAAAGATAAAACCACATGGTCATCTTAATACAAAGCACTTTAAAAAATACAACACTATTCATGATAAAATTTCCCAACAAACTAGGAACAGAAGGGCACTTCCCCAACCTAATAAAGGACATTTATAAAGAAAAAATACACCTAACATTATATTTAATAGTAAAACACCATATGCTTTTTCCCTAAGGTAAGGAACAAGGCAAGGGTATCTGCTCTCACCACTTTTACTCCATTATACTGAATATTCTAGACAGCCCACTCAGGCAAATGGATGGATGGATGACAAGATGGACTGATAAGTAGATGGGCAGTAGACAGATCGAGAGATAGACAGGAAATGAATGGCATCCAGATATGAAAGGAAGTGGTAAAATTCTTTATTTGCAGACGGCATGATTCTGTAAATAGAAAATCCTACAGAATCGACAACAAAAATAAACCTTGTAGAGCCAATAAACAAGTTACAAAACCAATATATAAAAAATAAATAGTATTTCCATCAATACACAGAAATGAATTGTACTTCTACAAAATGGTAATTAAAAAATCCAAAAATAAAATGAAGAAAACAATTTCATTCACAGTAGCCATCACAAAGAATAAAAAACTTGAGAAAAAGCTACACAAAGAAGGTAAAAGACTTGTACACTGAAAACTATAAAACACTGCTGAGAAAAAAAATTAAAGGACATATAAATAAATGGAGAGATACTTCATGTTCATAGATTCAAAGACTCAGTATTCTTTTTTTTTTTTATTTCGTGCTTTAAGTGAAAGTTTACAAATCAAGTCAGTCTCTCATACAAAAATTTATATATACTTTGCTATGTACTCCTAGTTGCTCTCCCCCTAATGAGAAAGCACACTCTTTCTCTCCACTTTCTATTTTTGTGTCCATTCAGCCAGCTTCTGACCCCCGAGACTCAAAATTCTTAAAATGGCAATTCTCCCCATATAGTTCTACAGATTCAACACAATCCCTATCAAAATCCCAGCTGGTTTTTTGCAGAAACTGTCAAGTTGATGCTAAAATGTATACAGAAATGCAAAAAACCCAAACAGCCAAAGGAATTGTGAAAAAAGAGCAAAGTTAGAGGACTTACACTTCCTGAAGTCAAAACTTACTGTAAAGCTATAGTCATTAAGACAGTGTGGCACTGGTGTAAAGACAGGCATATAGATCAATGGAACAGAAAAAAATGTCCAGAAATAAACTCTTGCACTGATGAGATAATTTTGAACAAAGGTGCCAAGGCAATTCAATCGGGGAAAGGATAGTCTTTTCAACAAACAGTGCTGGGACAACTGGATATCCACATGCAAAAAGATGATTTGGGCCTCTTGCATCATAAAAAAAAAAAATTCAAAGTGGATTATAGTGTAAAAGCTAACACTATAAAACTTAGGAAAAAAACACAAGAAAATCTTTGTGACCTCGGGTTAAGCAATAAATTCTTAGATATGACACCATAAGAAAAATCCATAAAGCAAAAAAAAAAAAAAAAAAAATTGATAAACTGGACTTCATCAAAGTTAAAAATTCTTGTCCTTCAAAAGACACCATTAAGAAAATGAAAAGAGAAGCTATATCATGGGAGAAAATACTTGCAAAAAACAGACTGATGTCCAGAATATAAAGATCTCTTACAACTCAAAAATAAGAAAACAACCTAATTTAAAAATAAGCAAAAGATTTAAATAGACATTTCATCAAAGATATAGAATAAGTAATAAGTAGATGAAAAGATGCTCAACATCATTAGTCATCAAGGCAATACAAATTAAAAACCCCATTTTACAGCCAGTAGAACGGCTATAATTAAAAGATCCACAAAAACCAAACTCACGGCCGTCGAGTCGATTCTGACTCAAAGCGACCGTATGCTGGTGAGGATATGAAAAAATAGGAACTCTCACACACTGCTGGTGGGAACGTAAGATGGTAAACAAATTTGGGAAATTAGTTTGGCAGTTTCTTAAAAGGTTAAGCAGACATATTAATTCATGTTACTCTACCAATGATTTTGTGCAAAAGTTCCTGCACTGAGAAAAGAAAATAAACGGCGTTCTACTATGTTACAATTAAACAAATGGTATAGATTAGTAGGACTAAATTGTGATGTAACTGTCAAGATTAAACTAAGATTTAAAAAAAATAAAAAAGCCTCTCACAGCTAAGACTGTAGTGACTGACACTCAGGGCACTAGTGAAATGGTAGGGGCGTTATGACATTTACAGAGTGCCATATGTCAGGCACTATGGTTAATCCTCCCAGTAGACAAAGAATTTGAGGCTTAAAAAGGCTGTTCTGCCTAAAATCACAAAGCTCTGACTGCCAAGGTGAAGTTTTTCACTCTTTCCTCTATTTCATAAGGCTTCTAAGGATTTCAGAGTAAGATCGGATCCAATATTTATAAACAGTATGTTTCGAAATGTTATTCTTTGACTACATCTAAATCTATGTGTAGAAACTCTCAGAGCACAATCACATTACTACACAAAGTTTTAGAAACACCTGTGTATACTAGAGGGAAACCTTTAAAAAACAACATAAGTTATTAAAAAATGATTTAGATATCTCATGTGTCTCAACTATTTTGACGCAAAATTCAGGGGAAATGTCAGCGGTACCACTGAACTGTCATCTAGGCTAACAAAACTTCCAGCTTCAGAATTCATTACTCAGCCCTACCATGAGAAAGGTTCTATATGAGATGTAAATATGTATATGCCTTTTTCTCAAGGAAAGCACAATCTTTTGACCACTCCTTAATCCAGGCCAGTGCCACGGAGATATAATATTTGTTCTCAGATCTAGCCAAGAATTTTGTGCCAAATCTTGAATAATTTGAGCTTTCTACAAGGTTTTCCTCAAGTAGTATTGCAAATTCCTGTTTTATTGGACTAATGCATAAATAAAAAGCTCAAATTTTTGATGTTTCATGCTATTAGAATTCACTTGGGGTTCGTAACATTGTAAATGCATTTTTCGGTACAAGGATATGCTGGGTTACACATATGGGAACCAGCATAATTTAGTGGGAAGTTATGCTCTTCTTCAAAGGCCCTCACTCAGGGTGCCTAAAAGAAAGTCGCCATCAACATGTGATAATTAAAAAGTAACAAAGGGATAAAAACAAAGGGGAAGAAATAAATCTGCTCAGCCAGATTACACACTGAAAATAATACTGAGTTTATACTTTACCTGCAGGTTTAAGGTCTCCTATTCGAATAATGTGTGGCCAGTGCTGGAGTGTTTTAGCAAAAAAAGGGTTGGTTACTCCTAATATGACAGAGGGCCTACATAAGAATAAGACAAAACAAAAACACAGTGAGAAAAAGATGAACGCTCCATCAGTGAAGAATGGTTTATCATTTGTTTTGAGTGAATGTTAAATAATCTTTTCACTCAATTAAAAAAAAAAAAACAGTTACCATCAAGTTGATTCTGACTCACAGCAACCCTGTAGGACAGAGTAGAACTGCTCCATAGGGCTTCCAAGGACTGGCTGGTGGATTCACACTGCAATCTTTTGGTGAGCAGCCAAACGCTTAACAATTGCACCACCACTATGTGCTAGTACCAATACATTACATTTAGCTGTGTGCCAGTACCAATAGCACCAGGCAAATAAAGATAAAAAGACATGGTTCCTCCAACTGCACACCGGCTAGAAAGAACGGTGTACATACCAAATTACAATGCCAGAAATCAGAAGACAGTAAAGGCAGTATAAAAAGTACAATAATCACAAAGGAAAACTTGCATCTACCAGGGGACTGAAGGACAGCCTCATCCAAGAGACAACATTCACGGTGAGGCATGAAAGGTAAGTTTTTTGACAAGTGAGATCGTGGTCTGTTTGTAGAAATACAAACAGTTCAGCATCCTGATGTACAAAGAAAACTACAAAACACTACTGCAAGAAATCAAAAGAGGCCTACATAAATGGAAAAATATACCATGCTCTTGGATAGGAAGACTTAACATTGTGAAAATGCTAATACTACCCAAATTGACATATCGATATAATGCAATCTTGATCCAAATCCCAACACTAATTACTAACTTTATATGGAATGGAAGGAGGCCCCAAATAAGTAAAGCAATATCAAAGAAGAAGAACAAAGTAGGCATCCTAGCTCTACCTGACCTCAGAACCTACTACACAGCTGTGGTAGTCAAAACAGCCTGGTACCAGTACGATGAAAGACACACAGACCAATGGTACAGATCTGAGAGTCCAGACATAAATCTATCCACTTATGGACAGCTGATCTTCAACAAAGGACCAAAGGCCATTAAATGGGAAGACACAGTCTATTCAACAAATGGTGCTGGTACAAATGGATATCTATCTGTAAAAAAAATGAAACAGGACCCACACCTCACACCGTACACAAAAACTAACTCAAAATGGATCAAAGACCTGAATATCAACCCTAAAACTATAAAGATCATAGAGCAAAAAACAGGAACAATGCTAGGGTCCTCATGGCATAAATAGGATACCAACCTTAATTAAAAAATGCACACACAACAGAAGATGAACTAGATAAATGGGACCTACTAAAAATGCTCACAATCATTAGCAATTAACCCAAACCAAACCTACCGCCGTCAAGTTGATTCCGACTCATGAGAGACGCAAATCAAAACTACAGTAAGATACTATCTCAACCTGACTATAATGGCATGAATCAAAAAAGCAGAAAATAACGAATGTTGGCCAGATTGTGGGAAGACTGGAACTCTTACGCATTGCTGGTGGAAATGCAAAATGGTACAACCACTATGGAAAATGGTATGGCATTTTCTCAAGAGAATCTAGAAATAGAAGTACCATATGATCCAGCAATTCCACGCCTATGCATACACCCTAAAGAAATAAGATCTGTGACATGAATAGACATATCCACACCCATGTTCACTGCAGCATCATTCACAGTAACAAAAAGGTGGAAACAACCTAAGTACTCAAAAACAGATGAATGGATTCACAAACTGTGTACATACACACAATGTAATACTACACAATGATAAAGAACAATGACGAATCTGCAAAACATTTCATAATGTGGACGAATCCGGAGGACATTATGCTGAATTAAATAAGTCAATCACAAAAGAACAAATACTGTACGAGTTTGTTATTATAAACAACAAAAGGTTTACATACCAAAAAAAAAAAAAAAAAACACATTCTTTGATGGTTATCAGGGATGGGAAGAGGAGGGATGGAAAATTACCAAATAGATAGGCAACATGTGGTAATACTGGTGCAGGGAAAGGCAATGCACAATATGAGACAAGTCAACACAACATGACCAAGGCAAGAGAGGACAACGACAAGAACACAAGCATAAAGGACAACTATGGTAACTACCATAGCATAGACAATCCTGCAACAACAGTACTAACAAACAGCAACTTGAGTGGATACATAGGTAGACACATATGCCAAGAGGTGTGGGAAGGTGTAAGGGAGCACAGCCATTGCCAGATACAAGTTTGGTGGTAGATATTTCTACATACATGACCGTAGGTGCTCCTCATTTATTAATACAGACAATAGTGCGCACAAGGGGCACAGTCAAGGAAACTTCTTAGACAATCAAACACCTTATGGGATGAAGTTCCTAGGCTCAAAGACAAAGGACCATGGGCTTCGAGGACACCTACATCAACTGACACAACATAATTCATAAAGACAATGTTCTGCATCCTAGTTTGGTGACTAGTGCTTAAGGTCTTAAAAGCTTGCAAGCACCATCTAAGATACAACTACTGGTCTCTTCCCATCTGAAGCAAAGGAGAGTGAAGAAAACCAAAGACTCATGGGAGAATTAGTCCAAACGACTAATGGACCACACGAACCACAGCCTACATGATCCCAAGACCAGAAGAACTAGATGGTACCCGGCTACCACTACCTACCACTCCAACTGGGATCACAACAGAAGGTCCTGGATAGAGTGGAAGAAAAATGTAAAACAAAAAATTAGATTCACAAAAAAGACCAGAAACTGGTCTGACAGAGACTGGAGGAACCCCCGAGACCGTGGCCCTAAGACACCCTTCTAATCTGGAACTGAAGCCATTCCTGGAGACCACCTTTTAGTCAAACAATAGACAGACCCATAAAATAAACAATAACACTCAAGAGAAACGTGTTCCTTAGAACAATCAATTATATGAATTCAAAAGGACAACATTTGCCCAAAAGCAAAGACGAGAGGGCAGAAAGGGGTAGAAAATCAGAATGAAAGGTAACAGAGAACTTGGGGTGGAAATGGGGAGAGAACTGACACATTGCAGGAAATGAAACCAAGGTCGTGAAACACTTTACGTACAGACTATCGAATGGGAATCTAATTTGCTCTGTAAACTTTCATCTAATGCACAATAAAAAACATATATAATTATAAAGAGCACCAACATTTAAGAGACTGGTAGAGAAAGTCTGCAAAGGAGACTGAGACACACAGCCAGTCAGGAGAGCGTGGTATCAAGGATTAAAATATATTCAAGGTCAAGAGCTTAACAACTGGACTAAACCAAAAGCAAAGAAGTTTCAGCCAACCGAACGTTTTGAAGGCCAGTGTAGCAGGAGCAGGGGCTTGGGGACCATGGTTTCAGGGGACATCTAGCTCAACTGGCATAATATAATCTATTAAGAATACATTCTGCATCCATTTTGGAGAGTGGCATCTGGCGTCTTAAATCCTAGCAAGTGGCCATCTAAGATGCACCAATTGGTCTCAGCCTACCTGGAGCAAAGGAGAATAAAGAACACCAAGGACACAAGGTAATTATGAGCCCAAGACACAGAAAGGGCCACATAAATCACAGGCTACATCAGCTTGAGACTAGAAAAACTAGATGGTGCCCGGCTACAACCAATGACTGCTCTGACAGGGAACACGACAGAGAACCCCTGAGGGAGCAGGACAGCAGTGGGATGCAGACCTCAGATTCTCATAAAAAAAACCAGACTTAATGGTCTGACTGAGACTAGAAGGACCCTGGAGGTCATGGTCCCTAGACCTTTGTTAGCCCAAGACAAGAACCATTGCCATAGCCAACTCTTTAGACAGGGATTGGACTGGGCTATAGGATAGAAAAGATGCTAGTGGGGAGTGAGCTTCTTGGATCAAGTAGACACATGAGACCATGTAGGCAGCTCCTGTCTGGAGGGGAGATGGGAGGGCAGAGGGGGACAGAGGCTGGCTGAATGGACACGGAAATAGAGAATGGAGAAAAGGAGTGTGCTGTCTCATTAGGGGAAGAGCAACTACAAGTATATAGCAAGGTGTATATAAATTTTTGTATGAGACTGACTTGATTGTAAACTTTCACTTAAAGCACAATAAAAATTATAAAAAAAAAAAAGAAGAAGAAGAAGAAAAGGGCATCAGCTTAAATGTTACAGGACAGGGCAGGCAGGAAAACCAGGACAAAAATTTGCCCACGGGGTCAGGCAGAGGGAAGTATCTTGATGACTTCGGCAACAACTTCAGTGCAGATGGGGAAGTCAACCTGCAGCAGACTGAGAAGGAACCAGGATACCAAGAAGTGGAGACAGTAACTGGAGATTTTGTTGTTGTTCTAGAAATTTAGTTATGACAAGAAGGTGAGCAATAGGGCAAAAGCTGAAAAGAAAAAGTAAAATTATTAGATTATAAAGGTAAGGTTACAGATTGGGAAGATTTTTCTTATTTATATGCTAAGTCAGTGAAGAGGAAGAAAAAAAAGGAAGTTACAGAAGTGAGAAGAGATAATTGATGCAGTAAGAGATTCAGAGATAAGAGAAGAAGATAGAATTGAAAGTACAGGACATGAATTAATAAGTAAAATCACTCAGAGAAAATAAGATACTGACTCTTGAAATTTGAAATTATTAGCAGTAGCTCTCCAAGCCTTCCTTTATAAAATTAATCTACCTACAAGTTCAAAATTTAAATTCAACTTTAAAATTATTTCCACAAATAATTCTACAACATTTTGGTCATAAAGGTAATACTAGATCAATGAAAGTTATTCTGTTTACTCACGGGGCTTGAGTACGAGTAGTATATTCTTTGAATTCACTGTCATGAATTGTGAAATAGGGTCGGAAATCACTGCAGTACTTTAGCGGAGAAATACAGCTGTGGAGCAGAAGAACATGTAAAACAATGGACACAACTGAAGTCCCTACTTAATGATTATAAAACATCTACATAAACAGTGTATATACAGGATAATTTATTTCAATAAATGGTAAACTTACTTTGAAAGACAAATGGAAATACATAATGTAGAATAGCACACTGAAAGAACACTGGGTTTGGGACAGGAGATAGGGTGAAATTCTGGCTCTACCATTCACTACCTATATTCCTTTGACAAGCCACTGGTAATTCACACAAATAATATTTATCAAGCGCCAATGTGTAAGTGAATGAATATGCTCGGTGTTCAGAATAACAAAAACATGGGTCTAGCCCTCACAGAGATGGAATCCCCTTTCTCAGCCACAATACGGTGGTATTAGGAGCATGACCTCCTTACTGGGTTGCTGTGATCAAATGGAATAATTGTGTGGACACATACAACAGACAGGGAAGTGCTACACCATCACCACCAGGAACCAAATATACTCACCTAACAAGTGCCAATACGGTCTCTGAAGACTCTGATGGTGACGGTGCCATGACCACAAGGGGCTCTCCCAACAGCACCAGCTCCCAAAGCATCTGACTATGAAGGAAAACTGGGCAGAAACACCTGAAAATAGAAATATTTTGTGATTTATTCAATCTTGTTTTTTAAGTTCCTATATAATCTATCTAAAGGCTTCACATTCATATACACTCTTCCCAATGTTTATGTCTTGATCTGATGTACAAATTCATTTACAATATGACAGTAATAGACATAAATCTCTTTTATCCACATTAAAATGTATCAATTTGACTATCTCAGTTTTTACAAAAGTTAATGCAATATACTGATGCAGGACAGCTGACAAACAATAAAAATACATAAAAAATTATTGTACCAAATGGTAGTCTGGTTTATCAATATTGCCTTGTTACATCTGAATTATTGTTCTATTTTGAAGGAAAAAAGAAAAATTACTTTTCCAAAAAAATGTTTATTGGATATACTTATTTTAAAAGCTGACACCTTCTATATATCATCCTGTTTCATCAAAGGAATGATGAAAACAAATCACAAGGAGTACTAACACCAAACAGCAAAACTACTTCCTGAGCAGATGTTCTCCCTTCTGAAATGCAGCGCATTTTCATAGTAGCCCTGGAATTATGGAAAGGCCTGTGAAGATCAGCATGCTAGTATATTACAAAGACTCAGCCACTGGCAATTTTTACTTATTTAGTAATTTTCTTCTGGTAGGGTCACAAATGTTTCTAGTAGATTATGGTAGAGAAAAATAAATACTTACCTTTTTACAAATATCATAACCAATTCACCCAGCAAAAAAACACACACACACACACAAAAGTGCAAAAATATGCAATGAACTTATGTAATGGGAATTAGGGAGAGTTGATTTTAACTACTCAAAACAAGAAGGCAAATGTGAAAGAAGTGCAAAAAAAAAAAAAAAAAAGTTCAAGGATAAGACAAAGGAGCTCCCTTTCCTCCTAAACAATTCAATTCTAAAACAGAACAAGGCACGCCTCTCTGCCAGAAGGAAAGGGGAACCATGTTGGCCCAGAACAGAATGTCAGAGCTCGTGCAAGTTAAGCTGGGTGTCCACATGGGGGGAGGGGTGGCCTGCTGCTGGAGCCCAAACAAGGTGAGGAGGGTGTCCGTGTGTGGGCTGGTCTGGCTTGGGGTGACAGAGCCCAGGTACTGTGAACAAGATGTCCCCCATGGAGGGGTTGCCTGGTGTACAACGTCAGAGACAGAGTGAGATAAGGAGGTTGTCCATGGGTAGGACCACCAGGAACAAGGCAGGGGAATGAAGGCATCCCCACTGAGAGGTGGCCTGAAGTGGGGTATAGGAACAGAAGTGGCAAGTAGAGTAAGGAGGCGTTGGGCTGGCATGGGGAGTCAGAGCCCAGGCAGGGCGAGAATGGCATCCATATAGAGAAGTAGCCTAGCGTGGGGTGTAGAAGCTTGAATAAGGGAGAAGGGTATCCATGTGGGGTCAACCCATCATGGGTTATCAGACCCTGAGCAGGATAAGGAGGTTGTCCATGCAGATGGGCACCTAGGTGTGGGCTGTCAGAGCCCAAGAAGGGTTAGGCAGGAATTTGCACAAGGAAGAGGGTTGCAGGAGAGAAGGGGGATTGGTTACCAACAAAGCAACTGATCAAATAAGTAAATAAATTAAGTATAATAGATGGCAGTTTCCTAGTCAAAGAAGAGACATATGAGTATGGAAAGGATGAAAACTAGAATGAACCCTGTTGTGTGGGACTGCAATTAGAGGTATTGGTGAGGTTTCACGGTTTTGAATACATATGGATGCTTTTAGTGGGTTTTTTTTTTTTTTTTTATGGATACAGACGTAAATATATATGTAAAATGTATGTGATATATATATGTGTGTGTAGGCATGCATTTATACATATACACACAAACACACACTAAGAGGGCCTAAAGGCAGTGAGATCCCAACAGCAATGAGCACACCTACTGTCCAGATCTTGGCTTCAAAATCCTACGCTCTACTAAAAAGAACCAAAGCTTTTTGGAATAATGGGCAATTCCAGGCAGAGACAGAAAAAAAAAAAAACAAGGTAAGTCTGGCACCTAAAAGAACTGAAAACGTACGTCCACACATAAAGCTTCACAACAACATTTACAGCAGCATTATTCATAATAGTCAAAAAGGGGAAACAACCAAAACATCCTTCAGCTGATGATGGATAAACAAAATGTGGTCTATCCATACAATGGAGTAATTCAGCCATAAACATTAATGAACCAATGATTCATGCTTCAGCATGGATGAACCCTGAAAATACGCTGAGTGAAAGAAAGCAGAGCAATAAGCAACATCACAATAAGTGGAGAAAAGACTGAAGTTGTCAAGGATTTCATTTTACTTGGATCCACAATCAATACCCATGGAAGCAGCAGTCCAGAAATTAAACGATGCACACCGCATTGGGCAAATTTGCTGCAAAAGATCTCTTTAGAGCATTAAAAATCAAAGATGTCACTTTAAGGACTAAGGCGCCCTGAACCAAGCCATGGTGTTTTTAATCACCTCATATGCATGTGAAAACTGGACAATGACTAAGGAAGACTCAAGAAGAAGTGATGCCTTTGAATTAGGGTCGTGGTGAAGAATACTGAATACGCCACTGACTGTAGAAGAACAAACAAATCTGTCTCAGAAGAAGCACAGCTAGAATGCTCCTTAGAGGCAGGGATGGCGGGACTTTGTCTCCCATACTCTGGACATGTTACCAGGAGGGACCAGTCCCTGGAGAATGACATCATGCTTGGTAAAGTAGAGGGTCAGCAAAAAAGAGGACAACCCTCCACAAGATGGATTCACACAGTGGATGCAACAATGGGCTCGAGCGTAACAGTAACTGTGAGGATGGTGCAGGATTGGGCAGTGTTTTGTTCTATTGTACATAGGGTCGCTATGAATAGGAACCCACTCGATGACACCTAACACAACAACAACAACGAAAAGATAAAACGTTTAGGAATGAATCTATCAGGTACATATACAAGAAAACTACACAACACTATTCCAAGAAACCAAAAAAGACCCACATAAATGGAAAAACATACCATGCTCATAGATAGGAAGACTCAACATTGTAAAAATGGCAATGCTATAATGCAATCCCAATGCAAATACCAACAGCATTCTCTAACGAGATGAAAAAACTAATCACGAACTTTATATGCAAAGGAATGAGGCCCTGGATAAGCAAAGCATTATTGAAGAAAAGAGCAAAGTAGGAAGCCTCACACTACCTGATCTCAGAACCCACTAAACAGCCACAGTAGTCAAAACGGAATCAAGAACCCAGACATAAATCCATCTACCTATGGTCAGCTGATCTTTGACAAAGGACCAAAGTCCATTAAATGGGGAACAGTCTTCTTAACAACTAGTGCTAGCAAAAACTTGATGCCCATCTGTAAAAAAAAAAGGAAACAGGACCCATACCTCACATCATACACAAAAAGTAACTCGAAATGGATCAAAGGCCTAAATATAAAGCCTAAAATGATAAAGATCACGGAAGAAAAATAGGGACAATGCTAGGAACCCTAATACATGGCATAAATAGATGAACTAACAATGCACAAACACCAGAAGATAAACTAAATAAGTGGGAGCTCCTAAAAATTAAACACTTATGCTCATCAAAAGAATAAAAAGAGAACCTACAAACTGGGAAAAAAATTTTGGCTACAACACATCTGACAAGGGTCTAATCTCTAAAATTCAACAACAAAAAGACAAATAATCCAATTAAAAATGAACAAAGGGTATGAACAGACACCTCACCAAAGAAAACATCCAGGCAGCTAACAGACACATGAGGAAATGCTCGTGATCATTAGACATTAAAGAAGTGGAAATCAAAAGTAGAATGAGATATCATCTTACCCTGTCATTACTGGCATTAATCAAAAAGACAGAAAACAACAAATGCTGGAGAGGTTGCTGGGAGATTGGAACTTTTATGCATTGCTGGTGGAATATAAAATAGTACAACTACCATGGAAAACAGTATGGTGCCTCCTTACTGAAAAAGCTAGAAATAGAAATACCATGCAATCCAGCAATCCCACTCCTATGAATATATCCTGGAAAAATAAGAGCCATCATACAAATAGACATATGCACACCCATGTTCATTGCAGCATTATTCACAACAGCAAAAAGATGGAAACAACCTAAGTTGTTTCACCATCAGCAGGTGAATGGATAAACAAATTATGGTACATACACACAATGGAATACCATCCAATGATAAAGAACAATGATGATTCCGCAAAACATTTAACAACGTGGATGAATCTGGAGGGCATTATGCTCAGTGAAATAAGTCAGTCATAGAAGGACAAATATTTTCTGAGACCACTATTATAAAAACACAAGAAAAAGTTTACATGCAGGAAAAAAAAACAATTTTTGATGGTTACAAGGGAGGAGAGGGGTGGGGAGGGGAATTTACTAACCAGACAGTAGACAAGTGTTAACTTTTGTGAAGGGAAAGACAACGCACAGTATAGGAGAAATCAGCAGAACTTGACCAAGGTGAAGTCACAGAAGCTTCCTAGACACATTCAAACACCTTGATGGACTGAGTTACCGGGGCTGAGGGCTGGGGACATGGTCTCGGGGGACTTCTATGTCAACTGGCATAACATAGTTCATAAAGAAAATGTTCTACATCCTACTTTGGTGAGTAGCGTCTAGGGTCTTAAAAGCTTGATGGTGGCCATCTAAGATGCATTTATTGGTCCCATCCCATCCAGAGGAATGGAGAATGAAGAAAATCAAAGACACAAGGAAAATATTAGTCCAAACGACTAGTGGACCCCACGAACCACAGCCTCCACCAGCCGGAGCCCAGAAAAACTAGATGGTACCCAGCGACCACCACCAGCTGCCTTGATAGGGATCACAATACAAGGTCCCAAACACAGCAGGAGAGTGATGTAGAACAAAATTCAAATTCACACAAAAAAGACCAGACTTACTGGTCTGACACCCTGCTATAACTCAGAAACGAAGCCACTCCCGAAGTTCACCTTTTAGCCAAAGATTAGACAGGCCTATAAAACAAACAATAAATACACATGAGGAACATGCTTCTTAGTTCAATCAGGTATACGAGATCAAATGGGCAATGCCTGCCTAAAACCAAAGACAAGGTGGCAGGAAGGGACAGGAAAACCAGACAAATGGACACGGGGAACCCAGGGTGGAAAGGGGAAGGAGAAAAGTGCTGACACATTTCGAGGATTACAACAAGCGCCACAAAACAATATGTGCACAAATTTTTGAATGGAAAACTAATTTGTGCTGTAAACTTTCACCTAAAGCACAATAAAAAAAAAAAATGCCAGCCTCATGACATTTGACCCCTACATACTTTAAAATGCATCTCTTTAAAAAAGTGTATTTCCATACAACACTGCAATACCATTCTCACCCCCAAACCAAACAAAAAGTAATTTGTTTATATTATGTAATGCCCAATCCAAATCCAAACTTACCTATCAAACCACTGTCTCGTAGCATTTGAAATGTAATGACTGTTTTCTTCCACATCTTATATAAGAACATTCATTTTCTAAAGAAATTAATACCAGTATCACAAAGCAAAAGAGAGGGTTGGTCTGACTGCAGGGTGAGGCTTATGACAGGGGAGAAAAAAAAAAATAATAACAAAGCAAAAGAGAGAAAAAGCACTGTTAACAAAAAATTTTAACAATTACCTGAAAAGATCCACCTCGTGAACAGTAGGCAAAATAACAGATATATGCGTATCTGCCTAAGAGATAGAAAAAATAAGAAAGAAGGTATCACCCAAATCTGCAGACACTGATTTTAAAAACACACGCTCTATCTCATGATCAATAAGCCATGCTGCCCTGTTCCCCGTTTTAAGATTCTTTTCCTCCAGGAGCAGCCAGAGAGAAAAGTCTTACACTCGTCCCTATTTGAATTATCAACAACTCTCAAGGATAAAGCACTAGTCCAATAGCCAGATAAAGCAATAATCCAACAGTCAGATGCTAGATTAATTCCCAGCTGTATTGTAATACTGGCTGACACATGTAACAGGCAAACTAGTTTTCCGGCTGGTCTCCATTTTCACTCAATTCGAAAAACAAAGGGAGTGCTAATATACCAATAAAAACATTTCAAATGAAAAATAACCCCACCCGTGAACAGATGTAACCATAGGAAAAAAAAATGAAAGGCAATTATAACTACAGAATACACCTGACTGCATTTCCTAAAAACGAAAGCCTGCTGGCCACTCTCCATAAGATGCACGGATGGTTTTGTTAAAACTGAATCTTGTTGAAAAAAATATTTCCTTTCATCCCACAATTACTGTATAAAGTATGAATTCGCCTAAAAATAAAAATAAAAGAGCAAGAAATAGCCTAAGAGACACTAGTTTACAATCATTAAAGAACTACTTAATTGGACATTTCACTAATATTCGAACATATATAAACTCAAGAAACTTTGCCAGTTTAAGAATTCCGTTAAAGAAACTGTATGTGCTGGATTATTCTACCTGCGGAGTTAACTGCACTATCTGAGTTGTTCCAGGCTTGTCATGACATGTTGGAATCCGTACCTTAAACAGAAACAGAAAAAACTGCTTTAGCAATAAAAGAATATATCTAAAAGACTCGTTTCTATAATTTGCTAGTCCTACTATAATGAAGGATCAGAAATGTTCTAACCTGCTAAAAAAGTAACACTCAGCTTTGCCTAAAAAGCCATAAAATATTGATGTCAAATTAAAAAAAAAAACTAAGGTCATTTTTATTTTTAGTCACAGAAGGTAAGTGAGTCAAGGTCTCCACACTTCCAAACACAAAGAAATCATTAACCAACGAAAAGCAAATGCACTGAAAAATAGAAAAAAGACCCATCTTCATACTGTTTCCTGCTTATTGTTCCAAATTTTTGCTTCATTAATATGCACACACCCAAACACACCCTCTTCATACTTGCCAAACTGAGATAAATCTTACAGGAAACCATGAGAAATGTCAACACAGGGCTATTAGAACTACTTTTGATGATTTCCTAGGGAAAGCAGAATGCAGATCCTACAGAAATAAGCCCATCTAAAGACAAGCATTACCCAAAATAAGGCCAAATGGATAATGAACTGCAAAAGCACTGGAGTATATCCTTATACAAAGCCTGAAAGCAAAAGGCTAACTCATTTTTTTTTTTTAATAATTTTTATTGTGCTTTAAGTGAAAGTTTACAAATCAAGTCAGTCTCTCACATATAAACTTATATACACCTTACTACATACTCCCATTTACTCTCCCCCAATGAGTCAGCCCGCTCCCTCCTTCCAGTCTCTCCTTTCATGACCATTCTGCCAGTTTCTAACCCTCTCTACCCTCCCATCTCCCCTCCAGGCAGGAGATGCCAACAGTCTCAAGTGTCCACCTGATACAAGCAGCTCACTCCTCATCAGCATCTCTCTCCAACCCACTGTCCAGTCCCTTCCATGTCTGATGAGTTGTCTTCTGGAATGGTTCCTGTCCTGGGCCAACAGAAGGTTTGGGGACCATGACCGCCAGCATTCTTCTAGTCTCAGTCAGACCATTAAGTCCGGTCTTTTTATGAGAATTTGGGGTCTGCATCCCACTGATCTCCTGCTCCCTCAGGGGTTCTCTGTTGTGCTCCTTGTCAGGGCAGTCATTGGTTGTGGCCAGGCACTATCTAGTTCTTCTGGTCTCAGGATGATGTGAGTCTCTAGTTCGTGTGGCCCTTTCTGTCTCTTGGGCTCATAATTATCTTGTGACCTTGGTGTTCTTCATTCTCCTTTGATCCAGGCGGGTTGAGACCAATTGATGCAGCAACTTAGATGGCCGCTTGTTAGCATTTAAGACCCCAGACGCCACACTTCAAAGTGGGATGCAGAATGTTTTCTTAATAGAATTTATTTTGCCAATTGACTTAGAAATCCCCTTAAGCCATAGTCCCCAAACCCCGGCCCTTGCTCTGCTGACCTTTGAAGCATTCAATTTATCCAGGAAACTGCTTTGCTTTTGGTCCAGTCCAGTTGAGCTGACCTTCCATGTATTGAGTATTGTCCTTCCCTTCACCTAAAGTAGTTCTTATCTACTATCTAATCAGTAAATAACCCTCTCCCACCCTCCCTCCCCCCTCTCGTAACCACAAAAGGATGTGTTCTTCTCAGTTTACGCTATTTCTCAAGATCTTATAATAGTGGTCTTATACAATATTTGTCCTTTTGCATCTGACTAATTTCACTCAGCATAATGCCTTCCAGGTTCCTCCAGGTTATGAAGCTAACTCATTTTTAAAAGCTTACTAGAGAACAGTACCCTGGAACGAACATGCTTGATCAGACACTACATGCTAAGAAGATCACTTAGGACTAAGGGCTTTCCTCATTTCTCTAATACTCAATCCTACAATGGAGGCATCTGTTTCTGAAGACCACACATCCCTAGAGGCACTGGTAGGGTGATGAAGTTGCACACATCCAAAAGGTAAAATTTATATTCACATGTACGATATACAAATGAAACCCTGGTGCAAACTCCACTGGTTGCAATGGACTGGTAGTCCCTGCACTTGTCTAACTAGTGGTCACCTGCAACAGGATGAATTGTGGTAACTCCTCACATCAGTGACAAACAAGGGAAAGCAAAAGAGGACTGAGTGTTATTAGAAAGCTGAAAGGAAAGCCTATGTGTGAACTTCTTACCGAGTTCTTAAAGGAAACAAATGAGCTGTAAAGCTATTACCTTCATTACCACCCCCATTATAGGAAGGTGTAATGTTTTTCCTGGCATTGGGGCAGGCCATCGATCAACATCATTACAGGCTGAAAAATACAACAGTTATTTCCTTAGTATAAGTGGAAATACTGAAATATGAAAAATGGGGCATTAGAAATTAAAATTCTACTTTCTATGATTTAAGCAAAACATATACTGGGAAGGATGGAAGGTAAAAGAAAAAGAAAAGTGATGAAATTTCACTTAGAAATATACATATATATTCTAGGGTGTAAACTGGTTAATAAATTGTCTGAAAACAACAAATTAAGTAGGTTTAAAGGGAGTTTTCCCATTTATGTATTACGATTAATATTAGCTACAAAGATAGGGGACAAAGGATGGAGTTGAAATTTCATATGACACCAGATTTACTATCTATGTACCCTATATAGTTTATTTCTATTTAATGTTACATTTGTAAATAAAGAAATCTAGAATATCTACCCTGAGGAAAATGAAAATGTATATGTTAACTATAATGCCTGGAAAAAGACACCAAATAAGAGCTGGTAAATAAAGCATATAATGTACTGAAAAATAACTAACTAAAAATAGCTACAAAGGAGCCAGGGCTTCGAGCCGATTTGCACTGGTTCAGTCATGGCCAATGAAGCGAAGCTGGAACACACTCAAATTTCTTAATTTGGGTGACCTGGAGCCACAACTAGAACGGAAAAATTACGGGTCAAAGCACTGGAGTGGCAGACTAGAAAAGGCGAAGTGAGTCCTTTCAGGAGCCTGATGCACGAGACTGGATTATTGCCAGGACTCAGGACACCAACACACATTCAAAGCAGCATGGTCGGCCGCCATCTTTGAGCAGGGTACTGCTGTTTCCAACTCCGAGCAAAATCTCACAGGCTAGAGATCTGGTTGCTATGCAACGCACACACTGCCTTTGTTTTCTAAAAGGAAGATTAAGTTTCTAGCAGGGCTCTGACCCGTAACTTTTCCCACTCAGGTTATGGTTCTAATTCAACCAAATTTTAAAAATCCACGTCTATTCCGGTGTTGCCTCCTCGACCATCACTGAACCAGGAAGAACCAGTTCAAAGCCCTGAAAGCAACGCCAACATGGCCGAAGTCTTCCTTACATATCACGTGACATACGGATTTTCCTTCAATAGCACTAAATATTAGAATATATGGATATTGTTAACCTAATAAATAAGCATCATCTGTTATAAGAAAAAGGAGTACTGGTAGTGCAGCAATTAACCACTCAGCTGCTAACCTAAAGGTCAGTGGTTCGAACCCACCAACCGCTCTGCGGGAGAAAGATGTGGCAGTTAGCTTTGGTGAAGATTACAGTCTTGGAAACCCTATGGGGCAGTTCTACTCTGTCCTATAGGGTTACTCTGAGTCGAAATCAACAGCAACGAGATGTTATAAGAGATGATAATGAAAGATACAGTCTTTAGCGTTTGTTGGTGAAGATGCCAGAAGAGCCCTTAAATTCTTATCTGATGTTCTTAGAAAGCCAGCTTCATTTTACCACTCATTTCTAGTAAGTTTTTAAAAACTCCTTTAGAAGGCTGCATAACTCACACAATGTTTAGCTTACCTGCTTCCAAATAAGGTTCATTCTTTTCAAAATACTCTGGTGCTATCTGTTTTAGCACAGTGTGAAAAAAATGGATATAAGGTAGCTTGCTGATCAAAACCAAGGACTAGAGGGGAAAAAGAAACAATGTTTTTAATCACCTAGTGGTCATGGTTTTAAGTCTGCCATTCATTTCTTGCATGAGCAATCTCTATCAAGCCACATTCACTAGTACCTAACTTGGAATGTTGAAATGAAAAGCATTTTACAGCGGATGGTTAAAAGGGGACATAAAACTACAACTGCAGAAAGCAAAAGTTTAACCTCATTTATCACCACACTTTAAAAGCATAAAGACAGATTTTCCTGCTCTCCAGGAAAAAGAATTTCCTGTAAACAGGCTAATGCCATGAATTTCCAAAGCTAGCTACTGCTGTCATTCACAAAGCAGCAACGGAAATTAACCAGGCGAGCTCTTCCTAACAGGAAAAGAGCAGATGGTGATGCTTTTGCACAATGAGACCTATGACTGTATTATTTTAGAGATCAATTGTTAAAAACTTATAAATTGTGACGTTAGAGTTTGATCACTTCAGATATAGATTATGTAGCATCAATTAGTGGTCGAGGCATATTCTAGTTACAAAAGGCAGATTGTGTTCCTTCCGACTGAGATTAAATTGCAACGAATTTATTTATTTTTAAGAAAGAAAAAGACTGTACCTTTATAGTGGAAACAAAAACAGCTAAGAATCTTGCTAAAGCTTATTTACTGGCTCTTAAAAAAAAGGAATATTGCAGGCTTTCATTAGTGGTGATAATATTATCATCTTTTTAGTCGTTCCCTTATTCTAAAATATCAAAGTTAGGCGTACCCTTCTGATTTTTGACAGAGCTCCTACAGTAACTTTAACTCATTATCACAATTCTAGCACAGAGATACCAGAAAGGCAGAATTCAGTAGTTTAAAATCTAGGGATAGATGTCTATAACCTAAAATACAAAGATAAGAAGATATAAACTCCAGTACACTGAAAGATAAAATAGCGAAGACTTTAGAATTACCAGTTCTGTTTTTCTAATCACAATATAAAAACCACTTTCCATTAGCATATCTTCAAGTTACCTTCTGAAAGTAGCCTCTTTTCAGAGTTTTATCTCGAACTTGTCGAAAATACACATATCCATAAAAATAAGCAGGATCCCTCTATGGAAGAAGTGACAGATAATAAAAAATATATATATAAATATAGCTGTCCTCTCATATTAACATCAGGCTCCTTTACAAACCCAACTGAGACAAGGCGAATACACAAAAAGCTACTTGTGCTTCTCTATCAACAAACTAATCATGACTAAACGCCAGCTAAAAATCTGCTAACTTGCCCAAAGGTGACATCGTCACAACTAAAGAACAAAAGTCAGATCATTCCCCCTAAAACTCACTCAGCTTATGTTCTTTATTCATATCTGTGATAATTAATGGAATTTAGAAACAATCAAATTCTGTGTTTTCTCCAGAGCTATGTTTAGTTAAAAAAAATTCTGCCTCCAATTTTGAGTTTGTAAAGGGGTCTTTTTTAAAAATGAGGTGTATTAACACAGAATTTCAAGAGAGAAAATAAAAGGCATTAAATGCCAATCTAAATCTTATACTGTCAACTGTATTTTATCCCAATAATAATGCATGAGTCAGAATTGACTCAATGGCAGTGGGTAGTGGGTTAATAATGCAACATAGTATCTGAGAGATAATTACATTTCAAAACGCTTAAGAAGCTTCTATATTGTAACAGGATAAACTTTGGCCCTGTTACTTATTTCTGATTGTTATTCTTTAAACAAATACTTATTGACCACCTACTTTGAACAAGGCATTGTGACAGAAGAAAAAAAGATGCATAAGATGTAGTTACTTAGGGAGGTTACAATCTAGGAGGGATAAGAAAAGCACAAAAATGACTACTAGGTAATAGGAGGGCAGGTGCCATGAAGAAAGCCAAGAAGGAAGAGGTTATCTCTGTCTAAGGGGATCAGTAATCACGGAGGCAGCCATTTCTGAGTTGGACGTGAAAGGATGGATATGATTTAAGCAAAGACAAAAACGAAGCCATTCTAGGTTTAGAGAGCCGAGAGTCTGGGCAAAAACACTGAGACAGGAAAGTAAGAGCTATTTCAGGAAAAAGCACAGAGTTCAGTTTGGCTAAAATGGTACATGTACAGAAGGGAAATGAGGCTGGAAACTAGAAAGGTAAGGGGTCTTATATTGGAAGGCCTAAAACGTGAGGACGAGGAAGTAATATCATTAGCTCTTTATTTATTAAGTAACAGGTGGTCATTGTAGATAACATATATATATAATGTATGTACACTTTGGTTGACAACACATTGGTATAAGATACATTGCACTGGAAAAAACAAGTGGGATGTCCTTAGGGAAATTTCTTATCCTCAGTAAACCTGAATTTCCTCACCTCCAAAAGGAACTCTCTCAGAGCACTGTAAGGAAGGTTAATAATATACAGAGAACCCTGGTGGCGCAGGCAGCCCTGGTGGCACAGGGGTTAAGAGCTCGGCTGCTAACAAAAAGTTGGCAGTTCAAATCCACCAGCCGCTCCTTGGAAACCCTATGGGGCAGTTCTACCCTGTCCTATAGGGTCACCATGAGTCAGAATCAACTCGACGGCAATGGGTATGTTTTTTTCTGTTTGTTTATGTGCTTGTTAATGCAGTGCCTGAAATACAGTAAGCTCTAATAAATAAATAAGGCTATTATTATCTTTGGTTGAAAGAATATGGATGGCTATAAGGTATTTCATGAGCTGGAATCCACCTGACAGCAACTAACAACAACAATGAAATATTTCATGGGTAGCATCATTGCAAAGAAGAGCCCTGGTGGTGCAGTGGTTAAGTGCTTGGCTGCTAACCAAAAGGTCAGCAGTTGGAACCCACCAACAGGTCTTTGGGAGAAAGATGTGGCAGTCAGCTTCCATAAAGATTCACAGCCTGGGAAACCCTATGGGGCAGTTCTACTCTGTCCTACAGGGTCACCATGTATCAGAATCCACTCTGCGGCAAACTAGGAGAGGATTCCCACCATTAGTGGAAACAAGGAGGTAAACTGTAAAAGGTGATTTCAGGCAAATGGTGTCAAGTTCATATTGGATCTGCTGATAGGACACCCAGATGGAAATGTTCCCTGTGTAATCAGAGATGAAAACGTAGAATTTCGGAGAGAAAAACAAAGATTCTGGAATCATATAATTATTAAAACTGTCTTAATAAACAATAACTGTAAAAGTTTGTTTTAAAAAAATAAAAAAGGGACAACTGCAATGCTATCATAAAGTTCGTAGAGATTACCACAGGCGGGAGCTACTTCCATTCTAGGTGATATTTACTGGTATAGCACCACCCCATGCCCACATCTAAAATAGTTATTAACAAATGAAATTACCTCAACATTCTAACCCACTTCTATAACTCTCAATGGGATTATGTTTCATAATATGTATTCAGTAATTCTGTAGTCTTTTGTTCATATGCTGAATCTTTATGAATTAGACTCATTTAGGAAATCCAGCTGTATACTACAGTAACAAAACAAAAGCAAATATTTCTGAATGCTATTTGAGGTAACTGAATAACTGAGTTCTAAAGTTTCCTTGCACATGGACATTTTTCTATTACTACTTTCCAACCTTTAAGTAAACTGGTAAATCTTTGTCAAATTGATCCAGGAGACAATGCAGTGACATCCTCCGCCCAGAAGACTGTCGAAATCTAAAACAAAACTGGGTATCTCCAAGACAACCTAATGAAAACAAAAATGAAAGAAATTAAGGATAGTTTAGTTTAACAATTATTTATGCAGCTTCATCAAATTTTAGAGCTGAAAGGGATCCCAGCAATGATTTAAACCCATTCTGTCATGTTTTAGAGAAGAAAAAGGAAATCCTGAGAATTCATGCATCTTGCTCAAAATCATCTTTGCCTGTTAGAGGCAAAGCCAGAAGTAAAACATGTATCTTAATTCCTAAGTCCCTTTACTCTCTTTTCTATTCCATTTTGCCCATGTAATTTTTTTTGCAAACTGTTTTCACAAAAGTTGACTCAAACAGAATAATGAGCAAAAGATGTCAAACAAAAAGATCAAATACTGTTTGACTCTATTTATATAAAGTTTTAAAAAAAAGCAGACAAAACTACAGTGTTTAGAGATTCATGGTCGGGTGATAAAACTGTAAAGAAAAGCAAGAAACTTATGACTATAAGAGTCAGGATCGTGGTAACGTTTGGAGGAGGATGGGAATAGTGGTTGGGAGGGGGCTTGAGGAAGTACGTGAGGTGCTGGCAAAGTTCTATTTCTTGACCTTCTGTGTGTGTGTGTGTTTTAATTTCTACTGAATTTTGAATAAAAAAAAAAAGACATAAAATAGAAGACTTGGAAAAAGCCTAAGTGATGATTATGAGGGTGAGAAGGGAAAAACACTAACGGAACAGTGAAGTGGTAACTTTGGTAAAGAGTAAGACAGTACACAATACCGGGGAAGTTAGCACAACTTGACCAGGGCAAAGTCATACAAGATGTACTGTTTAATGAGAAACTAATTTGCTCTGTGAACTTTTACCTACATCATAATAAAAAAAAGAAAGAAAAAGCCTAAGTAATAGATTTACTACTTTAATCATTTTTTAAAAAATCATTTGTTTTACTTTAATCATTTTAGCAAATCTCTTAAAACATGTAAACCTCACCTAAACTAAATGTCAGGTACTAATTACACAAAACCATAAATACTCTAAAAAGTAGCCTATTAAAAATACATGAAGTAGCTTGTTATTCAAATTCTTCTTGGTTACTATATTTAGAATAACAGAGAAAATATTGACGTTGTCAAGGATTTCATTTTACTCGGATTCACAATCGATGCCCATAGAAGCAGCAGTCTAGAAATCAAATGATGTACTGACTGGGCAAATTTGTTGCAAAAGATCTCTTTAAAGTGTTAAAAGCAAATATGTTACTCTGAAGACTAAGGGTTCACCATACCCAAGTCAAGGTATTTTCAACCGCCTCATATGCAGCAAAAGCTGGACAATGAATAAGGAAGACTGAAGAAGAACTGATGCATTTGAATTACAGTGCTGGTGAAGAATATTAAAAATATCATGGACTGCCAGAAGAACACATATATCTGCCTCGGAAGAAGTACAGCCAGAATGCTCCTTAGATGCGAGGATGGCCAGACTTCATCTTACATACTCTGGACATGTTATCAGGAGGAACCAGTCCCTGGAGGAGGACATCATACTCGGGAAAGTAGGGAGTCAGCAAAAAAGAAGGCCCTCAAGGAGACAGACACAGTGGCTGCAACAATGAGCTCAAATACAGCAACGATTGTGAGGATGGCACAGGACCGGGCAGCATTTCGTTCTGTTGTACATAGGGTCGCTATGAGTCGGAACTGACTCAATGGCACCTAACAACAACGACAAGGTTATATTAAACATGCAATGAGCTCAAGCCTTTTATTATTACATTCAGAAGTACTTCCATTTCTTTAGCATAAGAAGTTCTCAAGAAAGAAAACAGAAACCCAACAATATGTTTAAATTTTAAAAAAAGCAACTGAGTATGTACTAGGGATCCTCCAGAATGCACAACCAGATGCAATTACAGAAACCGGGATTTCTTTGGTGGCGGAGGGGATGAGTGAGCAAAGCAAAGTGGAGGGTGGGACAATTCAGTTCTTTTACTTGTTAGAGCAGAGAGCTTAAAATTAACAAGGCAAACAAATGAAACCTGAGATAATGGGAAATATTCTGTGACACAGGTATAGTATTATTTTATTCAATGAATGTATATCCTGATGATTCATTTTTTCTCTTTAAAAGACATTTAAATCTGAAAGAAAAAGAAAGGAAGAGAGAGAAAAAGAGAAAGGAAGGAAGGAAGCCCACAGAGAAGGACACACTAGAGCAGGAAATGTGCACCAGAGCACACATGTATCTTAAGAAAAGGATACAGCATCTACAAAGTGTAAGGACTGCTGAGCTTTGTGGAAGGGAGGTAATGAAGCTGCCGCAGCCTCAAATCTCTACCCACTTGGCTCCATACCCAAATCAAGGGCGTGATGTGAGAACCTTCCAATGACCTGCTGCACACCTCAAACTGTAAAGAGTTGATCAGGAAGCTAGTTCACTTGGTCAAAAAGGCTTCTGGCATAGTGTCTTTGTGAACCGCAAGATAAGTCGTCCTCATTTTATACCTCAGGGTTCTGTCCCCCCGAGTTCAGTTACACGAAAAGTAACTGAAAAAATATCAACCCCTATTTGGTTAGTCCTTCGTTCTCCGTCTTGACCTCACCACTGATGGAAAGAAGGTAAATCCAGAGACAGAAAGTAGATTGGTGGCTGCCTCGGGCTGGGAGAGTAGGAGGAAACAGGATACAGGGTACTTTTTGGTGATTGTGGTGATGGCTGCACAACTCTGTGAATACAGTAAAACCCATTAAATTGTACATTTTATATGGGTGAATTGTTCAGTATGTCAATTATATCTCAATAAATCTTCTTTACCTCAATCAAAAATCAAACACCTTTTTTTTTTAAAAAAAAAAAAAAAAAGGCTGTCTGAAAAATGCCCCTCAGATCACAGGGTTCTTAACTCACTGGTCTCTGTACCAACAGCTCATTCAAGTAAGGAGCACATCCTTTCAACCACAGCTCCTCCTATATGAATACCATGTGGTAAGCCAGGAAGCAATCTCCTCCCGTTTTAAAACTGTCAAGGACAAGAGAGTACTTTGCAAGCTTCCTTTACCTCTACAGCTCAAGCTGAGACTGCAAAGCTACAGGTAAACTTGTACCAACGATATCATTCAAAGACTTAAGGAAAAAACTTCAATTTTTTTCTCTGAAGGTAACCCACTGAAAAACCCACTGCCGTCAAGTCAACTCCAACTTACAGCAACTCTTCAGGACAGAGTAAAACTATTCCATAGAGTTTCCAAGAAGCAGCTGGTGGGTTTGAACTACCAACCTTTTAATTAGCAGCCGAGCGCTTTAGCTACTCACCATGACGGCTCCTCTGAAGGTAACAGACAAACTTTAAAAGATTATTTCTACATTAGCACAAACACAGCTATAGAGTGGATAAGAATGCATAAGACCAAGAAAAAATAAGCTAGCTCCATCTCTTGGCCCTCAGCTCTATGTAATCACTCCCGCTGAGGTTAGGGTGGTTGGGCTGGAAGAACCAAAACCAGTGCTCTTAGACCAGAGCTACTCAAAGTGTAGTCCACGGACTGATGCTAGTCCACAAACTCTTGTTACTGCAAACACACAAACTCAGAGTAAACATTTAGAAACCGTTATAGCATTTGATATTGCCGTGACAAATGTGGATTTCTATTTTGTACTTGTTTTTTTCTTATTTCATTTTTTAATAATTCATTCAAATTGCATTTTATCAGAGTATTGCTCCACAACGTACTGGAAATTAAAAAACCCAAACTGGCCCTTTAACACACATAGCATGAGAGGCAATGCTTCAGCCCCTGGGAAGCGTAAAGTATTTGATGACACCCCTGCTGTTTACAGAGGAGAAATTATGCTGAGACTAATACTGCCTATGCACGAAGTCCATTCAGAACAAGGGTAATCTTTTCCTCAGATTCATCATTGCTTCAAACTCTCTGTTAATGTTGAGTTTTCTCTCTAAACATGCTTAAATGTCCTTGAGGACCCACTGCAGGTAAGCCTCGAGAATACCACATCTAGATGATGCTAACGGTAAAAAAGAAAGAAGAAAAAAATCTGACAAATACTTATCAGAAGAAAGGCACACTAAACTAAGGTTCCTAAAGATAATAGCCATCATTCAAGAAGAAACTGAAACCTAACACCGAACTAAACAAAATGTTTTTCTAAAGTCACAAGAATCCTAAGGTGTACTGGGGTGGGTGGAGGACGAGGGAAGAGGCTGGCAAGCCATGTCACTGGAAATCTCAAGAGCAGTTTTCTTTACCTTGACAGCCAACCACGGGGTCTAAAATGTTGCTTTCCTTTTTCAAGTGTGCACCATGGAAACGAAATCTTGTTTATGACTCTCTTCTGAAGACTGCTTTGCTGTGCCCACACTTCCTTCCATAGCAGTAAGGGCCATTTTGGGAAAAATTAAATTCATTACAAGGCTGGCACAATAATCCTAACTTTCAGTTAATATATACATAAGAGAAACAAACTGAATAATCACAACTGGGAACACTGATCTCAAACACATACAAAACACACAGTCTCTTGACTGTCTAGATTCATGTTCATCTGTTAAAATGGCAAGATGCCTGCTTTCAAGACAGTGTGTCGACTTTACTTGTAAGTACCAACCGTACTTAGGTGAAATGAATCACACTTCATTTGATGTGCAGCTTATAAAAAGGTATTACAAAACATCTGTAGGTCATTCATATGCCTAAACTCCTCCTATATAAGCTCTGATTTACACAGGTTTATGCTTGAGTTTAACTTCCGACAAGAAAACAGCTTATGGAGAGACTGACTATAAAATTAGAAATAAAAAAGCCTATCCAAACACCATACAATTAACTTCTCAGCCTTGATGCCCAGGTGAAGAGGCAAAAAGAGAAGAAGCCACGATAACCAGCTATAATCATAAAGAGAAGAGTGTGCAGTATAATCCACTGGAAATCATACAAAGTCAGTTCATCCTGCAATCCATACAACCCAGCCTACCCTGAGTCCAAGAAACCCAATCCAATACTCACTACATTCAGAATTACACGTGGGGATTTTTAAAGAAAATGCTAACTGAAGCAAGGGTAGACCGTACAAGACCTCCCTATCATCATTTTCATTAACAGGCAGAACATACTGGAAGAGTCTAGTAATTCCAAGTCAGAATGGGAGTCCTACTGGAATCTCTCAAAGGCAATAGCTGATACACCAAGGCATTACTTTTCTTTTACATATTTCACAAAAGGTGAGCTTCAAATATATAGGAAAAAAAAACCAGAAGCATTTATAAGGAGAAAATTATAAAAAAAAAAAAAATTAAAACGTCAAATTTCCCAAATCAAATTAACTGAACTACATTAACAGGATATTAGAAGTAATCACAAAAGAAAAGAGAAATGAGTGTCTAACTGTGTGTGGTCCAAGAAGTTTAATGTTCTGGTCACTGTAAGCCTGCAGAGCTGTTTTGAAAGTGGAACACAGGAGGTAAGCTGAAAGATTTCAACAATTAGGACCACACAAATGGAGAGTTTGAAAAAGACCAGCAAAACTACACTTAAAAATAATAGCAAACACTTACATGGTGTTTTCTATGAGCCAAGTAAAGCCAAGTATAAGCTTTACATACATTAACTCACATAAACTACTGCAAATAACTGATGGTCATGCTTCATAACCAGATTTACACCCTACTTTTCTTTTTTTTTTCTTAGCCTGACTGCTTTTAGAGTTCTTGGCAAGCTCTCAAACCCTGAACTAAAAGTAAATGACTGCGAATCACTCAAACATACGTATGTCACTGATTTTCAATCTCCTCATCATTTCAAAAGAATATTGTGCGCTGATGTTTTACCAGTTATTTTAAAAGCTGAATTAAACAAAAGCAACAATGACATGACCAGGTATCATAAAACTAGGCGTCAAAATCACTGACCTGTTGGGCTGAAATTTGAGTTTACGTGCTAATATGGTATATTTCAATTAATTTTCACATATTAAGAGTATAATCAGTATTCTTAGTATAAAATTCAACAGAAACTCCACATGAAAAATAGTTACCTGAATTTGAATCTGGAAAAGACAAATAGCAAATATTGGTTTTCTGAAAAAGAAAACAAAAGCTATATATGCTGAGACACACACACCAATAAAACAAACAAAAATACATGAGCAGACTGTACAGAGCAGAATTTTGTACTTACTTCTTTATCAGTAAGCTTGGAATGCTGAGGATAAATTACCTGAAAGAAAAGAGTTAAATTTTGTTAGACAAATGTATTGGGTGTATACTGTAAACACCAGTACGTACTTCTAAGATATACTGGCTGTGATCAAATAGGTTTAAGGAATAGTTCACAGACTTTAACAGTAAACAAGGCATAAATTGGGAGAATTAAGTAGAATTTACATTAGGTAAAAGAATGAAGTTGGGTCCCTACCTCATACCATATATGAAAATTAACTCAAAATTGATCAATGACCTAAATGTAAAAACTAAAACCATAAAACTCTAAGAACAAAATAGGGGTAAGGTTTCAGGACCTAAATTTTCAACAATGGATTCTTACATATGACACCGAAGTACAAGCAAAAAAAGGTAAAATCAATAAACTGAACTTCATCAAAATAAAAAACTTACGCATCAAAGGACTTTACCAAGAAAGTGCATGGGTATGGCTATTATCAGAAAAATAGAAAACAACAGCTGTCAGTGAGGATGTGGAGAAACCAGACCCGTCATCTACTGCTGGTGGTAAAATGGTGCAGCCACTGTAACAAATAAGTTTGGCAGTTCCTTAAAAAGACTTACCACATGACCTAGCAATTCCACTCCTAGGTATACACCCAAAGTCCAAAAGCAGAAACACAAAGAGATACTTGTACGCCAATCTTCACTGCAGCACAACAGCCAAAAGATGGAAAGAACCCAAGTGTCCATCAACAGATGAAAGGATAAACACAATGGGATATTACTCAGCCATAAAGAGAAATGATGTTCTGACACATGTTACAACATGGATGAGCCTTGGAAACATTATCCTGAGTGAAGTAAGTCAGACAGCAAGGACAAATACTGCATGATCCCACTTATATAAACTCTCTAGAACAGGTAAATGCAGAGAAACCTAAGTTTATTAGTGGTATCAGGGGCAGGTGGCAGATATGGTTGAAATGAATAAAAAGGAAATAATTATTTGCAGGCCATTTCCCACTATAAAGCCTATCCTAATTCTCTCCAATTCCTTTACATAATCATAAAGCACTTTCCAAGACAAGTAGGTTTAGTGCCTGCAGTGACCACATCCACCTTCTGAGGCAAACTCCCAAAGCCCCTACAAAGTAAGCAGGACTAGGCCTAACCAGCCTCTGCAGGAACAGCAGAACTGCCCCAAAGGGTTTCTAAGGAGCAGCTGGGGGATTTGAACTCCTGACCTTTTGGTTAGCAACTGAACTCTTAACCACTGTGCCACTGGCTCCCTCTGCAGCAATAAACTAGTAAATACCAGATCCAAGGGCACCTGCAGACCACCCAGCTGCCTAGAAGTGGCTGGGTGTGAAAATTCTGCCCAAAAGAATACTGGTGCTCAAGTGGACCAACAGATTCTCTTGGGAATGTGAAAAAGAGGTGCAATTAGGGGCAGCAAGTTAGCTACTGGCTGGTAACAAATGGGAGGAAAACCAGAAACACAGAGAGTAACTAACTCCTGTTAATGATAGAGTATTAATGTGGGAATCCATGACTTCCTACTTCTAGGATACATGAGTTTTCCCATTCTCCAGAGCTGCCCAAAGAACTTGAGAATCTTCCATTTCCAGAAACAAAATATAGTAACATCACATTATGAACATTATTAAAGTAGTTTTATAAATTTATCTTAGTCAGTTCTCCCAAGAACACTGAGAGATAGACAAGCACCACCCATAGTAGCAATCACCAGCAAGCAATTGCAGCCCTCTGCTCCCCCAGCCAGATGCAGCACATCTTTCTCAATTCAGGGCCATGGCGAAGGGCTATAGAGCTGGTATGTTACATGAAAACCACCCACCATTCCTGGAGTAGAGAGGGGCACCAAGGCCAATACTCTACTTAAAAACTGAAAAACCAAACCTGTTGCCGTCAAGTTGATTCCAACTCACAGAGACCCTATAACACACAGCAGAACTGCCCTTAGGGTTCCCAAGGCTATAATCTTTAGGGAAGCAGGCTGCCACATCTTCCTCCCACAAAGCAGCTAGTGGGTTCAAACTGCCAACCTTTTGGTTTGCAGCTGAGTGCTTTAGCCACTGCACCACTGGGGCTCCTCTCTACCTACTCCATTTTATATCCCATGTAATGACCAACGTGACCATCTCAGCAGGTGAACAATATATTTATCAAAATGACAAAAAGTAGATACTCAATACTTTTTGACTGACTGGCCTGCTACATTGCTGATGTATAGCAGGCATCTTGTGGTATAGGCAGTAATGCCTCTCCCTCATGTCATCAATTATTTAGACCAGTGATTTTCAAACAGAACACCAGGTGCCTTAGGGGTCACGTGGTGGTGCCAAGAGGCCAAGAGGGGCTAAGAGTCAGGCTCCCCACATATACACGCACAACTTAGTCTTCCCTACATACCTGGCAGTATGACTCAGAATTCTGTAAACTTTGCAAATTCCCAGTATACAGTTTGCAGTTTTTTTTTTTTCTTTTTTGATGGAAACAAACTCTACATTTTTATGTAGTCAAATCTATAGACTTTTCACTTGTGATTTCTCTTTCTGTTCTTACTCTTAGAAAGGCCTCCCCCAATCGCCTAACAGTTAAATCCTTATTTTCTAAAGCATGGCACACATGCCAGTGGAGATATTATATGGTACACAGACTTTTTATTAGTTTTATGTACTTATTTTAAGGTATATTAGGAAAAAAAATACCTAACACTCAAAACCAACATATCATGGATACTACTGCTTAAGACATGGCTTAGTAAAAAATAGGAGGGCTATTAAATAAATATTAAATAACTCTGGACATGTAATCAGGAGGGACCAGTCCCTGGAGAAGGACATCATGCTTGGTAAAGTAGAAAACCAAAAAACCAAACCCACTGCCGTTGAGTCAATTCCGACTCATAGCAACCCTATAGGACAGAGTAGAACTGCCCAACAGAGTAGAACTGCCCAATAGTTTCCAAGGAGCGCCTGGTGGATTTTGAACTGCCGACCTCTTGGGTAGCAGCCGTAGCACTTAAGCACTACACCACCAGGGTTTCCTAGTAGAGAGTCGGTGAAAAAGAGCAAGACCCTCAATGAGATGGATTAACACGGTAGCTGCAACAGTAGGCTCAAGCATAACAATAATTATGATGGTGCAGGACCAGGCAGTGTTTCATTCTGAGATATACAGGGTCACTGAGTCAGAACTGACTCGAAAACACCTAACAACAACAACATTAAATAAGTAACTGAATAAATAAAAATTAAATAGTACAGATAAAACAGGTAATTTCTGAAATTTGAGCAACAACAATCAACATTTTTGCATATTTTCTTCTAATTCTTTATGGGCCTTTCCTTCATTTAATTCTGAGCTAGAGCTCAAATTAGATTTTTTCTTCAAGTTGCCAATTTTCCCAATATTTGTTCCAAACAGACTATTCCCCGTTGATATGTGATAATCTACTATCATCTTTAATAAATCTTTCTGCCTACTATTCACATTCTAGGAAACCCTGGTGGCATGGTGGTTAAGAGCTATGGTTGCTAACCAAAAGGTCGGCAGTAGGAATCCACCAGGTGCTCCTTGGAAACCCTATGGGGCAGTTGTACTCCGTCCTATAGGTCCACTACGAGTCGGAATCGACTGGACAGCAATGGGTAATGGGTATTCAAATTCTCTATCATTCTATGCAACAATTACCATCCATGCAACTAGTAATTAATCATTATTCCAATGTTCTCCATCTTTATGAATTTTGATGGTACATGAATACTTTTGTGCATTCAGATACACATGACTTTAAATGATCCTTCAAGTTTCCTCCAAATGCCTTTTCCTTCTCCCCTTTGCATCTCAATTTCTTTTCCTTTTCCCCTCTGCATCTCAATTTCTTCCTTGCCACATCTCTCAGCTTAGACGCTACTTTCCCCAATTCTATTTCTTTTGGAAACTGGATTTCATTCATAACGGGCTTATTGACTTTTTCTTTGCACTTACAGTTTTGTTTTGTTTTTGGTATTCTCTCTCTCCTATTTCTTTTCTATCAGGTGAGCTCCAAACAAAGCTACCCTTTGGTTGCCACCACCTCCTTGTCTCAGCAGGAACTATCTCACTAGTGCTGTTTCAATTGCTCCTTGTGAAAAATGAGAACTGTTAGAACAGCAGCTGCAACGGCAATGGGCTGTTAATCTGGAAGGTACTTCCTTATTTTGTGTAAGCAGCAACTGAGGTATAGGCTGATTAACAATGAGTAACATTTTTGCATATTTTCTTCTAATATTTTGTGGGCCTTCATTTAATTCTGATCTAGAGATCAAATTAATTTTTTCTTCAAGTTGCCAATTTTCCCAACATTTGTTCCAAACAAAAGACTACTTCCCGTTGATATGTGATAATCTACTATCAACTTTAATAAATCTTTCACCAGTTCTCTCTGTAAAGCATGCGCAGGGCCCTGTGCCATCTCTCCACCTCCGCCTCGCCCTGCCAGCTGCTTCTGGGCTGTTTTGCATCTGCAGCTCCTGTAGCTCCTCACCAGCAGTGGCTGAGCTGTCTCCTTCCCAGCCTGTACCTCTGACTCGCTCAAGGTTGAAAACTCTTCAGTAGCTTCCTTAATGTAGTTCACAGTCCCCTACTTAATCCTGCCTCTGCCTACTTCAGCCTCATCTTGCCCCACTCCCTTCCCGGATCACTGGACTTCGGCTCTGTCCACCATGGGGGATATTCCATCAGTGACTCTGGAGAGCCCTTCCCCTGCTAATTCCAAAGGATAATTCAGGTCTGAGCAGATACATATATTCTCAGCCTCTCTCTCTTTTACACACACACACACCACTACATTGGGTAACTGGGTCGCCATGTGATTTTGTCTCATGACCACTTCTATTTTTTATTTGTAGAACAAATTTTAACTACAGATGTATTCCTGACTATTTAACCTCTGTCTCTACAACTAATGAGAGCAAGAACCTGGTCTGTTTTATTCATCACTGTATCTCTACATCTCGAACAGTCTCTGGTCCATAGCAGGTACTCAATAAATAATGTTCGGTCAGCTTCGAATTAGTTCCATTCAACAAATCAGAATAATATGTAATCCTTTTTTTATGTGACCTAGATAGCCCTTGCTTCACCTTGAGACTATCTTACCTTGTCATCTTTAAAACAGAAATGGCAAGCTTATAACCATCCCTCCTGACGTTATCAAAATAAAACCACCCCATTTAGCCATATTTTATGAAAATCTCATTACAATTCATTTCATGTAGTTTTGCTGGTCTGATTCGTACTGGCAAATTTAGTGGCCTATAACAGCTTAATCTTAAAACTCTAAAATCAGTTTTATGTGAGTATCCTTCAGATTTTTACTTTCTGCAATTAAAATATCAACTCAAAAACAAACACACAAAATTTCATCCTTCATTACACAAAGAGATCAGTGGTTCCTTTGAACTTTTGTTTCCTGTGGTTTAAAATACCAGCATGACAACATAGAAAAAAAATCTTTTACCCATATACATGAGTAAAAAAAGTACCTTAAAAACATGTAACATGGGTGTATATATGTATTGTGGTACAGTGAATTACTTAATATGGCCCTTCTTGCCACTCACAGTCTTGTGAATCCCACAAAATGATTGGGTGGGACTATGCAAATAAGGTACTCATGGCCCACCAAGGGGATTGGACAGCTTGTTAATAATGCAAATAAGGTACATGGAACCCTTGAGGGGTGGGACCATGTAAAAGATGTATGGAACCCTAAAGAGGGATTGGCCAGTTTTGCCATTCCCTAGGCTTAACATGAGCCATCCAGAGGCAAGAAGAGGGGGAGTTCACTACTAACAATAAGAAGAGCCAGGAGTGAAGCATATGCTTTGGACCCAGGATCCCTGAGCTGAGAACTTCCTAGACCCAGGAGACAGAGATAGCTGTAACATCAGAGAATATGTGGGACAGCAAGCAACAGAGGCAAGTGCAGCAGAGAAAGGAACAGAGCCAGGAGACGATGCAGTGGGCTTCCTGGCCCATGGGGCAGGAGAGCTGAGCACCTTCAGATAGGAGGCTTGCTGGCAGAGTATTGTGCCTCCAGGCACTTATCAACAGAGCTAAAAGCGCTTTGTAACACCTGCTCAAACAGGGCCGAGGGTATACAGGAGTCTGTCCTCAGGGGGCCCGAGAGGCACCCTACAAGGACAAGAGAGTTGAGAGTTGTCCTGCACTGAAGAAGGGAGACTTTGCCTACAGGCTTCCTGATCCTGATCCCCAGTTGTAGTCTGTAGTCTGTTGATCCTGATCCCAGACAGAAACTGGTACTTTCCTAATAAACCCCATAAGTATGTCTGTGAGTTCTGTGTGGCCACTGCAACGAATTATCGAACCCAGCAGAGAAGTAGAGTGTCGTGGGAGGGATGGTTGATGTCAGAATTGGTAAATAGGTTGGAGAGAAGAGGCACGTCTGACCTCACAGGAATCAGCTTTGGGCTACTGTGGCTCATGATGATTCTCTCTCCTCCCCTTTGTGAAGTTAGCCTAGGTCTGATGCCACGCCATTTTTACATATATGCATGTGTTTGTATTTCAAGAGCTTATATTTTATACATATATATAGATAGATACAGATAACCTGTTGCTGTTGAGTCAATTCCAATTTCTAGCAACCCCAAAGGACAGAGTAGAACTGCCCCACAGGGCAGGTGGCGGATTCGAACTGCCAGCCTTTTGGTTAGCATCCAAGCTCTTAACCACTGTACCACCATGACTCCATAGATACATATACATACACAAATTTAAGCAAGCTAAAAGGATAAAAGAAGTACATAACTTATCAAGTCTGCCTTTTAGAAGTTCTGGACTGGACTGCTAAACAGTATTTTAGAATTTCATTTTAATAGACCTTGTTTCTGTTTGGACTACCCGATGGTTGGTCGGTTTGTCTGTTTTGGTCCCTTTATTGTAAAATATACATAACAAAACGCTTGCCATTTTTAACATTTTTAAGTGTAATTCAGTGACATTGATTATATTCACCATGTTGTGCAACCATCACCACTAAGCCAAAAAAAAGAAAAAAAACCCAAACCCATTGTTATCGAGTCAATTCCAACTCATAGTGACCCTATAGGACAGAGTAGAACTGCCCCATAGGGTTACCAAGGAGCAACTGGTGGATTCAAACTGCCAACCTTTTGGTTAGCAGCTAAGCTCTTCACCACTGTGCCACCAGAGCTCCCCATCACCACTAACCAAAACCAAACCCACTGCCTTTGAGTCAATTCTGACTCGTAGCGACCCTAGAGGACAGAGTAGAACTGCCCCAGTTTCCAAGGAGCGCCTGGCAGATTCGAACTGCCAACCTTTTGGTCAGCAGCCGTGGCACTTAACCACCACGCCACCAGGTTTCCCCATCACTACTAGCCATCTCAAAATCACCCCAAACAGAAAGTCAGCACCCCTTAAGCAATGTCTCCCCATTTTCCCCTCCCCTAGTCCCTGAAAACCCCCAATAAAGTCGTCTGTATGCGTTTGCCTATTCTAGGTGTTTCATGTGAGTGTGGTCATATAGCATTGCACCTTTTGTTTCTTAGTTTAACCAGCATCATGTTCCCAAGGTTCGTTCATGTGGCAGAACATATGAAAACTTCATTTGTCTTTACGGCTGAATAGCATTCAGTTGTATGGATATACTACATTTTCATTTGTTGATGGACACTTGGGTTGTTTCCACCTTTGGCTGTTATGAATAGTGCCTCAAAGACTATTGGTGTACAGGTCCCTGCTTTCAAGTCTTTTGGATACATGCCTTGGAGTGGAATTGCTGAGTCACATGGTACATGTATTTTTAACTTTTTGACAAACTGCCAAACTGTTTTCCACAGCAGCTGCACTACTTTACATTCCCACCAGCAATGGATAAGGATTCCAATCTCTTCACATCCTCGCCAACGCTTGCTGTTTTCCATTTTTCTGATAAACAACCTAGCGGATATGAAGTGGCACCTCATTGTGGTTTTGATTTGCATTGCTCTAATGATTAATGAAGGTCCCTGGGTGGAGCAAATGGTTTGTGCTTGCCTACTAAGATAAAGGTTGGCAGTTTGAACCTACCCAGCACTATAGAAGGAAGGCCTAGCAATCTGTTTCCATAAAGATTACAGCAAAGAAAATCCTATGGAGTAGTTCTACTACACACGGGGTCATCATGGGTCAGAATTCACCTGATGGCAACGGGTTTTTTTTTTTTTTTTTTTAACAACTAATAACGCAGTGTTTAAGTACCTGGCTGCTAACCAAAAGGTCAGGGGTTCAAACCCTTCCGATATGGTGGTCTCCTTCCGTAAAGATTACAGCTTTGGAAACCTTAGAGGCAGTTCCACTCTGTCCCGCAGGTTCGCTATTAGCTGGACTCCACGGCAAAGAGTTTAACAGGTAATGACGTGGAGCATCTTTTTGTGTGCTTACTGGACACACGCGTATCGTATTTGGAGAAATGTCTATGCAAGTCCTCTGGGGTTTACATTAATTTTAGCCAAAGAATCTGATCTCTGTCCTTGATTCCTAAAAGATAACCTGTAAAACCTTGTAATTTCTCCAATGATTGAAGTATCTTTGATGAGGTCTTCAGACCACACCTGAGGTATGCAAATGAGGTGACTCAGGTGGGGGCTGGCCAGGACAGAAAAGACCACCTCATGATACCGGCTGACCTCGGGAGAGATGGGCTGATTCAATCAATCATGATTACGTAACGATGCCCCAGTGAAGGCTCTGGACACAGATGCTCCATGGACCCCCTAGTCAGTGGAAGACACTGATGAATGCAGAAGGGTAGCACATCCCTTTTTGGGACATGGAAGCTCTGAGTTGGAGCCCTCCCAAACCTCACCCTGTGCATCTCTTCATTTGTACCCTTTTTGTTATAATAAAACTGCCAGTAAGTGGCCAGAGACACCCTGCTCTGCCAGTAAGCCTCAGCTGAAGGCACTCAATTTTCTCACTCCGTGGGCCAGGAAGCCCACTGCACCATCTCCTGCTGGTCTCTTGTGTCTACTGCCATTTTTCTGCCCCTGCTTCTCACCGTCTTCAGTGTTACAGCTTTCTCTTTCTCTTGGTCTCCTGGTTCCAGGAGCTTCTCAGCGCAGGGAATCCCAGGTCCAAAGGATGTGCTCTGCTCTTGGCCCTTCTTCCTTGGTGGTGGTGAAGATCCTCTTTCCCGCCTCTGGGATGGCTCATTTTAAGCCTCACGGGATGGCAAAACTGACCAATCCCCTTGGGAGGCCACAACTACCTTATTTGCACAGTCCACCCAATCACTTGGGTGGGAGTTACAAGATCATGGTAAGAAAGGCCACACAAAAGCCATCCACCGCACCACAGCCAGTTAGTGATTGCCAGGGGCTGAGGGAGGGGGAAATGGGCACACGGCTTCCTTCTGGGGTGATGAAAATATTCTGGAATTAGATCATAATGATGTTGCATAACTGTGACTATACTAAAAGGATGAGTTTTATGTATGTCAATTACATCTCAATTAAAATATATATAGGTAAAAAATAAAAAAAACCAAACCCACTGCCGTCAAGTTGATTCCGACTCATAGCAACCCTATATGACAGAGTACAACTGCTCCATAGGGTTTCCAAGGAGCAGCTGGTCGATTTGAAAAACTGATCTTTTTGGTTAGCAGCTGAGCTCTTAACCACTGTACCACCAGGACTCCGTATGGTCTTTAAGGTTCTATTCAATTCTCACTTTCCACAGGAAGTTCTCACTTAGTTTCTGGATGTCTCATTTGGCATTCAGCATCTACTGACTGCTCTTATTTATCTTTTCACTTAAATTCCTAGAAAGCAGGCATTTTTATATCTTCATCTTTTGACTAAGGTACCTAAAAGAATCCTTTGCACATGGTAGGTGCTAAATAAATAAGTTACTATGGCCTACGAAACAGCCTCAGTCCTTCCATTATGGTGATGTTGTTAGGTGCCGTCAAGTCAGTTCTGACTCATAGTGATTCTATGTATAATAGAACGAAACACTGCCTGGTCCTGTGCCATCCTCGCTTCCATTATAGGCACCAACAAAAATCTGATGCCTTCTTCTCCCCTGCACTGACCCTATGTTAGTTATGAAGAACTCTTGTAGTCAGGCAGGAATTCACTGAATGAGTAATACTGATAGAATTCAAATGAACTAGTCCAAAAAGGTGACTTCATTATTTAAGAAAAACTCAATAATTTTAACAGGTAACATTTATCAAGTGCTTCCGTGTGCAGGGCAATGTGCTAGACACACTTGCACTGTGTAAATTAATCCTCACAAAAACACTGAAAAGTGGGAACTATTATCATCCCACTTCAGCATCAGACCATGGTCATGAATTGGTATTAGGACTAGAACTTGAGCCAGGGCCTGCCACTCTCACCTCTTTAATGGCCAATGTAAGTAAAATCACCCGTCCAAAAGAGATCAAGAGTCCAAACCTAGGATTAATCTACAAAGGTGATTTTCACATTCAACAAAGGATTTTGACAGTATACTCACTTTTTACAAGATTTAATCTTCCTAATGATTTTAAAATTCAACTTTAATTCTGTTTATTCCAAGTAGCATGGTAAAAGTCAATTTTTCTAAGTCTCATTCTAACAAATTTATTTTAAAAACAAATTAAAATGTTTTGACAAGTTTATTGTACCTACATTCCCTCTAAGGAGTTTAGATTCAAATTTCACTTAGTAAAAACTCAAGATGTATGAAACATGTTCACTAGAATCCCAGGATATTTACTGGAAGCTGGCTTCACAAACAATGGCAGGTACATCAGTTATAGTCATTACACGAATAATTCTTTTGTAAGGATCAGCACAAAGCTGGTTCCTGCGAAGCAGAGGTTAAGGATGTCCCAAATGTCTAACTTCTCCAAGCTGCTACACCACTCCATCATCTCTAACGTTAACTACTCCCTCTCACCTCAGTACTCTCTGTCTTTGGGTTCCCTCATTTCCTGCAACCTCTCACAGAACTCACAAACCATACTAAGGAAATGGCTCACGAGGTTTTGGAGGCTGCCGAGTACCAAATTCATGGGTCAGGCGTAAACTTCTCCCTGGCCCTCGGTCTCTGCACTCAGCTTTCTCGCTCCATAGGCCAGAAAGCCCAATGCACCATCTCCTGCAGGTCTCTCCTTCTTCGGTGGTGGTGGGCTCTTCTCTTTTCTCTGGAATTAGCTCTTTTAAGGCAAAACTGACCAATCCCGTTGGTAGGTCACAATTACCCTATCACACAATCACCTAGGTAGGAGTTACATAAAGGCCACACACAAAAGTCATTAATGCACCACAGGTATCAGAGCTTCTTACAGAAACTGAAGCTGGAAATGAGCAGTCTTCACAGCAGCATCACTCCATGAAATGTGAAGTAAGCAAGAAACATGGTGTCATAATTTCTGCAATTTCAAATCAGCTTACTTTTAATTATCTTTACCTGCTTTCTTCTTGTGTAAATAAAAAACTCAGTTGCCAAGAACCACTGCAATTGTTTTTTCAGTCCTAAATCCAAATCATCTTTGAGATTTTCTATTCACCCCTGAATGCAAATACTCAGATCTACAAGCCTTTTCCCACCGTGGCCACTGTTTTTTTCCTGGTCCAAAAATACGAACTGGTCCCTAAAGCCCTGTATAAAAAAAAAAGGAATACCTACATTCAAGAAACCTAACACTTATATGTCACTGACATAGGTCACACTAGTTCAGTTACTCTTTTCTCCAAATAGAAGTTGTCTACTGTTCATTTCATAGGAATTTTAAAGCATTTTGCCATTTAAAGGACTATAAAAATGCTAAAAACATCTCATATACAACTCACAAAATGGCCCTAGGTAATAAAGGTTGCCTCCAGTTTAATAATCCACTTAGCATTAGATATAAAGGAGAAGACAGGAATGAAGGTACATCCTCACTCCCAGTAACTGAGGTGTTTAGCTTCAGTTACCACTGCATTTCACATTTCTACTTTGCTTCAATTTTCTCTAAGTATTAAAAAAACTGGTTTAATTTTTTACCAGGATAACATAGTCAAGAAAGAAGGGCTTTGGAGTCAGAAGGACCTGGGTTTAAATCCTAGTTTATTAAGTACGTGATTTTGGGCAAGTTACCTAAGTTTCAGTTTCCTCATTAAAACGGAGGTTAATAATTAGTATTTAAAAATTAGGGTGGTTAAAGGAATTTATGAGATAATACATGTAAGGCTGACCTTCTCTAGTTTTTCTAATTCCCATTTATTTTCCAATTCCCTTAGTAAGAAACTACTAGGAAGCACTAGGCATGAGGACTATAATAATGGAAAGAGCACCGGAAAAAGGAATTATTAGGAAGAAATCAAACATCACTGGCCAGTCAGAAGCAGATTTTTTAACTAAGTTATAGGTAAATCAATTATAACAAACTGTCTTTTTAAAGCAGTAGTGCAATCAAAGAAGCAACCCAGGCTCTTAGCCCTGCTTCCTCTATGTAGAATCCACAAAACCCACCAACCATACGTCCACCACATGTCGGTGATAACATGGCCAGGAGCTGCTGAGTGCATGCTATGCGCCAGGCATTGCCCTTGGTGCCTCATACACTTCATTTAATTCTTACAGCAACTCTGTGAAGGTTGGTCCCATTACTCCTGTTTATACAAGAGGAGCTGAAGCATATTCTGAGTGACTTCCCGAAGACCACACCTACGAAGTACTGGAACCAAGGTTCCAACTCTAGTCTAACTTTGCAGTCTACTTAATCACTACGTTATCCTGCCTCCCACAAGTCAACTAATCAAAGCATCTCAAACTTCAAGTTTAAAACAGCAACTCTTAAAATTTTGGGTCCCAGGACCACTTCACTCTCTTAAAAATTATGAGGATCCCAAAGAGCTTTAGTTTATCTGGGTTATACCTAACAACATTCACAATATTAGAAATTAAAATTAACAAAGTTTTCAGATATTTATTTTAAAATAAAGATAACCTATTATTAACATGAATATTACATTTTTATTAAAAAAAAACTATACATATTTTAAAAGTTAGTGAGAAGGGTGGAATTGTTTTACACCTTTAATACACAAAATCTCTTTAATGCCTGGCTTTATAAAAATAGCTAGATCCTCATAGCTACTTCTGCGTTCACACTACTGCAAAATGTTGCTTTGGTTGAAGTATATGAAGACAAGCTCAGATCACAGATATGTAGTTGGAAAAATAAAGATCCTACAGATTCCTTGAAATGGTTTCAGAAACCCCCAGAAGTACTTACCCGGCATTTTGAGAATAGCTGGTTTACAAGAAAAACAAAGTGTTATCTAAAGAGATACTTCAAAAACTTACATAACAAACATGCTCCCCCATAATAATCACCTGGAAACCTGATTCTGAATTCCAGATGATTTTTATGATCAGAAAAGTTTGGAAAACACAAAATAACTCAAATATATAGACTCCCATTGATATAAAAACAGCTTACACTTATCGAAATGTAAATATTTAGCCTCATTTTCATTAAGCATTAACAGATTCCTCCATATTCTAGGTAGAACAATCCTTTAATTCAAAGTTATGGAACGGTGTAAAATTTTCATGCACACATATCCTTGACTCCCAAAGACTTCCAAGTTACCATTTTATTTATAAAAGATCATATTGTAAAACCCAAGCTTAGAAACATGTCAAAATACATCTTCGATTGTGTAAGATTAAAACTGTTCCCAGACATGGCAGTAACTGCTTGTTGTCTCCCAACATCCATTCTTCCGTTCTCCCTTTATTAATAGAACCCATGAATTTTAGCCAGGCCTATGACCGCCCAGGATTAAGATTTCCCAACCTTTCTTGCAGCTACTGTGGATATGTGACTAGGTTTTGACCTACAGCAGGTAACAAACAGCGTTTACAGCTTCCAGGTATTGTTCTTAAACGGACACGGCAAGAATATATCATCTATGTTGTATTGTTTCCTCCCAAAAAATATATAATACATAGAAATATGGATAGGCATACACATGTATATATATACGTACAGTCATGTGTCCCTTAATACCTTCATGTTGCGTAATAACCTTTTGTTTCACTTCTAAATCGATACTTCTCCTTTGCCTCTTGCTGCCATCACTAACACTGGTTTTGCTGTGTTTGGGGGAGCTGTGATACACTTCGCAGTAATATTTTTGAAAGAAAGTTAAACAGAGATAACGCTACAACACTCAAGAGATGCGTGATACATGAAATTGGATGCTGCTGCCTACGAGTTGAAGCATACACTGTTATATGGTAAACTTTTTATTTGTAGCACGGAGAAACCTAATCCACTGCCATCAAGTTGATTCCAACTCATAGGGGCCCTATAGGACAGAGCAGAATTGCCCCACAGAGTTTCCAAGGAGCACCTGGTGGATTTGAACTGCTGACCTTTTGGTTAGCTGCCGTAGCATTTAATCACTACTCCACCAGGGTTTCCATTAAGTAGGCACAGTTCGCATTAAAATAACAATAAAAAGTACAGTACAGTACATACGTAAGCCAGTAACACAGGCTTTAGTGGTTAAGCGCTCGGCTACTAACCAAAAGGTCGGCAGTTTGAATCCACCAGCCACTCCTTGGAAACCCTGTGGGGGGGTTCTACTCTGTCCTGTAGGGTCGCTATGAGTCGGAATCAACTCCACGGCAACAGGTTTACCAAGATATATGTGTTATAGGTTATATATGTACTGTACCATTATACACCTGACAGCACAATCACTTTGTATAAGAGACATGAGATACACGCATTGTGCGTGGGAAGCTGTTGGGTTCTCGATGTCCAGTTACGTCACTACGTTTCTCCTTCTCCAATGGAGATTTCTGAACCTTATTATAACTTTATGCGACCACAGATGTATACAAAGTCGGATGTTGCCCAAATGGACGTTTTATACACATACATGCATATATGTAAACACACACGTATATACATAAACCTAAAACCCACTGCTGTTGAGTCAATTCCAACTCAGAGTGACCCTACATGACTGAGGAGAACTGCCCTATAGGGTTTTTAAGGTTGTAATCTTTATGGAAGCAGACTGCCACATCTTTCTCCCACAGAACAGCTAGTGGGTTCGAACTGCTGACCTTTTGGTTAGCAGCTGAGTGCTTAACCACTGCACCACCAGGGCTCCTTATATACACACATAAAGAAGAGAAATGGGGAAGGGGGGAGGAAATAAAGAGTGCAAATATGGTAAAATGGTTTACAAGTATTTGTTATGCTATTCTGGACCAACAAACAACATTATGATAAATGGTAAAGAAATCAAGTTTTCAAGGATTTCGTTCTACTTAGATCAACAATCAACGTCCACAGAAGCAGCAGTTGAGAAATTAGGAGACATACAGCATTGGGCATATATGTGGCAAAAGACTTCTTTAAAGTTTTAAAAATCAAAGATGTCACTTTGATGGCTAAGGTGCACTTGACCCAAGCCATGGTCTTTTCAATCACTTCATGCTTGCATGTGAAAGCTGGACAATAAAAAGGAGACAGAAGAATTGATGCGTTTGAACTGTGATGCTGGCAAAGAATGTTGAATATACTGTGGACTGCTGGAAGAACTAATAAGTTGGTCATAAATTTGTCTGCTTACTTTGGACACGTCGTCAGAAAAGAATAATTGCTAGAAAAAGGCATCATGTTTGATGAAGTAGAGGCTTAGCAAAAATTAGGGAAAACCTCAATGACATGGGCTGACACAAATGCCACAACGATGGGCTCGAACATTTCAAACATCATGGAGATGGCGCAGAACCTAACAGTGTTTCATTCTGTTTTACTTAAGGTAGGTCACCATAAGTTGGAGCCAACTCAACAGCAATAACAACACTATTCCTCTTTTTTATTATTATTATCATTTAGGTTTGAAAGTTTACAGAGCAAATTAGTTTCTTATTAAACAGTTAATACACAAATTGTTTTGTGACACTGGTTGCCAAGACCGTGATGTATAAAACTCTCCCCTTCTCCACCCCAAGTTCCCTGTTTCCATTCGCCCAGTTTTCCTGCCCTTTCCTGCCTTCTCATCTTTGCTTTTGGGCACATGTGCCCATTAGTCCCTAAGACATGACTGAACCATGAAGCACGATCCTCACATGTGTTACTGTTGGCCCTACAGACCTGTCTAATCTTTGGCTGAAGGGTGAACCTCAGAAGTGAATTCGGTACTGAATTAAAAGGGTATCTGGTGGACTATTCCTCTAACTTTTCTGCAGGTTTAAAAATACTTCAAAATAAAAAGTTGAAAAGAAAAACAAATTAAGCCTACAGAAAAATTTCCAATGGCTAGTACGCAGACATGATGAGCAGTCAGTGATCTTACACCACAAAACTGATGGCATGTATTGAGAATGGCAGAGTGAGACAGGAGTCCAGGATGACTGTGGACCACCACACCTGCCTGAACTAACTGCCTTCCTACGATTCTCACAAGAAAATAATAAGCTTCTATCTGATTGAAGCCAGTATTATTCTGGGTGTCTGTAATAGCAGCTGAACTAACACGATAACCAGTATATCAGTCTCTCTGATCAAGCTATAATCAAGCTTAAAGCTATGAAAGACAAAATGCCAATGTCTGTATGGTGATCTCTTGCTAACATGCACAAAATGAGCACCAGCAGGAGTTTTGCCACCCTTTTTCCACCATCCCAAAGCATAATTTTGTTTTGGATTTAAAATTACCCAATCTGACCAATAGGAATCAACAGAATGATTCCCTAGTTGAGCTGGAAGGATACTGGTGATATGCAGTATGTGACAAGAAACAAGTTATGGTGTATGTGGCAAGATGGTCTGAGTTGGGGAGTTGGGAATTTCAGCTGGTAAGGTTAAAGAGGAAATAAAGACCTTGAGATAAACTTAGGCAAAATAATTCAGGGAGATTTATCTGGTGGACCAAGGGTAACTGGTCAGAAACACAGGCAGAGTAATAAAGATCAGATGTCAAAAGGATAATGATGACAGCAGTCTCACTCCAGGAGGGCTAAGCTGTGCCAGGGTTACAAATAAAAAAACAGCACACTAAGAGCTGGAGGCATCCAAGCTCAATCATAAAAATAAGTTAACTAGGTAAAACAGGTTAAGGGGAGAGGGCATAAGCATTCTTGGAAAAGACAAGAGTATGCCTGGGTGACCTGTAATGATGTCAGATTACCTCTAATTGAATTTAGAAAAGCTCTGAGAATCAACTTGTGTTCACCTAAGATTCCAGGAACTGGTCTGGTATGGATAAGTGGTTATCCTTTGTGGGAGGGGAAGTGGGTGGTTGTGACTGAAAGGGGATATAAGGGAAATTTTGGGGGCAGTGGTAATATTGTTTTTTGATCTATGTGGTAATTACATGGGTATGTTCACTTTGTGAAAATATATCAAACTACAGACTTAGGATGAGTGTGCTTTTCTGTATTATGTTATATACTTCAATAAAAAGGTTTATTTATTTTTAAAAGTGGGAAAAAATGGCCTGATATCACAGTATCAGGACCAGGCTGGGACTTGCTTTAAGCCTACAGTTTACCCAAGATCTAAACTAAACTACACTAGTGGAAACCTTGATCAATGAAACACTTTTCTCAAAAAAGAGTAAAGTTTAGATGCAAATGTCTGTGTTTCACATCACTTATTATAAACCCACTGCCGTCGAGTTGATTCCGACTCATAGCAACCCTGTAGGACAGAGTAGAACTGCCCCATAGAGTTTCCAAGGAGCGCCTGGCGGATTCGAAATGCTGACCTTTTGCTTAGCAGCCATAGCACTTAACCACTACGCCACCTTATCATAGTTAAAACAAAACACATGAGGCACTTGTGAGCAATCAACTGGACAGAAAGATGTCCCAGATCATCTCCAGACTGGGATCATACAAATTCATAACAGAATCAGAGCCTTTGTAAAATCTGGGGCCCTAAAGTTCACGAGGCCACCAAGGCTTTAACCCTCAAATCACTGAATTATGTCAAGCTACTAAAAAAAAAAAATTTTTTTTTTTTTTTACTCTTAAGTGCTACTAGTTCACAAGGAAATTTAAAGGCCATTATCAGTACCCTGCACTTCCTCCTATCCTAACACTCACTGTTTAATGGCCTATCTCCCCTGCTACATTATAAACTCCATTACAGCAGGGATGAGCAAGGCTATATCCCCAGCACATACCTATGCTTGGGGGATGGTTGTTGCCCCATTAATATCTACAAAACAGATGGTTCAATGAGACGCAGAGTAACAAACAACTACACACAACACATTTCAATTAAAACAATAAACTTAGTGAGGATCAACTGCTGAAGCTAAGGATCACCCAGTTTAGAGGCAAAGAAAGAAAGCAAGGTCAAACAAAAGGGAAACAACCCTTCATGAAACTGCCTTTATCCTTCTCAAAGGAATAAACAGAAACTTAGCTCGGATAAAGTAAACTGCCATGACTTCTCCAGACTCCACCATGCTAAGAGAGGAGGGGGACTAAGCAGTGGCCCAAAAAAGCAGAAATGGGGAAGAAAGGAGTCAATTCTGATAAGTGCTCTAAAAAAATGTAACATAAGCTTCCCTTCACCCCCAAGCCAGAGCTAGAACACTCCATTCAATACATAAAGCTATTTTATGCCCCCAAATATTAAAAAAAATTATCAATTTGTTAATAATTTATTTTTACAGAAATCAGTAATCAGAATGAAATCTATGACTTACACTATATGTTAAGGATAAACTGTCCTGCTTTTTATATAAGTGACTTGAAATTCTTTTCAACAAGAGATGAAATATAAACTATATGTATATACATATATGCTATATAATAGATTATAAGCAAAATCAAATCTAATAAGCCCGACTCCCCGGAAGTACATTTAATACTGATGATTCACATACAAAACTGTGTATCTTTAAAAAAAATAAATCAATTTCGGGTTGAGGGAACAGCTAGGAATGGTCAAACACTAATGTATCAGGACACTAATTGGAAAAAGGGACTGACACTGAGGCATAAATTCTCACATTCGTTATCTCACTTAGTACCTCCAACAACACTCTCAGGGTATTATTTCCCCCTTTACAGTTGAGGAAAATGAGACGCAGTTAAAAAAATTCATCAAAATCAACTAGCAGGTGTTCAAAAACTCAAAGTTTATGACTATTTTATAAGCTGCAAATTCTAAGAAATTGATAGGTCATAATTTTTAAAAAGAAAAAATTCCTCAATGATATCTCCATTCTTGTAAAATCTAGGGCCTAAGAGGTTCACGGAGTCCCTAGATGATACAGACGGTTAACGCTTAACGCATTCGGTTGCTGACCAAGGTGCCTTGGAAGAAAGGTCAACAACCTACTTCTAAAAAATCAGCCACTGACCATGCTATGGATCACAGTTCTACTGTGACACACATGGAGTCGTCATGAGTCAAAATCAACTTGGCAACAACTGGATTTGAGATGTTCAGAAGGTGATCTCAAATTGTAGAAATAACAACCTACTACAAAATGCTTTCTTCATAGTCTTAGTCTGGAAGTGTCACTGAAACGTGTTTAGCATCATAGCAACACAAGTCTCCACTGACAGGTGAGAGGTAGCTGTACATGAGGTGCACTGGCTGGAAATGAACTTGGATCTCCCACACTGAAGGCGAGAACTGGAGCACTGAACCACCACTGCCCTCACTGCACAGGACCAGGCAGCTTTTCATGTCATTGTGCGTGGGGTCACCATGAGTAGGAGCTGACTCGACAGTAGTAACAACAACGTGAACTGCTAAGAGTTCACGAGAGACAGAACATCTCCAACATGTGTATATAGGCAGCAAATAACCCCATGCATTGCAAAAAAAAAAATTAAGGAAACATATTATGTTCCATAAAATTTTACTTATAAAGTCTTTAATCTGGCAAATTGTTTATGAGAATGTTTATCAATAAAAGCAGAACCCTGTAACAGACATGTCTAGGGACTGCTGCCCAGTCCAGGCTTTGGAAGTGACCCCTTCTCTGTTGTAGGGATGAGCCTAAGTGACCACTCTGTAACTGTGACCCTGTCTCCTGACCACAGCTGAATGAACAACAGTGGTGCCCACGCTGAGCCAATCAGATACTCCAGGATTTGAATTAAGCTTCAGCCTGGCTCTGGAATAAGAGTAGAGCTAAGCTAAAATCACTACCATGGTAACTCAAAGTCAAGTGAAATTATGGGGAGGGCAGAGACTTGAGACTCGTGGAGAGGACGCCAGCCTCAGCATGGAAAACGGAAGAGACCAGCAAAAAGCAGCAGAGACAAAAGACTACACACATAGGTCCAGATACAAAGACAAAGGCAAAAGCCTGGGGCTTTCCAAATCCCATAAGGCTTATTCCTGCTTCCTACAACTGAGTTCCAGAAGACTGCCTGGAATCTCTGTAATAAATCTCCCTTAAATTTATTTGAGAAGGTTTCTGTTCCTAACAATCAAATCCTTGAGAGATACAAAATTGAATAAAGAAAAAAAAGCATTAACCAAAATGGAAAATATTAAAAGCAGTTGCCTCTTAGTAGCAGAACTGAGTGACATTTTCTGGTGTTTATAATTTTCTTTTCTTGCCAAATTTTCAACAATGAACGTTATTACTCAATCAGAAAAAAATAAATAAATAAACCCCAACTGTGAATAAATGAGGCAATTCTGGGTTCAGATAATGAAGGCTTTACTATATATCAGGTTATTTCAGAGCTAGAAGTGACAAAGAGTAGATAAAATCCAGAGAATTTCATACCTTGTTCCAGAGCACACTTGGATTCTGTGGAAAAGAAGCTGAGCACACCCCTTGGGGTCTCTTCCCAGCTCAAAGACCTCCCTAACTGTCCCCGGCACTTAGGACAGAGCCCCTGGCACACATTTCATACAACGTAGAGTACATCCCCATCCACCCAGGTCTTCAGCTGATTGTATCAGAGTGGGAATCTGCTCCAACCAGACTGGGTACCTTCCTCGGGTGTTAAAAATGAGACAGACAGACTCAACCTCTTCAAGTGGCCAGAAGGGCAGCTTCCCCAGCATAAAGCTAAGAGCAGAGGAAGTCAGTTTGCAGATGGCATGAGGCATAAACAAGGCCTATGAAAAAGAACATAAGAGGCTTGTGCAGTTCTGGGCTTTACCCACTTTCTGAAGTGCCACTATATTTGTGACTTGAAACACCCTAATCGTCTTACAGCAAATTTCTCATTAAACCAGAGTAGAACTATTAAGGTTCCACATTAGATTTGTTTTTATGCAGAGGAAAAGAAGCTCCCCAGTTTAAAAAAAAAAAATACTGATTCTAATACATCGGCTTCATTTTACAAGTGGGAATACTAAAGCCCCAAATCTACAACTTCACAAAAGTTAGGAGTTTACTCCACCGAAAATTTTAAAAAGTGACTTTCAAGAAAATCAATGCTTCCCAAGTACAGGCTTACATCTTACTATGTCCCAGGCACTGTTCCAAAGGCTTTACTAATAGTAAGTTACCTAATCCTCACAATGTCATGAAATAAGTACTGTTATCCCGTTATAGAAGGAGCCCTGGTGGTGCAGCAGTTAAAGTGCTCAGCTGCTAACCTTAAGGTTGGTGGTTTGAACCCATCAGCGGCTCTGTGGGGAAATATGTGGCAGTCTGCTTCTCGAAAGATTTAAAAAAAAAAAAAAAACAAACCCTGTTGCCGTTGAGTCGATTCCAACTCATAGAGGCCCTGTAGGACAGAGTAGAACACTGTCCCACAGGGTTTCCAAGGAGTGGCTGGTAGATTTGAACTGTGAACCTTTTGGTTAATAGCTGAACTCTTAAACCACTAGACCACCACAGTTTCCTCTTGAAAGATTACAGCCTTGGAAATCCTAGGGGCAGCTCTACTCTGTCCCACAGGGTCGCTGAGTCCGACTCGACGGCAATGGGTATCCTGTTACAGAGGAGGAATAAGAGGTTCAGACAGACTCACTTGCCTGGGGTCACAGATTCAAACCTAGGCAGCCCAGCTCTTAAGTCTGAGTTCTTAATCACTCTCCTATACTGCCTCTTTAGTAGGGATTTAAGTTCAAATAAGTGGCACAGTTTACCCATTTGTTAAAAACCTGCAACGTGTACTTTCTGGCCTGGCAGAACAGCCTCTTAAGTACCTCTCAAGTCTAAGATTCAATAACTGCCTTTTAGATAATACAGGTGGGTTCCAGGATATTACTGTCCAAACTTAAGTTTTTATCTATTCTTTAAGTAATTTTCCTTTAGTCCCCATGGTTGTGTATTGCAGGAGTAGGAATGAGACTGCTTCTCCCCACACAATTACACACTCACCTAGTCCATTCCCAGCCATTCCTCCCGTCACTTTCCTTAATATGCAATAATACAAAAGTGAAATACATTTTCAACTTTCTAATTACATTAATTACTAATCTGTGTTCCCTTCTTCTTCATTTTAAAAGTGGCAAAGTACAATATCCTACATTTCTCTCTCAGGAAAACAAAATTGTGTTTTGCAACTTTTTTTTTTTTTTTGGTGGGGCCATGTTTACGTTTGCATCTTAACATTTTTATCTTTCTTTGGATCCTTTATTAGGGAATCACCCCCATTCTCATTCTCTTGTTAGTCACCATGCAGTTGGCTCCAAATCACAGCAACCTTACGTATAACAGAATGAAACGCTGCCTGGTCCTGCGCCATCCTCATGATTGTCGATATGTTTCGAGTCCATCGTTGCAGCTACTGTGTCAATTCATCTCACTGAGGACTTCCCTTCTTTTCATTGGCCCTCTACTTTAGCAAATATGATGTCCTTTTCTAGCAATTAGTCTTTCCTAATGACATGACCGAAGTAAGCAGGCTGAAATCTTACCAAGATCAGTTCTAAGAAACATTCTGGTTGTATTTCTTCTATTTGTTTGTTCTTCCAGTTTTTTTCCAGTAGTCCACAGTATATTCAATATTCTTTGCCAACGCCACAGTTCAAATGCATCAATTCTTCTTCTGTCTTCTTTTTTCATTATCCAACTTTCTCATGCATATGAGGCAACTGAAAAATACCATGGCTTGGGCCAGGCGCACCGTAGTTATCGAAGTTACATCTTTGCTTTCTAAAACGTTAAAGAGGTCTTTTGCAGATGTGCCCAATGCAACACATCATTTGATTTCTTAACTGCTGCTTCCAAGGATGCTGATTATTGATCCCAGTAGAATGAATTCTTTCACAACTTCAATTTTTTCTCCATTTATCATGATGTTTTCTATCAGTCATTGTGAAAATTTTCATTTTATTCACATTCAGGTGTAAACCATGCTTAAGGACTTCACCGGTGTTTCACGCTGTCTTCATTTTCGGCAAGCAAGGTTGTGCCATCTGCATACCACCGGTTGTTAATGAGTCTTCCTCCAATCCTGATGCCACATTCTTCTTCATCTAGTCCAACTTCTCAGGTTATTTGTTCAGCAGACAGACTGAATAAGTAAGGTGAAAAGATATAATGCCTCCTTCTTCCTACAACTTCTAGAGTGGATTTGCTAAAATCAAATCATCCTAAATTTGGGGACGACAGAATAGAGGATCCACGGATTACCCGAGACAGTCCATGGAAGTATATACGTAATTCTGTATCAGTGACCATTTCTTCCAATGAACGAAGTTTTTTAATAAGCTTTTTAAAAGGTTCAAGATGCAAAAACAGTCAAGAACTACGGACTTAAACTCTGTAGCATATACTGCGGGAAATCAAATTAAAAATAAGTCTTTCAATGATACACATTTTGCAGCACCTCAATTATGGAGTATTCCGTTTATTTAATCAGAAAAATACGCTCATATGATTAAAAAAAAAAAAAATACTTGCCGTCAAGTCGATTCCAACTCATAGCAACCCTGTAGGTCAGAGTAGAACTGCCCCATAGGATTTCCAAGGAGCAGCTGGTGGATTTGAACTGCCAACCTTTTGGTTAGTAGCCGAGTTCTTAAGCACTGCACTACCGGGGTCCCCATGTTATAATGAATACTCCAAATAATGACAGTTCAAAAGGATCTCTTTTAGTTATCAAAAATGGTTTAATGATAGACACATAGACAATGGAATAGAATCGAGAACCCAGAAATAAATCTATGCATCTACGGACAACTGATCTTTGACAAGGGCGCTAAGTCTATTCAATGGGGAAGGAACAGTATTTTCAACAAGTAATACTGGCAAAACTGATTTCCACATGCAGAAAAATAAAGCAGGACCCATTCTGTACACCATACACAAAAACAAAATGGATCAAGGGCCTAAATATTAAAGCCAAAACTATAAAGTTCCTGGAAGAAAACTGAGAGGCAAATCTATGGGACTTCGTTTTCTTTAATGACAGACTGTTAAATACAACAAAAAACTTATGAGCAACAGAAAACAAAATAGTTAACTGGAACCTCATAAAAACTGTGTTCATCAAAATCCTTTATCAAGAGTAAAAAGACAACCTACAGATTGGGAAAAAATCTTTTAGAACCACATATCTGATAAGGATCTAATATCCAAAATATATATAAACCTTCTCCAACTTAGTAACAAAAAGGCAAACAACCTGATCAAAAAATGGGCAAAGACATGAACAGGCACATCTCCAAAGAGGAGATTTAAGCAGCTAACAAATACATGAAAAGATGGTCATCATCACTAGCCGTTAAAAAAAAAAAAAAAAAGATGCAAATCAAAACCACAATGAGATACCACCTAACCCCTATCAGAATGGCAATGATCAAAAAAAACTGAGAACAATATTGGCCGGGACGTGGGGAGATAGGAATCCTTATCCACTGCTGGTGAGAACGTAAAATGGTACAACTGTTTTGGAAAACAATATAGTGATTCCTCAAAAAATCAGAAACAGACCTCCCAGATGATCCAATAATTCCACTCCTAGGTACATACCCCAGGGACATTAAAGTGGAGACATGAAAAGACATATGTACTGCAATGTTCAATGCAGCACTATTCACAATGGCAAAAAGACAAACAATCCAAGTGCCCCCCAGCTGATGAATGGATAAATAACACATGGTACATACGTACCATGAATATTACTCAGCCTTAAGGTAAAATGAAGACCTGACACATGCTACAAAATGGATGAACCTTGAAGACACCACGCTGAGTGACGTAAGTCAATCATGAAAGGAAAAACACTGCATGGTCTCAATCATATAAAATGACAAGAATAGCAAAACATATAAAAATCAGTGGTTACCATTGGTTACCAGGAGTGTTAGGATGAGTGGAAATCATTGTATTAGAAGTACTGAATGTCTGCCTGTGGTGATGGGAAAATTGCGTAAGCATAATGGTTACAGAATTTGAATGTTTCAACTGATTTATCACTAAACTGTTCCCGAGAAAATTTTTTAAAAGGGGGTGTAAAATGACAAATAAAATGCTACATTTAATTTTACAAGAAAAAAAAAAAAAAGGCTGCAGCTGTTTATACTACTTAGGTACAAGTAAACACCTCATGGAATTAGTTTTCTTGCTTCAAGTATTTGTAGCGGTGGTTTCATGGGCCTGTCCAGTCAATTGGCCTAATATTATTTTAAGAGTTTCTGCTCTTCCTTCTAGTTCAGTGGGTAGTGCCTGGGATCTTAAAAGCTTGTGAATGGCCATCCTGTAGCAAAAGAGAAATAAGGCGATCCAAGAATCAAGAAGAAAATGGAATCAAGATCCAAGGAATCAAGAAGGTCTAATTGCCTCTCTGAGACCAGAAGAAAAGGATGGTACCCAGCTACCATTACTGAGCCTTTTGATAAGGGACCCAATAGATGAATCTTCATCACAAGGAGGAAAATTGTGGAACAAAACTTCAAATTCTTAGTGGAAAATAGACTTTCTGGACACATTGAGACCGGCGGGACCCTCAAATCTATTGCCTAGAAACAACTTTTGAACCTTGAGCCAAAACTTGTTCTATGAAGTCATCATAAAAATTCAGCTCCATAAATAATGACTGCTTTGAGCATTGAGCCGTATTGAAGAAACAGATATATGAGATTGAAGTGAAAACAGTAACCCTAAAGCACACATGAGGACTTTAAGGGGCGGATTGTATATGCCAAGGGTGGTGAAACAACAGGTGCAGAAACAGTGAGAATGGAGGCACAACGTGAAGTATGTAATCACTGTCAATGAACTACCTGTGAAAATCGCCAAACGGGTGTATGTTTTGTTGTGTATATTTTCACACACACACACACACACACGCAGTCAACTAAAACAACCCAATCCTATGCTTTCTGGTTAAATTGTATTTTGCTGTACATAACAACTTCATGCTAGCATGTCAATGTAAATGACAAATGGCTTATAAATCTCTTCTTCAAAGTCTTTATGGACGGACTCTTGTTTCCACCTCAGTAAAGAATTGTTCATGAATTCACTAATGATATTAACAAGTATTTAATCAACACCACTATGTGTCAGGAAACCCTGGTGGCGTAGTGATTAAGTGCTACGGCTGCTAACCAACAGGTCAGCAGTTCGAATCCACCAGGCACTCCTCTCTGTCCTAGAGGGTGGCTATGAGTTGGAATTGACTCGATGGCGGTGGGTTTGTTTTTTTTGGTTTTACTATGTACCAGGCACTGCATTTGGCCCAATCCGCTTCTGTCACTAATTCTTGGTTCTCGTCTAAATTGTAGTCTCAGTCCACAAATACATGGTTAGAGCATACAGTTCACATTTGTGTGCCGAGCAACTAGCATAATGCCTAGATCTTAGTGATAATGTTTACTGCACTGCCTAACCATAAAAGACCAAGAAGGCAGGATGAATACAAATGCAGTAAGTCTGCATTCAGAAAAACCTCCCTGGTCAATTTTCTCAGCCAGCTCATGCCACTAATGTCAGAATAAGAGGGTTCACTAAAATCTGGCATTGCCAGCAAAACAAAAAAATCTTCTAAACATACAATGTTTTGGTAATGTTTTGCTTGGCTACATAAAAAACAAAGCAAGCATGCACTTAAGCTACAAAAAGGACCCAAAAGTTCATCAAGAACAGACCGTATTCGAAGGCCTTTCATTAAAGTGCCATAAAGACAGACAACTTGACAGATTCACAGAATATATTCCCTTCATTCATCCTGACATCGGATTTCAGGCTTACTCTTCCTGAAGCAACATCAAGAAGTAACAGAAATGAGGAACAGAAGAAGAGAAAGCGCATGCTGAGAATAAGCACTTGGGCTGTCTGAGCGAAATGTTCTAAGAGTTACTGCAAATTACCAAACAGTCTGTGTCTAGAAAGTTGGGTGGGCAAGGTTTAACTACTGCAATTCGCCCTGTGTCAGGCATTGTTTCCCTCCTCAAAGTCCCAAACAAGCATCCTGCGTGCAGCTTTCTCCGGGTGCCGCTAACCCTTTGGTTACAGTCCTTCGGTCTGCGTTTAAAACAAAACAAAACAAAACAAAACCAGAGCATTAACAAGTATTTAGGAGGGGCCCCGAGAGAGCTTTCCACCCCTAGCCGCAGCCCACGACAGTCCCAGGGGAGCTGCCCGTAGCCCGCAGCCCGCAGCCCGGCCGGACCGGCCGAGGGGTCGGCCACGCCCGGATGCGTGGCGGCCCAGGTCCAGGCCGGTCGCCCCGTGCGGGGACGGGACGGGGGCCAGGTGCAGCCGGGCCTCACCTCCACGGCCTGGCCCAGCTCCAGGTCGAAGCCCACCACGCACACGCAGTGCAGCCAGGCAGAGAAGCCGTCCCAGCGCAGCAGGCCCCGGCCGCGGCCCTCGTCCTCCTCATCCTCCTCCGCCGCGCCTTCCGCCGCCACCACGGCCGGAGCCGCGTTCTCCAGGGCCGCCGCCACTGCCTCGTCCAACGGCCCGCGGGAGCTGGGCCCCGACCCGGCCAGGCCCCGCAGAGCCATCGGCCGCCCCCTCGCTATTCGCGCCGCCTCCACAGCCGACCGCGCCGCACAGCGCGCCTGGCTCCGCGCAGGCGCAGCCGCCGCTGCCGCAGCCGCCGGGGAGCGGCTCACCGGGGCGGGGCCGCGGCCCACGTGACCCCACGGACCCGGCTGCGCGCGGGGCGCCCGGGCCACCGTGCGGACGTGGGGACGTCACGCCGGCGCTTTAGGGGGTTAAGCAATGCCTTGTCTTCCTGTCTTTAAGCTCTCCAAAGCTGAAACGGTGGTTAAGGAATCCTTGTCACCGTCGTTCGCAGTCCAGTGACCAGGGGATGAATTATTCTTGGAGTTACAAGGTCCATTATTAAATCATTGAAACTTCATGGTAATGGTGACCAGCAATTATTGAGCACTTACTGTCTGCCAAGTGATGTGCCAAGTACTTTACAAATACTACCTCGCTGAATCCTCACGTCACATCTTCACACCATGCCTAGGGGGTAGACGAAACTGAAGTTTGGGGCGGCACTAGCCCAACAAGTGTTACACCTTCGACTCCGGTTTACAGTTCGTCTACTCACGCAATCTTCTGATTCAGAGATCTGTGCCTTCACTCAGCAGTTCTCACTCCACCCTTCTTGGCTTGGTTGCTTATGACTCACTCAATTTACCAGACCCTCCTGGAAGCCCAGGTTGGGCAGGTTAGCCTATACAGTAATCTGAAGATTGTTCTTACTTAACACTTTGGTAAGGGCCTTAGGTCTCTTGCAGCTTTGTATTCGCAGAGAGAAACACTGGGCTGAACACCCACAAGGCACTTGGCCTGTTGAAATGTTACAGATTATTGGTCAGCATAAGGAGCCCTGGTGGTGCAATGGTTAATTGCTCGGCTGCTAACCCAAAGGCCAGTGAGAAATATTCGACAGTCTGCTTCTGTAAAAATTTACAGCCTTGGAAACCCTATGGGGGCAGTTCTACTCTGTCCTATAGGGTCGCTATGAATTAGAATCAACTCGTCCGCACATAGCAAAAATGGTCAGCATGATAGCACTGACTAGGATTTATTCACCGCCTACTATGCGGAGTATGAACAGCATGGTGAAAATAAATAGGAAACACAATAATACTCCAATAGAAAAATGGACAAAACAATTCATACTAACTCACATCAAACATTTTTCTAAAAAACAACTTTTACACACGATATCATATGTAATCCTCTCAATAGCCCAAAAAGGTAGGTTCTATAATTCCCATTTTACAGATAAGGAAACTGAGGGTCTGTGAGATGACAATCGCACAGCTAGGAGGCAGCAGAATAGAGATTTAAACAAACCCAAGTCTCTGACTCAGCCTGAGCTTGTAAGCATTTTGCAATACTGCCCAGACAAATCCACCCTGTTTGACAAACATTGTCCTCTCCACACCCTTGGGAATTTTGTTTGGAGAGGGTCACTTATCCGCAGAGATCAGTAGTGATGCTTTTGGAAGCCCTCTTTAGGACATAAGATGAACTAGGGGACAGCACTAATGTTAGAGGCCAAGTCTTTGGCCAAAGCAAGTTAACATCCTGCTCCAGAGACCCACTGTAGTTAATAGGGAAAATCTGTGTTCTGCACTTAAGTAAATCTCTAAGCTTACTCTTAGGAAAGAACAGTAGCCTATTGTGTGAGAAAAGCACTGGACTAGAAGTTTGAAGACCTGGATTCTAGCTCAAGCTCCACCCATGATCATAGTAACAAGCTGCAAGACCCAGTTTCTGTATTGGTAAAGCATAAATGACTCATCTCACCTACAGTTGGGAAGATCCAAGCTATCCCAAAGCACACATTTTACTGGATGCTACTTCATTTTACTTCATTATTAATGATTAATAAGCTTAAACACCAGTCATTTCACAGGCCTGGTTCTTTGACATGTTGACACAAACTACTGTTCTCTGACGTGCTGGTTTATAATTTTGGGTTAATGGTAATCTTGTCAAAATATAGTGCTCTAAAAACAATAGACAATTTATAAGAAAGCACAGCCAGGGCTGTAGAGAACTTTAAAAGTCAAAAAAAAAATCCATTCAGTCTGTTAAAACAACAACAAAAATAAGACACTACTGCTCAAACCTTTATACGCAGAGTCCAAAGCCACCAGGGAAAACAGAGTTCCCATAGCTTTTTTTCCTCTTGACTCTCACAACTTCAATAATCAGCTTTAGCGTCAATTTTAAGTTTCTGTGATTAAATCTTGTATTGAATCTGAGAAAAAACAGTACCGATGCTTCCTTCTTTTCTAAATTTCCATCATTAGAATGTTTGAATCTGAAAAGATCTTGGGTATAGTTGGTTGTATCTCCAAGCCTTCCATTCCATTCATGAATATTCTCTAAACCTCTTCATATTTGGTCAGCCATGCTCCATTCTAACAGTTCTGATTAAGGTGATGTCACTACTTTGCAGAGCTGCTATTTTATGGATGTTCATAAAGGCTAGTAAATTCTTCTTTTTATGGAGACAAAATCAGCCACTTTTTTATACTGGGCTAAGTAGTGATTGCTGAGATAACACAAAAGAGTCCAACTCTTCTACATGATAGCCCTGAGAATATTTGAAATCAATGATCCCACAACCCTCATGCCTTTTAGTTTCCAGGGTAAACTATCCCAGTTCTCTAACTGTTCCTCAAAGAAGATGGTCTTTAGGCCATTTATCATCCTGTTGCCCAACTTGGGCATACTCCAACTTGTCAATATCACTCTTAAAATAAGGTGCCCAGGAGGAAACGCCATCCTCCAGGTGTGATCTGACCACTGCAGAGTATACCCTGGGACTATTATCTTCCATGTCCCAGCCATCAGCCTTCTACTAATGCAGGTTCAGATCACATTTGCTTGTATTGGCAGCCAGGTCACATCGCTGGCTCAGGTTGTGTTCACCGCCAACTAAAGCCCTGGGTTTTTTTCCACGCGAGGAGCACTTAAGTCAGAGTAGCGTGCTTCAGCCAAAAGCATGACTGGACTCATGGCTCTGTTTCTCTTCTAATATTACCAAGAACAGTGAACACAGGATTAAAAACATTCCAAGCTTGCCTACTGAGCCCTAACCAAACTCCTGGCATTTCAGCAATTTTCATAGTGCAGGGGGAAAAAAGAAAAGGGTGAGCTTTAGACAATGGTGTGAATTGCCGTGTCTCTGGGCTCAGTTTTATCAAGAGAAGGTAAGGGAGGGAGCCCAAAATGCCATGGACTTCCTTCTTGTACTTGTAAACGCCGCCAGGGCTGCGGGGGCGTAACTACACTTGGCGGGGGTGGAGGGGGGCAAGAAAATACACAGAGAAAAACACAGATGCCCAAGTGCCCACATGTTATCAGTAGAAGATTGATAACACATCTCTGAGAGACAAAATGCCCAAATGCAGCTTCTCAAGAGAGGATCTAGCTGAAGGACACTATAAAATGCACAAAGGGAGCTTCCCAAATGGTGCTTGTAAAAGCAAAAAAAAAAAAAAAAAGTCACGAGCTTTGTTTTTTCATCTTCCCTAATATCTACATGGAGCCCTGGTGGCACAGTGGTTAAGAGCTACAGTGAGCTATACCTGCTAACCAAAAGGTCAACAGTTGAAATCCACCATGGCTCCTTGGAAACCGTATTGAGCAGTTCTACTCTGTCCTATAGGGTTGCTATGAGTAGGAATCAACTTAAGAGCAATGGGTTTGGTTTTTGGCTTTTTAACGCCTACACAGTGCCTAGCACATGGTAGGCACTCAGTGAACATTTACCAAATGAATGAACACACTCTTAAAAGATAGTGCCTCAAAGTACTATTCCCCTATCTTATAGATTTTTCTTTTCGTGGTCACATGAAACATTAACATAAAAATGTTTCTTAAATGTAGTTCACTCTTAGCTTATTAAAAGTAAAGATAGTAACGCTTCACTTATTTGAAGGTTATTTTTTCAACAACTTGAACTGTCTGGCCCAGTCAGTACCAGGAGACAGGTTTAATGGGCCAACTAGCAATCAACATGTAAAACAGAACATTTAACCAGTAAAGTCCATGCTCTTTAATCTGAGGCTTTCATTCATTTACATATATTCTGACAAATTTGTTTTTCTGGTTTCCAAGACTATAAGCAAAAAATTAGAAGGGGACGAGGCTGTTTGAGGCTGACCAGGACAAGAGCAGAAAACCAAAGGTGATGGGTTAAGAGAATGGAAGGAAAAGGAGTCAGAAAACATAAAAAAGTTCAGAAGGATACCCAGGAAACCATTAACAGTGTCTGCCCCATGGGAATGGGAGTACACACAGAAATAGGGAGTTTTGCTTTTTTTAATTTTATATAATTCTATGTTGTTTTAGTTATTTACAGAGGGCATGTATTGATTTTGTAAATAAAATATCAGGAGGTAACAAGTGTGTAATAGAACTGCTTCTAATAATGAAAAATTAGAAACCATTGAAATGTCCAACAACAGAGGACTGATTAAAAAAAAATTCATAGATTTGAAGCAGTCTCTAAAAAAGCCACAGAAAAATATCTGGTGACAGAAAAATGTTCAATGTTCAATTGATTACAAAACAAAATATACCGAATGCTGAAAGACCCTGTCTTTACAGACTATATGGAAAAAATAAAATAAAATAAAACCCACTGGAGTAGACAAAAGTATCGTGACATAGGAGAAACTTTTTGTTTGGCATTAAATGTTTCTTACATTTCATCTGTGTAACATCTGCATAGCTAAAACAAAAGGGAAATAAACTAAATTATAGTGTTTTCACTGTTATTTTGTGGCAGAAACTGCTGGCTACCCAATGTCCATTATCCCCCTTTTCTTTAGTAATACCTGGTGTATTTTGACAGCAAAAGATTACATTTCACAGCGTCCATTGAAGATAGTTGTGACCATGGGACTAACAAGACATATGCAAGTAAGTGTTGGTTGGAACATCTGGTTATACTCTTTAAAAGGCAAGCAGAAAAAAAAAAGAAAAGGCAAGCAGTTCTTGCCCTTTTGTACTCTCTGGTTCCTACTACTGCCGATCTTGATGTGAGGGCCAAAATTCCAGCAGCTGCGTTGAGACTATGAAGAAAATATCAAGAGACTCACATTCAAGCAGTGCCAAACCATTGCCAGAAACCACCTGCCCCTGGACTTCTCGTTACAAGAGAAAAATAAGCTCTTATCTGTTTAAGTCACTGTAGTTACAACTGTCATTTGCAGCCAAATGTAATATATAACTGAAACATGAGTGGACTTTTACATGAAAACATTCATGATGTACAGTGAGTTTATGTTAATGAGGGTGGAATGATTCACACAAGAAATGCGAGAATGACAGTGCAACTCGAAGAATGTAATTAATGTCACCAAATAGTACAGTAGAAACTGTTGAATTGGTGTATGTTCTGTTGTGTACTTTCTCAACAAAAAGTAAAATAAATAATTTTTTAAAAACCTTTACAGTGTACAAGGCTACATTAGAAATTCCAAATGGTAGGTAGAAGTTAGAAAACAAACAATCATTACAGAAACTAATTTGTGTTTAGAGTTGACTTCTCAGTTCTCCCCGTTGCTTTTATACCAAAACAAATTTAAAAGTAGGTTTGTTTTGCAGAGCTAGGATTTTTTTGTTGTTTTTGTCTTTGCTGTGAATTCCCACTGCTCTTATCTGCCCATCATCCACTGTACCTTCTTCTGTTTTAGAGTTCCCAGTTTACAATAAGAGCTACCTCACCATCATTCTCAGTCCATGAGGTTTGGGAGTAACTAAACACTCCTCTTGGACTCCACCTAGGCCTAGCCAATCAGTGTATTCCGTGTACCTGAGAACATAAATGAGTTCAGATACATCCTGTGACCAGTCAATCAGTGGGATGCAACTCTGGGAGTCTCCAGAAGTGTTCTGAAAGAGGGGCTGTTCTAACACTGGAATTGCTGAGGGCATCGAAAGTGAGCTTGGAGTTGTAAGCAGCCTTGTCACTATAAAAGAAGAGCTGACCCCAGAATGGTACCAACAGAGAAAAAGTCAAGAAATGGACAGAAAAAGACTAAGTCTTAATGACATCATTTGACCCTGGATTCAGCCAAGCCTGAAATCTTCACGTTTGTGAGTCGATAAATTTCCCTTTTTGGCTGAAGCCAGTTTGAGCCAAGTTTCCTGATATTTGCAACTATAAGAGTCCTGACTAACATAGTTACACAGTAAATAATCCTGATTCATTACATTAGCCTTTACCATGTGCTTATATGAAATCTTCCCTGAGGTTTTATTTACCAAAATAGCAGCATAATGTAATACCAACCTACTGTATTGTTTCTGGGTTTTTAATATTCTAAAATAAGCCACTAATTATTATTATTATTTTTTAATGGGGCAGTGGTGGTTCAGTGCTAGAATTCTCACCTTCCATTCAGGAGTCTTAAGTTCAATTCTCAGCCAATGTGTCTCAGGCACAGCCACCACCCACTTGTCAGTATAGGCCTGTGTGTTGCTATGATGATGAACAGGTTTTAGTGTTATTTTTTTTTTTTTCCAGACTACGACAGACTAGGAAGAAAGGCCTAGCGACCTACTTCTAGCCAGTGAAAACCCTATGGATCACAACAGCCCTCTCTACAACAGATCATGGGGATGGTGCAGGACTGGGCATCATTTTATTCTACCAGGTATTGGGTCACTGTGAGTCAGGGGCCAACTCGACAGCAGCTAACAACAATTATTTTTTTAATTTGACAAAATAGGAAGAAATATCATTACTATAATATAATCACCCAGTTAAAGAATATATGTTGCTGTTGTTAGCTGCCATCAAGTTGATTCTGTTCAAGTTCATCATTAAAAAGATGAAACAGATATCATTTAAAATAATCTTCAAAACAAAAAGAGATAGCATAACTTATTCTCCCTTTCTTCCTTCAAATAGTTATTTAACTTACGAAAGTCAGAGTTTTAAAGTGTGAGGGATATACTTTCTAGGATCTTACAATTTAGCAAGGCAGGCAAAACATTCATGCAAGTAACAGCTATACACCATTCTCTGAAAATTAGTAAATAATAAGAAATATGATGTAGGAGAGGCTAAAAAAAAAAATCCTACGATATTATCGGAGCCCTGATTAAGGGCTCAGGCTGCTAACCAAAAGATTGACAGTTCAAATCCACCAGCCACTCCTTGGAAATCCTATGGGCAATTCTACTCTGTCCTATAGGGTTGCTATGAGTTGGGATTAACTCGGCAGCAACAGATTTGGGTTTTTGGTATATTACTAGAACAGATAGAGTTCTTGGAAATACAAAAAATTCTCTATTCTCTCCACATGTGGTAGAGAAAACTATGGACCAGAGAGCCAGTGACTTGCCTTAGTTTCCATAGCAAGTCAGTGGCAAAATCTTGCTGGAAACCAGACCTCCTTAGATACAGTCCAACATTCTTTCTTACTGCCCCACCCTACCTCTTTTAGGAGAAAATCAAGAAGTTTCTCAAACTAATTTTTCTTTGGCCCAACCTGAAATGGAGCGAGAATATTAAAGACCACACTAACATAAGCTTAATTCTCTTTTTATCATATTGAGGCAAAGCAGCTCAGGCTGTTTCAGTTATCAGAGTTTGGTTTCAACTTTCTGACATGGTTTTTCTCTCATTGACTTCTGTTTTTCGTTAGTCTAACCCTGAATGAGCAGGAACCCTGCCTGAGAAAAATCCCAAACAGTTTGTTTTGAATGTGTTTGTTCTCTTCTGTATTCTGGGCAAACTAACGAACTCTGATAGCGAAAACCAAGAGTTACCCAAATTAAACTTAACCTGGGAAGTCTCCTTTGGCCAGCTTCCCAGTGGAGCAGTGCCAGCAGGCACAAAAGACTAGGACACTGCAAATTCTAATTCTATTGCGAGTAAAAGTTTTGTCTAAGTTAAAGAAAGGAAATACCAAGACTCCAAATGAAGGTGGCCATTCCTAGAGACCTTCTTGTCAAGAATTTAGAAAGGGAACTGATTCTCATTAGAAATCACGGCTTTGCAGTGTTACTAAAATGGCAACCCCCTACAAATAATTTGAGGAAGTGGATTAAAAGTTTGGTTTCAGGCACTTAAATACATTGAAAATAATTTTCAGGCGCAAGGCTTGCTGATGTATAGTATTTTTTTCTTTCTTTTTTTATTGTGGTAAATATATATGTAACACTATAGGATTTCTTTTTGTCAAACATGCATATGTGCTTCAAAGTCTCACTCATTTATTTTTTACTATGTGCTTTGAAGTTCCATTTATAAATATTCATTGACAACTTGCTGAGGTTACAACAGTGGCAGAGTTGAAGCCACGGCAGGAGTTACAGTTTTGTCAGGAAAAACAGACAAAAAGAAAGTAAACAAACAAATAAAATAATTATGAATTGTAGAGACTGAGGACACAGCACGAAGAATGCAACCAATGTCACTGAAGTGTATAGGCAGAAATTGTTGACAGGGTGTAAGATTGGCTGTGTATATATTTTCACCAAAAATATACACAGCCAATCGTATACACTGTCAACAATAAATAAAACATATACAATATTATGAATTGTGATAAATGTGAAAAGTAAAACATTGTGCTAAGATGTAGATTAATAAAGGTGGGGAAGGTCTATTTTAGATGAGTCTGATAGTGTGATCAGGGAAGGCTTCTTAGAGGAGATGACATTTCCAAGGAGATCTAAAGAATCTAAAGGAGCTTCTTATGGGATGAGCCAGGGAAGGACACTGTAGAGAGATGAACGATATGCAAAAGTATATCTGGAATGTTTAGGCAAAACACATTCTGAGGGCACAGTCCTCCCCAAGACTGCCTTCATTTCAGACACCAGCCACAAGTTAAGGGGGTCCCTAGGGCCACTCTGACTTCAAACCAGCTAGTTTCAAATTAGAAGGTACCTATGGACTCCTATTGGAAACCCTGGTGGCATAGTGGTTAAGAGCTACCGCAGCTAACCAAAAGGTAGGGAGTTTGAAACCACTAGGCGCTCCTTGGAAACCCTATGGGGCACTTCTATTCTGTCCTATAGGGTTGCTATGAGTAAGAATTGACTCAATGGCAACGGGTTGTTATTTTTTTTTTTAATGGACTCCTTCAGGTTTGATAATTCACTGTAATGACTCACAGCACTCAGGAAAGCACTGTATTTACAGTTATGGTTTTATTATAGCAAAAGGATACAAATTAGAATCAGCCAAAGGAAGAGATGCATACGGTAGAAGTCTGAGAAGATCCCAAACACGAATATTCTGTTGTCCTCAGGGAGGTGTTACTCTGCCTGTATTGAAATGTGACAATACTCAAAGATTATTGCCAACCAGAAAACCTCATCCAGGCTTTGGTGTTCAGACTTTTAGTGAGGCTTCCCAAACCCAAACCCAGTGCCGTTTAGTCGATTCCGACTCATAGCGACCCCACAGGGCAGAGTAGAACTGTCCCATAGAGTTTCCAAGGAGCGCCTGGTGGGTTTGAACTGCCGACCTCTTGGTTAGCAGCAGTAGTACTTAACCACTACGCCACCAGGGTTTCCTAGTGAGGCTTCATTAACCAAAAAAAAAAAAACCAAACCCGTTGCCATCGAGTCAATTCTGACTCATAGCAACCCTATAGGACAGAGTAGAACTGCCCTATAGAGTTTCCAAGGAGCACCTGGTGGATTTGATGTGCTGACCTTTTGGCTAGCAGCTGTAGCTCTTAATCTCTAGGCCACCAGGGTTTCTGAGGCTTCATTAAGTAGGCATAATTGACTGAATTGTTAGCCATGTGCTTGAACTCAATCTCTAGCTCCCAGGTTGGTTTGATTTCACATGGCTCAAAGCCCCAGTCCTCTAATCACAATGTTGGTCTTTCACCCCACCCATCCTGAGTCACCGCCTTAGCATAAACTCTCAGGTGTGGTCTGAGGGGTGCACCATGAATAACGAAAACACTCCTATCGCTCAGGAAATTCCAAGGGTTTAGAGGTTACTTCCCAAGAACCGGAGACAAAGGCCAGCCAAAGTTTTTATTACACAGGTGCAATGTGGATTTGTTGTGCTGTGTGAGAATATTTAGCTCTGCAGCAGAAGAAAAAATAAATGGGTTATATGAAACTCACAAGATGTGTTAATATAGATAAGTAGTTAGTAGAGCACATATGTATTAAGCATAAAACAGAATGGAAAGACAAAAGAGTAATATTCATGAGGCACTACATGAAGCACTTAGGCACTAAATATTCTTGACGAATTAAATACATAAGAGGTATTTAACGTCCAGCACCACCACACGCCTGTCAGTTTCTCTTACCATGGTGACTTGCATATTGCTGTGATACTGGAAGCTATGCCATTGGTATGTCAAATACCAGCAGAGTCACCCATGGTGGACAGGTTTCAGTGGAGCTTCCAGACTAAGACAGAATAGGAAGAAGGACCTGGCAGTGTAGTTCTGAAAAAATTGGCCCTTGAAACCACACAAATAACAGCAGAATATTGTCTGATATAGTGCCAGAAGATGAGCCCTTCAGATTGGAAGGCACTCAAAATACAACTGGGGAAGAGCTGCCTCCTCAAAGCAGAGTCGACCTTAATGATATGGATGGAGTCAAGCTTTTGGGACCTTCATCTGCTGATGTGGCATGACTCAAAATAAGGAGAAACAGCTTAAAACATCCATTAACAATAGGAACATGGAATTTACAAGTATGAATCTAGGAAAACTGGAAGTCGTCAAAAATTAAATGGAACGCACAAAGATCAATGTCCTAGGCACTAGTGAGCTGAAATGGACTAGTATTGGCCATTTTGAATCAAACAATCATAAGGTCTACTATGTCAGGAATGACAAATTGAAGAGAAATAGGGTGGCATTCATCGTCAAAAAGTACATCTCAAGATATATCCTGAAGAACAACGCTGTCAGTGATGGGACAATACCCATATGCCTACAAGGAAGACCAGTTAATACAATTTTTCAAATTTACGAACCAAACACTAATGCCAAAGATGAGGAAATAGATTTTTACCAACATTTGCAGTCTGAAATTGATCAAACATACAATCAGAATGCATTGATAATCACTGGTGAGTAGGTTTAGAAAGTTGGACATGAAGAAGAAGGATCTGTAGTTGAAAAATATGGCCTTAGTGATATGGCACCAGGGATCACATGATAGAATTTTGCAAGACCAGCAACTTCTTCATTACAAATACCTTTTTTCACCAACATAAACGGCGGCTATACATGTGGATATGCCAGATGGAATACCCAGGAATCGAATCGACTACATCTGTGAAAGAGATGATGGAAAAGCTCAATATTATCATTCAGAACAAGGCCAGGGGCCAACTGCACAACAGACCATCAATTGCTCATATGCAAGTTCAAGTTGAAACTGAAGAAAATTAAAACAAGTTACCAAGAAACAAATATGGCCTTGAGTATAACCCACGTGAATTTGGAGACCATCTCAAGAATGGATTTGATGCATTGAACACTGATGACCCAAGACCAGGCGAATTGGGGGATGACATCAAGGATATCTCACATGAAGAAAGCAAAAAAGACAGGGAAGAAAGAAAAGACCAAAATGGATGTCAGAAGAGACTCCGAAATTTGCTCTTGAACGTTGAGTAGCTAAAGCGAATGGAAAAAAGATCAAGTACGAGAGCTGAACAGAAGATATCAAAGGGCTGCTCCAGAAGACAAAGTAAAGTATTATAATGAAATGTGCAAAGATCTGGAGTTAGAAAACCAAAAGGGAAGAACACCCTGGGTATTTCTCAAGCTGAAAGAACTGAAAAAAAATTCAAGCCTTAAGCTGAAGTTTTGAAGGATTCTATGGGCAAAATATTGAATGATACAGGAAACATCAAAAGAAGATGAAAGTAATACATGGAGTCACCATACCAAAAAGAATTGGTCAACACTCAACCATTTCAGAAGATAGCATATGATCAAGAACCAATGATATTGAAGGAAGAAGTCCAAGCTACACTGAAGGCATTGGTGAAAAACAAGGCTCCAGGAATTAACAGAATACCAATTGAGATGTTTCAAGAAATGGATGCAGTGCTGGAGGTGCTCATTAAAATCACACACAAGTAAAATTTTCTTGAAGATAATTCAAAAACAGTTGCAGCAGTATATTGACAGGGAACCACCAGAAGTTCAAGTACCTAACATGGCACAGTGGTTAAGAGCTTGGCTGCTAACCAAAAAGGTCAGCAGTTCAAATCCACCAGTCGCTCTTTGGAAACCCTATGGGGCAGTTCTCTTCTGTCTATAGAGTTGCTATGAGTCTGAATCAACTCGACGGCAAGGGGTTTATTTGTTTTTAACAGCAAATAGGCTTATGTGTTTTGGACAGAGGACACATGGGCCAGAATAGCTCTCACCAGAGTGGCTAAATTAACAACTTGTATTAAGTGCTCATGTATATTTAGTGTATGCTGGACATTGTTCTTGTTGCTATTAGGTACCATTGAGTAAGTTCTGACTCATAACGACCGCGCGTACAACAGAACGAAACACTGCCCAATCCTGCCCATTCTCACAATCATTGCTGTATTTGAGCTGATTGTTGCAGCCACTGTGTCAATCCATCTTGTCAAGAGTCTTTGTCTTTTTGCTGACCCTCTACTTTACCAAGCATTAAGTCCTTCTCCAAGGACTGGTCCCTCTTGATAACATATTCAAAGTACATGAGACAAATCACTGGCCAATTTTTTCAGAAGTAGACTGCCAAGTCCTTCTTCCTATTCTGTCTTAGTCTGGAAGCTCCACTGAAACCTGTTCACCATAGGTAACCCTGCTGATATTTAAAATAACAGTGGCATAGCTTCCAGCATTACAGCAACACACAAGACACCACAGTACGACAAACTGACAGACCTGTGGTGGACGTAAACGTATTTTAAAAAAATCCATTGCCATCGAGTCTATTCTGACTCAAAGCAACCCTATAGGATAGAGTAGAACTGCCCCATAGAGTTTCCAAGGAGTGCCTGGTGGATTTGAACTGCTGCCCTTTTGGTTAGCAGCCATAGATAGCTCTTAACCACTACACCACCAAGGTTTCCCATAAACCTATAGCCCAAATAAAATCCATAACTGTTTAGCAGGTTACTTAGCAAACTACAGCTATTGGTCAGGTGTACTTGTTCCCGAGTCCTTCCTCTAAACTAAGTATTTGTCGTTGGCCTAGGGCACTTTTTGTCTGTGGGCCTCCTTGCTTTAACCTCGACTCTGGTCCATGAGCAGGAAAGGCTGATGCAGCAGAGACTTACGGACATTGCATAAGCAAGATTTAAGCAGTATGGTCTCTGGGTGGTGCAAATGTTTTGCACTTGGCTACTAATCAAAAGCTTGGCAGCTCAAATCCACCCAGTGGTCCAAACAAGAAAGGTCTGGTGATCTACTTCTGTGAAGGTTAAACCCACTGCCGTCGAGTCGATTCTGATTCATAGCAATTCTATAGGACAGAGTAGAACTGCCCCGTAGAGTTTCCAAGGAGCGCCTGGCGGATTGGAACTGCCAACCTCTTGGTTAACAGCCGTAGCGCTTAACCACTACACCACCAGGGTTTCTCTTCTGTGAAGGTTACACTCAAGAAAATTCTATGGAGCTCAGTTCTACTCTGTAGCACATGGGTCACCATGAGTCAGAATCAACTCAAATGCAATGGATTTGGTTCTTCCACCTAGCTTTCATCCTTTCCTAATAAATAGTATGTGTCACAGATTGAATTGTGTCCCCCCAAAATATTTGTCAACTTGACTTGGTCATGATTTTCAGTGGTTTGGTAGTCATGTAATGATGTAATCTGGCAGTTATGTAATGATGTAATCATCCCCCATGATGTGATCTGATGTGACTAACCAATCAGTTATAAAGGGATTAGGGTGGGGTCCAACATCCTTACTCAGGTCACAGCCCTGATCTGACGTAAGGGGAGTTTCCCTGGGGTGTAGCTTGCATCACCTTTTATCTATAAGAGATAAAAGGAGAGAGAATCAAGCAGAGAGGACGGGACCTACTACCACCAAGAAAGAAGAGCCAGGAGTGGAGTGCATCTTTTAGACCTGGGGTCCCTGCACTGAGAACCAACTATACCCAGGGGAAGATTGATGCCAAGACACATGGATATTTCCAACGAACACCAAGTCCAAAGATGTTGAAAGGAAACAAAGATCTTCCCCCAGAGCTGACAGAGAGAGAAAGCCTTCCCCTAGAGCTGACACCCTGAATTCAGACTTCTAGCCTCCTAAACTGCTAGAAAATAAATTTCTGTTGGTTAAAGCTACCCAATTACGGTATTTCTGTTATAGCAGCAGTAGATAACTAAGATAGCATGTTAACTTACCTCACCTCTTTCCCCTTGCTTCTTGATGTGTTATTCAAATTAATTTAATGAACTGTGTGATTTCAAGCATTTTAATTAGGTCTGTGAGTCCTTTTGTTCTGTGACCTTTGGGATCGCTCCCTTGGTAGTATAGTTGGGGGTTACCATTGTATCAAAGTAATTTCCCACTTAACAAAAGGCCTTAAAATGGGAGAAGCTGATGTGTTCTAGAACTGCACTGTCCAATATGGTAGCCATCAACCTCATGTGACTATTTAAATATAAATTAATTAAAATTAAAAATATATTTATCTGTCGCATTAGACACATTTCAAGTGCTCAGTAGCTACATGTGGTTGGTGGCTATTGCACTGGACAGGGCAGAAGAACATTTCCATCATTGCAGAAAGTTTTGTTGGACAGTACTGTTATAGAAACTTAGAGGAGGCCAGTGTGACTGTAGGGTGATGCTCAGGAGGGTGGCAAGAGATGAGTTTGGAGAGGAATACAGTGTCCACATGACACAAAGACTAAATTTAGTCCAATGTCTTAGTTATTTAGTGCTGCTATAACAGAAATACCACAAATGGGTGGCTTTGAAAAACAAATTTATTTTCTCAGATTTTAGGAGACTTAAAGTCTGAATTCAGGGCACCGGCTCTAAGGCAAGACTCTCTTTGTTGGCTCTGGAGGAAGGTCTTTGTCTCTTGGCGATCTTCATGTGGTGTGACATCTATCTTCCTCCATTTCTGCTTGCTTCTCTATCCCTAATCTCTTACATCTCAAGAGAGATTTACTTAAAACAAACCCTACGCTAATACTGTCTAATTATCATAACAATGAAAACCAATTCCCCAAAAGGGATTATAACCACAGGTATAGAGGTTATACTTTACAACACATATTTTTGGAGTGCACAATTCAATCCATAACATCTAGTATAATCTACATAATCTAGTTTATATTTTAAGAAGATCGCCTCTGGTTATTGAACAGAGAATGGATTAGAGGGCGTACAGAAAAGAGTTAACACGGCAGGTCTGACTTCTACCCTTTGAAAGGTCTGCTTTCAAGGTTGGCCCTTGGTTGGAGAATGGATACTTAATATTTTGGTGGGGTTCCTACCACCTAACTGATAAAAGTGGAGTGGCTCACCGTGCCTAAAATGTTCCTACAAACAATATGCTTTATGCTGAACACCTGGTTTTCTTCTGGGAGTCTGAAATTTTGGTACGTGCCAGGCAGAGGGCGCCAAGGTGATCAGTCCCTGTCATGGATTGAATTGTGTCTCCCAAAAAATGTGTGTCAACTTGCCTAGTCCATGATTCCCTTCCCAGTATTGTATGATTGGCCACCATTTTGTCAGCAGATCTGATTTTCCTATGTGTTGTAAATCCTACCTCTATGATGTTAATGCGGCAGGATTCAATCTAAAAGAGGTTGTGTCCTAAATCAATCTCTTTTGAGATATAAAACAGAGAAGTGAACAGAGAGATATAGGAGACCTCATACCACAAAGAAGGCAACACCAGGAGCAGAGTGTGTCCTTTGGACCTGAGGTTCCTGTGCTGAGAAGCTCCTAGCCCAGGGGAAGATTGATGACAAAGACCTTCCTCCAGAGCTGACAGAGAGAGAAAGCCTTCCCCTGGAGCTGATGCCTTTAATTTGGACTTGTAGCCTACAAGACTGTGAGAGAATAAATTTCCTTGTTAAAGTCATCTACTTGCAGTATTTCTTTTATAAGAGCACTAGATGACTAAGACATGCCACGTTAAAAACCCTGGGCACTCCAGTCTCTAACGAGCTTCCCTGGCTGGCAACATTTCACATGTGTTTGCATAACCCACTGCTGGGGAATTAAGCACATCTTGTATGATTCCAGTTGGACAGGTTCCTTGGAAGCTTGTACCTGGTTCCCCCTCCCCCACCTTGCCCCATGTGCCTTTTCCCTTTGCTGATTTTGCTTTGTATCCTTTCTCTGTAATAAATCCTATCTGTGAATACAACTAGGCTGAGACCTGTGAGTCTTCCCATTGAATCACCAAACCTGGGAGTAGCCTTGGGAACCCTCAACACAGAGGGGCAGAAGATGAGAATGAAGTGGGAAGATCATTTAGGAAGCAATTTCAATCATCCAGGTGGCAAGATAATGATGGCTCAAACTAGAGTGGTAGCAACTGAGAGAAATGGATTAAGGTTTTCACAATATTATCTTTGCAGAAAAATAGTAGAACAGGAATACTGATGTAGAATGAGAATCCTCAGCTAGTACATTGATAGGGAGTTGGTTCTTTATCCCCACTCCCCCACCCCTTTTTGTTTTAACTATAATTTGATTTGCTAAATATTTATGTATCTGTCCTCAATGTTCAAAGGGTGAAATCAGCTATATATAACTCATTCATCTTCTTCATTATCCTTATCCAACCAAAACCTTTAGGTTTTTTCCATTTAAACAGCTCCCATTTCTGTTCCTTTTGTCCCTTCTTTGTCATTGCTAGTCCCATGATTGTATCTCCTGAGGTCTGTATTGCATCAGTTTAGGAAACTAGTCTTCCTAATATCAGCTTCTCCCACCCTTAAGCACACTCAACATAATACACACACACACACCTATTGCCATGGAGTTGATTCGGACTCATAGTGACCTCATAATCTTCCTTAATTACCAATCACTTCCTATTCCCATTACCTTAAATTCCTTTACCTCAGCAGTTTCAAGGCTCTCCCATAGCCTGTCCCCACCCTATCCAGTTTAACTTGCTATCCCTGTCTTCCCTGACATCTGTCTTCCTCTCTTCAGGGCTCCACCAGCCAAATGTGCTCATTCCTACCCCAAGTTTCAGTTAATGCTTTTCTCTCTCCTTATCTATTTCTGATTCATTATTTAAAGTCCCCTTCAAGCCCCATTTTATTCATAAAGCCTTCCCCGACTGGCACTTTCCTGACTATAGTCCATAGTCCTTAGTCCCTCTCAAATAAAACATTTAGGATATAAACAATACAATTTCAACTTTATATATGTATATCAGTTAGGACTGTTTTGATTGCAAATGACAGAAAACCCAACTCGAGTGGTGTTATTAAATAATAAAAGCGAATGTAATGATTCATGTAACTTAAAATTTTAGGATACATCTGGCTTTATTGGGGCTCTATCCAGGGACTCAGAAACCCTGGTGGTGTGGTGGTTAAGTGCTACGGCTGCTAATTAAAAGATCGGCAGTTCAAATCCACCAGGCTCTCCTCAGAAACTCTGGAGGCAGCTCTACTCTTTCCTATAGAGTCACCGTAGAGTCACTGTGAGTCGGAATCCACTCGAGGGCAACAGGTTTGGTTTTTTGTTTGTTTGTTTATCCAGAGGTTCCAACAATGTAATCAGGATTTGGTTGCTTTCCATTTATGGGTTCTACCTTCCACTGAGCTGGCTTTATTCTTGAGTTCTATCTATGTGATCAATTCTACTCACCTCCAGCACACACACCTCAAATCTCCAAGTTTACATCCTCCCAGATTCAAGTCCAGTGGAAAAATAGAGAATACTTCTTCCTGGAAATTGTTGAACAACTCCTGGAATTCGCCCTGACTGTATTGACTTGGTCATACCCATTCCTGGACCAACACTACGGTAAGAGGAATCCTGGGTGCTGACAGGTCAGATCTGGGCCACGTGCTCCACCTCCTTAACTGGAAGTAGAGCCCCATCTGAATCAAGTAGACTCAGAAGGGAGTAAAAAGAGTTATCAAAAAAACATTGAGATAGGATTATCAGAAGACAGAACACTTGGAAGCAAAAACAGTGTATTATTATCACAATTCATGTAATCACACGAACTCCTTCATAGACATGCAGAAATTTCACCTGTCTTTATTTTTCTAAATCAAATTAAATTTGGCACTGGCTTTACCTGCCTGGCTGATGTAATGGCAAATATTCAGGGGGCTCTTACCCCATCTCCTGAAGCATCCAGAAACCCTGGATATTATAGAGCTCAGGAAAATTGGGCCAAGAGCTTTGGGCTTTGGTTTGTCATGATGGCTTGGAGACAATCTGTGTTGACATTATTCATTTGAATTTGGGCAGCTATGCTGGGAGCATCCACTCTCTCTAGACCCCCAAGACTTTTACGGTGGCTCCAAAGGCTGAATGGTTTGTATTCAGGGTCCAGGTATACATACATATCTTCAGTGGTTTTGCACCTCCCAGGACAGAACTGAGTAAGATCAGGGCTCATGTCTCTATTAGTCATAAACTTACAGGTTCTCTTATAGTAATTGCTCCAGTTTTACATGGGCAAGACTTTTCACCTAAACTAAATTATAAATGCTTTGTAATTTATGCTTTTGTATGCTGCGCATAGAGAATCCAGTAAATACTTGTGAAGAGACACAAAGAAGAGAAAGTACAGCTTCTGCCTGAGGAAATCTACAACTGGCAGAGGAAAAACACCAGAAAGGGAAGGCCAGGCATGACTACAAATTAAGGAGGAGTAAGAGGACTGGAAAACGAAAACTTAAAAGGAAGGAAGCACTACAGGGGATCTAAAAGGATGAGATTATATCTTGTTGATGGTTCAGAAAAGGCTACGTAAAGATGAAAGCAGTAAAGAATAACCTTAAAGTCTTGAACCCCTTCAAGAGATAAAATAGACTTTTGCTTTTTTTTTTTTAATTTTTTGAATTAGAATTGTTTTTAAATCTAAAACAACACTGTTGGGAGTGGATGCATAAGTCTGGAGTGCGTTCTATTTTTTCCCTCTTTACTTCTGTTCATTAAGATTAAGACTTCATTTAAATTTAATTTGCAAGAGGTGTCGTTTTACTGATTCAACATTTAATATCTATTTGTGTGGATTCAAATTGTGTAATTTAATTTCTTCATTCATAGCTGTGCAATAACTGCTGCCATTCCTTCTCCCATTTTCCTCCAATGTCATTTCAGCAGTGGGAGCCCTTAATGTAGGCTGTAGTGATAATGAGGTAGACCAGCAAACTGTAGGCACTAAGTGCCTATTCAGTACTTGCCTCTGTTCCTTGCAGTTCGAATCCACCAGCCACTCCTTGGGAACCCTGTGGAGCAGTTCTAGTTTGTTCTATAGGGTGTAAGAGTTCAATCGACTGGACAGCACACCACAACAAAGTCACGGTTTAGCTATATTACATCACAAACTAGCCAATAATATATCTACCACTCCCCTCTCTCTCTTTCCAGGTACTATCTAAGTAGGATTGACTTGAAAGTAACTGGTCTGATATAAGATCCTGGCAAAGAGGAACATGGCGACTTTAAAACAACATCGGACATAATAAAAGCATTCTCTTTTAATATATAGTGAAATAGTAAGAAGCACAGAAATAAACAATTATTTGATAGGAATAGTAATGTTTCATTTGTGTATTAGGGGCTGATAACTAATGAAAATGGAATTCTAGAATGCTGTTTGCATAATTTAAAGAAAAGGTACTAAAAGGGTACTAGAACTACCAACCAAAAAACCAAACCCATTGTCATCGAGTCAATTCCGACTCATAGCAACCCTATAGGACAGAGTAGAGCTGCCCAACAGAGTTTTCAAGGAGCGCCTGGTGGATTCGAACTGTTGACCTTTTCGTTAGCAGCAGTAGCACTTAACCACTATACCACCAGGGTTTCTTCTAGAACCATAAGCCCTGGTGTTTTCAATTGCCTCGTATACATGTGAAAGATGGGCAGTGAATAAGGAAGACCAAAGAATTGTTGCCTTTGAATTGCGGCATTGGAAAAGAATGTTGACTATACCATGGACTGCCAGAGAAACAAACAAATGTGTCTTGGAAGAAGTACAGCCAGGATGCTCCTTAGAAGCGAGGATGGTGAGACTTCGTCTCACATACTTTGGACATGTTATTAGGAGGGACCAGTCCCTGCAGAAGGACATCATGCTTGGTAAAGTGGAGGGTCAGCGACAGAGAGGAAGACCCTCAAAGAGATGGATTGACATAGTGGCTGCAACAAACGGTTCAAGCACAACAACGTTTGTGAGGATGGTGCAGGACCAGGCAGTGTTTCATTCTATTGTACGCAGGGTCGCTATAGTTGGAACCAACTTCATGGAACCTAACAACAACAATGCGAACAGCATTTGTGTGGGATCTCTTATAAAAACAGCACTGACTAACAATAAAGTAATAACCAAATTACTGTATTTCAAATAATCTGCGGCAGGACAGGGTAACGGAGTGGGGTCAGAGATATGAAGAGACTATAATACATGGGTAGGTATTAAAGTCAGAAACTACATTTGTTTCTGCAGCCAGGAGGGCTTGGTTCTCTGATGGTTAGTATATATTAGATGTTTGCTTAAAAGGGGATTGCAGGGCCCCAGCCCTAAAGAGTCAGAGTCAGTGGATGTCAGATGGGGGCCAAGAATCTGCATTTTGAACCCCCCACTCAGGCTATTCAGATACAGGCAGCCTGAGGATTGTGCCTTGGGAAACACTGCACGTTCAGAACAGTCTCAGCTTCCAATTTTCCACACTAAAGATCACTGTTGTTGTTTGGTGCTCATCTTCTGGCACTGTAGCAGGCAATGTTCCACTGCTATTCGTAGGGTTTTCAGAGGCTAATTCTTTCCAGAAGTAGGCTGCCAGGTCCTTCTTCCTAGTCTGTCTTAGTCTGGAAGCTCAGCTGAAACCTGTCTGCCATGGGTTATCCTGCTGGTATTTGAATACTGGTGGCATAGCTTCCAGCATCACAGCAACAAGCAAGCCCCCACAGTACGACAAACTGAATATTAAACTGGGGGAATACTAGAGTATAGAAAGCTCTCTAGCTGGAGAGGCTTGATAGGGGACTTGCTCTGAAACTTTGCTTGGAAAACAAATACTCTGTTTATTTGAGGTGCTGTGGGGCTCCAGAGGGAGGCTGATAGAGCCACTGTTGAAGGGATGCTTAAAAGCAGCGCTTCTTAAACCTTAATGTGCACACGAGTCACCAGGGATCTTGCTAAAATGCAGATTCTGATTCAGTGGGGCTGGTTGGGTCCTGAGGGCTCTGTATTTCTAGCAAGCTCCCAGGTGATGCTGATGCTGCTGGTCTCAGGTCCTCATTCTGAATAGCAAGATTTTAGATTGAAATTTGGGGTATGATCAGAGTCCCTGAGTGGTGCAAATGGTTAAAGGACTTGGCTGTTAACTGAAAGGCTGCCGGTTCGAGTATATCCAGAGGCACCCTGGAAGAAAGGTCTGAATGTCTACTTCTGAAAAAGTAGCCTTTGAAAACCCTGTGGAGCACAGTTCTATTCTGACACACATGAGGCCTCCATGAGTTTGAATCAACAGCAACTGGTTTTTAATAGAGACAGATAGATATGGTCAGAAATTGCATGTGAAGTTGACAACCAAGACATGAAATATAGTCAACGTCTGAAGTAGGCTTAGTTCAAAGTTTAAGAAAATTAGAATCCAGAAAGAGAAATACCTGAGTTAGAAGTCCAGGCAACCGAGACTGGCTAAGAGAGAATCACCAAGGCTCTGGCTCTCAGCCTTTTATTACCCTCATCATGAAGCATGTTTGATGCCTTCATGAACAGTGGGAGTGATAGATAAAGTCTTTACCTGGTGGTCAGGTCCTATCAGCCTGTGCCCAAAAAATGCTGCCAAGTTTCTTAAAGAAACTTATTATTTTCTCTAATCAACAGACTCAGTCCTCACAGTTGGAAAATGCAACTCTGCTAGAAAATGAAACTTTGCAACACAGGCTAACTGATCATCGCCACAGAAATTTCAAAAACCAAGATCTTATCACATCTTCCTCTGCTGAAAATCCTGGATGGTTCTCCACTGTTAGAGACAAAACCCAGACTCCTGAGCTTTGAGTTTAATTCCCTCCACGTTCTGCTGCCTCCCTCCATTTCCGACCCTATCTGTTACCAATCTTCAATTTTCTCACAAGGAGTGCTCTTGCGTACCAGTTAAGAGCTCAACTGCTATGAACCCACTCAGTGGCTCCTTGGGAGAAAGGCCTGGCCATCTGCTTCTGTAAAGATTACAACCTAGAAAACCCTGTAACCAAAACCCACTGCCGTCAAGTCAATTCCGACTCATAGATGAGAAAACCCTATAGGGCAGTTCTATTCTGTCACATGGGGTCACTATGAGTTGGAATCGACTCCACTGCACTGAACAAAAATTTTCTCACACACTTTTAGTACTGGTCACACCTACCTACAGTGTAGTCTCTACTTCTAGGCTTCTGCTCCAGTTAGTCTCTTTGCTGGAATGTCCTTTCTAATATCTTCCTCAAAGCCTAGCTTAAACATAATAACAACAGTGATGATGCAATCATACCAATAACTATATTTACAGTATTCTTACTATTTACCAGATACAACCTTATCTCAGTAAATTCTCATCCCAACTCTAAAAGGCCGAGATTATTACTATTGTTCATCCATTCTTTTAGCAACTATGTACTGGTTACCTAATGTGTTCCAGGCACTGCTCTAGGCACTAAATACTGAACAGATAAGTCCCTTCCTTCAAGAGGCTTACATTCCAGTGAGAAGGCATCAAAAACACTTCATGATGGGGGGAATAAATAGCTGAGAGCCAGAGCCTCGGTGATTCTCTCAGTCAGTCTAGGTTACCTGGAGTTCTAACTCAGCTGTTTATCTTTCTGGATTCTAACATTCTTAACCTTTGACAGTGATATGTGCTGTGGAGAAAAACGAAACAGGGTATGGGGATAAAGGTAATGGTTTGAGCAGATACCTGAATGGAGGCAATCAGCCTCGAGGATAGCTGGAGACAGAGCAAATAGCAAACGCAAGGAGTGTTCGTCACAACTTTTGGCAAGGGCAGAGTGGTCAAACAGGAGGGTGGTTGGAGACGAGGTCAGAGAAGTGTCAGAGGTGGGAGGGATGTGTGGAGGAAGCGGGTGTGTAGGGAGTGAAAGGAGGGAGGCTAACTCACATAGGCAGGCTTTTTTGGCTAGTCTAAGGATTTTGTTTTTTCCTCTACGTTATATGAAAAGCCATCTACCATTTTAAAAGGGTCACGAGCTATTGCCTTGAAAATTGATCACAGTGGTACAAGGACAGAATCAGGAAGACCTGCTACAAAGATCCAGGTGAGAAACGGTGGAAGCAGTGGAGGTGGGGAGAAGTGGTCAGGTTCTGGATCTATTTTGAAAGTACAGCAGGCAGAATGTGATGGCTTGGGGGTGAGAGAAGGAGAGTGCTAAGGACAACTAAGCTTTTGGGCCTCTGCCACTGGCAGGGTAGAGTTGCTGTTTGTTGCTCTTATAGATAAAGAATTTGAGGTTAAAGGAGGTTGAGTAATTCCTCCAAACTCAGCTGTCTAGTTTTCTGTTATAGGTTTATCCAAAAAATTAAGTGATGGTTCCCCTTCTTCCCATCTCTTCAAGAATATAGCCTGGGCTGGAGTTCTGCCATTTCCTTTACCCAGCAGAGAACTCAAAAGTCTTTGTTTTCCAAGGACTCTTCACTAAAGCAAAGACAAGAGCGAATTGCACTGAGACTGGGGAGGGTTGTGGGATTTTAGGATGTGCAAGTGTTTTCCTCTCCCACAGCACCCAGCAGAAGACTTGGGATGGCTACAAGTTGCCTGGGAGGCAGGTCACTAAGCACTAAGACCCTGAAAGCAGCGGTAAGGGTACTGGGCTGCATCACCACCAAAAATGGAGAAGACCTCTGCGGAGGGCTGATTATGGCTGGACAGAGGAGGATTAGCTGCATCACCCCTATTCTAGTTTCCCCGGACAACTCAAGCCCAAGAACTCTTGTATAGTTCACTGCAGTGGGAAAAGGAATCCCAGAAATAACTTTTGTCTAGCTTGATGGGTAGGGGCTCTAAACTAGATTTTGTTTGAATTGAAAAAACAAAGAAATATAGTACTTCTTCCTCTGAAGGGTTGTAGTGAAAATACATTACCTATTGCACACTTTGAATTATGGTGTTGGCAAAGAATATTGAATATACCATGGACTGCCAGAGAACGAGCAAATCTGTTTAGGTGTTGGAAGCAACGATGGTAAGGCTTCGTCTCATGTACTCTGAACATGTTATCAGGAGGGACTGGTCCCTTGAGAAGGACATCATGCTTGGTAAAGTAGAGAGAGGGTCAGTGAAAAAGAGGAAGACCCTCAATAAGATTGACACAGTGGCTACAACAATGGGCTCAAATATAGAAATGATTGTGAGGATGGTCCAGGACTGGACAGTGTTTTGTCTTGTTGTATGTGGGGTTACTATGAGTCGGAACCGACTTGACAGCACCTAACAACAACAACGTTACATATTTATTCTAATATTAGAGCTACGAATGTATCTGTCTCCCAAACAAGACTGTAAGTCCTTTTAAGAAAAAGACCATTTTTAGGTCTGCACAGGTCGTACACCTAATAGGTACCCCACAAACTCTTTTATTCATTGATACATATCCCAAGTGCCTAGAACAGTACCAAAACCAAACCCACTGCCATCAACTTGATTTTGACTCACAGCGACCCTATAGGGTTTCCAAGGCCATAAATCTCTACGGAAGCAGACTCCTGAAAAGTCTCTGGTGGTTTCAAACCACCAATCTTTGAGTGAGCAGTCCATCTAGACTCCTTGCCTAGAACAGCACCTGGCACACAAATCAAAAAACCAAACCTGTTGCCATCGAGTCAATTCCAATTCATAGCGACCATATAGGACATAACAGAACTGCCCCATAGGGTTTCCAAGGCTGTAATCTTTATGGAAGCAGATTGTTACATCTTTTGCCCATGGAGTGGCTAGTGGGTTTGAAAGCTGACCTTTTTGGTTAGCCACCAAGCACTTACCAACTATGCCACCAGGGCTCATGTTCTGGCACACAGTAAGTGCTAAATAAATACTAGTTGGCTTCTCAATGAATAAATACACTTTGAATAAATGTTTGATGAATTGAATTTAAATCAGCACAAAATATACCATAAAGAAGATGGAGTATTAAAACAAATGTTATGTCAAAATCATTAAATTGTGCTTTCCAAATAAATCTCTTTAGCCTAGGGAATATCCCATATGTAAAAAAATTGACATAGAAGATAAGTACAAAAAGATCTGTGTACGAGGATGTTCATTACAATATTGCTAATAAAAGGGAACCCTGGGAACAAACTAAATGTTCAACAATATGGAAATGATTGACTAAATTATGGTATTCATATACTGTTGTTGTTGTTAGGTCCATCAAGACAATTCCAACAATTACAAGAGAATGAAACACTACCTCTGCACCATCCTCACAATCATTGTTGTTTGAGCCCATCGTTGCAGCCATTGTGTCAATCCATCTGATGAAGGGTCTTCCTCTTTTTCGCTGACCCTCTACTTTACCAAGCATGCTGTCCTTTTCCAGGGACTGGTCCCTCCTGATAGCATGTCCAAAGTATGTGAGACAAGTCTCACCACACTTGTTTCTAATAAGCATTCTGGCTGTACTTCTTCCAAGACAGATTTGTTCCTTCTTCTGGCAGACCATGGTATATTCAGTATTCTTTGCCAAAACCACAACTGAAAGGCATCAGTTCTTCTTTGGTCTTCCGTATTCATTGTCCAGCTTTCACATGCATATGAGGCAACTGAAGACACCGTGGCTTGGGTCAGAAACACCTTAGTCCTTAAAGTGACATCTTTGCTTTTTAACACTTTAAAGAGATCTCTTGCAGATTTGCCCAATGCAATGCGTCATCTGATTTCTTGACTGCTGCTTCCGTGGGTGTTGTTTGTTGATCCAAGGAAAATGAAATCTTTGACAACTTCAATCTTTTCTCCATTTATCATGATGTTGCTTATCGGTCCAATTGTGAGGATTTTTGTTCCCTTTATGTTGAAGTGTAATTCATACTGAAGGCTGTGGTCTTTGATCTTCAGCAATAAGTGCTTCATGTTCTCTTCACTTTCAGCAAGCAACATTGTCATCTGCATAACGGAGGTTGTTAATAAGTCTTTCTCCAATCCTGATGCCCTATTATTCTTCATACAGTCCAGCTTCTCGGGTTTTTTGCTCAACATACAGATTGAATAACTACGCTGAAAGGATACAACTCTGAAGCACACGTTTCCTGACTTAAACTTTCAATATTGCAACTCAAGACTCGAATTTTTCCTTCAGTTCTTTCAGCTTGAGAAATGCCGAGCATGTTCTTCCCTTTTGGTTTTCTAACTCCAGGCCTTTGCACATTTCATTATAAACTTTACTTTGTCTTCTCGAGCCACCCTTTGAAATCTTCTGCTCAGCTCTTTGACTTCATCATTTCTTCTTTTTGATTTAGCTACTCTATGTTCAAAAACCCCCATGTGTCTGTCAGTTTGTCATACTGTGGGGGCTTGTGTATTGCTGTGATGCTGGAAGCTATGCCACCGGTATTCAGATACCAGCAGGGTCACCCATGGAGGACAGGTTTCAGCTAAGCTTCCAGACTAAGACAGACTAGGAAGAAGGACCCGGCAGTCTACTTCTGAAAAGCATTAGCCCGTGAAAACCTTATGAATAGCACCGGAACATTGTCTGAAATAGTGGTGGAAGATGAGCCCCCCAGGTTGGAAGGCACACAAAAGATGACTGGGGAAGAGCTGCCTTCTCAAAGTAGAGTCGACCTTAATGATGTGGATGGAGTAAAGTTTTTGGGACCTTCTTCGCTGATGTGGCGCTACTCAAAATGAGAAAAAACAGCTGCAAACATCCATTAATAATTGGAACCTGGAATGTACGAAGCATGAATCTAGGAAAATTGGAAATCATCAAAAATGAAATGGAACACATAAACATGAATATCCTAGGCATTAGTGAGCTGAAATGGACTGGTATTGGCCATTTTGAATTGGACGATCATATAGTTTACCATGCTGGGAATGAAAACTCAAAGAGGAATGGAGTTGCATTCATCGTCAAAAAGAACGGTTCAAGATCTATCCTGAAGTACAACGCTGTCAGTGATAGGATAATATCCATACGCCTACAAGAAAGACCAGCTAATACGACTATTATTCAAATTTACGCACTAACCACTAGGGCCAAAGATGAAGAAATAGAAGATTTTTATCAGCTGCTACAGTCTGAAATTGATCGAACATGCAATTAAGATACACTGATAATTACTGGCAATTGGAATGCGAAAGTTGGAAACAAAGAAGGATCAGCAGTTGGAAAATATGGCCTTGGTGATAGAAAAAATGCCAGAGATCGAATGATAGAATTTTGCAAGACCAACGATTTCTTCATTGCAATTGCCTTCTTTCACCAACATAAACAGTGACTATACACATGGACCTCGCCAGGTGGAATGCACAGAAATCAAATTGACTACATTTGTGGAAAGAGACAATGGAAAAGCTCAATATCATCAGTCAGAACAAGGCCAAGGGCTGACTGTGGAACAGACCATCAGTTGCTCATATGCAAGTTCAAGCTGAAACTGAAGAAAATCAGAGCAAGTCCACGAGAGCCAAAATATGACCTTGAATATATCCCACCTGAATTTAGAGACCATCTCAAGAATAGATTTGACGCATCGAACACTAGCGACCGCAGACCAGACGAGTTGTGGAATGACATCAAGGACATCATCCATGAAGAAAACATGAGGTCACTAAATAGACAGGAAAAAAAGGAAAGACCAAGGTGGATGTCAGAGGAGACTCTGAAACTTGCTCTTGAACGTCGAGCAGCTAAAGCAAAAGGAAGAATTGATGAAGTAAAAGAACTGAACAGAAGATTTCAAAGGGCCCCTCAAGAAGACAAAATAAAGTATTATGAGGGTATGTGCAAAGAGCTGGAGATTGAAAAGCAAAAGGGAAGAACACGCTCGGCGTTTCTCAAGCTGAAAGAACTGAAGAAAAAATTCAAGCCTCGAGTTGCAATAGTGAAGGATTCCATGGGGAAAATATTAAATGATGCAGGAAGCATCAAAAGAAGATGGAAGGGATACACAGAATCATTATATCAAAAAGAATTAGTTGATATTCAACCATTTCAAGAGGTGGCATATGATCAGGAACCGATGGTACTGAAGGAAGAAGTCCAAGCTGCTCTGAAGGCATTAGCGAAAAACAAGGCTCCAGGAATTGATGGAATATCAATTGAGATGTTTCAACAAACAGATGCAGTGCTGGAGGTGCTCACTCATCTACGCCAAGAAATATGGAGGACAGCTTCCGGGCCAACTGATTGGAAGAGATCCATATTTATGCCTATTCCCAAGAAAGGTGATCCAACCGAATGTGGAAATTACAGAACAATATCATTAATATCACACGCAAGGAAAATTCTGCTGAAGATCATTCAAAAATGGCTACAGCAGTATATCGACAGGGAAGTGACAGAAATTCAGGCCGGTTTCAGAAGAGGACGTGGAACCAGGGATATCATTGCTGATGTCAGATGGATCCTGGCTGAAAGCAGAGAATACCAGAAGGACGCTTACCTGTTTTTATTGATTATGCAAAGGCATTTGACTGTGTGGATCATAACAAACTATGGATAACACTGCAAAGAATGGGAATTCCAGAACACTTAACTGTGCTCATGAGGAACCTTTACATAGATCAAGAGGCAGTTGTTCAGACAGAACAAGGGGATACTGATTGGTTTAAAGTCAGGAAAGGTGTGTGTCAGGGTTGAATTCTTTCACCATACCTATTTAATCTGTATGCTGAACAAATACTCAGAGAAGCTGGACTATATGAAGAAGAATGGGGCATCAGGATTGGAGGAAGACTCATTAACAACCTGCGTTATGCAGATGACGCAACCTTGCTTGCTGAAAGTGAAGAGGACTTGAAGCACTTACTAATGAAGATCAAAGACCACAGGCTTCAATATGGATTGCACCTCAGCATAAAGGAAACAAAAATCCTCACAACTGGACCAATGAGCAACATCATGATAAACGGAGAAAAGATTGACGTTGTCAAGGATTTCATTTTACTTGGATCCACAATCAACAGCCATGGAAACAGCAGTCAAAAAATCAAAAGACGCATTGCATTGGGTAAATCTGCTGCAAAGGACCTCTTTAAAGTGCTGAAGAACAAAGATGTCACCCTGAAGACTAAGGTGCACCCGACCCAAGCCATGGTATTTTCAATCACACGAGATGTATGTGAAAGCTGGACAATGAATAAGGAAGACCGAAGAAGATTGATGCCTTTGAATTGTGGTGTTGGCGAAGAATATTGAATATACCATGGACTGCCAAAAGAACGAACAAATCTGTCTTAGAAGAAGTACAACCAGAATGCTCCTTAGAAGCAAGGATGGCAAGACTGCATCTTACATAGTTTAGACATGTTGTCAGGAGGGATCAGTCCCTGGAGAAGGACATCATGGTTGGCAGAGTACAGGTTCAGCGGAAGAGAGGAAGACCCTCAACGAGGTGGATTGACACAGTGGCTGCAACAACGAGCTCAAGCAGTGTTTCGTTCTGTTGTGCACAGGGTCACTATGAGTTGGCACTGACTCGGTGGCACCTAACAACAACAACATGTTCAAAAGCAGCTTTCAGAGTCTCTTCCTACATCCATTTTGGTCTTTTCTTTATTTCCTGTCTTTTTAATGACCTCTTGCTTTCTTCATGTACGAGGCCCTTGATGTCATTCCACAGCTTATCTAGTCTTCAGTCATTAGTGTTCACTGCATCAAATCTATTCCTGAGAGGGTCTCTGAATTCAGGTGGGATATACTCAATGTCGTACTTTGGCTCTTGTGGACTTGTTCTAATTTTCTTCAACTTGAACTTGCATATGAGGAATTAATGGTCTGTTCTGCAGTCAGTCCCTGGCCTTGTTCTCACTAATGATATTGAGCTTTTCCATGTATTATATAGAGTGTAATACAATTCCTCTATTTAGAAAGCTGGAATAGATCTATGATTATAAATGTGGAAAGATGTCCAAAACGTGTTATAAAATGAAAAGATCAATTTACAGAACCGGATGCAGAGTATGATTCTGTATAAGTAAAACTCATTTTTTTTTATGTGTATACATACGCACACAAATACGTGTGCGAAGAGACAGCTAAAATCAAATTCACAAAATGTTAACGATGCTTATCTGTGGCTAGCGAGCTTTATGTAATTTAATTCCTGCTTCTTTTCTGTATTAACTGAATTTTTTTACAATAAGCATGTGTCAGTTATGTAATCAGAAAAAAAAAGTTTTCATCTTGCTAAAAATCTACTAGCTAGGATTTTGAAATTTTACCTGTAATTATGGCATAAAACTTCTTTATCTAAAGCTAAATTTAAAATATCCATTAGATGTTTTGCACTTTAGAAAAATTTTGCTAAGCTCCATTTTCATCTATTAAATATTGGAAAAGTTCAGTACATTAAACAGTGTCTCTTTATGTTTGAGCTCTTTCCTCTAAGCACTCTGGTAAAAATGTTCAACTCCATTTACTCTTTTTTAACATTACTTTCCTTGGGCTTTCTTGGTAGTAAAAATTAAGTGGTTACTTTTTAAAAACCACAGTTATTTCCACAAATAAGATGAAATGAATTCCACTGACATTGATTTTTTGTGAGGCAGAAATAATTTTGAAACAACCAAAGGAAAAATACTGTCCAAAGTCTGGGATTTTAGCACATTTATTGCAATGATTTTTCTTCCCAAATTGATTACTACACTACATGACCTCTAAGTTATTTTTTCTTTTATCTTTGAAATGTTAATGCTATGGACACAGCACTTGTCTATATATTTCTATAGTTCTTGGATAAGTACCTCAGCTGAAATCGGGTGAATTGGTGGAATACCTACTCTTAGACTACTGGGGACTGGGCAAACTTAGGTGTTAGAGATGACAATCACTCTATCAGATGAAAACAATTTCAAAGCATTAGGTGGTTATTGATAATGAAACCTGTGCCATACCTGCAAAATACTCAAGAAAGGAAATCAAGAATTGTGCCACACCTGTTATATACTCAACTAAGGGAAAGGTTTGTTTTGTTTTGTTCAGAGTGAGCAGGAAGAGGAAAAAGGAAAAAAAGAAGTATCAGATTATGAAACTGATACAAATGTATTGGAAAATAGGTGAAATAAACAGGTAAAATTTAATTAAAAACACTTTTTTTTTTTAAATCAATGATACAGAATAGGGACAGAGACCTTAAGAAATTAGAGGTAATAAAACAGGCAAGTCCAAACAGGAAACTTTTGCAAGGGGGGAATTATTTTTTAGACTCTTCCCTATCCTTCAATCTCTGTAGCCAATTAGCCACCAGGCTCTGCTGATGATCCAATCCCCGCGAAACTAGAAGATGTTCAAAGCTGGTCTTCAAGGTACTCTACTTCCTCTACCTGATTCTAGCCCCACTCTTCCAATCCCATCCCACGTTCTTCCTATAAATCTTATTTCTAAATGGCTTTGGTGTCAGTGAAAGATAAATCTTTTCAATAGATGTTAATTCGAAATCCCTAAGATTTTATTCCTCCACGGGATAATTTACGTTTTCTTTAATGAAAAAGCTTCAAAACTTAAGTTTCTATCTTCAGCCTGACGTTGCTTCTTCTTGAGTTCTCAGATCTGTGTTTCTAGTTACACATTTACCTGGATTTCCTACAGGCCATTCAAATTCACTCTCCTCTTAGACCTCTCATCTTCCCTCTTTCTCATCCCCCACATTCTAAAAACTGTACCTCCTGAAAGCTTCTAAATCCATTCTCTCTTCTCTATTCACACTGCTAAGGTGTTAGCTCAAGGCACTAATTATTTCTCATTTGGACTTGCAGTAGCTCCTAAATGGCCTTTCTGCCTCCACTTCCTCTTTTATTTGGCCATTATTCTAAAATACAGCTGATCATGTCAGTTGCCTGCTTACAAATTCTTCAATGCTTCCTCATTTCCTTCAGGATAAAAGCTAGTACACCTGCATGGCGTATAAGATCCTTTGTGAGCTGGTTCCTGTGTGTTCTTCTAATCTCTCTCTACCTATGCTTGGAAAATCACATTCCAAATGTGTAAAGATCAATTCAGTTCTGCTTCCCTTTGTTCCACTTCTGTTCTGACACCAGCTGCACACACAGCACTTCTCCCTCTGACCTTAATTACCTGGAACTAAGTCACACTTCGCAAGTTAAAGGGCACAGTTTTCTAGACTGCCAAGTCTGCCCAACCTCTCAGATGCCACCTTCAAGCTTGGGATCTCCACAACAACATCATTTCTGACCTGGTGGCTACAAATTCAGGGTTTTTTCCAGGACACCTTCAAGATGCCAGCCAGGACCTCCTCACTTCTGACCTGCTGCCTTCCACTACAATCTCAGGTTCAGTAATTACCTAGAATGACTCACAGAACTCGGGAAAGGAATATACTTATGATCAGCGTTTGATTTTAGCAAAAAGGATACAAATGAAGAGACAAATAGGGTGACATCTGGAAGAGATCCCAGTGCAAAGCTTTCATGTCTCAAAAAGGGACGCGCTACCCTTTCCATGTGCATCAGCGTCTTTCACCAACCAGGAAGCACATGTAACTTTTGTGTCCAGAGCCTTTATTGTGACCTCATTACATAGTCATGGTTGGTTGAATCATGCCTCCCTCCCCTCAGGTCTGGCTGATACCACAGGGTGGTCCTTCTGGCTTGGCCAGCCCCCACCCAAAAGGCACTCAGTAGCATAAACCCTCAGATGGGGTCCGGAGGCCCCATCAAACACATTTTAATCACTGGGGAAATTCCAAGATTTTAGAGATTATCTTTCAGGAGCCAAGGACAAAGCTCAAATTCTTTGGATAAAGTTAACCCCACAATCTCAGTCTTTTAAACATACTGCACCCCAGTCTTGCTGAGCTAATGGCTATTTTTCAAACAAGCTATGCCCTCTTGCCTCTGGTCTTGTGGTTCAGCTGTTCCCTAAACTTGAAATGACTACCTTTTCCACCTTAAATCCACCTGCAAGCTCCTCCTACCCCTACCTCCCCCCCCCCCCACGCCCACTTTTTTTTTCCTGAAAACTCTCCTGATCTCTTTAGGCAGAGCTGTATATAGAGGCGCTCTATATAAAAAAAAAAAAAATTTTTTTTTTTTTTATAGAATCTATGTTGTCATTGTTGTGTGCTGTCGAGTCGATTCCACTCATAGCGACCCTGTAGGACAGAGTAGAACTGCCGCATAGGGTTTCCAAGGTGTGAATGGTAGGTTTGAACTGCTGACCTTTTGGTTAGCAGCTGAGCTCTTAGCCACCACACCACCAGGGCTCCATGTTGCTGCATAACAAATTATCCACTTAGCGGCTTAAAACAATAATATTTATTGTTTCTCCTAGTTTCTGTGAGTCAGGAATTTGGTAGCGGCTTGGCTGGGCAGTCATGGTTACAATTTTCTCATGGGATTCATTTGGATGTGAGCCAGGGCTGCAGTCATACGAAGGCTTGAATGGGACTGGAAGATTCGCTTCCAATATGGCTCTCACATGGCTGGCAAGTTGGTGGGGACTTCAGTTCCTCTATTCGTGGGCCTATCCTGAGAGCTGCTTATGTTCTCACTGCTAAGTGTTCTCAGGAGACTGCTGGCCTCTCTCAGAGCAAGTGTCAGGGGATGTCCCCAGCAAGGAAAGACCCTCACTGTGCATCCTGGCAGATAATCTGAAGAACTGACACGTATCCTTTTCCAGATTCATGAGCTTATTCAGGGAAAGTTACTGACACAGGCAAGCAGCTGCGGCTGGTTGAAGTATTTTCCACAACCACCTAGCAAGGGACCCAAGCTTATATACCATTCCAGTTGGGACCAACGCTCATCATTTTCTCCCACGTCCTTGGGCAGTCGGTGTTCCCAGGGACTTCACATCCAGGCCCAGATGTTTTCCTTCTTGTTGCTAAGGCATTCTTCGGCCTTGGCTGCTGGCCCAATCATGCCACTCCCAGCCTTGTACCCGAGCCCAAGTCCATCCCAAATTCATTCCCGGCATGCTTCAGGGAAGAGCAAAGCTGATTCTATTAGGGAGGGGATGCATATAGCTGAATTGCATTACCCTACAGCAAGTGACCCGAGAGACAAAGGCAGAAGTTGCAAATCTTTTATGATCTAGCCTTGAAAGTCACCCACTGTAACTTCCGCCATAATCTATTGTTCACATTGACCCCACCAGACCACTGTAGGGGAAAACTACCAGAAGGTGAGGATCATTGGGATCTACCTTGAAGACTGGCTGTACTCACATACAGAGTAACTCAAATATACATATTGTCTTACTAACCTGTGGCTACAAAATAAAATCATATTTTAATGTAAATCATGATGGCTTAAGCTCTCATGCCCACCTCCTGGCAACTTCCTGGCCTCCCGCATTTTTAATAATATCTCAGAATGTAGCTCTCGTGTTTTCTGGAGCAGTCCCTTGTGTTCTCCAGCCTCAGCCTTCCGAACCTGCTGCTGCTCTGCTGACTGTTACCCTTGTGAGATATCCGCTCCACTGGGTGCCACTGTCCTGCACAGATGACTGTCACCAACGCTCCCACCACTGACTTTGGGGAGTGCTTAATATCCCCACAGAAAAGTGTGACGAGTCCCAGAGCACAACCGAAGCCAGGCTGTGACTGTTAACAGTCTTTTGGGAGGGTTTGGGGGTACCAGAAAAGTGTAGCACACAGTGTAATTTACACTGCTATTAGTAGTGGCCGCTTGGAGACGTTCACAGTCTAAATCCACCCACAGAATTTTACAAACCCAGGTCGCCTAGAAACTCCACCACCACCAGATGGTGTCCTCTTTCTTGCCTGTGCCCCACAAAAGACAAACTACACCAGAAGTCTGTCATCAGTCCAATTCCTAAGCTCTGGGACGTTTAGTTTGAAATAACACCATAGGTAGAACTTGACTGTCCACTCCACAGCATGCAGGATCAAGCGCCCTCCATTTCTTGTTTACAGCCTCTCCTCCAGCACTGAATGAAGAAAAAAAGCCTGTGTACTCTCTGAGCATACCTCTGCATCCCACTTCCTCGGCTCTCACAATGTGTTGCTCAAATAGTACTGGCACTCTGCAAGGATATACAGTAATGCACAAGCCTTTCTTTTTCCCCCCAGTTGCTGTTGAGTCCATTCCAACTCATGGCAACCCCATGTGTATCAGAGTAGAACTGCGCTTCATAGTGTTTTTAATGGCTGATTTTTCAGAAGTAGATTGCCAGGACTTTCTTCCAAGGTGCCTCTGGGTGGACTCAAACCCCCAAACTTTCGGTTAGCAGCTGAGCACATTAACTGTTTGCACCACCCCAGGACTCTTCCCCAAGAACTGCTGTTGTTGTAGTTAGCTGCTGTCAAGTTGACGCCAACTCCTGGTGATCCCAATTACAATGGGACCAGACCGTGGTCATCCATAGGGCTTTCACTGGCTGATTTTTCAAAAGTAGATCAGCAAGCCTTTATTCCTAGTCTGTCTTAGTCTGGAAGCTCCACTGAAACCTGTTCAGCACCATAGCAACATGGAACCCTACAACAACAGACGGGTGGTGGTGCAAATAAAAAAAATAGGAGTGAGTAATTGCTTTGCATTTACATAGCCCAAGAGGCCACTCCAGGGTGTTTCCCAGGATTAAGAGTCAGTACCAAAGGGAAATTTGATCCTCTGCTTTTGGAAACTAGTGTTTCCAGCTGCTTTACTCATCAAGGTTAAAAAATAAACTCCCAGCTTCTGTCAGCCTAGTTATCACGTCACCTGCCATAATTACTTGTTGGAAAGCCTGTCTCCTCTTCACTAGAGAGCCCAAAGTTCAGACAGCAAAAAGATATCGACAGCAGAGATGTTAAAGGAATAAGTGTGCCTAGAGATAGAAAATAACGTCAAACAGATTGTCACGTGCGAACCGTGGGCTGCAGTGAAATGTGAGGCCTTGGAGTCAGACAGATGTGGATCCACGTTACAGTGGGATGCATCCCTCATGATGGAGTGACTTGGGCTTCTCTAAGCCTTGGTTTCTTCACCTGTTAAGTGATGGTGTTGCTGTTAGGTGCAATCTAGTTGGTTTTTTTTATTTCTATTGGGTCAGTTGTAATGTCTCCACTTTCCTTTCTTATTTTGGTTATTTGCATCTTTTCTCTTTTTTTGTCAGTCTAGCTCAAGGATTGTCAATTTTATTGATCTTTTCAAAGAATTAAGTTCTAGTTTTGTTGATTCTCTCTTTATTTATCTTTTTTCAACTTTATTTTTTGACCTGATCTTTGTTATTGCCTTTCTTATGGTAGGTATAGTCTTAGTTTGCTATTCTCCTTCTAGTTCCTCAAGTTGTAAAGTTAGGCTGTTGATTTGAGATTTTTCTTCTCTTTTCATGTAAACATTTACTGCTGTAAGTTTCCCTCTGAGTATTGCCTTTGTTGCATTCCATAAATTTTGGTATGTTGTGCTTTCATTTTCATTAGACCGTAAGAAATTTGTGGTTTATTTTTTGATCCACTGGTAGTTTAATAGTGTGTTGTTTTTCCACACCTTTTTTTTTTTTAATCGATTTCTAGCTTCACTCCATTATGGTCAGAGAAAATACTTCATATGATTTAAATCTTTTTAAATTTATCAAAACTTGCTTTGTGACCTACCATGTAGTCTATCTTGGAGAATGAGCCATGTGCACTGGAGCAGAGTGTTTTACGTGTGTCTGTTTAGTCTAATTGCTTTATAGTATCATTCAGATTCTCTGTTTTTTTGTTAATCTTTTCTCTAAATATTCTGTCCAATATTGAAAGTGGTATATTAAATTCTCCAACTATTATTACAGTGCTATCTATTTCTTCCTTCAATTCTATCAGTGTTTGCTTTATATGTTTAGGAGTTCCAATGTTGGGTGCATATATATTTATGATTGTTAAATCTTCTTGATGAATTGACACTTTTATAACTATATAAAGTCCATCTTTATCCCTTTTAATGGATTTTGTCTTAAAGTCTGCTTTGTCTGATATTAGGATCACCACCCCAATTCTTTTGATTATTATTTGCATGCAATATTTTTTCCATCCTTTCACTTTCAACCTATTTGTGTTCTTCAGTCTAAGGTGTGTCTCTTATAAACAATATATAGTTGGATCATGTTTCTTAATCCATTCTGCCACTCCCTGCCTTTTGATTGGTACATTTAGTCCATTTACATTCATTGTAATTAGCAATAAGAAGTGACTTATTTCTGCCATTTTGTTATTTGGTTTTAGTGTGTCTTAAACTTTGTCTTTTTCCTTTACTACTGCTTGGTTTTATGTTTTGTTGGTTTATCGTAGTGATCCATTTTGGTTACCTTCTCCTTTCCTTTTGTGTATTTTTTTTTTATATTTTTGGGGGGAGTTACCATGAATATTACATTTAAGATCTTGTATTTATAACATTCTAGGGTAAGTCAGCACCAACTTAACTTCAGTAACATACAAGAAATTTTATACCTATACCATCCTTCTCCCTCCCATTTTGTTGTTGCTATCACTAATTATGTCTTTATATTTCATGTACCCTGTAACATAATCTTATCCTTTTTATACATTTTTTTGTCATTAGAAAGCATGAAAGACAAAACAAGTAGAATTATCAAGCATGAATACCTTATTACTAGTCCTTATACTTGTCCATGTAATTCCCTTTATTAAGGATCTTTCTTTTTATGTATGGCTTTGAACTGCTTTCTAGTGTCTTTTCCCTTTCATCTGCAGAACTCCCATTTGTGTTTTTTGTAGGGCTGGTCTGGTGAAATATGAACTCTCTCAACTTCTGTTTGTCTGGGAATCTTTTAATTTCACCCTCATTCCTGAAGGACAGTTTTGGTGGGTATAGTATTCTTGGTTGACAGTATTTTTCTTTCCACTCTTTAAATATATCATTACATTACCTTCTGGCCACCAGTGTTTTTGAGGAGAAATCAGCATTTGATCTTATCGGGGATCTTTTGTATGCGACTGCTTCTCTCTCACTGCTTTCTGTATTCTCTCTTTATCCTTACTTTTTGAGAGCTTGCCTATGATGACTTGGTGTAGATCTCTTTGGCTTTATCCTGCTTGGAGTTCTTTGAGCTCCTTGGATTTGTAAATTCATTTCCTTTGTCAGATTGGGGAAATTTTCTGTCATTATTTCTTCAACTATTCCTTCTGGCTCTTTCTCTCTCTCATCCCCTTCTGGAATTCCCATAATGTGTATATTAGGTCTCTTGATGTGCCATAATTTCATTAAACTCTGCCTAGCTTACTTGAGTCTCCATTTTTATTGCTCCTCGGCCTCTGTAATTTTGACTATCTTATCCTCTAATGTGCTGATTCTTTCTTCAGCCTGATTAAATCTGTTGTTAAATCCTTCAGTTGTACTTCTGATTTCAGTTATTGTCCTTTTCAGTTGTAACATTTGTTTGGTTTCTCTTTATCACTTTTTTAAAACTCCCTTTTTTCCATGCATGATTTTCCTTATTTCTTTTAGATCTTTGTCTATGCTTTCCCTTAACTCTTTAATTATGTTTAATGTTGTTGTACTCTTCCATTCTTTTTATTATTCAGTCTTCCACAGATGCACTTTCACTTCCTTCATCATGCTCATTTGGATGGGCCATCATTTCTCTTTTCCTTGCGTGTCTTCTGATATCTTGTTGGGGCAATGAAATTTCTGAGGGTGTTAACTTTCTCAGTTCTCCCCAGTATTTGGTGCTTTCACCTGCACTACTTTCTGCAAAAAACTCTTAGGTGGGCAGAGCCTTTGGCCTTTGCTTACCATTTCCTCTCCCTGTCTGTGATAGCTTCTTCTCCCTACCTCATTTAATTAGGATTTGAAAGTTCATGATCTTGGTTTTCAACTTTCAGTGTCTCCCAAACATACTCTAGAACACACTGTGGTCAATCTGTCCACCAGTGAGCACATCCACTCAAGTGAGATATCACTAATCATACTAATCAATCTGTCCACCACGGGATATAGTCCCCTCTGTCTGGTTATTACTCCCATTCCTTCTCTGTTTCTGCAACCATGTTTTCAGTTGGAAAACTCACCCAGTGAGCCCTCTTTCGGGTTGGGTGTTACAGTCCAGTTTTGCCCAAGGCTTCCTTCCCTGCTCTGTGGGGGCTGCTTAAATCTCCATTTCAGTAGAAGGGGCTGCCATGCCCCAGAAGGACCTCCAAGAGATCTGTCTTGTTGTTTCAGAGCTCTGGTGGCCCTGTGGTGGTTGGGGGAGCAGTCTCCACTTAGGTAATCTACCACATAGCTCCACTGTAGGAACTCTTCTGTTTGTATCACTCCAGCAGCTGATAAGTTACTGGGTGGGAGAGGGGCTGTCATTTTCCAAAAGGTCCCCCGGGGAGGTCTGCCTTGTTGCTAGCAGAGCCCTACCCCTGGAGTATGTTGGCTGTGGATGTAGCCTTTACTCAAGATGCCTGCTTCCTAGCATACAATAGCCTCAGTCAGCAGTCCTCAGCACTGACCAGAAGTGGGAGCAGGCATACCCCAACCTGATCCCCAGGAAAGTCTGTCTTGTTGACTTCAGAGGTCTAAGCTATGGGGTATGCAGGCAGGCAGGTAGAGTGCTGACTATGGGAACAGATTCTACTGCAGAGTACTTTCTGTAGCAATTTGCAGAAGCCTGACAGCTGCCTATGACCAGGTGAGGGAGGAGCTGCCATGTTCTGACTGGACCCCTAGGGAGGTCTGCCTTGTTGCTCTCAGACCCCCTCTCCCCCACAGTATGTTGGTTGTGGGTGTAGCCTCCCTTCAAGATGCCTGCTCTTTAGCACATAGTAGCCTCAGTCAGTGGTCCTCAGTGCTGACCAGAATGGGCAACAGACAGACCCAAACTGACCCCCAGGAGGTCTGTTGTGCTGGCTACAGAGGCCTGAGCTATGGGGTGCACAGGAAGGCAGGTAGAGTGTTGACCATGGGAGCAGACTCCACTGCATGGGGCCTCTGTAGCTATTTTTAGCAGCCTTGCAGCTGACAGTGTCCAAATGTGTGTGGTGCTGGCATGCTCTGAATGGATCCCTGGGGAGGTCTGCCTTTTTCATTTTAGAGCAGTAGATTGGGGTTCTGTCTCTTTGTATAAGCAGGGGGTGTGATGGTTAGGGAAGCAAGTTCTTTTGCTAGGGCTGCTTCCCCAGTTCACAGCAGCTGGCAGCCCACATGGCTGAGGGGAGGGGCAAGGACAATGGGAGAAGTGATTTTCCTACTCTATTTGTCTCTCTGTTGGTTTGTTGCCTCTTGCCTGTGTGCAGTTCCCTACTGCTGTTCTCTGCCCCCAGATTCAGAGTCCCTCAAGGCCAAGCACCAGTTCCTTGTTGTATTTCTTGTGGTATTTGTGGGAGAGGGTTGGAATGATGGTTTGTTTACACCACCATCTTCCCAGAATCCCATTGATTTTTGACTTATAGTGACCCCACGTGACAGAGTAGAACCACCCCGTAAGATTTCCTAGGCTATAATCTTTACTGTGTCTTTCTCCCGCAGGGCCACTGAGTGGGTTCAAACCACCAACCTTTTTGTTAGCAGCCAAGTGTTTAACCATTTGTACTACCCAGGCTCCTTAAAATGATGGTAATAATCTATCTCACAGGGTTGAGGAGTAAATGAGAAAATATATAATAAAGATATGCCAGGTAGGTAGGCAGGCTATGTTCCAGGTACAGCACTAGATGTTGGGAATAGAGTGAATAAAAAGGGATTTCTATCTTCACTGCAGAGAAGCCTTGGTGGTGCAATGGTTACAGTGTTCAGCTGCTAACTGAAAAGATTGATGGTTTGAACCCACCAGTGGTTCTGCAGGAGAAAAGAACTGGTGATCTGCTTCTGTAAATACTGCAGCCCAGGAAACCCTATAGGGCAGTTCTACTCTGTCCTACAGGGCTCCTGTGAGTCAGAATAGCCTTGACAGCAATGGGTTTTTTTGATCTTCACTGAGATTCTAGTTCAGAAGGGAAGACATATATTAAATAAAGAATTAACTAATTACATTTGTGGTGTATACTATAAAGAAGCCTCCTGTTGCCGTCAAGTTGATTCCAACTCATAACGACCTTAAAGGACAGAGTAGAACCACCCCACAGGGTTTCCAGGGTGTGCCTGGTGGATTTGAACTGATGACCTCTTGGTTAGCAGCCATTGCACTTAACCGCTACGCCACCAGTGTTTCTTAAAGAAACCGAAGGCACCATAAAAAGAGGCCTGACCTAATGTAGGATGGCAGGGAATGTGGCCTTCAGGAAGTGATGCAAAGCTGGGGAGTCTGGGGAGAACATGTCAGATTTCAGTCAGAGCATTCTAGGCTTATGGAAGGTGCTCAATAAATGGAAGCTGCTACTATGCATACTGAGAATATAATAAATGTGTGAATTTGAGCAATCAGCCTAACTTCTTTGAGCATTAGTATGTTCATCTGTAAAATGGGGATACCTACCTCTTCAGTCTTTTTGTGATGGTTTGATAAGGCAATGTATGTAATGTGTCAAGCATAGTGCCTAACAGAGAAGACATAATATATGTTAGTAATATTATTATTGTTCACTAATTAGGATTGGTTACATAATTTACAGGGCCCAGTGCAAAATAAAAATGCAGGGCCCCTTGTTAAAAAAAAATAAGAAATTCAAGACGGCAACAGCAGAGCTGTCACACACTCATGAAGCCAGCCCAGTCACTAATGTCATATATACATATGTATAAATGTATATATGTATATATATATAGTATATACCATAAATATTATATATATGCACATATGATTTTATACAGTGTTACCTATGCAGCAAGGTTAAATTTTTCTTGAGTGCAACTTCCAGAACTCAACCTGTTGAATTCAATTTACAGGATAAAATACAAACTTCTTCAATAGATGATTGGTGCTCACATTTTTCTCAACATTTTATTACAAAATATTTTAAACAGCAAAGTTGAAAGAATTTTACAGTGAACACATGTATATACGCCACCTGAATTCTATTAACATTTTATTATATTTGCTTAGTTATGTATCTATCCATCTATTCATTCCTCCATCCATAAATCCACCTTATTTCTGGTGTATTTCAAAGTAAATTATACACACCAATATCACTAACTAAATTCCAATTTTTTTACAGTTTTCTTTCTTTTTGTATACAATTGATGTGCAGACGAATGCACAAATCTTAACAGTAAATTCTCCAAGAGTGACAAATATACTCTGGTAGCCAAAAGCCTTATCAAGGTATAGAACATTACCATCGTCCTAGTTAATCCCTACCCTCGTCTCTCCCAGAGGCAATTACTCTTCTGTTTTTTTTTTTCTAGTGATTAAATTTTACAAAGGGGCCTTGATAAAGACTTAGCTTCCGTGCTTTCTCATGTGGGCACATGGAAAACCCTGTGGTCTGTGAAATAGGAAAGGTAACTCTAGGATACCCTGGTACAGTGAACAAATATTTGTTTAGTCAATGAGTAAAACAAATGGAATCATCTGGGTGCTTTTTCTTTTTTATACTCTCACTTTTCGGTAAAAGCAATCTAATGTGTACTCAACAACAAAAAACTGTAAATATGAAAAAAATACAGATAAAATTAAAAATCATTGGGGAAAAACGTCTTTAATATTTTGATATTTTCATACTTTTTTCCAGGATGTCTTCTTACACAGAGTGCTTCATGTATGAAATTTGATATAAATGGGATCAAACACATTGCTGTCGCAGAACCTGGATATATCACCTAACAGTATGCTATAGATATTTTTCCTTGCCAATAAATATAGGTAAGAATCATTTTTTTTACTATTCAGAAAAGCATATTTTTAGTTAGCTTTCTGACTCTTGTGCCTTCAACACTTTGTCAACGATTTTCTGCAGCTTGATGAGGAACGTACACTTGATCCTGTCACAGACACAGCTAGCCCATGTGGAACCATCATAGGTCCAGCTGACAGGTTTTTGTTTTGGAAGACCTCATAAGGACTTCAGGTCTCAGAGCACGAACCCCTGGCAGCTGGCCTGGGCACACACCACATGCGGATTTGGGTGCTTCACCAATCTTCTGGGTAGAAAGGTAAACAAATTGTATTACCAGGGGTTCGGGACAGCCTAGTTCTGTCAGAGGCTGTATTGTAGGACAGCCTGTTGATGGTAGGTCAGGCACCGGATCATTTTGAATGCCTCTAGATACCATCCTCGGAAGAGCTGGAATCATCATTTTTAACAGGCACGTTAGACAGATACCCCATTCCCAAGGCTAGGATTACTGGGTCACAACACGAGCATATTTTACACGCTGGTTTATGATACCAAAATGCCTTCCAAAGAAGGATGTACAAAATTACATTCACAATTGGGCTAAGTCTTAAATTCTTTAGAGTAGAAAATAAATATTTGTTTTAACTTTTTCCTTTAGGAAAAAAAAAAGAGGGAGACATGTGAAAGGCTAATAAGCCTCTATTTAAACCAGCAAGCAAGAATGTATGTAGCAATGCCCCTGAAGGAACTGCAAAATAAATCCAACTGAACTCAATTAAATAAACAATTATTAAGCATCTACTCTTTTTTTTTTTTTTTTTATGTGCAAAGAGGGGTTAGCTGCTGGGAGGGGAAAAGTAAGAAGTTATGGACCCAATCTTCGAAATACAGTCCAATAGGATAATTTCCTTGGCTACAGCAACTTAAGCTTATTTGAGCCCACATACTGAGACTGGACCAAGGGTCTACTTCTAAAGGGGCACTGACCCCTACATTAAATTGAACAACTTTAAACACATTGGGTTTCGTACAAAACTCAAAAGGTATAAGCGAAAAGCAAGTTGTCTTCCCATTCTTTTCTCTCAGCCCCTACCCTCATCCACAGTTCTCTCCAGAGGTTCCTACTGTTACTAATTTCCTGTATAATTTTCCAGAAAATGCTCTGCATATAGATATATAGGAGTCAGCTGCTAACCAAAAGGCGGGCCGTTGGAGTCCATCCAGAGATGCCTCAGAAGAAAGGTCTGGTCAGCTACTTCCAAAAAATCAGTAATTGAAAACCATATGGGAAGACTCACGTGTACAGAGTAGAACTTCTCTATAGGGTTTTCAAGGCTTTGACCTTTCAGAGGCAGACCATCAGGCCTGTCTTTTGAAGCACCTCTGGGTGGGCTCAAATCTCCAACATTTCAACTAATATTTGAGTGCTTAACTGTTTGCGCCACCCATGTTACATAAATGTTTGGACTCAAATGGATTTAAACTTTGGAAGATAAGTTTCTCTTGGGGGAGAATAGAAACACCCTACCTACACATCTCCCAGTTTCCCAGGGCTGAGTGCATTTTCCCTGAGCTCTGCTCACTCCACTCAGATCTACTGGGAAACAGACACAGATTAAGGAGCCAGAGCTGCACACCATTTGGGTCCAAGGGCTCCAGATATCTGAAGCCTCTCTCTCCATACATGGGGGTCAAGTGATAGAGCTCTGTGTAAACCATTCAGCCTTCAAACCCCTCTTTTCCATCAATTTGACTTGGCTTTTAACTACTAACAAGGTCATGTAATGCAATGTTTTCTAAGGACTATAAATTAGTTTCATTAATGTGCTTTTACCCTTCTTCACAGTAAAAACTATTTCACGCATGTCAAAAAAAAAGAAAACCCTATGGAGCACATTTCTATTCTGACACATGTGGGGTCACCATGAGTCGGAATCAACTTCACGGCACTGGTTTGGTTAAATGTAAGCAAGCATATTCTGAGTGGGCCAAAACATTCACTGTTCACTCATCAGCTTACTTGCACAACTTTTTTTACCGCTTTGCGTATTGCTCTTAAAAAATATCTTGAATTGAATGAAAAACTAATTTGCACTGTAAGCTTTCACCTAAAGCAAAATAAAATTAAAAAAAAAAGGACAAACTATAGAAATCTCAATAATCTGTGGACTCTAGTTAATAATAATATATCACTACTGGTTCATGACATGTAGCAATTATACAATACTAACAGAAAGCACTAATAATAGTGGAAATTGGGTACAGGATATAAAGGTCTCTTTACTATTTTCTCATTTTTTTCTGTAAATCTAAAATTGTTATAAAACAAAGTCTTTTTTTTAAGTTTCTTTTGAAGGAAAGGATAGGTGATAGAAAGTGTTATTTATATTAGGAAGGGCAGAAGATAGAAAATTCTCTTTTAAAAGCTAATTTCATGATATCTTTCTGTTAAGGTAAAAATAAGATCGTGTAAACAAACAAACAAACAAAATACCTTGGAGATCGTTCCACGTCCATTCATATAGAGTTGCTTCACTTTTTTATCATCTACACAATATTCCACTGAATGAATATACCATTATCAATCAGTTCTCTGTTGATGGATTCCTAGGTCAGCCCCAATATTTTGCTAATGCAGACAATGCTACAATGACTATCCTTCTAGACACTGCAACCATTTTGGAATAAGAAATGACTGTGCGAAGTTAGTAATGTTTGGCTTCAGATCAAGTTAGTACTAACTTGACAGGGATATTTATTGGGTTATAGTACAAAGCATTAAACATATATGCTGTGTGTCTGAAATACGTATTCCCAAACAACTGCTTGAAACAAAATAAAAGCAGAAAAGCCAACAGGAAATCTCCACCCACTGAGTCAGACTCCTCAGGCAGGAGTAAATAGATAAGCCTTATTCAGTGTCTTCCAGGTCCACAGCCGAACTCTGTCACACTAAGAAGGAGGGCTCATTGTGATGAGTGCGTGCCTTGGCACGAAGAACTTCCTCTAAAGAGTTTGGATCCAGCAATATGGACAAATATTCATTTGTCACACAAATAATTCATCAAAAGCTTTTGGACATGCAAGCGGAGAGGCAGATTTCCTTTTGCCCTTCCCACTGACTTTTTTTTTTTGGTGCGTCATTTTGAAATAATAAAAAAACTTAGAGAAAAGTCTCAAGAACAGCACAAAGAATGACTACATCCTTTATCCAAATTCACCACTTCTTAACATTTTGCCAGATTTGCTTTATCTTCCTCTTTCTCCTTCTCTCTGTATTTGTGTGTATGTGTGTATGTGAGTTATTTAAGAGTAGGCATGCCCCATTACCCCTTAATGCTTCAGTATGTATTTCCTAAGAACATGGATATCCCATTGATTTTGGGCGGGAAAGACTGACATGGCAGCTTCCATCTGCCCTTCCATAGAATCATGGACGTTCAGAGCTAGAAGGAACTGAAAGGTGTCTAGTTTAATTCCTTTATTTAACTCACAAGGCAACTCAGAATTGGTCAGTGAGTCAGCCAAGGTCAGGTCACCAGATAGTGTTACCCCTGGAAGGCGAACTCAGATTTCCTGATCCTCTCTTCTGGCTCTCACCACTCTATAGATTGCCTCTGTCCAAACTATTCAGTAAATTTTATAAATGAGGAAACCATGGCTCAGAGAGGGGATATAATTTGTCCAAGATCAAGTAGGAAGTTACTTGCCTGGTTTCCTCAGGCAACCATATCTTTTTGCTAAGGGACTCATGGAGAAGGCTAATTTCCCTGAATGCGTACTTGGTAAGTAAGCTGATGAGTAGACGTTAATGTTTAGAGTAGACATCTAATGTTTTTGCCTGCCCAACAGTCCTTCTCCCTCCTCCTGGCAACAGCTTTAGGAAACCTTCCCTCTTCCTCATATAGAGTTAGTAGAAGTGCCCTTCAAAGTATCCCACCTTTCTGCCATGAAGTGGGCATGTAACCCAAGCCAGCCCAATCAGCTTCTCTGGGGCATTTGAATCTTGAGGAGAGTGAATCAAGGATTGAAAAAGGATAAGCTGACTCCTCCTAAAGGTGGTGTCTATTGGCTCTTGTCACTCATCAGCTCCGCTTCCCATCTTTCCTGAGACTTGCTTCTTCAGTATTTCTTTTCATTCTCTGAACTACCCCACGTCTTTCCAATAACTTCCACAGGCTTATGTTAACCAGGATCAGTTTCTATTGTTGCACAATTCTCTAACACAAACTTTAACCAATAACAGCTAAAAAGTTTTATTCCCAGAGCCCTTCTTTCAGAAACACTTACCCAAACAAAACTGTGACTTGAAGTGCGCAGAAAAAAGTTGGCCCTGGGTACACCTTTCCCCAAAGCTGAGTGTGGAAATGCCTACAGGCTTTCAACTTTGCTGTTCAGTCTCACTAATGACACCCATTTCCACACTCCCAGAAGCGACTATTCCTGGAAAATGCAGAGCAGCCTTTGTATTAACTGTAGCTCTCAGAAATGTTTCCAACAAGAGGGCACTGCTTTAGTCAGGGGTTATTATAACTCCATCTCCCCTAAACTGCTCCATCTGGGCCATAGAACGATGAAATACAATCTGACTTCAGCACAAGAACCCAGGGTGGGCTCCGTGCCCGATGGACTCCAGGGCCCGTTGCCAGCAGGAAGTGAAGACGCCACTCATTGTCTTTCCTGACAATGTATTCCTGGCCTCCTGAGACCAACTTTTGGAAGGAACTCAAACTCACATGTATGTAGAAACACAGAGATGTCTCCAGAATGACATCCAGACGGCATAGTCCAAATCTACATGAAGGAAAAAAATCTCCATAAAAGCATAATCATCTGCAAAGAGGTTTCCAAGCTCACATAGAAAACAACTCTTTTTAAAAAAAAAAAGAAAGATTATTACTCAGAGCAGTTTAGTTTCTCATTAGTCACTCAAGAGCCAGACCTTGTCCCTATCTTTGGGTAGCCAAATATCCAATCATTTAACAAGTGTTTATGTGCGTACTATGTGCCAGGTGCTGTGCTACATGCCGGAGGAACAACAGACAGTAAAAAACAGAGCCCTTGCTCTGATGATGCTTAAAGTCCAAAGGGGAAATAGACATTTAAGCAAGTCATGCCCCACTATAAACCGTGTAAGACAAGTACAAAGATCTGTGAAAACGATTAGGAGTGGATGATTTTCTTTAAAACAAACAATTTCCATAATTTCAAGTGAATTTCTTAAAAGAACTGGAAGACAATCCTACCCCCTACCCCTTAGTCTGTAAATGGGAAGTGCAGCCCTGGCTCAGAAAAGCCGTAGAGGATCTAATCTCCCTTCCAGAGCAAAACCTAAGGGTTCCGACTATATTTTCGTACTGCATTAACCATTACTGTTTTCAAAGCCAAAGAAAACAGGAAAATCATTCAGTTAAAATGTCCTAAAGAGTAAAAGACTATCATTTCAAAGGCAAATACAGATTGGGAGGTATATTAGTTTTCCATTGCTGCTGTAACAAATTACCACAAATTTAGTGGTTTAAAACAACACAAATCTATTATATTACAGCTCTGTAGATTAAAAGTCCATGATGGTCTCACTGGATTAAAATCAATGTGTTGGCAGGACACAGTTCCCTTCTGGAGGCTCTAGGAGAATATCTGTTTCCTTACCCTTTTTTCCAGCTTCTAGAGGCTGCATTTATTCCTTGGCTCATGGCCCCTTCCTCTGTCTTCAAAGCTAGCAATGTTGGGTAGAGTCCTCATGTCACATTTCTCTGACCTACTCTCTGCCACTTTTAAGGACTCATATGACTCAAAGTATGTCTACCCGATAACTCAGGATAATCTCCCCATCTCAAATTCCAAACCCTTAGTCACACATGCCCCACACGTGTGTCAGTTTGTCGTACCGTGGGGGCTTGTGTGTTGCTGTGACGCCGGAAGCTATGCCACCGGTATTCAGATACCAGCAGGGTCACCCATGGAGGACAGGTTTCAGCTGAGCTTCCAGACTAAGACAGACTAGGAAGAAGGACCCAGCTGTCTACTTTTGAAAAGCATTAACCAGTGAAAACCTTACGAATAGCAGCAGAACACTGTCCGATATAGTGGTGGGAGATGAGCCCCCCAGGTTGGAAGAGACTCAAAAGATGGCTGGGGAAGAGCTGCCTCCTCGAAGTAGAGTGGGACTTAATGACGTGGATGGAGTAAAACTTTCAGGACCTTCATTTGCTGATGTAGCGCAACTCAAAATGAGAAGAAACAGCTGCAAACATCCATTAACAATCGGAACCTGGAATGTACTAAGTATGAACCTAAGAAAATTGGAAATCGTCAAAAATGAAATGGAACACATAAACATGAATATCCTAGGCATTAGTGAGCTGAAAGGGACTGGTATTGGCCATTTTGAATCGGACAATCATATAGTCTACTATGCTGGGAATGACAACTCGAAGAGGAATGGTGTTGCATTCATTGTCAAAAAGAACGTTTCAAGATCTATGCCGAAGTACAACGCTGTCAGTGATAGGATAATATCCATACGCCTATAAGTAAGACCAGTTAATATGACTATTATTCAAATTTACGCACTAACCACTAGGGCCAAAGATGAAGAAATAGAAGATTTTTATCAGCTGCTACTGTCTGAAATTGATCGAACATGCAATCAAGATGCATTGATAATTACTGACGATTGGAATGCAAAAGTTGGAACCAAAGAAGAAGGATCAGTAGTTGGAAAATATGGCCTTGGTGACAGAAACAATGCCGGGGCGTGAATGATAGAATTTTGCAAGACCAGCAACTTTTTCATTGCAAATACCTTCTTTCACCAACATAAATGGCGACTATAAAAAAAAAAAAAATTTTTTTTTTTTTTTATACACATGGACCTCGCCAGATGGAACACACAGAAATCAAATTGACTATATCTGTGGAAAGAGACGATGGAAATGCTTAATATCATCAGTCAGAACAAGGCCAGGGGCCAACTGTGGAACAGATGATTAATCGCTCATATGCAAGTTCAAGCTGAAACTGAAGAAAAGCAGAGCAAGTCCACAAGAGCCAAAATATGACCTTGAGTATATCCCACCTGAATTTAGAGACCATCTGAAGAATAGATTTGATGCGCTGAACACTAGTGACCAAAGACTAGGCGAGTTGTGGAATGACATCAAGGACATCATCCATGAAGAAAGCAAGAGGTCACTGAAAAGACAGGAAAGAAAGAAAAGACCAAGGTGGAAGTCAGAGGGGACTCTGAAACTTGCTCTTGAGCGTCGAGCAGCTAAAGCAAAAGGAAGAATTGATGAAGTAAAAGAACTGAAGATTTCAAAGGGTGGCTCGAGAAGACAAAGTAAAGTATTATAATGACACGTGCAAAGAGGTGGAGATGGTAAACCACAACGGAAGGACACGCTCAGCGTTTCTCAAGCTGAAAGAACTGAAGAAAAAATTCAAGCCTCGAGTTGCAATAGTGAAGGATTCCATGGGGAAAATATTAAATGATGCAGGAAGCATCAAAAGAAGATGGAAGGGATACACAGAGTTATTATACCAAAAAGAATGAGTCGATGTTCAACCATTTCAAGAGGTAGCATATAATCAGGAACCAATGGTACTGAAGGAAGAAGTCCAAGCTGCTCTGAAGGCATTGGCGAAAAACCAGTCTCCAGGAATTGATGGAATATCAGTTGAGATGTTTCAACAAACAGATGCATTGCTGGAGGTGCTCACTCATCTATGCCAAGAAATATGGAAGACAGCTTCCTGGCCAACTGGCTGGAAAAGATCCATATTTCCTGGCCAACTGGCTGGAAGAGATCCATATTTATGCCTATTCCCAAGAAAGGTGATCCAACCAAATGTGAAAATTATAGAACAATATCATTAATATCACATGGAAGCAAAATTTTACTGAAGATCATTCAAAAATGGCTACAGCAGTATATCGACAGGGAACTGCCAGAAATTCAGGCCGGTTTCAGAAGAGGACGTGGAACCAGGGATATCATTGCTGATGTCAGATGGATCCTGGCTGGAAGCAGAAAATACCAGAAGGATGTTTAAAAAGAAAAAAACTTTTAGAAGGATGTTTACCTGTGTTTTATTGACTATGTAAAGGCATTCGACTGTGGATCATGACAAACTATGGATAACACTGCGAAGAATGGGAATTCCAGAACACTTAATTGTGCTCATGAGGAACCTTTCCATAGAACAAAAGGTGGTTGTTTGGACAGAACAAGGGGATACTGACTGGTCTAAAGTCAGGAAAGGTGTGCGTCTGGGTTGATTCTTTCACCATACCTATTTAATCTGTATGCTGAACAAATAATCCAAGAAGCTGGACTATATGAAGAAGAACGGGGCATCAGGATTGGAGGAAGACTGATAAACAACCTGTGTTATGCAGATGACACAGCCTTGCTTGCTGAAAGTGAAGAGGACTTGAAGCACTTACTAATGAAGATCAAAGACCACAGGCTTCAGTATGGATTGCACCTCAGCATAAAGAAAACAAAAATCCTCACAACTGGACCAATGAGCAACATCATGAGAAACGGAGAAAAGACTGAAGTTGTCAGGAATTTCATTTGACTTGGATTCACAATCAACAGCCATGGTAGGAGCAGTCAAGAAATCAAAAGACGCATTGCATTGGGTAAATCTGCTGCAAAGGACCTCTTCAAAGTGTTGAAGAGCAAAAATGTCACCCTGAAGACTAAGGTGCGCCTGACCCAAGCCATGATATTTTCAATCACATCATATGCCTGTGAAAGCTGGACAATGAATAAGGAAGACCAAAAAAGAACTGATGTCTTTGGATTGTGGTGTTGGAGATGAATATTGAATATACCATGGACTGCCAAAAGAACGAACAAATTTGTCTTAGAAGAGGTACAGCCAGAATGCTCCTTAGAGGCAAGGATGGCGAGACTGCGTCTTACATACTTTGGACATGTTGTCAGGAGGGATCAGTCCCTGGAGAAGGACATCATGCTTGGCAGAGTATGGGATCAGCAGAAGAGAGCAAGGCCCTCAACGAGGTGGCTGCAACAATGAGCTCAAGCATAACAACGATTGTAAGGATGGCTCAGGACCGGGCAGTGTTTCGTTCTGTTGTGCGTAGGGTCACTATGAGTTGGAACTGACTCGATGGCACCTAACAACAACAGTAACAGTCACATATGCAAAGTCCCCTTTGCCATGTAACATAACATATTTATAGGTTCCAGGCATTAAGAAATGGACATCTTTGGGGGGTCATTATTCTGCCTTCCTCAAGAGGCATGGAAAATGTTCCTGTTAAGGATGAAAATGGGTGAAACCAAAAAACCAAACCGGTGCCGTTGAGTTGATTCCGACTCATAGTGACGCTCTAGCGACCATATAGGACAGAGTAGAACTGTAGAGTTTCCAAGCAGTGCCTAGTGGATTTGAACTGCCGACCCTTTGGTTAGCAGCCATAGCACTTAACCACTACGCCACCAGGGTTTCCATGAAAATGAGTGTAGAGATGCTTAATTCTATATGGACAAAATAATAAGAACAGGATGATGACATTTTTTTCTGTATAGCACTAAACTGCTTACAGTGGTTATCCCCAGGTAGAATTGTGGATAATTTCTTCCTTTTTCTTTATGTTTCCCTGTTTTCCAAGTTCTCTACATTAACAATAAAATACTTCAGGTAAAAAAAAAATATATATATATATACACACACACACACACACACACATATATAGTGATTATTTAGGAGAATGTATTCATCAGGTAAAGTGTTATGATGTCACTATTTGATACATAGTTCAGAAAAACACATACACACAGAAAGATGGAGAAGAAAAATATGACAAGACAGTAAGAACTCAATCAAGGTGGTGTATATGTGGGTGTTCACTGTAATTTATTTCAATTTTTCTGTACATTTGACAATTTTTATAATAAAAATTGGGGGAGGCTACTAGAATATACTAAATTTGAATATACAGAAATTCTACATTGACTCTATATTATTCTCATTATCATTTCCAAGAGTAACTGCAGAGTCTAAACAGGAGTGAGAAAGTAAGGTACAAAATCAAGGCGAGTTTTCTTCTGCTACCATCTTTGCTGCTGATCCCGAGTTATTATATGACTAGAAACAGGGAGATGGACTTGTTTGGTTTTACTTAAAAAGGTCTCATTTCTGTCAGGTGCTTTTTCACTGTCAGTAGCCCACTAACTTCTCCTATAGCATTTCATGTGCCACGCTTGTCAATAGGCAAGCCTAGAGGAGCAGTCTGGATTCTTCAAGCACTATGCTCAAGGCAGAACCAGCTACACAATTTAAGGGGCCCAGATTCCGACTGTTAGTGACACTACAAGACAGAGTAGAACTGCCTCATGGGGTTTCTAAGGCTGTAGTCTTTAGGGAAGCAGACTGTCACATCTTTCTCCTGTGGAGTGGCTCGTGGGTTCAAGCCTCCAACCTTCTGGTTAGCAGCTGGGCTCCTTAAATACACATTCAGTAAAGGTTAATTCCTTCTTTGAGCCTCAGTTTCCTTGCCTATAAAATGAGAAAGTTGCAATAACTATCCACAATCCTTTCTAGACTTAATATTCTGATTCCTTCTTTTTAAATCCGTAGAAAAAGATTGCTAAATGAAAAAATAAATGTCTTTACTTGTCTCCAGGTAATTATTTTTATTTCCTGAAGAACCAGGAAGCCAAAAACAGATGAGCAGTGCCTCTGGAATGTCTGGGCCACTCCACCCTGGGCACCTGGGAAATGACAGGGTATTTCCACTCATTAGGATCTCCCTGATGAGGAGAGTCTTCCTTAGTGGGAAGAGAATCAAACTTCAGTTTTAATAAGCCAGTATTGTGCCATTAGAAATATTACGTGCTTCCAATTTTGATCTTTGAGTAATCCTGGCCTCCCCTTTAATTAGTTTTGCTTACTTATATTTGCAATCTAGATACTCTGCTTAAGCGGTTATACAAATGATCCATAATTCATTATATTCATTATACGTCACTGGTTAAAGTCCAATGAGATCATAATCATTATACGTCACTGGTTAAAGTCCAATAAGATCATTATCAATTGGGGGGTGGGCTGCATATTAACTGAGCGGACAGAATTGCTTCCTATGCATCTGAAATGCTAATAATTGCTGGTCTTTCATGGTACCAAGATAATAATTTTAAAATTCTCTTTGTTTTTCTAAGATTGAATAATAGCCTGGATCATAGCAGCAGTAATATTTATCAGTTTGTAAAAAAGGTAGAGAAAGTTACAACACTGGGAAATATGTACTGCCATTCCAAAGTTCTTGATATGACATATTTTGTTTAATTAAAAATTTGTATGGATACAGAATCAGAGAGAGGGACACCCACAGGGCTTAGAATTCAAAATATCTCATGTATGAGATTTCTTAATTTAAGCCTTTTTGGAGCCTGCAGAATACCAGTGGGTGAGGAACGCCCTCAATGCCACTTTGGCATTTCCAGCACTCTGCAAAGCTTGGTGGGATGTTTTACCCTACCAGGTCCCAGCAGTCCCAGCAGAAGAAAACCTGTTCTGTTATGTTTAGCATTAATTTTAAGAGACATTGCAGAAAACAAACCAAAAAACCAAACCTGTTGCCGTGGAGTTGATTCTGACTAAATATTTCAGAGGAGCTGAAAAATAAAGAGACATATTTATGGTCAAGTTTCTCCGTATATAAATTAGGTATAATATAAGTGTTCGTGGAAAAAAAAAATTTTTTTTTCCACAAAAGACTGGGGAAATCTTACTATAAGCAGTATTAATTAAACTAACATTCAGTGAGTATCTACTTTTTTACAGGCACCATGCTGGATATTTTTTCTTGCATTATCTTATTTAATCCTAACAAGATTCTGGGAGGTATTTTGTGCTTTTTTTCAGATGAGGAAACTGAGACTTAATTACCATAGATAACAATGGTGGTGAATGGTGATGCCATGTCTGATTCTGAAAGTTTGACTTGGATTACTCGACTCTGGCCTTCTTGAAAGAAGATGGAAACATTCTGAAGTCTGCTGCATTGCTTGTAAGTCTTTCAGCAACTGAAACCACACTTCTGCCTGTCCCTACCCCTCCCTGACCTTACCTTGCCCCTTAGGCTTCAGTAATACAGTACTTGTAATTGCCTTTAGATTCTGTTCTCTCAAGTCTCTGGGACTTTTTTGATGTTTTCTTGCCTAAAATTTCTTTATCCCACTACTACCAGACTACCTGGACTACTCCTACTTGTTTTTCAAGTCTCCGTTTAAACAACTATTGCTCCATGCTCTCATTACTCCTCATGCTTTCCATTATAGCAAGGACGTTATTGTGCCATCATCTAAGTTATGCTGATTTCCAGGGGCTTTCAAAGTATCTGTCCCCCAAGCCTGTTGCCATTGAGTCGATTCCAACTCATAGCCACCCTATCTGTCTCCCAGTAGGCATTTATAGAATTTATAGAATGAATGAATGAAAGAATGCATAACTGATTTATATATTCATGCACAGAACTCATTAGGGATTTGTAGAGAGGTCTATCTTATTTTATTCCATATAAGCCTAAAAGTTGTAAGAAATGAAAACTTTTCATCCTCCTAAGTTAAAGCTTTACAATGTATCCTTACTATCTACAAAATAAAGTCCCAGAATACACTAGTAGTTCAATACACATTTGTTTAATTGATGAAGATTCTTAGAGAAGTATATAAGGTCTTTGTAACCTAATGTCTATTTTTCTCTCCAGAATTGCTCTGTGGCACTCCTCCTTTATCCTCTAATAATGAGTAACAGTATGTTATTTTCATTTGTGCAAATATTAATTGAGTCACTACTGTACGCCAGGCGCACTGGTGCACTGTTTCAAACAGGCTTGTTCCTTTTCTTGCTGTTCTATTTTCCTGGACATGTTATGAACGCATCCAACAAATACCGTATTTATTGCGGTTTTCCTATGTTTCTATATTCAGTTCAGTTACCTCCTCCAGAAGCCCTTCCCTAATCCCTGTCGCATCCAGTGCTTGCCTCTATTTTAGCCCTGATTACATCAAAGTGAATTTTATCTGTACCTGTTTATCATCACTGGCCCTACTCCTGTCCCACAATACCGCGTGTAATCTCCAAGGGCGGGGTTGCACCTGTGTGTACGCAAGGTCCAGCACAGAATCTAGGACAAGACCAAAACTCTGTCTACAAGAATTGGAAAAAATAATAGTTACTCTTTATTAAGCAATATATTTTATCACCTAGAATTCTTGGAACAGTTAAGTATTATTGTTTTCACGTTACAGATAAGAAAATGAGGCTCGGAGGCTTTAGAAACTTGCCCAGGATCATGCGGTGGTGGAGCGTGTATCACGGGCATCTGAAGAATGAAGCCGCCATTGATTCTAAAAGACCTAAGACTCCTTCCCTGCATCTTTTCTTAAAATTTTACTTTAGATTTTGCCGTAATTCCCTCTTTAGACCAATGGCTCCTCGTTTACCTTAATATTGTGAGCAGAGCAATATCCTTTCTTTTCATATTAGAAATCGTTCGACCTTTCTCAGGAAGCAAGGTGATTTTAAACTTTCTGAAGTCTTACTCTTTGGGGGTAGAATGCAACGGAGTACAAGGGGACATAATAGGCCCAGTGCTAGAACAAAACAAAAAAACGAGCATTCGAACTGAGTGCAGGGACTAGAAGTTTTTCCGAAGGCGAGGAACGCTGCTAAGAATTCAGGAGAAGAAGGACAGCCCCTCTGATGTTAGGTGCACAAATTCTGACGCTTGTGGGAGTTTGGCTGCTCACACATAGGGCGACTGGTGGGGGAGGAGAGGACCGTATCGCCCATAGCTAAAATGGCTGCTAATGAACATCTCCTTTGGATAAGTCTGTTCTCTTCCATCCTTGGTATTTTCAACAGACCTATAGTAAGTAAAATTTAGTAAAAGTTCGTTCCTTCGTACTTAGAAGGTAAAAGAAAACGTTGGCACGTTTTGTTTAAAAAATCTTCACCCCCTCAAATTCCTCTTTGCCCTTAACCAAAATGGTCGTCCAGGTTGTACCACGGTTTGAAGCTTGCAGCCCTTAACTAAGATGGCGTCCAGAGGCGCGTAAAAAACAGCTTGCCCTCTTCTTTGCCCTCGACCAACATGGCTACCACGGCGGTGTCCACGTGACGTCCCCGGACTACGGCGCGGGAGAGGGGGTAGGAGGGCCTTTGAAGGGTGCGCGCTCCCGCGGTGGTGCACCGGGTAGGTTTCAGTCAGAGTCACTATGGCGGCCGGCGCTGGCAAGGTAAGCTGAGGCGGCGGCGGCGGCGGCAGCGGGAAAGGGAGAGGCAGGACCTGTCGTGGCGTCCAGGCTCCGAACCTCCGTGGCCCGTCCATGGAAAGGCCGGCCGGGGTTGTGGCCAGCCGCGGAGACTGGCGTGAGGCGGGCTGAGGGGGGCGAGGGCTGAGGCAGGCGGGCACCGGCGCCTGACGGCCGTTTGTTTTGGTATTTCCTCCACCAGGTCGGAAAGTTTCCTGCCTCGTCGGGCACAGCCTGAGCGTGCCCCGCGGGCCGCGAGTGCTGGAGGTTGCGGCGGACCCAGCCTGGGGCCTCCAGGCCTCTCCCCCAACCCCAGGGCCAGCCTCCCTCCCCCACCTCCTCGTCCGCTGGGAGCTGCGCCTGTCGTCCCTGCGATGCGACCCTCGCGGGGGCGACCCTGAGGGCAGGCGGCCCGTGTGCTGAGCAGCGACCAGGAGTCCCGACGTCCGGGGACCAACTTCCCGCCGGCCGGGACCCCCTCGTCTCCCGGGGTCGCGGGGTCGCGCCTCGCTCGGTCCGCACCGCCTGCGGAGCCGGATCCCCGCCCTGGTCGCGGGGACGCCCGCCAGGTGCCCGGGAACCCCGGCCCGGCCACTGCCCGCGCCCCCGCCGGTTCCCGCGCCCAGGTCCCCCTCCGCCGCCCCCTCGGCTGGTGCCAGGCCGGGGACCCCACGCCCCCTCCCGGGGCGGCCTCCGCGGAGCAGGGCAATGCGGACCGTCCCCCTGGCCGCCTAGACCCTCTCGTCGCCCCTCACTGCTCCACCCGCGAGGTCCCCGAGAACGGGCAGTGGCTGCCCAGAGGTGCTCGGCGACACCTTTCTTCGGCGCGAAGGGACCTTCCTGGCCGCACCGAGCCGACACTTCCTTCATGCTGCAGTGCTGCAACGTTTCCGCCTCCGAGGGGGAAAAGCGGCCGCGATCCCAAACAAAACACAAGAATTGGTGTGTGACTCATCTGCTTGGATACCTCCAGTCCCCAAACTGTCTTCCAGGAGTTTTCTTGGCCGAAGCTGTCCGATGTTTGAGCCGTTTCTTCCCAGGGAAGAAGATGGATTGAAAGCTGCCAGTTGGGGACTTTTTGTGGCCAGGTTGGGTTTTAAAGGAGGTGATGGCGCTTGCGCTGGCTTATCTCTCCACCCAAGTGAAGAGTTGTTGATGTGCCCTGGTTATGCTTAGACAATGCACAGTTTGCTTTAATTTAAAAATTTTCTGGGGGATAGGGCTAGAGGCTTGTGAAGGGCAGTCCGGATCCGGAGGAGCTCCTCTTTGTCCCTGGTAGGAGAGACACCCAGTCTGTCCTCGATGCCGTCAGCCTTGGCCATCTTCACTTGCCGTCCAAACTCGCACCCGTTTCAGGAGCGTCATGTCTACCTGGACGAGCCCATCAAAATCGGCCGCTCGGTGGCCCGCTGTCGACCAGCGCAGAATAACGCCACCTTTGACTGCAAAGTGCTGTCAAGGAACCACGCACTCGTCTGGTTTGACCACAAGACGGGCAAGGTAATGTCACCACGTTGGCTAACAGTCTTCACTTCTTGCTCCCCTTTGCTCTCTGTGAGAGGCATTCTGTGTGTAGGATTCCCAGGGTTTGCACCCAGAGGACTTGCAGCAAGACCACGGAATCAACTTTTTGGTGTGCCTGATTCTAGTGGAAATTTAATGGAGGTGGTTGAATGGAAAACAGAGTAGGTATTGTAAATAAATGCCTCGGGAGACCAATGGCATCTTGATAACATGGTCATTCCCAGTGAAATCCCAAACCCTAATTCGTTTCGGAAAACTAGATAGTGAAACTTGGCATCTCGCTTTCGGGCTTTTTAGAAAGGTGAATTTGCAGTTCAGTGCTTGATTAAGCAAGCAGCAGTTCCCAGAGCAATGCGGGAATCTGTGGCCAGTATTTCTCGGGAGCTCAGGTGTCTCAGTGGTGACCTGTACTGAACACATGGCTTTCAGCTGAGTTCTAGTCAGGGCCTTTCTAGCAAGGGCAATTGCCTGTGTAAACAGACTTACTGTTTGGAAAGACTAGATATGTATTTGCCCCTGACAGAGTAATTCACAGTAATCAAAGCTAATTTAATTAAGTATAAAGACCTGTAACTTTACATTTTCAGAGTTTTGTTTACAAGTTGGGCGATCCTATATGCACATTGCTTTCGCAGATCGCTTTTGGTGTTCCCTGGAACCCCTTTCCTTAAGAATACTTCATGCATACACTCAGAGGTAAAATTTAAAATTCAGTGTCAGGAAATTAACTGTTTTATTTTTTGAAATTACATACAGTTCTATCAGTTATTGCATTATTTAGTTGTGATAAAAAATTAATTGCTCTTCATTTTAAGTGTGACCATTCGATGTTAACTCCTTAATTTATTATACATTTGGGTGTTTTTAAGAATACAAAGAAAAGATTATGTAAGACCCTTTCAGTTTTTAAAACTCTGCGTGTAGAGAGCATATTAAAGAGCTCAATCTTGTACTTAAATTTGATGTTTTAGATGAGCTACTGACTCAGTTCCAACTTAAATTTACATAAGATTAATAGAACTATCTCGGGTTTCATCTCCTGATTTTTCCTCCTTTCTTGAGTTAAATGATTAAGTTTTTCTTAAAAGAAGAATTTAAATCTTTCCAAGAGTAGTGTTTTGAAATGAAAAACAAAACAAAACCCCGAGCCTCAAAGGGAGAGACAAAACACACTTTTGCAGTTATTGAATTGTGGAGTTATTATATAAATAATTAAAAAAAAAAGAGAAAGATTGTCAAAGTGCTATGTGCTTGCGTAATACCTGAACCCTACTCTGTGTGTAGGGTAAGAACTGAAAAGTATGTTAATTTTTCTGTGTAACACCAGATGCTCATTTACCTGTGTAAGGGACCCTTTTTATCTCCCTGAAAGCTAAAATTTGGGTGCCTTAGAGACTTTGTAGATTACCCATAATCCTTTAAAATGACTATTCACAGAATTCATTTTTCCAGCAATGTAATTCAAAGATCAGTTAACTACTAGTGCCTTAACTAGCTTTTACTTGTCTTTTGTGTCCCTGGGCAACCATTTGGGTCCAGCCTAATCAGATAACAGGTTTCCTCACAGTGCATTCTCTGCAAAGGTAATTTCTTTTTTTCTTTACTTTCATCCAGCACCCAAAGGAGACTCAAATTTTTTTCTTTTACCGATTTGAGAAATAGTGATTACCTGAACAGTGTACTAAAGCCCTCACAATAGCTTAGTTTGAGATGATTAGGAATATATGAATAGTGAATGCTTAGCGTGTGAATTGAGATGGCATGTTAAAATTTTGAACAAAATTTGTTTTTAGAAGAACTTATCTTTAAAGGATACACTTGGTTTATTTCTATTATTTTCACTTTTCTTTATTAGCTAAACTATACTCAGGATCCAAGGCTGCTACTCTAGGTGTACATATTATTATTGGTTATTGTACCACCCAGTCTAATGAAAAATGAGCAGTCAATTCTTGCCATGTGATCAAATTCTTTTAGGAATTAACTATTTAAAATTTAGGTTTCATCAGAGAGTAGGTTTTTGTCAACCATCTAGTACGTGCCAGATGCTGTGAGGTACACAGTTCTAAAGAAGACAGTTTGACCAAATATCACTTATTATTTTCTCTGTGTGAAATACCCAGTTTGAGGATTTCTGCTACAGTTGTCTCATAACAAAAGATTATGTTAACAGAAGTCTCTGGGTCTAATATGTATTCCCAGCAAATGCGTTTATATAGCAGGAAAATATCTCCTTCTATAAGCATCACTGCAGACAACTTTTTTTTTTTTTTAAAGTCTCTAAGCATTAATTTTTTTTTTTTTTAAGCATTAGTTTTCCTGTCTGGTGATAAGCATACTGTTGTTTTGAGTTTAAGGTAATCAATTTCTTAGCACCCTATACCTGGCCCTTAAGCCCAATACTTGGAGGGAGGGGAAATCATTTAGGCAGCTCTTTGCAGTTTGCTATGGTGCTCTTCAATCTTAGGAAGGTAATGAGAAATTATCTGTGTGTGTGGGTGATGGCATATGTAGAAATAATTTTTAAATTACAAACAAATGAAGTTGAGAACTTTGTCCAAATTGCCACTTTTGGACAATGGAAAGTAGAAGGTTGGGAAGTGGAAAATTAGAGTAATACGCTTTTTTGTTGACTTTCATTTGTGGGTGACTGTTGAATTCCATATTGGTCATCATGGGAGACTCATTAGAAGCTGGAAAAAGTAATAAACCCTTGAAACTTCCTGATTATCCAAGTGATATATGTTCATTGTAGAAAATTTGTGAAATGTAAAGAAGCAGATGAAAATCTAGGTGATGCTTTTTAATGTTAAATTCATTAATGTGTTATGATATTTAAACCTGTATTTTGGAGGGTGATAGGTTTGCCACAATGCACAGTATAATAATTTTTCCCAAATCATCTTCTCCTTAGGGATATGCCCGCCTGTTGCTGTCGAGTCGGTTCTGACTCACAGCGACCCTATAGGACGGAGTAGAACTGCCCATAGGGTTTCCAAGGAGCGCCTGGTGGATTTGAACTGTTGACCTGTTGATTAGCAGCTGTCTCTCTTAACCACTGTGCCACCAGGGTTTCCTTCTTAGGGATGTAGCAGTTGGTTATCGACCTGCTTGGATGCTGGCCCTGTCATCTTTCACTCTCTTTTGGAGGCCAAGCACTTCAAAGTAGGTGGCAGATAATATTAATAAAACAATTATTAATCCTTCTATTGACTTGAGGTACTACTGAACAGGAGTTTAAATGTGATGTAATTCATGTGAACAAGCAAATCTACCCATAGGGTGGTTACATAGAAGGATAATGAGTGGACTGCCCCCTTGTGATTTGCATGGCACTATTTGATTTGAGGCTTTGGGGACAGGTGACAAGCTAGTGGTTGAAATGGTAGTCTACTTCCAGTCTCACTTTTATGTCCTGACTCTTGACTCTATAGAGTCTAAAGCCCAAGTTCATAACCACTCTGCTATTCCAAGGCTTTATGACAGTTTAGATGTGATGGATTTTGTAGGGGCATAGACCAGGCTGATAAAAAAAAAAAAAAAAGGCTGATAGTAGGAACAAAAATAATTGAATGCCAGAAAGTGAAAAAAAGGCAAGTGTATTAATTTGTCCATTAGGACTTCATGGAAGAGAGAGATTTCTCTATGGACTGGAGATTTTAGGGAAGGTTTCGTGGATGAGAAGTTTTCATGGATGAGATGCAGTGTAGGACTTTGAAAAAAGGGCAGAATGTAGACAGTCAGGGAGTTTTGGGTAGGAGGAATTGGTCAAGCAAAGCAGGAATGATATGGTGTGTTCCAAGGACATTGCAAGGAAGTCATTGCAAAGGAAGAGTCCTGAATTGGGCAACTGAGACTGTTTTTTCCCTATTCCTTCACATATCTAAGTATGACCACAGAACTCCTGGCCTCAGATTTTGGGAGAATGGCAGATCATACATTCATTGATTTTGTTTGTGTGTTTGTTTTAACAGATACCTCATTTTTTTGTTGATGTTGTTGGTAGCAGATAAGTCATTAAGAGGTGATAGTTTTTGTAAGAAAGTCATTTATTCGACACACGTGAGAGTCCCTTGTTGGTTCAAATGGTTAAGCTCTCTGCTACTAGCCAATAGATTGGTGGTATGAAGACACCCAGAGGTGCCTCAGAAGAAAGGTGTGGTGATATGTTTCCTAAAGGTCACAGCCTTGAAAACCCTGTGGAGCAGTTCTACTCTGCAACACATGGGGTCACCATGAGTTGAAATCGACTCAGTGGCAATTAACAACAACAACAGTGTTTAAGATGGATTAACCTAGACACATTCAGAAGGTCAGGTTGAATATCCACAGCACATGACTCCATTTCCATTCTTTTCTATGCCACTTCTCACGGTAATGGAAAATAAATGAAATCTTTTATCTGTTATTTCAAGCTGTTAAATATATGGATAGTGTGTTCAGTTAAAACATTTTTTCCCACTTAGTTATTTGGCTGTATTCCTTAGGTTAAATCCACTGTTTATCTTCCCAGGCTCCTATTTGGTTTTCTTAAGTGGTATTTATGTTAAAGCTTAATATCTATTCTCTTTGATAAATAGGGTACCTGTCATTTAGAGTTTTAAGTGAAAAGACTGTGAGATTGGATCCTTTGTGCGTAAGTATAAGAGTGGCACAGTGGTGGTGTCTGACCTCCTCCTCCTCTAATGTCACAAGGGGGAAGGAGACTCAAGATCAACAGCCCAAGGCTGATTCCTGCAAGGAGAAGGTTAAACATGGCTCCTCCCTCCACCATCTTTTCCAATTCTGACCCTCCCACAGCACCCTCTACTTCTCTGCTGAATTTGGTAATTCATTGCAGTGGCCACACACGACTCAACAGACAATACTCACAATTAGGGGCTTATTAGGAAAGTAACAGGTGACAGTTCAGACTCAGGAATGCGCAGGGTACTGTCCTTCCATCAGGACAACCTCTTTTTAGCTGTCTCCGCAGGAACCACTGTCTCTGGTCCCTTGGCCTCTGCCTCTGCTTAGGGAAGTGTTATGAAGCTCTTTTAGTTCTGCCAGTAAGTACCCAGAAGCACCCCCATTCTGCCAGTAAGCCTCGAATCGAAGGTGCTAAGCTCTAGCTCCATGGGTCTGCAAACTTAGCTCCACCAAGTACCCGGAAACATCCTGCTCCTCTAGCAAGACTCCTGCCCAAAAAAGCTCAGTTTTCTAGCTTTGTGGGCCAGGAAACCCACCACGCCATCTCCTGCTGGTCTCCTGGTTCTGCTGCCGTTTCTCTGCCACTACTTCTTGCTATCTTCAGTGTTACAACTCTCAGTCTCTTTCCTCAGTCTCCTGGTTCCAAGAGCTTCTCAGCACAGGAATCCTGGGTCCAAATGACAGACTCTGCTCTTGGCTCTTCTTCCGTGGTAGTGGTGAGATCCTCTCTTCCCACCTCTGGAATGGCTCATTTTAAGCCTAGCAGGAGGGCAAAACTGATCAGTTCCCTTGGTGAGCCATAATTATCTTATTTGCACAGATCCACCCAGTTACTTGGGTGAGAGTTACAAGACCTTGGTGAAAAAGGTCACACAAAAGCAATCCATTGCACAGCAGTAACTGTGTTATTTGAATCAAGAAAAATGGTGGCATTTGCTGACTGCCGAAATGTTCTACAGACTCTGCTCTCCTGCCCATGCTTTGTGCACTGCCACTAGAGTAGTCAAACAGCTTACACTCCTGCTCAGATATCTTTGTTGTTGCCCGTCTTCAGCGTGATGACGTAAATCTCTCAAAAAACCTTCATTTTCTTTTTTTCCAGCAGGATCTTCTATTACCCTTTTTTGCCTTTGCCCCAAACCCTGTGCACTAGATATATTGCCAGTGCTTACTGTTCCTGGAACAAGTGCTCTTTTTGCTGTTTTGTCTTCTAGAATGACCTTTCCCCTTTATCCCTCGATGTCCAGTTCCAATGAGAAGCTTTTCCTAACTCCTACTAACTGAAGAATTAATTGCTTCTTCCTCTGTACTCCCATAGAACTTTGTACATAATTCCATCGTAGGACATAGACAGTGAAATAACTATGATGCAAATGTACTATTGCTGTGCCAACTGTGAGCTCTTGAGAACAAGGGAGTAAGCACCATAGAAATATTTGAATGAATGAGATGTGAACAATGAAGAGTCTGTATTTCTGCAAACCCCAGGAGGGTCATTCTAGTTGGTAATCCATTTGAGATCATGAACCCAATTACCAATATGTAGTCTTTGTGTAAAAATAATTATCTGTTGAAAACTGAAAATGTGGAATCATAGGCCATCTTGTGATTGGTAATATTAGTTTTGAGCTGTTACATGTAGGAAAATAATACCGTTTAGAGGTTACTTGCTCAAGGTCATCTAGGAGTAACTATGGGAGTTAGAACTAAAATCCAGATTTTTTCCCCCCCTGAAATAAAAGCTAATTGATAGACATTTATTCTGAACTATCATATTATGAACTCTAGATTTTCTGAAACAATTATAGTAAAGAAAAATCTTTTTTTTTGCTCTCTCAGAAGGTAATCTAAGCTGTTGTTTTCTGGGTGCATAACTAAAATGCTGTCATATGACAGACTTTTCAAAGATGGAAAGAACCTGAGTTAATTATTTCTGAGTCAGCTAACATTTTAAAAAAGTGACTTCTACCACTTCTGGCTTGACTGAGTAAGTATGGTGAAAGAATACAACCCTGACACACACCTTTCCTGACTAAACCATGCAGTATCCCCTTGTTTTGTTCAAACGACTGCCTCTAAGTCTAAACACAGGTTCCTCATGAATACAATTAAGTGTTCTGGAATTCCCATTCTTCATAATGTTATGCATAATTTGTTGTGATCTACACAGTCGAATGCCTTTGCATAGTCAATAAAACACAGGTAAACATTTTTCTGCTATTCTCTGCTTTCAGCCACGATCCATCTGACATCAGCAATGATATCCCTTGTTCCACGTCCTCTTCTGAATCCGGCTTGAATTTCTGGCAGTTCCCTGTTGATGTACTGTTATAACTGCCTTTGAATGATCTTCAGGAAAATTTTACTTGTGTGTGATATTAATGATATTGTTCAATAATTTCCGCATTCTGTTGGATCGCCTTTCTTTGGAATGGGTACAAATATGGATCTCTTCCAGTCAGTTGGCTAGGTAGCTGTGTTCCAAATTTCTTGGCGTAAATAAGTGAGCCCTTCCAGCGCTGCTTTCGTTTGTTGAAACATCTCAATTGGTATTCCATCAATTCCTGGAGCTTTGTCTTTTGCCAGTGCCTTCAGTGCAGCTTGGACCTCTTCCTTCAGTACCATCAATTCTTCAGCATATGCTACCTCTTGAAATGGTTGAACCTCGACCAGTTCTTTTTGGAACAGTGATTTAAAGTTAGGAAGGGTGTGCGTCAGGGCTGTGTCCTTTCACCATACATATTTAATCTGTATGGTGAGCAAATAGTCCAAGAAGCTGGACTGTATGAGGAAGAACGGGGCATCAGGATTGGAGGAAGACTCATTAACAACCTGCATTATGCAGGGGACAAAACTATACTTGCTGAAAGTGAAGAGGACTTGAAGCACTTATTGATGAAGATCAAGGATTATACCTCAACATAAAGAAAAATCCTCACAACTAGGCCAATAAGTAACATCATGATAAATAGAGAAAATATTGAAGTTGTCAAGAATTTTCTTTTACTTGGACCCACAATCAACGCCAGGGAAGCACCAGGCAAGAAATGAAATGATGCCTTGCATTGGGCACATCAGCTACGAAGATCTCTTTAGAGTGTTAAAAAGCAAAGATGTCGTTTTAAGTTCCAAGGTGAACCAGATCCAAGCCGTGGTGTTTTCATTTGCCTCATATGCATATGAAAGCTGCACAGTGAATAGGGAAGACCGAAGAAGAATTGATGCCTTTGAATCATGGTTTTGGCAAAGAATATTGAATATACATACCATGGACTGCCAAAAGAATGAACAAATCTGTTTTGGAAAAAGTACAGCCAGAATGCTCTTTAGAAGCAAGGATGGTAAGACTACATCTCACATACTTTGGACATGTTGTCAGGAGTGACCAGTCCCTGGAGAAAGACATCATGGTTGGTAGAATAGAGGGTCAGCGGAAAAGAGGAAGACCCTCAACGAGATGGATTGACACGGTGGCTGCAACGATGGGCTCAAACATAATGATTGTGAGGATGGCAGAGGACTGGGCAGTGTTGTATTCTGTTGTACATAGGGTCACTGTGAGTCGAAGTGGATTTGATGGCACCTCACAACAACAACAGAAACCCTGGTGGCATAGTGGTTAAGTGCTACGGCTGCTAACCAAGAGGTTGGCAGTTCAAATCTGCCAGGCACTCCTTGGAAACTCTATGGGGCAGCTCTACTCTGTCCTATAGGGTCACTATGAGTCAGAATCGACTCGATGGCAGTGGGTTTGGTTTGGTTTTAACAACAACAGCTGCTCGTAGCAATAAAAACACTTTTCTTACGGTTGCGTTCGGGTAACTGATTTGAATTTGGGTGTTTATGCAAACAAATGAAACAGCCTTGGAAAATCTCATTTGGTCATGTAAATTTTTTGTACTTTAAGAGGATAGCTGACAGATGTACAGAAAGGGAGTAAAGTTTTACAGGCGTTTGAAAACATAGAAGTCATTGGTGATCAGTAAGTACTGTGTCATTTGCTGTACTATTTGGAGTAGGTTTTAAATTTAAGGAGATAAGAAACTTTGTGTATTAAGGTTTTATCAGTACTCTCAGACTTGTAGTTTTATTTACATTTACAATTACTGATTTGTTCTAGCTGAGCCAAGCAGAAATGAGTTTTCAACATGGACTTTCAAGCTCTTATTTATTTTCTTATTTTTTAATTATAAAAACAATAGGAATACCATTTCATAAAAGTTCGACTCATAAGGAAGTATATAGAGTAAAAGATGAAAGCCCCCCTTCACATGCACAGCCCCCAGCCTCTTTCCCTCTTCCAGAAGTAACTGTTGTTAGTAGTTTGATATGTAATTTTCAGAACTTTTTCTGTGTATTTGCATACTTGCATATGTCAGTAAAGAAGTATAGTTTTTTTTGTTGTTACTTTTTTTCCATGAACAACTGGATCATAGGTTAAAACGTGGTTTTTAGCTGTTAGATGACCTCAAATGAATTGTGGTAAGCTTACCTGAAATGTGTTTATATGCTCTTAAGTTTCTTTTTCTTATTCTTTTTTTATTTTTATTGTGCTTTAGGTGAAAGTTTACAGAACAAATTAGTTTCTCATTAAACAATTAGTACATGTATTGTTTTGTGGCACAGATTTGGGTTCCCCATTCATTCGTCCAGCTTTCCTATCCCCACCTGCCCTCTCGTCCTTGCCCTTGGGCTGGTGTGCCCATGTAGTCTCATGTACATGGTTGAAGCTCTTAAGTTGTGACCAGAGTCCAGACTGTTGTAAAACTAATGCTGTCATTTATTGAGCACTCACCAATTGCTGTGCTAAGAGTTTCATGTCCATTATCTCATTGAATTCTCAGAACAAACTTTTGAAGTAGGTACTATTATTATCTTCCCTTTACAGATGAGAAGGCTGAGGCTCAGAGAGGGGAAAGAATTTGTTCAGGTTTATACATGTAGTTAGTGGTGCTTGCTTGCTACTTCAGCACTCTTAGTCATTACCAATTTTATCACCAATCCTTTAGTAAACAATAGATCAAAAGAAAGAATACATTGAGATAAAAGTCTTATTTTCTACTAACTGTTAGATATTTTGGTTGGAAGTCAGTTTAGAATTTTATTTTTAAACTTTTGGTGTTGAGAATATACACAGCAAAACATACAATTCAGCAGTTTGTACGTGTACAGTTCAGTGACACTGATCACATTCTGTGAGTTGTGCAGCCATTGTCACCCTCCATTTCTGAGTTGTTCCTCCACTATTAACATAAACTCGCTGTCTCCTGAGTTTACTATCTAATCTTCTTGAGTTGCTGTTGCCAATTTGATCCCGTATAGTTTTTGAAAGAGCATAATGGTCAAGGCAGACGAGTTTAGAATTTTAATTGAAGTTCCTTAATCAGTATTTATTTATCACTTAAAAGTTTACAAGTTGAATAGAAACAACTCTTTACATGTAAAGATAATTGGTGTATCAGTGTTTAGATACTGTAATAAATAGATACTTTATACTTACATTGGATGATTTTTAAGTTTAATATGTTTGGAGGTTGTGTTTTAGATGAAATACGTATGTGATATACACCCCATAAGTGAACCTTCTAATTTAGAAAAATGACTAGATTTGATTCTTTAACTGTAGAAATGATATTGTATCAAAAAAAAAAAATTTTTTTTTTTTTTTTTTAGATGCTAATAATAAGGTTCCTTTCATTTCTAAAATTCAGGGATGGAAAATAAGATCATGCCATATATTATCAGTAGGTTTATAGAATAAGCATACTTCATAGTTTTGAATTTTTTTGAAAATTTCCTGTAGTAAAAAAGTATGTTATAGAGTTCTCTGGTGACCCAGAAATTCCACTCCTAAGTATTACCCAAGAAAAAAGAAAACATATGTCTACACAAAAACTTCTACGTGAATGTTCATAGCAGCATTATTCATAACAGGCAAAAAGTGGAAATAGCCAAATGTCCGTCAGTTGATGAATAAAAACCAAACCCATTCCCGTCAAGTGGATTCTGACTCATAGTGACCCTATAGGACAGAGTAGAACTGCCCGCATAGAGTTCCCAAGGAGCACCTGGTGGATTCAAACTACTGACCTTTTGGTTAGCAGCAGTAGCACTTAACCACTATTCCACCAAGATTTCCTTAATTGATGAATAGGTAAATAAAATGCATTGTTTCCACATAATGGAATATTATTTGGCAATGAAAAGAAATGAATTTCTGATACATGATATGGATAAACCTTGAAAACATGCTAAGCGAAAGAAGGCAGTCACAAAAGGCCAGGTATTCTATGATTCTGCTTATATGGGATGTGCAGAACAGGAAGTTACCAGGGGCTGTGGGGCAGGTTTGGGGAAAATGGAGAGTGATTGCTAAAGGGTACAGAGTTTCTTTTTCGGATGATGAAAATGTTATAAAATTGATTGCGATGTTAGTTGCAGAACTATGAATACTAAAAACCGTTGAATTATAAACTTTAAATAGATGACTTGTTTGGTATGTGAATTATATCTCAATAAAGCTGTTGTAACAAAAAAGGAATAGTAGATACGGTAGTAGCTTAGTGAAAGCAGATTAGGGGTAGGAAGTAGAAGAGGGTAGGGTAAGAATTCAAGAGTGTGTAGGATTAACAGAGCAGCTTCTGGAGTTCCGTATAGCTTGATTTTTGTCTTCTATTTCCTTAGTGTAAATGTCTTGCTTTTGGACCTTTGATTTAACAAGTTTAGTAGACTGATTGTGTATTTCCATTCCACACAGGGGGAGCAGCATGTGTTTAAGGCAGAGAGACTTGAAAGAAAATGATGTATTCTAGGAAATGCAAAACCAGAAGCTACCAGAGTTGTGGATGGGAAAATAGAGTTGCTAAATCCTTGGGATAGTTGAGTGTGGCTCATAGAGGTAGTGTGGTTAAAGATTCCGGAGTTGGATTATCTTGAGTTGGAATCCTGGCTCCACTGTTTGCCAGATGCGTGACCTTGGGCAGTCTCTATGCCTCAGTTTTCCTCAACTGTAAAAGGAGACTAATAGTGGATAAGGCATGTGTGGTTATTTTCTGTAAGTGTACTTTTTTGTTGTTAAAAAAATTTTGTCTTTTCAATGTCTGTCTTTAGAGTGTCCTATACTAAGTAAATTCTTCGATATTTGATAACATTTTTGAATGTGTTAAAGAAAGTCTTATAATGTCTGTTATCCATTACTATCCATCACTCATCTGTCAGTTCATCATACTGTGGTGGCTTGCATGTTGCTGGAAGCTATGCCACTGGTATTTCAGATATCACCAGGGTCACCCATGTTGAACAGGCTTCAGTGGAGCTTACAGTAAAGCTTTCGGGACCTTCATTTGCTGATGTGGCATGACTCAAAATGAGAAGAAACAGCTGCAAACATCCATTAATAACTGGAATGTGGAATGTATGAAGTATGAATCTAGGAAAGTTGGAACTTGTCAAAAGTGAAACGGAATGCATAAAGATCAATATCTAGGCATTAGTGAGCTGAAATGGACTGGTGTTGGCCATTTCGAATCTGACAGTCATGTGATCTACTATGTTGGGAACGACAAACTGAAGAGGAATGGCGTTGCATTCATCATCAAAAGAAACATTTCAAGATCTATCGTGAAGTACAGTGCTGTCAGTGATAGGATAATATCCATATGCCTACAAGGAAGACCAATTAATCCGACTGTTACACAAATTTATGCAGCAGCCAGTGAGGCGAAAGATGACAAAATTGAAGATTTTTACCAACTTGTGCAGTCTGAAATGGATCAAGCATGTAATCAGATGTGCTGATAATTACTGGTAATTAGAATGCAAAAGTTGGAAACAAGAAGGATCGTAGTTGGAAAATATGGCATTGGTGATAGGAGTGATGTTGAGGATGACTGATAGAATTTTGCAAGACCAACAACTTATTCATTGTAAATAACTTTTTCCAGCAACATAAATGGTGACTGTACATGCAGACCTCACCAGGTGGAATACACAGGAATCAAATTGACTGTATCTGTGGAAAGAGATGATGGAGAAACTCAATGTCATCAGTTAGACCAAGGCCAGGGGCCCACCGCAAGACAGACCATCAATTGCTTATATACAAGTTCAAGTTGAAGATGAAGAAAATTAAAACAAGTCCACGAGAGCCAAAGTACCACCTTGAGTATACTCCATGTGAATTTAGAGACCATCTCAAGAATAGATTTGACACATTGAGCACTAATGACTGAAGACCAGATGAGTTGTGGAATGACATCGAGGGCATCATACATGAAGAAAGCAAAAGACCGTTAAAAAGACAGGAAAGAAAGAAAAGACCAAAATGTATATCAGAAGAGACTCTGAAACTTACCCTTGAATGTAGAGTAGCTAAAGTGAATGGGAGAAATGATCATGTAAAAGAGCTGAACAGAAGATTTCAAAGGACAGCTCAAGAAGACAGTATTATAATAAAATGTGCAAAGACCTGGAATTAGAAAACCACAAGGGCAGAACATGGTCGGCATTTCTCAAACTGAAAGAACTGAAGAAAATGTTCAAGCCTTGAGTTGCAATAGTGAAGGATTCTGTGGGCAAAATATTGACCATTACAGGAAGCATCAAAAGAAGATGGAAGGTATACACAGAGTCACAAAGAGTTGGTCAACCTTCATCCATTTCAAGAGGTAGCATATGATTCAGAACTACTCAAGGAACTACTCCAATCTGCACTGAAGGCATTGGTGAAACACAAGGCTCCAGTAATTGTGGAAATGCCAAGTGAGATGTTTCAAGAAATAGATATAATACTGGAAGCACTTGCTCATCTATGCCAAGAAATTTGGCCAACTGACTGGAAGAGATCCGTATTTGTGCCCATTCTAAGAAAGATGTTCCAAAAGAATGCACAATTATCGAACAATATCATTAATAGCACACATAAGTAAATTTTTGCTGAAGATAATTAAAAAACAGTTGCAGCAGTACGTGGACGGGGAACTGCCAGAAGTTCAAGTCAGATTCAGAACAGGACATGGAACGAGATACATCATTGCGGATGTCAGATGGATCCTGGCTGAAAACAGAACACCAGAAAAATGTTTACCTGTGTTTTATTGACTATGCCAAGGCATTCGACTGTGTGGATCATAACAAATTATGGATAACATTGTGAAGAATGGAAATTCCAGAACACTGTGCTCATGAGGAACTTGTACATAGACCAAGAGGCAGTTGTTTGAACAGAACAGGGGGATGCTGCGTGGTTTAAAATCAGGAAAGGTGTGTGTATCGTTGTATCTTTTCACCATACTTGTTCAGATTGTGTGCTTAGCAAATACTTTGAGGACCTGGACCGTACGAAGCAGAGTGCGGCATTAGAATTGGACGAAGACTCGTTAACAGCCTGTGATATGCAGATAACACAGCCTTGCTTACTGAAAGTGAAGAGGCCTTGAAGCACTTACTGATGAACATCAAAGACTGCAGCCTTCAGTATGGATTACACCCCAGTATAAAGAAAATAAAATCCTCACAACTGGATCAATAAGCAACATTAAGATAAATGGAGAAAATATTGAAGTTGTCAAGGATTTTGTTTTACTTTGATCCACAACGGAAGCAGCAGTCAAGAAATCAAACAACGTATTGCATTGGGTAAATCTCCTGCAAAAGACATTTTTTAAAGTGTCAAAAAGCAAAGATGTCATTTTGAAGACTTAAGGTGTGCCTGACCCAAGCCAGGTATTTTCAGTTGGCTCATGTGCTGGTGAAATCTGGACAATGAGAAAGTCGGAAGAATTGATTCATTTAAATTATGGTGTTGGCAAAGACTATTGAATATATCATGGTCTGTCAGAAGAATGAACAAATCTGTCTTGGAATAAGTACAGCCAGAATGTACTTTGGACATGTTACCTGGAGAAGGATGTTATGCTTGATAAAGTAGAGGCCAGTACAAAAAGAGGGTCAGTAAAAAAAGAGGAAGACCCTCAGCAAGATGGATTGACACAGTGACTACAGCAGTAGACTCAAAGATAGCAACGATTGTGAGGATGTGCAGGACTGGACAGTGTTTCATTCTGTTGTCCGTAGTGCTGCTGTGAGTCGGAACTGACTCAGCGGCACCTAACGATGACAACCAACGACATCCGGTACTGTGGGCCGTGGGTGGCACAAATGGTTAAGTGCTTGACTGCTAGCCAAAACATTGGCAGTTCACAGCCACCCAGGGGCATCTTGGAAGACAGGCCTTGCAATCTGCATCTGAAAGGCCACATCCTGGAAAGCCCTATGAAGCAATTCTGCCATAATGAAGATACAAAGATGTTACTGCAGCCTTCAGTGAGCTTGTAGTTTGAAGCTAAAGCTAACTTCCATGAAATAATTAGAGAAGAATTAAATGGAATTAAGAGCACTATGGGATCAAGGTAGGGAAGGCTTGTTTGTCTAGGAGGGAGACTTGAACTGGACCCTGAAGATCTAGGATAGGGACTAACAGGTGTCCTTGGTATATAAATAAATATCCATATGAAAAAGGCATGAACTCAGTGGTATAGTCAGGAGTCAATTGAATCTAGAAGAGCAATGTATTAGGGTTTTTAGTTGTAAGCCACAGGTACTGCCTATAGCTGATTTAAGCAGTTCTTTTGAAAAGGAATTAGGTAGTTTACAGAAACATTGAAAGGCGGGGGATCCAGACTTGGAGGCTCTGCTGCTGGAGCCATAGATAAAATCATGCCATTTCTATGGTGCATTGTCTTGTGCAGACATGGCTGTGCATTGCTTCAGCGCTAGATACCTCAACTGGTATAACTGACATTGGATATTGCATCATGGCTCTGGCATTGTTGCCATTACTGCCTGTGGAAAGTGGGTGTGGATGCTTCTTTTCTGCCACTAGTATAATCCCCTAGCATCGTGTTTCTTTGTATCACTAACTCCTGATGTGAAGTCTGAGGCTAGGGTACATGTCCTTTATTTAGCTTCAAAGGAAGCTAGAAAAGCCAGCATGTGACATTTCATTTTATAGTGCAAAGTAGACTTTGTCTTCCACCAAGGTGGTTAATTACCTTGGAGTAATTAAAAGGAGATTGAGATGGTGGCATCCGGGAAAATGATGATTGCTCCCTCCAAGAAGAGTTTGTTTTAGGAGCCATACTACCAGATTGACCAGAGTCTATACTAAATGACTCAAATGAACCTGGGTCAGGTTTCATTTCAGAAAGGCTGTGAAGGTACAAGGGTCAGTGGGGCAATAGGACAGAAACCAGGGAACCAAGGCACAAACCTTGAGGGTGAGAATTTTGGAGCAACAACTTTGGGGAAAGCCATGCTCCCCCTTAATCAAGCTAGATAATCCTGATAACTAGTATGTCCTGTAGTGAGTTTTGAAACACCTGTCTGCTTTAACATGCTGACTTCATATTAGGATGATTGGAAGATGATGAAGATTGGTTGGATTCATAGGTATAGTGAGTAGACAGGATTTGAAGGTTCAAATGATTTCTTGTTTTCAAGATTGTTTCTCTTGGCATATTAAAAAAAAAAAAAGATTTAATTTATATGTGTCATCGTAAGGTGTGTTATTTTGGTCGGTCAGTTTAAATCTGGAATAAACTAATTTAAATACCATTAAGCATATGCAAATGGTTAAGCACTTGACAACTAGCCAAAAGGTTGGTGGTTTAAACCTACCCAGAAGTACCTGGGAAGACAAGCCTGGTGATCTGTGTCCAAAAGGTCACAGCCTTGAAAACTCTGTGGAGCAGTTCTGCTCTGCACACATGGGGTTGCCATGAGTCAGAATGGACTCAATGGCAGCTAACAACAATAGATTTAATACTTTAAAGGAAAAGTGAAAGATGTTAAAAGGATTAAAAAAAAAATTGTTCTTCAGAATATACACAGCAAAACATACACCAATTCAAGTTTCTACATGTTTATTCAGTAACGTTGGTTATATTCATCCAGTTGTGTAACCACTCTCACCCTCCTTTTCTGAGTTGTTCCTCCCTCATTAGCCCTACCCCCTAAGGTTTCTACCTGATCTTTCAAGCTGCTGTCGTCAGTTTGATCCTATATAAATAGATGTTAAAAAAACATGATGCTATGGGCAGAATTCTTTACTAGTAAAGCTAAACTATTGTTTGGTTTTAACAAGACTTCAGGGGATATTTTTGGTTTAAGGTTTAAAGGTTATCTTAGGACCATAGTTTCAGGGGTTCACCCAGCTTCCATGGCTTCAGAAAGTCTGGATTATATCACAGTTCGAAGTTCTGCTCTGCATTCTCCCCCTTTTGATCAGGATTCTTCTTTGATCAAAATGTTCAGTAATGGCAGGCTGGCACCATCCAGTTTTTCTGGTCTCATGGCAAAGGAGGCAAGTGTTCATGGAGGCAATTAGCCACACATTCCATGTCCTCTTACTCCTGACTCTCCTTCGTCCTCTGTTGTTCTGGGTAAGTAGAGATCAATTGTGCTTTGAATGGCCAGTTGCAAACCTTTAAGACCTCAGGCATTTCACAATGAACTGGAAGGTAGAACAGAAGCACTAAACTGGTTATTAAGCCGATTAACTGGGATGACCCTAAATCTCCAAACCAAAGAACCAAATCCCTTGAGGTGTTTGGTTGCACATAAGCAGCCTCAGTGGTTACTCTCTTTGTTGTTGTAAATATATCTATCACACAACTTTTGCCAGTTCAACTTTTTACAGGTATACAATTTTTTGACAGCACTTACAGTAATCTGCTGTGCAACCATACCCTTAATGTGATTTTTCCATCATCATAAATCGGAACTCTGTACTCCATAAACAATAGCCCCTCCTTTTTCCTCCTACCTGCCACTGGTATCCAATGAGAAATTTTGGTCTCTGTAGGTTTGCCTATTCTTGTCGTTTTATATATGTGAGGTCACTCAATATTTGTCTATTTGTGATTGACTTATTTCACTCAGCATAATGTTTTCAAACTCCATCCATATTGTAGCATGTATCAAGACTTCGTTTCTCCTATTGGCTGAATAGTATTCAATCGTATGTGTCTACCACATTTTGTTTATCCATTGGCCTGTTGATGGGCATTTAGGTTGTTTCCACCTTTTGGCTGTCATGAATAGTGCTGTAATTAACATTGGTTTACAAGTCTCTGCTTTCAAGTCTTTGGGTCTGTACCTCAGAGTGGAATTTCTGGGTCATATGGGAGTTCTATTTCTAATTTTTTGAGGAACTGCCACACTGTTTTCCATAATGGCTGTACCATTTGCATCCCTCCCAGCAATGGGTAAGGGTTCCACATCCTCTCCAACATTCGTTTTTTTTTGTTTTTTTTTTAATCTTAGCTGTCTTATTGGGAGTAAAATGGTACCTTTGGTTTGCACTTTGATGACTAATGACTTTGAGCATCTTTTTATGTGTTTGGTGACTATTTTAATGTCTTCTTTGGTGAAATGTCTATGCAAGTCTTTTGTCCATTTTATGATTGGGTTATTTGTTTTTGTTAAGTCGTTGAAGTTTTATATCTATTTTGGCTATTAGATTCTTACTGGATATGGTTTTTGAAGATATTTTCCTAGTCAGTAGCTTGTTTTTCACTTTTCTGGTAAAATCTTTTTTTTTTTTTTTTAATTAAAAAAAATTTTTTATTGTCCTTCAAGTGAAAGTTTACAAATCAAGTCAGTCTCTCATACAAAAATTTATGTACACCTTGCTATGTACTCCTAGTTGCTCTCCCCCTAATGAGACAGCACACTCCTTCTCTCCACCCTGTATTCCTGTGTCCATTCGGCCAGCCTCTGACCCCGTCTGCCCTCTCATCTCCCTTCCAGACAGGAGCTGCCCACATAGTCTCATGTGTCTACTTGAGCCAAGAAGCTCACTCCTCACCAGTATCATTTTCTATCGTATAGTCCAGTCCAATCCCTGCCTGAAGAGTTGGCTTTGGGAATGGCTCCAGTCTTGGGCTAACAGAAGGTTTGAGACCATGACCTCCGGGGTCCTTCTAGTCTCAGTCAGATCATCAAGTCTGGTCTTTTTATGAGAATTGAAGGTCTGCATCCCACTGCTCTCCTGCTGCTTCAAGGGTTCCCTGTTGTGTTCCCTGTCAGGGCAGTCATCGGTTATAGCTGGGCGCCACCTAGTTCTTCTAGTCTCAGGCTGATGTAGTCTCTGGTTTACGTGGCCCTTTCTCTTGGGCTCATAATTACGTTGTGTCTTTGGTGTTCTTCATTCTCCTGGTTGAGACCAATTGATGGATATTAGATGGCTGTGTGCTAGCATTTTAAGACCCCAGATGCCTCTCTTTTTTGGTAAAATCTTTTGATGAACAAATGTTTTTAATTTTTATGAGGGCCCATTTGTTTATTTGTCTCTTGGTGTTTGTGCTTTTGTTATTGTATTAGACAATCAAAAGTTAGGCCTGACAGTGTTGCCCCTGCATTTTCTTCGAAGAATTTCTGGTTTTAGTTTGTACATTTAGTTCCTTAATCCATTTTGAATTTGTTTTTTTGGATATCTGAGGCATGGACCATGTTTCGTTTTTCTGCATGGGGAATCCAGTTTTCCCAACACCATTTATTAAAGAGGCTCTCCTTTCCCCATCTGATAGACTTAACAGCCTTGTCAAAAATCAGTTGACTGTAGGTGTGTGGGTTTATTTCTGGACTCTCAATCTATTCCATTGGTCTGTGTTACTGTTGGTACACCAGTACCCAGCTGTTTTGATTACTGTAGCTGTATAATGTGTTTTAAAAGCAGGAAGTGTGAATCCTCCTACTTTGTTCTTCTCTTCCAACATTGCTTTATCTGTCTGGGACCTCTTGCCATTCCACATAAAGTGGAGAATCAGTTTTTCCATGTCTGTAAAGAAGGCAGTTGGAATTTTGATGAGGATTGTGTTACGTTTGTAGATTGTTTAAAATCAGGAAGTGTTAGTCCTCTTGCTTTGTTCTTCTCTTCCAACATTGTTTTTGCTATTCGGGGCCACTTGACATTCCATATAAAGTTGAGGATTTGTTTTTCTATTTTTGTAAAGAAGGCTATTAGAATTTTGATTGAGATTGCATTCAATCTATAGATTGCTTTGGGCAGTATTGACATCTTAACAATATTAAGTCTTCCAAATCGTGAACATGGAACATCTTTCCATTTATTTAAACCATTGCCATTGAGTCCATTCCGACTCATAAAAAAAAAAAAGAAAATTAGCAACCCTGTAATTGCATTTATTTAAGTCTTCTTTAATTTCTTTCAGCAGTGTTTTATAATTTTCCTTGTGTAAGTCCTTCACATTCCTTGTTCAGTTTATTCCTAGGTATTTTATTCTCTTAGATGCTATTGTAAATGGAATTGTTTTCCTAATTTCCCTTTCAGATTTCTCATTGCTGGTGTATAGAAATCCAGCTGATTTTTGTTTGTTCAGCTTCTACTCTGCAAGTTTGCTAAATTCCTTTATTAACTCTAGAAGTTTTGACATTAATAGGATTTTGATGAGGAAAGTACTGCATGTGAATGTCCAAGTCAGAGGCAGATGTTAAGTGATAGGACCTATGTTAGAATTTCGCTATGAAATATATTTTAAAGCATAAAACTTTTGTAATAGTAATAGTCTTAGCATTTTAAATTAATACTCTAAGCTGAGGCTTATTTGTGATTGTCAGTTTTATGGAGGTAGGGTTTTCAGATAAGCAAGGGTTAAGCTTACTGGCATTGTATTTGATTTTAATAATTTCTTTTTCCCCCCTATTCCTTATCAGTGATCTGATTGGAGAGCTGTGTCAAAATGGCATAGTGGTTAAGAGCCATGGCTGCTAGTGAAAAGGTCAGCAGTTGAAATCTACCAGGCTCTCCTTGGAAACTCTACGGGGCAGTTCTGCTCTGTTCTATAGGGTCACTATGAGTTGGAATTGACTCGATGGCAATGAGTTTGGTTTTTAGTTTTTATTTTTAGCTGCAGCTATTTTGAATATCGATATAACAATAGGTAAACTATTTGAGCACTGTGTAAGAAAGTGATTAAAAAGTACCTTTCTCCACTTGATGGCCTTTGGGTCTTTGTTGAAGATAGGTAACAGTAGGTAGATGAATTTACATGTGGGTTCTCAGTTCTGTTCCATTGCTAGGTGTATCTGTCATTGTACTAGACCAGGCTGTTTTGACCACCATAGCTATCTAGTAGGTTCTGAGGTCAGATAGTGTGATTCCTCCTACATTATTATTCCTGTTCTTCAATAGTGCTTTACTTATTCAGAGCATTATTCACAGTAGCAAAAAGATGGAAACAACCTAAGTGCCCTTCAACAGATGAATGGATAGACAAACTATGGTATACACGCAATGGATATGACACAACAATAAAGAACAATAATGAATCTGTGAAGCATCTCACAACATGGATGAATCTGCAGGGCATTATGCTGAGTGAAGTAAGTCAATCACAAAAGAACAAATACTGTATGAGACCACTGCTATAAAAACTCATGAAAAGATTTATGCACGAAAAGAAACAATCTTTGATGGTTATGAGGGAGGGGAGAAGTTGGGAGGGAAAAACACTAAACAGACAACAGATAAGTGGTAACTTTGATGAAGGGTTAAGACAGTATGCAATACTAGGGAAGCTTGTTGAAGGCAAGGCCATGGAAGCTCTAAAGATACATCCAAACTCCCTGAGGGACCAGATTACAGGGCTGAGGGCCGTGGGGACCATGGTCTTGGGGAACATCTAGCTTAATTGGAATAACATAGTTTGTAAAGAGAATGTTCAACATTCAGCATGAGTAGCGTCTGGGATCTTAAAAGCTTGAGTGGCCATCTAAGATACTCCACTGATCTCATCTCTTCTGGAGCAAGAGAAAATGAAGAAAACCAAAGACTCAAGGAAAAGATTAGGCCAAAAGACTAATGGACCACAACTACCACAGCCTCCACCAGACTGAGTCCAGCACAGCTAGATGGTGCCAGGCTACTATCACTGACTGCTCTGACAGGGATCACAGTAGAGGGTCTTGGACAGGGCTGGAGAAAAATGTAGAACAAAATTCTGACTCACCAAAAAAAAAAAAGAGGACCAGGCTTACTGGTCTGACAGAGACTGGAGAAAGCCCAAGAGTATGGCCTCCGGACACCCTTTTAGCTCAGTAATAAAGTCACTTCTGAGGTTCACCCTTCAGCAAAAGATTAGACAGGCCCATAAAACGAAACGAGACTTAAACGGACACACCAGCCCAGGGGTAAGGAAGAGAAGGCAGGAGGGGACAGAAAAGCTGGTATTGGGGAACCTAAGATTGAGAAGGGGAGAGTGTTGACATGTCATGGAGTTGGCTACCAGTGTCACAAAACAATGTGTAAGTTGTTTAATGAGGAGATATTTTGCTCTGTAAACCTTCATCTAAAGTACAATTAAAAAAAGCACTGTTCAAGTGCTAGGTGGTGGTGTTATAAAGATTAGTATATGTTATGATAAAAATTAGTTTCATGCTTTTACTGTTCCTAATTATTACCATCTTGTCAAAAAAAAAATTTTTTTTTTTATCATCACAGTGGGACAGAGGCTTAGGTGCAGACTATTAGAGATTTCAATAGAGAATTACTTCCTGAAATGGTTGCCTTTTTGTAGATCTGCTGGTTGGCTGTTCCCCCCGTGATACATTTAAAAGTCTATAATTCTGGTATTTATGTCCTGCTACCAAAATAGTATTCCCCAAACCAAAATATTTAGTCTTGGTACCTGAATGTTGGAGCTGGAGAAGAAAGCCTTATAGTTTTTTGTTTTTTTTTTAATAATTTGTATTGAGCTTCAAGTGAATGTTTACAAATCAAATCAGTCTGTTACATATAAGTTTATATACACCTTACTCCATACTCCCACTTTTTGTCCCCCTAATGATTCAGCCCTTCCAGTCTCTCCTTTCTTGACAATTTTGCCAGCTTCCAACCCTCTCTACCCTCCCACCCCCCCTCCAGACAGGAGATGCCAAAACAGTCTCAAGCGTCCATCTGATACAAATAGCTCACTCTTCATCCGCATCTCTCTCCTACCCACTGTCCGGTCCCTTCCATGTCTGATGAGTTGTCTTCGGGAATGGTTCCTGTCCTGGGCCAACAGAAGGTTTGGGGACCATGACCGCCGGGATTCCTCTAGTCTCAGTCAGACCATTAAGTCTGATCTTTTTGTGAGAATTTGGGGTCTGCATCCCACTGATCTCCTGCTCCCTCAGGGGTTCTCTGTTGTGCTCCCTGTCAGGGCAGTCATTGGTTGTGGCCGGGCACCACCTAGTTCTTCTGGTCTCAGGATGATGTAAGTCTCTGGTTCATGTGGCCCTTTCTGTCTCTTGGGCTCATAGTTATCGTGTGACCTTGGTGTTCTTCATTCTCTTTTGATCCAGGTGGGTTGAGACCAATTGATGCATCTTAGATGACCGCTTGTTAGCATTTAAGACCCCAGATGCCACATTTCAAAGTGGGATGCAGAATGTTTTCATAATAGAATTATTTTGCCAATTGACTTAGAAGTCCCCTTAAACCATGGTCACCAGACCCCCACCCTTGCTCCGCTGACCTTTGAAGCATTCAGTTTATCCCGGAAACTTCTTTGCTTTTGGTCCAGTCCAGTTGAGCTGACCTTCCGTGTATTAAGTATTGTAGCCTTATAGTTTTTAAAGTCAGCCAGTTTAAAAAGACTTGCTGGAAGAGGGTTCTCTTACCCTTTTTGGAATCAGTGTCATAGCTTCAGTTTTAGCTTTTGTTCTGTTGTACGTAGGGTCTCTGTAAGTCAGAATTGACTCTTTGGCATCTAACAACAACAGTAATACCCTGATAACATGTTGCCGTCGAGTCCAACTCATGTAACCGAAACTGTCAGCTTTCTTTGACTTTTGAATTTCCTGGTTTTCTGGGGAGTTAGGCTGGATAAACCTGAGTTAGGTATGGCCCTAGGCAATGCAGGGATACAAAATAAAATTTTATATAGCGTTTATATATGTTTTACATTGTTACTTATATTTTCTGTTGCTATCACATTCACTAATTTCACTAATGTAGACTTTGTGGTTTTTATCTATTGCTGTTTAAAATAAGGTTATGTTTGGGGTAAGTTCTCTGGATTTAAATTTTCAGCCTGTTGTTATTCTAAATCAGATTTATTAAGTGATGGTTTAATGCTTTCTTTGAGAAAGTTTGCCAGTTGCCACAACTGTCAGTGATTTATCCTCTCTTTCAGTACTTTGAACTTTGATCATGCTTAATCACAAAATTTAACTCTTAATTGTATACTATTCTCAGTAAGCTCTTTAATTCTTATGACCCTAATTAGTTTATAATCTCCTTAAAGGCAGCTGATAACAGCCTATGCTACCTTGTACCCCTATAATATTAGTACAGTGCTTGGCATGTACTAGATGGTTTAAAAAAAAGTATTGCCAGTACAGTATCTTTTTTTCCAAAGAAATGACAGAAATACTAGCTTAAGGAACTTGTCCATTTTTTTTCAAGCTGCTTAGAGGAAAATATCTTTTTAAATAAATTTATTTTGTTATTGTTGAGAATATATACAGCAAAACATACACCAGTTCATAAGTTTCTACAAGTACAGTTCATTGACATTGGTTACATTCTTCCAGTTGTGCAACCATTCTCACCCTATAGGAGAATAAGTTTATGACCTTAAGGATTGCTTAGATAATTCACAAAAGGAACACATTGAAAGACTGATAGTCAAAACTAATTTTGCTCATCAAAAGATAGAATGAAAAATGTGAAGAAAAAAAACTAAGGGAAGATACTTAAAATACATTATTGCTTGCAAAAGAGGAGTATCTAGGCTATAGAAAGAACTTACTCAAATAAATTTTAAAAAAGGACCCCCCCCCCAAAAAAAAACAATAAAACACATAACAACAGCAGAAAAAATAGAAGACACAAATAAGATCAAACCTGGTAACTTGGAAACTGTAGATTTCAACCATGGGATACCATTTGTCCTCATTTAAAAGGCTGGATGATATCAAGTGTGGGTGACCCTGTGGAGTCATAGGAGCTCTGTCATACCCTGCTTTTGATATGATGAGCTATACTGATTGGTTTTTTTAATATTAAATCAGCATTGCATTCCTAGGATAAACTCCACTTTGATGTGATGAATTATCCATTTTGTTTATCGTTGGATTTGATTTGCTGGTATTTTGTTGAGGATTTCTGTGTTGCTTCATGAAAGATTAGTCTTAAATGAAACCATCTGTTTGTGTTTTTTTTTTTTCTGGAAAGGCTTTTAATTTATTTAGTAAATATAGGGTTTTTAAGTTACTTTTTTCTTAATTTTGGTAATTTGTCTTTTAAGAAATTTATCTGTTTTATCTAAGCTGTTGAGTTTGTTGGCATAAAATTACTCATAATATTATCCTTTAATATCTGTACAATCTGTAGTGATGCCACTTCTCTCATTCCCAATATTGGTAGTTTTTGCCTTTTTTTCTTGATCACTTTGGCTAGAGGCTTATCAAACTTTGTTGATCTTAAAGAATCAGATTTTTCTCTGTTATTTTTCTGTTTTCTTTCTTACCGATGTCTGTGCTTTATTATTTCGTTCCTTCTGCTTACATTGGGTTTAATTCCCTCATGTTTTTTCTAGCTTCTTAAAGTGGAAGTTAGATCATTAATTGGAGACTTTTCTTCTTTTCTAATAAAAGCTTATAATGGTATAAGATAAACATTTTGATAAACGATTTCACATTATAGTGCCATACTTGGGCATACCTAATGACCCAGTAGTCCCCCTACTAGATATCTATTCTAGCAAAAGTTTTATATGTGCACCAGGAAACACGTGCAAGCATATTTGTAATACCGTTTTTTCATAATAACAGAAAAACTGGAAATAATCCACGTGCCCCTTAACAGCAAGATGTAAGCACGTCTATTGATTTATACCATGGAATACTGTACAGTAGTAAACATGAATGAAGAATAGCTGCATGTGTCAGTATACATGAATCTCAGAAATGTTGACTGAAGAAAAAGCAAGTTGCAAAGGAATACTTACACTATGATGTCAGTTAATATAAATTTCAGAGTCACGATACTTACTCATACATCTATTTTATTACATATATAGTAATAGAGGAGCCCTGGTGGTGCAGTGGTTAAGAGCTTGGCTGCTAGCCAAAAGGTCTGTGGTTTGAATCCACCAGCCACCCCACCAGCTGCTCCTTGGAAACCTTATGGGCAGTTTTACTCTAATTTTTTTTTTTTTTTTATAGGGTTGCTATGAGTCGGAATCAACTTGATGGCAGTGGGTTTGGTTCGGGGTAGTAATAGAATGATAAACATATGTTCTTATGGGGGAGGCAGGTAGTTAATATAAAAATAGCTAAAATTTGCACGCTGTTTTGTGCTGGATAGTATTTTAAGTACTTTAAAAACATATACTTATTTAATCATCATAATTAAATGAGTACCTGCCATGAAGCAGGTAATGTTATTCTTATTTTGTAAATGAGAGCGCTAAGGTGCAAAAGAATCTTAACTTCCCAAAGTCACACTGCTAGTAAGTGGTAGAGCTGGTAATCAAACCCAGGCAGTCTGCCTCCAGAGTCCGTGTTCTGAACCACTAAACCACTCTGCCTGGAGAGGGGCAGGGGGCTTTCTCAAGCTGAGTGTCGGGTACCTGGATGTTTGTTTATTATTCTTCGGTTTTTATTCATATGTTTATATTTTTGTATGTATGCAATATTTAATTAAAAAATTTAAAAATAAAGGTAAAGCTATCTGAAAAGGAATGTATATTGTTAGGTAACAAAACAACAAAGTACAGCACAGTGTTGATGATAATCTACCTTTTGTGTAAAGGAAAGAAAACTAAGAATTTATATTTGTATTTGTTTATGTATTAAAAAACTCTGGAAAGATGCCTGAGAAACTGGTGACCATGGTTGCCTGGGAGTCGAGTAGGGGTGGAGAACTAGGCTAATGTGAGATAGGGGTGACAGAGAGACTTTTTGCTCTGTATCATTTTATTTTTTTGAACCATGCAAATAAACCACCTATTCCAAATAAGTAAACAACTAATTAACTTAAAGAAATGTGTTTAGCATAGCTGTTTTAGGTAGATTTAGACTTAAGCTCTTTTTTTCTGGGACTCAGATTTATTTATTTGTTGGATGTAGAGTATTTCTTTAGGAGATTTGGTCTTACAATCTCTTGAAACAGAGAAATAGAGAAATTCTGGGAATCAATTTGATAAGGACATGTCCAGTGAGCACTTTTTCAGTTAAATTCCCGAAGTCTTTGCAGAGTCTCTTCTTTTCCAGTGCTATTTCAGTTCTGTCTTGACTACTTTGTGCTTCTTTTGGATGTTGTGTGTTTGTAGATGGAGTTTTCCTTTTAATGAGAAGGTGTATTTTAGCTTTAGGCAACAGCAGGTAGAGGCATTGTCACTGCGGAGCCACAAAGGAAGTTGGAGCAGATGAACCCTATTCTAGGATTGAGAAATGTACTATGAATATCCCACGTTTAAAATCCTGACTTTTACGGCTCCTTGTTAATAATGTAACCTTATATTTAGACAGCTTTATAATTTAACAGTGCTTTGGTACTGTGACTTTGAGCTTTCTGACATCATTTACTTAAAATTAAAAAATAGGGAAAGTTAGTGTGTAGGTGACTTAAGGTGTTCCTTTAAAAACAAATTCTTTTTTTAAGACACATAAGCATGTTAAAAAATTACTGGTTAAATCAAAATCTGCAGACGTTAAGCTTGAGATTAATAGTATAATTATACTATTTTAAAGAAATGGTTAAAGCCACGTACTTAAAAATTGATCCAGAATTAAATTGAAAGAAAAAAGTTTTTATAGTTAATCTTTTGTAGGGCTGTTGGAAGAAATACGATATACAGCATACTTTCTCAACCCTGGCTGCATGTTAGAATCCGCTGGGGAGCTTTTAATAACCATCCATGCTTGGGCCCTACCCTAGAAATCCTGACTTAATACCTATAACCTATTCATATTTTTAAAATCTGTACATTGTTATTAACTATGAAGACAATGTTGGTGTCACGAGTGTACTATTTTGATGGAGTTCTGAGCAGTGATAGTCCACTATGCTATTCATACATTTCTGCATTGAATGGAATAACGTGATAACTTTTGTCATAGGCATTTTTTCCCTACTAGGACTACTGATGATACTAGCTAAAAAAAAAAAAAAAAAAAGTTCTAAAAACCACTTTAAAAAATATGAGGGAGAGGAGGAGTGGGGATGGAAAAACACTAAATAGACAAGTGGTCACCTTGGCGAAAGGTAAGACCAAAATCAGACCAAACCTGTTGGCTGTCCAGTCGATTCTGACTCATAGTGACTCTGTAGGACAGAGTAGAACTGCCCCATAGAGTTTCCAAAGATAGACTGTTTCCCTGAGATGTTCTTTAAACCTTAAACCAAAATTATCCTGTGAGGTCCCCTTTTAGCTAAATAACAGATTGGCTCATAAAATAATGAATATCACCTGTGAGTAATGAGCTTCTTTAAAAAAACCATCTATGTGAGACCAAATGGTCAAATGTTACTCTAAAGCAAAGATGAAAAGATAAGGAAACTGGCGTACTAAAAATGACATAACCAGAACGGAATGAATGGGAGTGATGACACATTGTGAAAAATGCAACCAATATCACTGAATAATTTGTGCAGAAATTGTTAAATGGGAATCTAATTTATTGTGTAAACTTTCACCTTAAACACGGATCAAGTGTGACATTTGGTTACTAATGTTTGTAAAATGCCCTTACAGGTGCTGTTGGCAGTGAATTTTATTTGTAAAATTAGTGTGAAACTTGAATTGATGTGTTGTTATAGTTTTAGATGCTTTAGAATAAAAATAATGCACGTTTAGGAAAAATCATGAAGGTTGAGATGCTTTGTAGTGTTACGTTAATATATAAAGTATCGAGGTAAATGACCTTATGTGGCTTTTAATGACTGTACCCTGGCTGTGGAGAAAATTGCTAAGAAGATGTAGTGAACATAAGTATTCATTGTTTCTTTTTAATTTTTTTTAGGTGAAAGTTTACAGCACAAATTAGTTTCTCATTCAAAAATTTATACACAGTTTGTTCTGTGACATTGGTTGCAATCCCAGCAATGTGTCAGCACTTTCCCCCTTTCCCTTTATACCCCGGGTTCCCTATGTCCATTCGTCTAGGTTTCCTGGCACGTCCTGTCTTCTAGTCTTTGCATTTGGTCAAGTGTTGCCCATGTGGTCTCCTATATGTAATTGAACTATTTAGGTACATCTAAAAAAAAAAATTTTTTTTGTTATTAATCCGTATGAAATTCAAAATTCAGATATATTGTAATAGATTAGGAATTACACCAGTCAGAATAACAGCATAGTTTTCTGATACCCCGAGGAAATGAGTCATTTTAGAAAATAGTGTTTTCTGGTGAGTTAAAAAATTGCCCTTTTGCACCCAGATAATTTTTGGATAGAAACTTGCCTAAAGTGGTTGCATATTTTCCTGTTGCCTTAAATAGAATACAAACCTTTCCTTAATGGCCTAGTCGTATTCAGTAATAGAGTAATGCACTTAGGGGCACTAGAAGTTATAAGTTTTTACGCTAGTGCTCAGTGACTTTAGATTATCGTGTTTTAAAATTACTAGTGTATGTGTTTTTGCAATGTTTTGGTTCTTCCGGGTTGTTACGTTAGTTTTCCTTGTCAGCCATTCCTATTGTAACTGTTTAGAAACAGAATAACTGAACATATATGTAAAGGAAAAGCCTGGATCTATGAGAAAACATGTGAATATTACAGTACATGAACTTGGGCAGCTGCTCCCACACTTCTGTCCTTCCTGATGATCAAGTGGATATGTTACACCCACCCCTCACTTACAAACATGGTTGGATTCCAAAGACCAGGTCATTATGTGAAAATCAGCGTTATGCAAAAATGGAGGGTGACCATATCAGATCCCAAAATGGAGGATAACTACATCATTATATAACTGCCAAATTGCATCGTAATGTAACTGCCAAACCACTGAGAATCATGGCCCAGCCAAGTTGGCACATAACCTTAACCTTCACAGTCAGTGTTACCCTCGCCTTGCACCTTGGCATTCATTACTGCCAGAACTACATTGTTAATGTGTAAAATAGTCGGATAGTAGATTTTTTACTATTGTTGTAAATGTGAAATGTCAGATAACGATATGGTCAATAAGTGAGGAGTAGGTGTATAAGTAAAGTGGCATTATTGGAATCTCTGATAAATATGTTCATGAAACCTTTTAGGAAAATGTTAAGACCAGGTCTTCTGTGAAAATCTTAACAAATGGCCATGACAGATCTCAGCTTTTCCTTATAAGTTATTTTTTTTAATAATTTTTATTGTACCTTAAGCAAAAGTTTACAAATCAAGTCAGTATCTCACACAAAAACCCATACCTTGCTACACACTCCCAATTACTCTCCCCCTAATGAGACAGCCCGCTCTTTCCCTCCACTCTCTTTTCATGTCCATTTTGCCAGCTTCTAACCCCCTCCACCCTCTCATCTCCCCTCCAGGCAGGAGACGCCAACATAGTCTCAAGGATCCACCTGATCCAAGAAGCTCACTCCTCACCAGCATCCCTCTCCAACCCATTGTCCAGTCTAATCCATGTCTGAAGAGTTGGCTTCGGGAATGGTTCCTGTCCTGGGCCAGCAGAAGGTCTGGGGCCATGACCACCAGGGTCCTTCCAGTCTCAGTCAGACCATTAAGTCTGTTCTTTTTATGAGAATTTGGGGTCTGCATCCCACTGCTCTTCTGCTCCTTCAGGGGTTCTCTGTTGTGTTCCCTGTCAGGGCAATCATCGGTTGTAGCCAAGCACCATCCAGTTCTTCCGGTCTCAGGATGATGTAGTCCCTGATTCATGTGACCCTTTCTGTCTCTTGGGCTTGTAATCGCCTTGTGTCCTTGGTATTCTTCATTCTCCTTTGATCCAGGTGGGTTGAGACCAATTGATGCATCTTAGATGGCTGCTTTTTTAGATGGCTGCTTGCTAGCATTTAAGACCCCAGACGCCACTCTTCGAAGTGGGATGCAGAATGTTTTGTTAATAGATTTTATTATGCCAATTGACTTACATGTCCCCTGAAACCATGGGTGGTCCCCAGGCCCCTGCCCCTGCTACGCTGGCCTTCGAAGCATTCAGTTTATTCAGGAAACTTCTTTGCTTTTGGTTTAGTCCAATTGCGCTGACCTCCCCTGTACCGTGTGCTGTCTTTCCCTTCACCTAAAGTAGTTCCTATCTACTAGCTAATTAGTGAATACACCTCTCCCACCCTCCCCCCCTCCCCCCTCTCGTAACCACAAAAGAATGTTTTCTTCTCAGTTTAAACTATTTCTCAAGTTCCTATAATAGTGGTCTTAAACAATATTTGTCCTTTTGCAGCTGACTAATTTCACTCAGAAGAATGCCTTCCAGGTTCCTCCATGTTATGAAAAGTTTCACAGATTCCTCACTGTTCTTTATTGATGTGTAGTATTCCATTGTGTGAATATACCATAATTTATTTGTCCTTTCATCCGTTGATGGGCACCTTGGTTGCTTCCATCTTTTTGCTATTGTAAACAGTGCTGCAATAACATGGGTGTGCATATATCTGTGTAAAGGCTCTTATTTCTCTAGGATATATTCCCAGGAGTGGAATTGCTGGATCATATGGTAGTTCTATTTCTAGCTTTTTAAGGAAGCACCAAATCAATTTCCAAAGTGGTTGTACCATTTGACATTCCCATCAGCAGGGTATAAGTGTTCCAATCTCTCCACAGCCTCTCCACATTTATTCTTTTGTATTTTTTGGATTAATGCCAGCCTTGTTGGAGTGAGATGAAATCTCATTGTAGTTTTGATCTGCATGTCTCTAATGGCCAACGATCGTGAACATTTCCTCATATATCTGTTAGCTACCTGAATGTCTTCTTTAGTGAAGTGTCTATTTATATCTTTTGCCCATTTTTTAATTGGATTATTTGTCTTTTTACAGTTGAGTTTTTGCAGTATCATGTAGATTTTAGAGATCAGGCGCTGATGAGAAATGTCATAGCTAAAAACCTTTTCCCAGCCTGTAGGTAGTCTTTTTACTCTTTTGGTGAAGTCTTTGGATGAGCATAGCTGTTTGATTTTTAGGAGCTCCCAGTTATCTAGTTTTTTGTTTACATTCTTTATAATGTTTTATACACTGTTTATGCCATGTATTAGGGCTCCTAACGTCCTTATTTTTTCTTCCATGATCTTTATCGTTTTAGATTTTATATTTAGGTCTTTGATCCATTTTGAGCTCGTATTTGTGCATGGAGTGAGATATGGGTCTTGTTTCATTTTTTTGCAGATGGATATCCAGTTATGCCAGCACCATTTGTTAAAAAGACTGTCTTTTCCCCATTTAACTGTTTTGGGGCCTTTGTCAAATATCAACTGCCCATATGTGGATGGTTTTATGCCTGGATTCTCAATTCTGTTCCATTGGTCCATGTATCTGTTGTTGTACCAGTACGAGGCTGTTTTGACTACTGTGCAGGTATAATAGGTTCTAAAATCAGGTAAAGTAAGGCCCCCCACTTTGTCCTTCTTTTTCAGTCATGCCTTATTTATCTGGGGCCTCTTTCCCTTCCATATGAAATTGGTGATTTGTTTCTCTATCTCATTAAAAAATGTCCTTGGGATTTTGATCGGAATTGCATTAAATGTATAGATCGATTTTGGTAGAATAGACGTTTTTATAATATTAAGTCTTCCTATCCACAAGCAAGGTACGTTCTTCTACTTATGTAAGTCTCTTTTGGTTTCTTGCATAAGTGTACTGTAGTTTTCCTTGTATAAGTCTTTTACATCTCTGGTAAGATTTATTCCTAAGGATTGTGTCTTCTCGGGGGCTACTGTAAATGGCATTGATATGATGATTTCCTCTTCCATGTTCTTTTTGTTGGTGTAGAGGAATCCCAACTTTTACTTCTTCCTTGCCAATCTGGATGCCCTTTATTTCTTTATCTAGCCTAATTGCTCTGGCAAGGACTTCCAGCACAGTGTTGAATAAGAGTGGTGATAAAGGGCATCCTTGTCTGGTTCCCGATCTCAGTGGGAATGTTTTCAGGCTCTCTCCATTTAGGGTGATGTTGGCTGTTGGCTTTGTATAAATGCCCTTTATTACGCTGAGGAATTTTCCTTCTATTCCTGTTCTGCTGAGAGTTTTTATCATGAATGAGTGTTGAACTTTGTCAAATGCCTTTTCTGCATCAATTGATAAAATCATGTGATTCTTGTCTTTTGTTTTATTTATATGGTGGATTACATTAATTATTTTTCTAATGTTGAACCATCCCTGCATACCTGGTATGAATCCCATTTGGTCATGGTGAATTATTTTTTTGATGTATTGTTGAACTCTGTTGGTTAGAATTTTGCTGAGGATTTTTGCATCTACATTCATGAGGGATATAGGTCTATAATTTTCTTGTGGTGTCTTTACCTGGTTTTGGTATCAGGGATATGGTGGCTTCATAGAATGAGTTTGGTAGTATTCCGTCCTTTTCTATGCTCTGAAATACTTTAGCAGCAGTGGTGTTAACTCTTCTCTGAAAGTTTGGTAGAATTCTGCAGTGAAGCTGTCTGCACCAGGGCTTTTTTTTGTTGGGAGTTTTTTGATTACCTTTTCAATGTCTTCTTTTCTTATGGGTCTGTTTAGTTGTTCTACCTCTGTTTGTGTTAGTTTAGGCGGGTAGTGTGTTTCTAGGAATTCATCCATTTCTTCTAGGGTTTCAAATTTGTTTGAGTATAGTTTTTCATAGTAATCTGATATGATTCTTTTAATTTCAGTTGTTTTTTTTTTTTTTTTTTTCTGTTGTAATATCGCCCATCTCATTTCTTATTCGGGTTATTTGCTTCCTCTCCTGTTTTTCTTTTGTCAGTTTGGCCAGTGGTTTAGCAATTTTGTTGATTTTTTTAAAAAACCAGCTTTTGGTCTTGTTAATTCTTTCAATTGTTTTTCTGTTTTCCATTTCATTTAGTTCAGCTCTAATTTTTATTATTTGTTTTCTTCTGTTGCCCGTGGGTTTCTTTTGTTGTTCTCTTTCTATTTGTTCAAGTTTTAGGGATAATTCTTTGATTTTGGCCCTTTCTTCTTTTTGGATGTGTGCATTTATTGATATAAATTGGCCTCTGAGCACCGCTTTTGCTGTGTCCCAAAGGTTCTGATAGGAAGTGTTTTCATTCTCATTGGATTCTATGAATTTCTTTATTCCATCCTTAATGTCTTCTATAATCCAGTCTTTTTTGAGCATGGTATTGTTCAGTTTCCAAGTGTTTGATTTCTTTTCCCTGCTTTTCCTGTTACTGATTTTCACTTTTATGGCCTTACGGTCAGTGAAGATGCTTTGTAATATTTGAATGTTTTGGATTCTGGTGAGGCTTGCTTTATGACCTAATATGTGGTCTATTCTAGAAAATGTTCCATGTGCACTAGAAAAGAAAGTATAGTTGGTTGCTGTTGGTTGGAGTGTTCTGTATATGTCTATGAGGTCAAATTGGTTGATTGTGGCATTTAGATCTTCCGTGTCTCTATTGAGCTTCTTTCTGGATGTCCTGCCCTTCACCGAAAGTGGTGTGTTGAAGTCTCCTACTATTCTTGTGGAGCTATCTCACTTTTCAATGCTGATAGTTTGTTTTATGTACCTTGCAGCCTTGTCTTTGGGTGCATAAATATTTAATATGGTTATGTCTTCTTGGTGTATTGTCCCTTTAATCATTATATAGTGTCCTTCCTTATCCTTTCTGATGGATTTAACTTTAAAGTCTATTGTGTCAGAAATTAATATTGCCACTCCTGCTCTTTTTTGATTGTTGTTTGCTTGATATATTTTTTTCCATCCTTTGCATTTTAGTTTGTTTATGTCTGTAAGTCTAAGGTGTGTCTCTTATAGGCAGCATATAGATGGATCATGTTTTTTAATCCATTCTGCCACTCTCTGTCTCTTTATTGGTACATTTAGTCCATTTACATTCAGGGTAATTATGGATAGGTATGAATTTAGTGCTATTATTTTGATGTCTTTTTTTGTGTGTTGACAGTTTCTTTTTCCCACTTGCTCTTTTTTGCTGAGTAGATTTTCTTTACATATTGTCCTTTCCTCATATTTTTTGTTGTTGTTTTTGTTTCTGCTGAGTCTGTATTTTTCCCTTGTATTTTATTTTGATGAGTAGGATAGTTTGTCTCCTTTGTGGTTACCTTATTATTTACTCCTATTTTTCTAAATTTAAAACTAACTTTTATTTCTTTGTATTGCCGTATCTTCCTCTCCGTGTGGAAGGTGCATGATTACATTTCTTAGTCCCTCTTTATTATTTTAATGTTGTCTACTTTTATATAACAACATCGCCATTACCCTGGGTTGGGCTTTTTTTTTTTTTTTAATCTTGCTTTGTTTTTTTGGATTTCCCTGTCTGGGTTGACCTCTGGTTGCTCTGCCCGGTGTTCCAGTCTTGGGTTGATACCTGATACTGATTTTCTAACCAGAAACTCACTTTAGTATTTCTTGTAGTTTTGGTTTTGTTGTTACGAATTTCCTCAACTTGTGTTTATCTGGAAATGTCTAAATTTCACCTTCGTATTTAAGAGTCAGTTTTGATGGATATGTGATTCTTGGCAGGCAGTTTTTTTCCTTCAGTTTTTTCAATATGTCATCCCATTGCCTTCTTGCCTGCATGGTTTTTGCCGAGTAGTCTGAGCTTATTTTTATTGCCTCTCCTTTGTAGGTGACTTTTCGTTTATCCCTCGCTGCTCTTATAATTCTCTTTTTATCTTTAATTTTGGCAAGATTGATCATAATATATCTTGGTGACTTTCTTTTCAGATCTACCTTATGTGGAGTTCGATGAGCATCTTGGATAGATACTTTCTCATCTTTCACAATATCAGGGAAGTTTTCTGTCAACAAATCTTCAACAATTTTCTCTGTATTTTCTGTTATCCCTCCCTGTTCTGGTACTCCAATCACTCGTAGGTTATTTTTCTTGATAGAGTCCCACTTGATTCTTAAGGTTTCTTCATTTTTTTTTTAATTCTTTTATCTGATTTTTCTTCAAATATATTAGTGCCAAGTGATTTATCTTCACGTTCAGAAATTCTAGCTTCTACTTGCTCAATTCTGCTCCTCTGACTTTCTATTGAGTTATCTAATTCTGTAATTTTATTGTTAATCTTTTGAGTTTCTGATTGCTGTCTATGGATTTTTCCAGCTTATTAAACTTTTCATTATGTTCCTGAATAATCTTTCTAATTTCTTCAGTTGCTTTATCTGTGTGTTCCTTGGCTTGTTCTGTGTATTGCCTCATTTCCTTCCTGATGTTTTGAAGGGTTCTGTATATTAAACTTTTGTATTCTGCATCTGGTAATTCCAGGAATGCACTTTCATCTAGAGGATCCCTGGATTCTTTGTTTTGAGACCCTGTAGAGGTGATCATGGTTTGTTTCTTCATGTGACTTACATTGACCCTTGTCTACCAGCCATGTATAAGTTATTTTATTAGTTTATGCTTGCTTATTGTGTTGTAGCTGCTTGCTTTGTTCTGTTTTTGTATACCCCTATGGGTTGATGGGGGGGCTAGCTTGATTATTTTCGCCTTTGTAGCTCTGTTGTCCTGTCCCCAGCTGGCTAGAGCTGTTATCAGGTATATCAGTCTAGGAGTCCATTCAGTTTTCTTGTATGAATTTAGCTCAGGTTTCCAGGTAGCTGATATCAAGTGGGTGGTATAGGCTCTGTCCTACAGTCTTAAAGGGGCAGGGGTGATTGGTGTATATACTGGTATCTGATTGCAGCAGGAGCTCACACTCTGAACAAGGCAGGGGGCTGAGAACCAAAGCCCATGTGTCTCTGAGGAAAACACGTCTCTGTTCCCTAGAGCATGCTGGTGGGTGGGTTCTGCAGAGGGACCATGGGCACCTAATGTTTTTGGTTGTAAGAACTGGGAGGTACCAGTTATCTTTGGAAACCCTGTCGCGGGTGGCTGGGTGACCTGACTGGAGCTACCAGTCCTTAGGTCCCTGTTGTGGGTAGGCGATGACCTTGTTTAATAGGCAAAACAATGTCAAATGTCGAACACCCACCTCTCCACTGCACAGCTGAAATGGTTGGAGTTTGCCGACAAGGGCCTGTTCTCTCGAAATGGGCCCACAGAGGTCCATGCAGAAGTGAAAGGTGCTTAGGTCCATGGACAATTATGCCTGGACCGGAGCTGCTTCTATCCTGAGCTGCCCCAGTTAATGGAGCTAGCAAATTATATTTTCCCCCGAGTTGCAAATTTCTTCCTTTCCTAAGGCCGGGAGGATGGCTGTAGGTGCTCACCAGGTTCTATCTCGGGCCCAGGGATTCAGGCGCTGAAGCCGGCTTGGCGGGGGGGCGGGGGGGGGGCGGGGGGGGGGACGTGCTGTAAAATGTACCCAAGTACTTAGCTTTCGCTGAGAGCGAGCAGTCCTCCTCAGGTTCTGGAGGTGTGAGTGGGCTGTGTGGCTGGCAGCTTCTCCCTGAGGAAACTGCGGCCTATCGCTAGTACCAGCCGGTTGCCGCCGCCACCGCCACTGCTCTGGGAATGGTGCCTGAGGGCTCCCCGTGATTCAGGTCCGGTAATTCCTCTCCACTTCTGAACGGCCTCTTCCTCCCCCTGCCCCTGAGTTCGGTGTCTAAGCTTGCCTTTGATGCTCAGGGCTCCCAGCTTGTCACAAATATACTCCTTTCACTTGTTTTTTGGGGTCTTTGTTGTAAAGAAGGCTCCACGGAAGCTTCTGTCTATTCCGCCATCTTGGCTCCGCCTCTCTTTGTAAGTTACTTTTTGTTACATTTTCAAGTGAACTATTCAGTTACATTTATTGGATTATATATGATATATGGAAACCCTGGTTGCATAGTGGTTAAGAGCTACGGCTGCTAACCAAAAGGTTAGCAGTTTGAATCTAACAGGCGCTCCTTGGAAACCATATGGGGCAATTCTGCTCTGTTCTATAGGGTCGCTATGAGTCGGAATCAACTTGACGGCAATAGGTTTGGTTTTTGGTATATGATATATAAGTTATAGTTCTTTTAGCAAACATTTATCAGTTTTCTACTACAGGGGCTAGAGATGGAATGTAAAAGTGCCTGAGTTCTTGAAACCTAATGTCTATTTGAATAAGATAGTAACATACCTTTTAGTGTAATATTTTAGTAGTGGCCTGTGCCTGGATGTTGTGATGTTACAGAAGAGGAACATCGAAAGCAGTGTATCAGTTTATGCTAGTTTATCCCGTGGTAATAAACACCTCCAAAGCCTCAGTGACTTAAAACAATGAAGATTTATTTCTTGCTCCTGTTAGGTGTTTAGGTAGATTACAGCTCTGTCCACAATTGTTATCCTTGCTGGGATTCAGATCGAAGGACCAGCCTCTACATGGACATGTTCTGGCAGTAGAAGGAAAACAGCATGCAGAATATGAAAATACCATTAAAGCTTCTGTTCAGAGGTGGCATACATCACTTCCATTCACATTTCATTGGCCAAAGCAAGTCACATGACCAGGCATGATGCAGTTGGACAGGGAAGTATAGTTAATACTTGTATAGGGAGGGGCAGTGGAAGAAATGAAGACAGTCGTACATTCTGCCGCATTCACCGTACTTCACAACTGAAAATGAAAACGATGTACCTACTGGACTTATCAAATAGAATGCATTTTAGCAAAATAAAAAAGCCCGAAGAAGGGAGCGGGCTGACTCATTAGGGGGAGAGTAAATGGGAGTATGTAGTAAGGTGTATATAAGTTTATATGTGACAGACTGACTTGATTTGTAAACTTTCACTTAAAGCACAATAAAAATTATTTAAAAAATTAAAAAGAAAAAAAGCCCTTTATGACCAGTATAATATCGGTAAGGTAGGTAATTTGTATTTACCTTGAAGGTGAGGAAATTAAGGCATGAAGAAATTACCATTTAAAGTAGTATTGTCCTTTTCATGAGAGAGAGAAGACTATATCATTGATAAACTACTTAGTATCTTTCATGAATAGCTCTGAGATCCGACACTGGACACAGGATTGGTAGTGAGTTCCTCATACCCCATACCCACACGCACATCTCTTCAATCTACTTTATCTTGCCTATTCATCTGCTTTGTCCTGGACTGACTCTATATCAACCATATTTTCAAACCCAAGACTGGGATAGATTAGTTTGCAGGGTCAGATATTAGAGAATTTAAAATGGGGTGACATAAATTATATAACTTTTTTTTTTTTTTTTTTGGGCATCCCAGTGTTGAAATGTTGAGGTTGAAATGACCAGTTGGTAAGGCATTGAACAAGGAGGGATTAGAACGGCTTCTCAGGAGGTGACATCTTAGACAAGTGTTCCAAGAAGAGCAGGGGCTTGGCATGCAAATGAGAGAAAGGTGGATTGTCTGAGAAACCTTGAGTAATTTTGTGTGACAGCTTATGGGGGTGGAGGCAGATGAGGCTAAAGGTAGACTGGGACCAGGCTGTGAAGGATTTCAATGTCATACTGCTTTTTTTTCCCTTTAGGACAGGTGATGAGTTCTTAAAGATTTTAAAGTGTACCATGGCATGATTTTATTTTTAGAAAAGCAGTCTTGGTGGTAATGTGGAAGACATTGGAATTGTGCCTGGAGGCAAGGACACCAGGTAGAGTGATGTAGTGGGAAGGACAGTTAGAAGAAATAAATCCCTGGGATGCAACCAAGTCATCTGGACGTAGGGAGGCAGATTCAGGAGTTATCAGCCAATGTATAGAAGGCTACAGGAAATATACTCCCAGGGAAGTTTGTACATCTCTAGAAAACTAGAGGTTGAGGAAGAACCTGGGGATGATCAACGTTTGAACAGCTAGCAGAGAAAAAGAAAACAGACTAGGAAGAACAGCCCGAGAAGTAGTAGGACCAGGAAAGATTTGATTTATGGCGTACAAGGAAGGGGAGAGTTTTTGAGAAGGCCGTTAATAGCACTCAAGTGCCACCTTATAAGGGCTGAAAGTACTGCTTGGGTTTGGCAGATAGGGATCTCTTCAGTGGCCTGGAGGCTGTTCAGTAGAGTAGTGGGTATGGAAGTTCCTTGGCAGTGGGTTAAGAAGGCAGTTAAGTGAGTGGGTGTAACACCTCTGTAAGTGCTTGCCTGTGAGGAGTACAGAGGGTAATTAAGGACATTTTCATATGAAGGATATGTAAGTGTTTGTACACTTCAGTGATGATAATTTGTTTTTTTCTCCAGTTTCAATTGTTGCTATTCCTAAGGAACCAGTGGTAGTTACCAACATGAACGCAGGGAAAATGTGGCATGAGAAAAGCCATACAGGTCAGGCACTCCATGTCCAGATTAATTGCTCAATAGACTGTCAAATGTAAGTTGAAATCTCACTGAGTTAAATATAATTTGTGCAAATGGGCCATGAGTCAGAGATGTCAGAAATATACAGGAACTTTAAAACGTTAATTCACCACAAATTAGAAATTCAGTAGCCATAGATGATATTTCCTAGTACTTTTTTTATGTTCCGGTTTTTTAAGCTAGGGGATTTGTCTTTGCATTTCGGTTGGTAGAACAAATAAATTCTACACAGTTTGTATATAATGTGTATGTGTATATAGTATGTACTGTGTTCAGAGCTTATGAATGAGAGGCTCTCTGCTTAAATCTAAGGATGACTGACAGTTATTTTATATGTGGCCAAAATAAAAAATTTTTATCACCGATCTTATAACATTCAACAAAAAGCTTAAATGCTTTGGTGTCCAGCCTGACAAACACCAAGTTTTATAAAGGAATTATAGAAAGATATAAGCCAAGGTCAAAAAATAAAATAAAAATGGAAGTAAACCCATTGAAGTACCATGGTAAAATCAGGAGCCCTGGTGGTGCAGTGGGTAAGTGATACATACGGCTGCTAACCAAAAGGTTGGCAGTTGTAATCCACCAGCCGACCCTTGGAAACCCTAGGGGGCAGTTCTACTCTTTTCTATAGGGTTGCTATGGGTCTGAATCGACTCGACGGCAGTGGGTGTGGGGTATGGTAAAATCTTAGTCTTTTTGCAGTGAAAAATATGTTTTGTGAATTAATCGCATTCTATTACTTTTTTTTTATTACTTAATTTTAGGTTTCTTTGGTCACTTATTTTCTGTTTATAAATTTTGTAATAGCTTTCCAGTTTTATATTCTGGGTTTTGTAAATGCTAAATATGTGACTCTTTATTAATATACTTTATACATAAAGTAAAAATGAAGATATCAAACAATTATTAATTAAACATGTATAACTAATAATTCCCCTGAATTTATATATGTAAAGTGAGGTCATGCGCATAGAAGTGTTTTATAAATTAGGTAGTTAGAAATTAAGTAGTTAATTTTTAAGTGTAGGAGAGGTATAAAAATTCAATCTAAATTTAATAGAGAAACATAATTAAGTTACTTCAGAGCAAAGAGGTAAAATAAAAATACGTTCAACTTCAAAGAGCTGAATCCATGAATATGAAGATAATATAGATGTACCGAAATATGTATTTTAAATACATTTTATGAGTTCTAGGATCGGAATCGACTGGGTGTTTAGGATGGAAAAAATTATTTTGGGTTGGGGGGAATAAGGGCAGAAGGAGATTAGCACATGAAAGGAAAGGCTTTTCATGGGTTTTGTCCTGTGTAGATAGCAGCAGTCTTTGAAAAAATGTATCATTTTATACAGCCTTTTTACAGTTCTGAAACTTAGTACTGCTACTTCTTTAACTTGCACAATGCTGTCTATTGTAAAGCATGCATGTCAAAACCCAGAATCTGCACTGTCACTTCCTTATTGTAAATCCGGCTCTGCTACTAAAGTTAATATGCCCGAGACAGAGTGTAAATTCCTCAGGGTCTTGAAAAACACTGAGAATGGAAAAAAAAAGTTAAGGTATGAATAATTTTCTAAGGTATGACTATTCTTTTATACTTTTTAAATATTTTCAATATTTAATTTTAAAACACCATCAAACGAGCTCTTTATCCTCTTCTGTCAACAAAAAGCTCCAAAAATTGGTTACCGTTTTTGATACAGCGTCTCCGTTAACTCAAATCAAGTACTTAAGATTTATGTCCTTTACTAAACTTTAGAGCTTGAAATTGATTAAAATAAAGATATATGAAAATGCTGTTGATTCATTATTAATGGGAAGCACAGCACATTTCATCACAAATTTTGTTTGGTATTTTGGGTGGAATAAAGTTCTAATAGGAGGAAATCTAAAACGGTCTTCAGATGTGAGAAGTCTAACAGTGAGTGTTAGTATGCCTTTTATTGTGTTCAGAGGAAATTGTTTGAATTTGAGCTGTAGCTTTAATTACATGCCTACTACCTGCAGGTATCTTGTTTGAAAAGAAAAATGAGATGAACTAACCAGTGACATTTGTCATTATGCTAACAATAGAGTACTTTGGTTTAAAGAAGAAAATTTTGTAATAATTGTGTTGAATATTTGAATGGAACCGTCTTAGTGATATTTTTATGTGAAACACTTTTTGTTTTGATATTATTGATTTTACTATTTGTATGACAGAATTAGAAACTTTATACAGGTAATAATGCTTTAAAATAAGATTAGTGTTTTTTTCCTACAGGTAAACTTATAAGTAAATTAGCAGAATCAGTCGTTACTAGGAATTATCCCAGTTGTAACGTTTGTCACTGTTGTGGTTTTTTCTTTTCTGTTCCATTAGACTGAATTCCTTCAAGGCGAGGACTTTGTCTTATTCACTATTGTATTCATTGTTTTAAGTTTAGGTAATACTGAAAAGGTTTTTAACAGTTTTGTATTTTCTTCTCAGATCTCTTAGATACTGGTTTGTCTATTATATTTTACTTAAACTGTATCTTCTTCTGTAGCGAATATTACTGTCTAAATTGTATGTTCCTTTAACTTAATTATGATGAGTTCTAATGGTTATTTATTACCATTTAAATAGTGAACCCTTGAAGAAGTATATCGACTCAATTTTTTCATTATACTAACAGTATAAAAAGTAAAGGAAATTTATTAATACATTTAAGCAGTTAACAACACAAGCAAGTTGTGTCGGCTTTTTATGTGTCTTCAGTCAGTTTGGTATTTGAGGGAAATTCTTTTCTTCCCTTAAGCTCTAGTTCTACATCTCAAATATCTGTGACTTCCTCACCCATTAAAATTCTGAGTTCTTCCTCCTAATCTAGATGTGAATTCCTAAAACACTTGTACAGTACTTTTACAGATTTCAGAGTGCTGTCAATTCATTTAGCTAACGTTACTTAGTGCTCCCTATGTGCCAAGCACCATTCCAATTGAACAAAACAAAGTCCCTGCCCCAGCATTAAAGTGCACAGTGTGCCGTCATCCATCTTTCATCACCACTGCAGCCCATTTAGGACAAATGGGGGCGCTTCTGATTTATTGACAGGGAACCCAGCATGGTTCATCTCATGCTGTAACTTTGCTGTGGAAGAGCAGTACTTTCATGTATCTCCAAACTGTTCTGGTTAAGTTTTAGTTGTAAGCCTGATTATTACTGCTTTGCATTTGGTGAAATCTGTCCATGCTTTCTTCAGTTTTATAAGTTTACATCACATATGTATCTTCTTAACTGTGTTCTTTACTAGCAGGTAAATTTTCACTTAAATTATTTCAAGTCAGAAGGGGAAAAAAAAAACCCAAACCCGTTGCTGTCGTTTCCAACTCATAGCGACCCTATAGGACAGACTAGAACTGCCCTATAAGGTTTCCAAGGAACGGCTGGTGGATTCAAATTGCCAGACTTTTTGGTTAGCAGCCAAGCTCTTAACCACTGCACTACCAGGGATCCAGAGAACTTAAATGAGTCGAATGGTTTTCTTTTGGTGGTTATTTTTTCCTTCCTACTCTGAAACTTACTTTTCCATTTTCCTTAATATTCATTTTAATAAAACCTTTCAAACTTTTGTTTGCATGACACTGTACATTCCTGGTTCTTAATTTTCTGATTGTTTTCACATCTCTGTCCTTGTCTCTTCCTTTGTCTTTGGTTTCCACAATGACTCTTTCTCTATCATTTGACTTTTCTCCCTGGATTTGTTCTCAAAATTCAAATACTTACAATCTTAAACTACCACTTCAAAGCACTTTTTTTCCAAATTTATATCCTTATCATGGATTTCTTAACCATTATTTTAGTTTATTTTTAATATTTTAAAGTGTACAATTCAGAGGTTTTTAGTATAGCCACAGAATTGTGCAGCCATTACCACCTAATTCCAGAACATTTTCACTACCCCAAAAAGAAACCCCAGACACATTAGCAGTCAATCTCCATTTTCCCCTCTCTTCAGCCCCTGGCAACTACTAATTTACTTTCTTTTTCTATAGATTTGCCTATTCTGGACATTTCATATAAATGGAATCGTAAAACATGTGGCCTTTTGTGTCTGGCTTTTATCATTTTATCATTTAGTTCACCATGTTGTCGCATGTATCAGTACTTCATTCTATTTTATTACCAAATAATAATCCATTGTATGGATTTACCACATAGTGTTTATCTCTTCTTCAGTTGATGGATATTTGCATTGTTTTCACATTTTGGCTACTGTGAATAATGCTGCTATGAACATTCGTGTACAATCTTTTGGGGGGACATATGTTTTCAGATCTCGTGAGTAAATACCTAGAAGCGGAGGTGCTGGGTCGTATATTAACTCTGTTTAACATTTTCAGGAACTGACAAACTTTTCTAAAGTGACTATACCATTTTACATTCCCACCATAAGTGTATGAGGGCTCCATCTCTCCACTTCCTGGCTAAGGTTTGTTATTGCCTTTATTGTACCCATCTAGTGGGTGTGAAGTGTTATCTCATTGTGGTTTGGATTTGCATTTCTCTAATGACTAACGATTTTGAACATCTTTTCATGTATTTATTGTCCGTGCATTACTTTTTTTAGAGAAATGTCTTCTCACATCCTTTGTTCATTTTTTAAATTGAGTTGTCTTTTGTTGAGTTCTAAGAGTTCTTTATATATTCTGGATGTAATTGAGTTTTTTTGAGTTAATTTCATTATCAGTTAAATGATTTGCAAGTATTTTTTTCCCATTCTATGGATTGTCTTTTTACTTTCTTGATGGTGTCCTTTGAAGTGCAAAATTTTTTAATTTTAATGATGTCCAACTTACTTATTTTTGTTTTGTTACCTTTGGTCTTTGGTATCATATCTAAGAAGCCATTGCCTAATCTAAGGACATGAAGATTTAGTTTTAACCATTTTTGATTACTCTCTTACTTGGCTTTCCCATTAATACTTAAAATACCCACCAGTATAACTATCAGAAGCTTTATGGGAAAAGTTTATTAAATGTTCTACTTTTTTAAAAAATCAGGATAGTAGTTCTCAGACTTGAGTCTCCTGGGATGCTTACTGGAACACAGGTTGCTAGGCCCTACCTCAGACATGTTCAACCAGCATTTCTGGTTGTGGGCCCAGGAAGCTTTTTTCTTATGAGCAAATGCTTCAGGTGATTCTAATGCAGATGGCCTTTAGGTCACTCTTTTCCTATGTAGCTAACAACAACAACAATCAAAAAAAAAAAGTGTTCTGCGAAATTGAGAATATAAAAAAGCTAATTTTGAACAAGTTTTTTGTTGTTAGAAAAAAGAGGTAAACACTTCAGCAGTGATTTATTCCTCCCTTTTAAAACTGGTCTTTTTTGACCTGTTTATTATGCCCATTTCCATCATGACCTCTTTACTGTGGCAAGAATTTGGAAAATAGTGTAAAAAGAAAAAAATAAGAATAGCCTCACCCAGCTATATTTCTTCTGTCTTTTGCTGCCTTTACACACGCGTGTGCGCACATGCACATGCACACCCCTCCAAGTGTAACACACTTTCAGATGATTTTTGTACATTTGAAGTAAACTTCTAGGGAACTTGGCATCATGGGATTAAATTATGAGTTGGAATGGACTCAATGGCAGCGTGTTTGGTCTGGTTTGGTTAGCATAGTGATTAAAAGCATAGATCCTGTACCCCACCACCTGGGAGTCAATGTTGGCTTCACTTTATAGCTGTATGATGTTGAGCAAATCACTTGTACTCTCTGGGTGTTTATTTCCTCCTTCAAAGGTTGTTGCAAAGGTTAAATACCTAATATTTGTGAAGCACTTAGAACAGTTTTGGCAATAGTAAGCACCATGTAAGTGTTAGCTATTATACCCTTTAACTTAGTAGTGTCGTTTCTATGACTAAATATAAGAACGTAATCAGAGATGTTGCATAAAGGTGTGTGTAACAATTTCATCACAGATTAATTGCAAATAATGTGTCATATATTCAGTAGAGCTGTGGTTAAATAGATAAAATTTATGGAATGTCATATAGATATTAATCTGATAGGCCAGTGGTTAAGAGCTTGGCTGCTAACCAAAAGGTCAGCAGTTCGAATCCACCAGGTACTCATTGGAAACTGTATGGGGCAGTTCTACTCTGTCCTGTGGGGTTGCTATTAGTCGGAATCGACTGGACGGCAACGGGTTTGGTTTTTTTCCCCCAGCTTTGCTTACTTGTTTTGTGTTCTTGTGTTAGCAGCTTCTCTGAGGCCCTCAGTTATCTCACGAATGACGGTATTTTATATAACTTTTTGGCACTAAAAATCTCATACTTAATTTTGTACAGTCTTTTTTCGTTCTTTGTTCTGAAGCTAATTTAGGTGCAGTTTAATCTTTCTGTAATTAAGTTGCATGGGCTGGTAGGTTGTACCTAGTTTTCTTCATCTGATGTTTGAATTTTAAAGTTAGAAAATGGCATAAAGCTCAAGGGAATATTACAGCTCAATTGACTAGTCTGTTCCAGGCAAAGCTAACATTATAGCATAAACTCAGCTAGAAATTGGTATAGTGTGACCTCTGGTGTAGCTCAGTTGGTGCACAGATGTTACTGAATTTAACCTCAGAGAAAGTATGTGTCCAAATGCTGTTAAAAGATAAATCTGAGTATGTGAAAATTACTTCTAAAATTGGCAAGCACGTTGAAATTCATTTTTGGAACCCTGTACAAAGACTACAGAAATAGATGCGTTTCATAATATTATATCATTTTCTTTCACTGACTATATGAGCAACTTAATTAAGTTTTCAGTGAATAATGACTCAGCTGTTGCGTTGCTTTGGAAATTTTTGTCTGTGAGCAAGTCACTCTGTGGTACAGCAGTTTATAGTGACAGTCATAATGAAGAAGATTATATTTTCCCTGCTTGTGGTAGGAATAAAAATTATGTTTTAATACGTTTACTTTTAAATCTTCAGAAGCTCTGTCCTTCTCTGCATGGTGTAGCGATAGCAGGCAGCCCCACTATAGGGGTCATTAGTTCTATATTAAAAAATAAATTAGTAAAGCAACATTGCCAGGAAGCAAAAGCTAAGGGATGCAATATGCTACTTGTCACAGATATTAGAGGATATCTTCCTCCAATTATAAAAACTTTTCGTTGTTAAAACATACCTGGCTAACCCCCGTAACAGGAAGGACGTGGTAGTGTCTTCTGACTTGACAGTTAGGTAAAACCAACCCAAGACAGCTTTGTGACACATTGACAAGGGAAGAGAGAACCCTACTTGCTTGAGGAATCAGATTTTTATTTTAGGAATTGTTTGTGTAAGTATAAACGTGAGAGAATTCCTACTCTACATAACAAACATTTTATCCTGTTTTCCCAGGGATTTAATTCAGTACCTCCAAATTCCCCACATGTGTACTTTTTGTATCTTCTGCTACTTGATTCCTATTAATCACATAGTGTTTATATTTCTCCCTACAGTTTATTTGTTGGAATGTAAGAATTTAGTTGGAGTTTTCCTTTAAACGTCTTGAGCTGTCTTTTTGTTTTAGTTGAAGATTTCCACTTTATATATATATGAGACTGGTAACATGTTTGCTTCTGTGGAGGGGAATTGGGTAGCCTTGGGACATTGGGAAGGAGATATACTTTTTACTGCACCACTGGACCTTTGGAACCCATTAAATTTTTTTCAACTTTATAGCATAGCATAAACACATTCACAGACATTTTTTGTTTGTTTTATAAGGTTTAGTCCTCCTTAACGAAGCTAAGAACACAAATTGTTTCTTAAAATTGACTCCAGATGTTCCGTTGAAGACATTGTTATGGATTAAATTGTGTCCCACCAACATATGTGTTGGAATCCTAACTCTTAGACCTGTTATATTAATCAGTATAGGGTATATCTTACACCAACCAGTTTTGAGACATAAGAGCGATTAGGCACAGAAGAAAGTAAGCAGGAATGGGAGAAACGTGGATGCCATGTGGAGATTTGCAAGGCTCCAAGAACTGCTAGAGAAGCCTAGAGAAGGAGGACTAAGAGAGCCTTCCCCTAGAGCTGATGCCCTGAATTTAGACTTTTAGCCTTCTAAACTATGAGAAGATAAATTTCTGTCTATTAAAGCCACTTACTTTTGGTATTTCTATTATAGCAGCACTAAGAAACTAAGACAGCCATAATAATAAATGTACAGTTTTCCTTTAAATGATCAACTTGATCCACTGATTGCATCATGAACTTCAAAACGTAGATCACTGCAGTAGATATGATGGCCTAGTTCTTCCAAAGGCAGCTCAGGATCAGTTGTAGCAAACTGGGCCACGTCTACACTTCAACATCAGTTTCCTTTCATTCGTCAGCACTGGCAAGGTTGCTGTTTACTGTTCTGTCTTTGAGAAACATAATAGGGTCACTCTTAATTTTATGTCTTGAACTTCTTGTGTATGATTACTGACCCCAGGATCTGTGTCCATGATAATGGTTAGTCTGCAGCTCAATCAGTATGAGCCCCTTTCCAGAACTACTATAGGCAGCTGCAAACCTTGTTGCCTCCTGGGCATACAAAGCATTCATTCCGTCTACTCTTAGTCCAGGAATAAAATTGCCTCTCTTGTAATCAGTGCTGGTTGCTGCTCTCTCAGCAGATGTCCCCATTCCATAGCAGTTATTCTCACAGATGAAAATAAAAGGTAATTTTCACAAAGCTGCCATATTACAAGCTTCAGCTGTCTGACCCTGGTTAGCAATGCCATCATTGTATAAAGTCAAGCAGACCTCATCTCTTCCATTATGCTTACAGGTCAGAGCAATACCAGTTCCCGGGGGCCCCTGAGTTCCAACAACATCTTTGCTTCCGTGGAAGTTCTTGGCATACTTATGCATCTATCCTTTAGTACAATCTCTTCTTCATGTCTTGTGAGCTATGTAAGACTTTCTGGAACAGAAAGTCTACAAGCAAAGCTAAAGCCATGAGCCTGCCAGGCTGTGATGTGATGATCCATGGGAGTTGAAGCATCAAGGCCCACAAAACAAACTTCCTGATCATCACACATGGGACAGAAACCGTAAATAATTTTCTGTTTATGCAGCTGATCTGCCTTTACTTCCGTTAGGCGAACAGCCTTCATCACCCTGTAGTATTTGAGACCATCCTTCTTGGCGAGCACCGTTGTGAGGCTAGACCCTCTTCTAACCACTGAAGATCGCATTTCTTATTTCAAATGTAACATCATTTGCAGAGTTATAAGATGCTACCAGCACTCTGCTAGCTGCCTTCTGGGCAGTACCTGGTTACACACAGGTGGTGGTGGCCGTGACTCCTAAATGCCCAAACAGCCAGTCCCTGGCATCCTCTGGTCCCCTTCAAGTGCAGCTGTGACCGGATGGAGATGACAGTGTGTGCTGCGCTGTGGGCCCACAGACGTTTTTTTCAGGCTGCATGATATATTCATGGGTGGACTGTCATTTCCTTAATCTTCTTTCTATTGTTGAATATTTGCATAGTTTCCATTTTTTAGACTATTATAAATTGTGTTTTGCTGAATATCTTCCTGCATAAATCTTTATCTATATTTCTGATTACTCCCTTAGGCTGAATTCTCACGAGTGGATCAGAGGGCACTTTTTTAAAACACCCTTGGTACACATTGCCAGACTCCTCTCTGGACAGGATATGCCCATTTAGACACCCATCACCAGCTTGTGAAAATCTTTCTTGTGGCACCCTTGCAAGCACTAAATATTTATTATTTAAAACACTTTTTGCTACTTTTTAAAGAAACAAACAAAATTCCTTAACTTTTTATGTTTCAAGGTTATTTAATATGTTTAAATGTTTGTGTATATTATATACTGTTGTTTTTCTCCTTCCTCTGTTCATTGGATTTTTAAAAATGACTTTTTTGAGGCATAATTTTACATTCCATAAAATTCACCAGTTATTAAGTTGTGTTTATTTGAAATCAATGATTTTTTAGTAAATTTTATACAAATTTGCAACCATCACTACAATCCAGCTGTAATACATTTCCTCCATCACCCCCCCCATATTTCCTTGTACTCATTTGCAGTCAGTTTTCACGTCTACTCCTAACCTCAGGCAATCACTGATCTGCTTTCCGTCTCTGTAGATTTGTATTTTCCAGAAATTTCAAGTAAATGGAATCGTACAATATGTAGTCTTTAGTTTTGTGCAGCTTCTTTCACTGAGCATCATGTTTTTGAGGTTCATCCATGTTGTAGAACATATCAGTAGTTCATTTTTACTGGTGATATACCATATTTTGTCTATCTAGTCAGTGGTTGATGGCCATTTGAATTGCTTCCAGTTTTTAGTTACTATCATCAATGCTGTTATGGGCGTTTTTGTTCAAGTTTTGTGTCTTTCATTTCCTTTGGGTAGATACCTGATAGCACTATGCTTGAGAGAAAAACGTAAAATTAAATGATGTATGAGGTTAAAGTGGAATGGCTGGAGCAAAGAAGTAAAACGTTCTACATACAGCATGACTGAGTGATCATGGAAACCACATCAGGATTTAGTGATAAATGAGCAACTCCTAGAGCCTAAAACTGAGTCTGTGCAAACATTGGACACTCTGGCTCCCTGGGAAATGACAGAAAGGGAAGTGGGGCGTTATTCGCATTCGTTGTGACAGAAACATTGTGACAGAGAAATGAATAAATATAACACATAAAGAACCCTTTCCAACATAAAAGGAAACGTCAAGATTATTATAGATAGACAGGCCAGTGTATCAAGCAGTCAGTTCATTCATAATGAACGTGTGTAATAAATAGACATTCATTTTTGCTTGTAACCACAGAAATAAATATTTTACAAATTGCCTATTACATTAAACTAGCAAAATCAAAAATATCCAGTGGCAGAAAGGTTGTGATAGTGGCATTAGCATTGTATGTTGCTCTAGTCTGTATGTGAAGCAGCGTGACAAAGCCTGCCCAATCCTTGGAGCAGTGAGATTCTGAAGTAACTTTCATTTTGGTTTCCTTGAATGTAATTAAAATGTTTTCATAGTAAATTGTTAAAGGACAGAATGAACCAAAAGGTAAGCCAACAGCTGCAGATTTTTCCCTTGTGCTGAAGTTGGGCCTGGTCATGCCTTCCTCTCTGTTCCTTGTCTCCATGACTCCCGCAAACTCTGGAGGCCCTAACCCAGCGCAGCTTTTATTCTTTCTGGCCCAGAGAGCTGCATGTTTGCTCTGCTATGGTCTGAACTCTGCCTTTCAAGCCTTGGCTAAATCCTGGCTCCTGTTGTTCTTTAATCCAGTGACTCACAACTTGGGAGCTCCCCCCACTGTATCCCCAGTAAGATTTCCCGTTCCAAGTAAATAATTCCGCCATGTCCTTTCTCCTCTTTACTGATTTCAGTCTAGGTGGTTATCTGAAAGTATGCTTCCTGTTGAATTTTTTAAAAGTTCTTTGTGGAGTTCTCCTGTATGGGTGGGTCCAAACACTTATGAGTCACTGTCAGTGCAGTACAGTACAGTACCTTCATCCAAGAGTAAGTGATTTTACATTTGACAAATTGTTTGCCAAAAACTCAGTGATAAAATAGAGCTAAAAGCAAGAAATGGAAAATGATTCTTCCTTTGTTGATTTCCCTCTGTATCTTTCAAGTTATCAAAGATTTTTTTCCTTTTTTGCTATATTTTTATTTTATTGAAATTATTTTTTTGCCTAATTGCTAGCATTATAGGTTTCTATATCATTCATCCACCATAAGGATGTTATAAGAACCACTTTCTCTTGGTTCTCATACTTTACTAGCTGTTAGATTTTTATACTTTTAGTATTTGAGTTTACTTGAGGTCATAGGTAAAGTAACATGTAACAATCAAGAAGTCAGAAAGTGTAATAAGTAAACATTTTGCTGTTTTTATTATGCTTGACAATAATTTTTGGTTTATTTAAAAATATATTACCAAATTTCTTTGTGTAGAGCAACTATAAATAATCTATATGTAGTGATTTACCACCTGTTTGTCAGTTTGTTGTATTGCGGTGGCTTCCGTGATGCTATAATGCTGGAAGCTCTGCCACTGATATTTCAAATACCAGCAGGGCCATCCATGATGGACAGGTTTCAGCAGGGCATCTAGATTAAAACAAACTAGGGAGAAAGACCTGGTGATCTACTTCTGCAAATTAGCTAATGGAAACCCTATGGGTCAGAGGATATGGTCTGAGACTTCGAGTCACTTACTTTGCATGTGTCATTAGGTGGGAGCGATCACTGGAGAAGGACATCGTATTTGGTAAAGTGGAAGGCCAGTGAAGGCGAGAAAAACCCTCAATGAGATAGATTGACACACTGGCCACAACAGTGTAATCAAACATACCAGTGATTATGAAGATGGTGCAAGACTGGGCAGCGTTTTGTTCTGTTACACGTCAGGCTGCCCTGAGTCAGAGCCAGCTCTATGGCGCTGACATCAGTAAGTCAGCACAGCGTCTCTTTTTACACTGTGGCGATATTAGCCCTTGGCTATTTCCCTGGCCTCTCGGGTGCTACTTTTCCTGATACCTTTCTGACTGTTTTACCAGAAATTCCTTCAAGCATTTCCTCTATTAATTTCTCCCCAAATGTTAATGTTTCTAAAAGTTCAGTTATTATTTTCCCTGTGTCATTTTTGGATCATTTCATATATTTCAATAATTTTAAAGACCACTCAGATGCTAATACTGCGCTTCAGATATGTATCTGGAGTCCTGAGATCTGTTTTCTACCCAACTGCCTGTTTATATTTACTCACTTTTATATCCTCTTAAAAAAACCAAACCCTTTGCTGTCAAGTTGACTCCAGCTTATAGTGACCCTATAAACCGTTGTTGTTGAACTGCCTACCTTTTGGTTAGCAGCCGTAGCTCTTAACTGCTGAGTCATCATGGCTCCAGTGACCCTGTAAATCCACTGCCATCGAGGTGATCCCGACTCATAGCGACTCTGTAGGACAGAGTAGAACTGCCCCATATGGTTCCCAGGGAGCCCCTGGTGGATTTGAACTGGTTAGTAGCCGTAGTTCTTAACCACTACGCCACCAGGTTTCCAGTGACCCTATGCCAAAAAAAAAAAACACCAAACCCACTGCCGTTGACTCAATTCCAACTCATAGCGACCCTACAGGACAGGGTAGAACTGCCCCATAGAGTTTCCAAGGAGCATCTGGTGGATTTGAACTGCTGACCTTTTGGTTAGGAGCTGTAGTACTTAACCACTACACCACCAGGGTTTCTTTATAGGGACTCCTAAAAACAACATACCCAAAGCTGAAATTAATCATTTACTTAAAAAATAAATTGCTATTGAGTTAATTTCATCTCATGGTGACCCTACTATGTGTCAGAGTAGAACTATACTCCGTGGAGTTGTTAGTGGCTGTAATCTTACAGAAGTAGATCACCAGGCCTTTCTTCTGCACAACTGTAGATTTGAACCACTAGCCTCTTGGCCAGTAACCCAGTGCCGCTGAGTCGATTCCAACTCATGGCGACCCTATAGGACAGAGTAGAACAGCCCCATAGAGTTTCCAAGGAGCGCCTGGCGGATTGGTCAGTAGCTGAGTGTAAGCCATTTATGCCACCTGGGGACCTAATCATTCACTACCTTTCCCATACATCCAAGCACAGATAATAGCACTGTCATCTGCCTAGTAGCCCAAGCCAGACACTGCTGCCCTCAACACTGAGCACATAGGATCTGTTACTAACCCCCGTCACTACTTCTAACACTGTCCTAATTCAGTACCTTACTATTTCTTTATTTCAGCAGCCTCATAATTGGTTTCCCTGTCTCTAGTCTAGTATCTCTCAAACCCATTCCCTCCCTGAGTGAAAAGTTTGATCTCAGTAATTCCTGCCTAAACCCTGTGGTGCTAACTCCCCTATTCTCTATATGGTAAGGCTTGTACTGCTTGATATGTCTTGAAAGGCTTGGAAACCACTTACCTGCCTAGCCTCATCTGTTATTTTCAGTCGTGTCAGCCCTCCCCTACATCCCACTATGTTGTTTCTTACTTCTGTTTGCCCGTGCTGTTCCAGTTCTGTCCCTGTTCATTCTGGCTTACTCTTGGCCTACCTGGCCTCGGCATGGGACAATTCCTTCAGGAAGCTTCTGAATCATCAGGGTCGGGACAAGTGCCCTTCTTGTCTACTGCATCATTCTTGTTAGTATATAAAACAGTGTAGTTTTTCTCTTATTAAAAAAAAATTCTCTAGACCCCACTTTCCCTTCTACCTATTGCTCATTTCTTTGCTTCCCGTCAGAGCAGAACTCCTCCAAAGATTTGTTTATATGTATGGCCTCTCATTCCATTTTCTCTTGAAACCTTCCAGTCAGGCTATTATTTTCCACTACATTTATACTCTTCTTGTCAGAGTCACCAGTGGCTTCTGGGTTGCTATTTCCAGTGGTCAGTTGTTGGCCCTTATCTTCCTTGATCTATCAGCTTCATTTGACACAGTTGGTCTCTCCTCCTTTCTTGGAAGACGTCATTCACATGGCTTCCAGAACACACCACTTTCTCTTGGTTCTAATACTTCACTGGCATTCTTTCAAGTTTCTGTTGCTTGGTCTTCATCTCCCTGACCTCTAAACTTTGAACTGCTCCAGGGATTTGTCCTTGGACCTCTTTTCTGTCTGTGCTTGCTCCATTGGTGATCTCATCCTGTCTCATAACTTTAAAATTCTGTGTATATGCTGATAATACCAAATTTATATCTCAAGCCCAGACTTCTTCCCTGAACTCTAGGCTCATATATCCAACTGCCTTCTTGGCATTTCCACCTGGATGTGTAATCAGCCAAAAACTAGTTGCTCTCGAGTCAACTCCAACTCCTGGTGACACCATGTGTGTACAGTAGAACTCTGCTCCGTAGGGTTTTCAGTGGCTGATTTTTCAGAAGTAGATCGTCAGGGCTTTCTCCCAAGGTGCTTCTGGGTGGACCCAAACCTACGTACAACCTTTCAGTTAGCAGCTGAGTGTGTTAACCCTTTGTACCACCCAGAGACTCCTGGGTGTCAAATAGATGCCTCAAATTTAACATGTCCAAAGTTGAACTCCTGACACCCACAACCCCCACTAAACACCCCCCCCCCAAAAAAAAATTCCCACCTGCAACCCTCCCACCTCACATGGAAGCAACTATATCCTTTGAAGATGCTTGGGCAAAAAAAAATTGGTATCATTTTTGACGCTTCTGCTTCATATTGTACATCTAATCTGTCTGGAAATCGTGCTATATGAATGTTAGCATTTTCTGTGTGTGCCATGGTATGGAAAATGTTGAGGTTATGCTTTTTCAGTTTTACAACACTGTTTTATTTAAAGGGCAGGGATCCTGGAGACCATAGTTACTCCAAGTCCCTCAATTTGAATTACCCCCAGGTAAAGAAATCTGATGGGCTCTTGCAGCTGTTCCATTCAGACCTGAGTCCTGTAATCTGAAAGAACAAAGAATAATTGAGCTGTGAAAACCCTTAGGTACGTCTCAAAAGTTGGTGGTTTTATTCCTGAAGCATGTTCTGCATGTGTGCAAGGTGATGACCAGTTTACCAACCCTCTTGAATTTATTGAACCTTTTTCGCCTTTCATCTCCTTTGATGTTTTTTTCTGTCAGATTCTGTTTTTGTGTGTTTTTCCCTCAATGTGTAACTAAATTTGTCTCCCTGTTTTTGGGTTACTTGAGAATTTTGGAGTTAGGTGCCTGGTTGACCCTTCCCATACATACCCCCCTTTTTTTTTAAATGAAAAATTCAAATTGAATAGGAGGGGGTAATGAGAAAACCCCTACCCCTGTCCTACTAATAGTTTATAAGGTGTCCCAAGTAGCATTTTGAGCTTTTAATAGAGCGAGCTATGACCTTCCATGATTATTATCCCGTGGCTTGACTGGGCCCAGGTTTAGAAGTGGAATTATGACATCTGCTAAATATTGTTTGGCTTCGCTTATTAATAAGCTGATTCATACTGTTAAGGTATGGCCTGATAAGCTAAAATATATAATATGTTCCTAAATGTATTTACATATATATGAGAACTAGGTAGTAATTTCCTTTTGATAAACTTTGGTTAGGGAATTCCCAGATCATATTACAGTGTTTCACAGTTTTCATAACTGGTTTTTAGTGTATGCTGTGAGACAAAACTGCTGCTTTCTTTCTGTGCACAGGTTGTGGTTGTTTTATAGTAATACTCGTGTAACGGGGCAGTGGCATACTATTTTTAACACCCGTAAGTGTTAGAGTTCAGCTGTTACAGATCTATTTATATCTCTTTCAGCTGTTCACTGTTTAAGTAATTAATTGGCAGAGAATTTCATTTTTTAAGAACCTTAACCAGTAAAGGAAAGTCTTGAATGAGCTTCCTGGCTGAGAAAAATCAAAGTGATTATGTATTTACGCGTAGTCTGTGAGTTTAATAAGAATACCCTCCATTTATTGGACAGTTACTACCCAGTGCCGTTGAGTCAATTCTGACTCAGCAACAGTTACTGTGTACAAATAATGTGCTAATGGCTTTGCGTGCTTTACATCATTTAACCTTTACAACAAACGCTCAGAGGTAGGTGCTGATGTTACCCTCAGTTTAACTGTAACTACAGGGATGCCCAGAGATTAAGTAACTTGCCCAAGGTCAAACAGTAAGTTAGATGGTGATAGAACTGGGATTCAAACCTTTAAAGTACGCTGTGTGTATAGCATATGGCCATTTGGTTATAATACAGTTTGGTCTGTTGTTAACTGCTGTTGAATCAGCCCCCAGTGACTCATGGCGACCCCAAGCACAACAGCATTGAACTGTTGTGATCCATAGGGTTTTTTCATTGGCTCATTTTTGGAAGTAGGTCACCTAGCCTGTCTTAGTCTGGAAGCTCCACTGAAACCTGTTTAGCATCTACCTTTAATTTGCTAAAATAGCAACACAGAAGCTTCCACTGACATCTTGAGGTGCATTGGCTGGGAGCCTTCTACCTGTGTTGGATCAGAACTCCAGAACCTCGATTCCAGGGCATGGATTGTCTAGTCTATTGATTCTAAATTAAAAGAAAGAAAGTCATTCGTGACTTGTGCCAATAGGAACCTTCTCACTGGGAATGAGTGTTACAGATTGGGAAAGATGGGATTATAATGCTTGAAGTGTAGTTTAGAAATCACGGCTGCGAGTTACTGCCTAAGAATAAAGCCGTGAGTCTCTGATTTAGTAAAGTGTTTAGTGAGAAATGTTACCTAAGAGAGAAATCTTCCTTTTTTAAGACATTTAAACTGAGCTTCAGAAAGAAAAGGAGGCCTTTAGCAAGAGAGGGTGGGTGGTTGGAAGCAAGGTGCTTTGCAGACCCAGGAACAAGCATAAGCAGACACACAGAAGCCTGAGTGATTTTAATTATCCCCATTTCTCTTTCAAAGTAGAGTATTATTATTTTTAAAGAATTCACCTGTGAAGGTGTAAATTGTCAAAGCCTTGAGGAGATAAATCTCTTGAAGAATTAGCTATTACTTAAAATGAAGAGACATGAGTAAAGATCAAGGTTTTTTAAACATTAAAATTATATGTCAACTGACCGGCTGTGGCTGAGGAATGGAGAAGGCCATCATGATCATTTCGACTATTTTTTAAAGCATTTACAAAGCTATGAGTGTTCTTTTTGGAGCTGATGTACCCTCTGCATCGTTTAACATTCCTGTTGAATTTGTCAAGAAATTGTTTTGTGTGTGGGCCTTTTTTTTTTTTCCCTAAAAAGATCTGGATTTGTTTGTTTTGCCAAAGTTGCCAATCTTTAATAGAAAAAAAATTTTTCTTGTTCCTTCCTTTCCCTTACCTCTTAGAAACTGTATAGATCAATGTCACTGGTCCCTTAGATGGAGCCCGTTGTGTGCATTATTAAATAGTATGTAAGGCTGCATCCTTTAAACCTAGTGAGTGACCTTGCTCTATATTCTCCACAAATGTGATGGTAATGACTTCCTTCTGTGGCAAACAAGGCTATTGTTCTATAGGTGAGGTTTTTTTTTTAACAGCGATAAAGAGTGGTGGCACAATTATTTTTATTTTGGTTCAGCTGATCTCAGGATGGTCTAAACTAATAACTTTGTAAGGAAAATAATGACTTACAAAGTGTAGTTAGAGTATTGTGTATTTTAAATATCACAGTATCCCCTTGTTCTACCTCTCGTTTGCTAAAATACATGGCATTTGTATAAATGCATAATTATTATAAATATTGGAACTAAAATTTTGACATTCTTTGAGGTAATGGGAGACCTCTCGGGGCCTGGAAGATTGAATTTGGGATCACTATTAATTTTTTTTTTTTTTTTTTAATTAATACCAGTTACTGCAGTATGAGCCTCAAAGACAGTGTCTAATGGTTCTTACTGTGATTAACACACCGTGAGAGGGGAAAAATGATCAGAACTTGCTTGTCAACCCATCAGTTTTAAGATGTGGGAAATGGGTTAACCTCCTCCAAATTAGCGTTTGCTATAGGCTCCCAGCAGCCACACCTCTCAGAACTCTGATGTTCTAATGGTATTTTTATTTTGTATCTTGCTGAGATTTAGAAATCTCATTTACTTTGTCCTGAATTCTTAGAGAAGGATGGCCATAACTTGAGTACGTTTTAGAAAGATGTAGTCATTTTAGTTGTGTTTAGTATGTCTTATAATGTTCTGATTAATTTTTTTTATTTCTCCTTCTCACCATTTCTGCTTCTGTCCATCATAACCTTATCTCTGTTCCTATGTGGGGTGACAGAAATGCTTTTTCTTTCTCCTCTTTTTCTTGCGAGCGGACGCCACGAGAAATACTTATTGCACAGTGAATGTGTCTAGAATGTCGTTTGGAGGATGGAAAAAATCCTGGCAAACTCATAACATTTGCAAGACCTTTAGGTGGTATACTGGCAAGTTGTTCTGGTTTACATGAGGGATTTCATTTTGGTGAAAACATTTTATTTCTATGTGCTTTCCTATAGCATATGAATTAAACTTTATATTTCCCTCTTAAGTAGCACAATTAAAAAATCCCAAGCTCTGAAATGTGTGGTACTTTGCTAGCCAGGAAGCTAGGAAGATTATAAAAACAAATAAATGCCTATTGAACGTGTGTATACAGACCAAGTTTGTGTACTCTAAGAAATGACTGAATTGTTGGTGGCAAAAGTGAACAAGTCATGGATCTCCCTATTTCTAGTGACTCCCACTGCAATTTGTCCTACACACAGCTGATAGATCATCAGAGCTGTTAGAATGATCTCCCTAGAACAAATTTTTTCCAAATCCTTTAATAGTGGCTTTACTCGTCAGAAATCTCAACTCTAGTACAGTGTCTCAGAGCCTCTCTTACTGCTGCACTCCATCTTGCATTTCCCCCACTTATTGTTTGATTTTTGTTACCCTCTGGAACTGGGCCTTAACTATAAATAAACATACTGTAATACCTGTTCTTCCTCCTCCTCCTCCTCCCCCTTGCCTTTTCATTCAACTCACCACCCTCACTCGTAAATGCCTCCTCAGCAACTGATTGTTCTAACATTTCTCACCAGCCTTTCAGGATTCTGGTATTTCGTTCATACTCTTAATTTATTCTCAGTTTAGGGTTGCTCTGCATACGATTTCCTGGATATGGGTGTGCACCCCTTTAATCACGTGAAGGTGTGACGTAATCATTGTCAGGAGCCAGGAACCTGTCCATCTCCTTCATAGTTGTGTCCCCAGAGCTCAGCACGGTGAGGTTCTAGGGAGGGGCAGTGCCGCAGATTGCTCAGGATCGCATTTACTTAGCGTGTGATATTGGGAGAAACCCTTCTTATGGTTGTGACTCGTTAGTTAAGCTCAGAAGATTTGTGAGCATTTTGACGTAGTTTTTGTGTGTGTAGTCTTTTTGATGAAGAGGATTCTTTTGTATTTCTCTCTGAAAAGATACATAGAGCATAATGTTAGAAATGGAAAAATGCAAAACTGTTCCTTTCAAATTGTGAGAAACTTTTTTAACATGTCAAGTTTTGTGTTTAGTTTAAATGAAAAATCTTTAGATAGAACGCCAGGTAGAAAACTCAAATAGTAACTATGAAGAGTTTCCTAATCTGTAATTTTATTATTTATTCTTAAATTTATTAAAAAAAAAATTAAGTCATGTTTGTCACTACTCTTCAAAAATTTTCTTGTTGTAACACTTTTGGTATTTTTTTCATACCATACCGTGTCAACCCAGTATTATAATTCTACATATTTATCAATTTATATTCTGTTAAAAGATTTGAAGTTGACGTAAGAAAATAGAAAACTTAACTAACCTTACATCTATTAAAGAAATTGGGTGCATAATTAAAAACCCACCCACTGCTGTCAAGTCAAATCCGACTCATAGTGACCCTATAGGACAGAGTAGAACTGCCCAGTGGAGTTTCCAAGGAGCGCCTGGCAGATTCAAACTGCCAACCTTCTGGTTAGCATCTGTAACACTTAACCACTACGCCACGAGGGTTTCCGCATCATTAAAAGCCTTCCTATAAAGAAAACTTCAAGCTTTGATGGCGTCACTGCTGAATTCTATCAATATTTAAGGAAGACATTGTACAAATTCTAAACAAACTCTTTCAGAAAATAGAGGAGGAAACACTTTCCATGTCATTTTATGAGGCCAGCGTTACCCAGATACCAAACAAGTTAAAGACATTACAAGAAAAGAAAATACAGACCAATATTCATGAATATAGACATAAAAATCAACATAGTATTAATTAGCAAATTGAATTCAGCAATGTATTACAAGGATAGTATATCATGACTGTTGTTTTTATTTGCCAAGTTGATTCCAGCTCATGGCAGCACCATGTGTACAAAGAACTGCATTCAAGGCTGTGCCCTTTTGGAAGCAGATCACCAGGCCTTACGTTTGAGGCATCTCCGGGTGAGTTTGAATCACCAACCTTTCGGTTAGTAGTCCGGCACTTAACCATTTACGCCACCCACGGGAGCAGGGTTTATTCCAGTAATGTAGGAGTGGTTTAACATAGTTCACTGTATTAACAGAATAAAGGAGAAAAATCACATGATCATCTCAACTGATGCAGAAAAAGCATTTGACAAAATTCTACACCAATCCAGATCCCTAGGTGGCAAAAACGGTTAAACACTTGTCTACCAGCCAAAAGGTTGGCAGTTCACACCCACTGAGAGGTGCCCCAGGAGACAGGCCTGGTGAGCTGCTTCTGAAAGGTCACAGCCTTGAAAACTCTATGGAGTGGTTCTACTCTGCACACAGGGGGTCACCATGAGTCAGAATCGACTGGGCAGCAACCAACAAAAAGGTTCATGATAAAAGTCCTGTCAAATTCGGAAAAGACAGAACTCCTCAACTATGAAAAACCTATACTTAATGGTCTACTTTAATGGTTAAAAAAATATATATATAAAATTTTTTTTTTTTTTCATGGTGAAAGACTGAACGCTTTTCTCCTAAGGTCAGAAACAAGTCAAAGTTTACAATCTCATAAGTGCTATTCACCATTATGCTGGAGGTCCTAACCAGTGCAATAAGGCAAGCTGAAGAAAGCAGTAAAACTCTCTAGTTACAAATGACATGATCATATATGTAGAAGAAAAATCCCAAGAAACCCATGCATATGCTTGTTGTTAGTTGCTCTCAAGTAGATTCCGACTCATGGCAACCCGTGTATGCTGAGTAGAACTGCTCCATAGGGTTTTCAGGTGCTTAACTTTTTGCATCACCCAGGGACTCCCTATATATATGTTATTGGAACTAGTAAATTGAGCAGGGTTATAGGACACAAGAGGAGTCCTAATGGTGCAGTGGTTAAAGTGCTTGGTTGCTAAACAAAATGCCAGCAGTTTGAACCCACCAGCTACTCCATGGGAGAAAAATGTGGAAGTCTGCTTCCATAAAGATTTCAGTCTTGGTAACCCTATAGGGCAGTTCTACTTTGTCCTGTAGGGTTGCTATGAGTTGGAATTGACTTGGCAGCAATGGCTTTGTTTATAGGATACAACTTCATATTTTAAAATCAGTTGTATTTCTGTGTACTAGCAGTGAACAATTGGAGTCCTGGTGGTGAAGTGATCAAGGGGTCAGGCTGCTCACCTAAAGGTCGGCAGTTCAAATCCACCAGCTGCTCCTTGGGAACCCTGTAAGGCAATTCTGCTCTGTCCTGTAGGGTCCATAATGAGTCGGAATGGACTAGACAGCACACAACAATAAGAACAAGAAGCAGTGAACAATTAGGGAAAAAAAATTAAAATAATATGATTTACAGTAACATTAAAAGCATGAAGTATTTATGAATGCATTAAACTGAGAAGGACAGAAAACTGCTGAAAGAAGTGAAAGAGCATAAATAAATGGAGAGAGGTACAACATTCACGGACTGGTGTCCATTTTGTAGAAATTGAAGAGCTGCTTCTAAAATGAATATGGATGTACAAAGGACCTAGAACAGCCTGAACAGTTCCGAAAATGAACAAAGTTGGAAAACTTACACTATCTGATTTGAAGCTTTGTTGTAAAGCTGTGAATCAACATTTTTGATAGTGAAACATTTCAGCTAGAATTCAAATTTTAAAACTTTGTGAATATGTTTAAGAAAATATTTTGAATTAAAGAACCAAATAAAGCCTTCACTTAACCATTTTCTTCTGAAGTAACTCTTTTTTAAAGAAATTAATTTTGTTGTTGTTGAGACTATACACAGCAAAACATACCCCAACTCAACAGTTTGTACATGTACAGTTGTTCAGTGACCTTGATTGCATTCTTCAAGTTGTGCAACCATTTTCATCTTCCTTTTCTGAGGTGTTCCTCCCGCCTTAACATAAACTCACTGCCCACTAAGGTTCCAGTCTAATCTTTCAAGTTGCTGTTGTCAATTTGATCCCATGTAGATATTTCTTAAAAGAGCATGCTGAAGGCCGACATTTTTTACTAGTTAAGCCAAACTATTGTTTGGTTTTAAGAAGACTTCAGGGGATATTTTTGGTTTAAGGTTTAAAGATTATCACAGGGCAATAGTTTCAGGGGTTCATCTAGCCCCCCTTGGTTCCAGAAAGTCTGAAGTTCATGAAAATTTGAAATTCTGTTCTGCATTTTGTCCGTTTTGATCAGGATTCATCTATGGAATGTTTTATCAAAATATTTAGTAGTGGTCTCTGGGCACCATCCAGCCCTTCTGGTCACATGGCAGAGGAGGCAGTTAGTTGTTCGTGGAGGCAACTAGCCACGAACATCCACATCCTCCTCCTATTCCTGACCGTCCTTCTTCCCCTCTCATTCCATCCAAGCGCATAGATACCAATTGTTGTGCCTTGGTGTATCATTTTTAATTGTTTGGCATACGCTATTGAAAAATAGGTCAGTGAACATTTTTGTGACATTATCATTTTTAATACTTTGTTTTAAAGATAATGACTTAAAGTTATTTATGGAAAGATACTGAATTTTAAGGACAGTTGCATTTAGCTATCCACGAATTACAGCCAAAAGGGGTAGATTTACCTAAAATATTGCTGGGGATACTGGTGAAAAACCCAGTAAGAGTACTGTTTAAATCTAGGTAGGAATTGTTTACAGTGGTGAAAATGGTTGACTTGCTGAGATAGGAAATCAACTTTGTAAGTTTAATTGCTTACTTCCTGTTGTATACCTGGTTGTCTTTCAGATGTCAGAGAGAGAAGAAAACAAACTGACCAACCTGTATGTTCCTCAGTGTTCTCATTATTTCAAAGCAGCGTTCTGAACGTTGGTGATAAAATTATGTCATCCTAACAATATAATTCTATGTATTTACTAGCTTATATTCTAATTGCAAAGAGATTTTAAGGTGGTTCGTAACTCTCTACATACACACAAACAAACAGACTATCGAAGTTGAAAAGCTGAGGAGTCTGCAGGAGCACTAAATTTGGTGCTGATTCTCAGCAGCCATTGGGAACATCATGGGTAGCCTAGTTCTTACTACTGTCTGGCAAGAGGAAGTTTATCAGTGTTTAAGAAGCAGCTTACCTGTTTGGCACTAGTCTAATGAAAATGTTTTCAACATTTTCCCTGTCATTTTAGCCCTGACCTTCACTCTGATTGCTAGTACAGAGGATAAAAAAAAAAGAGGACAGATAGCACAGACTCATATGCCTTCAGAGGACAGTGAGGTTACCGTAAAGACAGGAGGCCATCACTCTAATACCTTAGGACGTGGGGGGGGCTCTGCTGACTAGAATGCACTTGCCCTGCCTGCTAAAGGCAGTCACTGCCTTTTTCCATCTTGCCCATTAAAATATATACGTACATACGTGTGGATACAGATAGATATATCCTTAAGTTCTTTTCATTTATAGGCGTTTCCCTCCTTCCCTGTATTTTCCTTACAATTTACCTGTTCAAGAAGCCAAACTACTGGGCCTGTAGTTTTCCATAGCCCGGACTTTGCCAATTGCATACTCAAGGTACGTTTTAACGTGTTTCTCTGTCTTCTGTACTTCCTGCAAATTCAGCCAGAGCCAGACTCAGGTTAAGTCTTTTTGGCAAAGTGGTGGTGTGTTCTTTGATCAGGAGACACATAATGTGTGCTTGTATCTCTATTTGTGCTGTTAACAGTCACTGCTGTTCACTGTTTAGATCCATGATTAATTCACTGGGATCAGGACATTGCAATATTCTAAATCTGTCATCCCGTTTTCGTTGGAGTGTTTTATAAAGAGCCTTTGGTTACCCAGTAGCACAGTTCATGTAGGTAAGGTAGGACAAATACACTTACTTCTTATTATCTAGTTTTCAAGATGATGGAAGATTTTAATGAACTTTTAAATTTAAATATAGTTGATGGGTTTCAATCCACTGTAATTGTTATCCTTACTGAAGTTCAAATGGCCACATAATTAGCCAGTGGGAGTGAATTAAGGATGGCTCCTGAGTCCTTTTGACATGATCCTAGTAGTCTTAGATAACTTTTTTGCTGTCCCTTGGTTACTAGGCTACTAATAAAGATAATTAAGGCTTCAGCCTTTTTTTTTTTTTTTTAGGTATGTTCAAAACTGGTCTCTTGGAGAAGAAAATAGAAGGTTTATCAGCATAGAGGAGAATATTTCCTTCTTGACGGAATACATCTAGGGACTGTAAGCCCAATTGCTTGCAAACAAGCCGACTTCTTTATACCTTTAGGACTCTAACCTGACAGTTAGTAGAATAGCTTTCATACAATGAGTGAGTAATGAGATGGTTTATAGGTGAGTTGAGTAATGAGACTGTTTTATAGGAGGTGCAAAAACATCTTTACTTTTGAAGTCAGTCTTTCAAACTACCAAGGGCAAAGGTCAAGTAATACCAGTGAAAATATTTCTGCAGTGAACTGAGCTGATGTGATCTAGCTGTATTGCACGCGCAGAGGCTCAGGAGCATGAGTGCGGGCCAATGTGACTGAGGGGGATGTGGGAGGACGAGTGTGGGAAAGAATGAGTTCACAGAGAGAACCAGGGACCAGAATCCTAGGGCCTTACAGGCTGCCATGGTAAGGACTTTGGATTTTATTCTAAGGTGTTTGGAAGCCATTAGCAGATGGAGAGAAGAGAAGGAACGAAGAACTAATGTAAGTGATGGTAGACCAAAAGTACTATGGTGCGCTTTGGACAGTGTCTTAGTTACCTAGTGCTGCTATAACAGGAATATTACAAGTGGATGGCCTTAACAAAGAAAAATTTATTCTCTCACAGTCTAGGAGGCTAGAAGTCCGAATTGAGGGCACCAGTTCCCGGGGCATGTCTTCTGTCTTTGTTGGCTCTCAGGGAAGGTCCTTGTCATTAGTCTTCTCCTGGTCTAGGAGCTTCTCAGCACAGGGACCTTGAGTCCAAAGGACAGGCTCACTCGCGGCTCTTCTTTTTTGGCAGTACGAGGTCCTTATTTCTCTGCTCCCTTCTCTCTCTTTTTATCTCCTGTAACATAAAAGGTGATGCAGGCCATACCCTAGGGAAACTCCCCTTACATCAGATCAGGGCTGTGATCTGAGTAAGGGTGTTGGATCCCACCCTAATTTTGCCTGATTAACCACAGGTGGAGATTAGAATTTACAACACATAGGAAAATTACATCAGATCACAAAATGGAGAACAACCATACAATACTGGGAATCATGGCCTAGCCAAGTTGACATATTTTTGGGGCACACAGTTCAGTCCATGACAGACAGTAATGCTGTTGTTGTTAGCTGATGTTGAGTAGGCACCCAACTCACGGCAAACCCATGGACAGTAGAACGAAACAGGTCTGATTCATAGGGTTTTCATCAGCTGATTTTTGGAGGTAGATCACCAAGCCTTTCTTCCTAGTCTTCTAGAAGCTCCCCTGAAACCTGTTCAGCATCTTAGCTATACACAAGCCTGCACTGACAGATGAATGGTGGCTGTGTATGAGGTGTGTTTACCAGGACTCAAACCCAGGTCTCCTACATGGAAGGTGAAAATTCTAACACTGAACCACCATTGCCCTTCTCTTCTTGCCCTAGAATATCTTAAAGATATGTTGCTGCCTCTGCAGTCCTTGCCTAACCCAGGAGAACTGGATTTTTATAATAAACAGGACTCTAGAATCCTGCTTGACCCATCAGCATACGATTGGGTTCCATGATGTTCCAGACCTGACTGTAACTTTGTGATAGAAAAGGAATGAAGAAACTGAAGAGGAATCGGCCACAGAAGTGAGATGGGCAGAAAAATCACATTGTCTCCAGCTCCTGGCTATGCTGAGGATGGTGCCTGGGAGAAAACTTCTGACCATCCATATAAAAGCCTTAGTTGGACAAGGTTCCCCAAAGAAACAGAACTAAAAAAATACATAAGTAGAGAGAGAAAGAGAAAATGAGAATGAATGACTTGATTTTACGATGTGGTTCATGCAGTTGTAGCAGGTCAGGAGACAGGCTGGAAAGCCTGGCAGTCTTGTGTCTGAAACTGGTAGGTCAGGTGGCAGGTTGGAAACCCTGGTAGTCTTGTGTCTGAAGCTGGTATGTCTACTTACAGTCTTGAGGTGGAATTCCTTCAGACAGTAATATAGACATGTGAGATTGAAAAGAACCTTGGATTTTAATTTGCAGTTTTAAAGTTGACTATTTGTTGTGGTTTCAGAGTTGTATAAGAGTTAAACAATGTAAAATTGATAAAAGTCAATATTAGGGATTCACAAGAACTTTTTTCCCCTTTAAAGATGGCTTTTACAATACTGGAGTTTGAGAAATACTATGTAAAGTATCATGTATGTGAATGTGAACGTTGAAAAACTAATTACCAAAAGTAATGAGCCCTTTCTCTTTGGTGGTTAGTTAGCTGAATCCATCAACTACATTCTGGATGGTCACATCAGAACCAAATCAAGAGCACATAGGAGATGCTTATGTTCTCTGCTGCTGTGGAGCAGGGCTCTGACGCGTTTAAAACTGTCATGGTATTTAGATACAGGTTAGAAAAGGGAGGCTAAACTATTATGTCATTTCAAGCTAAAGACATTGTTTCTAACAACCTCGAACCTGGCAGAGATAATGATAGAAATTTGACTGGATAGTGACTAATAGCCTGGGGTCTGTATCTTGAGAATCTGCATTCACACAGTTGCTGTTGAGTTGATTTGCACACGTGGTGACCCGATGTGTGTAAGAGAACTGTGCTCCATAGGGTTTTCAGTGACTGATTTTTCAGAAATAAATTGCCAGGCCTTTCTTTTGAGGTGCCTCTGGGTAGATTCTAACCTCCAGTCTTTTGGTTAGCAGCTGAGTGCATTAACTCTTTGCACCACTCAGGAACTCCATCTAGCTAGCATTTACTGTTAATATATTGGATTTGTTGGTGCTGCGGTCAGTCTGTTTAATTAGAACATTGTTTCATTTCCTTTTTTTTTTTTTCCTGTGGCTCTATTCGAATCCCTGTGGAAAAGCCCAGAATGGAGGAGCCGTTCAAGACACAGGAGCTAAAATAATATGGGATGGTGATGAGGGGAGAGCTGTGAGGACCCTCTGGGAGTCAACATAGGGGCTGTGGAAGTCATTGGAATCGTAGAATTTGAGTGTAATGGAAAGAAATCTTAGAGGTCATCTTCTTGGTCAGTGGCCTTCAAATTTTTTTCTGACCACTGTGTATAGTAAGAGAATGCATCTTACATCACAGCTGCAATACCCGCCTCCCCCCCACGCCACATACACACGCACATTTTTTTTTTCAAACTAAGTTTTGTTAAACAGCACTGAACCTTATTTCATGCACTTATTTCTATTGTAATCTCTTTCATTTCACAACCCACTAAATTGGCTTAGTAACCCTCTGATGGATCGGAACTTGAAGTCTGAAAACGACAATAAATCTAGCGTAATCCCTTGATTTAGCTTGTCCAGGGACACGAAGCATGTGAAAATGTAAAATAACTAAACCAGAATTTAGGTATCACTACATTTCCTAAGAAGATACTCATTAAAACAACAACAAAAGCAACTCGTTTGTACAGTATTAGGATACGTTCCAGTGTAGAAAAAATTTTTAGGGTAAATGTTACGTTCAAAAATATTCATCTCCCTAGTGCGAAATGTTAAGGCCTGTGAATTTCAACTGGACTTGTAAAATCAACACGATTTCTTTTATTAATGGTCTGTAATTAAAAGTAGACACTGCTAGCCAGAGTAACAGTTGGTGTCTTTTGAATTGTAAACCGAGAATAAGTTATTTATAGACAGCCTGATGGCATTTAAATTGCCACCTAGGAATTAATGAAATGTCATTTTCCTGTTTTCTGAAAGTTACCTATTCTTTTGTTGTGTCTCATTTTGGAAGAGAGTTTGTGGGAGAAGTTAAGGATAAATGAGACATAAGGTCAATGTGAAATAATGGCAAAAACATGGCCTTTTTTATGGAAAAAAAAAAAACTTTTTTATTCTATTATTTGAATCTTTGCTCCTTTATTCACTTTATTATTTAACGTGCCTATACCTCACTTTTTTCATTTAGAAATAAAAGAAATAATATCTATATCATAGTTTTAATATTAAGGTTAAATGAGGGCCTGATGGCATAAAATATATATGTTCCACCCTGGGTTCCCTGTTTGCTTTTGTCCTGATTTTCTATCCCTTTCTGACTTCTCATCTTAGCTTTTGGACAGATACTGCCCTTTGGATTTTATATAATTGATTGTTCTAAGGAGCATGTTCCTCTTGAGTGTCACTGTTGATTTTATGGACTTTTGTTTGGCCGAAAGATGGTCTCTGGGAATGGCTTTAGTTCGAGATCAGAAGGGTGTCTTCAGGCCATAGTCTTGGGGCTTCCTCCAGTCTCTATCAGAACAGTGTCTTAGTTATCTAGTGCTGCTGTAACAAAAATACCACAAACAAATTTATTCTCACAGTCTAGGAGGCTGCTGTTGTTGTTGTTGTTAGGTGCCATCCAGTTGGTTCCAGTTCATAGTGACCCTATGTACAATAGAATGAAACACTGCCTGGTCCTAAGCCATCCTCACAATCATTGCTGTATTTAAGCCCATTGTTGCAGCCACTGTGTCAGTCCATCTAATTGAGGGTCTTCCTCTTTTTCGCTGACCCTCCACTTTACCAAGCATGATGTCCTTTCTCCAGGGACTGACCCCTCCTGATAACATGTACAAAGTACATAAAACAAAGTTTCACCATCCTCATTTCTGAGGACCATTCTGGCTCTACTTCTTCCAAGACAGATTTGCTTATTCTTTTGGCAGTCCATGGTATACTCGATATTCTTTACCAGCACCATAATTCAGAAGTGTCAGTTCTTCTTTGGTCTTTCTTCTCATTGTCTAGCTTTTCCATGCATATGAGGTGATTGAAAATACTATGGCTTGGGTCAGGCACACCTTAATCCTTAAAGTGACATCTTTGCTTTTCAACACTTTAAAAAGGTCTTTAGCAGCAGATTTACCCAATGCAACAGGTCATTTGATATTTCCTGGACACTGCTCCCATGGGCATTGATTGTGGATCCAGGTAAAATGAAATCCTTGGCAACTTCAGTCTTTTCTCCGTTTATCATGATATCACTTATTGGTCCAGTTTTGAGGATTTTTGTTTTCTTTATGTTGAGGTGCAAGCCGTACTAAAGGCTGTAGTCTTTGATCTTCATCAGTAAGTGCTTCAAGTCCTCACCTTGCTGCAAGCAAGGTTGTATCATCTGTATATCAAGGATTGTTAATGAGTCTGCCTCCAGTTCTGTTGCTGCATTCTTCACATAGTCCAGGTTCTCAAATTATTTGCTCAGCGTACAGATTGAATAAATATGGAGAAAGGATACAACCCTGACGCACACCTTTCCTGACTTTAAACCGTGCAGTATTCCCTTGTTCTGTTCAAAGAACTGCCTCTTGCTCTGTGTGCGGATTCCTCATGAGCACAATTAAGTGTTCTGGAATTCCCATTCTTCACAATGTTATCCATAATTTGTCATGATCCCCACAGTTGAATGCCTTTGCATAGTTAATAAAACACAGGTAAACATCTTTCTGGTATTCTCTGCTTTCAGCCAAGATCCATCTGACATCAGTGATGATATCTGCATTCCACATCTTCTAAATTTGACTTAAACATTTGGCAGTACTCTGTTGATGTACTGCTGCAACCTTTTTTGAATGATCTTCAGCAAAATTTTACTTGTGTGTGATAGTAATGATATCGTTTGATAATTTCCATATTCTGTTGGATCAGTTTTCTTTGGAATGGATCTCTTTCAGTCAATTGGACAGGAAGCTGTCTTCCAAATTTCTTGACGTGGATGAGTGAGCACCTCCAGCACTGCATCCATTTGTTGAAACATCTCAATTGGTATTGCATCAATTCCTGGGACCTGTTTTTCACCGGTGCCTTCAGTGTAGCTTGGATTTCTTCCTTCAGTGCCATCGGTTCTTGATCACATGCTACCTCCTGAAAGGTTGAGCATCAACCAGTTCTTTTTGGTATGGTGGCTCTGGGTATTCCTTTCATCTTCTTTTGATGCTTTCTGCATTGTTCAATATTTTCCCTGTAGAATCCTTCAGTATTGCATCTTGAGGCTTAAAGTCTGAATTCAGGGCACCAGCTGCAGGGGAAGGCTTTCTCTCTCTGTTAGCTCTGGGGGAAGGTCCTCATCGTCAGTCCTCCCCTAGGCCTAGGAGTTTCTCAGCCCAGGGACCCTGGATCCAAAGGACATGCTCTGCTCCTGGCTCTTCTTTCTTGGTGGTAAGATGTCCCTATCTCTCTGCTGGATTCTTTCTCCTTTTATCTCTTATAACATAAAAAGGTGATGCAGGCCACACCCCAGGGAAACTTCCCTTTCATGGGATCAGGGCTGTGACCTGAGTAAGGGTCTTGCATTCCACTGTACTCCTCTTTAATATAACCTAATCTTGCCTCGTTAGCCACAGAGATTAGGATTTACAACACGTGGGAAAAATACATCAAATCAAAAGATGGAGAACAACCGTACAGTATTGGAAATCATGGCCTAGCCAAGTTAACACATATTTTTGAGGAACACTATTTGATCCATGACAATCAGTAAGTCTAGCCTTTTTTGTGAATTTGATTTTTTGTTCTACATTTTTCTCCTGCTCTGAGCAGGACCCTCTGTTGTGATCCCAGTCAGAGTGCTCAGTAATGGTAGCTGAGCACCATCTAGTTCTTCTGGGCTCGGGGTCAGGTAGGCTGTGGTTCATGTGGTCTGTTAGTCCTTTGGACTAATTGCTCCCTTGAGTCTTTAGTTTTTTTCATTTTCCTTTACTCCGACTGGGAAGAGACCAATAGTTGTATCTTTGATGGCTGCTCGCAAGCTTTTAAAATCCCAGGTGCTACTCACCAAAGTAGGATGTAGAACATTGTCTTTATGAGCTATGTTGTGCCAGTTGACATAGATGTTCCACAAGTCTATGGTCCTTTGCCTTAGAGCCTAGTGACTTCCTCTCGTGAGGTGTTTGGTTATATCTGTTTCTTTAACTGTGCCCCTTGTGTGCTCTATTGTCTTTATTAATATATAAGGAGCATCTACAGTCATGTACGTAGAAACATCCACCACCAAACTTGTATCCTCTGGTGGTTGTGCTCCCTTACATTCTCCCGCACCTCTTATCTGTCTGCCTATGTATCCACTCAAATTATTGTTTGTTTCTTCTGTTGTTGCAAGATTGTCTATGCTCTAGTAGTTACTGTAGTTGCCTTTATTCTTATGTTCCTTTCAGTGTCTTCTCTTGCCTTGGTCATGTTGTGCTGACTTTTCCCATACTGTGTATTGCCTTTCTTTTCACCAATATTAATGCATTGTCTTCTATCTATTTTTGGAGCCCTGGTGATGCAGTGGTTAAGTGCTCGGCTGCTAACCAAAATGTCGGCAGTTTTTAATCCACCAGCCATTCCTTAGGAACCCTATGGGACAGTTCTACTCTGTCCTGCAGGTTCGCTATGAGTTGGAATTGACTTGATGGCAACGGGTGTGGTTTTATTTGGTTTTCTATGTGGTAATTTTCCCTCCCTCTCCATCCCATCCCTGGTAGCCACCACAGAGTGTTCTTTCCTTTTTTTTTTTTTTCCTGCATGTGAACCTTATGTTGTTATTTTATAATAGTGGTCTCATATAATATTTGTTCTTTTGTGAGTGACTTATTTTACTCAGCATAATGTCCTCCAGATTCATCCATGTTGTGAGATGTTTCGAAGATGTGTCATTATTCTTTATTGTTGTATAGTGTTCCATTGTGTGTATGTTCCACAGTTAATCCTTTCATCTGTTGGTGGGCACTTACGTTGTTTCTATCTTTTTTGCTATTGTGAATAGTGGTGCAGTGAACATGGGTGTGCATATGTCTATTTGTGTCACAGCTTTTATTTCTTTAGGGTATATACCTAGGAGTGGCATTGCTGGATCATATGGTATTTCTATTTCTAGCTTCTTGAGGCAGTGGGCATACCTTTTCTCATAGTGGTTATACCATTTTACATTGCCACCAGCTGTGTATAAGAGCTCCCGTCTCCCCCATAACCTCACCAACATTTGTTATTTCCTGTTTTTCTGATTAGTGGCAATAATGTTGGGGTGAGATGGTGTCTCATTTAGTTTTGGTTGGCATTTCTCTAATAGCTAATAATCCTGAGGATTTCTTCATATGTTTGTTAGCTGCCTGAGTGTCTTCTTTGGTGAAGTGTCTATTCGTATCCCTTGCCCATTTTTTAATTGGATTGTTTGTCTTTTAATTGTTGAGATATTGTAGTTTTCTATAAATTTCAGAGATTAGACCCATATCGGATATGTCATAGCCAGAAATTTTTTCCCAATCTGTAAGTTCTTTTTTTACTCTTTTGGAGAAGTCTTTTGTTGAGCATAAATAAAGCGTATTTTGATAAATATTAGGTGTCGTCTTTCCTTTCTTCCATAGGAAGGAGTTCAGTGAAAATACGTTGCTAGAATAAGTGGGGCTGGAGAGTGTAGGAAAATTCAAAAGGAAAGATACATTTTTTTTTTAATTGGTTTATCTCATTTCATAACATGGAGGAACCTGGAAGGCATTATGCTGAGTGAAATTAGTCAGTTGCAAAAGGACAAATATTGTATAAGACCACTATTATAAGAACTTGAGAAATAGTTTAAACTGAGAAGAAAACATTCTTTTGTGGTTACGAGAGGAGGGAGGGAGGGTGGGAGAGGGGTATTCACTAATTAGATGGTAGATAAGAACTACCTTAGGTGAAGGGAAAGACAGCACACAATACAGGGGAGGTCAGCACAATTGGACTAAACCAAAAGCAAAGAAGTTTCCTGAATAAACTGAATGCTTCGAAGACCAGTGTAGCAGGGGCAGGGGTCTGGGGACCATGGTTTCAGGGGACATCTAAGTCAATTGGCATAATAAAATCTATTAAGAAAACATTTTGCATCCCACTTCGAAGAGTGGTGTCTGGGGTCTTAAACGCTAGCAAGCAGCCACCTAAGATGCATCAATTGGTCTCAACCCACCTGGATCAAAGGAAAATGAAGGACACCAAGAACACAACAAGGTAATTATAAGCCCAAGAGACAGAAAGGGCCACATGAACCAGAGACTACATCATCCTAAGACCAGAAGAACTAGATGGTGCCTGGCTACAACCGATGAGTTCCCTGACAGGGAACACAACAGAGAACCCCTGAGGGCGCAGGAGAGCAGTGGGATGCAGACCCCAAATTCTCATAAAAAGACCAGATTTAATGGTCTGACTGAGACTAGAAGGACCCTGGTGGTCATGGCCCCCAGACCTTCTGCTGGCCCAGGACAGGAACCATTCCCGAAGCCAACTCTTACAGGCGTGGATTGGACTGGACAATGGGTTGGAGAGGGTTGCTGGTGAGGAGTGAGCTTCTTGGATCAGGTGGACACTTGAGACTATGTTGGCATCTGCTGCCTGGAGGGGAGATGAGAGGGTGGAGGGAGTTAGAAGCTGGCGAAATGGACACGAAAAGAGAGAGTAGAGGGAGAGAGCGGGCTGTCCCATTAGGGGGAGAGTAGTTGGGAGTGTGTAGCAAGGTGTATATAAGTTATTATGTGAGAGACTGACTTGATTTGTAAACTTTCACTTAAAGCACAATAAAAATTATATATTAAAAAAAAATTGGTTTGTCTGTCTTCCTAGTAAGTGTTTTGTGTGATCCCAGTTCTTAATTTTTTTAGTTTAAGTAGGCTTCCTGCGCCTCCTGCTACTCCTTCCCTTTTTAAAGAGGGGAGATTATCCAAGTGATGAAAAACAAGTTTGGGAGGCCAGGAAGTTGTACTCTCAGAGTTGATTGCAGTGTTTTAGTTTCTAGTGTCTCAAATATCTTTTCTCATAAAGAATTATATTACTGAAGGTGTATCAGTCGTTAAACACCAAGTGTGTTAGCTATCTGATAACTATTAATCATAGGTGTTACCTAAAACCGGTTGCCTTGCCTGTGGAATAAAGTACACTCTCTTTGATTTTACCCAGATAGCCTAGGAACAAAGGTATACAGTCAGAGTAAAATGGAAAGGTAGAATTTTATCTGGCTGTGTTTTTTTTTTTAATATATATATCAGCTTTATTGAGATATAATTCAGATAGCATGAAAATCACCCCTTAAAAGTGTATAATTCAGTGGTTTTTAGTATATTCAGACAGTTGTACAACTATCACTAGGGTCTAATTTTAGAACATTTTCATCACCCCAAAGAGAAACGTTGTACTCATTAGCAGTCACTCCTCATTCCCTTCCTTCCCCCTGCCCCTTAGGACCATGAATGTACTTTTTGTCTATGGATTTGCCTATTCTGGACATTTCGTATAAATGAAATTATGCAATATGTGGCCTTTTGTGACCGACTCTTTTTACTTAGCATGGTATTTTCACAGTTCGTCCATGTTATAGCATGTGTCAATACTTTATTCCCTTTTGTAACGGAAGGTTAAGTGCTCAGCTGCTAACCAAAAGGTTGGTGCTTTGAATGCATCCAGCAGGTTCTGTGGGAGAAAAAATCTGGCAGTCAGCTCCCGTAAAGATTACAACCTAGGAAACCATACGGGCGGTTCTGTTCTGTCACATTGGGTTGCTGTGAGAGGAAATCGACTTGATGGCACCCGACAGCAACAACCACATTTTGCTTGTTGTTTCATCAATTGGTGGACATTTGGGTAGTTTCCGTTTTGCAGCCATTATGTCTAATGCTGCTATGAACATTTGCGTACAAGTGTTTTGTGTAGACATATGTTGTCAGTTCTCTTGGGTATATACCTAAGAGTGGAATTGCTAGGTCATATGGTAACTGTATGTTTCACATTTTGAAACCCTGACAACCTTTTCCAAAGTAACTGCACCATTTTGTCTACCTGTATTTTATGTCACCTGGTTTTAGGGTTCTAACTTCATACATAAGGAGCCTGGTGGCACAGTGGTTAAAGTGCTTGGCTGCTAACCAAAAGGTCAGTGGTTAGAACCCACCAGCTGCTCCACAAGAGAAAGATGTGATAGTCTGCTTCCATAAAGATTCACAGCCTTGGAAACCCTGTGGAACAGTTCTGCTGTGTTTTGTAGGGTCACTGTTGAGTCAGACTTGACTCGATGGCAGTGGGTCTGACGTCACATGTGTTGAAGGAGAAGAGCCCACTGGTGTAAAGTTGAAGGACAAGTTTAGCTGAAACGAGTGCTCTGAATCGATGGGGGAGAGAGCCGCCCACAGTAATTTGCAAAGTTACAGTACTTTTTTTTCTTTTTTAAGTAGGTTTGGAGTTACTGTTATTAATCTTTGGCTCAATTTTTTTTTTTTTTGCAGTTTTATCTCCAAGACACTAAAAGTAGTAATGGTACCTTTATAAATAGCCAGAGATTGAGTCGAGGCTCTGAAGAAAGTCCACCATGTGAAATTCTTTCTGGCGATATTATTCAGTTTGGGGTAGATGTGACGGAGAACACACGGAAAGGTACGGGTATGGATCGATTTTTCCTATTATTTGTCTTTTTAAGCTTGTTTACTTTTGTATTCTCATATTTAATGTTATAAAACATCACATGCTTTTACATGCTTATAAAAGCAATTTAAACATAGCATTATGTGCAGTGAAAAATTAGAAGTCCTTTAGTTCCCCCATTGGTTTTCTAAAATTTTAAATTCTGAAATGTTAGTAATATATATTCTTCATCACATTGTGAAAACATAAAGCACTACTGTATCAGTTAGGAGGCAGTTGGCTGCAGTGACAGCATACCCAACCAACAAGAGTTTATTTATTTATTATATTTATTGTTAATATAACATGAAGTCTGGAGGTAGGTAGGTCCAGAGTTTGTTTACTTGCCTCCCTTACATCATCAGGGTTCCAGAGTCTTAGATCCCCCTGTTCTACCATCTTTAACGTGTTGACTTTCATCCTTTTGCTTGTTGCCTCATGGTCAGAGCATGATGACTACAGCCCAGACATCGTTTTCCTCACATCAGTGTCTCGGGCAAGAAGGATGAGATGGGGAAAAAATGCCATCTTGTTTTTATGTGGAAAGGACGTTTCCCAGAATTCTCCTAGCAGATTTCTTTTTATGTCTCACAGGCCACATGGAAAGGCCACATGGCTACCTCTATCTACACAGTACTCTGGGAAAAGTTACTTACTCAGGAAAGGGGAGCAGGAGACCCATGACTGGCAGAGATCAATTATGATTTATCCCTTCAAGTTGTATGTGCATTGTAGCCCCGAACAAAATTAGAGTTCTGTTAACAAGAAAGGAGGGGACAATTACCTTAAAACAAAGATGAGAAGGTAAGGGGCAGGGAATCTAGGTTAATGGAAACATAATAACCAGAACTGAAATAATGAGAATGTTTACTCATTGTGAAGAATGTAACCAGTATCAGTGAACAACTTGTATAGAAACTGTTGAATGAGAACCTAAACTACTGTTTAAACCCTCACTGAAAACACAATAAAATATTTTTAAAAAGAAAGGGGAGGAAAAGGCTGTGAAAGTAGGCAGCTAACAGTACCTGTTACAAGTATAAAATAAAATTTATGTCTCAGCTTTTGACACTGGAAGTTCTTTAGAAAATAAATTTAGGTTGTCTTTATTCTCACAATTTTGAAGCTTCCTGCTTCTGCCTGGTTCACTGTCTGCTTTAGGACCATGCACTTACATGGCTGCATCAAGGATTAAGTGGATAAAAACCCAAAGTGTGCAGTCTCACTGTATTAGCTTAATATGGACAATGGAACCATCTGGCAGGTTTCTCCTTTGATTTCTCTGAACATACTCCGACTTGGCGATAAGCTAAGTCGACAGTCTCTGACGTTTCTCACGGCAGAGGTGGGGATGGTGGTGGTGGTGGTGATGCGGGTTTGTGTGTGCATGTGCGTATTTATGTATCGGCTTTCGCTGGTGTTGCAACTGCAGTATTATTTTTACTGGGACTTGTTGGCCTCCTCAGTTAGTGTTTGACATTTGATTTGGGTAGGGCTAAAACTTTAGGACTTGCATTTACAATGTAAAACAGAAAAAAGAAAGATTGTGTTTTGAAGCACATTTTGACTATGCCTTGCTAAAGAACTCACTTGTATATGACCGTACTTGGAGCAGCTGTAGTGGGTGCGCCTGCCTCTACTGTTGCCGTATCACACCACCTCCTTCAGCAAACATTTATTGAGACCTGGCTGTGAGTAACCCACAGAGAAGACAGAATTTGATTACACTGTCTTTCTTCCCTGGGAATGCCGGTCTTCTTGGTTTGCATTTCCCAAAGAGAATTAATAGGTGTTAACAAATGAAGGAATGAGATAATCAAATACATTTAGGAAACATTAAATTAACCAAAGTTAAGCAGAATTTCTCAGGGCCTTTAATATGTCAACATATATGCAAGTCTCCAAGAGGCTGGCAGTTATAGAAGGCAGCTCTTTCCAAACTCCTTTCTACTCTTCTTGCCTGTCTAACTATGATGGACACTTTAAAAGATGTTGTAGAAAGCTAAGAGGATGACACTGAAACTCAGATTCCTGTTAGTACAATATTATTTCAGCAACACTAAGATTCTGCAGGCTTGTTTGAAAGTTTAGCCATCTTTTATGCCAACTTTAAGAAAATTAAAGAAAAATTTCTTCATCATTTAAAATGTTGTTTCTTTTGGTACTTATTGGCTTCAAGAAGTTGACTTATGTATATAGGTCTTGGTATACAGTCATGGCACAAGTTGAGCGCTACCCGTTTAAGCGTGAGCGAGAAAAAAGCATAAGACTTTGTGCTATGCTAAACAGTACTGTGATAAGCTTTATACCACTTGGAAAATCCTCCTAAAATTATGCAACACTATTAGATAACTCTTAGATCAAAGAAGAAATTAAAAGAGAAAATTTAAACTATGTAGAAAGGAATATAAAGAAGACCTTTATGCCAAAATTCAGGAAAATCCTTTAGTCAGATAAAAATTTATAACTTGAATTCCTTCAATATTAAGGAAGAAAAAAAAAACACAATGAAGGAATTTGGCACTTACGAGAAATTAGGAAAAGGACAAGACAAAAATAACAAAAAGAAGCTTGGAAGAAGAAATAAAAAGCAGAAACTAATGAAACAATCAAAAAAAGGGCTAACCAACCCCAAATGCCGTTTCTTTCAAAAGACCAATAAAATACATAATTTAAAAGCTTTGATTAGGTAAAAAACTAAAACAACAGCAAAACACAAAATGTTTGAAAACTAAGGAAATATAGAAGATAAGGAATGAGAAGGGAAACAAACAGATACACAATATGTTAGAATTCTAAGAGATGGGGGAGAAACAACTCAGAAAAGGACAGGAATGGTTGCCCAACTCGAGTGTAATCAGTGTCACTAAGTTGTACTTGCAGAAATGTTGAATCATTGCACGTTCTGCTATGTGTATTCTCAGCAACAACAAAAAAATAAAATTATTTAAAAAATGTATTTCTAGGAGAACATTTTATATCAACCTATGGCAAAACAATAGGAAACCCTGGTGGCCTAGTGGTTAAGTGCTACGGCTGCTTACCAAAGGGTCCGCAGTTCGGATCCACCAGGCGCTCCTTGGAAACTCTATGGGGCAGTTCTAATCAGTCCTGTAGGGTCGCTGTGAGTCAGAATTGACTTGACGGCACTGGGTATGGCAAAACAAAATATAAAAACTTAGAGTAAATTGATATTTTCCTGATAGATTATCCCAAGAAGAAGGGGAAAGGTTGAATAAATCTATTTCCTTAAAAGAAACTAGAAGTCATTAGAGATCTCCCAATGAAAATGATAGCAGGGACAGAGGGATTCACAGCTGAATTTGATCTTTTTTTAAATAAACAGGATAAATCCAGTGTTATTTAAACATTTCCAAACATTGATCAAGTTAGAAAGCTCCCAAAATCCTTTAAAGACGCCAGCATGTCTTTAATGCCAAAATCTGATGAAGATAAAAAAAAAAAAGGGAAATTTCACTTGTGACAAAAGGTGAAAAATTCTAACTAAAATGTTACTAAATTAAATTCAGAAATTAAACTAAACTACAAAGTAGGGTTTATTCCAGGAATGCAAGGATTGTTCAATATTGGAAAATCTATCAATAAATTTTACAGTTTAAAGCTGAAAAACCATGTAACTATGTAACCAGCAGATGGTGAAAAGACATTTGATCAAAATCAGGAGTTACCCCTAATTAAACGTTTAAATAAGTAGAATGAAAACAAACAAACAAAAAAAAACTAAGTAAAATTTAAATTCTGAGTAAAATAGGAAAAATACTATATGGCAGTGAAACGAATGAACTAAATTTGCGTACATCAACAAAAATAAATCTCAAACATTATCTCAAGCAAATTGCAGAACTATGTGTATTGTATAAACATTTACATAAAGAGTAACGCATGCAAAACAACAAGATATTTGACTATATCTATACAAAAAAAAAGTAAAGATATAAAATTATATGTGTGGATGATTAAAAAAATAGTAGTTTGTGGGGAGCTATAAAAAGACTATTAAGATCTATAAAAAGGGTTGCTGTGAGTCAGAATCTACTCAAGGGCAATGGGTAAATAAAAAGACTAAGGTAAGCCTTATCCAAACCATGGTGTTTTCATTCACCTCATACGCATGTGAAAGGTGGACAATGAATATGGAAGACGGAAGAATTGATGCCATTGAATTATGGTGTTAGAGTATTGAATATACCATGGACTGTCAGAAGTAGGAACGAATTTGTCTCGGAAGAAGTACAGCCAGAATGCCCCTTGGAAGTCGGGATGGCGAAACTTTGTCTCATGTGCTTTGTTCATGTTATGGGGGCGGGGGGCGGGCGTTCAATCCCTGGAGAAGCACATAATGCTTGGTAAAGTAGAGGGTGAGTGAAAAAGGAGAAGACCCTCAACGAGATGGATTGACACAGAGGCTGCAAAAATGGGCTCAAGCATGACGATTGTGAGGATGGCGTAGGACTGGGCAGTGTTTCATCCTGTTGTACTTAGGGTGGCTATAAGTCGGAACCAACTCTATGGCATCTAACAAAAATAACAACAACATATGTCTCTATGACTCAGAATCAACTTGACGGCAACAGGAGGTTTGGGTTTTCTTTTAATATGTAAAAAGAAAATAAAAAAAAAAAAAGATATAAATAAATAATTGGGATTTTGTTAAAAGGGTGATAAGACCCTGATGCCACTAAACATATCAGTTCACATCAGTATGTCTTCTATTCCAGGTTCTACAAAAACAAGCTGCTTTTGGTTTTCAACTCTCCATGTAGTTTGGCTCCAGGAAGAAAACTCACTAGTCAGGCCTGTACAAATAATCTGTCCTGTAGTTATAAAATGGAGGCCTGATGGTACAGTAATCAAGAGCTACGGCTGCTAACCAAAAGGTCGGCAGTTCGAATGCACTAGCTGCTCTTTGGAAGCCCTAGAGGGCAGTTATTGTCTGTCCTACAGGGTCGCTATGAGTTGGAATCGACTTGATGGCAGTGGGTTTTTGGTTTATAAATATAAAATATCATTAGAAACAAGTACCTGACGTTCTGATAGAGTTTTTTTAAAAGAAAAGACAAAGATGAATGGAAGAGAAGAAGCCACATGCCAGGTCCTGGGCCTTAACAACCCACTGGTCACTTTTCTAATCCCACAAACTATTTAGCCAGAGCACAAGTTTTCTGGGTCACACACCGTTACAGTAAGCCACTGTTGCAAAGCTTGGGGCCAGTTGTTTCTGTAACTTCACCCATAATTCCTGTCATCTATTCATCTGTCCAGGTCCACTTCACCAATATCTGTTTCTTGGTGAAGCCCTTATCAACAAAAGGCCTATTATGAGCAATTTCTATCGCATCTTCCTTCTGCTTCATGCTCCAAATGCGTTGAATTAGTTTTATTCTCTACAATAAAACAAAACAGACAAACCCTGGCCTCTGAGCACTTGCACATGCTGTTTCCTACTCCTAGAAACCTTTCTCGATCCTTCTCCACTGGACTGGAGGCCTCCTCCCTGCCAGGGCTGCACCCGGCACTTAACGGCACTTTGGAAAAGCTTGTCAGTTCCCTCACTAAACTGTGAACTGTGCAAGGACAGGCACTGTGTCTCTCATGTTCATTGTAGCATCCCCACACTTGACCTGGCACATACTGGTTAAATATGTTGTAAAATGCCCCATAAATCTTCACCCACCATTTTACAAGTCCGTTCTACCACTTTATCTCAAGGAAGATTTTGGCAGCCTTTCTACTAATCCCAGAGACTTAATGTGAAGATTGGGAATCGAAAACTTTTTTGTTACCAACTGCCCTTTTTATTCTACTGCTCTCCTTAACCTGTCTAAGCTTTAGTTTCCTCATCTTAAAAAAAGTGAAACGTTAGACTATTACCTACCTGTAAAAATGGCATGGCGGGGGCATCTGACCTCCTTTAACTTCACAAGGGGGAAGGAGACTCAAGATCAGTAGCCCAACGCTGATTCTTCTGAGGTGGAGGTCAAATTTACTTCCACCCTCCAGCCTTTTTACCAATTCTGACACCAGCCGTCCTTCCCATGGCACTCTTTACTTCTCTACTGGGTTCTATAATTCATTGCACTGACCACACAGAACTCACATACTCATGATTATGAAGTTTATCAGGGAAGTAACAGCTTACAATTCAGGATACAATTCTTCCGTCAGGACAGCCTCTTCTCAGCCATTCCTGCAGGAAAGCCTCTCTCTGGCCCTTGGTCCTTTGGCCTCTCGGCCCAGCCTCTGCCCAGCTCGGGCAAGTGTTACAAAGATCTTTAGCTCTGCCAATAAGTGCCTGGAGGCACCTCACTTCACCAGCAAGCCTTGGCCTGAAGATACTCAGCTCTCTTGCTCCATGGGTTGGTGAGGATAGCTCTGCTGGCAAGTGCTCAGAAGCACCCCACTCCCCAGCACGGTGCTTAGTTTTCTCACTCTGGGCTGGGAAGCCCATGGTGCCATCTCCTGCCTATCTCCTGGTTTTGCTGCCTCTGCTGCTGTTTCTCTGCTTCTGTCTCTTTCCATCTCCGGCATTAGCAGCTCTCTCTTTCTCCTGGGTCTAGGAGGTTCTCAGTGTGGGGACCCCGTGTCCAGAAGACGTGCTCCACCCCTGTCTCTTCTTCTTGGTGATAGTCAAGTCCCGCCTGTCCACCTCTGGGATGACTCATTTTAAGCCTAGTGGAATGGTAAAACTGACCAATCCTCTTGTCAGGGTTCCATACACCTTATCTGCATGATCTCACTCCCACAAGGGTGCCACGCACCTTATTTGCAGTGTTAGCAGGCTATTCAATCCCATTGGTGGGCCACAAGCACCTCATTTGCATAGTCCCACTCAGTCATTTGGTGAGAGTTACAAGACCATGGCAAAGGAAGCCATGGAGAAGCGATCTATCACAAAGCACTGCCTCACTGGGTTGAGGGAACATTGACAGAATGTATATAAAGTGCTAAGCTCAGGGCTAGGTACCGTTATTATTACTAAAACCCTGTGAATCATTTATACCATCTTTGTTTGCCATTAATAGGGGAAGTCACAAAGCAGATTCACCACAGACTTCACCAAATTCACTGAGTTGACTGAGGGAACCTTCCTGGTGGCATGGCAGTCTTCTTTTGCTCCTTTAAAAATGAATTCTCAACCCAGACTGTGCACCAGAATTACCTGCAGAGCTTTATAAAACTGCAGATGCCTAGACCCAACCCTTGAGCCCTAAGAAGGAGATTGCTAGGTATGTGGCCTGGACATACCTATTTTTAAAAAGCCCTGGGCGATTTTGTTGGACAACTGCTTTTAACAACTCTGCTCAATTAAATTCTTGGCAGCAAGTTTCCCTTCTCACCCTGTCTGCTTCGAATCCATTCTTGCTGGCTGTATATCTGTATTTCCAGCTGCTTGTTTGTTATTTTCTACTGTATGTCCTGCTGTTACCTTGTAATTACTTGGTATAATCCTTAATTTCCCCCTCAGGCTAGAGGATTCTGCTGACTTCTCAGTTCCTTTTATTGCTCCATCATTCTCCCAGACACGTTAGCTCAGAATCTTGGCATCCCTTCTGGATCCTATCTCTTCCTTACCTTCGGCAGCTATGTCATCTAGTCCATTTGACTTCTTTTTCCACCAGTTCCTGTTTTACTGTTGCCATCCTGGAATGTTACAGTAACTCCCCACCTCTGCAGGTATGCTGCAAACCCACCGCCCCTTGAATATCCTTCTACTACAGCTTTATTTATGTAATTCTCTGGCTTTTAAAAGCTTTAAGTAGCCAAGCCGTACTGCAGAATAAAGTCTGAAATGCTTGATTGTAAACTTGAGGGCCTCGAAAAATGTAGATTCATTCAGTCTTTTGGCTTTATTTCCTATTACTCCGCTTAACATGTGTTAAGTGGTCAAGCTGGACTAATGAGATATAATATGGTAGATAGAAACAATTGTTTTGGATCCTAGATCTCAAATGAGTTATTTTTGCCTGTTTGAACCTTAGTTGCTTTATCTGTAAAATAATTTATTCCTTTTTTAATAGCTGCATAATGGGTGATTTTAAAATTATGTTTCCGTCGTGATGCAAAAAAAAAAAATCATCTTTTTATTGTTATTGTTGTTAGGTGCCATCAAGTTGATTCTGACCTATAGCGACCCTATGTACAACAGAATGAAACACTGCCCAGTCCTGGGCCATCCTCACAATTGTTATGCTTGTACCCATTGTTGCAGCCACAGTGTCAGTCCGTCTTGTTGAGGGTCTTCTTTTTCACTGCAACCAAGGATTATGTCCTTCTCCAGGGACTGGTCCCTCCTGATAACACGTCCAAAGTATAAAACTAGCTGTTTATATGGTTTGTTATATGTAGTTAACATGTATTGCATATTTAGCTTGGGGCCTGGCACCTAGAGTGTCTTGGAATGTAGGTCCTTTAGCTTATATTCCCAGTGTCCTCCAGCTGCCCTGCTTACATGTACATTCTCACACACTCTTCTGGTTTCTTTGTTCATGCCATTCTCTCTGTCTTTCCTTCCATTTACAGGTTTTGAGATCCTACTCTTTTTTTTTTTTTTACCCTTTTCATAAAGCCTTCCCTTGCCCTTGTTGTTGTTAGCTGCTGTTGAGTAGGCCCAGCTTACGGCACACCCATGCACAGCGGGATCAGACCATTGTGATCTGATCAGACCATTATAACCTGATCAGACCATTGTGATCTGTAAGGTTTTCGTTGGCTGAGTTTTCAGAAGTAGATCACCAGCCCTTTCTTTCTAGTCGATCTTAGTCCAGAAGCTCTGCTGAAACCTGTTTAGCAGCACAGTAACACGCCAGCCTCCAGTTACAGCTGGTCCCCTGCCCTCGCTCATTCCAAATTCCCTAATGTTTTGTGCCTCATGTAGCATTTGTGATTTTTTTGTCCTGTGTTGTTATGTTAGGTATTTCTGATTGGTTGTCTCTAAATTGAAATCTCCTCGATGACAGGGACCTCATCTTAATCATCTTGGTTTTTCCTATCATTCCCAACCTATGGCTTTGTGCCAGCAGGTTCTCTGAATACTTATTGAGCAAACACGTAAACTCAGAGAACCACCATTCCTCATGGGTAAGTTGAAAAACAAGCCAATGAGCAATATCTTTTCATAGTATGCTAGAGAAATAACGTGGTAAATGATTCCTCATACCTAGAGAAAGGGTTTCCCCCACCAAATAAATAGGTAGAAACAAGGTTTCTTTGGAGAAATATTTCACTCTGAGTCTAGCACAGGAAATGTGCAAATTGAACCTAGAAGATTTTGTCACACCAGAAAGCAATGAAGCTGCCTAAGACTGCTGCAGTCCTGTCAAAAAGACTCAGGAATTAACATGAGGTAGTTTAGCTCCCACTTGTCAAAGACGGGACAATTTGAGCATAGAATAATAACAACAGTAAATAGCAGAGGATTGAAATATATCAAGCATGTTGAAATCCATGAGCTTACAGTGATACTATAAAGAAAAAAAAAATTGATCACCTTTGGAATAACTTTGGAGGCCAATTTATCATTCTGAAAACAGGTAAATAAAAGGAAAAAATAGAGCATTTACCCTACCTATCCTTGTTCCTCAGGGTAAACAAGTAATTGAAGAGAGAAAGCTTTTTATAGCTGAATTCCAGGTCACACATGAAGCATAGAATATTAACCCTAAAATTTAAAAAAGAAAGAAAGAAAAAGAGTTCTTGTCTACTCAGCTAATGTTACATCCCCTGCCTCTTTTCTAACTTGGCGGAAGGGGGGAAAGCCTAAGGATTAGAAGCTTTATGATGCTGGAAATTTAGGATGGAAAGTTCTTAGAACTGCTTTAGCTTTGAAGGCAGTCAAAAAGGCAAATAAGCAAATCGTTTCCCAGTCTGGAAATGTTAACACCTCTCATTTAAGTCCTGTTTTTGTTTTTTTTTTTAATGTTGCTTGGGCTTTTTATATGGTACCTCCTATTACTGCCAGTCATTCCAAGAGATCCTTTGAACCACTCTTAAGTTTAAAAAAATATGGACCTTTCTGCTTAGTGCAGGAATGGAGATACAGCAAGACTGCAGCATAGCCCAAAGTCCCAGTCTCCCAAACAGGGCCTCAAACGGTATTTAAACTCATCAGAGTGAACATGGGTCCCCTTCTAAGTGGTGTTTGTGTGAAGAGGCAATAGAAAAGGCTGGCTGCATACCACAAAGTAAATATGTTAACTCAAAAGCCAAATAGTCTGTATACACATTAGAAAAAAATAGCTACACACATACAGATAAATGGCAGTCAGCTCGCATATAGTCTTAATTCTGATGTTTAATAAAGTCTCATACAATAGCAGGTAATTGTGGGTTTTTCATCTGCAGATACCTGGTTTCCATGATTCAGACTTTCATGTTTTAACATTTCCAAGACTTATGTTGATTTACAGTGTATGTGTATATTTATGCAATGTGGCAATGTTTTTTCCCTGGAGAAGTTGTTTAAATTGTGATTTACGATCAGTTTTGTTTTTGAGTCTTGGAAATACAGTAATAATGTTTCAAGGTGATTTTTGAGAGTGCTTTATAGAATGCTTCAGAGCAGTATTTAAAGTATTTTCTTCATAAGACCAGTTCCTACCATAAAAAATAAAAAAAAAAAAAATACCATAAGTGTCCCTAAAAGAGGGATAACTTTGGAAAATGTGTCTTAACGTTTAGAGTCTCTTGATGGACAAAAGCCCGTTAAGCTCTGAGAAAGCCTTGATTTAAGAAAATTAAAATCCATTTAAACCTTTTTTAACCACACACACACACAAAAAAAACCCAGTGCCATTAAAATACTTTTAACGAAGTATTTCCCAAAGTCACCTGACCCCAGGCTTCTTTTTTGTTAACACCTGCTAGCCCTTCATTTGGGGAAGTGCTGCTGTGTAGAGTTGGGTTGCTTTAAATGCTTGCCTGTTGCAAAACAAAGGGGTAACATTTCTATGCATCTGTGTATCTAGTTGTCATGAGAATCTTTTTAAAGGCATGATTGGCCGGACTAGTTTGTCCACGCAGCCAGATGTGGTCTTTGACTGCCTTCAACAGAGCAGCAGCCCAGCACTGCCCAGTCAGTATTAGCCCTTGGTTCTACTTGTAGATTTGTGCATTATTCTGTTACTTGGGCTTCAAGGTGATATATCTGTGCAACAGAATGTCTGACTGTAATGTTCCACAGGTTATCAGCTCTGGCATTGCAGTTTTATTTTGTAACTTGCTCCACCTATTTTTCTTTAAAACAACGACAGTAACGACTTAATTACCAATTTAAGTATATTGATTAAATTTTTGGTTTTGCTGGATTTTCTTATTGTGCTCCTGTATTCATTGTAGCCTGCTTCTAGTAAATCTCTGGGGGAGCCACAGAGCTGTTAAAAATTATCTGTTCCACTACATCAGCCTGATACCAGAGCTAGATGTTGCCCAGCTACAACCAATGACCCTCCAGACAGGGAACACAACAGAGAATCACTGAAGGAGCAGAAGAGAAATGGGATGCAGACCTCAAATTCTTATAAAAAGACCAGACTTGATGGTCTGACTGAGACTAGAAGGACCCCGGAGGTCATGGTCCCAGATCTTCTGTGAGCCCAAGAGTGGAACCATTCCCAAAGCCAACTCGTCAGACAGGGATTGGACTGGACTATACAATAGAAAATGATACTAGTGAGGGGTGAGCTTCTTGGGTCAAGTAGACGCATGAGACTGTGTGGGCAGCTCCTGTCTGGAGGGGAGATGAGAAGGCAGAGGGGGTCAGAAGCTGGCTGAATGGACACGAAAAGAGAGAGTGGACGGAAGGAGTGTGCTGTCTCATTAGGGGGAGAGCAAAAAGGAGTACATAGCAAGGTGTATATAAATTTTTGTATGAGAGACTGACTTCATTTGTAAACTTTCACCTAAAGCACAATAAAAATTAAAGAAAAAAAAAATCGTCTCCTCCCTGTCTTCTGCCAGAGAGAGAAGGAGGTTAGGAGGTTTTTCAAATGGGGATGAACTCCACTATTCTTAAAGAAGAGACATCTCTATCACTGAGTAAGGGAAGCTGTAAAATATTAATCAGGCATTTAAAAAATATTTTTATTGTAGTTAAGAAAAAAGTGTATATATGTATACATAAAAGATTTGTCATTTCAATCATTTTTACATATAAAGTTCAGTGACATTAATTACATTCAACCATCACCACATCTGTTTCCAAGTTTTTTCATTGCCCTTGACAGACACTTGGTGCCTCTGAAGTAATACCTCCCCTTTCCCTCTCCCTCCCACCTCTGGTAACTAGTAGTAAACGTTGGTCTGTGTGCACCTGCCTGTTCTAGATATTTCATGTAAGGGGGATCATACAATCTTTATTCTTCTGTGACTGACAGATTTTCACTCAGCATAGTGGTTTCAGGGTTTGTTCAAGTTGTTGCATGTTTCAGAACTTTATTTCTCTTTATGGCTGAATAATATTCCATTGTGTATATGTACCACGTTCCATTTACCCATTCTGTTGATGGACATTTAGGTTGTTTCCACCTTTTGGCTATTGTGAATAACGCTGCCGTGAATGCTGTGTGCTTAGTGTTACAAGAAGTAGATATAGGATGCTCAGGGGCACCTAATTCAGATATGAACTTTGGTGAAGGAAGTAGGAAGTCTGAGCCTAGTGAATAGGTAGCATTTGGCCACGCAGGCATCGGGGGTAAAGAGCATCATTGACAGAAAGAACAGCTTGTATAAAAGGTTGCAAAAGGTAAGGTGTTTGGAGTTGTGCAGGTGCCTTGGTTTTGCATAGGAAATACATCATAGCAGAATAAAAGGTGAGGCCAGTAAGGATAGAGGGAGCCCAGTGGTGCATTCCACGATTGCTATACTAGGCAGACAGTTTAGAATCTGTTCCATAGATGGGACAATGAAAATTGATATTGAATAAACCGTGCTAAATTCCTTACGTTTAATGTGTATTTCCAGATGACAGGGCAGCCGTATTATTTTACGTTTATAATATCATTTTGGTGATTCATGGGCATGATCATTTAATAAGTTATACCCATATAAATACGTTAGCTCTGTTTTTTAAAATCAGCCTTATCAAGGTATCATTATAACACCAATTTTACGTATATAATTCACTCAATTTTGACAATTGTACATAGTCACGTAACCACTGTTCCAGTCATGATAAAGTATATTTTCATCACCGCATTAGCTCTTAATCAGAGTTTGCTGAACTAAATAAATTAACTCTTTGAATCTTGGCATATGTAAACCTGAAGAATAGAGAAATAAAAACCATCACCCTTAAAACCAGAATTCTTTTTCTTTTCTCTGCAAAACACACACAGAGAAGCTCCGTACAGGTGCAGCTTTTGGGGGGGTTAAAATCCGTCGCCACTGAGTCCATTCCGACTTGTTGTGACCCTGTAGGACAGAGTAGGACTGTCCCATATGGTTTCCAAGGCTGTAATCTTTATGGAAGCAGACTGCCACATCTTTCTCCTGTGGAGTGGCAGGTAGGTTTGAACCACCAACCTTTTGTTAGCAGCTGAGTGCTTAACAACGGGGGCACCAGGGCTCCTAATGAAGTTACAAAAAAAACACCAAACCCAGTGCCGTCGAGTCGATTCCAACTCATAGCGACCCTGTAGGACAGAATAGAACTGCCCCATAGAGTTTCCAAGGCGCACCTGGCAGATTTGAAACTGCCGACCCTTTGGTTAGCAGCCATAGCACTTAGCCACTACGCCACCAGGGTTTCTCCTAATGAAGTTATGTCTCTTGAAATCTTCAATAGGAAAAGGAGGAAGTAAGAAGCAAAGATAAAAAGTTACTTACAAAGTGATAGTGTGATACTATATACAGATGTTTGATGGGTAGTAGAGAGACAACCATCGAGAAAACAAAACAAAAATTTTTTAAACTAATCTGAGAATCTTAGACACTTAATAGCAGAGAGTTACAGAGACACTTTCACTTGCCTGGGGCCTTAGTTTTCTCATCCATGAAGTGGGGGTTGAACGGTGTATTCCAAACCGTATTATGCAGAATTTTAGAGTTTTGCAAGGTGTGGAAAGGAGTTAAGGGCAGGGGACAAGAGAATTAGGGATAAGGGCTATATTTTAAACTGAGGAGCAGGAGAAGATGGGGGACCAAGTGCATGTCCCCCTTCTCGAGTGTATTTTTATATAATCAGCTGACCTTTTAGGGACTGCAGAATTGGAGGGTGGCACGCTTTCAAAACAGGTCTTTCCATGTTCCACCTTGCAATTGTGAGTCATTAAATCACCAGATTTATTTTCTTTCCCAGAATTTGCTACATTTAATAATAAAATACATGTTTAGATATGAAAGGTATAAAGTTTGATATTTTTGAAAAATTATTTTTGTCCCTTTTGTTTCTCTCAGTTACCCATGGGTGTATTGTTTCCACAATAAAACTTTTTCTACCAGATGGTATGGAAGCCCGGCTCCGCTCAGAGTGAGTATAATTTAGTGCTATGAAGTTTTTGGTTGAACTTGGTTAATAATATCCTAGATGATGGTGTGGTGTTATTTTAATAATGTTGAAAAAATTGAAATAGTACTCTTTGAAGTAGAATACACCTGAGTTTCACTACTTTTTATGTTAGTTGCAATTCTAGTAAATAATGTATATGGGGAGACGGAGATTATTGTGTTGTCAAATTTGACTTTACAGTATGTTTTGATGGATAATCAGTTATTTGTCAAAATGTTCAGGGTATTTAAGTTATTGCTGAGTGATAATTAACTCCATTCCTTTTGATCTGCATTTAATATAAAACTTCTTAAACTGTGCTTGTCTGTAAAATTGATAGCAGAATCACAATCTCATAGGACCTTGAGGATGTTGATATGGTAGTAATTTATTTTGGTGAGAGTTTTTGGAGTTTTTTTCCCAATGTCATGTTTATTTTTTTATGAAGCAATGGAAAGTTCACTTAGAGGAGAACAGAACTTGAAAGGGGAAAGTTACTCATAAAATGTAAATATTAAAATGATCTTGTGTTTTTCACAGATTATCACTGTGAAATGTTGAGGGGAGCTGGGCAGTCATTAAATGTCAACATTGTTATTTTGGGGGAAACTTTGAATATTCTGGAAGATTGTTTCTATACCAGACACAATATTTCCTGTCTTTCATAGGCAGAGACAAAGATCTGAGCGTAGGAGTTTGCGAGAAGCAATAAGCTGAAGGCAAAGTAGAGTAGTGAGTAGAGAAAGAAAGAGAGACAGGCCCTTCCATTACTGATAGTTTATACTTTCTTTAGCATCATTATAGTTTATGCTTCAGTGAGAAGCTACTACACACACACGCACGCACACACACAGGTATATGTATATACACATACATATATATATATACATATTTTTTGTTGTTGTTGTGGGCCATCAATTCCGACTCATAGCAATCCTATAGGATAGGGTAGAATTGTCCCATAGGGTTTCCAGGGAGTGGCTGGTAGATTTGAACTTCTGACCTTTTGGCTACCAGCTCTTAGCCACTTAGCCACCAGGGTTATATACATATACATATATATATGTGTGTGTGTGTATGTATGTGTATAGCTTTAAGCATATCTGAAGAAAAGCAGAAATTTCAAAACATTTTAAATTTAAAACGTTACTCTGTTTCCTATTTTAAATTATAGTTTAATTTCATAAATAGAAATTATTGGTATTAATAGAGATTTTTTTTTAATTCATTTTCTTTGTGGCTCAAGTACAAAATCTAAAAAATTGCAGTAAACTTTAGTAATTTTAATGTGACTCAGCTTTTATGAGTTAAGAGTTAAGGTTTTAGAAATGAATGTAACTATTAATCAACAAATAATACATGACTTCTCAAAGACCTTGATGTTTGTATTTGATGAGATTTTTCTTTTATAGAGTCAAAAGCTTTGAGCAGTTATGTAAGGTGACATCTGTGTTCTCAGTTTCCATCTAGTATGGAATGTGAATTTTTTTAGTCTATCTCAGTGAATTGTGTCCTTATTCCCCGTGTTACCACAATGTTTTTAATTTTTGCCTCTGTTTCCTTCTCCTTGTTTGGTTTTTCTTGTGTGGTTGAACCTTAGCATACCTAAAATGTTACCAGTTTCATTGTACATAAATCTGTATTGTAGAAATAATTTTCTAATGATAAGAATCAGCGAAATTGCCTGTAAATCCCTCACCCTAACACTAAATAGGAAACCCTGATAGCGTAGTGTTTAAGTGCTATGGCTACTAACCAAAGGATCGGTAGTTCAAATTCACCAAGCGCTGCTTGGAAACCCTGTGGGGCTGTTCTACTTTGTCCTGTAGGGTCGCTATGAGTCAGAATTGACTCAACGGCAATGGATTTGGTTTTTTTTTTAACGCTGAATAACTGTCTCCATTTTATTTTTTTGTGTGTATAGGCATGTGGAATTTTTCAGCAATTCAAACAAAATGCAGCCTATAGCCAAGATAATTTTTGTAAAATACAAACATATATCACTTATGGAATGATTTGCTAGATTTTTAGCCTGTCGTTTATTAACCACATTTTCATGAGAACAGAAAATTTTGTACTTGAGTCGCTAAGAAAACTGGGTTTTCAATAATCTCTTCTATTTAGACTTTTTAAAGTTCATTTCCCTATTTGTGCATTTCTGCAGAGAAAAGAATATATACCCAAAATAGTTATCTCTGGATGCTGGGATTGGAAGTTTTGATTTATTTCTTCATATTTCACACATTTTTCTTAATATGTGTCATTTGTATAGTCAGGAAAAGGAGCCTGTTACATTTAAAATGTCTATTCCATTTTTATGGAGAAGAAAAATTAAAGTTGTAATTTTTTCCTGACCTACATTTTGTTAGGGACTTGAAATAGGCTGTGGGGATGAAGAAGTGAGTTGGTCACAGTTCCTTCCCTGTGTGTCTCAATCAGTTAGGAGGAGAACAGAGACTTGTAATCAAAGAACAGCAAAGGGTCATATGGACTCAGTAGAAGTCTGTACAGGTTGTGATTGTGCGCACAAGGGAGGTGGATGCTAGTACTTCATATTCCAGTTTATTCAACATTTTAGTATGTTTGTAAGTAGTCAAATTGGAACAATTCATAGGGTATTTGCAGTTATTCGAGTGGGATCAAAATCATCATTCCTGATTTTTAAGTCATGCCAGATCAGTTTCTCAGCAGCTTACACACGATTAACCAGTTGAATCTAGGAAGCCTACCCAGTCACTCTTAAGCTGGCCATCACCAGAGTAACCTCTAGGATGTGGAATGATTGGCAGCTGGCAGGGGACTTGGGTGGCATCCTTGTTCTGTGCCACCTCTACTCACTCCCAGTACACATACGGTATCTTACAGAGCATTGTGAGGTTGGGACCTTGGCTTCCTTAACTACTCTGTTCTTTATTTCATTTACTACTCTTTATTTATTACATTTAGTACTCATAATAACCCTATTGAATTTTTTCTGTTATTATCCTCATTTTATGGATGAGGAAGCTGAGACCTATAGTGTTTAGGCAATTTACCCAAGAGTACAGAGCTGGTAAGTAGAGCTGGAAATTAGACCCAGCCAGTATAGCTTCTGAGCATGTGTGCTTAACTGCTACAGTATACTCCCTCCTTGTAAGTAGAATTTTATAAGGCCAAAAAGACAATACCAATTAATACTGCTTCTGTAATTTTTTAAAGTGATATATTGAGTTTAGTTTCATACATACCTTGAAGATTTCAGTTGTTAAAGTATGAGATGGCTGGGTGAAGAAGAACTTCTCAACTGTTTGATTAGCAAAAGTTGTTCGTCACTAGAACAAGTTTCCAAAGTATAGACATTCTTTCCGGTAGAACTTTGCCTTTTAAGATTGTCTTTATAGGAGTGTTTGGGTTTAAAAGAACTTAATTTACACGTTCCAAAACTGAAAATGGATGGTTTAAGGAGTTTTTTTTCTTTTCTGTACAAGAGATATTATAACCAAAGCATTCACTGCAGCTCTTACTAAGTAGTGGGTACACAAAAGGCATTTAACACCTTTTAGGTTTTGAAGTTCATTACCTTGTTTTCTAAGTATTCTATACACTTATGAAGAATTGCAAAATAATTTAGATTCTTTTAAGAATTATATGAAGGCAAATGGCATCAGCTTTTGGGTTTAAGATATTCTGGTAGTCTCAAACTCTGTTTCCTTTGTCAGGAAATTAGATAAAAATTCTAAATTTTACTTTTCAGGGTCATCCATGCCCCATTACCAAGTCCTGTTGACAAAGTAAGTTGCTAATAATTTTTTTTTTCTAAATTAGCTTAGCTATATAGCTTTGGAAAGTGTTTTTGTTTGTTTTTAATATGCTACACCTAGAAACTTATTTCTCTTTTATAACAAAATATGTAGAATATATTCAACTGTATAGTTACTGTAGTCTTAATATCTGGAGGATTTAGGAATAAATTTTTTGGGGGGAAAGCCTTTGTTATATCCAGTAATCTGCTGACTGTAGACTAGAAGTACCTGTTTCGTGCCTACCCAGCGGTACCAAGTGTTAGCCACCAAGTTTTATTCTGAAACGCTGCTCTGTCTAGAAATGTTTATTAAAGCTTTTTACCCAAATATTTCAGCATTTGCCCACATGTGGAAATATTGGCTTATAGAAGTTGTTCTTTTATTGTCCATGAAGATTTTAACCTGATCTTGTTAGAAACTTTGCACTAATTGCTTGTTAGAAAATATTTTTCTTTTGTTCAGAAATAATGATGTATTAAACCATAGGTATCATTGCTAGGTAGTGGGAAAAAAAATACATCTTTAGACATTAATGTAGATGTTGAGTTTCTTAGTGGAGTAACTAAACTATATGCCTTCCTAACTTATTACCCACTGTTGAAAAAAAATTTCGTATTTTTTTACCCATTGGAAGAAGAATGAAAGCCTGCTTGAAACTGAAGTTCCCAGTTAGATTTCTATTTTAAAGTAAAAGTGACCACTACTAACTCCAGCTTCAGCAACACCAAAAATTATTTCAGAATACCGTCTTTGCTTGTTTAGGACTAACTTTTAAAAATAATGCCTCTTCTTTGTCTTCTAACTAAGATATTAATTAAAAATATACCTTCTGAGCTCGGTAAGAAATGATGCTTCTGATACTTAAGGTTTGGTAGTGTTGATGATGTAGATAAATATTGCAGCAATCCTTTCGTGCTTTTTTTTTTTTTTTTAAGTAATGACATGGTTCTATGTTTCACAGCCTTAAAAAACTCCATATAAAAGATACCTCTTCTAATGCTCATGAGTTCTAAGCAGTTTGACTGTTTTATAATGTTTAAACACCATTATTTCCATATATTTCCTCTTAAAAGCTACTTACAGTTAAAAAAAAAAAAGACAAAAGTATTTTTATTGCCTCTACCCATTGGACAAAATGTTGTATCTTATGTCCTGCCACCCCCACGCATCTGTAAATGCCCTTTTGGAGATGTCTGCTTCTAAATGAATTGTGAGTTTTTGACATATTAAAGAATTATTTACAGCTGGATTTGAAAGGGAAGAAAAATAGATCTATTAATTTAGGAAGTGTTATCATGGATTCAGAGAAGGCCGTACTGCCTTTGTGGTGTGAATTTGTAGTTTGATTTATCAGGGAATGTTTTCATAAGTAGTACTTTGTTCTACCCTGCTTATAAATCTCAAAATGGTCTACATAATATAATACAATTTAAAATTCTAGACAGAAATATTTTGAGAACCAAGAAAAGTGGTTACTTTGAAAAACAATTTTTATTTTGTATATTTAAATAAATAGACATTTCAAGGAATTGATTGAGCTTTAATATCTTTTATGAAATGTTCTGTGTGCCTATTGACATGATGTCATTTTGTTTCTAGGTTGCTGCTAACACTCCAAGTATGTACTCTCAGGAACTATTCCAGCTTTCTCAGTATCTACAGGTAAAAGTGAATCTTCAGAATTCCTAGTCTTTTTCAACTAAACGCAAAATTAAACAACCTAGATTTGATTTTGCCAGTTTACAAATATTGGGTGAAGAACTATTGGCTGGATACTAGTACAAAAATAAAATTTTTTTAGATAAGAACAACATATTAAAAATAGGCCCTATGAAGAAAGGATAAGAGAATCAGATTGTAAGCCTTGAGGGCATAAGATTCTGTGCAAGACAAGTTTTGTTCTTCAAATATGAGGAAGCTCCAATTTAGTTCTTTATACATAGATGACTTTTAAATAAAATTAAGCCTGGAAAGATTTTGTTTGCTTAATATTAATGGCAAATAGTTATTATATAGCACTGTTTGTTTTTTTTGTTGTTGTTTTTTATCACTTATTATGTGCCAAGCTCTATTCTAACACTTTACCTATATTAATTCATTTAATCCTCAAAATAATCCTAGAAGGTAGATATGTTGCCTCTGTTTTCACAGATGAAGTAACTGAGGAACAGGAAGCTTAAATAATTTACACGATATCACATCCTCGTTAGTAGTAGAGCTGAGACCTGTACTCGGCCGTCAGACCTCAGAGCCTGGGCGCTTAACCACAGTGCTGTACTGTGGATCTATGGAAGGATCTTTTGTTAGGTCAGGTACTTGGAAAAGGCTCCTGAAGAAGCTAACACTGTATTTAAACAGCTGTATAAATTGCTAAAAAGGAATCAAGTGATATATTTTTCTGGTTTTTATGGATTTGGGCTGGATGTGGTCCTTATTACTCTGGTGAGGGAGCACGGTTAGGGAACACTGTGGCTCAGAAGTTTAGAGACTGATGTTTTTGTCTGGGCTCTGCTACTTACTCAGTTCTGTGAGTTTGAGTGAGGCATTCTGTATGCGTAGGCTTTCAGTTGCCCTTTGTTTAAAATGTTTACCACCAAACCAGTGACCCTGAGTCCCTATATTCTTTTACATGAATCAGTTACTGAAAGCAATTCCACCTCAATGAAGAATGTACACATCTGTGAGAATGAACAGAAAGTTATCAGTGTATTAATCAGATCTTCCACCTGGCATGATATAATGGTCAATAAAAAACCAGTTGCCAGCAAGTCATTCTGACTCGTGGTAATGAGCTCATGTGTGTCGGAACAGAGCTCTACTCCCTAGGGTTTTCAGTGGCTGATCTTTCAGCTATAGATCACCAGGCCTTTCTTCCAAGGTGTGCAGTTAGCGGCTGAGCATGTTAACCGTTCACACCATCCGGGGACTCTGATGGTCCATCACAGAAAAGCAGTATTACACACTTGCACTGTAGTAGAGTATTTGAAAGCCTCCACTCTAGCCAGAACTCCCTGGATTTGATCCCTGGCTTTAACTTACCATCTGTTGGGAAAGTTGTTTAACCCCCTTTGTGCCTCATTTCCCTCATTTGTGAAATAGGTATAATATTCATAGTAAGTCCAGTGTGTCATAGTTCTTTTTCTAGCTCTTTGAGCAAAAATTACGATACACAGTCTTTTTGGATACACCCTTCTTGAATTGCAACAGTTATAGTGTAAATTGTAAACTTTCTGAATACAAGAATGGAAGAGGTACATTTCATGCTTTAGAACTGAAAGACCCTGGAAGTATTAGATTTCTGTTAGGATGTGGTTCATGGAGTTATGAAATCTAAACAGAATTGAGTAAAAAGGGTGAAATTACTCCCTCTAGTGGAATTTTTTTTTTTTTTAGTGGAAATAGACTGTGAAGATATTATTGGTTTTGTTTTTAAGTAAAACTTTTGCAGCATCAGTATAATCTGGATACTGGGAATATTTTAGAGGCTTAAAATAAACATGGCAAATACTGTCTTTTTAAATTTAAGGCATGTTTTTAATGTGGGTTCTGAGGTGATGTGGTTTTTATTAGATTCTTTAACCTAAGCTTTTAAAGTTATATTAAAAAAAGAATACGTCTAACTCTAATCAGACCAGGTTTTTCCTAATCATTATTTATCAAGGATGTGGAGAGCAATAAATTCATGTGTTGGACCTCAAGTGCTATGTTTGAAAGCATATGCTTCTTTGTTGAGGTGGCTCAGGGTTATTAAAGTAGTAAGTGTCCTCTGGATAATGACAGGAATAGGAGAAAGTGAAATTTAAAGAAGGTATGCCAAAACCACAGCTGAATGCTGCGTGAGCATTTTCACCTTGGTGAAGGAGACCATCCTAACAGCTATCAAATGTTAACAAGTCACCTAGAGATCAGGCTTCGCTAGCCAACCTCTTTCTCTATAAGATATTCCTTTGGAGCCGCCAAGTAGTTACATAACGCCTTGGCCTCTTAATTACATTGAACCAGCATTTGGTGGGCCCTTACTTATTTTTGGCAAGTTCAGTTGCTGCTAAGTGGTATGCATTCAGGGAGAGAATCAGAACATCTGAAAACGCAATAGGCTGTGAGAACGAAGCAATCTCTCTCTAAATGGCAGGCATGTTCCAAAGTAGGTATTAATCTCAGGTACATAAGGAAAAATAAACAACTTTTTAGGTAACTTTGTTTCTGCCTCTCTCTCTCTCTCTGTTTGTGTATATAGGCTTAAAACGTTTGTTAGCTTCTTCTAGTTTTTTTTTTTAAACTCTGGTGAATTATGAATAAAATAAAAAAAAAGACGGGTGACCTGTTTTCTATGTTATGAGGAAGCTATAGGTAGACTGCCCCTAACAGCAGTATTTGTAGCCCAACAGAAGATTGAAGAGGCTAAAAAGATGTGACCTGTATATATTTTACAAAGTAGATTTATCGAGTTTAGAAGCAAGATATAAAGTGGAGTGTGGTATGAGAACATTTTTAGAATATGCTGCAAACTGAGTACTTCTCAAAGGAATCATGTTGTATTTTATTAGAATTTCTTTTGTGTTTTTTTTTAATATCAGGAGGCCTTACACCGGGAACAGATGTTGGAACAGAAGTTAGCCACGCTACAGCGGTTACTGGCCATCACCCAGGAGGCTTCAGATACCAGTTGGCAGGTATTCCAGTTGCCTTTATGTTCAAGAAACATTTCAACATAGTTGAATATACCCTAGATGTTGAATTAACTAAAATTAAAATTTTGTAGCAAGTAACAACAAAGTTTTTTCCTAGCTAATGAACAAATGTTGAAAATTAAGTATTTTTCAGTGGATACTTTTTTTTGGCAAGAGCAAGCTTTTTTATGTAGTTAATATTTAATTACTCTGTGGTTTTATTTGTATTTAATTTTTCTTCAACAGGCTTTAATAGATGAAGATAGACTCTTATCACGGTTAGAAGTTATGGGAAACCAATTACAGGCATGCTCCAAAGTAGGTATCAATCTCAGGTACATGAAGAAAAGGACATCGTTTTTTTATATAGCTTCATTTCTTTGACTCTCATTTTGACTAGATGCTAAAACTTTTATACATTTTCACCATTCTTCTTAATCTTTTGTCATTATGAGAAATTTCAAACATATATGTAAGTCAAAGAGTTGTATGATGAGCACCTATGTATTAGTCTCTCTTTTCTATTACAGTTGATATTTGTTGAAGAAACTGGGTCATTTGCCCTCTAAATTTCCCGCAACCTGAACTGTTATTTAAGCAGTCTTCTGGCTAACTCTCCCTCCCCCAAGTTGATAGCTTGATGTAGAGATTTGATCTGATTTAGATTATGTGTATATATATTATTTTATTTTTTGCCAAGAACACGTCATAGAGGATATTGTGTGCATCCATCAGGAGACAATCTAATGTAAGGTTATCTGTTTTTTAGAGATATTAGTAATCATTGATGATTCTTGCCTAGATCCATTATTTCATTAAGGATTGCAAAAATGGTGCTGTTCTAATTCTGTGATTCCTTCATGTATTAGCTGGATTGCTTCTGTACAAGACAAACTTCCCCATATCAACCATTTGGTTACCCTGAGGTACACTTTCTTTAGAAAAAGCAGGATAAATGTGTTTCTCCCTTTATTCACCGTATTTCAAAATAATGAGTTGGTTCATTTTCATCTAACAAAGAACGACCATGAGCTGTTTTTCCCCTCATTTAGATTTAAATGTATTTTGATGTGTTTCAGTCTATTACAGTTTTTTTCTTTTTTTCTTATTGATGCTCAAATTATCCCATTTTTGGCCCAGGGGAACCTCCTCAGCTTGGCTCTTGAGTCCTTCTGATGGACTCATGGATGACTTTGAGAGGTTTCTGCTGTCACACCAGAAAAGATGTCCCAGGCTCATCTTATGTGTTTCTTTCTTTTGTTTGTGGGGGGGCAGGGGGGTGTAAATATTGTCATATCAACATTCTTTTACATGTCATTTTGTACATTTCTTGATTCAGACCTGGAAACAATTTTTTCTCCACGATGCTCTTATTCCTTTTAGTTTAAGCATTGTTTTAAAATGCATGGTGCCTTTGAAAGTAATTATTTTTGCCCATGAGTGTAAATATTGTGGCTTGCAGATAAGATGACAGATATAAGAGTAATTCATTTTGTATATTTGAGAGAAATTCTCAGCTACTTTTGATACTTTTTTCTATTGAAAGTGTGAATTAATATATTTAGGAAGGCATAATATACTAATGCAACTTTTAAATACAGCTTCAGTTAATACAGGGGCCAACATCATTTGTGTTTGAAGGTATCAATACAGAATTTAAAAAACATCATACTGTGTTATTTTTCCAAGTGGTAAATGTTTTTCTTAAAAAATATTGGCTATAATTATAAATATCTTTTCATCCTAGAATCAAACAGAAGATAGTTTACGGAAGGAGCTCATAGCATTACAGGAGGATAAACATAACTATGAGACGACAGCCAAAGAGTCCCTGAGGCGGGTTCTTCAGGAGAAAATTGAAGTTGTTAGAAAACTTTCAGAAGTTGAGGTATTTTAATTTTAAGAATATTAGACATGTGAATTTTGGTATCTGTGTCCACTGGTTGGTGATTGAAGAAGTAAAAGCCTAATCGGGAAATCTTACTGCTTTTACAGTGCTTAGGGTTCAGCCACCATACAGTGAACCATGATATGTGCCAGGGAGTTGATCACCTGTCACCTAGTTTTGCTTTTCAGAAAGTCAAGGATAGTCATTGTAGTCTAAAAACTTACATAACATGCTGTTACTTTACTCATCTTCCAGAGAGGAAAACTGTGTCATAACTTTGAAGGTTCTAAGGGAAAATCATCTCTGAGGTCCTTTCTAAGTTTTCGAGGAGCAATTAAAATGTGATTATCATTGGTTTAAAAAAAAAAAAAACCTAAGTAATACAACTCATTCCTTCCAACCACTGAAAAATTACCAGAGAAGTTATTTGTTACTGGATATGGTTAAAATGCCCATTGTAAACTAAATAGTTTCTTTAATAGCCTCATCCCATGGTGCCTGATTCACTGTCGTGTCATTAATTTGACATGTAAGGAAAGAAAGTCGATAACTGTCTTCTAATTTTCTTATTAATCACTATGTATTATTAACCCAGCTTTCAACAATTAATAGGCTTAAAACATTTTCAAGGCTAAAATTATACACAATTGGCCTTTTAAAAGTATAACTATACAGAAGTTATCCTCTCTTCCCTATGCCTCCGCCTTTTTTTTTTTTTTTTTAATTCTTAGTTTGATGTTCTATTTTAGTGGGCACCTTAAGTAAACAGAAATCCTTATATTATTTAACTCAGCCTTATATAATGTCCAGGGCAAATGTTGATTCGAACAGCCCATGTAGTTATACTTTTTATAAATTGAATTTAGAATGTACATTTATTCTAAATAAATCACCCGTAATCTTGAATTGCAGCGAAGTTTGAGTAATACTGAAGATGAATGTACCCACTTGAAAGAAATGAATGAACGGACTCAGGAAGAATTAAGAGAATTAGCCAACAAATATAATGGAGCAGTTAATGAGATTAAAGATTTATCTGACAAGTTAAAGGTATGTATAAGTTAAAGGTATGTAACTTAACATACCTGAAAGTATTGTAAGCTTATTGTCCCTAACAGACTGGTTAGCTTAAAAGGTTAGTTGTTGCTGAATAGTTATTGATATAAAATTTGGTAATACTTGAAGTTTATAGCAAAAAGAAGGTGCTTGTATTCCATTTAGCCCAACCCACATTGCCATGAAAAAAAATCTATAAATTGAAAATCTGTAAAAGCTAGCATATTTCTTCTGGATGGAAATGTAGTCAGTACTTCACAATAGGTATCTTCTGATGTATAACTGGAAACAGGCAAGAATCAGCAAAACCCAAGATACTCAGTTTTCGTTTTGAATCCTGAAACTGCTCATCTTTAGGCAGTTTCAAAGGCAGTGCCCGTAATGTTAGTGCCGGAACACGGGGAGTGATCATCGCTGTTTGAACCCTTGTGGCCCTCAGTGATGCTAATGACTGTACTTCAGCCACCATTCCCTGTAGCTTTGGGACGTTTAGGATAAGAACAGACTAATGTCAAGTTGATCCTTTAAAACATTATAACTGGGTTTGTGAAGGCCCATGTTTATATAATTCAGACCATGGATTGAGTGCCTGGAAGATGTATGCATTTGTTAGAGAAGACCAGAGCACACTTCCAGCTGTGAGGTTAGTTAACCTATGATAGTTTTAAAGCTTGGTCGTGTTAAAAGGAGGTCTTTTTGAAAAGTGCTTGAACCATCATCCCTTTAGCTAAACATAATTTTGTTTAAAATTTCAAAATATGTGATATTTTATCATTTAGAAACAAATGGAAACAGTAGTAATTTTAGGAGAAAATCTTATTTCCATCTTGAAAGATGTAGAGTTTTTCACTTTGACCCTTCATGCGTATTGAGTCTGCTTGCTTGCTTGCTTGCTTGTTTGCTTGCTTGCTTGCTTGCTTGCTCCAAATTTTTCTTCTCTTAGGTGATACGAATATGAGAGTCCAGTGCTGATCAACTTTTGGCATCAAGACTTGTCTTTATCTTCCTTGCCAATTAAAAAAACAATAGGTTCACAGATACATTCTATAACGTTAAATACTCTCCTTAGGGGTTTAAGTGAATGAAGTAGTCCTGGCTTAAAAGTCAGGTTTTATTGATAACTGAATTTTCTTTTTCTTTTTCAACAGGTAGCAGAGGGGAAACAAGAGGAAATCCAACAGAAGGGACAAGCTGAGAAAAAAGAATTACAACATAAAATAGATGAAATGGAGGAAAAAGAACAGGAGCTTCAGGCAAAAATAGAAGCTTTGCAAGCTGATAACGATTTCACCAACGAAAGACTAACAGCTTTACAAGGTGAGCTAGCTAACCCAGAAATGGATTTGATTTGATTTTTTTTTTCTTTTTATCTGTGAAATATCTTTTTCTTGGACTTTTATTTACAGTACGGTTAGAACATCTTCAGGAGAAAACTCTTAAAGAATGCAGCAGCTTAGGTAGGTGTCATCCAGATTTCTTGTTTATAGCTGAATTTTACCATTAAACTTTTGACCTTGTTTACTGTCTCACATTGGGTATTTATTTTCCGTAAGAGAGATGTTTTACTTATTAGTCATGAAGTACCTACACTGTTGTAGAAAAAATAAATTTTTAAAAATATGCTTGGTTGCCACCAGTGGGCACCATTCTTTAGTGCTTGACCTGAATTGGGCTTTTTGCGTCTGACACGTTCTTCTTAGAGATGTTTAAATAAGAAAAATACATGAACAACAGGATCCTTTTTCTTTTGAGATTCATTGGAAAGCTACTAAGCAATTGCAGCCTTTTCTCTAACTTGATAGAAAGCGGCAAGTTGAACCCTTTTTGTAAAAGTAAATCTGAATTGTTCTGTACTACCTTAATGTAAGTAGGAATACAAAATGCCGTGATGACACTTGAGACCAGTTTTAAAGTAATACTTTCTTTGATCAGGCAATGATACACTGTCTTGATCCTAGGGATACAAGTCGATGACTTCTTACCTAAAATAAATGGGAGCACAGAAAAAGGTAGTGTAAAAAGCTTAAATATTTTTCTTTCATAATGTCCTTTTACTATTTAAACAGGATAGGGAGGTCAGGGTTTCAAGGTTTTAAGTGTTTGGAATGAAAAGTATGCTGTTCACAGACCACTAAATCTTGTCTTTTAAAATCAAGCTTCCCTTTATTTTGTAAGATTTAATGCTACAGTCTATTCTTGGATATCCTTTGTTATATGGAAATTTCACTTATTCAAATAATAAGAAAATTATGAATTTTAGCATTAGCATTGACTTATATAGAGTTTTTTTTTTCTCCCCAATATTTTTCAAAGAACTATACCACCTTGTTCCATCAAGCTCTGCTTCCTGGAGATAAGTGACCCTCATTTTTAATGTTTGTGCACTTTCCCCCTCCCATCCTCCCCAAGAGTTTCCTTAAGAGCCAGTTGAGCCCTTGTACATGTCATAGAAACTACTTTTCTTTACCCATATGTTTCAGACAGAGAGAACAGGGTCAGTCAACTCTGCCATCAGAAAAAATCCTTTATTAGTTTTTGGTTCTGTGTCTCTTCTTTCTGGATTGCTTGGGTTCTCAGTTGTCAAAAACTTATTCCTGCTATTGGTTTTCCTACTACTGTATAGGATACTTTTTACCCAATGACTTCTATATTTCTTTAGTCATGAAGATCACTGTGCATTCCGCTTCCCTTCCCTACCCATCCGACAGTGATTTGAGCACCAACTGTATGCCACATCCTACACTAGATGCTTAGAGGCCAAAATGAATAAAACTGTTTTCTGTGTTTATAAATTGTATGCATTTCATTTCAGTTTTTATGTAGAAGTTAGTAGAAGACATCAAGGTTGACATCCAGAACTTCTTACTAAGTATTTTTTCCATATATCAGGGGATATCTTTATAGTCCTTGGGCAACAGCCAAACTGATAAAATTAGAAGACATTTTTTTTGTTTCTTTTGTTTTTAGTCAAGAACTGGCAGAATACTCGGGTAATTATTATATGTGAGTTTCAGTGTCAAGACCAAATATTGCATATATAAGGAATTTAGAAACTCTCAATTAAGAAAAAAGTTTCATTAATCATTTGACTACTTTATATATCTTATGTAAAATGTATTGAGTTTAGAAATTCCAGTTTGAGTTTCAATTTGAGAATTTTTAAAGGTGTGGTTTATATTCATTGCAACAAAATTACTAAATGCTGTTTATTAAGGATATTTTGCATTTCTATGTAGAATGATTTATTCCTCAGCTTCTAAAAGCTTGTCATCCTTAAAAGGATTTATATTTTCACTTGTCTTTCTCTCTCTGGTGTGGAAACTTTTTATCCAAATCTATCACTGTCTTGACTTGAGCATGTATTTGTTAGTAACGTTAGTACTGATCCAGGCGAGGAACCTTGTAGTCCTTCACTTAAGAGAATCCTTTTATGTACACTGAGCCATCCTTATACTCCTGAGAGTTGTCAAATTACTGCTTACAATTTTTGCCAATTCCAGTTGATTTAGACGAGAATAGTCGTAGATAACTCTTTGATTCAAGATTAAATATTTTAAGGTAACTCCTTGCTGTAACTATGATCCCCTTGCTAGTGTGTTTATTTTCTGGTGGTAATAAATTGAGTAGAGTGTGAGAGTGACTAATAGAATATTTTTAAAGAGACTGAGTAGTAAATTTCTGAATATACACAAAACTTTGTTACACCAGATTTAGTTACAGAGTATATTTTGGAATCTGCTTTTCTAAATCACTTATAATAATGAACCGTCAGATATTGCACTGTTACCAGAATCCATGGCCATGATTTATTGTTAGATAGGGTTTTAACTAAAATTACTCTTTAAAGTAGTAGAGAGAGGGCACCAAGTAGAGTTGTAAGAAAATATTTTAAAATGTCTGGAGATGTTAAAATTAGTATTATTTCTCCAGTGAACTCCATTTCTGCAATTACTTGAAGTAGCTATAAGCACAAGTTTTTGTACTATAAATTTTTTTTGTATCTTATCTAATAAATATAATTTGAGTATATCTGAGAGAGTACAAAATAGCACTTTCCAATAGAGGTATGAGAGCCACATATGTAATTTTAAATTTCCTGGTAGTCACATTAAAAAATGTGAAAACAGACAGGTGAAATGAACTTTAATAATACATTTTATTTAATCCACTATATCTAAAATAGTATCATTTCAGTGTGTCATCAATATTTTTAAAAAGTCTTAATGAAACATTTCACATTGTTTTTTCTTCACTAAGTCTTTGAAACCCCGTGTATATTACACTTACAGCACGTCTCAATTTGAACTAGCCACGTTTTAAGGGATCAGTAGCCACATATGGCTAATGGCTACCGTGTTAGACAACCGGTATAGAAAGTCAAAGTCCATAGGAAACTCACATGTATAAGTAAAACAAATTTTAAGTAGAGTACATCTTAATTTTATGTTTCTGTAGTGCTCTTTTTCTTTACCTTCCTACAACCCTACTTAGTATCATAGACCCCCTCCCTCTAATAAGTATCTGATTCTTTTTGCTTCATCAGTGGTATCTTTTGTGTTTTTGGCGAAGTTAATTCCCAAGTGCCTAAATTCAAGTGATAAAGCATTAAAAGTGTCATGCTTCAAACCCTTTACATATATTATATGAAAGACTTCTCTCATGTGTTTAGGACATGCTTTTGTAGAAACCAAATATATGTTTATCTTTTAATATTGATTTTGAATTTTATCTAAACCAGTGTAGTAAATATTTTAATGGTAAGTTCCAATATTAAAATCAGAGTAGATAAAAGGGCCTTTTAGCTTGGTGGGTGATGGTGGGATGTCCAGCTTTAATAAATGTTATCTAAAGGCCTTTTGTGTTGGTCTGAAATTTGGTTTCAATAAGTTTTATAAAGTCCTGTAGTTAGGTTAAAATTTGGTTTCAAATGAGTTTTTGTATTTAACAGTGATGTTACATAGTTTGAGTTCGAAAATGTTACAGCTTACATAACATTTATATAAAACAACTTTTTATTTTTGTGATTAATGTTTTACTGGGAGTTGCTGTTTTGGTTTTCTTGGCTCCAATTGGCAAATTCTATTTATTAGTTTTTTTTTTTAATTTAAAATTCCTGTTACCCTTAGATTTTATCTTTCTTATATTCGTATTTCTATATAATATTCTAAGTATGTAATGCATTGGTCTCTCCAAACGTAGGTGTTACTGAACTTGTTTTCTACATGTTTTTGTCTTGTGCTGATGGTGGCTTGGACTGCAGACTGCACACACCATGTAACTAGATGGAGGAGAAGAGTAGCTTTGAGCCTGGGGGTAAATAATGCTGACAGGAAGGATGTCAAGAGAGGCTGAGGAGCCATGAGAGTAGGATGCGCTGCCTCATGCAGGGCTGGCGATTAGGAGTGGGTTGGTGAGACGGATGAGGACAGAAGGCGGCTTTTCCCATCAGAGTGGTGCTAATGATGTGTCCTCTTTCACAGGTTTTAGCACTTTCACATCTTCTAGACAGTCACCATGTTGGAATATATTTTTAAGACTTGAATTTCCGAAGTCTGTTAGTTTTGAAAGATCCAAGTATGTAATTGAAGGATGTTATCTAGATTCAGACAGACGTTAGCTCTTTGAATCAAAGTAAATAAAGATTATTATTGCAAGAAAAGGGCCGAAGCTTTTATGAAATCACAATATTAGATTTAGATTGTCCCCATCCGTTTTTAAAACAAACCAAATTCTGTCTGACCTGAGCAAAACTCTTCCCAGCGCTTACTTAAAAAATGTTTAGGCATTGATTTTGATCATTTAGGCAGAGATAAACATGTAATGTTTTGATAATATATACAGTTCAGATTAAGTGACTCAGAAAGGAAAATTATTGGTGAAGCGAAACTGTACAAATTAAAATTTTGTTTCAGTTTCTTAAAAATTTTAAGGCATTACTTTATGGTATTCTTAAAGTATTTACCTTTTACTTCTTAACTCAGATGAATAGCTTTGAAGAGGGACTGTTAGAGGACACGTACTTGAAAATCAATTCAGGTATAACAAGTATAAATTTTAAGATTATTTAAGGGTATTTGTTAAGCTGTCATGAAGAAAGGTAAATTTTAAAAGTGAAGCTTTTAAAGCAATGTGTATATGGTTTTCTTGAGCTCTTTGGATAAAAACTGCACCTTTAAAAGCTAACCATTAGGGTACAAATTAATGATTTTCAAATTAATTACAATTTTTAGTCATTTAACTCTATTTAGCTCTAAAATATGTCTGCTGTTAGTTTTAAATAAAATATACTCAATTTCTATTAGTCTTATTCAAAGTTACCTATGTAAATACATTTCCATTTTCCTACCTTTGCTGTTGGTTTTCAAAGACAGCAACAAACTATATCCTTAAAGGTGTTTCTTTCTTTATTAGAGCACTTGCTTTCAGAGAGTGGCGGGGACTGCACTTTTATTCGTCAGTTCATAGAGTGCCAGAGTGAGTACAGAGTATTTTTCAAATTGATTTTAATGAAGTCAGGGGCTAAAACTAAAAAAATGAGGGCCTTAATGTGTTCGTTACGCTGGAAGTGCGTAAAGGGCCATCTTCAGATAGCAGTGAACCTTTTTATACTATTTCTTCGTCCCTCTTTTGAGAAAGATGATATTTCTGTCACATTTGCCTTTGCCTGTGGAGCTGAGCATTTCATATTAGCCACAGATAAAAAGACAGGGAGTTTTAAGCTTACTTTTTAAGGATCGTTACTGAGCAGGGAATAAAGTAGAATGTTCAGCACCCAAACTTTCTGTGTGGATACTTAATGAAGAGACGGTAATACTATAAACTTGTTTTAAGTTCTACTTCTATTACCGATTTGGTGTTAGAGGTTTTAAAACAAATTTTTTTGAATTAAATGATCAAATAAAGTCATGGAAGTAATTATTTACTTTGGCACTCAATTCTGAAGATGGCCCTCAGGATGGCAGGAGCTTTCTGGGGAAGTAGTAGCATTAAGTTGTCTTACAGTCTGACAGCAGCTGCCTACCCTGGGAAGTTGTATACAACTGTCTTTAAGGATATTTTAAAGATACCTAAATAGGTTGGCCTTTGGGGTTATTTAGACCTCTGCTCAACTCTAAACAAAAGTATCTTGAATTCCCTTTTACTTGAAAATCATGGAGCTGCTCAAATCTGTAACTGTCACTAGAGTATAGTATCTCCTGGTCTTGTCGGTGACAGTTCAGGGTCACCATACATATGATGATGTCTATAGTTTTTACTCTCAGATACTTTTTCAGGCATTTTTCTGTTTCTGTTCTCTGTCCTTTTGAAATGTGTAGTTTTCTTGGTTATTATGCTTAATGACTAATTTTGTGGGTGTTCACACATATGTTCCATGTCCACCCTGCCCCTGACCCTCAGGAACACATCTAGCCCTTGGGGCTTGTAAGGGTCACATCCGCTATCTAGAGCAGACACAAATTCAACAGATGAAATGGAAACTTGGAATTTCATTAAGAGTTTTACAAGAGCTTCTGTTTTTGTCTGTCTTAGATACTGTAATGTTGAAGTTTAGTATTACTTTAAAGCAGTTTATTTAATAAATATGGGGTATTTATTTGTCCTTTTAAAAAGTTCATATAGCAAAGATCAGTGTATTTTTTTATTATCTTTTATGGCAAATTGGCATAGGGACTTGGGGCAAAATAATTTATATCCACTGAAATAACTAAAAGTAGAATATGCAATCTAAAATACAAATCTTTGGAAGGATTTTATGCTTCTATTTCAAAAACCCGTATTTCTTTGGTAAGTTATTTATATTTTTGAACTTTTGGGATTAATATTTTGAGCTCAAAGAAATAAGAACAGATTTTATCAAAAGAATGTTTTACTGAGTTGCAGTTTGCAGAAGTCCTTTAGTTTTTTCTTATTTCCTTAGCTTAAAAAAAAAAAGCTTTAAAAATTTTAATGTCTAATTTCTTATTGAACATTTTATTTAAAAAATATTGTTACAAAATTTATAAAATACTTAGTTGTAGTTATAACATAGAACAAAGTCTTTTGTAAATAAAGATTTGTTTGGAGATTTTTATTACGTCATAGTAACAGGGAACTCAAAAAAATTCATTGCCATCGAGTCAATTCCAACTTACAGCGACCCCGTAAGACAGTGCAGAACTGCCCCATAGGCTATAATCTTTACAAAAGCAGACTGTGACATCTTTCTCTTGAGGAGAACAGATGGACTAAATAAACATTCAGAGATGGAGCAGAACTTATGTGAATTGCCCTTGGTCTGTTAAATGGAATATTAGACAGCTAAAAGTGATGATCATGAGGACTATGCAGTTGCATGGGAAAATGCTAAGTGTGTGGTACATAGAAAAATCAGAATATAAAGTCCTGTACTGTGGACAAAAAATGAAACTATAAGTGTTCGTCGTCATCTGAATGCATTGGGTCCCTGAGTGCAAATAGTGAAAGTCTGGACTGTAAGTTCAGGTAGCTAGGGATATAGCCCGTTATCTAAATGTATTTCGTTCCTGAGTAGCAAGTAGCAAAAAAAAAAAAAAGACTTAGATAATGAGGATGCCAGTTGTGTCTCAAAATCTTCCAAACCTGTTTGATTCCTTAAATTCAGAAAGCCAGATTAGGAATATTAAGGGTTACTTCTGGTTTGCTTCGTTATCAGAAGGGATGTTCCATTTTATGACAAGCTGCCATCATAGAAATTATTGTGTTTAATAAGTATTATCACAAGCAAGGCAAATTCAGCAAAAATCTTACTCAGGTGAACTTGTACTCAAGTATGTTTGAAACAGTTTCAGGTTATTTATTGACAAGCACGCACAAACCTTTTTGCCACTGTTTCCACTGACAGACTTCTTGAACTGACTTAGGATCTTGATCACACAGTATGCATTCTGTGTGCAGTGATACTTCATGCTCTTGTTTCTCCTGTTTTAAAAAGTAAGTGTTAGGACCTAGTTTTCATTACTTACTGTGCTTGTACGGTATAAGTTCACCTCATGTTTTAAAAATTAGAAAGCACATAGTTCATTTCTATGTAATTCTTCATATCTGTCTTTATTGACAGATTTTTCAGTTTATGTGCATGAATCCATAAGAGAGCGATTTAGTTGTTGACTGTCTTTATTCACAAGGTGATTTTGAGGAAAATACAGAACACATTTCAGTTTGTTTTCCTTTTATGGTAAAACAGACTTTGTGTTTCTCTTACTTCTCTTTTAGGAGAAAAGCTTTTAATCCCAGGCAAAGAAATTGGACTTGGGGCAGATTTAAATATAACCTTTTGCCTAATTCCAGAGCCATTAAGTAAATACTTCTGTATAAAAGGAACTTCACCCCAAGAATCGAAGATTAGCAAGTAACTTTAGTGAAGCTTGCTAAGAAGTTTTAGCAATATTTTCCTCTTCGGGATTCAGACAAGAATTTGGTTTAAGCAGGAGCTCCTCATTCCATGCTCCCTGAGAAGTTTAGTTATTTCAGGTTTACTGTATAACCTTAATGGATACATTGAAACTTTTGTGTTCTGCTAAAGATGCTTTCTGAATTGACAAATTGTGCCCCTTAAGTCTCCTTGGTACATTTTCCATGAACTCTGTCACTTGATTAACTCGTATGTGAAAAGATGAAGGGTAAAAGGTGGAGGGTATAAGGGGCATGGAGACCTGCCATCACTTCATGGGGGTAAAGTGAAAGACAGCCCTCTCTGTGCGGCTGCCTGCCTCCTGGGGTTTTCTCACTAGTGTGTGCCCAGAGGAGGGCAGAGGCATCACTGCTGGGTGCCACAGCACCTTTCCCCTGAGGAAACTGAGGAAACTGCCACCTTCCTCAAGGGTAGCTCCGTCTTGATGATGGAGTTAAGTGTCCTGAAATAAGTCTCTTGTCTTTGTAGTCTTAATCCAGGCTTACTATGGGACTTAGCTGTTTTTTTTTGTTTGTTTTTATTAGGTAAAAATCTAATTCTCTTAAATATTTCCTGTCTTACTGTTTTTTTTCTGATTGTTTTCTTCCTTTGCCCACCTCCCACCTCCATTTTGAAATTACAGTCACTATCCGTGTATGCTTCTCTCACTCCCTTCTCCCTTCTCTCAGGCTTTGCTCTCAGATAGAAATTGCCTTGTTTGGAGTCATGCATTGAATTAGTGTTGTTCTTGTGACTGTTTACTTTTCGTCACCCTGTGAGTTCAGCCTCTCTGAAAGATTTCAGGGTTATTCTGCTTACATATTCTACTTGAAACATATTTTTAAATTTTCGTTTTTTAACCTTTTTTTCTTTAAGCCAAAGCAGTTTATGGCAGAGAATAGAAAACACTTGTTGTAGTTCCCTACTCATAGTTTATGCCCCTATTACAGGAAAACTCTGAGTTTAAGCTAGATATTGCTTATTTTTTATTTCTTGGTTCTTAGTTTGTCCAATCTAGGCTATACTGGAGGGTATATTTGTTATTTGTACTAATCAGTTTCCCTAGAACATTTTACCAGGTTTTCTCCCAGTGTGACTGCACAGAAAGTAATCTTACATTCATGCCAACGATGTTTTGGTATGCAGACTGTTCCTTTTTAAAAAGATCTGTTTCTATGTTCTTGAAATGGGTCCGTTTCATTTAATTTTCAATCTGTCCTTAAATTCTAAATCTTTTTTCCCACCTCTTTTATGCTTCCTTATTTTTAGGTTTTAGAACCAATAGCTTCTGGAACCAGTAGCCCTGGTAGCGCAGTGGTTAAGCTCTCAGCTTCCAGCCACTAAGTCGGCAGTTCGAACCCATCAGCCACTCACGGGAGGAAGATGTGTCAGTCTGCTTACATAACGATTACAACCTTGGAACCCCATGGGGCAGTTCTACTCTGTCCTGTAGGGTCGCTATGAGTCGGAATTGACTCGACAGCAATGGGTTTGGTTTTTGTTAGATTAAAGAGCTGTTTTTATGAAAAGGCAGACTGTCTTCTATACCAAGACTTGATTTAACTGTTTTGCTGCAGAAATGAGTAATCTTGTGAAAGTCTGTTGTTACAATTGGGGACCTCATCAACAGCAGAGTGGTAAGAGAATGTCCTGTGAGGTTCTGAAACTCCATTCCTACTTTGTAAATTGCTGCTCTGGCAAGGGAAATGAATTGCGGGCTTGATGTTGAATGCTGAATGTTATTTTTACATTGATTGCATCCAGAATCTAATTAAGCTAATCCTGGTTTCCCTGCTGTGTTTGCCTTCAACGCCCTTTTAGGCGACTTTAGCTTGTTTCCATTTTTGGTGTTTAGAATTGGATCCAAGGGCTCTTGATGTGAATCCTGACTCAGCCTCTCACTAGCAGTGAGACTCTGGGAAAATTATTTAACCCCTGTAAACATTGATTTCCTCATTTATAGCATGAGATAGAAGTGCCTACCTCATAGGGTTAGTATGAGACTTAAATGAAATCATATTTACCAAGTGCTCTAAGTAATGCCTGGCACACACTAAGTAAGCAGTATGTGGTGGTTAGCAGACAGAAAAATGTTTGGGAAGCTGGAGAGGGTGTTAATGGGAGTGTTCTTGTTGAAGTAACTTGTTTTTCTCCTTTTCGTCCCCAGCCACGAAACAATGAAAGCTGGTTGTTCCTCTTAAAGCTCTACTGTTCCTCTTCAAGTTCTATTTTCTGATCATCTAGAAATTGTTTTACTTATTACCAGTATGCGTGCCACTTTCAAACTTTGGTTTCATCCCTGTTGTTTTGATGTCCTAGTTACGGCATTATTTGTTGAATGAAACCCAACCTTGAGATACAGAAATATTTTCTAGGTTGGCAGTTCTAGCAGTGGATTAGCTAGCTCTTTTATATTAACCTGCTCCTCCCTTTCGTCGGTTTGTGAAAGTCCCAGGACAACTGACACCAGGATCTGATAGTCAGTGTTGTTGGGGTTCATCGTCTGGTTTAGTGTTTCAGTTAGTTGTAGCTGTCACATGAGGAAAATGGCCCTTTGGCTTTAAGAACTTAATCCAATCTTGGCATGCATGCCTCTGCTCCCTTTGAGCTTCTTTTGATTGCGTTGTTTTGCATTTTTATTTTGTGCCACATAGTAATATGATTAGTACATGATTTATTTCTGTCAACCATGAAATAAACTTGATTCTGTTCTCTTCAGTCTTTGGCGAGATTTGACAGTTTTTGCAACTCCATCATATGTTTTCTGACTAGACTTAAGTGTTTAGATGATGGTTCTGAAATGCTATTAAACTGGGATTGTTATACCTATCAGTTCGACTTCTTGGTAGATTCCTCACAGAAATGCCCGCACATGCGTAAAAACCTGTTACTGTCGAGTTGACTCTGACACATGGTGACCTTATGTGTATCAGGGTAGAACTGTGCTCTGTAAGGTTTTCCGTGGCTGGTTTTTTGGGGTTAGATCTCCAGGCATTTTTTCCAAGGCACCGCTGGTGCTGATAGCAGCATTATTCACAATAGTTTGAAACCGGAAATAACCCAAAAGACTGTCAGTACTCAAATGGAGAAATATAGTGAGATATATTGGGTGAAAGACACCTGACATAAAACATACACCCTGTAGTATTCTATTTATATAAAGTGCAAAACAATAAAATTAAATTACATTATTTAGTCATTCATATTTTGGAAGGTATGACTAAAAAGAAATGCAAGGTATTAAACACCATGTAAGTCAGGGTAGTAGTTACCTTTATGGGGAGCAAGGTGTTTTGATTGGAAAAGGGCATGCAGAGGGCTTTGGGGGCTGTGGAAAGGTTCTGTTTCTTGGCTTGGCATTTGCTTTATCAAAATTTATTAACTCATATTCTTGTTTTATACCCCCTTTGTGTTGTTTTTTATAATAAATAAATATGATTTTAAAATAGGAGAAAATGAGTAAGGATCTCTTTAGAGTATCCCTTGAAAAGGAGTTTCAGAAAGAAAGAAAGAAAGCCCTCTACTTTCTCTTTGTTGTGCCAAGGCAGACAGCCCTTTCCAGGCCTGCAGTTATCATTGCATGCAAGTGCTCTCTTTGAGGCTCTGAGGGAGGCAGGGTCAGAGGTGGAAATCTCATATCTTAGCTCTTTTGATTGTATGTGTTCCAACAGTGACTTTTAGTATTCCCAGAGAATTGAGGTCTCCACCCTAAGTTTGGGAATCCATATTTAGAGACTTTTTTTTTTTTTTAAAACAATACTTTAAAAAAAAATTTAATCACAGGCCACTAGTGAATTACCGGATTTGATAACCCAAACTTAAACTATTTCCATAGTGATAATAAACCAAAACCTGTTGCCATCAAGTTGATTCTGACTCATTGTGACCCTATAGGACAGATAGAACTGCCCCTTAGGGTTTCCAAGGCAATATTTATTAAGCATCTACAATGTGCCATGCATCATTTTAGCTGTTGGGGTATAGCAGTAAACAAGACAAAGTTTTCCCAACAGTGACCTTACATTCTCTTGAGGGAGAAAAAACTAATAAACTAATAATATGTCAGATAGTGATAAGCATACTAAGAAAAAGAATATAAGGAGATATGGGGTGACAAAGGTGTGGCTGTCAGCTCCTTAGGGAGGTGACACTGGAATCGAAACTGGGTGGACTGAGGTGAGGGTTTTAGAACAAGAATGCTTTTTTTCTGTAAAGCTCCAGATAAGAAATATTTTAGGCTTTGCTGGCTACGGGGTCTCTGTTACACACCTACTCAATTCGGCTATTGTAGTGGAAAGCAGCCAGAGACAGTATGTAAATGAACAGTCTTGGTTGTGTTCCCATAAAACTCATTTACCAAACAGACAGCAGGCCACATTAGGCCCTGCGGAGCTGTAGCCTGCTGACCCCTGACCTAGATCGTATGGTATTGGTAGGGACTTCAGATTTTGTTCCAAGGGTGAGAAAGTTTCAAACAATAAATTATAGCCCTGGTGGCGCAGTGGTTAACAGCTTGGTTGCCAGCCAAAGGCCCTGCAGTTTCAATCCACCAGCCGCTCCTTGGAAACCCTAGGGGGCAGTTCTACTCTGTCCCATAGGGTCGCTATGAGTCGGAATGGACTCGATGGCAATGGGTTTAATTTGTCTTTCAGAAGGAGCCCTGGTAGTACAGTGGTTAAGCACTTGACTGCTAACCGAGAGGTCATCGGTTTGAACCCACCAGCTGCTCTGTGGGAGAAAGATGTGACAATCCGGTTCCGTAAAGATTTACAGCCTTGGAAACCCTACGGGGGCAGTTAACTCTGTCACATGGGGTCACTGTGAGTTGGGATCAACTTGATGGCAGTGGGTTTTTGGTTGAGAATCTGTCTTTCAGTTCGAACCCACCAGCCGTTCCACAGGAGAAAAGACCTGGTGATCTGCTCCCATAAAAGTTACAGCCTAGGAAAATCCTGTGAGGCAGTTTTACTCTGTCTCAAGGGGTCACTATGAGTTGGAATTGACTCAACACAGCACACAACAATGTCTCTTTATAGAGCCCTGGATAGTGCAAAGGGTTAAGTGCTCGACTCCTAGCAGAGAGGTTGGTGGTTGGAACCCACCCAGAGATGCCATGGGAGACAGGCCTGGCCGTCTACTTCCGAAAGATCACAGCATTGAAAACTCTATGGAACGGTTCTACTTTGCACATGTGGGGTCACCATGCATCAGAATCAACCAGAAGGCAGCTAACAATGAAAACGGCAATGTGTCTTCATAATTTTAAAAACAAGTTGGTACTTAGATCTTTAGTGTACTAGAGAAAGCTTCCGAAGTCCGCACTTGTATATTATTATTTGATATAGTCATATAAACAAGCATTTGTGGAGTATCTGCTTCATGTCAGAATTGTGTTGGGGGTTAAATTATTAATAAGATGCATGCCTGCTTTCACCTTACCCTAAATTCCTAGATCATATTTATCTTGATATTCAATGAAGAACACCTAGTACTGTGCCTGGTGTGTAGTAAATATTTGAAGGAATTCATAGGGTGGTTGGAAGGGTAGACATAACTGGATAATTACGATGTAACGTAAAGCCTTAGTGGAGATATGAATGAAGAGTTACAGAAGCTTAGAGAAGAAAGACTCCATATCCATTTAGGAGATGGGAAAGTTGTTGCTATCGAGTCATTTCCAGCTCATAGTGACCTTTTAGGATGGAGTAGAACTCCCCCAAGGAGTTTTTAAGGAGTGGCTGGTGGATTCAAACTGCCTCTTTTGGTTAGCAGCTGTAGCTCTCTGTAGCTCTTAACCACTGTACTACCAGTGCTCCTAGGAGACAGGAAGAGAAGATAAATTCAGTTTTAGACATAGTGATATTAAGTCCCCATCAGATTTCTGGGTGAAGATGTTTGGGAAGTAGTTGAACATAGGGGTCTGGAGCCTAAGAGAGAGAGAGCTGGACTTACCTCAACATTTAGAAATTATTCAAGTGTAGCAGGTCCTTAAAGCCATTAAGAAAGGATTTTTGTTGTTGTTGACAGAGATCTTAAAAGGATAACATGCATACTGAGATTATAGTCAGAGGAAGGGAAAGATATGAAAAGGCCGATAAACAAGCCTATAGAAGAAGTAAAAATGAGAGTCAAAGGAGGAAAATTTCAAAAGGGAGATAGTAAATGTCTGATTAAATATGAAGAGACCCATTCATTTATAATTGCTGCCTCCTGAAACCCAACTAAAATGACAACACAAGATTATAAGCGATACCATCACAAGGACCGAGAGAACACGAGAGGAGGCTACAGCAGATAATAGTTGTCGGCAAAAATTATGGAAGGTGTAAAACAGATAATTGAGTGGTAACCGATTTGGGTTCCCGTTTTCTCTTTTTAAAGGCTCTCAGAAGGGTAGAGGAAGGCAAAAAAACTGAGTTAAAACTTTGTTTCAGGTATCAGAGGCACTTAATGCCTGTGAACCAAGGCAGGGTGGTGCTGAAAACAAAAATTAAAAGTCTTATGAAAGAGGTAGTTTAACCCACATTTCTCTTTCTCCAGTCCATGCAAAGAGACAGATGTCTCTTTGCTCCCATTGACAAGATTGGAGGTTTTTTTCCTCTCTGGAGGCTAAAACAGAGTGTCTAGCCTGGAGTACATCAGACATGGCTGAACACCTTACTGAAGAAAGGTGGCCAAAATAAGTAAAAATCTATGTATTGAACCAGAATCCGAGTCACCAGGTTTACACTTCTCAGAAAGCAGGTTAGAGTTTTTCACTCCAGGGAAACTGATCAGACCAAGACAAAACACTTGGTCTACTGACATTTGAAGGTCACCCAACAAACTGCCACCATGCCACTCAGCAGGTAACAAGCCCTGCTCAGGCACACATAACTTCGTCACCTTTCTATTGCCTCACCATTGAATATGAAGAGCCAGCCAAGGTCACCACTTTTGAGGAAAATCTCTATTGAGAAACAGAGATCAAAACAAGTAACGCTGCTGCCACCTTGGCGAGGTAACAGAGCCAGTCGGCGGCACAGTGGATCAGGGACAGGACAGTATCTTTCAGCTCCTTTGTACCTTTTAATTTGCCTTTTTTAGATGCAGGATTTCCCTATGTGAGCCCAGAATTAAAAGCCTGGGTAATTATACTTAATATTCAAAAAGAGTAAACCGTACAAGTCCAGGGGCTTCAGACAGTTTTACAAGCTGTTCTGAGCAAGGCATGAAACCCTGGTGCCTTTTCTAGTTTAGCTTTTTTCCTGGGGGACTGAGTTGAACCTGGAACTCCAGATAAAAATAGTTTGACAAAAAAAACAAATAATAAACAAATAGAAAATGTGACTAGGAAGGAAATGGGAAAAAATGCAAGAAGCAGAAGAAAACTTCAAAGAAAGTATAATTTCTTCAGAAAGATAAGATGTTTTATGGATGAAATAAGAAAAGGGAACAGAGTGCGAGTAGAATTCTTGAAAGCTAGAAGTATGATAGCAGATATTTTATATATGTATATATATTTAATTAGTAGCATTAGAAGAGAAAGTAGAGGAAATAGTGCAGAAAACATAACAAAAAGATAGGACATTTTTATTAAGAAAAAAAGGAAAAATGTAAGAAAACTATGAGATTAATCCCAGATATCGAGCGTCTGAATCATAAGAGTTACAGAGGTGGAGGGTGAGGGGGAGAGGAGAAGAGGTTAGGGAGAAGGAGGCAAGAGAAAAGGAGAATTTATTAATGAAATAGAAACCAAAAAAAAAAAAAAACCCGTTGCCGTCCAGTCCTTTCCAACTCAGGACAGAGTAGAACTGCCCCCTAGAGTTTCCAAGGAGCGCCTGGTCAATTCGAACTCCTGACCTTTTGTTTAGCAGCGGTAGCTCTCAACCACTACGCCTCCAGGGTTTCCTAATGAAATAGAGTACAAGACAATTCCCCAGAAGTGAGCTTCTGAGCTGAAAGGATGCGGCAAGTGCTCAGCACAATACATTTTAAAAAGACGACACACTAAACAAGCACAGATGTCCACATATGGTATGATTTCATTTATGGAACATGCAGAATAGGTAAATCCATAAAGACAGAAAGCAGATTAGTGGTTGCCAGGGACAGGGGGAAGGAGGGAGCGGGGCGTAACTGCTGAATGGGTACAGGATTTCCTTTTGGGTTGATAAAGATGTTTTGGAACTAGGTAAGAGGTAACTGGTTGCACAACATTGTGAATGGACTAAATGCCACTGAATCATTCATTTTAAAATGGTTGATTTTGAGTTATATAAATTTCACCGCGATTTAAAAAAACAAAACATATACCAAAATTTAAGAACACCAGGGATAAAGATTCTGAGAACTTCCAGAGAGAAACAAAGGGTCTCACATTGTATTAGTCATAGTAAACTATAATACAGCGGGAATGAAAATCATGGCGTGGAGCCATAGGCTTTGGCAGAAGGGAGGCTGTGGAGATCTTAGAGAAGTGTCAGTGGTTCAGTGGTGGGGGCGGACCATGTTGCTGTATGTTGAAGAGTGACAGAATGGAGAAATTCTCACACAATGCAGAAAGTGTAAACTGCAGGACAAGAACTGACAACCAGGATGAAATCAGGGGATGTAAAGAATAGATATATTCTCCCCCCTTGGAGAAATGCAGAATATGAAAATCCGAATTTTAATTATTTAAAGAGTGTTGATTTGATTGTTCCAAGTTTTTTAAGAAGGTGAAAATTAACGAAAAGAAAAGATAAAACATTTATTTCCAAATTCTTCCCCTACCCCAGTTCTCTGCATTAGTCTCTGTCCTACCGTAGTCCGAGTTCCCTCAGTTCCCCTTCCAGGTTCAAGTTTTTGTTCAAGCCTGGTAATAGGAGTAATGTTATCAGTTTTAAATTTGGTCATGGAATGTGTTACAGTGCCCTGCTCGGGAAAGCTGCTCGGTCTGGGCTTGGATAGTAACGTTTATTTTCTTTGGCAGAGAAGCTGATCGTTGAGGGGCATCTAACCAAAGTGGTAGAAGAAACAAAGCTTTCAAAAGGTTAGTTTTCTGATTTTTCTATGGATTTTGGCAGTTCTTTTGGATAATGAAGGTTAGTGTACATTTTCAAGGTCATTGTGGTTTAACCATCAGTTCAGTTTTTTTTTTGTAGCTCTTAAAATGGCAATCCAGAGACAGTATCAAAGAATATATACAATAGTTGGACCTCTGTTTTAAAAAGGGTATATTAATTGGAAGTTTCTTTTAAAATGGTGTACATGTATGTAGCTTTGAAAGTTAATGCTTGATAGGTTTCCCTAAGTCTTAAAGACTCACTGTGATCTCTCTGTGTCACCGCCAGCATTATTTTCACCTTTCATCTCAAATTTTAAGTCAAACACAATGTAAATCTTTTATGATACAACTTAACAGGTGAAAAATGCTTATAGTCCCTTTTTTAGGGTTATCGTACCTTTTAAATTCCTTAGTAATATTTTCTTAATTTTTGACATCTCAATTTTAAACTAATTTTGTTGAATCTACTTATATTTTATAATAAATAGTCCTATAATTGTGTAATGTAGTTTATTCTGTTAGTTCTTTTCTTTTACAGTGTCAGAAAAGAAAAGTAAGGTTTAAAGCGTTTTATTGTCAAATCACTTTTATGCATAGGGAAATTGGGCATATAAATTCAGTGGGATGTGCTCATTATCCTGTGGGACTTTCATCAGAATGTGCCAGCATAAAGTTTAAAACTAGATTCACAATTATTTTGGTCAGTTAAACCAATGTGTAAAAAAAATTTTGGAATATTCAATTTCAGAACATTTTCTTTTATGAAAGTAACTGGATCCTTTGGCTTTTAAAAATATTTAAAAGGATGGCATTTTTTCAGATATCTGGTGGCTTCCATTCTGAATTTTGTACACTACAGATGCCATATTTGGGGAAAGAATGCGTGGAATATGCATCACTAATATTGTTCTGGCAAACAGGCGTTGAGTTTCAAAACGGTGAACTATTTTTAGCATATATGGCAATTTGTTTCATCTTATTAAAATGGAATGAGAACAGACTTTAAAATAGCTTTTACTTCACCACCTAAATACCTATTCAGATCAGTTGGTTGAGTGGCCAGCATTTTGAAGTGGAAGCAGAGCCTTAGGAGGAAAAATCAGAGCTTCTTTAATTAAAGAAAAGTATCTTGCTTCTTTAATTAAAGAAAAGTATAGTGCTTCTTTTTAATGTGTTCTAGATTAGAATGTATTTGCTTGAAATTATGTGGTATCAGTTTTACTGATTTCCATTTTAAATGTGGCAATAAAATAAGTATTTAAAAACTTTTTGATCCAGTAATTCCAGTTCTGGGTTTTTACCTTAAGGAACAAATGGGACAAGTATCCAAGGGCATTTGTTTCAGTGTGGTTTTAAAAGTAAAAGAGAATAACGTAAGTATCCAATAATAAAGGTATTCATTAAATAAATTATGGCAAGTCCATGCAATTGAATAGGATACAACCTTTAAGAATGGTATAAGATACAGATTAAGTTCATGACTTGGGGGAAAATTTTCAAAATATATTGTTGACTGAAAAGTAGAAGTTAAAAGCAGTATACATAATGATTATATAAGAATAGAAAACTTTGAGTTTTTATATACTCAAAAGCTTTTATATACCCAGGGACTTTCTAGCAGACATCAACATTTTACTAACGCTTCTCAGGGTTAACGTGTAAAGATATGCTAATCCTTGTAATAAGCTAGATGGCCAAAGTAAGTTGTTTTTGTAAGGCTTTATATTTGACTATGAAGTATTTTCTTTTGGATTTGGCTTAATTCTTTTACTTTTAAAATGCTTTCATCGTTGACTTTTTGGTGGGATTTTCTTTTTTGCATTGAAAATACCAATTGCTGCAATCACCAAATACGAGCCTTATCGTTTTTTTCCAAATATGTTTAAGCACTAACTCAACTTGCAGTCATTAAGTGTCTATAATACCAAACTGTCAAAAATTACTTTAAAACAAAGATGAGAATGTGAGGGGGCAGGGAAACTAGATTAATAAAAACAGAACAACCAGAAAGGAAATGAGAACGTTCAGGCGTTGTGAAGAATGTAACCAATGTCACTGAACAACTTGTGCAGAAATTGTTGAATAGGAACCTAAACTACTATGTAAATCTTCACCAGAAACACCATAAAATATTATTTAAAAGAAAAGTCTATAATACCTTTGAGGGTGGAAGTTAAAGAATACTAGTAGATAAAACAGCTAGATTCAAATCCAGATTTTACCGCTAACTAGCTATATGCCTGCAGGCAACTTTATTTAGACATTTAAACCTCAGTTTTCTCATTTGTAAAATGGCGTTAAACAATATTTAATTTCCAGGGTTCTTGTGGGAGTTTAATGAAATACTTCTTGTAAAACAGGGAGCACTGTTTTGGTGTCCAGCAAATGTTAGTTCTCTTTCCCACTCTTGATCCTTAACCTTACTTTCCTTCCAAGTAATGGTTTTCAGTGGCATAGGAAGTGGTCCATGGCAGTATCTTTTACCCACCCGTAATTCTCTCTACCCAAAGATACAGTGAAAATACAGTCACTTTGTAGGCTTCCCAGTTTGGGAACAGTTTTGGTATCAACACTGGTAGCTATTCTTCCATTTCCTTTTTATATACTGTTGATGTGAGGTCCTGAGGTAGACTCGAAGGCAAATAACAACAACAACAAGGAGCCCTTTTTAAAGTCCCTGGGTGGTACAGCTTGTGCTCCACCGCTAACCTAAAGATTGGCGGTTCAAAACCACCCAGCGATACCGTGGAAGAAAAGGCCTGGCGGTCAGTTTCCATTAAGATTATAGCCAAGAAAACTCCGTGGAGCAGATTTTACCCTAACATATGGGGTCACCATGAGTAGGAATCAACTGAACAGCAACTACCAACAACTGTTGTTTGCCTTTTTTTTTTTTTTTTTTTTTTGCTTAATAATATCTGAGCTACTTTAACGTTATTGGTAAATTTTTTTTTTTTATAGTGCTTTAGGTGAAAGTTTGCAGCTCAAGTAGATTTCTCATACAAAAATTTGTACATATATTGTTTTGTGACATTAGTTGCAATCCCCACAATATGACAGCATGCTCCCCTTTCTACCCTGGGTACCCTTTGTCCATTCCATCAGTTCTTGCCCCTTCCTGCCTTCTCATCCTGCCTCTGGTCAGGAACCACCCATTTGGTCTCATGTATCTGATTGAACTAAAAAGCACAGTCCTCAAGTGTATTATTTTTTTGTTTTATAGTCCAGTCTTATCTTTGTGTGAAGAGTGGGCTTCAGGAATGGTTGCAGTTCTGGGTTAACAGAGTGTCAGGGGCCATAGTTTCAGGGCTTCCTCCAGCCTCTGACAGACCATTAAGTCTGGCCTTCTTACGTAAATTTGAGTTCTGCTCCATGCTTTTCTCCTGCTCCATCCAGGACTCTCTGTTGTGTTCCCTGTCAGGGTAGTCATTGCTGGTAGTTAGGCACCATCTAGTTCTTCTGGTCTCAGGCTGGTGGAGTCTGGTTTATGTGGTCCTTTAGTCTCTTGGGCTAATATTTTTCTTGTGTCTTTGGTTTTCTTCATTCTCCTTTGCTCCAGGTGGGTGTTGATGTTTATCTTAATGATTAAGTACAGCAGAGAAGCTGAACCAGTAGTGACTTTTTAGCGTTAGAAAGTTGAGTGCTGCTTCACAACTGAAGAATGAATATTTTGAAAAGAAATAGATAATCTACCACCCATTTGTTGAGTCTTGTGTTTTTTTCCTGGTTTGAGTCCATATAGCAACTGTAATATCAGGATACAACAATGATGGACCATGACTTGACTTGCTGAGAACTTGCCTTCTTGCTCAGAGAAGATTCATGCCTTCACTCGACCTTGTTTTGTTTGAGCACCTACTCTGCACCAGAGACACTGTCCTGTTTGGGAGCATAGCAGTTAACAAAACAGACAAAAATCTCTGCCCTCTCAAAGAGCTTACATTCTAGTGAGATCTTAATGGAAAATTTATTCCCACCTTTAAGGCAATTTTACCTCCCAGGCAGATACTCTAAATATAGAACAAAAGAACAATATTGCTCTTGTTTTGTTTCAATGTCTTGATCATAAAATTGCCACCAACACTAAAATCAGGAGCGAGTCATTTTCCTTTCTCTTCCCCAAGTGTTTCCTTTTCTCTCCATATATAGAGATAAGTTTTTAAAGGAGCAAGCACAATACTCCTGGGTGATATTGTTTATTTTATAAACCAATGTATTAGCCCGTTTTATTTAAGACTGTAACTTTGTGATCAAAATTAGAACATCCTGAAATGTCTGATTATAGCACATTGTGAATGCAGCAAAGGTCACAGGTTGGATTCCCACAGGCCTCCACGGTCAGTGACTTCGCTTCTAATCTGAGCTCCATGTCCCTAGCAGTTGGCCTTTCACTACAAATGACAGTGAAAGAAGAAGCTAAAGGCTTCATGCAAATCCATCACACGTTTCACGAGTTAAACCACAACTTTGAAAGGTTTTCTTATAAGACTAGCCTTTACAAGTTATAATATTGTATTAAATATTTCTTTATAATATTGTGTTTCTGGTGAAAGTTTACACAGCAAATTAGTTTCCCATTTAACAGTTTCTATACAGATTGTTCAGTGACATTGGTTACATTTTTCACAATGTTTCAACATTCTCTTTATTTCTGTTCTGATTGTTCTGTTTCCATTTAATCTAGTTTCCGTGCCCCCTCATTACCTTCTCATCTTTGCTTTAGAGTAAATGTTGTCTGTTTGGTTTCATAGAGATAAGTTTTTAAAGGAGCAAGCACAATACACCTGGGTGATATTGTTTATTTTATAAACCAATCTGTTATTTAGCTGAAATGTGACCTCCAGGAGTAGTTTTAGTTTGAAGTTTAAAGGGTATGTCAGGGTGATAGTCTCAGGGGTTCCTTTAGTCTCAACTGGTCCGGTAAGCCTGGACTTTTTATGAATTTGAGTTTTGTTCTACATTTTTCTCCCATTCGATCAGGGTCTATCTCGTGTCATCGATCAGAATGGTCTGGTCAGTAGTGGTAGCTGGGTACCATCTAGTTCTGGTCTCAGGGTAGATGAAGCAGTGGCTTATATAGGCTCTTAAACCTGTAGACTAGTTTGATCTTTGAATCTTTGGTTTAATTCTTTCTCTTTTGCTCCAAATGCTTAGAGACCAATAGTTGTATCTTAGATGGCAGCTCACAAGCTTTTTAAGACCCCAAATGCTACTCACCAAACTAGGATTTAGAACATAAACTTTATAAACTATATTATGCCAGTTGACCAAGTTGTCCCATGAGACTATGGTCTTAAGCTTTCAAACCCAGTAAACCAATCCCATGAGGTGTTTGGTTATGTCTAAGAAGTATCCGAAACTGTGCCTCCTATGTGTTTTTTTTATATATATATACATATATATATACATGCACATATAACTCAAAACTAAAAATATGCATTTATATACATAATATATGCAGCATGCACATACGTATATAGATAGTATGCCTGTAGATACCTATACATGCACATGTATATACACACATGTACCTCCTATACACATATATGCATACATACCTACATATGTAACCACACACATTTTTTGATTGTTGTTGCTGTTGTTGCAAAATTGTATATCGTGTAGTATTTACTAAAAACGTCCCTTATTCTTATGAACTTCTTAGTAATATCATTTACCTTGGTCAAGTTGTGTACACTTCACCCACATTCAGTTTTACCTTTTCCATCCCCAAAAGTAACAAGTATCTGCTATCTAGAGAGTGATTCTCTCTCCACTCCTCTCCTTTCCCTGGTATCTACCAATGATCACTAGTGTCTGTATACATACCTATTCTTGCCTTTTTGTAAAAAATTGAGATCATGCAATATTTTTCCTTTTGTGATTGCCTTATTTCACTCAGTGTGATGTCCTCCAGATTCATCCATGTTATGCTTGAGAACTCATCATTATTCTTTGTGGCTGCGTAGTATTACATTGTATGTATGTAACACGTTTTGTTTATCCATTCATCTGTTGATGGGCATTTGGGTTATTTCCACCTTTTTGCTATTGTGAATAGTGCTGCAATGAACGCAGGTGCGCACATGTCTTTTTGAGTCACTTCTGTTAGGTCTCTAGGGTATACACTTAGGAGTGGGATTGCTGAAACATAAGGCAGTTCTTTTTTTAGTTTTTTGAGGAAGCACCATACTGTTTTCTGTAGTGGTTGTACCATTTAACATTCCCACCAGTGGTGAAAATAAGGGTTCCAGTTTCCCTATATCCTTGCCAACATTTGTTGTTTTCTGGTTTTTTTTTTTTTTTTTGATCAGTGCCATTTTAGCAGGAGTACGATAATATACCATTGTAGTTTTGATGTGCATTTCTCTAATGGCTGATGAGAGCCCTGGTGGTACAGTGGTTAACAGCTTGGCTGCTAACCAAAAGGTTAGCAGTTCAAATCCGCCAGCCACTCCATGGAAACCCTATGGGGCAGTTCTACTCTGTCTTCTAGGGTTGCTATGAGTCAGCATCAACTCAACGGCCGTGGGTTTGGAATGTAATATTAGAAAGTAAATGTCCCTCATGTCTGTACCTCCAGAAATAACCACAGACATCTCCACTGTAGATACTCTAGACCTTAAATAAATACATACAACTAAAAATGCGTAGCTAAATGAATAACTGTTTTTAATCCAAACGGTATCATAGTATGTATATTGCATATATATTGTTATTTAACAGACTATTTATATTTAATAGTAGTAAGTATATTTTGAAAATTTGTGTGTGTGTGTGGTTTGTGGTTAAGAGCTTGGTTACTAACCAAAAGATCAGCAGTTTGAATCCACCAGCCACTCCTTAGAAACCCTATGGGGCAGTTCTGCTCTGTCCTGTAGGCTCACTATGAGCTGAAACTGACTCAACAGCAATGGGTTGTTTTTTGTGTGTGTGTGTGTATATATATATATATTTTTTTTTTTTTCTAATAACGAACCATATTGCAGTGAGCAGTCTGTCATTTCATTAGGAAAAGTACTAGAAGTGGGTATGCATATTTTAAATTTTGATGCATATTGCCACAAACAGCACAGTCAAGTACATAACGTTACATTTTTTTTAAAAAAATCATGCCCTTGTTCATTAAGGAAATAAGATGTATATACACACACACACAAAAAAAAAATGTTATAAAGCATGATTAATGGCAAAAACATATGGCACAGAGAAGATGCAGTAAAAAGGAGCAGCATACTGGAGAAATAAAGACTTTCTTAAAGGTGATGGGCTTAAGCTGTATCTTGCAGAATGAATAGACCAAGTAGAGAGAATGGACTTCGAGGTTAGAGAAATATCAAATCAAGGAAAGAATTGCAGGCCATAATGAGCTGGCATGTACCAGCCCTGTAAAAAGGTTAGCCTGACTGAAGCAGAGCTCATGTGGGAAAAAATACAGGATCCAGAGTATGGCTAAATTCTGGGGTATAAAGCTTGGCTGAAGCCTTGTGGAGAGTGGGGAGATACTGTTGGAGTATGGTCAGAGAAATGACCATCTCTGTGAATGCTGTCTGTCGTAGTCATTGAGTACAGCTATAACACATACCACAAGTGGATGGCTTTAACAAAGAGAGATTTATCCTGTCACAGTCTAGGAAGCTAGAGGTCTGAATTCAGGGCTCCAGCTCCAGGGGAAGGCTTTCTCTCTCTGTTGGTTCTGGGAGAAGGTCCTTGTCATCAATCTTCCCCGAGGTGTAGGAGCTTCTCAGCACAGGGACCCTAGGTACAAATGACAAGCTCCAGTCCTGGAGCTTCTTTCCTGGTGGTCTGAGGTCCCTCTCCTCTCTGCTTTCTTCTCTATTTTATGTCTCAGAAGAGATTAACTCAAAATACAACCTAATCCTGTAGATTGTGTCCTGCCTCATTAACATAACTACCTCTAATCCTGCCTCATTAACGTCATAGAGGTAGGATTTACAACACATAGGATAATCATGTCAGATCACAAAATGGTAGACAGCCACACAATACTGGGGCTCATGGTCTAGCCAAGTTGACAGACACTTTTGGGGGACACAGTTCAATCCGTAACACGGTCTTAATGCGTGCCATAGTGCACACACATGCACCATTACAGATGAGGACCCAGGGCCCAACTTGTTGCCAGTCATCTTCAACAAACTGCTGGACCTACAGTTATTAATTCTGAGGACAGTTAGTTGAAATCTGTGCCTAGGAAGTCTTTTTTAACTTCATTGAATCAGGCAGTATACCACTTGCAAATAATTTTAAAACTTTTCTTAATTGTTAAGTTTTTCTCAGTTTGGTTCAGGTACAGTCATATTTTCTTTAGAAATTAAAGGCTGTTAGTTTTTTAGCTTTAAATGGCACTTGAAAACCAATAATTGTGAGCTTTGTAGTTTTATTATATATAAGTACAGATATTACTAAAGCAGACTTCTGGCTATTGTTTTTCAATATCAGAGCCATTTTCCTTCCTTATCTTCATACACTGTCGACACTGTCTTATGAATTTTGCTGTATTTGTTGTAGTTCTCTGAATACTTTAGCAAAGCTGGCTTCATTTTTGTTCCCAGTTGGCAAGTGGATAGCCTTGAACAAAAGCCCAAGCCCTCTGCACAGCAGACAGGATCCACATTAGAATTTAATACGAGTTATGTTTGTTGTATGCGTCATAACTAGCATTTCAGTTTGGACTAGGGTGGTGAAGAAGAGATTCAGTGACTCAGTTAATTTCAAAAGTACTTTGGTTGCCGGCAGATTTTGAGCACTCATAGCCTGAAGCAGAGGTTTATTGCTATAAGATGTTTAATTGTAATGAGAGTTTATGTTTATTTTTTTCTTCGTAGAAAACCAGGCAAGAGCAAAGGAGTCTGATTTATCAGATACCCTGAGTCCAAGCAAGGAAAAAAGCAGTGACGACACTACAGGTGAGTTTTCACCTCACGTTTACGGATCTGCAGATGTTACGGTGACCAACCAAGCAGTTTAGGTGCCCAGATCAATATGGGTGAGAATTTCAAAGTTTGTGTTTGCTGAAGAAGCAGCGCTTCTATTTATCAAGTCACTCTATTGAATCTTGGGGTGTTTTGTTAAAAATTCTTCCAATTATCTAAATAGAGTAGCTGTATAAATTCCAATTATTTGTTTTGATAATGATAGTTTGCTGGTAGATCTGAGTACTATCTGTAATTATCTTTTTTTCCCTATGTAGACGCCCAAATGGATGAGCAAGACCTAAATGAACCCATTGCTAAAGTGTCTCTATTAAAAGGTACTTTCACTTGCTTTTATAATATTTTAAACAGGGCATCAGATTCACCCTTTGCCACAAAATCAGTTTCATGTTTTATGTGAAGTGTTAAGTTTTAGTTAAGTGGTTAAGATAGGCTCTGTAACATAGTAGGGACTAAAATTTAAAGTGTTGATGTTGGTGTCCAGTGTTTCAAATGAAAGTATTTAAACTGTAGAATTATTTGGAACAATTAAGGTTACTTTTGTAAGGGCAGAGCAGTAAGTAGGTAGAGTATGACATGCAGCTATGTTTTTTGTTTACTATGGTGTCTCTGATAGGAGCTTATTACCACTTTTAACATAAACTAGGAAAAGGTGAAAATATTAACTTTCTTGAAAGGATCTCCTGTTTGCTCTGTTATCATATGGTAGCACTTATAAACTTCCTCATTTTCTGGGGTCCTCATTCTCCAGTAAATATCCTCAGGTTCTTAAAACACTCTTCTAGAAATGTTGAGCTGAGAAATCTCAGGTGGGGCTAAGATAAAAGGTGCATGTAATGAACTCTTTCACTTGTCTCACTTATAAAAAGGAAATACATTTGTTTCTTGATATGTAATTTAGAATGAAATGGGTAGAAAATAAATCACCATTTATAGAAATGCTTTTTAAATAAAGTGCCTTGGGGTGGCTTATTAATAAATCTGTAAGTTTTACAGCATTTCATCTCTTATACCTTGCCTGATGACACATAAGAATGGTTGGCATGTACATCAGCCCAGTAGTTTGAACATGATGGTAGTGGGGGACTGGCACTGGGGCAGCTCTCTGGGATCAGAGCAGCAGGAGCAGCCTGTGGAAGTTTCTCTGTGGAGGAGTGCCTGGGCTTCTGGTAGGGCTGTTAAGGGATCTCTCAGTCCAGACCCTGAGCTTTGAGGGTATGTGTAGAAGCCTTAGTTTCACCCTGCATGACCCTGCTGCTGGCCTAGTTGTACAGTAATGGGGACGGAGAGTGGTTAGCAAAGAGATTACCCACATTCTCTCAGGATTCTTTAGTCTGGGCATCCTGGTATTCTCTTTTCTTCCCCATGGATATTTGTGATCACATGGCTCTTTGAGCCACCTTTGATCTGATTCCACAACCGGGGAGACTCTGAGGATTGCCGACCCAGGCAGCAGTTGCCAACCTGTACTCAAGTGTGGTCATAGTTCCCAGGACTCCCACTGATCTGCACCCTTCTCAGGTCACCTATGGTGTTGATGAGGCATATGTTTCTCTAGTGTCATAATAATAAATATAAGTTGATGTTTTCACAGTCCGGAAGGAAATCTCATCTTGGAAGCAGCATTTACAACTCTTCTCAGAAGTACAGTACAGTTATTATACAAAATGTTGTTAAAACCAAAACCCACTGCTATCTAGTCGATTCCGACTCATAGCGACCCTATAGGACAGAGTAGAACTGCCCCATAGAGTTTCCAAGGAGCACCTGGTAGATTCGAACTGCCGACCTCTTGGCTAGCAGCCATAGTACTTAACCACTGTGCCACCAGAGTTTCCAGAGTGTTGTTACTGACACTGAAAAAAATGTAATTGTGGGGGCCTTTGTGTGAACATAGAGAGATGAGAGGGGAGGTGAATGAGTAATGAACACTCCTCACACAAAAGTAACCATTTTTAATGGTCTTTAGTACTGTAGAAATCTTTTCAGCGGTTACATTCAGACTGATTTATAATTAGCATTTGTAGGTTGTGTTAAATGCATTCAACTATTATTAGTGCTTTTGTGATTTTATGTGTAGTCTGTTCTAGATTTGACTTTTCATCCTGTTGCCTAGTATAATGCCAGGTATTTAGTAAAACTCAGATGTTTAATGAATGAATTAATAGTAAACCCCCTTAGATCAAAGTTATAAAGCCACAAGAGATTAAGGAAGTAACACTCTAGCCAAGAAGCTAAGAGTTAAAAAGCTCTAGGCTCAATCCCAGCTCTGTCACTAGTTTGTAGTATGTCCACAGGCAAATTACTTAACTCCCTGTTCTTTTGTTTCTTCATTTGTCAAAAACTACTTCATAGGATTATTGTGAGAATTAAATGAAATAATGCATGTAGATCACTTACCGTGGTGTTGGGGGCATAACATATTAACCAGCGTATTGAAGACACTGATGGTGAGAATGATGTTAGTGACCGATAAAAGCAACTATCTGTTGAAGATATCTGAGTAACTCTTCATTAATTGAATAAGATTGTGGGTTTTAGTTTTTGTTTTGTTTTTCCTACTTTATCGTTTAGAGAAAAAGCAGTTGTTGGTGATAGATCTTTTCCAGTCACTACAGGTAGTCCCCAGTATATGACAGGGTTCCATTCTGACAACTCCGTCATAAGTCAGTTTTGGCTTAAGTAGAATACGTCATTTTTCTTTTTTTTTAGTTTTCATTATTATTGCCTTATGTGGTCAGTATCCTTATAAATTCAGCATGCTTTGAACAGTAGATCATAAAACTGAACAACTGCAAGTGAACATGTGAGAATGATAACATCAGCGGCAACATATTACTAAAAATAAGGTGTTAAAAAGCACAAGCGTGCACACGTACAAACACACACAGGCAGTTCTAAGTGTGCCGTTCACCGTAATTCAAATACACCGTAAGTCGGGGGCTACCTGTAATGCATTTACAGTGAAAGCTAGAACTTGACAGGACTGCCTTTTTTTTCTGGGTGTCACGAGTTTTCTGCCCTTGACAGGGTGGTTACCACGTTTCTGTCACTCTCTATTAAGGATTTTGCCTCATAAACTCCCAGTAAGTTTTCCTTCTCTGACAAGTTTCCACCTCACAGAGGTTCTGGCTTTCACAGGTTTTACTGTATTTGTTACTTTGCTAGGTGTCAGGAAATTTTTTTTTTAATCCATGAGTAACACTGGAAGGTTATACAGCATCTACAAAAGTGCCCACAGTACAGGCTGGGGAGTTAGACTTAGGGAAAAGGGAATGAAAGGAGAAGTTGTGGGAAAGAAAGAGACTGGAAAATACAAGGAACACGTCAAAGGGGGGTGGGTATGAGAATGCTGCTGTTAATTGCAGTGCCATCCAGTGACAATGGGTCAGTTTTCCTAGCCTTACTTTTAGTTAAGGTGACAAAACAAAAACAAAACCCCCAAAACTTTTCTCACGTTTCTGTATGATTTTCGGCTTTTGTTAGTGCAGTATGTATCTTTATCAGCAGCTACTGATTTTAACAACATACTTAACAATGAAAGATTAATTCAGTCAATGATTAGATGCAAAGAAAAATAACCCAGTTAGAAGCAAGCATATTTTTAAAGAGTCTCCAAGAAACAGTCACCATCACCTTAGTTGATAGCAGTGTTTGGATTTTTAATCCATTGTTTTTCTTTTGTAAGAGTTGTATAAATTCTTTAAAATGGTGTATACTCTGGTACTAATTAGAAACATTTGGTTTATGCTTAGTTATGCATGGTTATGCTTTGTAATCTGTATAATCAGGTTCAGTAGGCTGGCAGAATTTTTCTCTTAAAGGAAGAATATAAATTATTAGACCACAGTGTTAACCTTTAAAACAACTGTAGAAAGGAGCTACATTTAAGTAGCCCCATTATTTCCTCATTCAAACCCTCTGCCTGATTTCTTGAACAATTATTTTCAATTTTTTTCTTTTTAATGAACAACTAATCTTGATTTAGAATTACAGTGTACTACTTTTTTTTACTCTTCACATTAGTCATCTAAGGAATTAGGAAAATAATCTAAAGTAGATTAAACATTTACCATGAGGTGTAAATAAAATGTTGATAGTAAGAGTATCTTCTTGAAGTATTATTTCCAACCGTTTATATCACCTTTGGAAGAGCAATAAAGACGCGACTTGAATCATAGGTTTCTATACACTTGAAACCATCCCCGCCCCACCCCCCACCAAAAAAAAAAAAAAAGAAAGAAAAGAAATTCAGTCCAGATGGTATCTAATACAAGTTTGCTCTAGTTAGGAAAATATGCCAGAGACTCCACTGGTTACAAAGTCTGATTAAGACTGTTGTTGAGATTTGAGGAGTTTCTTAGTCAAGTTGGGGATAGGAGGGGTACAGATGATAGATGGTAAGTAGCCACTTCTGGTGAATGTTGTCATCAAGAGTCAAAAGAAGGAAAGAGAACGTCCAGGTTTTTTGTTTGTTTTGGAAGATAAGGAAGAAAGACAATTTGAGCTTTTTGGGAGAAGTATCATTTGAGATGACCCTTAAAGTGTATAACACTATATATGACATATTCATGACCAAAAACTGAACCTGAAAATGAAAAGACTCTAGATCCAACTGCCAGCTTACAGGACATACAAAGAACAGGAACATATTCTAAATGATGTGGGGATACAACCAGCAAAATCCAGAATGTTGAAAATACTCTAAGACACAGGACCCAGTTTCTTTAACAAGTAAATTGCAAGAGGAAAACAAAGAAAGACAATGAGGGACCTTATAGATTAAAAGACATTTAAGAGATGTATCAACTAGATGCAATATCTGAACCTTGTTTGGATCTTCATTCAAATAATCCAGTGGTCGAAGAGATTTGAGACAATGGGAAAATTTGAATTCTGACTGAATATTTGATACTAAGGAATTACTGTTTTGTTTTCTGTATGACAATAGTATTGCAGCTTTTATTTATTTATATATGTATTTATTTTTAGTTCTTGTCTTATAGACATTATGTGCGTGTATTTATAAGAAGAAAAGAGAGATTTCTCAGAAACAGAAAATACTAAAAATCAGAAGCTAGACATATAGGTTGGGTATAGGGATTGACAAATATAATTCAAGTTTCTTCACTTATTCATTTGAGTGTTTTATAAGTTGGAGTGATTGTTCTGGCAGAATTCAGTAGCTTCTGAATATATGATCAGGTCTGTATTTTTGGGAGGTTTGTTGGATAAACTGGAGTAGGCAGAGGGAGGCTGGAAGTAAGGAACTCATTTTGGAGGCTATCTTAGGAAATGAGTTGCGAAGATCTGACTCTTTGAAACCTGGGAGACTGTAGCCCTACCCCCTTGAGATCCAGGAGACCATGGCCCCACCCTTTGAAACCAATAAGGCCCTGCTTCCCATGCTCCTTCCAGCAGTTCTGCTGATCTCCAAGCTGCTCCAGGGATGGTGCTTTTCTTTTCTTGGAGGACAACAGATGTAGCTCCTTTGGCCTGTTTCCTACCTGTAGAATTCCAAGAGGTAGACAGTGTTCTTTCCTTTATATGTTTCTCTTTCCCCTTCAGCCTAAGCTGATGAGTTTTCTGCTGTAGTAGTTGGTTAGATCCATCAGTCACAGGCTTAATCTCTTTAACAGAAGATTGTGTAGCCACGTCCTTGGTGAACATTCTAGGACCCATGTCCTTAGTTTGTATAGTGGAATTTTCCAGATCTTTAAGTTCTGTTTTCATTTTGCACAGTTCATTTTTAAGTCCATCTCTTTTCCTCTTGCATTTTACTATAAGCAGCAAGGAGAAACCACATGACCCCTTTAAGATCTTGCTTAGAAATCTCCTTAGGCAGATATCCAAATTCATAACTTAAAAATTCTGCCTTCCTGGAGGAACCTGGAAGGCATTATGCTGAGCGAAATTAGTCAGAGGCAAAAGGACAAATATTGTATAAGACCACTATTATAAGATTTTGAGAAATAGTATAAACTGAGAAGAACACATACTTTTGTGGTTATGAGGCAGGGAGGGAAAGAGGGTGGGAGAGGGTTTTTTACTGATTAGTTAGTAGATAAGAACTACTTTAGGTGAAGGGAAGGACAATACTCAATACATGGAAGGTCAGCTCAACTGGACTGGACCAAAAGCAAAGAAGATTCCAGGATAAACTGAATGCTTCAAAGGTCAGCGGAGCAAGGGCGGGGGTTTGGGGACCATGGTTTAAGGGAACTTCTAAGTCAATTGGCAAAATAATTCCATTATGAAAACATTCTGCATCCCACTTTGAAATGTGGCGTCTTGGGTCTTAAATGCTAACAAGCGGCCATCTAAGATGCATCAATTGGTCTCAACCCACCTGGAGCAAAGGAGAATGAAGAACACTAAGGTCACACGACAACTAAGAGCCCAAGAGACAGAAAGGGCCACGTGAACCAGAGACCTACATCATCCTGAGACCAGAAGAACTAGTTGGTGCCCAGTCCCAACTGATGACTACCCTGACAGGGAGCACAACAGAGAACCCCTGAGGGAGCAGGAGATCAGTGGAATGCAGATCCCAAACTCTCACAAAAAGACCAGACTTAATGGTCTGACTGAGACTAGAGGAATCCTGGCGGTCATGGTCCCCAAACCTTCTGTTAGCACAGGACAGGAACCATCCCCGAAGACAACTCATCAGACATGGAAGGGACTGGACAGTGGGTAGGAGAGAGATGCTGATGAAGAGTGAGCTAATTATATCAAGTGGTCACTTGAGACTGTGTTGGCATCTCCTGTCTGGAGGGGGGATGGTAGGGTAGAGAGAGCTGGAAGCTGGCAAAATTGTCACGAAAGGAGAGACTGGAAAGGCTGACTCATTAGGGGGAGAGCAAGTGGGAGAATGGAGTAAGGTGTACATAAACTTATATGTGACAGTCTGACTTGATTTGTAAACATTCACTTGAAGCTCAGTAAAAGTTAAAAAAAAAAAAATTCTACCTTCCACCAAACATCTGAACATAATTCAGAGAAGTTCTTTGTCACCACATAAAAAGCATCACCCTTTCTTCATTGTCCAGTCTCATGTTCATCATTTTCTTTTAAAGCTTCACCAGAAGCACATTTAAACGTCCACATTTCTAGCAGCATTTTGTTGCTGGTGCCGTAGGTATTCTCTAAGGCAGTAGAGACTTTCTCTATAGCTCTCCTCTCTTCCTTCTGAACCCTGAGGAGAATTGCTTTTGATGTCCATAATTATACCAACAGTCTCTTCAAGACAATCTAGGCTTTTACTATTAGACACCTTAAAACTCTTCCAGCCTCTACCCATTACCCAATTCCAAAACCATGTCCACATTGTAGGTAGCTGTTAGGGCAGCAACCCACTGATCCAGTACCAAATTCTGTCTTAGTCATCTAGTGCTGCTGTAACAGAAATACCACAGGTATATGGCTTTAACAAACAGAAATTTATTTTCTCACAGTTTAGGAGACTAGAAGTCCAAATTCAGGGTGCCAACCGAAGGGGAAGGCTTTCTGTCTTTGTTGGCTCTGCTCAAAAGAGATTAACTCAAGATACACCCTATACTAATCCTACCTCATTAACATAATAAAGACAACCTATTCCAACTGATAGCGACCCTATGGGCCTGAGTAGAACTGCCCCCAGTAGGGTTTTCAAGGGTGTAATCTTTAGGGAAGCAGACTGCCATATCTTTCTCCTGCTGAGCAGCTGGTGAGTTCAAATCACCGACCATTCAGTTAGCAGCTGAGCACTTAACCACTGCACCACCAGGGCTCCTCAGCACAGGCATAGAGGTTAGGATATATAACACGTATTTTTGGTGGACATAATTTAGTCTATAACAGAGGTTTAGGTAATCCTTGAGAGTCTAAACTAGGATAATTGCTGTGGAAATTTAAATGAAAGAAAAAAATCCAGTTTAGCATCCTGTTGTTCTTGTCTTTATCCTCTTTCCCTTGGTAATCTCATCTAGAATCCATAGGCTTGAATAGCCAAATATGGAAAACCAAGGGAGTCAGATATAATTCAAGCATTTAACTTGAGTTTAACTTAAGTGACTGAAAGGATCATGGTATTAGTAACATATAAATATTTATTTCTGGAAGAGGAGGAGTCCTGCTGGGGAACGTGAGGATTGTAGTTTGGCACATGGCTGATCAGGAAGGGTAACCGATAGGTTCTGGTTTGTCTGGAACCATGTATACCCATTGTCCCAGCATAATTATTAAAGTGCTCCTTTCACACTGAGAGGTGTCTCAGTTATCTGGTCACCTAGGAACTGGAGATGCAGCCGAAGTGCAGGGCAGAAACTGGAACTAAAAAGTCATATTCTTTTATTTCTGAGACATTTATTGACCCTGGAGATACAGAGGTAAGTCATTCATGAGGAAGCTGCAGTCTTATGGAGGAAAGAGATACGTTGCTAGTGTGGTAAGTGTTTTAATAAGTGGTAGGAATTTTTAGAAACCACAGCTAACTTCCTGGCCAATGGCAGGGGTGGGGTGGAGCAGGAGTCAGGATTGGCTTCCCAAAGGAGGTGGTTGAAAGATAAATGAGAGTGCACTAAGAAGGAAAAAGGAAAATGTAAGATAGCGCTAACTTTACAAATAGGAATAATGTTTAAAGTAGGAATAACGTCTACAAGGAGGTGCCTTAGTTTCTTAGTGCTGCTATAACAGAAATACCACAAGAGGGTAGCTTTAACAAACAAATTTACTTTATCATAGTTTAGAAGGCTTGAAGTCCGAATTCAGGGTGCTGGCTCTAGGGGAGAGCTTTCTGTCTCTGTTGGCTCTGGAGGAAGGTGCTTGTCTCTTTTCAGCTTCTGTTGCTCAGTTCCTTGGCGATCTTCATGTGGCCTGGCATCTATCTTCTCCCATCTCTGCTTCCTTTCTGTGCCTAATCTGCTTGGTTTATAACTCAAAGGTGATTGGTTTAAGATACACCCAACACTGATGTGGCCCCATTAGCATAATAAAGAAACCCCTATTCCCAAATGGGGTTATATCCACAAGTGTAGGGGTTTGGATTTACAGCACCTTTTGGGGGACACAATTCAGTCCATAACAGGAGTGCAGTTTAAGAGTGCTGGTATGGTGGAACATAGGCTATGTGGGGCAAGTGTGGTGAAATGGTAAGACTTGGTCAGATAGACGGCAGGAACAGAGTTCAGGAATTCTCTGAATGGGGTGAAAGGGGAAAGCAGGGTGTTGACAGAGAAAGAAAAGAACAATGGGGAGGACAAAGGGGTCAACAAACAATCCAGCTGTGAAAAGGAACCAGGATGGTCTGCATGAGTGACAATGGAGTGAGACAGTAAGAGGCTGCTGCCAAAGTTAAATACGCAGGTAGGCTGCCCTGGGACTGTCTCATGTGGCTGCATATACCCATCATGGAAGAGGTCTTTCCCCACTGTGAAGGCTCTTCTCATCTACCAAGCCTGCAACTTCCAGACCTTCTAAAGGGACTAGTGATGGTAGTAGAAATCTCGGCCAGACCATCGCTGTCAGCTGAGGAGGTGGCAGATCAGCCTTCATCCAGCCTGCACGTGCAAAATGTAACTTTAGAAGATATGCTCTGATTTGACTCATCCCCCCAAGGGGGCTTTTAGCAATGTCTGGAGACATTTTTGGTTGTTAGACTCCTGGGGGTGGGAAGTGCTACTGGCATGCGATAAAGCACAGGACAGCCCCACAGCAAAGAATTAACCAGTCCAGAATGTCAATAGTGATGAGGTTGAGAGACTCTAGCATAGAACTAGGAAACTGTCTCTTCAAGGACTTTATGTAGATATTTTTTGCTAAACACTTGAAAGTCAGATGTAGGGATCATGACACGTCCCTCCTAAATACTCCTAAAAATAAGGACATTGTTCTACATGATGGCAAATCTGGAGATGGGGGTCTAGGACCTTTCCAGGTCCCAATGGGTAGTGCTGAGAGAGCTGTGAGAGAAGTTTTGCGGTTGCTGAGACAGTGTCCTACCACTGGGAAATGTCTCTCTTTCTGCAGGCCCCCTCCCAACCAAGAGACCTTTTGAACGAAGAGTTGATAGGATGACTAGAAAAGATGAATCCAGAATCAAAATTTTTGACTGAGAAAAATAGGTTATAATCTAAAAGTATGAAAACATATGTATGTAACATCTAAGACCTATTGTAATTGTATTGTGAAAACATTCTTAGCTCTTTTTGACGGGTTAAAGCTGTTATGTCTGAGGTATTTGGAAATGGAAGTAATAGTCAAATAGAATGCACTAGAAGAATCTGCCCTGCCTGTTGATATATTTATTCCAGACAGTGTTCAGTAGCAGAAAGTTTTAACACAACTAAAGATGAACATAGTAACTGGAAAGAAAAGAGGTTAGGGAATGGGGGAATATTTGAGGTGTAATGCTGGATCTAATTTATTTCGATAGAACCATTTAGGTTAAATCATTGAATAATTCAGCAAATACTTATTTGTTATGTATTTGGTGTTGGGGAAACAGTGATGATAAAATGGGCATAGTCCATGTCCAGATAGAGTTTTCAGCCTAGTTCTTATTTTGTATCCAGAAACTGGGAAAATTGTGCTAAAATGCTTTGTCTTGAAGAAAAGTTTAATTTTGTTTTTCCATTTCCAGTTAAGTTGCAAGTGAAATTTTTCTGAATTATTATCAGGAAAATTCAAAATGAATGAAGAACAGCATTTTGCCCATCTCACTGGCTTTCAAGCCAAATACAATCTCTACATGAATGAAATATATCATTCAGTGTATATTAATATGTATTTTGTAGTACCATTGCCATTGAATACTAATGTATGTTTAACTGTATTTGTGTTCTTTCTCTAGGTTAAAATGACTAAAATGCTTACTATAATTTACTTCTAAATTTTATTTAACTTAGTTGTGCTGTGTTGTTTAACAATGCATGTCTAAACATAAAAGAGATTGTTAGTCTTTGGTTGTAGAGATTTTAGTGTGCTACTAACTCTTGCTTTTAAAATAAACATGTTTTTGTCAGATGACTTGCAGGGTGCACAGTCAGAAATTGAGGCAAAACAAGAAATTCAGCATCTTCGCAAGGAATTGATTGAAGCCCAGGAGCTAGCTAGAGCAAGTAAACAAAAATGCTTTGAACTTCAAGGTGAGATCAAGATTACTTTCATTCTTTAGGAATGTGTGGAGGCAGCATGATATGACTGGATAGCCCCAAACCTGGAGTCCAGAGGGATAGTATCTTTTCCCAGATCCACAACGTTATTAGTCACGTGATCTTGGGAGATTCACTTAAGCTCTCTGAACTTACGTTTCAGATCAGTGAAGTTGGGCAAGTTATAGTAGCTGTACCTCCTTCACAGCACTGATGTGAAGATTAGGTGAGGCCTGTACCCCCATGGAAGATCTTAGTAGTAATTACATATTAAGTACTGAGCCAGCAAAAGGAAAAAAGTACATATAAATCTCCAAGTTTTAGTTACACATAATATTAGATGCTCAGTGTAAGGTAAGAGAAATTTATGGTCCCTGTGATTTTATAGTCTATTCATCAGTAAGTTGGAAGAACTAGGCAAGGTTAAGGTGTAGAATCTCCTAATGTCCCAGCCACTTTCTTTTCACGTAGCTCACTTATCTGTAGTGAGATATAGATACAGCAGCCAGTGAAGTCTGTCTACTCCCTAGGGCACAAGTTTCCACATCATTCACAGGAACTGTCTGGTTGCAGTCAATCAGTACCTTAAGAGACTCTCAGAATGAGGAGAAAATGAATGGCCTGTGGAGTCCTTGTGTTCTCCAAGACAACCTTCCTGAGCAGGAGGAGGAGTCACATCCCAGGAGGAACTAAGAGCTTCCTGTTACTACTTCCTTCTGTTTCTGCTTCTTGAAAAGAATTACAGTTGGAGGGTTCAAGCTAATTTATTTAGTTAAAGTGAAAAAAATATTCAGCAAATAGGCATATAATACCAATATACTGATGCCAGTCAGCAATTATTTAGTCAGTGCTTACTGTGTGCTTGGCAGTAAACATGAGGATTTTAAATTTAAGCTGAAAACACTTATATTATCTTGATAACAAGTATCAAGAATGCTTTTACATGAAAAATAATATATATTCTTGGTGACATCGGGTCTGGAAAACTCTGCTCTCAGTTGAATGAAAATCAAACCTGTTGCTTTCGAGTCCTTTCTGACTCATAGCGACCCTGTAGGACAGAGCAGAACTGTCCCATAGGGTTTCCAAGGAGCGGCTGGTGGATTCCAGCTGCTGACCTTTTGGTTAGCAGCTGAGTTCTTAACCACTGCGCTACCAGGGTTCCTCAGGTGAATAGATTTACCGACTTACTGTTTTGTGCTCCTAAAATCATTAAAACTAACTGCTAATAGTAACACATTACCCAGCTTTTGTTTCCTTCAAGAACCTTGTAGGAAAGAATTTCTTAGAAATGTCCAGCTATTCAATTCTTAATATTTAATTAACCACAAAATTAGATGTACTATATTTTTACTTTTAGCTCTTTTGGAAGAAGAAAGAAAAGCCTATCGAAATCAAGTTGAAGAATCCACTAAACAAATACAGGTTCTTCAAGGTATGGAATGCTCCAGGCCTGTTTGAGATTGTTACTATTTATTTGCTTTTAGTGACTCAAAAGGAGTGGAAAGTAAGAATGCACGGGGTCCCCATTTTTCATGGCTTTGGTTCTTCCCTAGAACCTGAGACTATAAATGGCCTTGGTGGGGCTTTTTCTTTTTTTAAATAAGATACAAGTAAAGGCTCCCCAGTACTCCAGTACTAGACACTTGGAATGCTAAGGTAAAGATATTGGTGTGGTAAGGTGGTCACTTTCTTGGTTATGTAATGAGTTACTACAGAGAAGGCCTTTGAATAGGAAATCTGTTTCAGCTACTCCGTGCATCAGTACTTTCAGCTTGCTGGTGGCATTATTTCTGATGCTGATAGTACACTTGCATTGCAGTAAAAATTATGTACCACATGAAGTAGAATATTGGTCCCTGGACTGTCTTAATTGGTAATGGCCGCTCTTCATAGCCACCATTTTGCTCTTTGCCTGGGCTGTCACAGAATCCCTACAGAAATGACCAGAAAGATGCCTGTTACCTGTCAAGTGTTTTCTTCCAGCCATAGCTCCTGGGATTATGAGGCACTAGTTGTGAGATGCCCAGGAGAGGTCTTTCTTTCCATTGTAAAATTCTAAAGCAGTTTTAATTTGCCTTCATTGTCAAAGAAGGAACCAATGTTAATTTGAAATTTTCATTTGAGAAGTGGAGTGAGAAGAATTTAAATAGGCCAGTAATCACAGATCAGAAAAGATGTGGAGTCATTGCATGAGACCTGTGATATTTGTCCTAAAACTTCCCAGAGAAAAACCAGTCTTTTAGATCACCTGTTTTTATTTTCGAATGGGACATTTGAGTTGTTTAAAACTTCGGATTTTATTATGGTCGGATTATAATTTGGGGGATAGACCATGTGTGTTTTTAAATTGGAAACTTTAAAACCGTACTATAGTTTAAAGCCATTATCCATTAGTTTATATAAATCTGATTTGTATCTTTATTTCCATCTTGTACTGGGTATGAGCAATTTACCCTAAAGGTTCTATGGCACAGTACTGCCTTTTAACTTAAAGCTGTCTTGCCCAGGCATCATTGAGTGTGCCCAGGTGCCAGAATGTGTATTTCAGGACTTCGTCAACAAGTCCTGGTCATCTTATCCCTGGGCATTGTACCTTTTCAGATTTTGAACCTGTTCCCCTCAGTCCTTCCTACAGACTTAGAATGTAACATTTACATAGCAACTTCAGCCTCTCCTATCCCTAAATCCTCTTAATTATTTTTAATTACTCTCCTTTGAAACTTTTCTGCCTCTAACTTTCTTGTGTTATGGTAGCCAAGACTGTACCAAGTTATGGTTTTACACAAATTGTTTCCAATTCATTTGAAATTTGGGTCATACAACCAGATTCTTATACACCTCTTTAGCTAGGCAGTATTCATTGATTTGATCAATTCATTCAGTAATTCTAGGTGGTTTACTCAGCTGCCTGGTATTGGAGATAAAGCAGTGGGTAAAACAAAGGCCCTGCAGGCATAAGATTTACAGTCTAGTGGAGAAGATAAACAATAAGCAAATAAATATATAATGTAATGGATATCCAGTAAGGGCTTTGAAGGAAAATAGAGTAGAGGGCTAAAGAATGACAGAACGCTGTTTTAGATACATCATCAGAGAAAGCCTCTTTAAGGAATTGAAGTTCGAACAGAAAAATGAATCGAATACATCAAATGTTTTGCTAATGCTTACCGTTTGACCCAGCAATTCCATGTCTAAGAATTTACCCTAAGGAAATAATCAAACGACCACCAGTTGCCCTCAAGTCAGTTCTGTTTCATGGTGACCCCCTGTGTGTGTCAGAGTAGAAATGCACTCCATAGGGTTTTCTTAATGGTGATTTTTTGGAAGTAGATTGCCAGACCTTTCTTTGAAGCTGTGTCTAGGTGGTCCGAAACCTGTTCAGTTAGCAGTTGAGCGTATTAACTGTTTGAACCACTCAGGGACTCCAAGAAAATTATCTGGATTGTATTATAGTAATGAAACTGAACAGCCTACAGTGTCTAAAAGAAAGAATTGGTCAAATAGGTGATAGCATAACTATTTTTTATTATAGGAAGGTGTTCATCACCAGCAGAATAGAGTACGCTGTATATATATAATGATTCCCCCTGCTTAATGTGTATTTTTATATGTGTAAAATGCATAGAAGAAAAAATCTAGAGAAATAAATACCAAAATGCTAGACACAACTTTCTCTGTGTGGGAAATAAAGATCATTTGGGTTTTTTTTTTCGTTTTACATCTTGTACTTTGCCATTTTCCACATTAAATATTACTGCTTGTACAGTTTAATAAAAACAGCTTTCTTTGAAAATATTATGCTGAGTGAAATAAATCAGACACAGAGGGACAAACATTATATGATCTCACTTATCTGAAATACCTAGAATAGGCAGATATATAACGACCAGAGGTGATTAGTGATGCCTGGGACGTATGGGGGGGAGTGGGAAGTTATTGCTTATGGGGGACTGAGTTTCTGTTAAGGGCGATGAAAAAAATTGGAAATGGATAGTGGTAATGGTTGCACAGCATTTAATGCAGTTAATGTCCCTGAATTGTACTCATAAAAAGGGATGAAATGACAAATGTTTTGTCACACATACTATAGCACAATAAAAGAAACAAACAAAAAAAGCTCTGACAGCCTGGGCTGTGCCGTAGCTGCAATACTGGATGAGCTGTGCTGTTGTTCCTAATTCCTGTAGTCTAAGAAAATGATGATAAATACACCTTTCTAGCCCAGCTGCAGAGGTTACACATGGATATTGAGCATCTCCGGGAGGAGAAGGACAAGGAGATCACAAGCACTCGAGATGAATTGCTTAGTGCCCGAGATGAAATTTTGCTTCTTCATCAAGCCGCAGAAAGGGCTGCCTCTGAGCGGGACACTGATATTGCTTCTTTGCAAGAAGACCTTAGGAAGGTACGAGCTGAGCTTGAGCGGTGGCGGAAAGCAGCATCTGAATATGAGAAAGAAATTGTGAGTCTGCAAAACAGTTTTCAGCTTCGATGTCAGCAGTGCGAGGACCAGCAGAGAGAGGAAGCAACAAGGTTGCAAGGTAAGTAAATGGATTTTACATAAACCTCTTAAATCTTGACAGTGATAACTTTATAATTTGTACAAAGTAACCACTCAGGCTGTTTTTCTCTTTGATAGCAATAGGTCCTATAAAGCAGTGTTTCTCATACTAGGCCTACAAACATATTCTTCAGGGCTGTAAGTTCTACAATAGTTAAAATTTTATAAGAATGTAACATTTTATTTAAGCAATATTAAAATTTGTTTGCCTTATAAAAGTGAAACAGGAAAAAAACAGTAATCAAGGTCAAGGTGATGGGACCTCCTTGAGCTATAGCTGCAAAGTAATAAGAATCAAAGAGGAGCTGTGTAAAATCTGCATGTTTGCAAGGAAAAGAAAAAAATATTTTCTTCTCTGAAATATTTCCCCTTATGCTTTGAATTATTATGGAAGTTATGTTCCTATATTAACAAGTGTATTTTTGGACTATTTTAGGTGAACTAGAGAAGTTGAGAAAAGAATGGAAGGTATTGGAAACCGAATGCCATTCTCTAAAAAAGGAAAATGTTTTGCTTTCATCGGAACTGCAGCGGCAAGAAAAAGAATTGCACAAGTATGCAAGAATGCTCTCTCTTTTACATTGAAAATATTTCTTTTTCTTAAATTTTCATCTAAATTAAATTAAACCTTGATACTTAAATCAAAATTTGATACTTAAATGCCTTTTTAGAGCGAAATATTCAGCCAGACTGTTGGGCTGTTTGGCAGGTTAACCATGCTGAATGAATAATTCAGCTTTTTTTTCTGCCACCATCATTCTACATGTCCTTTCTTTTTGGTGTGCTCATGAAATACAAATTCATTAGATACCCTCCCCCCAAAAAATCCTAAACAAATCAACAGCAGCAATCTATAATTAGTCATTGAACTTGCCGTACAAACTAAATGAAAATAAATTTTAAGTACAAGTTTGTTTTTCTTTCCCACCAGTAATTGCTTCTGTTAGTAAGGATTATCAGAAAATGACTATAATAAAGAAATCTGTCATACTGAAAGATATGAATTCAGCTTCTAAATTTAAATACGAAGAGTAATAATATATATATATATGGAAACCCTGGTGGCGTAGTGGTTAAGTGCTACAGTTGCTAACCAAAAGGTCAGCAGTTCAAATCTGCCAGGTGCTCCTTGGAAACTCTATGGGGCAGTTGTACTCTATCCTATAGGGTCGCCATGAGTCGGAATCGACTCAACGGCAGTGGGTTTGGTTTTTGGGTATATGTGTGTGTGTCTGTGTGTGTGTGTATATATATATATATATATATACACACACACTCATTGCTGTTAAGTCGATTCCTACCCATAGTGACCCTGTAGGAGAGAGTCTCTAAGAAGCGCCTGGTGGATTTGAACTGCCAACCTTTTGGTTAGCAGATGTAGTTCTTAACCACTACCCCATGACCAAGAATTCTCTAAAACCAATTAAATCTTTCAAATAGCCAATACCTTCCAGGCAAACCAGGGGATGCAACTGGTTTACCCTAGCAAGTTTAGTGGAGTCCCGTTAATCCCACCAACATTTGTTCCATAGTTTAAAATTAATTTCTTATTTAAAATTTTGGTTCATTCTGTATTTTTATTTTTTAAAAATAATGATTGTGTTCTAATTCAGAGTAGGAAAGTAATACATGTTTATTGTTAAAACTACTCTTAATAAATCCCAGCTTCCCCTCCAGTGTACCAAATAGAGGTCATTAGTCTCTCGTTAACCTTGCGTTTGCACTCCTGAAGAGCATTAAGGTTACCAAAATCTCAGTAATCAAGGTCGGTTCTCATAGAAAACAAGTTTTAGGAAAAATCATAAAGACAGGACAAGTCAGAAAATAATCAAAACCAAACCAAACCCATTGCCATCAAGTCGATTCCAACTCATAGTGACTCTATAGCACAGAGCAGAACTGCCCCATAGGGTTCCCAAAGAGCAGTTGGTGGATTCGAACTCCCGAGTTTTTGTTTAGCAACTGAGCTCTTAATCACTGCACCCCCAGGGCTCCAGTCAGAAAATAGTAAGCTTTATTTTCTATTTATAATAATGAAAACAATTGTAGTGTAGATTATACATTTGGAAGAGAAACATCAAGAACTAGCAGAAGGGAACAAGACTTGCTGATTTATTCCCTAAAAGCCCTCCTTAAAATACCATGTGTTTCCAATATAAGTATCTCTAAAGCACTTTTCTCTTCCAGTGTCATGACTTCCCTTTGGCTTCTCATACATTTATTTGTATTACTTTTTGAATGTTTACAGATAATTAATAATAAAGAGTGAAACAAATATTTATAACATATAAAAGCAATTCCAAAATATGGATAGGACAGAATAAAGGTCCAAAACGTGTAAATACACACACACACACACACACACACACTTTTTTGTCCCGTATTTATATTGCATATCTATATTGGTTAGAAGAACCAGCTGATGGTGACTGCGTGTCAGCGCATTAGTACACATTGGTGTAAAGTATGTGTGAGATGGTGATGCAGACACCAAAGGTCTTCACATTTTGGAACACATTATTAGAATCTTAATGAATTCATTTCATTTGGAATTGGATCAAGCAAGAAATACTGATGTTTGATTACCACGGTTGATCATATTAAATTTTTCTTGTCTTTTAGTTACTCATATTTTAAAGTTTCAAACCTGATCCCTTATTTTTGACATGTAATTAATTGGAATCTGGCATGTTGTTAAACGCTGTTTTATAATTATTACAAATTTGTGTAAGTGCTTAAAAACAAGTTAAACTCTTTATGAATTAGAAGCCTATGGTTTAAAAATGGTAGGCCTCAGAAAGCTGGGATATATCAGATCATTGGTCAAGTCCTCTGCCTAAACTCACATGAACTATTTGACACAGGTTAATTCTGTTTCTTTAATTTTTCTGGTTTGGAAATTCTCTAAATGTGTTTGATAAGCCTTGCCAGCATTTAAGTAGTACTTAGAAGATAGTTTTCCTTACAGAGTCTTACATACTGGTTAGTTCTTTGCTGTATTGACTTGACAACATCAGACCTGTCCCTGGTATACTATCAGGATGGACGTAAACTCTGTGAGCCCTCATTTACAACATTGAGTCCGATTCTTATGATCCTGTCACGTGGCGCATAAAACTGTCCCCTTTAGCTATTTCTGTGGTAGGTGGGAGCCAGATTCTCTAAGGTCTTTGGTTCCCTGTTGTCTGTGATATAGAAGAAGAATTCGAACAAAGAATTTCTGTTCTTTCATATCAAGCTGTTTTCCTAATGTGTAAATCAGGCTTATATATATATATATATATATATCAAGTCTTAAAAATAATCATAGAAGTTAAGCTGAAAAACAGCCTCAGAAAGTACTGAGTTTCACCCTCTTATGTGACAACAGAGAACCCTGTCACCCTGTTCTTTGTGTAAACAGATGCCTGCCACAGTTCAGAGCTCTGGAGATGCTTGCTCAGAGAATGTGTTTGCTCCAGTTAAGTGACTTGCTCAGCATCCCACAGTCGCCTAGTGGCAAAACTGGGCTTTAGAGCCCACCCTCCTGCTTCTTTGCCCCATGCTTTCCCCTAATTTGGGTTATCTTCTCATTCAAGCAGAATTGTGTTTACTGGAGTTGGCAGTGGCTCCTAGTTTTAAGTTCCTGTCACCTACCATATTTGTCAAGTACTTAAACTTACAAGAAATAGTTGAAATATGTATATTTTTTGCCTGTAGAAGACCTACAGTGAATCTTTTTATGATATAATCAATATAAAGTAATCTAACATAAAATTGAGTTACTTCCTATTTCTATTTTTAAAGTTTCAACCTTTGCGTATATTTGATTATCTGAAAATAGGACACAGCTTTAAACTGGAATTTTTTAGTGTTTTTATGCTTTTTATTTATTAGAAATACCTCATTCTTTTTACTTTTCTTCTCTGAAATCTAGTCCTTCTCTCCTAGTAAAATGTATAAAAATCATTCTGCCTGCTGTGTCCAGCTTCGCCCTGTGACTCGCTATCAATATTTACTAAAATATCAACCTGGATGGCTTTTATGTTGCAGTTCACAGAAGCAGAGTTTAGAGCTTACCAGTGATCTCAGCATCCTTCAGATGACTAGAAAAGAGCTTGAGAATCAAGTGGGATCTTTGAAAGAACAGCATCTTCGGGATTCAGCTGATTTAAAAACTCTTCTCAGTAAGGCTGAAAACCAAGCAAAGGATGTACAGAAAGAGGTAAAGCAAAAAGACATGAGCCCGATTATTGTTGGACTTAAAGCCAGAAGCAAGTCAGATACCCGTGCTGCTAGTTAGAAAGGAAGGGAGCAGGAGCCACTTACTTGTCACGAAAGTGGTGTTTGGAGCATCCCTGCTTGGTGATTTCTAGCTGTGAATCATGGTCTGTATAGAGAGAGCTCATCAGTAGGGCTTGGCCTCAAAAATATAAATATATAAAATTGCATTCTTAATGTTGATCTACCAGTTAGTTGACCTAAATGAGAAACCGTTTGTACCAGATCACTCAATCCACTGTTTTTCTTTCAAAGAGAATATTATATTTAATTTAGAATACTTTTGGAAAGCAGACTGAGGCCACACTGTAATGTTTTCCAAACCCCTCAGGTGAACACGGCCTGAAAAGTTACTTAGAGCTCACCTCGTAGTCAACCAGCCAAACATGTTCTATGACCTTTTTCTTTCTTCTCCCACCCACTTTTCCCCTTTCTTCACAAATATACATGTTCACGTTTCATGTCATTTTGCTTTTAAAACCTTGACTTGGGTGACTTTTTCAAAAAACCATGTCAACAGTGGTGAGGGTTGACTGTGAGCAGCACGAGTACCTTTCACTTCCCAGAGCCTTGACATTGCCAGCAGGGCAGCAAAGAGCTGTGTCCGGTCCTGCTGGCCTCGCACCACTCCCTGCCTTGACTCCTGGCCAGCCGGGGCGATGGAGAAGGCTGATGCCACTTCATCCACTGGTCAGGGACCACCACAGTGTAGACTCTCCTAAGTGAAGATTGGTTACAAATTAGAAGGAAGTGGAAGACAACACTTTGTCTTTAATAATGAATCTTCCCAAAATTGCTTTTAAACGATCTGTTTAATCGATGCAACTTTTTTTTTTTTTTTTGCATTTTCCTTTCCTTGTAGTAACCTGAGCTTGGAAATGATGACTGTTCTTCTGTTTTCATGTTTGTTCCTAAAGAAAAAAAAGCTGTAACATTTTTTATTTACATGTAGACACATTGGTTTTGTAATATGTTCGTTTTTATCTTATTGCCAAGGATATGTGTTTTGGGGGAAATCTCATTTCATTTGGAACACAAATTTTGTGCCAAAGTAAATATCTTAGTATTTAATACTGTAAGCACTTTGTGTCCTTCCAGCCCATATGCCATAATTCTCTCAAAATCTGGGACGAATGCATGGCTGGAAGATCAGTCTGTTGTATGTTACTATGAATGCTTTAGCCATTTTGTTGCGTTATTTGTTTGCCTGTTTTTAGTCACTGAGCAATCGGTGAGAAATGCTTTATTTAACTGTTTCCACAATGGCAGTGGCATGTTGTCACAGCATCTAAATTGTTGATAGTCTTTGGATTGCATTAAATGCAGCACATTTAAAAATATGTCTGATCTTGTCAATATGTTTCTTTTCTATTTTCTTGTTCGGTGTTTTCCATTGTGAAATGATAACAGTCATCACACTTTTTTGTAATGTGGAATTGCCTCTCTTTCTGTTTGTCCTGATGTCAACCTATTGGATACTAACTAGTCTGTAACTAAAATGGTCTTTAATGAGGTGCTTTGTGTAATCCGCTGCAAACGGATTCTTACCTTTTATTAACAGGCATATACATTCCCTGTCAGCATTTCCCCTTTGTTCTTTCTCTCGTAGAATCATGCCTAACAGGCGCAGTATCATGGTTACATATCTTCAACGCCAGCAAAATTACAAGCTAAACAAGCCCAGAAATGATTATTTTTATTATGAAGAACCAAAAGTGTTGGTAATTTTGTTTGGTATTTCCGTCTTAATCAAGACTGAGCTGGTTTCTCACCTCAGGGTGAGACAGCAAGGCGTGACCCAAGCAAAGCGTGAGGCGAGGCTGCAGAAGGCGGCCTTCGTCCCACCAGTTAAATTTTATATATGCAGCGGCTCTTACTAGGACATTTAACAAAGAAGAACATACATGAAAGAAGTAAATGTTAATCCTCCATATTAAGGGAATAATAATGGTTTAGCATCTTTCTATTTGGCTTTAGAAAGTATACATTTTAATTTAGTAGGGACCTCTGTGGCTTAAGAATTTATAAAACACTAACTTCTCAAATCCATCCTGTGAGGACTGACTCAGTAAAGTTATTTGGCTTCACCCTCTTGCCTTGGCACCAGAGTCTTTCCCACCCGACTCACACTCTGGAGGTAAGCCACAGGATCTTCCTGACAGAGCTGCCTTCCTGTAGTTCTGCTTCACAACTCCTGGAACGGAGTGATTAAGTGCTTTGGTGTAAAGGGCAGGCTGAATGTAAGGATGGTGGAAAAGTAAGGGAATATCGATCAACAAAGCACTTCTCACTTTGTCTTTATTAGTCACTGGTAAGAATCTCATTATGGAAAACTGAGAACTGATTATGTTCTAAGGTGCAGAGGCCAGTTGGGGTTCACTGACGTTGCCTTGGCTGCCTATTGGTAACCTTCTGCCTTCTCCACAGAACCCTACATCTACTGAAAACAGCTGTAAAGCCTGTGAATCTTACTCCTTGGTTCATTATCTCTTTGATCCTGCCCTTTTTTCTGGGACCACCGTTAAGTAACAGGGGGTGTCTTTCATATTTCACTTCTCTCCCTGTACCCGTATCTCTTTTTCCCACTTTCTGGTGACCTCTTGCTGGCTCTAACTCCTTCCCCCGGTCTCCTCTGTCTAATATTTTATACATTTGCTTCCTCCTTGATGTTTACCTTTGGAGTGTGTAATCATGGCTCCATTTTTCACTGTATTTTTCAGAAACACCATTACAAAGGTATCCTCTATTAAGGAACTTCTAGGATATAGGTAAAAAGGAACTGAACACTTTCCAGCCTCATGGGCTAGTTTTAGGGAAGAGGAGGAACCTTTCTGGTATGCCACACTGGTGGTATATTTATTTTATACTCAGTCCTTGTCTTTCTGTCTTCCTTCTAAAACCTTCAGAGATGGTAGAATGGGGCAGTGGAGGCCAAGACAAAGGAAGAGTCAGCAGCAGAACAGTCTCTGCTCTTTGCGTGGGAGCCCAGCTTGCATGTAAGATGCAGTATCTAGAAGTTGAACTAGTCTAGGATTCCAGCTCCCTGGGACCATTTAAAGTAGGGGCAAACCACGCTGTGTTTCCCATTGGCCTTGCCTGTGTTCAAGGGGTAGATAGTCCATCTGAAAGCTAAAATTATATACAGTGAACTGTTCTCCAGAACGGGAAATGGTATATTTCATCATAGATAAAATTCTATTAGAAACGTTTTTTTAAATTATTTTAATTTGGTGCTTAAAATTTTTAAGTGGAGAGAGAAAAATGTCCAAATTATAGTGACAGGGGATTTAGATACATTTCTTTGCATCATTTGCCAAAAAAAAAAAAAAAACCCTTATCCAGAAAACTTTAATACCCAGTGATCCTTGATAAAGGGAGGCCTGTATGTCGAGATTGAAATAACTTGGCTGGCATTGCCTACCAGGATATAAACTCCAGCTTCCTAACCTTGCGGTTTAATTAGGCCATGGAGTTTTTCTTTACATGCTTTCCTTTTGCTCTGTTTGAAATTTTCCTTTTCTCCTGTAACTCACTTAATGGAAAAAGTGACCCTTTTTATTAGAAACAGATGACAAAACGGTGACTTCTGTCAATTTTTTTTTTAACTCCAGAGCCAGAAAACTGTTACATAGAATCAAGTGAACTTTAAAGACTTCTTATGAGTGTAAATGATTCTTATTCTCCTTAAAGCAAAAAGCCTTGACTCGAGTGTTTCAGGTGACTAACTAGGGCCTGGTATATAAGCCTGACTAGAACCATAACTTCACACCCATTTTAAGTTGAGTCTGCACACTTTTTTTTCTTTGCCTTTAGTATGAAAAGACACAGACTGTACTCTCAGAACTGAAGTTGAAGTATGAAATGACTGAGCAGGAAAAGCAGTCAATCACAGATGAGCTCAAACAATGTAAAGACAACCTGAAGCTGCTCCAAGAAAAAGGAAATAATGTAAGTCTTTGCAAACTTGGCTTAGTTTTGGTTGAAAGGCAAGTGAGGGCCCTGAAACAGATTTTCAGAGGACATTATTACTGGTTTGGGAAACTAAGGGCCTGTAGTACAAATGAACTAAACTTTTCATTATGGAATTCCATGATGGAATCGCTATGCTGTTGATTTTTTTAGGAAGAATTCGTACCTTTAGCCTATACCCCTTACAAAAGCCCAAAGGCTGCCTGGAGGAAGAGCCTTGTTTGCAAGAAAACAGCTTACCTGAAGACTCCAAGCTTTCCCCAGAATTCTATCACTGAGCCATCCTCTGGCTCTTGTTTCCCCCCTGCTAGGAAATGAGGCGCCAGGGACTCACCTAAGGGAGAGTTGACCCCTTACATTTGACTGTTTCAAAAAATGAAGACTGAATTCTGTTTTCCATTTTATGCTAATACTGTATGCACTAAGGCACATCCCTAAAAAGCTCGGTGTCTTTTTGTCCGCCTGTAAACACTAAGAAATATTTGGTGAGTTTCTGTAGGACTTTTTGAATGGTGTGTGTGTATGTATGAAACTGTAACATTTTGGTATAAATTGAGTTGTTTTTTTTTTTTTTTTCATTTGCTAGAAAAGCAGATGTTATACTAAATAAATGTCGTGTTGTATGTTTTGGTGATCATTGCCCTTATGGGCTCTAACCAATGGATGTTCAGTGTGGTTGGTTGTGCTCTGATTTATTTCGAGCCCGTCATGGCTTGGACACTGCAGTGAGTGTGAGCCACACACTTCCCATGGGGGAAGGCACTCTGCTTAACCTGCAGCGCAAGTAAAAGGAGTGATGTTGCATGGCCGTCCAGTTACACCATTGTACACTGAATGCTCATGATTTGTGTCCAACTGTCCTTCAATGAAGAGAGTCTTCGTTTTTAGACAGTAAAGATTTGGGGCTTAGGTAGAGGTCTTTCAGAAGTTGATGAAATTGGTGTGGAGGCTCTGTGCTAAGCAGAAGTGGATTATATTTGTTTTTGAAAATGTAGATTATAGAACTCTTCTTAAATCAGATCATGATAGTTTGGTTACTTCTCTCTCCTGTGTGAATTCGTATCCCTCTGATTTTGGAATTTCAGTCCAATTCCTGCTAAATTAACTTATGAAGACATCTAGCATAATCAGCAGAGAGCCCCTGGACCATTAGAACCTTTTCAAAAGTAACCTTGCTATTGTTATTTATAATTGTAAAAACAGTCCACCTGTGAGGTGAATTTTCTCTTTTTTGTGATGTTGGGCTTATAGTACTACAGTGTTACTCTGTAATAACACTCATCATAGAAATTCCCTTGCAGTTTTAAAAATTAATTACATTCCGATAACACAGCCGAAATCCCTGAGACTCATCTGCCTGCCTTTATATATGAAATGTTTACCATACATTGTGTCGGGTCTCTTGCCTGGTTTAGGAAGCACAGGGCATTTATTTGTGAACTTGAAAACGATACCATCTCATGGGCAGAAGAGTTTTTGTTTACAAAAAAGAACAAAGTTTCGTTTCTGAGTACGGATCAAAAATAATGTGTTACCAAGCAGGGCGTTAGTTGGTGAAGTCTTACCATTGCTCCTTGTTAACATTTTACATTTCCTTAGGGTGTCAAGGACACCCTCACTGCCTACTGTCCCAGCTGTTCCTTCTAAACTGGTAGGTTGCCAGCTTACACCATTCTGGATTATGTTAGATGTCTTTAAAATGTTTGAATCAGTGTAAAACCTGAGTGCTAGTTCTTCTACTACGTCAACCTTTGTCCCCTTCTCGCTGCCCCCCTGAGGTCTAAATCATCTTATCTGATTTTTTTATAGCATAAAATGATTTTAATATCCCTTCCCTTCTTTAGCCTTCCATATTACAACCCGTCCCAGCCGTATTCATCGGCCTATTCCTGGCTTTCCTGTTTTGGTGTTTCGGTCCATTGTGGTAGAGAAAGGTACAACACTACTGTTGAGTCCTTGTCTGTTTGTCCCTGTCACCTGTTTGTGCCATATTTGTAATATAGTGCATGGCAAACCACACAGGTACTTTGCTACCTGAAGCAAACCCTTCATTTAGTATGCCATGTATTGTGTCATACCAATGAACTGAACAGCCAACTAATCACATAACATTTTGTCTTGTTTCCTTTGTAGTAACGCTAACTGTGAATTAATTCCAACCTAACCAGTTATTAAAATGTTTTCTTTAACCAAGTCTTTGTCTCTAGCAAACTGGAGTAAACTATGAATTGCTGCAATATTAGTACTCCTTCCCAGTTATGTGTTTAATCAGATTTGAATGAGAAATGAAGAGTTTGCATCTTTGAACTTTTTAGCCAGCTTTCTTCTCCCTCGTCCCTTTCCTCTTCCTGTCCATAGTGTAGACTTCTTTGCTTCAACTCTTTGCTTCTTTACACTGTAGCCGTGAAGATGAAAACAATGAGATTGGTATAATGGACCATTGGCTCACAATCCCAGCCCCAGTGTGCGCCTACTTGTAAGAGTATAAACCTATATCAAGTCTTTCTGGCCCTGATCTGCAATATCAGAATATTTCTTTAAAAACCAACTTTCTCAGTAAGACCCTCAAAACATAAGTGAAATGAAAGCTGTCAACCAAAACAATATAATATTGTCAAACCCTCTGAAGGTTAACAGGGAACAGCCCATCCATGCTCGCCTCTAACTGACTTGCATGTTGGTACAGCATACTCGGTGATCAGTGGCTTTATTACACTGGCCAAGCTCTTTACCAGAAGTATCAGACAGGCAGGGTCCCTAATGGCACTTCCCCATCTGATTTTATCTTCTGTGGTTTCAAATTAGAGAACCAAGGCCTAGGCTGTTTCCTTTCTATCACTTTACCCTCCAGCCCCATGTGTAAACCTGTCCCAGCATGTGAGTCTGGCTGTCATCAAGAAATAAACATTTTAGGCAGAAAACATACTGCAGGTGTCTATGAACATCAGTTATGTTGGAATATACAGATGTAGGCATAAATAAAGAAGCCTGAGCTGAGAGGGTTTCTTAGAAGTCACCACCAGATTTCAACTGTAACAAAGTTGAAAATGGCAAAGACTTCCCTGGAATGTGTTAGCTTCCATCGAGTGGTCCTCCAAAGGGCTCCTGCTGTTACGGCTGTCCTCACACCTGTATTCCCCCATCTTTTTTTCCTTTCTTTCTAGAATTTATTCTTCCTGATGCAAAGATAAGATTTTTTCCCATATTCTGTTGAGCATTCAGGACTCTCTGGAGCCAAGGGGCTAATAGGTATGAAAAGAGGGGAGAATGTGACACTGACTCTTGGTTTCTTTCCACACAGAAACCCTGGCCCTGGATGCCCATGTTGGCTGCCCTGGTGGCGGTGACAGCCGCCGTGCTGTACGTGCCAGGTCTGGCCAGAGCTTCTCCATGAGAGCGTTTCTTGAGTCCGTACACCGTCCTCCCTCTAGAAGCTGGCATCACACTCATGCTGGGGACAAACAGAACCATTTCCTTCCTTTTTACCTCTTAAAACAGCAGGCGTGCAAGAATACAGCTGTAGGGTCATTGCTTTAAATTATATAAAATGTATCTGTCTATAAAGAGGAGGATATAAAATTGTGACTTTATTCTACTGTAAGCAATAATTTGCTTGCAATTTTTCATGTAATTTTTAAATTAGTATGTTGAGATTCTAAATATTATGGTGGCCTAAAGTAGGCTTCTTGGTACACCAAATTATTTATACCTTTAAATTTATGGGTATTTTACTCTGAATTCTGATGACCAGATAATTCACCTTTCTGATTCGATAGCTACCCAAACCAAACAGCCAAATACGTACATGGGAAGAGGCCCTGTGTGCTCAGTGCCTATCAGTTTGAAATATATACACATATATATATTTTTTTTACATACTTACGTCATTTTTACTTATTAGGAAACCACTGAGCTATTGGGAACAAGACTTAGAGACAATTATTTGCGTGGATTTTTTTTTTTTTTAAAGGAAAAATACATTTGGAAAATATTCTGTTATAGTGATAATCTGGGGAATATGTACATGCTTGTTCGGCCTTAACGTGACTTGAAGATGTGGAGGACATCAACTTTGACAAACTTTCCATGAGAGTGTGTATTTTCTTGGGCAAACTGAAGTATTTCTGGGAGCAAAAAACATAGTAATTACACAATTTCAGTGCAGTAAACCAAACTGTTGAGTCAATTGGAATGTAATTTATTACACCTCATGTATTTAAAGAAATATTTTCTTTGAAAGCCAAGTTACTTTCTCATATACAGCATTTTAGGAAGCATGCTTTCTCCCCCCTCCCCCCCGCCCCCCATCATCTGTTCCTCCAAGCATGTTTAATTGAAGAAAGAGTTAATATCTCTTTAGATAAGCTTTTATTGACTTAATTTGATTATGGTGTTACGGAGCTAATGTTCGCGATGAGCTGTTGATACCTGCGTACCAACAGATACCCTCGTTGGGTATGCAAATAGTTATTTTCTTTGAATTGTTGTTAATTGGGACATTCTGTTAATGAGAAGCACTATTTCCAAGATTACATAATAGTGTTCCATGCACAAGGAAGCACCTAAACACTGCTTGATAATTATCAACTTAAAACACAGAAGTGAGAGTTTAGCTATATGGTTTTGTGCAGCACTGCAGTCATGTCAGTAAAGTTGATTTAGGTCACAGAATCTCCTAAAGTATCACATAGTTAAATTTTACAGTCAGTGAAGACTGGAGGGAATGTCAGTAAATTGACTTGAATGTTCTGTGGCAATCCACAGGTCTAGCCAAATATTAAAAAAAGGAGTTTAGGATATAATTTGCCTTGTGATGTTTGACGGTCATTGTTTATACTTTTAAGGTTATATTTTAAGCTATTTGGATTTGCTGTTGGGAGGATCACTAGATTTATGGAGGAATTAGTCACAAATGACTTGTAGAAAATACTGTCATATAGTTCATTTCATCATTTTCTGTTGCAGGAAGCCACTCCACCACAGAATGCTAATACGCCAGTGGTACCCAGTACCTCCTGTATATAGGTTATTGCAAATATTGTTCTGAAATGCTTAACTTCAGAATTACATTTTTTAAAGTAAATAATTGTTTTAAATCTATTTTGTAAAGATATAAAGTACAATAGAATTTCTGGAGTACAGATTAAACTATTTGCACTAACACACGTGATGTGCATGATTTAATAAAATAACTTTCCTCTCCCCACGCATCTTTGAGTTGGATATCATTGACGTCCTTAGTGCTGACTCTGCTGTTGGGTTGTTAACCATCTTCTCTGCAGATGGCTCTTTATGCAACATAACATGCATTTGGTGCTCTTCAGGGTTTAAAAGAAAACACTGAGCTGTTTCCCCTAGGTTTTATTAGTCTTTTATTTGACTTACTTGCTTTAATTTCCCCCCCCCCCTTTTACTGTGGTTATCGTTAAAACGTGACTCACTTGCCAGACACGTCTCTAAATGTAAGGTCTAGTATCAATATTTACTTTATTCAAATTGAATAAATGGGGTTTTGTAGTTACTGCCCGTTTTTCTCAAGAATATAAATGAGCCTATTCATAAGCAATACCTCCAGTTTTGTTCAGTTCACTTCCAGGTTAAATAAAGAGCAGGATTATTCATTGTTAGTGACAGAGTCATTAAGAAGATTTAAGCACAGTGGTTAAAAATTGAATGACCCGAAAGGAGAGACTGGAAGGAGGGAGTGGGCTGACTCATTAGGGGGAGAGTAAGTGGGAGTATGGAGTAAGGTGTGTATAAGCTTATATGTGACAGACTGACTTGATTTGTAAACGTTCACTTAAAGCTCAATAAAAATTATTTAAAAAAAAAATTGAATGACCCTGTAATAGTACATTGGAGCCCTGGTGGCATAGTGGTTATGAGCTTGGCTGCTAACAAAATGGTCGGCAGTTCGAATCCACCAGCCGCTCCTTGGAAAGCTTGTGGCCCAGTTCTACTCTCTTCTATAGGATCGCTGTGAGTCAGAATCGACTGTACAGCAACAGATTTTATAAAGGTACAATTTAAGAATCACTCAGAGGTGTCACATGGCTAGGTCATAAAATGAGAAGAATGCGGCGCTTGAGGCTAAACAGACCCATATTGGCATTCTGACTCAACCTGTTTTCAGCTATAGGCAAATAACATTTATCTTCTCTGAGTTTCCATTTCCTCATCTATAAAATGGGGAGAATAATATCTGTATTTTCGGTGCTAGCATGAAAAATAAAAACAATGTATTGGAGGTGCCATTCAAGTGGTAAGTTTTACGACAAGGTCATACTGGAAAAAATATCGCAGATACTGAAGTTTTAGGTGAACTGGCGCATCTGTGTAAAATGAATTGACCCCGTTATGAATCTGTATGTGTATGAATATGACTGCAATGTAAGGAACCCTAAGGAAGCATCATCGGTGACAGACTCCCAGCTACGTCTGACCCCTCCGCAGCTGTCTCTTTGGGAAGTAATATGCTTATTTTGGTCATGAGCCAATTGCCCACAACAGTTTTAGAATTTCTGTTGTAATTGCCTTCATAGCTGCTTTGAGTCACATGTGAAAACCAGTCCACATTGCTATATAGTCAGAGGTTTTCAACCAAAAATGGTATTGCCCAGCTCACTCTCCCTTTAATCAACAGACTTGACTCCCACTGACTTTTGGGTGCTTCCAGTGATTACAGCTGCTTTCAAAGGGATGGAAATCTACCAAAGAGAGAAAACTGCATACAAGTCAACATTGTTAAAAATGGGCAGCTTTGCTCCAGGAAGTTCACTTCTGAAATTGTATTCTGCAAACATAATTTTGTGCACAACATTTTAACTACTAGGACATGCAGTGCAGCATTGCCTTTAGTAGTGATGAGTGAACAACCTAAATATCCAGCAGTGGGGGATTGGTTAAATAAATTGATATTGCCGCCCTACAGATTACTGTGCTTGCAAAGCATGTGCAAAGATACTCATACTATATTAAGTAAAGAAACAAGGTACCAGTGTAGAATAACCCTGGTTTTATAAAGAAATTTGTTTATAGAAGTAGGACTTGGAAAGACTTACACCTGGGCTACCGCTCGTCTCTGGGTGAGTATAAATGTGAGTGAATTCTCTTCTCCCTTCACAATTCCTGCTTTCTTTTTAGTAGTAAATATGTGTTGCTTTTGTAAATTTTGAAAAGGTTACTTGGTTTTTAAATTAGGAAAAAAATGTTCTGCAGAATTCCAAATTGGCTTCCATAATAAAATGAGTAATAGTTAACTTGCCAAAGTATCATTATTCGCCGCCATAGAGTCCATTCACAATGGAAGAAAACGCTGCCTGGTCCGGCGCCACCCCCATGACTGGTTGCAACCTGGACCATTGTGATCCATAGGGTTTTCGGTGGCTGATTTTTGGAAGTAGATCGCCAGTCCTTTCTTCCTAATTCCTCATAGCCTGGAAGCTCCACTAAAACTTGTTCAGCATCATAACAACACTCAGGCCTTCACTGGTACCGGGCGGTGGCTGTGCATGAGGTGTATTGCCCTGAGGCGACTGGGTCTCCTGTGTGGAAGGCAAGACAGAACTCTCTTACTGAACCACTGCCTCCCCCAAAGACACATTGGAAGACTAAGTCATTGGTCAAAATACCTACCTTTACAGGGCTAGTGTTCATTTGCACTTGTAAATTCTAGTGTGTTCATTTAGAAATCAGTTTTATAATTTTAAACATGCTTTATACATATGTAACCCACCAGAAAATACATAGAATTATAACATTGTTTATACATATATACATAGGATTATAATGTCGGAAGGATCTTTAGCAATCCAGTCTTAGCTTTTTGCCTGTCAGAGAAAAAACTCAAGAGTTTTTGATTTGGGGTCATAATAGTAGTTATGTATAATAACAATAAAAATATGATAATAATAGTTATAAAGTTGAGAACCAAGTTGTTTATTTCTTTTTCTGCTAGTCCACATCGTGTCTCCAGGCTTCAATAGTTTTATACCCATTCGTTTAAAAAATGCCTGTTGAATATCTGCTGTGAGGCACCATGCTAGATGCTGGCAGTACTCAGTCCCTACCTTCCTAGAGCTTTTGGTCTGGAATGGAAATACAGGCAAGAAAGCGTCAGTTACAGTACAGTGTAGGAGGAGAAAACGTAGGAGCCTATAGAACCATAAAAGAGGACATTTCATCTCACCTTCAACCACCCAACCACCCAAGTCAGGGACATCTGGCTGTGGAGCCAAAGGTGAGTTTCCCTACTAGGTGGTCAGAGGAACAGGATTGGTCTCCCCTAGCTTTGCAACTATTAAGATCTGAGGTTCATTTTCTTAGAAAAGACATTGTGATTGGGAAGCATTTTTAAGGCTTTGTGGACTGCCCTAGAATTTTGCCCTGTTAAATAGTTTAAACTGTACCTTTCAAGTAACAGGTAACTAGTGAATGATTAATTTATTTAGTTAAGGTTTTTTCTTTGGAAGGAGTATTCAGTTTGTGGACTGGGACATGAATTGGGTGGAGTCGGTAATAAATGCCTCACTCAAGGAGGCAGATAGATATTCACCACATCTTACTGCGTGTGTTTACGGTGCTGCTGCTTGCTCAGTAAATTAAGCAGCTATGTATTTCTTCCTAAAGATCAAGGGTGTTTCAGCCCAGATCTTATGGTATCTCACTTGTTACCCTGTCATGAAAGGACACTGAGATAAAGCCAATGAAAAAGTCAGGACACTGTAAATAAAGGCAAAAGGGATGGGCAGGTGGGGAGCTAGTAGAGGAACTTCTGCTGGGTGTGCTTCACCTTTCCTTTTGGCCTCTGAGATTGGCCGGAGTACTTACAGGTGGCCAGACTTCCTTTAGCAGAGATTCACACTTCTAATCTAAGACATTTAAAAAAAAATTTTTTTTTCATTGCCATCAAGTTGATCCTGACTTGGCAACCTTACATGCTAGTTTATTTTTGTTTGTTTTTTTAATCCTAAGTTTTTATGTATGTATTTATTCCATCATCTTATTCCACATAAAATTTAAAGCAGGCATGTCTGCTTGGACAACAGTCCTTTTCCTGTTAAATGGCAGGAATCTTTGTCCTGCTAGGCTGAAAATCCTTACTTGTGGAGGGCTCTTCAAGCACAGAAAAGAGGAGCACCAATAGCACTAAAACCCTTGACCACTTCCGCTTCTCGGATCCCAGGTTTCTGCCCTAAATTACTTCACTATCCATAAAATCTTTGTGTAGTTATGCCATTTGGTTTGGGTTGGAAACTTACTCCGAGATAATTAGCCTATACGTGTTTAACTTCATCACCCTGTGCCATGTACTCCATAGCTGATCTTCAAAGAGCTGATGTGTTTTGGATTTTTTTAACCAAATTTTTTTTTTCCTAAAAAAGTCAGATCACATTTTCTTCTACAGACTAAATTTGGTTTAGTTTTAGAGTTGGACGTTCTAACTTAGCACTTCATGTAGCTAATAAAATCACACTTTAAAAACTATTAAGAGTTTATTCAGTCATGCACTTTGAGCGGGGGAAACCTTTGTACTTAAAACTCTAACTAAAATTGTGTGGTGAATTATATATATGTGCTGGGTCCATGTTGAGCCCTTTTTATCACTGAAGATGAGTAATGACTGATACCACCTGGAATAAATAGAACCTTTTACCTGCTCAAGTCATCTGCCTTTGAATACCTAAAATACATTTTCTAGCCTCATTTTATAGCAGGATCTTCAAAACCTGTTGCATTAGTTATTGTCTTAGGCTGGGCACTGTAGAGAAGCAAAACCAGAGAGAGATTTATCTCAAGAAAATGGGTCATGCAGTTGTAGAGACTGGCAAGTCCCAAGTCTGTGGGTCAGGGGTCAGGCTGGAGGTTTCTCCTGACTCACATAGCTGCAGGGGCTGACAAACCCAAGATCAGCAGGTGAGACATCAGGCTGCTACCTCACAGGCCGCTGAGGCTGTCGAATCTCAAGTTTGGCAGGCAATATGGCAGACTGCTGGTTCAAGTCCCAAGAACCAGAGGTCAGGTGATGTCAAGCTAAATGCAGGATCCAGAGCAAGCAAAAGCTAACATGCTTTGCCAGAATGTCCATATTTATTGGATGAGGGCCACACTGCTGAGGAAACTCCCCTTATATCTGATTGGCTGATCACATCATGGAGGTGATTATATCACAAAATGGAGGATAATTTCATCATTACATAACTGCCAAACCTCTGAGAATCATGGTCTAGCCAAGGTGTCACACAATCATCACAGTCTGCCTCTTGTCAATTTGGCTCCTGCACACATCTCCTTAAGCCACAATCTCTAAAAGCAATTACAAAGTCATACTTGCACCTAACATGATACAACTAACATGCACTAGCCCTGTGTACATCTTACATTTTATAAGTGAAAACAAAAATTTGATACATACAAGGAAGGAATACTCATAACACTTACAGTCCCTGTTTCCGCAACTGGTCATGTGGTCATAACTGTTTTTTTTGTTTTGTTTTGTTTTGTTTCCACCACCCCTTCCGTATTCCCCTTGCCCTCTGCAAGCACCTCAGCTAATTGTAGTTCTTTGCCTGGTGGGGTGACCCAAACCTTCATTCCTGAAGGGTCTGGGCCATTAGTCATCTTGTTGGAATTGGGTTGCTGTAGCTTTCCACTGACTTCAGTCACAGGACATGGTAGTACTAAGAGACGTCCTCAGGGATCTCCTGCATTCCAGACATACTCTTCTTTACCTCCATTATGTAACATCAATCCATTTTCCCCTTAGAAATCAGGATCAATCGCACCCCCAGCCAATACAGTAACTCCTTTCTTTGCCAATTGATCCAGAGGCATGAGGAGCCCAAAGTGGCCAGGTGGCATTCTTCTAATTCAGTGGAATCAGTGTTGTGTCTCCTGGTGGGAGCATTACTCCCTTTGAAACTAAGATCTCTAGACCTGCAAAGCATAGGGTCATGGGGACAGGAAGCAAAAATTTTCTGAATGAGTCACTAGGGGTAATAGTGAGTTGTGCCACTCCCATTTCCACCCCTTGATTCCTGGACCCATGAATCATGGCTTTGGGAGAAACAGCACCATATATTGGATGCCAGTTTAGAGCTTATACAGCCTCCTGGAGAACATTGCCCCAACTCTGCAAGGTATTGCCACCTAGCTGGCACCATAGTTGTGTCTTTAGAAGGCATTTCATCCTGCTGTCAAGCCAGCTGCTTCAGGATGGTGGGGTACATGGTAAGACCAGTGAATTCCATGAGCATGGGCCCATTGTGCTTCATTTGCTGTGAAGTGAGTCCCTTGATCCAAGGTGATGCTGTGTGGGATACCATGATGGTGGATAAGGCATTCTGTAAGTCCATGGATGGTAGTTTTGTTGGAGAAGCACTGTGTGCAGGGAAGGCAAGTCCACTCCAGAGTGTCTATTCCAGTAAGAACAAAATGCTGCCCTTTCCATGAGGGAAGTGCTCCGGTGTAATCAACCAGGTTGCTGGCTGATCACCTTGAGGAGTGGTGTCATACCGGGACTTAGTGTTGATCTCTGCTGCTGGCAGATTGGGCACTCAGCAGTGACTAGCCAAGTCAGCCTTAGTGAGTGGCAGTCCATGTTGCTGACCCCATCATAACCTCCATCCCTGGCACCATGACCACTTTGTCCGTGAGCCCATCGGGCATTGACAGGAGTGGCTGGGGAAAGAGGATGACTGGTTTCCACAGAATGCGTCATCCTATCCACTTGATTGTTAAAATCCTCCTCTGCCGAGGTCACCCTTTGGTGAGCATTCACATGAGACACAAATATCTCGACTTCTTTGGCCCATTCAGAGGTCTATCCACGTACCTCTTCCCCGTACCTCCTTGTCTCCAATTTTCCTATTATGTTTTTTCCAAGTCCCTGACCATCCAGCCAAACCATCAGCCACAGCCAATGAATCAACCTACAGTTGCACGTCTGGCCATTTCTCCTTCCAAGCAAAGTGAACAGCCAGATGCACTGGTCGAAGTTCTTCCCCTTAGGAGGATTTCCCTTCATCACTGTCCTTCAGGGAGGTCCCAGAAAGGAGCTTTAAGTGCTGCCACTGTCCACTTTTGAGTGGTGCCTGCATATCGCATAGAACCATCTGTTAACCAGGCACAAGTTTTCTCTTAGTCAACCGATGATAAGAAACTCCCGATGAGACCACAGGTGCAGACTGGGGAAGGGCGGGGAATGTCACAAGTGGAGACCATGGGCATTTGGGCCACTTCCTCACGCAACTTACTTGTGCCTTCAGGTCCTGCTCAGGCCATATCTTGTATATCCCACTTTCGTTTAACAATGGAGAGCTGCTGTGCACATCTGACTTTATGGCTCTGTGGGTCAGACAACAACCAAGTCATGATGGGCTATACTTAGGCCCAGTAACAAGCCAAAAGCTGTTTCTCAAAAGGAGAGTAGTTATCTGCAGAGGATGGTGGGGATTTGCTCCAAAATCCTAAGGGTCTGTGCTGTGATTCACCAATAGGGGCCTGCCAAAGACTCCAAACAGCATCTCTACCTGCCACTTCAAGCGCTCCAAGTGTCAGTGGCAGATAAAGAAAGTGTAATTTTTAAAAGAAACATCGCATGTATGACAGCAGCACAAACTATGAAGTACCTGGAATAAAGCTTTTAAAATGATGTGCAGGACTTAAATAAAAGTTACCAAAAAACATAAAGACCTGAGTTAATACTGTGTTCAGGAAGGGGTAGCTCAGTATGATAAACTCGTCAGTTTCCCCCCAGATCAATCTGTAAATTTAATATAATTCCAATGGACTTTTTCTTCGGATATAATAGACATAAATTTACGAGGAAATCTAAAGTTTCAAGAATCGCCAAGAACTTTAAAAGAAAAAGCAGAGACTCATTTCATTAAATTTTAACGCTGATAATAAAGCTACAATGATTTAGGATATAGTGTCAGGGCAAAAATAGACAAATACACCAGTGGAACAAAAGAGATCAGAAATCAAACTATCTCTGGGATCTTGGTACATTATAGTACAGGCCACATTATATGTGATTAAAGAAATAATTCAACAAACAATTTGGGGACAGTTGAGTTTCCATATGGAAAAAATAAAAGCCAAGCTCTGTACCTTACACAAAAATAAATGCCCAGATGAATTAAAGACTTTATCATAAAAAGGGGGGGCAAGTAATTTTATGACCTTGGGGTTGGGTCAACTTATGAAAGTAAAGATAAATTCAACTATATGGACATTAAAAACTTGTACCAAAAAAAATTTTTTTAAATAGTATTATAAAATACCTATATGGAGAAATGCCTTCATGTGATTCATTACGTCCCTTTAACATCATTTCAAATACTTATAATTGTTTGGGGTTTTAAAGATACAGACTACCTTTAACCACATAATTATAAAGTAAATCTTTGTTGTGAAACTGTTGACAAGTGCTATGCTTTAGGTAAACCTGTTTCCATAAATAGAGACTGTTAGAATATTAGCAGTGAAGAGAGAAGTGAAAATGTGATTTTCCAAATGTTGATTTAATAGAAGATAGGAAATGACATTAGTCTCACGTGTATGATACAAGTTCAAACCTTGCCTTTTTTTTTTTTTTTTTTTTTTGAGCATCACTGATCTTTTCACTGTCTCTAATTTTGTCTTTTCCAGAATGTCATATAGTTGGAATAGTAGAGTCTGTGGACTTTTCATACTGGCTTCTTTCACTAACAAGTATGCATTTACAGTTCATTTCTTTTTTGTGACTTGATAGCTCACTTGTTTTTATCACTAAATAATATTCCCTTGAATGTATGTACCATTTTGTTTACCCATTCATCTTTTGAAGGATATCTTGGTTGCTTCCAGTTTTTTGTCAATTATGAATAAAATCGCTATAAACATTCATGTGCAGGTTTTTGCATGGACTAATTTTTCAGCTCTGGATAAATTCTGAGAAGCACAACTGCCGGGTCGTGTGGTAAGACATTGTTAAGCTTTGTAATAAACTGCTAAATTGTCTTCCGAAGTGGCTGTGCCATTTTTGCAGTCCTACCTGTAATGCATTCTTGAGTTCCTTTTGCCCCACAGCCTTGCCAGCATTACTATTGTCATGGTTTTGTTTTTTCATATGTTAGCCGCTCTAATAGATGTTAAACCCATTGCCGTCGAGTCAATTCCGACTCATAGCGACCCTATGGAACAGAGTAGAACTGCTCCATAGGGTCTCCATGGAGCAGCTGGTAGATTTGAACTGCTGTCCTTTTGGTTAGCAGCCGTGCTCTTTAACCGTTATGCCACCAGGGCTGTAAATAGACATGCAGTGGTATCTTATTATTTTTATTGGCAATTCCCTAATGACATATATGGAAACCCTGGCGGTGTAGTAGTTAAGACCTACAGCTGCTAACCAAAAGGTCGGCAGCTTGAATCCACCAGGTGCTCCTTGGAGACGCTATGGAGCAGTTCTACTCTGTCCTATAGGGTCGGTATGAGTCGGAATCGACTCGACAGCAACAGGTTTGGGTTTTGGTAATGACCTTTTTTATATTGACCATGTTTTCCTATGTTTATTTGCATCTGTAGATCTTCTTTGACAAAGTGTTCAGATCACTTGCCCATCTTTAAATTGTACTGTTTGTTTTGTTTTCTTTTTTTTTTGAACACTTTATTGTGCTTTAGATGAAGTTTTACCAAGCAAGTTATTTTTCCATTCAATAATTTATATACAGATGATTCCGTGACATTGGCTGCACTCCTCGCGATGTGTCAGCACTCTCCCCTCACCACCCTGAGCTCCCATTTCCATCCCTCCAGTTTTCCTGCGTTCTCATCTTTGCTTTTGGGCATATATTGCCATTTTGGTTTCACATAGATGATTGTTCTAAGGAGCGCTTTCTTCAAGGGTGTTATTGTTTATTTTATAGGCCTGTCTATTACTTGGTGAAATGTGATCTCCCAGAGTGGCTTCAGTTCCAAGTTAGAAGGGTGTCTGAGGGCTGTAGTCTCGGGGGTTCTGTCAGTCTCTATAGGACCAATAACTCTGTTTATTTGTTTGTTTGCTTTTTATGAATATGAGTTTTGTTGTACATATTTTTTCCCACTCTGACTGGGACCTTCTATTGTGATCCTGGTCAGAGTGGTCGGTAGTGGGCACCATCTAGTTCTTCTGGTCTCAGGCTAGCAGAGGCTGTGATTCCTGTGTGTTTGTTTTCTTATTGTTGCATTTTAAGATTTTTTGGGGGAGGGGGGTATATTTTGGAAACAAGTCCTTTATCAGGTGTTTTGCAAGTATTGCTTATTGTTGTATTTCCACTTATTGATTTAAAATTGCAAAGTATCCGTAATAATTTTGTATAATTAAAACCATAGATAGATTGAAAAAAGAAAACTTTTGTACAAAGAATTGTGTTTAAAAAGTCAGAAGACGAACTGGGAGGTGATGTTTGCCACACATATAAAAAAGGACTGCTATCCCAAATAATAACTACACCTGGTAAGAAAAATCCAAAGGAAAGATGATCAAAGGATATGAACTGTCAATTCTCAGGAAAAGAGTCCAGAAAGCCAATAAAATATGAAAATATCATTTAGGGAAATCCAGACATTCAGGGAGTGGAAAGTGGTGCAGCCACCTTGGGAAACAGTTTAGCAGATTCTTACAAAGCTTAACATCGTCTTACCGTACCATCCGGCAAATTGTGCTTCTAGGTTTTTACCCAGTGTTGAAAAATTAGTCCACACAAAAACCTGCACATGAATGTTTTTAGTAATTTTATTCATAACTGACAATGAGTTACCATTTCACACCTATCACAATGAAAAAAAATCGAAAGCCTGATAATGCGAAGTGTTCGAAAAGGTGTAGAAAAACAGGAATTATCATTCATTTTGGGTGGGACTGTAACTGGATATGGCCACTTGGGAGAGCAGTTGGACAATATTTAGCAAAACTGAAACTGCATACTACTTTGACCACAACTCCTCTACTGGTTATGTACACTAGAGAAACTCAGATATATGTGTACAAGGAAATGTGCACAAGGATCCTTGTCCACAAGAGTAGTCTTGGTAACAGCAAAAACTCAGAAACAACCTGAATGCCCATCCACAGGGAAACATGAATTGTGGTATGTGGCTGTGATGAGATTCAGTGGTTAACATCAACGAATGAGGTTTCTATGTATGAACTTGGAGAGAGCTCAAACAAGGTTGAATGAAAAACAAAAGCCACCCCATGTTGTCTGTGTAGCAGAAGGGTAAATGCTAACTGGGTAGATACCAGCTTTGTGTCTGCTCCTGAGCGGTGGTGAAGGGGAAAGAGATCAGCAGGGAGGGAGGTGAGAAGAGGAAACAGGAAAGGGACATCAGCTTTATCTGAAATGAATGTTCTATTTCTTTTTTTAAAAAAGGTAAAAGTGGCAGAATTTAACATTTGTTCATTTGGTGTGACAGGTACATAGGTGTTTCCTATATTCCATACCTTTTTTTTTTTTTTTTTTGTATTTAAAAAAAAGAGTCCTGGTGTTTCTTTGCATTGCACCTGGAAGCTCCCTGGAAACAGACTGTTTCTGGAAGTGGCATATTTTACCTCTACAGCCTGCACTGTGGCCATGGTGTGAGTACCGGTAGACAAGTATGGGCCGAGTAACCAAAAATCGTTGTCTTTAGTTTGCTTTTCATTGTACCTTTTTAAAGGTGCTTTAATTGCATTGACACCATCTTTTAGAAACTGTTTTGCCCCCAGAATGCTGCCATCCTTGTGGACAAAGGGCCATGTCACACACAGGCTTTCATCAGCTGGGCCTCAGCAGGTTGTGACGATATCCCTGATTGATGGCAGCTTTGCCCAGAGTTCCTGTGAAAGCAAGGAGCTCCTCATCAAGGGAGTTCTTTTGTATCATCAGCTGAGGACCCCACCAAGTCAACCGGGTTGTTCTTGGCTGTCTGGGCCTCCAGTACATTCTGCTGTAGCCTGTTTCAGGTGAGCCTTCCCTGGAGCAACAGCTGCCTAATTTTAATTAAAATCTTCAAAACTTCAGTTGGGAGGTGTTGGCTGTGGCCACCATTCCTGTGTGGAGCTGATGACCAGCAGCCCTAACCTGGGAGAGGTAGTCTCTTCTAGGCCCGCGTGCTAGTGGCAGGGAAGCCAATGGTATTCCAGTCGGCAGAGAGCAGTGGGCAGGAAAGCAAGGGGGCTACCTGCCTCTTGGCACTAGTTGGTTGTAAGCCATGCGGACTGTAGCCAACATCTTCTAAATTTTCAAGAAAAACTGGACTACTATGTTTCATCTCCTGGGAAGGGAGAGTGCACTGTGTGAGGCAAACGAAACACGTCTGTAGGCTGTTTGGCCAGCAGGGCATCGGGTTCTCTAATCAGGCCTCCATCTCTGAGGCTCCAGAGGGGCCTTATGCCGGAGGTGGACTTCACAGACCAATAAAATGTTCCAGGACTCTTGGAGCTAGACTCAGCCTTGCCAACTTTTTATTTTACTAACCAATAATGTTAAAACACACAACAGCTACTGTTTACTCTCACCATTTCAGTGGAAGAAAGGCTGTTATAACATCTACAAAGCCGGATGCAGCTGATGGTCCACAATTCCTTATGTGAAACCCTGGAGGCAAGGTGTGTTTTTGGAATTTAAAATTTTAGATTTTTGCAAGGTAATGTAGCATATATGTTGTTGATGTCGGGTGCTGTTGAGTCGATTCTGACTCCTAGCGACCCTACAGGACAGAGTAGAGCTGCCTCATAGTTTCCTAGGCTGTAATCTTTACGGAAGCAGATAGCCTGGTCTTTCTCCCTCAGAGCAGCTAGTGGGTTAGAATCACCCACCTTTTGGTTAGCAGCTGCACGCTTAACCATTGTGCCACCAGGGCACCTTATAGCGCTTTTAAAACTCCAAAATAAAATGCAAAATTTTCTGCAGTGAACCATACAACTGTCCAACTAAGTGGGATAAGTAAAAGCTGTGAATATTTCAGTTCAGGTCGGGCTTTTCTGCCAAATGGGTTTCGGTGCGATGTGGAAAAACCAGAATCCCACTTCTCAGAATCAGTCAAATCAGTTCAAATTGGTTCCCCTGTGTTCAGCCACCAGCTGCACAGGCTGCCCTTCCTCCTCTGACCCTAAGCGCCAGAGCAAGGTCAGAGCTCGCATGTTAAAGGGCACGGTCCTCCAGACTGCCCAGTCTGCCTGTGTAAGACCTCAGCTGCCAGCTGCAAGCTTGGGGGGCCCCCACAACACCCTGGCTTCTAACCTACTGGCTACAAATTTGGGGGTTCCCTTTACCCCTTCAGGATACCAGCTGTACGCTCAGTGGTCTTCTCCCTGCTTCTGACCTGCCGGCACCCACCAATCCCTGGGGTTCAGTTATTTGCTAGTATGACTCACAGAACTCAGGAAAGGGCTATACTAAAGATCACAGCTTCCTTGTAGTAAAAAGGAACAGATGAAGAGCTACATAGGGCACAATCAGGAGGGTCCCCAAAGTGGAGGGAGCTTCCATGCCCCCAGAAGGGACCCGATGCCTTCCACATGCATCCATTTCTGTCAACAACCGGGAAGCCTGCGGAGCTTTCCAGTCTTGGGACCTCAAAGTCATGGTTAATTGAATCTGGCCCTGCCTCCCTGAGGTAGCTGATATCACTGAGGGGGTCTTTCTGGCTTGGCCAGCTCCCACCTAAGAGGACCCTCACCAGCATAAACCCCCAGGTGTGGTCTGGAGGCCTTTGTCTAAGACACTTCATGCACTGGAAAAGTTCCAAGGTTTTGGAGGTTATCTCTCAGGAACCAAGGACAAAAACCAAATTCTTTGGGTAAAGTTAAATTCTTCACCACACATATGCCAAACCCAAAAAACTTGGTTTTCAGAGCTTTTTGAGCTGTGAACTGAGTCAAATAAAGAGAAAGTCCTTTAAATGGATTAGCTTTATGGAAACCTCAGCAAGTTGCCCGTGTTTTTCTCAGGCCACCCTGAACCACTGGAGACTGCCCTAGGGTAGGACGTTTGGGAGCTTCTGATCTAGGCCAAGACAAATCTTTCACACTGTCTCCCAGCTTCACCAGCTTCCTCTTGCATCGGAGGGTACATAAACGTGTGGCAGCATTCCATTGTGGCGTTCATTAGTGTTTCTTGCCATTGGAGTCCTAAGTCTGTCTCCTGGTATCTAGTAACCATGTCGGTCCTAGTTCTGATCTCCGTGCTGACCAACGCTCAGTAACTCCTCTCCTGGCTCCTCTTCAGTGACTGGAGCACACCTCTCTAAGCTGGCGAAAGGCCCAGTGACCTTGGCTCCCATGCTGTCCCTGTCACGTGACAAGGTTGCCCTCCATGCCAAGGGCCTTCTGGAGCAGCTGTGATTTTCAGGGCTTTCAAGAACGGCTCCCAGAAGGATCTGAACTGCTAAGAGTTCAGCTTGGAGCTGGGGAGCAAAGGAGAATGAAGAAAACCAAAGACACAAGGAAAATATTAGTCCAAAGGACTAATGGACCACATGAGCCATAGCCCCCACCAGCCTGAGCCTAGAAGAACTAGATGGTGCCCAGCTACCACCACTGATGGCTCTGACAGGGATCACAATAGAGGCCCTTGGACAGAGCAGGAGAAAAATGTTGAACAAAATCCAAATTCACCAAAAAAGACCAGGGTTACTGGCCTGACAGAGACTGGAGGAACCCGTGAGACTATGGCCCAGGGATACCCTGCTGACTCAGAACAGAATCCAGTCCTGAAGTCCGCCTTTCAGCCAAAGATTAGACAGGCCTATAAAAGAAACAATAACACACGTAAGGAACATGCTTCTTAGTTCAATCAAGTGTATGAAACTAAACGGGCAACAGTAGCCCAAAAGCAGGAAGGGACAGGAAACCTGGATGAATGGACAGGGGGGAAACTGAGGTGGAAAGGGGGAGAATGCTGACACATTGCAGGGATTGCAGCTGATGTCACAAAACAGTTTGTGTGTAAATTTTTGAATGAGACTCAATTGTGCTGTAAACTTTCACCTAAAACACACACACAAAAAGCAGCTTCCTGTCTGTGCATCCTGAGGGAGTATTAGAGTTTTGAACCACCAAGTCCTATTGATGGCTCAGGATCAAACCACTTCTCCAAGGAGCAGTCTGAGAAACGGAGTGCTTTGGAGACAGGCCTTGAAAGGCTGAAAGATTTAGATTCACCGGGAACATACTAGGAAGGTGGAATACTTGGTGGCACAAACAGTTAATATGCTTGGCTGCTAGCCAAAAGGTTGGAGGTTCAATTCCACCCAGAGGCACCTTGAAAGAAAGGCCTGGCAATCTGCTTTCCAAAAAATCAGCCATTGAAAACCCTATGGAGCACAGTTCTACTCTGACACACATGGGGTCTCCATGAGTCAGAGTCAACTCAATGGCAGCTGGCAACAGGAAGGCATTGCATGGAGAGGGTGGGAAGGTGTCAGGTGTGAGTGACAGGTTTTATGAGGCTAGAGCTAGGCCTCCTGGTGGAAGAGTGCTGTTTGGAGGGCGACACCGGAAGATGAGGGATTTCACCTGGGAGAAATGGGTGAGATGAGGAGGCTGGGTGTGGGCACAGAGGTTGCCAGGTACGGGGGAGGATTCGTGATCTTGGTTGTAAGGAGCCAGCAGTCTGACTTAAGCAGAAGGGCAATTTATCATGAGGTTCCTCTTCCGGGCATTTCTATTTCTATCCGTCTGCCTCCCTCCCAATCTCCTTTGAATACAGCGATTCCCCTGGTTAAGAACTTCAGATTTACAAACTGGCACTGAAGAGTGGACTGCCGTAAATCCTGTTGTATTAATGATTTGAGTTAAATACATGGTGCATAATAATGGACAGACACACTACTTTGTGACTGCTGAGTTTCTGGCTAGCAGCCAAGCACAGGAAATGTTTCTGAAGTGTTTTATATGTATAGAAAGGTAAAATACATATCATATACTAAGACAAGCATTAGACTATCTGACCATAAATAAGAACCCTATGTACCTGTTCCAATTTACCTACAAATTCGACTTAAAGACAGACTTAGGAAAGGACCTCGTTTGTAACCCAGGGAATGCCTGTATTCCCGAAGCAGCCCTTCCCTATTCTTGGCCCCTGGAGGACTTTTTCTGTGACCCTTATCTCCTGAGCACTTTCCAGTCCAGGAGTCTCATGGGTGTATCGTCTCTCCCGTATTAAACCACAGGCTGTTAGTGGGGGGCTGGGCCTCACTCCCCTGTGTAGCCTTCCAGCTCCCACTGCCTGGGAGGCATATCCCCGGTTTTGGGATTTCTCCAGGTTGACCTCGCCTTGGCCTCCCCACGGGAGGTGCCCATGTTTCCCCCTCCGTGTTATCTCCTGCAGTCCCTTGCAAGGATCAGATCTCAGGCTCCCTGCATTTATTGCATTTTTATGATCAAAGTTCTCGTCCAAGCAAGATGTTTTACATACCAGGAAACTTAAGAGGGTCCAAAGTGAGCCATGGGAAGAGGAATGGGGTGAGCACAATTTTCTCCAGTTTCTGGGGTGGTTTATAGTGCAGGAAAAGGAATTTGATCCTTCCCTGGGCTGCTTCTCTGGGCACCGAGCTGAGCGCCTTAGTCAATCTAACACACCCCTCCTTTTCTTTGATACTTTTTAATTTTGATACAGTTTAAAACTTAAAGAAAAGTTGCAGAATAACACTGGGAACTCAGATTTGCTTATCCTTCACCTATATTCACCAAGTGTTTATATTTTCACCATTTGTTTATCTGTCTCTATATGTGTGTGTACACACAAACACACACACACTTTTTTTTTCTGGACTGTTTGAGAATAAGTTGGAGGCCTCATGCCCCTTTGCCCCTATATACTTTAGTGTGAATTTCCTAAGAAGAAGGACGTTGTCTTGGTTTTTTTTTTAACTTCTTCACCAGGAGTTCTGGTTTCTTGGCCCTAATACGGTATTTGCTGGCGGTTGGGGGAGGGGAAGTCCCATGGAGCTGAGGGAGTTAGTTACCTCATTGTCGGCACAGCATTACTTTAGACCTTGAAGCTTCTATACAGTCCCTACAGTGGCACAGTGGTTAAGAGCTACAGCTGCTAACCAAAAGGTTGGCAGTTTGAATCCACCAGCTGCTCCTTGGAAACCCCATGGGGCATTTCTACTCTGTTCTGTAGTGTCGCTATTTGTCAGAATTGACTCAATGGCAGCGAGTTTGGGTTATTATTATCATTTTTACAACACCAGAAGGGAGTCCTGGTGACACAATGGGTAAGCACTTGCTTGCTAAATGAAAAGTTGGTAGTTCGAACCCACCTGGCCACACCATAGCTGCTTCGGTAAAGATTGCAGCCGAGAAAACCCTATCGGGCAGTTCTACTGTGTTACATGGGCTCTCTACGAGTCAGAATAACTAGACAACACCCAACAGAGCACCAGAATCCAGAAGGAAAAGAAGTAGCACGGTTGCATTTGTGGAGGAAGGCCTCTTCCGTTTTAGCCCTTGCTGCCTGTCATGGATTGAACTGTGTCCCCCGGAATGTGTGTCAGCTTGGCTAGGCCATGATTGCCAGTGTTGTGTAGCTGTCCTCCATTTTGTGATCTGACGTATTTATCCTATAAAAATTTTTTTATTGTAAATCCTATCTCTATGATGTTAATGAGACAGGACACAATCTACAGGACTAGGTTGTATCTTGAGTCAGTCTCTTTTGAGAAATAAAAGAGAGAAGGGAGCAGAGAGGAGAAGGACCCCATACCACCAAGAAAGAAGAGCCAGGGGTGGAGCATGTCCTTTGGACAGGGGTTCCTGTGTTGAGAAGCTCCTAGGCCAGGGGAAGACTGATGACAAGGATGTTCCTCCAGAGCCAATGGAGAGTGAAAGCCGTGCCCTGGAGCTGAGGCCCTGAATGTGGGCTTCTAGCCTCCTAGACTGTGAAAGAATGAATTTCTGTTTGTTAAAGCCCTCCACTTGTGGTGTTCCTGTTACAGCAGCACTAGCTGACTAAAATACTGCCTCTGGTAACAGTTGCAATTCTCACAGCAGGCCTGATTGCCGTCTTCATCCCATCATCATCTGCAGCAGGGGTCCCCCGAATCCCTCCTGCTCCTAACCAACTTCTCAGAGATTCTGGGGTTCAGGAACTGCAGAAGAAGAGCCATGGACAATCTCCCTCTTTAGGTTCCCCACATTTTGGTGATGGCTGGTAGATTGATGGACAGGAAGAACAGCTTCTTTTTTTTTTTTTCTGCTTGTAAAAGTAATCCATGCTTGTTGGGGAAAAAGTCAGAAATACAGAAAAATATGAAGAAGAGATACAGATCACCTTTAAGCCTTTCAGACACGGGTGTGGCGGAATGGCAGAATCCGTGCTCTAGATCAGCCAGAACTGGTCATAGTTCAAGCTCTGCCGTGACTACCTGGGCAAAGGACCTAACTTCTCTGAAATCCAGTTTCCTCATCTGTAAAATGGAGTAATAATACCAAACCGAACCCACTGCCATAGAGTTGATTCTGGCCAATAGTGACCCTATATAGGGTTTCCAAGGCTGTAAATCCATACAGGAGCAAACTGCCACATGGTTCTCCTGTTGAGCAGCTGGTAGACTCAAACTGTCAACCTTTTGGTTAGTAGCTGAGCTTTTAACCACTGTACCACCAGGACTCCTTGAGATAATAATAAAAAAAAAACCTGGTTAAATAAGCTAATGCATGTTAAGGGGAGCAATTGCCAACGAACATTAGTTCTAGATGACAAAAAAGATCTCATGCCATACCGCTGTGTGGTGGGCTGCCGTTTTCTCTTGCCAGTGGTTATTTCGTTCAACAAATATTTTTTGAGTGCCCGTTGCATGCCAGGCATAGTGCTAAATTCTAGCAGTTAGCCAAAAAAAATCCTTGCCCTCATGGAACTTAGGTACTTTCTAGTGGAGAGAGAGAGAAATAACAAATATGTATTTTTTTTTATATATTATAAAATATGTCAGGGGTGATAAGTACTCTGGAGGAAAACCCAGCACGGTGTGGTGAATAGAGACCACCCTCAGCAGGTCGCTGTTTTATATAAGGAGGCTGTATTAGTTTCTACGGAGCCCTGGCAGTAATCAGTTAAGTGAAAGGCTGGCAGTTTGAACCCACACAGCGGCTCTGTGGGAGAAAGACCTGGCAATCTGCTCCCATAAAGATTACAGCCTAGAAAACCCTGTGGGGCAGTTCTTTTGTCACATGGGCTCTCTATGAGTCAAAAACTGACTCAATGGCACCTAACAACAACAACATCAGTCTCCTAGGCTGTCATAACAAAGTACACAAACTTAGTGGCTTAAAACAACAGGAATTTTATTCTCTCGCAGTTCTGGGGGCTACAAGTCTGAGATCAAGGTGTTGGCAATATTGCTTCCTTCTGGAGGCTCTAAGGGAGAATTTGTCCATGCCTCTCTCCTGGCTGCTGGTGAGTACCCAGAACCCTTGGCGTTCCTTGGCTTGCAGCTGCACCATTCCAGTCTCTGCCTCCACCCCTACGTGGCTTCTCCCTGTGACTCTGTTGAGATGTCGAGAAAGCATTTTGCAGACTATAGAGCATTACACAAACGTGAGAGCTGTTAGAAAGGTGATTAGACTCTGAAATCACAGGCTCCAGATTGTCCTCTCATGGACATTAGCACGTCAACCCTAAACACCTGAGCTCCCCAAGCCTCTGACTATCCCCCCAGCTTTTCCTTTCCTTTGCCTGAAACAAAGCAGGTCTTTTATAAGCGAGGGAGGTGTGGGGTGGCTTTGCTTTTTGGAAACATGCTTTCACCTCCTTCCAGCTCATTGTTTTCATACAAAATTCCAGACGCACAGGGCAGGCACACAGAAGTCTCATTCATAGCCAGCAGTCCCCAGGCTGGTGTGTTTCCCGCCTCCCCTCACATCAGTCTTCTGGTGAAGCCATGACCCCCATAAGGTAGACTCAGGACAAAGGAGGTTTTGTACATAGTTGATGGGGTGTGCTATGGGTTGAATTTTGTTCCCCCAAAGATACAAGTAGTCCCCCCTTATAAGCAGGGGATATGTTCCAAGACCTTCCATGGATGCCTGAAACCACAGATAGTACTGAACCCTATGTATACTATGATTTGTCCTATACGTATATACCTGTGATAAGGTTTAACTTATAAATTAGGCATAGGAAGAGATTAACAACAATAACTAATAATAAAATAGAACAATTATAACAATACACTGTAACAAAATTTATGGGAATGACAGGGTGGGACAGCATGAGATTTCACCACGCTATGTCCCCTAGGCTCCAAAATTGTGAGACAAGAAATTTCTGTTGTCATAGCCTCCCAGTTTGTGGTACTTTGTTACAGCATCCCAGGCTGCTGGTCAGGGACATCCACCCACTCAGGAGGCCCTGTGGCCCGGTGGGAAGATCCCTGCATTTGCTTGCTGGTAGACTAGACTGGATTCCAGCTTGGTTCTGCTGGTTACTAGTCAGATGACCTCAGACAAGTCACTTAACCTTAACTAGTTGCAGTCAAGTCAATTCTACCTGAGTGTCAAAGTAGAACTCTGCTATATATGGTTTTCTTTTTTTATATATACTTTATTTTTGTTATTGTTGGGCATAGGAAACCCTGGTGGCATAGTGGTTAAGTGCTATGGCTGCCAACCAGAGTCGGCAGTTTGAATCCACCAGGCGCTCCTTGGAAACTCTATGGGGCAGTTCTACTCTGTCCTATAAGGTCACTATGAGTCGGAATCAACTTGAAAGCACTGGGTTTGGTTTGTTTTTTTTGGTTTGTTGGGCATATACACAGCAAAGCATACACTAATTCAACAGTTTCTACATGTACAATTCAGTGACATTGATTACATTCTTCTTGTTGTTCAACCATTCTCACCCACCTTTTCTGAGTTGTTCCTCCCCATTGACATAGACTCACTGCCCCCTAAGGTTCCTGTCTCTCGTCTTTTAAGTTGCTATTGTCCATTTGATCCCATATAGATAGATCTTAAAAGAGCACAATGCTCAAGGCAGGCTTTTTTTTTTTTTTTAACACTAGTTAAGCCAAATTATTATTTGGTTTTAAGAAGACTTCAGGGGATATTTTTGGTTTAAGGTTTAAAGATTATCTCAGGGCAATAGTTTCATGAGGTCATCTAGCCTCCAAAAAGTCTAGAGTCCATGAGAATTTGAAATTCTGTTCTGCATTTTCCCCCTTCTGATGAGGATTCTTCTATGGAATCTTTGATCAAAATGTTCAGTAATGGTAGCCGGGCACCATCCAGTTCTTTTGGTCTCATGGCAAAGGAGGCAGTTTTTCAGGGAGGCAATTAGCCACACATTCCATTTCTTTCTCTTCCTGATTCTCCTTCTTCCTCTGTTGCTGCAGGCGAATAGAGATCAATTGTTGTGCCTTGGATGACTGCTTGCAACCTTTTAAGATCCCAGGCTCCATAGGGTTCCCAGTGGCTGATTTTTTGGGAAGTAGATCACCAAGCCTTTCTTCCAAGGTGCCTCTGGGTAGAATTGAACCTTTGGTTAGCAGCTGAGTGTGTTAACCATTTGCATCACTCAGGGTCTCCCACTTAATCCCCTACTCCTCTGAAAAAGGTGGTTCTCAGGATCCTTTACAGCACACAGCTCCGGCCAGCTGCTGCCTGTGGAGCCTATTGGTATCCTGTGGGCCAAGTGAACGCCTCCTTCCAGGCTTGGTTAAATGGGCACAGAACTGAATATGAGGGTTCCTGGTGGTTCTGCTAAATTGTAGGGTGGCTTACAAAGCCTGTCCTTTCGTGAGACACATGTTTATGATTTCCCACTGCTTTCCCTCTACAGGCCCCACACCTCCCTGATTTTAGTCACTTGCAAGTAGTAAAACTCCAAATTGCACAGCATGTACATTTTTAATAAAACCCTTAAATCACTGACTTCCTCAGGCCCACACCTTCTGCTTTCCACAGGGGCTGGGCATCAGGAAGGCGCCACAACGCGCGGGGCGGAGGTGGGGGAAGGTGTCCAGTTACGAAACCCAAATCTGTGGTGTGCTGCAGTCTTTAGTGGAGCGTGATTTGGCTCTCCTGAACTGACGGAGATGCGGGTGACTGACTGGTCTGAGGAGGTTGGCTGGGTAGTTGGAGCGAACGAAAACAGAAATGCACACATTCCCACAAAGTGGACCATTTTTAGGGTAGTGGTATTTCTGGGGAGTGAGATTCAGGGGAACCCTCATTATGTATACTGCTACGTGTTTCAACTTTATACAATGAGCATGTATCAATTTTAAATCACATTTCTTAAGTCTAAGGTGCCATTGATTATGTTGTTGTTTTTGTGTGCCATTGAGTCAATTTTTTACCCCACATAGAGACCCCATGTGACAGAGTAGAGTTGCCCTTTAGAGTTTTCCAAGCTGTAATCTTTTTTTTCCTTTCAATTCTTCATGGATATATTTTTTCTTTTTATTGTACTTTAGATGAAAGTTTACAGCACAAACTGGCTTCTCATTAAACAGTTAGTACACATATCGTTTTATGACATTGGTTAACAGCCCTCCGACATGTCAACACTCTCCCTTCTAGACCTCGGGTTCCCCCTTACCAGCTTTCCTGTCCTCCTCTTGCCTTCTAGTCCTTGCCCCTGGGCTGCTGTGCCCTTTTAGTCTCGTTTTGTTTTATGAGCCCAGGCTGTAATCTTACGGAGCAGAATGCTGGGTCCTCCCACAGAGCCACTGAGTGGTTTCAAACTGCCAACCTTTTGGCTAGAAGTCAAACACTTAACCATTGGCACCTCCAGGGACTCCCCTGAAGGAGAACTACCACCAATTAAACTATGTAGAATATGACTTTGATTAGTAAGTCATGCCTGGGTTTTCAAAAGTTAAAATGTGAAAAAAAAAAATGTGCATCTTAAAACTGATGGAATGTAATAATTTTTAAAAATTAAAATATATTTCCCATTTTGGGAAAAAAAAATTACTTAAGTTGCACTTGCCTCCCACTCTGTCCTCAGAGATTTCCTCAAAAAGGCCCAAACCAACCAGTTGCCATTGAGTCAATTCCATCTCATGAGGACCCCATGTGTCAGAGTAGAACTATCCTCCCTGGGTTTCCAATGGCTGATCTTTTTGGAAAGAGATTGCCAGGCCTTTCTTCCTAGGTGCCTCTGGGTAGTCTTGAACTGCCGGCCTTTCAGTTAGTAGCCAAGTGTGTTTACCATTTGCACTACCCAGGGACTCTTAAAAAAAAAAAAAAAGTCAGATTCTTTTTCCTGATCACAGCGTGTAAAGGAGGGAGTAGAGATTGGAACCCGGCCTGCTGCCCACCCCCACCCCCCACCCCATGCCTCAGCTCTGAAGATGGCCTAAGAAAGGACACTGACCAGTTAGAGCCTCACTTCTACAGGAAGCCTTGTTAGCTGTCATGGACCTGGGGTTCCTGCACGGAGAAGCTCCCAGTCCAGGGGAAGATTGATGACAAGGACGTTCCCCCAGGGCTGAGAGAGAAAGCCTTCCTCTGGTGCTGACACCCTGAATTTGGACTTCTACCCTCCTAGACTGTGAGAGAATAAACTTCTGTTTGTTAAAGCCATCCACTTGTGTTTCTGTTACAGCAGCACTAGATGACTAAGACAGTAGCCAATGGAGTGAAGGCCCAAAGCTCCCCTCTCCCAAGTCCACCCTGTGCACACCACTCACATCTGGTTTAGGGGAAGCCAGCTTCCTCCTGGCCCCCACTTCCCTGCCAATCTGAGTGAGTCAGCCTCAAGATGACCTCACTGTCCCCAGTGGGTTGTTTGGCCACCTGCTCTGTGTCACCCAGCCCCACCCCAGCACCTCTGGCATGGTTGATGAGCATTTTCTCTGCCCCCACTCCTCAAATGTGGCTAGGTTTGAAAAGGTGACCCCCTCCACAGCTTGCCCTCTTCTCTTCAGCTCTCTGTTGGCTGGTCCTGCCCCCCAGCTCCTATGAAAGACCAAGCCAGAGAGGGCTGTTTTCCTCCTGCAAGCTCTGGGTGAACTGCCATCAGGGAGAGCTGGTGTGCAGCCTGGATTTTCCCAGTGCCTGCAACAGAGAGGAGTCCCTGGGTGCTGCTAACAGCTAATGCACTTGACTGCTAACCAAAGAGTTGGAGGTTCGAGGCTGCCTAGAGGCACCTTGGAAGAAAGGCCTGTGATCTACTTGTGAAAAATCAGTCATTGAAAAACCAACTGGAGCACAGTTCTACTCTGACACACATGGGGTCATCGTGAGTCATAGTCGCTGTTTTCGAGATAGAAGGGTGGGTCGTGGAGGGCGTTGCTTACCAGACAGTGAGCAGAATAAGCTGAGATGGCAGCTCTGGGCCTACGCTATATCTAAGTATAATTTTCAAGAAGATTCTTATACAAGCATATAGTGACCACATGTCAGAAAGCCACTTAAGTCATTAATGACGGGACCAGCAAAAGGACAAACCTGGTTCAAGAGATGACCTGAGAAAGCAACATAGGTATTAGGGGAAAAGACTGCTAGGATAAGATTGCACAGTGAGACCCAAAAGTCATAACGGCCTGTGGGGCAATACAACCATGACCTTTGGAGTTATCTTTTTCTACTAAACAGAAGTAATTTGCATCCTTACTAGATAAAAATTATTTGTACCCTATTGTTAAAGCTAATTAACATCTAACTTTTCAGAACTAGGGCCCAAATCAACAGTCCAAACTAAGTAAAATCAACAGTAAACAGTCAAAGAAGCTACCTTCTTCCAGAGTTGCACTCCCAAGTAACGTAGCCACTTGCCATATGTGGCTATTTTAATTTAAATTTATTAAAATTAAATTCAATTTAAAATTCACTTCCTGAGCCACACTTGCCACGTTTCAAGTGCTCAGTGGCCACACACACGGCGAGTGGCCACCATACTGAACAGTGAAAATAGAGAACATTTCTCTCATGGCAAGTTTCCCTGAGCAGCACTGCCTTAGACCCAAGGCAGGCTTGTTAGACAGCGCTTTGCTACAATATTGAAAATGGCATGTAGTAACCTTTGTGCTTATTTGCAAGTTTTGGGTGCTTTTACTGAACACATATGTAGCAAGCAGCTTTGAATTCTCAGGCCTTAATTCCATCTGCTACCCAGGTTCTGAGCTCTTTCCCTCCCTTGATCTGTGAGTCACAGCCCTGGGTCACAGCCCTGGGTCGGAGCCCTGGATCAGAGCTCTGGGTAGGTGGTTCTTGGTAGGGATCCCAGCCTCCACCATGAAAGCAGGCCTTCAGGGCTGCCTGAGCCTTGAGACTGGTGCGGGAGGTGGGGGGAATCTTTTCAGACTTGGGCCTGATGTTTCCCAAAGTGTTCAACTCCAGGCTATCTATGGATTGGGTTCATATTGCCCTGCCCCTCCTCTCAAAACAAATAAGCAAAGTCCGGAAGAGTGTAAGGAGAAGCTAGACCTGACTTACCCTATCCAGTCATTTGTTCAATCAGCAAACATTTATAGAGCATATACTATATGCCTATATGCCAAGTGTGACTGTAGACCCTGGAGACATGGGGACGTACAGTATAGACCCCTCCCTCACCCTCAAGGACCAGGACTCTTCTAATGAGGAGAGACAGTCAGCCAACAAGTAAACAAAGAGATACAATAACTAGACGTAGTGGTCACTGAAAAGGGATATCCAGGGGAGGCCACTGTAGACAGAGTGCATCAGGAAGGCCTTTCTGGGGAGGGGACATTTGAGTCGAGAGCTGAGGGATAAGAAGTTAGCTAGCGGAAGTGTTCTAAGCTGAACGGACATCATGTATGTCTTAGTCTGGGTTCTCTAAAGGAGCAAACCTGTGAAGCATATATAGATATACAGAGAGAGAGACATTTGCTTCAAGGAAATGTCTGGCAAGTCCAAAATCTGTGGGTCAGGAGGCAGGCTGAAGACCTCCATTGGCTCATGTGGTTTTGGGAACTAATGAACCCAAAATCTGCAGGTCGGGCGACATGCTGGAGGCCTCTGCTGGCTTATGTCTCAATAACTGGAGGTCAGACAATGAGGAGATTGCAGGGTTGAGAGAGAGAGCTTTGCCAGAACATCCATTTATATACTGGAGGCAGAACATACCCCCAAGGAAACTCCCCTTTCAGCTGATTGGCTGCTCACATCAGATCACAAAATGGAAGGTGATTACACAGTATCCTGCCAAACCACTGAGCATCACAGCCTAGCCAGGTTGACACATAGCACTAACCAACACAATGTGCAATGATCCTGTAGCAAGAAAGAGTTTGCTTACCTTACTGAATTCATTTCTCATTGCTCGGCGTCACAGACCGCTTGCTTCATGGGGGCAGTCTGTGGTGCTGGAAATGGCAGAGACATGGGAAACTTTCACGTCAGCTTTGGTCAGTCCCTGGTCTTCTGGGATTGAGTGTCTACCTGTTAATAAAACTCAGCAGAAGGCAAGGCCATCTCCACAGCAGAAATCAGTCCCACACAGGGCTTATTAAAGGGAAAGCCTTGGAGCTAGCTTCCAGGGTTCGGGTCCACTCCCCATTGTGTGTGACTTCTGACATTTTTCCACCTTTCTGGGCTTCGGTTTCTTCATCTGTAAAGTGGAGCTGATAGTGATAACGGGGCAATAAGACAGTCCCTAGAACAGCTCACTGGAAGCTCTGAATAAGTGTTCACTATCATCATCATTATTTGCATCGGGCAAATCTGCTGCAAAAGACCTCTTTAAAGTGTTAAAAAGCAAAGATGTCACCTTGAGGACTAAGGTGCACCTGACACAAGCCATGGCATTTTCAGTGACCTCCTATGCATGCAAATATTTTGCATATGTTCTACTCTGTCCCACAGGGTCGCCGGGAGTCGAAATTCGACTCAACAGCAGTGGGTTTGGTTTACTAAGTCAATGAATAAGGAAGAATGAAGAAGAATTGATGCCTTTGACTTATCATGTTGGTGAAGAATATTTAATATACCATGGATTGTTAGAAGAAAAAACAGACCTGTCTTAGAAGAAATACAGCCAGAATGTTCCTTAGGAGCGAGGATGGCGAGAGTTTGTCTTACATACTTTGGACACGTTATCAGGAGGGACCAGTTCCTGGAGAAGGACACCATTATTCCGTAAAGTCGAGGGTCAGGGAAAAAGAGGAAGACCCTCAACGAGATGGATTGACAACAGTGGCTGCAACAATGGGCTCAAACATAGCAACGATTGTGAGAATGGTGCAGGAATGGGCAATGTTTCGTTCTGTTATACATGGGGTCACTATGAGTAAGAACTGCCTGGATGGTACCTAACAACAATAACAATCATCATCATCATTATTATTACTATCCTGTTGTTGTTGGCTGCCGTTGAGTTGATTCCTACTCACAGCGACCCTGTAGGACAGGCTAGAACTGCTCCATAGTTTGCTAGGCTGTCATCTTTACAGGAGCAGGCAGATGGGTCTTTTCTCCTGTGGAGTGGCTGGGGGGTTTGAACCCACCTTTCAGTTAGTTGCCGAGTGCTTAACCGTTGCCCTACCAGGGCTCCTTGTTACTATCCTTGTCAGCACCATTCACAGCTTTGCTATGTTGGGATTCAAAGGGCTGCCCTGCTGGATACACTGGGAAATTCTCCTTCCCTCCTGGGCCTGGTCATTGCAGAAAGAAGAAAATCGTAGCTTGCCTCCAGTCTACAGAAAACGTCGAAAGACCGGTTCCTGATTAGCAAACAAGAGGCCTCTCTGCTTTTCACCCGACCAGGTGATTGCAGGCCAAAGCCAGCACAGACACTTGGCCCCACTTCCAAACTCACCCTGTCTCGTCTGCCCATTCTGGGTCTGGTTTAGAAGGTAATTTCCTCTCTCACTTAAAAATCGATGTAGCTGGCTATTTCTCAGCACTTGCAACCCATGGTAACCTTGGCTGGGCCTTTTGGGGCCCAGAGGGAAAAGCTGGGAACAACAGGCTTTCTGGCTAGAACTACAACTGGCCAGGCAGGAGAAAGCAGGCCTCCCTGGGCCAAGCAGCCACCAGGCCTGGCTTTCATCATCTCAGCTGGGCAGGGCAAGACCTATCAGCACTTAGTAAACCAAACCCACTGCCTAAAGTTGAATTCCAACTCATAAGGACCCTACAGGACAGACTAGAACTGCCCCATAGGGTTTCCAAGGCTGTAATCTTTACAGAAGCAGACTGCCACATCCTTCTCCCAAGGAGCAGCTGGTGAATTTGAACTGCAGACCTTTTGATGGTTGGCAGCCGAGTGCTTTAACCACTTCACCAACATGGCTCTATAGCACTTAGTAAGCACCTCACAAATTGTTCGGTGGGAAACGGGCCACCTGCCATCTGCATACAGGCCTCCTTCTCTCCTCTCGGGGGTCCAGGGGGGCGGATGACACAGGGCCTGGCCGGGCCTTGACAGGTAGCTATTACTGTCACTGCTGCTGTTTTTATTGTTGTCTGCTGAATGAAGACATGAGCCTGGAAGGGCCGCCAAGGGCCCTGCCCCTCAGGCCTCTCTGACCCTGAGTTCATCTGCAAGCTTTCTGAGTTGAGCCAGGGAGGGATCAGGCCCAGGCTGCCTAGGCCCCTTCTCAGACACCATTTCCTGCCCTAAAAAGCCTTTCCCTTCCCCGGCCTGGGTGAGAGCAGGGGTTCCTCTTGGATTGAAACCAAAAGGATGGCCTGGCTTTCTAGAAAAGGCAAAATTTCAGGGACAGAAAGCAGACGGGTGGTTACCCGAGACGAGGGGTGCAGATTGGCTGTAAACAGCTCAGGGCTGACTTTCTGGGGTGATAGAAGTGTGTGAAAACTGGTTGATGGTGGTGGTTGCACTATTGTGTAAATTTACTAAAACTCATCAAACAATCACTTACTATGGGTGAATTGTATGGTATGTAAACTATACTTCAATAAAGCTGTTAATATCTGTGAAAAAAAGTGTGTGTGTTTTATATGAAACACCTAGAACAGGCAAATCTATAGGAGCCCTGGTGGCACAGTGGTTAAAGTGCTTGGCTGCTAACCGAAAGGGCAGCGGTTGGAACCCACCAGCCCGTCGGTGGAAGAAAGATGTGGCAGTCTGCTTCTGTAAGATTTACAGCCTTGGAAACCCTATGGGGCAGTTCTACTCTGTTCTATAGGGTCACTGTGAGTCAGAACCAACTCGTGGGCAGTGAGTTTTTTTTTTTTATAGAGACCAAATTTTATTAGTGGTTACCAGGGAAGGGGAAGGGGGAAAGGAAGAATCATGGTTTAGGAAGCAGTGAGTATCTGTTAACAGTGATGGAAAATTTGGCAATGGATACAAGTGACGGTTGCACGGCGTGGTGAGTGCAATCGGTGTCACTGAATAGTGCATGTAAAATATGTTGAACTAGAAAATGCTGGACTGTGTGTATTTTTACCACACGCACAAAAAAGTGTGTGTGTGTGTTTAATGAATTATTTTAAAAGCATAGTTGGTGAGGGATTACCGTCTTCCAGGCACTGAAAATGCTCACATTTAATCTAATTTAGAGATAAGGAGCCCTGGTGATGCAATGGTTAAGGAATCAGCTGCTAACTGAAAGATAAATAGTTCAAATCCCACCCAATGGCTCCACGGGAGAAAGACCTGATGATCTGCTCCCATAAAGATTACAGCCCAACCCTATGGGGCAGTTCTACTCTGTCGCATGGGGTCACTATGAGTCGAAAATCAACTCAACAGCACCTAACAACAACAGACACCTGATAGGATGTGCTCAATAAAGGGCTATGAAATTGAAAAAAAGAGGGGGAGGGAACTGAATTGGAAGCCATGGCCCTTGTGTGACCCAGGGTGGGTCCATTCTGCTTGGGCCTCAGTTTCCCCATCTGTGACATCCTGAGGGTGGCGGAGTGCTGCTGTGACTCTCAGTGTCGGTTCTGCAGGTCTGGCCTGGGGCCGGTGGAGCAAACCAGGCACCACAGGAGCATCTCTGCCTTCCTGCCTTTGTGCAGGGCATTTCCTCCCTCCAGCCCCACGGAGCAAACATGCATCCATGAACAATTGGAAAGCCCGGGTTGGCCTGGCCTTGTTTCCCCTGCAACCCTGGCCCTTTCCTTTGACCTAGACCAGAGAAGCAGCTAAGAGACTACTGGAGAAAACCCCATCCTAGATGAAATGGGTCAGGTACCTGCTCTGCGTTTGCACCCTCTACATGCTTTAGTCCCTCCCTCAGCAACCTTGACAGGCAGCCTCATCCCATTTTACAGAGGAGAAGACTGAGGCTCAGAGAGAGATACTTGTCCAAGGTCATGCAGCTGCTAAGTGTTGAGCTTCCTGTTCTTTCCATCAGAACCCTTTGCCTGGAAAGGGGACAGGCTCCTTGCCCAGGTGGAAGCTGGGTGGACTGAGATTGCTTGCTTGTTTGGGAATCTCCTGCCCTTCTTGTTCTTGCCTGAGTATCAGGACAGCACAAATGCCATCTCCTTCAGGAAGTCTTCCCTCAAACCTCCGTGCATTCACCCAGCAAGTTCTGATAGCCCCCTCCCCTAGGTCCAGGCAGCAGAGACCTAGAGGCATGAGAAGCTGGGGCTATTTCCTGGAACTCATGATGGGAAGGAGGCCTTGGGAGTCAGAAGAAAATCTGGCCATTCCCACAAGGGACAACGGGGATCTACAGCAGGTTCTGAGCAGGAGTGGGATGAGCAGATATGGCTTCAGAGAACGTGGTTCAGTCAGGAGGACAGTCAGATCAGAGCAGGGCTGGGTGGAGGACGGGGGACCAGTGAGGAGGCTGCAGCCCAGCCTCCAGCAGGTGGGTGTGGGACTGTCTCTTCCTTTCACCTTTTCTTTGCCCCTCCTTTCTCATACTGTTCCTGTCCCCTGCCCCCCTCCCGTGGGCCCAGAAGGGCCTGGCTATCTGATAAGCTCTTGGCTCGCTGCTTCTCCCAGAGAGAGTTCTTAGCTGGCTTCTGATGCCAAAAGGCTGAATGGTGGACATCTGGGGTGGGCGGCTATGGGGGCAAGGAGAGCGGGGAGCGGCTCTGACCGGCTGGGCTGGGAGTAGGCCTGAGGTGGCTACAACTGGCTGACTCAGACTCTCCTCCCCTTCTTATCAGGCCTTCAGAGCGATAAGGGCTCAGTTCCTGAACTTCAGGTTCTAGGCCTTTGTTTGGGGCCGCCAGGAAGTGACTTGGTGTTGCAGTGGTTTAAGGAGTGGGGCTGGGTGTGTCGGGGGAGTTTGCAAATGCCAGGCCCTGCACCGCCAAGCACCAATAGGCCAGCCCAAGGGAGGCCCTGTGGGAGTGTGTCCGCCCACCACACCCACCTCCTGACCAAGGGCCACAGAGGCAAGGATTCCTCACCCTGCTAGCTTAAGACAGGAGGGGTTGCCCAGGGCGTCTCTCCTGTATTTATTTCTCACACATAAAATATTTCCGGAATAATGCTATTAATCCCCAAATGTGTCGACTGCTAAATGCCAAATCTAGACTAAGGGCTTCGCCTGTACTATCTCATTTAATCTTCACCCCAATAACAACAACCCGGAGAGGTCAGTGTTATCATTTTCCCCATTTTGCATGTGACAAAACTGAGGGTCAGAGAGAGGAAGTACATTGCCCAAGTTCACTCAGCTAGGAAACAGCAGAGATAAATTCCAAACTGAATCCAAAGTCCATGGGCGACTCCCATGAAAGACCAGAACAGACGTTAAGGCGGGGAGGGACACGGCTTCAAAACAGATGTTAAGGCGGGGAGGGACACGGCTTCAGGAGTTTTTTAAACTCCTGAGAAGCCATCCGGAGCTGACATCGGGTCCTCAAAGGTAACAAATCACTGCCCCAGGGGATTCTACCAAGCTGGAGGTGGTTCTTTTGCAGCCTCAGTTTCCTCATCCATGTGATGGATGAGAGGGCTGGGTCAGGTGTTCTTCATGAGCCAGAAATTAGGGGAGTAACCTGATGCTGCAGTGGGTGGGATCCTCTTCCAGTCTCTTGCAATGGAGAGGAGGCAGTTGGAGGAAGCATGGTGCCTGGAGATGAGATAAAAGAACAGGAAATTCCCAGCCCAGTGGGAGAGACCAGGCCCTATTAGTCAGGACAGAAAATCAATTCCAAAAAAGGAGAGGTTCTGACTCATGTCACTGAACCATCTATTGTCAGGACCATGCTCACTCAGCATCTATCAGTTAGACAGGCTTCATATGGCAAGCAAGGTGTCTGCTCAATGTCTCAGGTTCATGTCCTGCCAGCTTGACCTCCCTAGTAGAAACAGAGAGTCTCTGGCAGAAAAGTCCCAGAGAAAATTCTGATTGGCTTGTCTTGAGTCACACGCCATCCCTGAAAAAAAATCACCATTGTCTGAGGAAAGCATTTTCTGATTGGTCAACCCTTGGATCTTGTGGGGCAGAGGCAGCAGCCCAAACAAACCACAGGGAACAGGTGGGAGGTGGTAGGGAAAGGAAGAGGTAGAGGCAGAGGCAGGCCCTCTACCCCCCAGCCTTTCCACGCCCAGCTCCTCTGAGCCATTCCTGTCAGGCCAAGGATGCTAGAGGGTTATCCCATGGAGGGGCCATTCCGTGTTTTGGTTTAGGTCAGATGTTTTTAACTTCAGTACTATTGATAGTTCGAGGCAGATAAATCTTCATTACAGGGGGTTTTCCTGTGCATTGCAGGATGTTTAGCAGCGTCCCTGGCCTCTACCCACTAAATGCCAGTAGCACTCACACACACCTTGCTGTAACAATTAAAAGTGTCTCCAGACTGGCAAAATGTCCCCTGCAAACCTCTGGTTTAGGTTACCCCAGAAGCAGATCTTGAGTCTAGGATCCCAGTATAATTGGTTTATTTGGGAGGCCATCTCTGGAAACATAAGGAGGGAGGGGGAAGTGAGACAGGGAGGAGATACAGGGTGCATTAACGAGCAGGTTACTACGGTAGACAACTGGGCTCAATTCCACAGCAGAACCCTGGGAATGGTATGGAACATGCATCTCAGAGTTATCCCAGCTGAGGGGTAGGGAGTTGTGGTGTTTCTGTCCCAACTGCCATCAGGGCCTGAGGGCTGCTGGACTAGAGGGGCATTAATTCTGGGCTCATCAGGCCTGCCACGTGGCATAGGGTGGGCCCTGGCAAATCAGAGACAGCAGGTGCTGGCAGTTGGAGGCTGGGCGGTGGGCACTGAAGTGGTGAGGGACAAGGAGCTATGGGGCACACTCAATAAACCCAAACAGAGTTCCCTGCTTCTCTCCCCCTTGTTTCTCCTCTTCCAGCTGATGTAACCACGCAAGGATCCTGCCTCAGAGGAGGGTCTGTGGGCCTGCCATGCCCTCAGACCCCTTCTGAGGGCTTCCTTACTCCAAGGTCTCCATGTTTAGCATCATCTTTCCCACCGTTCCAGCTCCACAGACCCAGGTTTGAATCCTGACTCTGCTATGTCCAACCTGTGTGAGCTCGGGCAGATTTCTTAACCTCTCTGGGCTTAGATTTCTCCTGTATAAAATGGGCTCACGACACCTGCTTTAGGGGTTTATGAGGCTTAAAAGATAATAATGTGATAGGCACACAGTACATGCCAGTGGTAATAATAACCACTAGCTGGCTTCCCTGTTCCTCCTCTCATTGTGACGGCAGGACTCTGGGGGCAGACCTTTTCCCTAGTTACTCATATCAGGGCTTGCAACCTCAGGGCAGATGCTTCTCCCATATAGGGCAGGGTGGCCACACAGAGGAAGACTGAGTCAGCGGACACGCAACTCTAGACAAGGAGCCCGGGTGCCGCTTTTGGCTGAGTGTGTCATCCAGCCTGGGTTATTATCGTCCCTGCCTGCTGATTCTTCATCGAAGTAATGGGGCGCTGTTGGTGAACCCTGAGGACACGCTCTATAACCCCGCTGTACCACCTACCATTGTGTGGCTTAGGGCGAGCCCTCCACCTTTTAGTGCCTTTGTTTCTCTGCCTGAAAAATGAAGACAACTGGCAGAGTTTGTGTGAGAACTGAACAAGATAATCACAGAATCTGACAAGTATTAAGCACCTTCTGTATGCATGTATTATCTGACTGTGATAAAAACTCCTGCTTTTATCCCCATTTTACAGAGAGGTCAACTGAGGCTCAGAGAAGATTAATCATCTGGGATCTACAAAGAATATCTCACCTTCTCTGGAGGTCCTCCTAGGTACCTGAGAGTCCCATCTCTGGCCCAGCAGGTCTGGGAGGTGAAGGACCTGTTTGGCTGAGCCCTATAGGTATCTCCCACCCTGACCAGCACCTGCAGGGTTTCTGGCCCAGATTGACCACCCCTCATTCCTGAGTGCTGAGCTCAGAGACCTTGTCTCTGAATTTTCCCAGAAACACGTTGAAGTCGGTATTATCAACGTCCCCATTCTACAGAAGAGAACAACGAGGCTCAGAGGGTGAGCCAACGTCACATGGTAGTAAATAACTGATCCAGGACTTCAGCCCACAGCGACATGAGTAATCAGGTAGCACAAACCGATAAGTCCTGGATCCAAGCCTGAGCAGGGCCCAGAGGGGCAGTCAGCATGGAGAAGCTGCCTTCTCTGTTAGGGCGGAGACTGGTGGCCACCCAGAGAGTGCACAGCAGCCAGGCCAGGGGTCCATCCCAGAAGGCTCTAGGCATTGTGCTTCCCTGATGGTCAACCAACCAGGCTCAGGAGGGAGCCAAGGTCTGGCCCAAAGCACCAGTTGGGAGAGTCAGGAAGGGGCAAAACCAATCGTGGTTGAGGGCCCACCTCCCTGCAAGATCCTCCTCCTGCCTTGTGGAGAAGGCAGCTGCACTGTGGGATCCCGGCCAAAGCCCTGAGGAGGTGTATGGGTTTAAGTTACCACTTCATGGAGCCCTACTGGATTGCCCCCATTGGCTGACTCCCCCCATTCTGCTCCTACAGGTACTTAAGTACCCAGCTTGCTCTGAAATCATCTACAATCATTACCCAGATTTTTCAGTTATTAATGTGGTGAGGGGAAGTTCATATATCCAGAATGGTCCCAGAAGCCTGGGACCTTTTCACTGGGATCCTTATGGCCCCTGGCACAGTGCTCACTCACACACAGCTGACAGATCACCTGCCAGGAGCTAAGAATGAAAATGATAGCCCCAGCATATCTGTCTGCTCATTGAGTGGGAGGCAGGGCGGGCCAGTGCTTGGCACTCAGGCTTGGGCATGAGATTGGTGCTGGTCAAGTCGTGGCTCAACTTCTCATGGGCTGGGTGGCCTCAGTTTGCCCATTGGTAAAACGGGAATAATAACAATATCTGAGTAGTAATTAGATAGTGATGCAAAGCCCTTTGCCTGGAAAGAGCCCAGTGCTTATTAGCTGTTCTCATTCTTGCTGGTCACGTGCTCATGACATGCCCTGTTTCACCGTCTCCAAGAGGCCATGGGTTATAAAAATGAACATACCATTCTTTTTTGTGCCACTAAGAAAGAAAAAATTCTGCCAATAAAATGACACACTACTCTTTTCACTTAGGATGCTTATTTTTTCTCATTGAAAAAGTTCTTTTATTATATAACATATATCATTCTTCTGTATACATAAAATATATATATGCACACATATATGTATGTGTCTGTGTGTTGTTGTTAGGTGCCATCAAGTCATTTCCGACTCACAACAACACTATGTACAACAGAACAAAACACCGCCTGGTCCTGCACCATCCTCACAATCTTTGCTGTGCTTGAGCCCATTGTTGCAGCCACTGATATATATATGTGTATATGTATGAAGTATATGGATCAAGATATTATTTAGTCAATGACAGTTTTGTCATGATTGCCACCTGGTCGACTACAATCATGAGACTTACTGACCCAAATTTGCAGAGGCGGTGAAGTATGGAAATGTGCTTCTTATAATCAATGAAATACAGTCGTATGAGAGAAGAAAGACCTGGCCACCTACTTCTGAAAAACCAGCCACTGAAAAGCACATGGAGCACAGTTCTACTCTGTCACATACAGAGTTGCCATGAGTTGGAATTGACTTGATGGCAACTGGTTAACGTTGAGAAAAAAGATTTTGTCTTTGCATTCTGTTGTTTGTTCCTTCATCCATTTGGTAAATATTTACTGCCCTGAGGAGACCTGGGAGCTGTAGAGGGGAAGGTGGGCTCGGGGTGCCTTGGAAGCCCAGAATTCGGATCTCTGTTCGCTGGCTCCCACACCAAGGTCTCCCCCAGTCATTGAATGAAAGGAAAAAAAAATTGCTCCTGGTGTCAGAGGGTTGAGCAGGGTGACTTCCAAGGCCACAGAGTGCCATGCACTCAGCCTGAGGTTTCTCCCTGATCACATGGCAGGAAAAGTCTAGTGCCTGCCTGTGTCTGCCTGGGCCCAGCTTCCAGCTCCCAGTCCCAGGGAAGCAGTAAAATCTGCAGAATGAGTGAAAACACGGGGCTTAGCGTCAGTCAGATGGGGGTTCAAGTCCCAACTCTTCCTGTTGCCAGTTACCTAATCTTGGACAAGTGACATCTCCTCCCTATGTGCCTCAGTTTCCCATCTGTGAAATGGGGTAATAATAGTATGTCCTCGATTTGGTTTTCATGAAGATTAAATGGGACACATAGTAAATGCCTCCTGCACGTTACCTCTTATTATATTTCTATTTTAGGTGACTCCAGACTGGGCCCAGCTGACTTCCACTGTCCCCACTTGGGCTTTTTGCCTCCAGCCTGTAGATGGGAGTCCTCTCTCATCTGGCTGATTTCAATGACTTCCAGGTTGGATTCCAGGCCCTGCATAAAGCCAGGGGCTGGGCTTTTTGCTCTCTCCCATTAGGAAACAGAGCTTGAGAGTTTTTAGGCTCCTGGGAAACCCTAGACGGAGAGGCTGGACGTGGTAAGCTCCTGTGTGAAGTCCCACAGTGGTGGAGATGGGTCCCATGCTCCCCTGGCTCATATGGGTTGCCGGGGCTCCTTGAAGGCTCATTAGAGCAGGAGCTGTCCTGAGAAGCCTCCGACAGCACGTCCATCTGCTGGGTGAGGGGGACATGCTGCAGCATGGAAAAGGACAAGTCTGTGGATGACGTGACAGCACCACGGGAGGGGACGTGGAACTGTGGCAAAGAGAAATGCCAGCGTCCATCAGGATAGGAAGGAGCTACCAGAGCTCCAGATGGTCTCTTTGTAGGGTGAGTAATGAGAATGGCTTAGGGGGGAAGGAGGGATCAAGCTGATCTTTACCCACATGCTAAATTAGGTGTGCTCCTCAGATCCAGAGGAGTCTGAAAGATCAGTCCTCCAGGTTTCCAGCTGCTACCTGGTCCAGGGCCAGATTAAGGCATGTGAGGGCCTCAAACACTGATAATCTGTGGTACCCCTCTCATCTTTTTACTCGCACATTCAAACGGGATATGTGAGTTATATACACATATGTGTGTATGTGTCTTAGCTATCCATGGTACACACTCCCAAGGGGTCTGCTGAGATAAGGAGTTTCAATTACATGGGAGGGTACCTACCACAGGAGACAAACGTCAATGAAATTGTTGGAGTGGTAGGGACCTCTTAGCTTAAACCACCTTGCATGTGGGCACCCTCATGACCCTGCACGAACTTTATTCCTGGCCAGTACATTTCACGCACTGGAGCTGGTGCCAGTTCCCTTCCCCTGCTGTGCTTGCTTTTCCTTGTGTTCTGTCTGCTTGGCATCTATGGGTCTGTGCTTTGGATAACTGGTGCCCATTTTGTTGATGCCTTAAACTCATGCTTGACCTGGCCCCGATTATCTGAAACTATCTTGATTTCAAATATTCTGTCATTATCCACATAAACATTCCAAATGGTCCAGAAATCCCAACACCTTAGTGTCAAACTTAAGTGTCCTGAATTCATTTTTCACACAAAAATAATAAAACAAAACAAACAAACTGAAAGCTTGCTCTTGATCCTTGGATTGGAAAATATGGTGGCCATGGAGAACAACTCTGCTTGGTTTCCAATAAGAGCGGAACCAAAGCCTGTAGCTGTTGATACTACCTAAGTACAAATAAACACCTCATGGGGTTAGTTTTCTTGGTTCAAAGGTTTAGGGCCATGATTTCATGGGCCTTTCCAGTCAATTGACCTAATGTTGTTTTTAGAGATTCTGCTCTAACTTCTAGTTCAGTGAGTAGTGCCTGGGGTCTTAACAACTTGCAAGCACCACCCAAGATATAACGATTGGTCTCTATTCACCCGAAGCAATAGAGGAAGAAGGAGGCCCAGAACTGGGAGAAGGAAATGGACTGTAGATCTAATTGCCTCCATGAACTACTACCTCCTTTGCCATGAAACCAGAAGAAATGGATGGTGCCCCGCTACCATTACTGAACATTTTGATCAAGGACCCAATAGATGGATCTTGACCAAAAAGAGGAAAAAATATGGAACAGAACTTGAAATTCTTATCAAAGACAAGACTTACCCAATACATTGAGCCTGGAGGAAGCCCCCTGAATCTATTACCTGGAAACAACTTTTAAGTCTTGAAGCAAAACTATCCCATGAATTCATCTTTAAACTAAACAACAATTTAGCTCATTTAACAAAGCATATTTGCCTTCAGCATTGCATTCTTCTAAAGAGTTATCTACATGACGTTAAATGGAAAACAAAAAAAAAAACCCACTGCCATCAAGTCAATTCTGACTCGTAGAGACCCAATAGGACAGAGTAGAACTGCCCCATAAGGTTTCCAAGGAAAGCCTGGTGGATTTGAACTGCTGATCTTTTGGTTAGTAGCTGTAGCTCTTAACCACTATGCCACCACGGTGGACAATAGAAACTCTAAAACATAGAAGAGAACTTCACGGGGCAGAGTCTAGGTTAACAGTGCTGAAACAATGTGGGCAGAGAGAGGGAGAACAGTGACACAATGTGAAGTATGTAACCATTGTCAATGACCTGTACATGTAAAAACTGAATGGGTATATGTTTTGTCATATATATTTTCGCCAAAAAAGTTTTTTAAAGGTAACGATCATAAAGTTTAAGTGGAATGAAGTTGATAAAAATAATAAGCCAGTTCCATTTCACTGATTAAAAAAAAAAGGAAACTGGAGGATGTGAGAGTCAGAGGCTGCGGGCGAGGGGGAAGGAGGAACTTTCAGGGCCGGAAGGGTAACGGCCTAGGCATTTGAACCCCTTTCCTAGGCCATCCCTACTCCTTAAGTGTTCTCCTTGGTAGACACCATCTCCCAATTCAGGACAATCAAGAAATGGCTTTATGAAAGCCATTTGTGTTACTCTAAGGAGAATCATCTCTTTACTTTGATGGCGTCTTAGTTATCTAGAGCTGCTATAACAGAAATACTGTAAGTGGATGGCTTTAACAAACAGAAATTTATTCTCTCACGGTCTAGTAGGCTAGTAGTCCGAATTTAGGGTGTCAGCTCCAGGGGAAGGCTTTCTCTTTCCGTTGGCTCTGGGGGAAGGTCCTTGTCATCAATCTTCCCCTGGTCTAAAAGCTTCTCAGTCCAGGGACCCCGGGTCCAAAGGACATGCTCCCCTCCTGGTTCTTCATTCTTGATGGCATGAGGTCCCTCTGTCTCTCTGCTTGCTTTTCTATCTCAAAAGAGACTGACTCAAAATACAACCTAATCCTGTAGTTTCTGTCCTGCCTCATTGACATAACTGCCTCTAATCCTGCCTCGTTAACATCATAGAGGTTAGGATTTACAACACAAAGAATAAATATATACGATCACAAAATGGAGGACAACCATGCAATACTGGGAATCATGGTCTAGCCAAGTTGACACACATTTTGGAGGGACACAATTCAATCCATGACAGATAGCAAAGACATCCCCAATTTTCACTTAGGGAAAAAAAAAATTACAGGTAGGTGTATTAACTAGCCTTTGTTGCATAAGAAATCACCCCAAAACTTAGTGGCTGTAAACATCATTTATTATATCTCATGATTTGGTGAGTTGGTGGAGCAGTTCTAGTCTGGCCCCTCTCCATGTGACCTCTCATCCTCCAGGAAGCCAGCTTGGGCTTGTTCACATGGTCTGAGGGTTGCCAGCAGCAACAGAGGGCAAACCCCAGTGTCCAGTCTCCAAGCTTCTGCCTGCATCACTTTTACTAAGGATCCTTTGGCCAAAGAAAGTTATATGGCCAAATCTAGATTTAAGGGAGAGAAATAAACTCTACCTCTTGATGGGAGGAGTTACAAATTAGTGTGGCATTTATTTATTTATTTGTTCCTTTGTTTATTTTTTTCACCAAGGTTGTACACTTGTGTGTGATAGCCTAAAGAAGGGGTCTTGGGTCTGGGCAAAGCTCCCAAGGAGTTCCAGGAATAGTTTTGATTTAATAATTTAATTTTTCCCAAATTTGTGTTGCCTGATGGAAATTGTGAACATGAAATTCAGTGGTAGACTCCTGGCTGCAAGTTATAATCACCTGGAGGAGCTTTTAAAATACACTGATTTTGGAGCCCCACCTTCAGAGATTCTGATTTGATTGTTTTGGGAGTACACCTGGGCGTCAGGATTTTTTTTTTAAGGTCCGCTGATGATTCTAATGCACAGCCAGAGCTGAGAACCACTGATGTAATTAATCGTGTCTCAGGACCTTTGCACATGCTGTTTCCACTGCCTGACAGGCTCTGTAGCCAGATTCTCTGTGGCTGGCTTCCGGCTGCTGCTGTAACAAATTACCACAAACTTGGTGGCTTAAAAAAAAAAACCAACCCCCCTGGCATTGAGTCAATTCCAACTGATAGCAACCCTGTAAAGCAACGGAAATGGATTCTTTCACAGTTCTGAAGGCCGGAAGTCCCCAATGAAGAGGTCAGCAGGTTGGCTCCCTCTGGACCCTCTGAGAGAAAATCTGTTCCATGCCTCTCTCATAGCTTCTGGTGGCTGCTGAAAATCCCTGGGGTTCCTTGGCTTGGGCCTTCATAATTCTGATTTTTGCGTCTGTCTTCACATGGACTTCTCTCAGTATCTGTGTCTTCTCCTTTTCTATCTCTGACAAGGATATGCATCATTGGATTTAGGGCCCACCCTAATCCAGGATGATCTCATCTTGAGATCCCAGGCTTAATTATATCTGAAAAATTCCTTCTTCCAAATAAAGTCACATTCTGAGGTTCTGGGTAAGCATTTCTTAGGGAGCCACAATTTAACCCACCACAGGTCTCAAATGTCACCTCCTCAGAGAAGCCTTCCTTGACCATCCCTACTAAACCAGCCCACACCAGGTTACTTTGTTGTCAGTGTTTTATATTCTTCATAGCAATGATCACAGTATGACTTTTTATTATTATTTGATTAAGGGTTTATAATCTGTCTCCCCCACGTAAAATATAAACTCCAGTAGAGTAGGGGCAATATATGTCTTGTTCTTTGCTATATCCCCCACTTCCTAGTACAATGTCTGGCACATTTTGAACACCAGTAAATACGTGTCCAATGAATAAACAAAGTTTCCTTCTTTGCCTTTGCTGCCAGGAAGCTCAGAGCCAAACTATGACCCATCTCTAGTAAATAAGGGGACTTCATAGTTCTATTCTGTTTCCAACCTCATTGTTGGCCTCCTCTTACACTTATTTTCATTTCATCTCCTTTCTCATATTTATTTTAAATTTATTTTATCATGAAGCATTGCATTCAGATATGTTTTCAGACTTCCTTATATTATTCATAAATTCGTTCATTTGGCAAATATATATTTAGCACCCAGTATATGCCAAGCACTGCTCTAGGCCTAGGGATACGTAAGTGAAAAAACAAAGGTTCCTGACCTTGTAGAGTTTATAGTCTGGTGAGGGCAGAGAAAAGATGAGCAATAGCACATTAAATAAGTTATACGGTATGTTGTCATTGTTACTTGCCATCAGGATGGCTTTGACTGGTGGCAACGTGCGCCTGGTCCTACGCCATCTTCATGATCATTGGTATGTTTGGCTCCATCATTGTGGCTATTGTGTATTTTGAGCGGGGGCTCCTCTTCCAGCACTATATTGGACAATATTCTGTTGTAATCCATGAAGTTTTCAGAAGTAGATCACCAGACCTCTCTTCCTAGTCTACCTTAGTCTGGAAGCTCTGCTGAAACCTGTCAATTGTGGGTGACTGATGTACTGTGAAATAACATGATGTCTGGGATTTGCTTTAAAATATTTCACACGTGCGCACACACAAAAAGAAAGGAGAAAATAAGGACAGACTAAACAAGTAAGGCAATATCTTATTGATGGGTGAATGAGTGATGGGTATAATTTCATTGAACCATCTTTCCTAATACTGTGTGTGGATGAAATTTTTCATAATAAATGTTTTTATTTTATTTTTTTAATGAAACAGCCAATCAAACAAGTTGTCCATAGAACATGGTAGGGATCTGTCTGGGGTGATTTGGGGGAGGAGTGGGAGTGTGCAGATTATATGCAAAATCTGCATAAACCTGAAGGTTGGGGAAGGATTGGCCAAAAACATTGATGGGATGACGCCACCATTGTGGCTAAGGCCAAACCCATGTCTCTGTTGGGTCCTAACTGTTAAGGTGGCCAGGGCTGGAGGGGAGGATCCCATGAAGTCACCTCATCCAGCCCGTGGCTCCAGGCAGGACAACACCCCATCCAGGTCTGAGGCTGACTCACCCCCAGGTACTTACTGGAAAGTTAAGCTGCTCCCCCTCCTCTTCCTTCCAGGAAACCAGGCTTTCCCAACCTGGGCCTACAGCGTGCCTCTTCCTGCCCTGGGGTGTAATGGGGGTGATAGGAAGAGCTGGGTTGGGGGACTGGCTCACCCTCACCTCATCACATTCCTGGAGTTGGGGAAGGAGTGAGTCGCCCCCACCCCTAGCCTCCCAAAGCCTGCTGCTCCGCTGCTATGATTTGTGGGGCTGGCTTCCTGACCGAGAGATGATAAGCCAGTGGATCCCAAGGACACCGTAGAAAGGGCCCTGTCTACCTCCCATTTGGGAAGAACAGCAACACAGACCTGGGTTCAAGTCCCTGCTCTACCATGTCCTACTGGGTGACCCTGGGCAAATTCTTTGAGCTGAGCTCAGTTCCCATATGATGATGGTACCTAATTTATAGGGAAGGAGCCCTGGTGATGCAGTGGTTAAGTGTTGGACCAGCCGCTCTGGGCGAGAAATATGTGGCAGTCTGTTTCCGTAAAGATCACAGCCTTGGAAACTTTATGGGGCGGTTCTGCTCTGTCCTATAGGGTCCCTATAAGTCGGAATTGACTTGAGGGCAATGTTAACTTATAGGGTTGCTTGGAGGATTAAATGAGATACCTTAATCCTTTGCATAGTTCTTGCTGCAGGGTTTCTGCTCAGGAAGTATTAGTTACCTGGGAAGCAAAAGCATTTAAAGACAAAGGCCTTTTTTCTCGGACACTGAGGGCACCCACCACCAGGTCAGAAGGGGCTGGGAGTGTCCCAGCTAAGACTCTGTGTGGCGCTACCAAGGGCTAGTGTAGCTAGTGGGCGAGTGTACAGGCTTTGGAACCAGACTGCCTGGGTTAAAATTCTAACTGTGTGATGTTAGACAAGTCATTTAATAATCTGCTGTGTGCCTCAGTGTTCACTTCTGTGTAATGGGCATAATAATGAAAATGGCCTCACAGGGCAATCATGAGGATTAAATGACTTCTACATAAAGTGCTTAGAACAGTACCTGGAACACAGTAAGTCCTAGGAATGTGCTGGCTACTACCATCTGTATTATTTGTGTCTGTCCAGAGTCCTCTTCATCCATCCCCAATCACAACAATAACAGCAGCAGCCACTGTTTATTGTCCTCTCACTTGAAAAAATTATCTCAACAAGCCCACAGCACCATTATCACCTTATAGGTAGAGAGCCTGAGGCTCAGGAATGCTGGGTAAGGTGCCCAAGATTACACTGGTGGAGTCAGAATTTGAACTCAGGTCTCTCTGACTTCAGAGCCCACATTCTTAACCATTTGCTATATTATGCTTAAGGAGCCATCACCATACTTTGAAGGGGAATGGTTTTGTTGATCCTTTCTACTGTTTTTCTATTCTCTATTTCACTTATTTCTGCTCTGATCTTTATTTCCTTTCTTCTGGTGGCTGTGGGCTTCTTTTGCTGTTCTCTTTCTATTTGTTTGAGTTGTATAGCTAATGTTTGGATGTTATCCCTTTCTTCCTTTTTGATGTGTTTGTCTGTTGCTGTAAATTGACCTCTGAGCACTGCCTTTGGTGTGTCCCAGAGGTTTTGGTATGATGTGTTTTCATTCTCGTTTGATTCTAGGAATTTTTTTATCCCATCTTGATTTCTTATATTACCCAGAGGTTTTTAATCAGGGTATTATTCAGTTTCCATGTATTTGACTGTTTTTTTTTTTTTTCCCCCTTGCTCTTCCTAGTATTAATTTCTACTTTTATGGTGTTGTGATCAGAGGAGATGCCTTGTATTATCTCAGTGTTTTGGATTTTTTTGGAGGTTGCTTTTTGGCCTAAGATGTGGTCTTTCAACGTTCCATGGGCGTTAGAAAAGAACATGTACTTTGCTGCTGGTGGGTGGAGTGTTCTACATATGTCTGTGAGGTCAAGTTGGTTGATTATAGCCTTTAGACCTTCTGTATCCTTGTTGAGTTTCTTTCTAGGTATTCTGTCCTTTACTGAGAGTGGTGTGTTGAAGTCTCCTATTGTTACTGTGGAACTGCCAATTTCTCTTTACAGAGCTGTTTTGTGTGTTTTGGAGCTCTGTCATTGGTTGCATAGATATTTTTTATGATTACGTCCTCATGGTGGATTGTCTCTTTAATCAGTATATAATGTCCTTCTTTGTCTTTTACGGTGGATTTTGTTTAAAAGTCTATTTTATCTGAGATTAGTATTGCTACTCCTGCTTTTTTTGGTTGCTGTTTGCTTGATATATTTTTTCCATCCTTTGATTTTTAATATATTTATATCTTTGTTTCTAAGATGTATCTCTTGTGGACATCATGGGTCCTGTTTTTCATCCATTCTGTCACTCTCTGTCTCTTTATGGGTGCATTTAAGCCATTTAAGTTCTGCGTGATTATTGATAGGTGTGAGTTTATTGCTGTCATTTTGTAGTGCTTTTTTGTGTGTGTGGTGCTGATGTTTTCTTTGTTCCTCTTACTCTTCTGTGCTGAATTACTTTTGTTTATGGATTTTTTTTTTCTTTTCTTTCATTTTTGTTGTTTTTTTTTTTTAACTGAGACTTTATTTTTGTCTTTATTTTGATGAGTAGGTTGGTTAACTTTCTTTGCGGTTACCTTGAAATTTACCTGATCTTCCTAAGTTTAAAGAAGTCTTTTATTACTTGATAACACCTTGACTTCCTCTCCATTTGAAAGTTCTATACCTACACCATTTAGTCCCTCTTTTATTGTTCTGACATTGTTGTCATTTGCAGATTGCCGTCTCTGGTTCCTTGTAAATGTTTTAGTTTTGTTTTGTCCTTGAGAGTTCATTATCTAGGTTTGTATCTGGCTGATGGTGTCTTAGGTGCTAGATTCAGGTTGTTGTCTGATGTTGTTGGTTCTATAACCAAAGGACTCTTTGTAATAACTGTTTTAAGTTTGGTTTTTACATATTCCCTTAATTTCTGTTTATCTGGAAATGTCTTAATTTCACCATCACATTTGAGCAAGGGTTTTGCAGGGTAAATTATTCTAGCTTGGCAGCTTTTTTCTTTCAAGATTTTACATATATCATCCCATTGCCTTCTTGCCTGCCTGGTTTCTGTGGAGTAATCAGAACTTTGTCTTATTGTTTCTTCTCTGTATGTGACTTTTTGTTTGTCTCAAGCTGCTCTCAGGATTCTTTCTTTGGCTTTGGTTTTAGCTTGATGGGGAATGAGAGGCGAGCCAGAGCATAAACCCTCAAGAAACAATGAGACCTGGAGACAGTGACCTAGCAAACACCAGCTGTACCATCAGTCTATCATACAGTAAGTGTTCAGAGGAGAGAGGGAGCCAATGAAGGCCTGCGGAGGAGGTGTCTGGCCTTGGGCCTTGAGGGTTAGGTGCATCGGGAGGGGCATGGTTTCTGGTAGGGGCAAAGGTGTGGAGGTGGGGCTGGGTGGTGCTGGGTGAGGCCTCTATTGGAGGCAGTATTTGGCAGTGTGGAATAGGTCAGGGACGGGTGAGGAGACTGGCCAGCTTCCAAGTGGAACTGAGGCACAGAGCTGAAGGCTGAAGCCCAGGCCGGGATCTGAGCTCATCCTTCCCCTGTTAGCCAGGCTTCCCTTTCTCAGGGACCCCCAGGACTTGAGTTTTCCACTAGAATCTATCATCCCTGCCCCTAAAAATCCCAGACTTTGGAGACCAAAGAAATAACAGGTCTCCCTGCTCAGGCTATGCCCAGAACAGGGAGCAAGGAGCATGGGTGGGGGCCCCTATAGCCCCCTTTCATTGATTTATCCTCCTCTCAGGGGTGAGAACACCCAAATGGTTCCTGGTAGACAGTGGACACCCAGTAGGTGTCTTTGCCCTTCCTCGCCTTCCAGGACTGGGGGTGTGACCCAGCCTTGACACAGACTCACTCTCCCTCCAAAAACAAATCTAACTCCCACCACCAGAAATAGTTTTGCCAAACTTTGTTAAGTATTTAAAGGGCAAGGTCTTCATACAGCGCAACTTCCTGAAAATTCCACTTCCCACCCCAGCTGTCTCCCCAGAGATTTTTTTCCCTGAGGCCACACCTTCATTCCTCCTCTCTGCCCCGCTAGCTACCCCCTCGCTTCCTGCCTCTCAAAAATCCCAGTCAGCCTGCAGCCCTCACACACACAAACACTGTTGCCTGAGCAGGATTGGGTATGTATTTTGCAAGACCTGGAGTCCTATGGAAGCCTGGTGGCAGAGTGGTTAAGAGCTCAGGCTGCCAACCAAAAGGTCAGCAGTTTGAATCCACCAGCCACTCCTTGGAAAATCTATGGGGTAGTTCTACTCTGCCCTAAAGGTTCAATATGAGTTGGAATCGACTCAACGGCAACAGGTTTGGTTTTGGTTTGGAGTCCCTGGCTGGTATAAATGGTTATTGCACTCAGTTGCTAACTGAAAGGTTGGCAGTTCAAGTCCACCCAGAGGTACCTTGGAAGAAAAGCCTGGAGACCTATTTCAGAAAAATCAGCCATTGAAAACCCTATGGAGCACAGTTCTAATCTGATACACATGGGGTCGCCATGAGTCAGAATCGGTTCAACGACAACTGGTAGTGGTGGTATGAAATGAAAACGCAGGACCCCTTGTCCAAAAATGATGAAGAATTTCAAGATGTTGGTAAGCAGAGCATTAAACCGGGGGTGGTGCCCTTCTGAGTGCAGGACCTTGTGCAACTGTAGTGGTCACACACCCATGAAGCCACCCTGGCCCTCAGTGCACACCCTGGATGGTGAAGAATGTCAAGTTTTCAAGAATTTTAAAGCTGAAATCTGGTATTGTTCCCCCCACCAAAAATAAATAAACCCTATTGGAGAAGGGCTGCTGTGTGCTATACCCACCCTCAACCCTTAACCTCTCTTGCTCTTAGGCCCACAGGGAAAAATTTGAGCTCTCATATTTGAGCTGATTACACCTGTTGCAAAGTGCTTTCGTATGTTCTTCCTGAGACAGAAGTTATCATTCCATTTTACAGCTGGGCAAACGGAGATTCAGAAACTTGCCACCTGAGCTGGCATCTTACTGGCCAGGAGCAGATCTGACACCAAAACTCTGGTCTCCAGACAAAAGGACCACATAAACCAGAGACTCCATCAACCTGAGACCAGAAGAACTAGATGGTGCCCAGCTACCACCAATGACCGCCTTGAAAGGGAACACAACAGAGAGTCCCTGACAGCGTGGGAGAAAAGTGAGGTGCAGAACTCACATTTATGTAAAAAGACCAGACTTAATGACCTGACAGAGACTGGAGGAATCCCCAAAGCCATGGCCCCCAAATGCTGTTAACTCAGAATTAGAACCATTCCCACAGAAACCCTGGTGGTATAGAGGTTGAATGCTATGGCTGCTAACCAAAGGGTCGACAGTTCAAATCCACCAGGCGCTCCTTGGAAACTCTATGGGGCAGTTCTACTCTGTCCTACAGGGTCGCTATGAGTCAGAATCAACTCGACGGCACTGGGTTTGGTTTGGTTTTTTTTTTTCCGAAGCCCATTCTTCAGACTAAGATTAGACTGGACTATAAAATATAAAATAATACTCGTGAGGAGGGTGCTTCTTAGTTCAAGCAGATACATGAGACCAAATGGGCAGCTCCTGTCCAGAGGCAGGATGAGAAGGCAGGAAGGGACAGGAGCTGGTTGAATGGGCATGGGAAACCCGGGGCGGAAATTGGGAGTGTGCTATCACATTGTGAGGACTGCAACTAGTGTCACATAACAATGTGTGTATAAATTTTTGTATGACAAATTAACTTGAGCTATAAACTTTCACTTGAAGCACAGTAAAAAAAAAAACAAAGACAAATAAACAAAAAACCCTGTGCTCTCCAGACACTCTCAGCCTTCAGTCATTTCCATGAAAGGAAGAACTCAGACTTTATCTGAAGTCAAGGCATAAATGATGCAAAGGGAATTCACTAGAAGGAAATCATCCCCGATGAGTCAGGGAAGGATGGGGACATTACCTGCACCTTCATCAGCAATTCAGCTGATGGAGGTCTGGTGTTCCTCTGGGTTGGGAGGGGCAGTTTCAACATGAGAAATTCCTGTTACCATATAAATAAAAGATGGCCAGGTGGGTTTAGCAGGAGACAAATGGAGACAGAACCAAACTGGGGGTGGAGTGAGGGAGAGGGGCAGGGCTCTCCAGTAGAATCCAGCAGCAAACAGGTCCAAGCCTGGAAGAAACATAGTCTGAGGCCGCAAGAAGTCCAGCAGCGAGGCGTGTTGCTGGTGGCCATACACATTGGTATCGTCTTCCTAAAGTGCGTAAGAGGCCAATGGTGGTTCAGTGGTAGAATTCTTGCCTTCCATGTGCGTGGCCTGGGTTCAATTCCAAGCCAATGCACCTTGTGTGCAACCACCAGCTGTTATCATTGGGGACTTTGCATGTTGCTATAATGCTGAACAGGTTTCAGCAGAGCTTTCAGACTAAGGTGGATGAGGAAGAAAGGCCTGGTGATCTTTTGAAAATCAATGAAATCCCTAGGGACAATGGTCCGATTCGCAACCAATCGTGAGGGTGGCACAGGATGAGGAGGCATTTCGTTCCATCGTGCATGGGGTCGCCGTGAGCCAGGGACCTACTCAAAGCCAGCTAACCACAATAACAACACAAGAGCATATGGGTAATTTATAGGGGTCACAAAGAAGAAGCTGGCAACTTTTTGCATTGTGGAATTCTGGGTAACCCTGCTTTCTTCTTTCTTTTTTGGTTTCCTCGAATGAGGTTACATTGTTATTATTATGGAATCAAAGCACACTTTCACAAAGCAAGTTTGCACATTTTGTAATCAGGATAGTAGTAATTTGGTGGACAGTTTTGGGACACTCTCTTTGTGTTAAGCATGAGAGAGGTCCTGTTTTCACTCCTTTGGACAGAGTCGGGTGCAGAGGCTGAGACAGGAGTCTCTGAACTCACTCCAGGTGTTCCCTGCAACCACAGACCAAAGGGGAAAAGAGAGTCAGCACGTTTTCTCAGAGGTGCGTAGCAGGACTCTTTGTCCTGCTTCATTCCTTATTCAAACTTGAGGAAACTTGACTTATCTTATTAAGTAAACTTTATTTTGGATACATTTTAGATTGCTGTAAAATGGTAGCATCAGAAGTCCTCCGACTCAGGAGCGGTGAGGAGAATCTCAATCAGCGTCGACCCAAGGCTGATTCCTACGATGGGCAGGTCAGACATACCTTCACCCTCCAGCCTTTTTACCAGTTCTGACACCAGCCATCCCTCCCATGGCACTCTCTACTTCCCTCCTGGGTTTGATATTTCATTGCAACGGCCACACAGAACTTACAGACCATATTCACAATTACGGGGTTTATTAGGGAAGTAACAGGTTACAATTCAGGATCAAGATCAAAGGGGAAGTAACCGAACTACTCAGGATACAGTTCTTCCATCGGGACAGCTTCTTCTCACCTGTACCCACCAGGCGGCCTCTGCTGCCAGGCCCTGCTCAGGCAAGTGTTACGGTTCTCTAGTTCCCTGATGGGTGCCTGAAGGTACCCCACTCTGCCACGAAGCCTTCTACCCTAGGGCACTCAGCTCCGTTGCTCTGAGGGTCGGTGAACACACAGTCCTCTGCCATCTAGTGCCACTGTCCTCTGGTGCTGCTGCTGTTGCCTCCAGCGTCACGCTCTCCAGTGTTATACCTCTCTGTCTCCTGGGTCTAGGAGGTTCTCAGCACAGGGACTCTGGCTCCAAAGGATGCATTCCGCTCCTGGCTTTTCTTCTTGATGGTAGTGAGGCCCCCCTCAACCTGTGGGATTGTCTCTTTTTAAGCCTAGTGGGATGGTAAAACTGACCAATCCCCTGGGTGGGCCACAGACACCGTATTTGCATAGCCCCACTCAATCATTTTGTGGGAGTTAAGAGACCATGACCAGAAAGACATAGAAAGAGAAGCCCCTTGCCCTGCAATTATAAATATTGTAATTTTAGATTGAGAAGTTGCAAAGATAGTGCAAAGAGGTCCTGTACACCCCTCACCCAGTTTTCCCCATTATTTACATCTTATATTACCATACACCTTTGTCAAAACTAAGGACCAGGCATTGGCACATTGCTATTAGCTAGACACCAGACTTCATTTATATTTTACCTCTTTTTCCACCGGAGCCCTCTTTCTGTTCCAGGATCCCGTCCAGGATACCACATTGCATCTAGTCATTGTGTCTCTGCAGTCTTCTCTTGTCTGTGACGGTTTCTCAGCCTTTCCTTGTTTTTTATGACCTTGACAGTATTAAGTAGTACTGGCCAGACACCCTGTGGAATGCCCCCAATCTGGGTTTGTCTGATGGTTTCATTGTGAGTAGACTGGAGTTACGGGTTTTTGCTAAGGATGCCACAGAGGTGAAGAGTGCTTCTCATCACATTGGGGGTATGAGACAGCCACGTGGTTTCTAGGTGATGTTACCCTTCTTTCCTTGGTTAAGTTAGTGTCTGCCAGGCTTCTCCACTGCAAAGTTACTATTTTTCTCTCTCCCTACCGTATCCCTTAGGAGCTCTGGTGATGAAACAGTTAAGTGCTCAGCTGCTAATCAAAAAATTGGAGATTTGAACCCACCCCGCGGCTCCATAGGAGAAAGACCTGGCCATCTACTCCAATAACGATTACAGCCTAGGAAACCCTGTAGGGCAGTTCCACTCTCCCATACAGGGTCAATATGAGTCAAAAATTGACTCGACGGCACCCAACAACAACCACTGTATTCTTTCCAAACAATTCAACAAGTCTAGCCCATCCTCATGGCAATGGGTGGGTTTTCAGCCTACCCTCAAGTGGGGGAGGGTAGAAATTAAGCACAACCTCCAGGAATTAACTTTTATTTCTAAAATGTTAATTTAATTTCCATAAAACAAATCCCTTCTCCTGGTTTAAAATTCAAAAGATTCCAAAGAATACACAGTGGAAAGCCTCTCTACCTGTGTATCTGAGAGTAACAATGTTACCACTTCATTGTGAATCACTCCAGAGGTATTTTATACACAGACAAGCAATACACATCCTTGCTCCACCTTCATTACACAAACGTTGCTTGCTAGCTGCAGGGTTATTTGAACTAGTGAGACCCTGTAAACATCCCAATTGTCCAACCTTGAGAGATTGTTAAGTAAACTATTTTACTGTGTGGCAAGGGCCTGGCCATAGCCATCAGCAATTGTATAAGTAAACAGTATCCAGTACCATAGAAAAGTGATATGTTATAAGGAAATAAAATCAAGTGCAGAGTCCATTATGATTTCAATTGGGTAGAAATGATCTTTCAGGAGGAAAAGGTGCAAAAAAGACCACAGGAAACTAAATCCTTGAGTGAGGTGGAAGGTGTGTGGCATAACGTTTTGTTATGTGTAAAGGGGATATTAAAAGACAGGTCTGCGAGCTTTTAGGAACACAACCTTGAGACTCCTTGAGATGTCATGTATGGATGGCAAGACTCTGTCACTCTTTTCCTGGTCAGGGATAGGAGGGTTGTTTGACTTCCTAGATTCTGTCTCCCAAGGTTGAGATGTTTGCAGTTAGTTGCTTGGTGAAAATAAGAATAGAACAAACACTCTATCCAGAACAGGAACAGAACAGTTAAGGCCTTAGCTGTCCAGGCTCAAGGCCATACAGTTTTGGATGCTCCACACCCTACCACTATCAGGTTGCCTTCAGGAGAAATTGCTGTCCCCTCAGCCTGACTGCTCATCCATCCGTTCATCCATCCGTCCATCCTTCCCGTCTGTTCATCTATCCGTCCATCCCTCCACCCTTCTATTCATCCTTCCGTCTATCATCTGCCCATCTACCTATCCACCCGCCCTTCCATTCATCCTTCCATCTGTCATCCATCTGTGCATCCATCCATTCAGGGTTGGAAGTTTACCTCTTTTTTTACATCTCTGCCCAGCACCCAACCCAAGGCCTGATATACAGAAGGTGCTCAAGCATTGCAGATGGAACAGACGGGCATGGGCTAGACTCTGTGTGTTGGGTCACCTATCACTGGGGAACCGGAATATGTCTAAAAGTCCTCAACCCATGGCTTCCTGATCTGTAAAACAAGGATATTTTCTTCAACATTATTAGAGCACCTATATGCTGTGCTGGAAACAAGAGTGAAAAAGACAGAGTTGCTATTTCAGGGAGCTTCTAAGGAAGGGCCTGAAAAGTTACTAGGCAGTTATAATCCATCACAATGAGATGATGTGCTCTGTTGAAGGAGCACTAGGATGCTGGGTGAGCACAGCTTGGGTTGTTATCAGTTAATGAACTAATATACATCACACAGAGACATCAGATGGATCCTGGCTGAAAGCAAAGAATACCAGAAAGATGTTTCTGTGTTTTATTGACTATGCAAAGGCATTCGACTGTGTGGATCATAACAAATTATGGATAACACTGGGAAGAATGGGAACTCCAGAATACTTAATTGTGCTCATGAGGAATCTGAACATAAGTCAAGAGGCAGTCGTTCGAACAGAACAAGGGGATACTGCGTGGTTTAAAGTCAGGAAAGGTGTGCATCAGGATTGTATTCTTTCACCATACTTATTCAATATGTAAGCTGAGCAAATAATCTGAGAAGCTGGGCTATATGAGGAAGAACGGGGCATCAAGATTGGAGGAAGACTCATTAACAACCTGCATTAAGCAGATGACACAACCTTGCTTGCTGAGAGTGAAGAGGACTTGAATCACTTACTAATGAAGCTCAAAGACCACAGCCTTCAGTATGGGTTACACCTCAACATAAAGAAAACAAAAATCCTCACAAATGGACCAATGAGCAACATTATGATAAATGGAGAAAACGTTGACGTTGTCAAGGATTTCATTTTATTCCGATCCACAATCAACACCCATGGAAGCAGCAGTCAAGAAATCAAGATGCATTGCATTGAGCAAATCTGCTGCAAAAGACTCTTTAAAGTTTTAAAAAGCAAAGATGTTACCTTGAAGACTAAAGTGCGCCTGACCCATGCCATGGTGTTTCCAATCACCTCGTATGCATGCAAAAGCTGGACAATGAATAAGGAAGTCCAAAGAAGAATTGATGCCTTTGAATTGTGGCGTTGGTGAAGAATACTGAATATACTATGGACTGCCAAAAGAACAAACAAGTCTGTCTTGGAAGAAGTACAGCCAGAATGCTTCTTAGAAGCAAGAATGGCAAGACTTTGTCTCACATACTTTGGACATGTTATCAGGAGGGATCAGTCCCTAGAGAAGGACACCATGCTTGGTAAAGTAGAAGATTAGCAAAAAAAAAAAAGGAAGACCCTCAACGAGATGGATTGACACAGTGGATGCAACTATGGGCTCAAGCATAACAAGGATGGTGAGGATGGCACAGGGCCAGGCCGTGTTTCCTTCGGTTGCACATAGGGTCACTATGAGTCAGAACCGACTTTATGGCACCTAAGAACAACAGATATTGATGGAGATATTGATGGTTTCCTGTGTGCCAGACACTATGCTGAGCGTTTTACATAAACTGACTCGTTTAATCCTCAGGATAGCCCTATAAGGTAGATACTGTTATGATCAACCTCACTTACCCAGAAGGAAACAGAGGCTCAGAGAGGTTAGGTAACCTACCAGGCTCACGCAGCTGGTGAGTGGCAGAGCCAGGCTCAGGACTCAGGTAGTCTGGCTCTTAACCACAAGCTCTCCTGAGTAACAGGACACTGTTAGTCACAGATATCCTGACACACAGGTAACACTGAACTCTCCTTTACTGCTGGGAAGGCGAGTGAGGTCATGTCTACAGATCATGGGGCGAGGGCGGTAGCAAGGTTGCAGTAACACTTCAAAAAAGAATCTTTTTGGAACTTCCAGTGAGGCTGAAGTCTTTCCTGAGTCCCTGGCTCTGAGCACCCAGCCATAATCTGTCAGCTGGGCTCCTCCAAGGTTTACAGTAGAGAGACAGCTGGGAAGACATTGGGGGTGCAGGGGGGGTGGGGTACAGGGCCCCTGAGCTATGGCCTGATGTCTAAACCAACCCTTTGCTATAGACTCCAGACCCTCACAGTGAGGTACCTGCGGGTCCTCCAAAATGTAAAGGAAACTTCATCCCTCACTGCCGGCCTTCCTTGTCTCTTGGGATTTCCCTCCCCCCTTCCTTTCTGCATCCACCCCCATAACCCGAGCATTATTCATGTCCAGAATATCTCAGAAAGCCGCAACAGCCCTGCCCTTCACCCAGGACTGCATAGTCTCTTGGCCTGTGTTCTTTTAAAAGGCCATCTCTCTCCCTGCCCTCTACCGTTTGATCTATCGGGGGCCCTTCATGTCCTCTGTGCTTCCCTGGACAAAGCAAGGGTATGACTTTTTCTCAGCTATCTGGCCACAACCAGGAATTTGCCCACAGACACCATTTTCCTATCAGCCTCTGGGGTCCTGGGCTGCCAAGCCAGCCTTTCTGCCACCACCTGCAACCAAGACCTCACCCAGCTGTGGCAATCAGCTAATGTTCCTGCTTTGGTTTGTTCTAGACAACATCTCCACCACCCATCTATCAGTGTGTCGTCCTGTAGTAGCTTGTGTGTTGCTATGGTGCTGGAAGCTAGTCCACTGGTATTACAAATTCTAGCAGGGTCAATGGTGGACAGATTTCAGTGGAGCTTCTATACTAAGACAGACTAGGAAGAATGGCCTATTGATCTGCTTCTGAAAATTAGCCAATGAAAATATTATGGATCACAACAAAACACTGTCTCATATAGTGCTGGGAGATGAGGCCTCTTGGTTGGAAGGCACTCAGAATGCACAGTGGCTGCAACAATGGACTCGCAAGCTTACCAGTGATCATGCAGACGGGCCAGGACCGGGCAACATTTCATTTTATTGTACATGGAGTTGCCATGAGTTGGAGCTGACTGAACGGCAACTAACAGCAACAGGGCGCATCAGCATGTTTGAGAAAGGAAAGAAAACTGTGTAAGAGCCTTTCACCAACTGCTCTGCGGGTCTCAGAAAACTCCAGGCCTCAGTCCTGGCCTTGCCCATTTCCAAGGCTGAAGGAGCCATATGTTCCCGAGGCTGCCATGTTGTTTACAGCCACCAGACCCTGGTCCCACCGATCTAGCCTTCTGGAGCAGCGACGGCTTTGGATGATGTCTGTAGCTTGATGCCCACCCGCCCCCCTTCAACCCTTACCTTTTCTGTGCACACAGACTTCCAGCTGCCAGCAGCTGTGTCCCTTTGCCTGAGGACTTCACCTGTTCTACTGGAATCTGCTTACCAGCTCTACCTGGACATGAGGTGGGCCAGAAGGACCTCCTCCAATGGAGTGCCTGGGTAGTACAAACAGTTAGCATGCTCAGCTGTTAACTGAAAAGTTGGTTTCAGTCTACCCAGAGGCACCTCGGAAGAAAGACCTAGTGATGTACTTCCAAAAAATCAGCCACTGAAAATCCTGTGGAGTGCAGTTCTACTCTGGCGCTCATAAGGTCACTGTGAGTCAGAATCAACGCCACAGCAACTGGCTTTTGGTTTTCCTCCACCAGCAGGCCTCCGTCAATGCCTGAGAGTAATATCCCCACATCAACAGCTAGGCTGGACTGGCTAGTATCAGATCACCCAGTCCCACCACCACCACCAAGAACATCTAGAAGTGGCCCAGAGAGACAAGTCTGACATTGGGAGTCACTTTTCCCTTCAAGGCATTGGCTGATTCGGGCAGCTGAGAAGCCAAGAAGCCAACGAGCTCTGGTAGTAGCCTCAATGTTGTTGTTGCTGCTGGGTGCCATCAAGTGGATTTTCGACTCCCAGCAACCCCATGTAACAGTAGAACTACCCTATGGGATGTTCTAGGCTGTAATCTTTACAGGAGCAAATCGCCAGGTTTTTCTCCCATGGAACTGCTGGGTGGATTCAAACCTCCAACATTTCAGTTAGCAGCTGAGTGCTTAACTGTTGCACCACCACGGCTCCTTGACAATATCCATGAGAGGAACAAAAATTAAAGTACAGGACCCACCATGGTGGTGATTCCTTGATAAAACCCTCAAGCTTTGAGGTGGGACTCTAATAACTGTAATACATTTATGAAATTACTTAACAAGATAAAGAACTTCAGCAAAAAAAAACTGGAAACTATTAAAAAAAAGAATCAAATGGAAATTCCAGAACTGAAAAATACAAAACTGAAATTAAGATTTGCGCAGTTATGTTCTGAGCTGTGGTGTCTTCCTGGAGCTATTTGGGGAGACAGAATATAAACAAGATAAATAAGTTATGTAGTGTATATAGGTGGATATACTTCACACTAGAAGGTGGTACGTACCAAGGAGAAAATAAGGCAGGAGAGGAAGGCTGGGCGTTGTCAAGGGTGGGGTGGCAGGGTTTCAACTTATATGGGAGTGGTCAGAGAAGGGGGCTTTAAACAAGTATTTGTTTTATTTGTTGTTGTTGTTGAGAATATACACAGCAGAACATACACCAACTCAACAATTTCTACACGTACAATTCAGTGGCATTGATGACATTCTTCAAGTTGTGTAACCTATCTCACCCTCCTTGTCTGAACTGTCCCCCCCCATTAACAGAATCCCACTGCCCCCCACGTTTCCTATTTAAACTTTGGAGTTACTATTGTCAGCTGGATCCCATATAGGCCATTCTTAAGAGAGCACAATGTTTGAGGCAGATATTCTTTACTAATTAAGCTGAACTACTTGAAGAAGAGAGAAGGGGATTTTTGAGTATAGATTTGAAGACTCAGTAGGACAAAGTAGAATTGGCTTTAGACGAAGATCTTTCTGGACGATGGTGATGACAGCTATCTCTTCTTGGTTATCTGCTGTGCGCACAGCCCAGCATCTTGTTCTTTACCTACATTGGCTCATAAGCACTTCACAACAGCCATGTGAGATGTATAACTATCACTCCCATAACACTCATCAGTGGCACAACAGAAGTGTGAACCTGGTTCTGGGTCCAGAATCCCCACCATGCCTGACTTCCCATAGTGCCCTGGGAGGCAATTAGGGCGGTGGTTCAGAGCTTGGGCTTTGGAGTCTGACCTCTTAGCAAGATGCCTTTGGGCCGTTTGCTTAACCTCTCTGGGCCTCATGAGTTCCTACCTCATGGGGTTATGTGAAGATTCAACGCAGTGATAGATGTAAGACGCTCGCTCAATACACAAGAGCAGTGATAGATGTAAGACACTCGCTTGCTCAATACACAAGACTTGTGGTTATGATTATCACTGCTATTACTAGTGAAGTTTTGCATTCTGAAAAGCCATTCGGTTCAGTGGCCTCCCTGTGGTCAACCATCGAGCCAACCGAGGTGCAGGGAAAAAGTCAAACCTTCCACACTTGGAGAACAGCGACCCTCGAAGATCTCATTAAGCTTTCGCTTGGCCAATCACTTTCTCATTGTTCTCTTGTTACTTATCAATGAGCTTCCCCAGTCAAGGCTCTAGGGAAACCAAGGAAAAATGCTCTGTGTTGACTGTCACTCTTCCTCTCCCTCACTATTGAAGAGAAACCCAGAACAGTTGGAGGGAGGACTGACATCCAGCTGGTTTGGAAGGGCTTGTCTTCTTTCAGGGGCTGGTTCTGGTCTGAGTTGAGAGTGTATTTACTGGCCAAAGTCTGCTCCAAAGTAAACATGTCATCACATTCCTCGAAGCCTGTAACCTCCTCAGGGAGAAGCTCAGGCCATCATGGAGCAAAGGCAGTGAGGAAAACTTATCTAACTCCATGTCAGCGGCATCCCACTTAATTCCCTCTTGGTGGGGGTGGGGAGCCACAGGGGAGAGAAAGGAGCAGATAATCTTAAGTAAGTTGAATAAAAAAGCAGCATGTTTGGTGTAGTTATCTCTGCCATGTTGGGTTGGGGTGACTAGGAGATTCAGAAGACAAAAATGTTATGTCGTGAAACAGCACATATTTCTATGTGGGTGTGTCTTTGAATGTATTCTTATTACTTTTTTCTATCCATATAAGTAATAATACAGACTTGGTTTATTTTTTAGGTATAATTGACATACCTGTACTTATTTAAAGTGTAGAATTTTATAAGTTTTCACACACACACAAAGCTATCAGTACAATCAAAATGGTGAACATATCCACCACCCCCAAAATTTCCTCCTACTCTTTTGTGATTCCTTCCTTCTACCCCTCCCCACCAATTTCCTACATCCCCAAGGAGCCATTGATCTGCTTTCTGTCACTACAGATTAGTTGGCACCTTCTAGAATTTTATGTAAGTTGAGTCATAAGGTGTGTGCTCTTTTTTGTCTAGCTCCTTTCTTTTGAGATTCATGTTGTGTGTATGTTGTTGCTTGTATCAATAGTCCATTCCTTTTTACTGTTGAACAATATTCCATTGTATGGAGATACTGCAATTTTTTTAATCCATTCACTCGGGTGGACATTGGGTTGTTTCCAGTTTTTGGCAATAAAGCTGGTATGAACATTCAAGTAGAAGTCTTTTTATAGACACATGCTTTTATTCCCTTTGGGTAACTACCTAAGAGTGGAATGGCTAGATCATATGGTAGGTGTGTATTTAACGTTTTAAGAAACTGCCCAAATGTTTTCCCATTTACATTTGCACAATTTTACATTTGTGCCAGCAGTGTTCATTTACAAAAAAAAAAAAAAAAACATAAGAAAAATTTAAGGTAGAAACTCCTTAAGGGAGAAAGTAAAACTCTTATAATTCTACCTCCTAGTGAATGCCCGGAACCCTGGTGGCTCAGTGGTTAAGAGCTTGACTGCTAACCAAAAGGTCAGCAGTTGGAATCTTCCAGGTGCTCCTTGGAAACCCTGTGGGACTGTTCTACTGTGTCCTACAGGGTCACTATGAATAGGAATCAACTCAACAGCAGTGGATTAGTGAATGCTCGAGCCCTGGTGGCTCAGTGGTTAAGTGCTTGGCTGCTAACTGAAAGGTTGGTGGTTCAAACCCACCAGCCAGTCTGCAGGAGAAAACTGTGGCAGTCTGCTTACATAAAGATTACAGCCCTGGAAACCCTATGGGGCAGTTATTCTTCATCCTATAGGGTCTCTATGAATCAGAATTGACCAACAGCAATGGGTTTTTGGCTAGTGAATGCCCTGATTAACCGTTACAGAATTTTCGAGGATTCTTTTTTCTTTTCTTTCTTATCCATGGACAGAACCCGACTGAGACATATAGGTAACCTGGGCAAGCTAATAATTTGGCATTCCCTCAACCTGATATTTTAAAAATTGTTATACAACATTTATGTAGGCAGAATGTGGGGAAACTGATTTCCTGTCAGTAAAAAATAGCATTCCCTTCTGGAGCCGTTGAGGCTGGATGAACCCTAAAACTATTGCCCTGAGATGATCTTTAAACCTTAAACTGTCAACCAAAAATATCCCCTGAAATCTTCTTTAAACCAGTGTTGTTGTTAGGTGCCATCGAGCCAGTTCCACCTCACAGCAACCCTGTGCAACAAAACAAAACACTCCCTGGTCCTGTGCCATCCTCACAATCATTGCTATGTTTGAGCCTATTTGCTGCCACTGTGTCAATCCATCTCCTTGAGGGTCTTCCTCTTTTTCATTGACTCTCTATTTCAGCAAGCATGATGTCCTTCTTCAGGGATTGCTTCCTCCTGATAACATGTCCAAATTACGTGAGGCAAAGTCTCACCATTCCCATATCTAAGGAGCATTCTGGCTGTACTTCTTCCAAGACAGATTTGTTTGTTCTTCTGGTATATACCCGTCCATGGTAGAGTCAATTTTCTTTGCCAATACCGTAATTCAAAGGCTTCAATTAGTCTTCAGTCTTCCTTATTCATTGTCCAGTTTTTGCACGCACATGAGGCAATTGAAAATACCATGACTTGGATCTGGCACACCTTAGTCCTCAAGGTGACATCTTTGCTTTTTAACACTCTAAAGAGGTCTTTTGCAACAGATTTGCCCAATATAATATGGTATTTGATTTCTTGACTGCTGCTTCCTTGGGTGTTGATTGTGAATCCAGTAAAATGAAATCCTCTACAATTTCAATCTTTTCTCCATTTATCACGATGTAGCTCACTGGTCCAGGTGTGAGGATTTTGTTTTCTTTATGTTGAAGTGTAGTTCATACTGAAGGCTGTACTGTAGACTTTGATCTTCATCAGTGAGTGCTTCAAGTCCTCTTCACTTTCAGCCAGCAATGTTGTGTCCTCTGCATAATGCACATTGTTAAGGAGCCTTTCTCCAATTCTGAAGCCTCGTTCTTCTTCATATAGTCCAGCTTCTTGGATAATTTGCTCAGCATACAGACTGAATAAGTATGGAGAAAGGATACAACCATGATACACACCTTTCCTGATTTTAAACCACACAAGTATCTCCTTATTCTGCTTGAACGATTGCCACTTGATCTGTGTACAGGCTCCGCGTGAGCACAATTAGGTGTTTCAGAATTCCCATTCTTCACAATGTTATTCATAATCTGTTATGATATCCATAATTTGTTATGAAACCAAACAATAACTTAATTAGTTAAGAATGTCCACCTTGAGCACTGTGCTGTTTTAAAGAACTACCTGCATGGGATAAAATTGTCAACAGCAACTGGAAAGATTAGTTAGGAAACTTAGGGGGCAGTGAGTTTATGTTATTGGGGGAGGAACAATTTGGAAAAGTAGGGTGAGAATGGTTGGCCAAGTTGAGTAATGTAATCAGTGTCGCTGAATTGTACGTGTAGAAACTACCGATTCGGTATATGTCCCGCTGGGTATATTCTCAACAGCAACAACAACAACAAAATAAATTATTTCAAACAATAGCGTTCCTCTTTCTTCTCGAAATAAGGATTTATTACATGCATGGAATGTAACTTAACGTTTTAACTTACATGGCACTGTCCTGGAATTGTAGTTGTCCAAGCCGGTCAGCTTCTCGGGGGCTGTATTAAACGGTGTACAGTTCAGGTGACACACTAATAAATCACTAGGTCTCGGGGGCAGCATGTGGCCCTGGTCAAGGTCTAAGCTGACATGACCAAGGACTTGAGAGTGTGTCATGCAGCTGGCCTCTGGCTTGGGGGTGTAGCCAAGAGTTGCACCTTGTGCTGGAGAAAACCAAAAACCAAACCCACAGCTGTCGAGTCAATTCCGACTCATAGTGACCCCACAGAGGAAAGCGTTTTAATTTTCTCCAGAGGGTGCTATTTACCCCTGTTCACTGGTTGTGACAGGTCTGTCCTGTGTGGAAACCTGAGTTAACAGGCACCATGTTTCTGATTTATTCCAGTGCTGTTTGGCCTTCCCTTCTAGGCTGGCACCTGGGAGGCTGCCTTGGTGATCAGCTGCTTAATCCACCTCTGTGCATATTCACATACATTATTAGCATTCTTTGGATTTTTAAAATAGGTACATGAGTTAGATAATGCTGATTCATGTTGGTCTTTAACTTGCTTTTGTTTTTTTTTTTCATTTACGAATGAATTTAGGGATCTTTTCACACCAACATCTCACATTCTTTTAAAAAGTGCCAAGGGAGTCCATCTGATGGATGTATTGTAATGCAGTCCTTTCCAAACTTTACTGAGTGCGTGAATCACCTGGGGATCTTTTTCAACTGCAGCTTCTGACTCAGTAGGTCCTGGGTGCCGGATAAGTCCTGCATTCTAACCAGCTTCCAGGTGCCAATGCTGCTGGTTGTCCACACTTTGAGTAGCAAGGCTACAATGCATGTAATCAACCCATTAAACAACAACGACAAAAAAAAACCCAAACCAGTTGCAGTCAAGTCAATTCTGACTCATGGCGATCCCATGTGTCAGAGTAGAACTGTGCTCCACAGGGTTTTCAATGGCTGATTTTTCAGAAGTAGACCTCTAGGGCTTTCCGTCGAGGCAATTTTGAATGGACTGGAACCTCCAACCTTTTGGTTAGCAGCCAGGCATTTGTGCCATCCGGGACTCCCTTACCCAGAGACTGTGAATACTTGTTGACACATCTGTCACCCCAGCTAGGCCACAGGTACCTGGAGGGCAGGGCTCTGTGATGCATGTCTGCACCCCCTGTGCCTGTGTCCGCCTGGCATGGAGCAGACACTCAGTAATTGTCCCTGGAGGATTTGGAGGTGTTCTTTCCCACACACAACCTGGCCTTTCCCTTAGGCCCTGCCAGTGGCACGAGAAGCAGCAATGTTGTTTTTTCTACAGTGAGGAAAATGAAGCTTCTGGAGGTTGAACAATTTGACTAATAATGTCATAAGACTAGAGAGAAACAGAGGCTGAACCCCAGTGGAATAACCTGATTCAGGGGTTCATTCATTCATTCAACGTCAAATACTTACTGAGCACCTGCTGTATGTGAAGTATGTTCTAACTGCCTGCATCACCCAGGGCTCTAGCGGGAATGTTTAGGTTGTTACAAGCAAAGCTGCAATGAACAGCCCTGAGCATGCACTTTGGAGCCCTACAAAGCAGGTTTTGGGGTCAGAAGACAACGTTGAGCTCTGCCCCTGACACCGGGTGATGTTAAGTGAGCCACTTAAACTTTCTGATCTGCCATTTAGTCCCTCCTCTGTGGCAATTCAGTGAGTGATCACAAGCACCTCCACTCTTTTAGACTCTAGGGATAAAGGGGCACAGTCCCTGTTCTGGAGAGCTCTGAGAAGCAGAATGCTAATCTTGGCGTGCAGAGCCATGGGGGAGTATGTGAGATTAAGACAGAAAAGGATTTTGTCAGCCTGAGAGCCATCCACAAAGGGACAGTTCTGTTCCAGTTGAAAAGCAGACCAAGCCGGCCAGGTGAGCAGTGGCTAGACTGGGTTTTCTTTAGCAAAACAAGTGCTCTGTGGCATTTGTGTTTAGTTTTTAAAAAAACAAACCAGATGCACATTTAAACCTTCCAAGGAAGCCAAAGCCAGACTGGGTGGAGAAAGGGGGCCCAGTCATTTACAAATTATTATTATATTTGTGATTCCAGCAAGACTGGGGAGTGGCGGGTGCTCCACCTTGGGCTGGGAAGGCCCGGTGGGAGGAAAGCAAGGCCCTCAGCAGGCGCTCTCTCCCCACCCCTGCTGAACAAACCACACACAGATGTCCAGGGATGGTGGCCGCTGCCTCCATTCCTTTACCGTAACCAGGTAAGCTGTGCTCCAGCATTCAGGGCTGTGGGCTCTGAGGGCTGTGGGCTCTGAGGACTGAAGAACTTAGACATCAGAGCTGGCCTCTGCAGTTGGCTAGCCCAGAGTTGGCATACAGACTCTGACACTTAATATCCACATGCCCTTGAGCAAATGACTTGATTTTTTGCAGTCTCCATTTTCCCATCTTTTTTTTTTTTTTTAACATGGGGATGATAATGATAGTACCAAGTTTACAGTGTTCTGGAGAAGATTAAAAAGGATAACCCATACTAAGACACCTAGCTCAGTACCTGGTACTAGGGAATGACCATTTACTATGCAGCAATGAGAAACAAAGGCGAGAATACAGATCACAATCACTCAGCCCCACTATGCGGACGCAGTGAAGTGTGGCTTCTGGGAACTCGGCTTTGCCCCATCTGGAGTGGGTGAGTGGAAGGGCTTGGGTGAAGGTCTACCAGCAGCCCCCGCCTTATCTCAGGATGATCTGGCTGGTGGGGCCCCGGCCTTCAAAATGCCAGCACCTTTTGTCACACCACCCAGGGAAGGCCTGTTCTTTCTACCAGCATGAGCTTTCTCCCAGCATTCCAACCAGATGGTTCCAGAACATTTGTGCCCAGCGCTGCAGGTGGGGGATGAGCCTGTCCCCTTTCCAGGGAGCTGCTGAACCAGCTCTTCTCCGCCTACGGGCTGGAGGCAGAGGAAACGTTCTCCTTCATATTTTGCTTCCCTTTCTGGCAGGGTGTGGATATGGGTGTAAAGTTACAGCAAAGAAGGGCCCCACCCTGGGGGAAGGCACAGCTAGGGGAGGCACAGATGCATTTTGCAAGGCCTGGTTCGCCATCCCTGTTCTCTATGGAAAGCAGCCTGGTAAATCTGGGACTTTCAGGCTGCACTCTTTAGATGTTGGCTGGCAGAGGTGTAACAGTAGCCATGATAATGATAGCAGTAGCTGCTTCCTCAGCAGATACACACCTGCTAAGGGCTGGACACACAGTTTCTCAGCAGCAACTCCGAGGAAACAAATTGTTAATGTAGGTTAAAAAAGCAACAACAGTGGCCATGGAGTAGCTTCCAGCTCATAACAACCCCACCTATGTCCAGGTAGCGCTGTGCTTCATAGGGTTTTCTGTGGCTGATTTTTTGGAAGTAGATCATCAGGCCTTTCTTTTGAGGTGCCTCTGGCTAGACTTGAACCTCCAACCTTTCTGTTAGCAGCCAAGCACGTTAAGAGTTTGCACCACCAGGGACTCCTACCTAATGTAGGTTACAGGTAAGGAAACAAAGTCAGGGGCTGTGGCAGGTCCTGGCTCTTAAGACTGTTGCTTTTCTTAGCCCTTCTTCAGTTTCCAGGCTCTGCCACTGCGTGACCTTACTCCTCTCAGCCTCAGTTTCGTTATCTGCAAAATGGGGATAATAATAACAACTGTCTCCTGGGGTTGTTGTAGGATTAAATTAGACAATGCCAGAATTCAAGCAATGGAAGCTTCTATTATTATTATTACTGTTATTAGTTTTTACTGTCCCACAGCACCCTGTTATGAATATCAGAGAAACTGCAAAAGCAGGTCACATGGCACCCCTCTGAGAGAGCTGGGCTTCTTCAAGTGTGGACGTGGAGGGTCCCAAGGACAGGACCCTGGTGAGATCCTATGGATCGCCAATTTATTAACTGATTTAATTCCACCAGTCAGGCATATCTCTATCTATACTGCACTGTCCAGTATCATAGTTACTAGTAGCCAAAGGAGGAGCCCTGGTGGCACAGTGGTTAAGTACTCAGCTGCTAGCCGAAAGGTCAGTGTTGGAACTCACGAGCCACTCCATGGGAGGAAGATGCGGCAGTCTGCTTGCATAAAGTTTACAGCCTTGGAAACCCCATGGGGCAGTTCTAATCCATCCTCTGGGATCGCTATGAGTTGGAATTGACTCCACAGCAGTGGTATTTGGGTTTTTTAGTATCCAAAGGTGGTTACTGAGCGTGTGGAATGCGGTGAGTCTGAAACGTGCTATTATTAGTGTAAAACATGTCAGATTCAAAGACTTAGTATAAAAAAAAGAATGTAAAAACATTAAAATATTTTTTATATTGATTACATGTTGAAATGGTAACATATTGAATATATTAGGTAGGGTGACCAACTTGTTCTAGTTTGCCAGAACTTTCCAGGTTTCAGCACTGGAAGTCTTGCATCTCAAGAAACTCCCTAGCCTTGGACAAACTGAAAAGGTTGGTGTATCCAGTTCCTACGGCTGCTGTAACGAAGTGCCACAAACCAAGTGGCTTAAAACAGCAGAAACTCATTCTCTCACAGTTCTGGAGGCCAGAAGTCCGAAATCAAGGAGTCGGAAGGGCCATGCTCCTCTGAAGGCTCTTGGGAAGCATTGTTCTTTGCCTCTTCCAGTTTCCGGTGGGCCCAGGCATTCCTTAGCTTGTGGCAGCAAAATGCCAACCTCTGCCTCTGACTTCACGTGGCCGTGTGCTCAGCGTGTTGCTGTGTCTCTGCGTGTCTCCAAATCTCTCTCCTTATAAGGACAGCAGTTATTGCATTTAGGGCCAACCCTAATCCAGTAGGACCTCAAATTGATTCCATGTGCAAAGACTCTATTTCAAAATAAAGTCCTATTCACAGGTACCAGGGGTCAGGAATCGACTCGATGGCACTGGGTTTTTTTTTTAGGGGTCAGGACTCCAGCGTATCTTTTCTGGGGAGACAATTCAACCCACAGCAGGTCACCATAATATTGTCTTACAAGATATTATTGTGATTAAGTTCGCCTGCTCCTTTTTACTTCTGTTTTTGATTTGGCTACTAGAAAATTTAAAATTATGTGTGTGGCTTTCATTATATTTCTGTTGAACAGCAAAGGCTCCACCAGGTCTGCAGTGCAGTGAATTACTTCACGTGGCCTTTCTACCCATAGCCTTTGTAACTCCCACTAAATGGCTGGGTGGAACTATGCAAATGAGGTGCTTGTGGCCCACCAAGAGGATCGGACAGCTTGCTAATAATGCAAATAAGGTGCATAACACCCTTGTGGGGGTGGAACCACACAAATAAGGTGGATGGAACCCTAACAAGGGGATTAGTCAGTTTTGCCATCCCACTAGGCTTAAAAAAAGAGCTAATCCCAGAGCAGAGGGGGACCTAATTACCACCAAGGAGAAGAGACAAGGTTGGAACATGTCCTTTGGACCAGGGATCCCTGCGCTGAGAGCCTCCTAGACCCAGGAGACAGATGGAGGGAGCTGTAACATGGAAAACATGGAGAGGCAGGGGCGTGAGATGGCAGGAACCAGGAGATCCGCCTGAGACGGCTGCGATGGGGCTTGCAGACCCATGGAGCTAAGAGGTGTAGTACTTGCCCCAGAAGGCCCCTGCAGGGCTTGGCGGCAGAGGGCGAGAAGCTGTCCTATTTGAGGAACTGTGTCCTGAGTTGTTATTCTTGTTACTTCCAAGTTGATTCCGATCCTGAGTTGTACCCTCTTACCTCCCTAACAAATCACTTAACCGTAAATACGGTTCATGTGTTCTGTGAGACATTGCAGTGAATTAGGGAGCCCAAAGACAGGAGGGAGAGTGCTGGGGGTGGGGGGGAGTAGTTGATGTTAGAGATGATGGAGTGGCACAGCAGCTTGGAGAAGTTGGACATTTGGGACATCTTTAACCTGTACCTCATAGGAATAGCTTTGTGCTTGTTCCTATAAAAGAAATTGTTTAAGGTCTTAAACTCCAGGCTGGATGCTGCAAAGGGACAGAGATGACAGGACAGGAGCCTTGCCCTTCTTCAGCAATTGACCACAGCAAACGGCAACTGCACTTCAGCCCAAAACTCTTACCGTGACTCGCATGTGCGAATGAGGGGCCAGAGTCTGTGCTTCCACTTCTACTCCCTTCTACTCTCAGGGGTTCCACCAAGAGACCAGGGAAACCTGTGACCACGAGTATGAATGGGAGGCCTGGAAAGCACCCGCTAAAATGCTCTCTGCAGAAATGCTGCGTTGAGGTTTTGGGGCCTCATTTCTTTTCAAATATTGATAAAGAGTCATCTGAAGATCTGTCTGCATTTTCCCTCATTTCTAAAGCCACTGGCCACCCCTCCACCCTGGCTGTTGAGCCCCCCCCTCCTAAAAATCACTCTAGAGAGAACTTCTGGAGCCCTAGTGGCACAGTGGTTAAGAACTTGGCCGCTAACCAAAAGGCTGGCAGTTCGAATCCACCAGACGCTCCTTGAAAACACTATGGGGCAGTTCTACTCTGTCCTATTGGGTCGCTATGAGTCAGAATCTATTCGACAGCAACAGCTTTGGGTTTGGGTTTTTAGAGAACTCCTGGAGTCCCTGGGCAGTACAAACAGTTAAAGCACTCAACTGCTAACCAGAGGCACCTCGAAAGAAAGGCTTGGCCATCTACTTCCAAAAAATCAGCCACTGAAAACCCCATGGAGCTCAGTTCTACTCTCACACACAGGAGGTCACCCTGAGTCAGCATCGACTGAATGGCAACCGGTAACTGGTAGAGAACTCCTGGGCTTCTTTCAGTAGTGTGATGAGAATCACCTGGTCTGTCCCAGGACAGGGCTGTCTCAGCTCAGAGTGAAGTAGACTGGATATTTACATGCAGGGCTTATTAGTTGAGCCAAGGCATAGTAAAACAGAAACAGAAGAAAGGAGAAACTTAGCACATTAGCAGCTGCTGAGTGGGCTGAGTCGATGACATTAGCTTCAGTCTCACCTAGCAGGGAGGAGGTCCCTAAGGGAGTGAGACACTGGCCGATAAGTTTTGATGGATGAGTTTGGGTGGAGGAACGCATGAGGCACTGGGAACCTTGGGCACAGGGAAGGCAAAGGTTACCATCTGCCTCTAGTGAATTCACTGTTCAGGGAGCCCATTGTGTGGACAAAGGCAAGTCCCAGGCTGGGGGGCAGCATGGGACCCTCAGGCAGAATACTTTGGAGTCAGATCCAGGTTCAAATCCTATTTTGTCTGGTCTTTACCAGCTGAGCTCCAGCAAACCTCTTCACCTAATCTCTAATGAAGGAAATGAGCATTCAAATATTTATGGAGACCCTGCTACGGGCCAGGGCCAGGTAATACACACTCTCACCCCCAGCCGGTTGTGAGCACATCCAGCGAGCAAGGCGATCTTTCCAAGCAAAGCACTTCAGTGTTGTATGCGTTCACCCACAATCTGCTGGCCTCTCCTGGGCAGCCCCCAGGATTAGAAGCTCTTGATCTCTGTCCTGGTCAACCCCTCTTCCTCCAGGAAGCCTGCCTGCCCTGATCCCCTTCGCCTAAGCCTGGATTAGGTGCCACTTCTCTGGTCCCAGGGCACCCTATGCCTCTCTCTCTCCCCTCCCACAAGAGACTGAATCTTGCAAGTCTTACAGGCTTGATTCTAGTTCTAACTGTGCTGTGGGGCCCTGTACCAACCACTCAGTTTCCTCTTGTCAAATGGGGTCAAGGGCATGGAAATTGCTTACATAGTGCCTAGCACAGGTACACAGTAGGTGCGTAATAAGTACAAATAGTTATTCAAGCTGTTGACAGCAGAGGCCTGGCCTGGGTCTCGGCTGTATTCCAGCATGTAACTCAGAGCCTGGATGAGTACAAGAGAAAGTACTCAGTGCATGATGTGGCAGACAGAACAATGGCCCCTCAAGGATGTCCATGTCCTAATCCAGGAAGCTGTTAATATGTTACCTTATATGGCAAAGGGGAATTAAAGTTGCTGATGGACTTAAATTTGATGATCAGCTGTCTTTTAAGATAGAGAGATTATCCTGGATCATCTGGGTGAGCCCAATGTAACCATACCCAATAACCAGTTGCCTTTTTGTTGACCCAACTCACGGTGCCCCATGTGTGTTACAGTAGAACTGTGCTCTCCACGGTTTTCAATAGCTCATTTTTTGGAAGTAGCTCGCCAGGCCTTTCTTCCGAGGTGCCTCTGGGACAAAACACCTTTCAGTTAGCAGCTGAGTGCAATAACTGTTCTCACTACCCAAGGGTTCTGTGTAATCACAAGGTTTTTTTTTTTTTTTTTAAGAGTGAGCATAAAGCGTGGCTAAAAAAAAAAAAAATTTTTTTTTTTTTTTTTTTTTTTTTTATGGAGATCCAGAGAGATGGCAGCATGAGGACTCGGGCTGAGGTTGCTGGCTTTGCTGATGGAGAAAGGTGCCACAAGCCAAGGCACGTGGGTGGCCTCTGGAAGCTGGAAAAGGCAAGGAAACAGATTCCACCCTAAGGCCTCTAGAAAGGAATACACCTAGCCAACATGATTTCAGCTCAGTGAGTCATGTGAGGGGCATCTAACCTAAAGAACCGTAAGATAATAAATTTGTGTGTGTGTGTGCGTGTATTACTACTACCACTAGCTGTGATTGCTGACTCCTTCTTCTCTTCCGAAGTTAGGGAACAAGCCTGCCTTGATGACCACTGGGCGATACGTGCTGAGAAGAGAGGACCTACCAGACCGTCGGCATTCAATAAATGCTATTGATAATATTATAACTCATATGATTATAACTCATATAACAAAATGTGTTTCCCTCACGACGTCTCCCAGTCCCTAACATGGTGCCTGGCACACACAAGAGCTCAATAAAAACTCTTATTAAATCTATAGATGGATGAAAAGCCCCTCTCCACCGGCACCTCCCCCATGACCGACACCACGGTCCCCGCCCATCCTGTCCAGCCCCCTGCCTTCCCACCACCCAGAGCCAGTTGCCGTTCTCCTTAAGGAGCCCTAAGCCCCTTGGCCAGGAATCCTGCCTGAGCGCGAAATGAGGGTTACCAGGACGACTCGGAACGGGGCGCAGTGCCCACTATGGGCAGCAGGGGGCGAGCGCGGCCCGGGAACTCCCGCCCGAGGACGGGGCGGGGCTTCGGGGGGCGGGGCGGCTTAGCGCGCAGGCGCGGGGCCAGGGGCCTCTTGCGGCCAGGGGCAGACGGCGCAGAGCAACCCCGGCCGCGGCTCCGGTAGCAGCAGTGAGTTCGATCCCCGCTCCCGCACCGGCTTTAGTTCGCGCTCCCCCGACCCCTGGGCCTCCCGACACCAGTTCCCTGCAGCTCTCCGCGTCCTATCCCTCCTCCCGCCGCCAGGATGCCGGTAACCGAGAAGGACCTGGCGGAGGACGCACCGTGGAAGAAGATCCAGCAGAACACGTTCACGCGCTGGTGCAACGAGCACCTCAAGTGCGTGAACAAACGCATCGGGAACCTGCAGACAGACCTGAGCGACGGGCTGCGGCTCATCGCGCTGCTGGAGGTGCTCAGCCAGAAGCGCATGTACCGCAAGTACCACCAGCGGCCCACCTTCCGCCAGATGCAGCTCGAGAATGTGTCGGTGGCGCTGGAGTTCCTGGACCGGGAGAGCATCAAGCTCGTGTCCATCGGTGAGCACCCTGACCCGGCCAGGCTGCGGCCCGGGGTACCATCCGGGCCCCGCGCGTGCGCCCCCGCCGCTGGCAGGGGCTCCCCAGAGCGCGCCCCCACCACACCCAGCGGCCGCGGGCTGGGTGTGGGCGCGAAGGCGAGAGGAGTCGGCCCCCGGCGATGGGGGCGTAGGCCCTAGGCCCCTTCCCCGATACCGTCTCCGGGGCTGGGACCTCCTTCATGTGCCCGCTCCCCGCCATGCGCCCCGGCGGTGCGCCTAGGCTGCTTGTGGGTTGAGGGCTTGGGGTGGGGCTGCAGGGGGAGTGGTGGGAAAGTGGCATTTCTTCGCGCCTGGGGCGTCCCTGAGGGAGTTGGGGGACTGGAAACCCCTTCGTCCGCCTTCCCCGGGGGCGAGGCGCTAGTCAGATGCTCCGCGGAGCGCTCTCCCCGCTGCGCCCAGGCCAGTGCGCTTGGCGGCAGCGGAATGGGCGTTGGCGCGAAGGCCGGGGGGCGAGGGAGACCTGGGGAGGAACCGTTCTCTGCGCCTGGGGTCTCCCAGCCCAGGTGGAGACGGGCCCTGGTACCCTCCCCGCCGTCCCCGGAATGGGTGTGGGTCCCGAGATTGGAAGGAGAGCCGTGGGGGTGTGTCCCTTCTGGCTCTCTCTGCTCGCGGCTCGGCTGTGGCCCCGCGCAGCCCCGGGTGAGCCCGCTCTCCGAGGCTGAAGTTGTAATTGAGAGGTGGTGGAGATAATGGTGACTGCTGCGGTGTACGGAGCCCAAACTAGCCCCGTTCTGTGCTAACAGCCTTCAAAATGATTTCCATCCTTAGACATCGTGAGGGCTGGGGTCTCTTTAGACCGTCTGTTCAGATAAGGGCGTCAGGGACTTAACTGACGTGCCTAGGGTCACCCATGTAGCGAGAACCCAGCTGAGAATTGAAGGAAGTGGGCGACAGTTAGAAGGAGGCTTCTCGTTCCTCTCCGCCCTCCCCACACCAGGGTCTTCCTGAGAGGAGGGAGGTGTTGGTGTCTGGGTTCCTCTCCCCCTCCGCTGTAGAAGAAGAAGCGGGGGTAGGGTGAGGCCTCCCTCATGACCTGGGGCAGTTGGGGCCTTCCAGGAGGATGGCAAGGCTGCTGACGAAGTGGGCTGTGACGGCAGGGGGAAGGGTGTGTGCTGCGTGTGTGCGCGCGCCCGCGTGCACGCACCAAAAGAAAGTGTGCGGATGTACACGGCTGAGTGTGCAGTGCTTATGTGCAGAGAGATTGTGTGCGCATGTACACTCTACCTATGTTTTGTCAATTGAGGCCTGTCAGGGAGCGGCTGTACCTCCTCCTCCAGGCCTGGGCCTGGGGTCTCTTCGAAAGAAGTTACCCCAATGCTAGGAAGAGAAGTGGGCGTGGCTGCTGGGACTTTCTCCTGCCAGAAAGGAGTTCCCTCTAGGCTGGCCTTCCCTGGGCCCCGCCCTCGCCTTCCTTCCCCCACACCTGTCTTGGCGGGTAGGGCTTCTTCCTGTTTCCTGGGCCCAGATGGCTGCCACCTGCCCTGTTGGTCTGGCCTCCCAGCTGGGCTCCCAACAGGGCTTCTCCACCCCCCATGGCCACCCCGCCCTTCTCTGCAGAGGGGAGCTTCGTGGGGTGCTATTGTCTTCTTTTTGAGGGCCCGTCTCCTCTCTTGGGGAGAGTTAGCCTCAGAATTCTCCTGGAATTCCTTCTTTTCCAGGAACCACCCTCCTTCTGAGGAATCTCAAGGCCTGGCCAGGCTCAATTTAGATCCTTTCTTCTTTGTTTTAAAAATGTGTATTTATTTAATTAACTGAAGAAAGAAAGCAAACCATGACTTGAAATCTCTTTTAAAAAAATGAGGGGGAAAAAAAAAAAAACCCACACCACCAGAAAATCCCAGATTGCCTAATTTCGCCAACTGTTTGCAGAGGCTCTAGCTTAGATTCACATCATGCCTGAAGCTTGTAGGTCTCATTTTGGACTTTATTTGGTCCCTTGCATTTTTCTGCATGGTCCTCATGGTTTTCATTCCTGAACCAACCCAGGTCTTAGTGTCTCCCATTGTCTTGACATTCCAGTGTCAGCCTCTCCTCGGCCCCCCGCCACGTGGGCTGTTGGCAGCTTTTTGCTGTGGACCCACCACAAGTTACATTGTTTTATTTGTTTTTTTCCTTTATAATTATAATTATTTCTTTGACCTTATTCCCCAAAGTGGCATTCTTGGGGCAAAGGGTGTGACCATGTTTATGACTTCTGTTATTGACTACCTAGTTGCTCTCCAGAAAGATCTCACAGCAAACAGATTTTCCAGCATCTTGGAGACCCGGAGGGAGACTTGCCAAATGGCAGAACTCCTGCAGGGGTAATGTCTGAGGCCTCCTCCCTGTACTCCTGGAATGTTCTTGGTGATGGCCCTTCAAAAAGTCACATCCAACTTGGACTTCAGTTTATGTATTGACTTCTTATGTCATATTGCACTGTGCTGACTGTGGCAATACTCCAATTTTGGGGCACCCAGTGGTGCTGGGCACTGTCCTAAGTGTGTTCCATTGACCACCCCCCTGAATCCTGGTGGTGCTTACCGATAGCAATTATTATCACCTTTCCTGAGTATCAGTTCCTTATCTCTAAAATGATCTACTTTAGCAAGTCACAGGGAAGGGTGAAGGCCTAGGCCCAGTCCCTGGCCAGAAAATGGTTGCTATTATTGTTGTTGTCGCTGTTGTTAGTACTATTATCCCTATTTAAAGATGGGGAAACTGAGGTTCACAGAAGTGAAGTAACTCACGGAGGTCACCCAGGTTGTTAATGATGACTAGAACTCAGGTCTTTCCAGCTGTTGAGCTTGAACCTTAACTAACTTACCTTCCTGTGTTAGAAAACATCCCTCCCACCCATCAAAGGGCCCCTGTAACATTGGGTTTTGCAAGTCTGGGATGTTGGGGTGGTGGCCGGACACCCACACTTTGAGCCTCTGGACTTGGCCTGGTGAGCGACAGGGTTGATCCTCTGGGCTGTGATGAGGGGCCCATGAGTTGGGTGCCATGTTGGGAGGCGAAGGGAGTAAGTTTGCTTCTTGTATCCAGATGTACCTTTTGGGGAATGGGTACTCTGTCTTCACTGGTGTTTTTTATGGAGATTTTTTGCTACCTAATGGATGACACATTGCTCCATAATCAGGGAAAGTATCACTGAACAAATATGGGTCTTGTATACTCTTGGATAAACTCCCAAGAATACACATTGTGGATAACATTAGAATTGTGTATGGGCGCCCAGCTCTGGGACGTGAGATGGTCAGACCGCTGCCAGACGATGGCTGTACTGCTTAGATTTCACTGCAAGGTAGCCCAGGCTGTTTCCTCAGGTTGTGATTGTTTTGTAAGGTGGGTGGGCACATTTTCGGCTCGATCCCAAAGCTGAAGATTTTCTTCTATTTCTTGTTATGTCCTGGGCAGCTCATAGTGAGGCCTCAGCATATTTAATTCCAGTTGTCTGCCAGGAGCTGGCGGTTTTATTTACTTGTTTTTCCAAAGACCTTCCTGACCCTAGGCAGCCCAGCCAGCTTGGAGGAAAGGGTTGCCTAGAAGTTTGGGTGGTGTGTTTTGGTTTGGTCCTTTAAAAAAAGGGATTCTTTCCTTTTCAGAGGATGTGGTCTGACCCTAATGTTTACGGAAGTCACTTGTGCCAGGCCAGTGCCCTGGAGCGGTCTGGACACACGTTCCCTGGGATGTTGGGTCACTGGGCAGAGTTTCTACCACGCTGCTCAGCCCCTTTTCCCTCTCTCCCTTTTGTCCCACCCCCTCCTAAATAATGTACAAAGAACGCTCTCTTGTCTTTCTTTTAATAATTTATTTTGTTGTTGTTGTTGAGAATATACACAGCAAAACAGACACCAATTCGACAGTCTCTACATGTACAATTCAATGACATTGATTACATTTTTCGAGCTGTGCAACCATTCTCACCCTTCTTTTCTAAGCTGTTCTTCCCTCATTAACGTAAACTCACTGCCCCCTAAGGTTCCTGTCTAATCTTTTGAGTTGCTATTGTCCATTTGATCCCATGTAGATAGATTTTAAAAGAACATAATGTTCAAGGCAGACATTGTCTACTAGTTAAGCTAAACTATTGTTTGGTTTTAAACAGGGGCTGTTTTTGGTTTAAGGTTTAAAGATTATCTCAGGACAGTCATTTCAGGGGTTCATCCAGCCTCCATGGCTCCAGAACCTTTCTTGACTACCTAGCAAATGCCAGAGTGTCTTCTGGGTAATATACCTCAGACCCAGAGTGTTTAAAAAAGTAGGAAACAAGATCTGGGCTGTTTGCACCAAGACAGCACATTAGTGTGAGAGGTGGCTTATGCAGTGGTTAGGATTCTTGGTTTAGATCCTACCTGCCACTAACTAGCTGTTAGGAAATGTCTGTGCCTTGGTTTCCTTATTGCTAAAATGCGGTTAATAACTACCTCTTTAAAAGGTTGTTATACAGACTAAACAAGTTAATACTTTTTAATGTGCTTGGAACAGTCCATGGTACATAGCAAGTGTTATGTGTCTGCTAAATAAATAAGGTAGCAAAAAACCAAACCCAACCCATTGCCGTCAAGTCGATTCCGACTCATAGCGACCCTGAAGGACAGAGCAGAACTGCCCCATTGGGTTTCCAAGGAGCAGCTGGTAGATTGAAACTGCCAGCCTTTTGATTAGCAGCTGAAAGCTTAACCACTGTGTCTCCAGGGCTCCTGCACACTGGAAGGACATTTAAAATCAGCGCTGCTATGGGGAGACTAGCTTGGTTGGCCACTGTTGATTCTACTTGCTATAATGTGCTTATGGACTGTCTAGAGGGTGTTGCCTGCATGGAAAGGGATGACCCCTGGGGTGTTATGACTGCCTCTGGGGCCCATTCACAGCAGCTTTGTTTCCCAGCAGGACGGAAGCTCCAGGGTGGCTGGTCATTCCAACCTCCCACCCCTTTCACGAATCCCTGGGCCAAATCACTTCCAGATGGGGTTGGGCCCCTGTGGTGCTCCTCTAGCCCCGCAGAGCCAGAGTGCTGGTCAGCAGTCTTCTTCGTTCTTGTAGAGTCTGTGCTGAAGGAGGGCTTTGATTTGGAGCCAGATTATGTCTTTTGGGGACACCCACTGCAGGTCCTGCTTCAAGGTGGGTGTTGTGAAGTTGGCTGCTGCATTGGTTAAGGATGGCTGCTTTGCTCCTCGGAGCTGTAGATGCTCAGGGCATGAAGTCTTGAGGCCTTGCCTCCAGTGGCTCCATTGCCAGGGGTGCCATGTCACCCTGTTTGCTCCATAAATGGCCTCCAGGTGTGTACATACGAGGCTAAACTGGATACACCGTAGACTAATGATTCGGGGCACGGACCTGGAGCTAGACTTCCTGGATTGTAATCCCACTCTGGCCCCTAACTGCTGTGCAGCCTTGGTCCACTGCCTCAGCTTCCCCATCTGTAACATGGAAGACATGAATAGTTCCTACCTTAGGGCTGCAAGAGCATTGTGTATGAGTAGGTTAAGGTGTAGTACAATGCTTGGCTTTATTATTACTATTAGTGTGCCTTTGAACCCAAGGCCAGGCCTTTGTCTTGTCTTCCATCTGCTCTTCTGGCCAGTTCAGATGTTTTTGGAGTCCTGTTACTGTTACCTGTCATGCTGGCTGTTCCCTCTCCCCTCCACCTGAAGTGTCTGGTGAAGATGCCTCTCGACATCTTTCACTTCTTCCTTTCCTCATTTGGCAAATACATGAAAGACCCGCTCGGAATCAGGCCCAGTGCCAGGTGCTGGGGCCACAGGGATAAAGAGCCAGTCATGGCCCCTGCTTGCCTCATACACAGCTCAGTGGGGAGCAGCGGCAAGCAGCCAGGGAGTGTCGCAGAGAGCAGAGCTTCTCAAACCTTAAGGTGTACACAAGCCACCTAAGGACGTTGTTAAAGGTGTGGGTCTGATTTAGTAGGTCTGGGTGAAGGCTGAGCTTCTGCATTTCCAGACAGCTCCCAGACCTCACTCTGAGTAGCCAGGACCCAGACGATAAGCTCTCTGGAGAGCAAGAGCACCTACCCCCAGGCTAGGGTGGAGGGCTCCCTGGAGGAAGAGGCCTTTAAGCTAAAACCTAAAGCTTAACTGAGCAAGTGAGCAGAGAGCCAGATGCTCACAGGAGTACAAGACCATGTCAGGCAGAGAACGCGGCCTGTGAAGTCCTGGAGGTGTGTGTAAGCTAGTGAGAGAGACCACGTGGGCCGTGTCTGTAGGGCTGGAGGTCACAGTGCAAGTGTCAGAGAGGCAGTGAAGAGACAGGTGGGACAGGCTCACAAAGGGCCTTCTGAGGCTGAAGGCTGCCAGCTGAGTGTCCTCTGTGAGCGAGCTTTGTGTAGGGCTGGTGAATCCGGCTGAAATGGGTCATCTAACTTGGGGATCTCGCAAGTGCTTTGCTCCAGTCATTCATATCAGTAAAAGGTATTAATATGCCCTTTCTGTGTATATGTATATTTATTTGTTAGCTATATACATATACCAGGAATGCTGGTGATGCAGTGGTTAAAGCGCTCGGCTGCCAACCGAAAGGTCAGTGGTTGGAACCCACCAGCCTATCTGTGGGAGGAAGACGTGGCAGTCCACTTCCATAAAAATTTACAGCCTCGAAGAGCCTGTGGGGCAGTTCTGCTCTGTTCTCCGGGGTTGCTATGAGTCCATATCAACTTGACAGCAGTGCATTTTTTTTTTTTTTCTGTTTTGGTTTTTTAAAATAATATACCGCTGTCAATCTGTATATTAAATATTAATATTAGTGAAGTTTAATTCCCTTTTAAATAACAGGTTCAAATATAAGACCTGGTTTTTCCTGATTTCTCATGGATTATCTTATGCACCTTGGTGTACACATGCCTGACTGTGGAAGCCTCTGAGAAGCTGCGTTTCTGCATTTAGTTCTTTTTTCTTTTGCCATACTGTAGTGTGATACATTTAGTTTTCATCTTTGATTATCCTCAGTCAGGGAGCTGGATCTGCAATTATAACCCCTGCCCCCAACAATAGCTTTAACATAAAGCAATTGGAACGAGCCATTTCAATCTAAATGGGTGCTTTTTCCTGCTCTTGTAATGGTTAAAATTGCTTTTCATGACATTTTTCTAGAAGCCATCTTACATTGCCATTGTAAAGCTAGTTATGTGCTCAAAAACGATCAGATTGGCTCTGGTTATTGTAAGTGACTACCTTACTCAACAGGGCCTGGAAAGGTGGTCTTGTATTTTTAACATGCCTAGCTCACTTTCCATGGGAAATTTGGTCCATATGCTAGGGAGGGGGCTTCTTGGGAAACATGATTAGAAAACCAAATGGCTCCCTTTATGTTTAAAGTGATGAAACAGTAGGAGAGAGTTGGAATACATGGTAAAAAGGATGGAACTACGGGGTATTTTAATCATTCCCATTTAGAATCGAAGTGGCCTGGGTTTCTTTTTTTTTTTTTTCTGGCAAGAAAAATACTGAATTATGTGAAGTTACTGCTGTTTTCCTAGGAGCCTTACAGCAGTTGCCTGAAATATGTTCATTAAGTTCATTAAAATAAACTTTTGTAAATGGTTGTTGTAAAGCCTTTGCAAACTGTTCAGTTATAAAAACAATTTGATGGGCTCTTATTTGCGCCCATTGTCTAATCACAGAATTTACCAAAGAACATCTGCCCTCCCTGATCCTTTTTGACCAGCCTTTATACAACAGAATGTTCTTGACCAAAATTTTCATGAACTATAAGTCAAGAGACAACCCTGGTGGTGTAGTGGTTAAGAGCTACAGCTGCTAACCAGAAGGTCAGCAGTTCGAATCCACCAGGTGCTCCTTGGAAACCCTTTGGGCAGCTCTACTCTGTCCTTTAGGGTCGCTATGAGTAGGAATCGACTTGACGCCAACGGGTTTGTTTTTTCAGTTTTTGTTAGTCAAGAAGCAGTTTGGCTTTTTTTACTCAGTCAAGACTGGCTACCCACCAAAACCAAACCGGTTGCCATTGAGTTGATTCTACCACCTAGTGACCCTCTAGGACAGAGTAGAACTGCACCATAGGGTTTCTAAGGAGTGGCTGGTGGATTCAAACTGCTGGCCTTTTGGTTAGCAGCCGCGCTCTTAACCACTGAGCCACCAGGGCTCCAAGACTGGCTATAAGAATGAGTTATTCTGACAGAACATCTGACTTTCTCCTTGCCACCATCATCAAAACCTGGCTTCTCCAAGCAGCACGGGTAGAAAGCTTTGTGAGATGTACATTTGTCCTTCTGCAGGTCTTGGCGATTCTCTGTACCAAGAAAGCGTATGAATGATGCTGGCTGGGTACCTGGTGTCAAGGTGTGCACACGCATAGGTGCATTCTCTAATGTAATGTCTACTATTTTTTACATGCCTACTGTGTGCTTATGCACTGTCCTGAGTGCCTTACCTTTGTTACTTCTAGTCCTTGTTACAACCCTGCAAAGTGGGTGGCTTCATATCCATTTCTGTTTTACAGATGAAGAAACTGAGGCTCAAATCTGCCTTACTCCAAAGAACAGGCATGATGTCTGCATCAAGCTGTAAAGCTTCATACCACGCTTGTAAAGTAAAACGCACAGTGTAATCGGTGAGAGCTGGAAGTCAATGGGACTGCCTTGTTTTTCCAGGTCTCGCAAGTTTTCTGCCTTTGACAGGGTTACTCTTAGCACTTTTCTGTCAGTCTATATTGGTGGAGGGAGTCGGAATTGACTCGATGGCAACAGGTAAGGTACGAGTATATTGGTGGCAGATATTTGCATTTTCCGTCTCTGGCAGGTTTCTGCCTTACACAGGTTCCAGCTTTCGCAGGCTTTACCGTAGTGAGACTACGTGAGATACAGTTTTCCACTGATTTGGTTTTGTTTCTTTTTGTTTTGCCTGTAACTTTACTCATTTGTGCTTGATTAATGTGAAATTACAGGACAAAAACTTTTTTTGGCCCATTTGCCTTCTTACCATTTCCAGCCCTGCAGAGCTTTGGTTTCTCTAGCTCTTTCCTTGCTTTGTTTGACTGGGGGGAGGAGTGGGGATAGTGATGTCACTACAGACCCAGGTGGTAGGAACCAACCAAAGGTTACTTTGGGGGGAGCCAGGCAGGGCTGTCTTTGTGAGGCCTGGCAGGCAGAGGAGAGGAAGGAGGTACCTTGGAATTCCTCTTGACTGCAGTCCTGTGTGGAGCAGTGGTTAAGAGCTCAGGCTACTAAACAAAAGGTCAGCAGTTTGAATCCACCAGCCGTTCATTGGAAACCCTATGGGGCCATTCTCCTCTGTCCTATAGGGTCACCATGAGTGGGAATCGACTCAAGGGCAGTGGGTCTGTCTGTTTTGGGTTTTTTGCAGTCCTGTGGGGCTCACGGTGCCCATCTCAGGGTGGATGTTGGGGGGCTGTGTTGAGATCCAGCTATGGTGGGAGATCCTTGGTGACCGTAGCCATTGGCACAGCTGTGCCCCATCTGAAATGACTTCAGCCACATCTTCCTTCTACCTTTAAACATTACTGGTAGGTAGCAGGGTGTGCTGGGTTATGTTTGCCGAACTGAGCAACTTGACTTTTATCAGTCTGGTGAACATGGCACAAGTGGGCAGCCTGCTTCCAATCCAAGCAAGTGGCTTTCCGCTAATCCTCCAGGAACCTTCCAGGCAGCCCTCCCGCTGTTCTTCACAGCGTGAAGCTGTGTGCACCAGAGCTGAACTTGTCTTCCCCAGGGTATTCTCTGCAGCTCTCCTTCTGAGAGAGAAGGCTGGTCTGTTTGGCTGATTCAGAGCTCAGCCTACCTCCCCAGAAATCGCAGGGCTGGCTTGTTGAAAGGTCTGGGCGTTAACACAACACTCCCGTTCTCTCTCTGTAGGCCCTTTATGCTGGCATGAATTCCTTTTCTCATGGAGATCTGAAAGCTCCTTTGACTAAATGGGTCACCTTTCTGGGTATTTTCATAAGGCTGGTCAGCTTTTGCCATGCCAGACGACTTTTCTGGAATTTCCTTTCAGATATAAAGGGAACCAAAGAGGTTGGAATTATTTGGAACACAGGGTGGAATTTTGGCTTTCGAGCCATAGGGAAATGGGTGAGGCTTTGTGGCAAGAACTGTGTAAATTTGCTGTGGCCCATAAATTAAAATTTTAAGATTAAAAAAAGTAAGCAGCAGCCAGTGTACCTTCCACAGAGAGGAATGGTGTTACTTTATGCCTTACAGCGGCATTTGTGCCTGAGGGAGAGGCTGGCCCTGCCTGGGGGCTGGGTTATGGAAGGATTCTTGGTGGTTAAAATCAGATTCCTTGCTCTCTGTCCTGCTCCCCCAAATGCCCTGCATCCCGCTTCCCCCTGCCCCCAACTACCTGGGTGGTGCAAATATTTAACACCCAAACTGCCCCATAGGGTATCCAAGGAGCAGCTGGTGGATTCCAGCTGCCAGCCTTTTGATTAACAGACTGCTAATTGAAAGGTTGGAGGGTCTCAGGCAGAGGTGCCTTGGAAGAAAGGCCTGGCAAACTACTTCTGAAAAACCAGCCATTGAAAACCCTGTGGAGCACAGTTCTACTCTGACACACATGGGGTCACTTCGACAGCAACTGAAGAAATGAACTGAGCTGCTTGTGTGAAGCACTCTGATTTCCCTGCAGCCTCCGATTCCAGGGAAACAAGAATTACTTGGCATCTCGCAGCCTGTGGGGAGCAACTGCTTGCCAGAGAACAAAGTGGTATTGCCCTTGGTGGGGTAGAGCAGTCCAGGGTGCAAGACCAGGCCCTGTCAGTTGGGTGCTAAGGGCTTTGAGCTGAGACCCTACAAGCTAGGCTTTTGTGACTTGGAGTTTCTGTTAGATGGCCAGAGTTCCAGGTTCTGGGCCCGAAGAGGCCCCTCCATGGAGTGTCCTGTCATGGGGGGCAGGACCCAGAAAGTATCCTGGGTGGAGGATCCCTGGTGGAGGTTGGCTTGAAAGCACCTGGGCAGTGACTGTCATATTCCTTATCTCCACTAAAGGAGGTGAACTGGCACCTGGGGAATGCCTCTGCCGTCAGGGAGTCCTTTACAGGAAGTGATCCAGGTGTCACCTTACGCTTCCTTCAGCGAGCATCTCTTAAACCATCCCCACCGGGCCCTCCCCTGGGCACCCACAGCCTCCCCTACCCCATTTTGTAGCTTACTGCACTGTATTGGTTTCCTAACCTACCTGTCTTTGTCCATCACAGAAATCTCCAGTGTGCCAGGGGCGGGAGCTGTATCTCCCGTTCACCGCTGTGGCTCTGAGCTCCTTGGCGTGGATAGGTTGGATTACGTCTGGTTCACTGACTCATTTGCAATGTATTTGCTTTCACGAAATGCAAAACAATGGTCCTTGGCAACCTGTAGTGAAGTAGGAATTCTGGGTAGCGGATGCCTGGTTCTAGACTCCCAGTGGAACACTCGTGTTTGCCATGGTGCTAGGAGCCCTGGTGGCTCAGTGGTTAAGCACTCGGCTGCTAACCAAAAGGTCGATTGTTTGAACCCACCAGCCACTGTGCAGGAGAAAGGTGTGGCAGTCTGCTTCTATAAAGATTTACAGCCTTGGAAACCTCATGAGGCAGTTCTACTCTATCCTATAGGGTCGCTGCAAGTCAGAATCGACTCCATGAGCCCATGGGTTTGGTTTGGGTTTTGAAGCTGTGACACTGAATTTTAAGAATTTAACACGTCACATTCTTTCTCTGAATGTCTGTGGTTTGCTTCAACTGTTAGAGAACAAAGCCTTTTCAAAGTTGACATGTGAGCTCAGAATATGGATATGACAGGAAGCCACAGAGAGTCAGAATAGCATAACAGTAGTTTGTAATAATAAGGAACATATATTGAGCACCTACTAAGAACTGTACTTTGTGGTAAATGCTTTTCAATAATATCTAAGTGAAACCTTATTACAGCCCTGAGATGTACTTATTGTTGCAATCCCTGTTACACAGATGAGGAAACTGAGGCACACCCAGGCTTGGCCAGCCAGTATATGACAGGTTGTGACTGAGACTTTCATCTGAGCCCTTAATCCTCCCGCTCTACTTCTTTCCCAAAGGAAAGCCATTATCTTCCAAAATTCACTCCAAATAAGTTTTTTTTTTTAGATTTAAAGAATTACATTTGTAGTTCTTAGTCTTTGCAAAAAATGGCAAGAACGCAGAAAAATACGATGGAAAAAACACATACCTATAAAGAATCTTAATGAATCTTTTCCTACTTTTGGGGAATTTTGCTCACAGTGCCCTTTGATTGGAATGAGGAAGGGGGAGATGTATTTTCTCAGGGAGAAAAAAAAAAAAAAAAAAGAGAGAGACTGTGGACTAGAACGTTTTGGGAAATCATTTTGGTCAGGCTAATGGTTGTAACAAGAGTCATCCTTGAGTTACTGCTGACCTTTTGGCCGGCATTAAAATGGAGACCTTATTTGAGTTTCATTATGGTTGCAAGTCTCTCTTGGTCCAGTAGGGGTGTTCCAGCCACTTTCTGTCTCTTAAAAGTTTAAAGGACCAACTTTTATTGAGACTTCCAGGGTCTCTCTCTCTTTTTTCCTCTTTTTTTATTGTGCTTTAAGTGAAAGTTTACAGTTCAAGTTAGTTTCTCATACAAAAATTTGTGTATACATTGTTATGTGACTCTAGTTGCTCTCCCTATAATGAGATAGCACACTCATCCTTTTCACCCCAGATTTCCTGTGTCCATTCAACCAGCTCCTGTCCCCCTCTGCCTTCTCATCTCACCTCCATACAGGAGCTGCCTGTTTAGTCTCATGTATCCACTTGAGCTAAGAAGCACACTCCTTACCAGTACCATTTTATGTCTTATAGTCCAGACTAATCTTTGTCTGAAGAATTGGCTTTGGGAGTGGTTTTAGGTTTGGGCTAACAGAGAGTCAGGGGGCCGTGTCTTCCAGGGTCCCTCCAGTCCCAATCAGACCATTAATTCTGGTCTTTTTACTAGAATTTGAGTTCTGCATCCCAGTTTTCTCCTGCTCTGTCAGGAACTCTCTGTTGTGTTCCCTGTCAGGGCGGTCATTGGTGGTGGCCGGATACCATCTAGTTCTTCTGGTCTCTGGCTTATGTGGCCCTTTCTGTTTCTTGGGCTCATATTTTCCATGTGTCTTTGGTGTTCTTCTTTCTCCTTTGCTCCAGGTGGGTTGAGACCAAATGACGTATCTCAGATGGCTGCTTGCTAGCTTTTAAGGCTCCAGATGCCACTCACCAAAGTGGGATGCAGAGCATTTTCTTTAATAAACATTGTAATGCCAATTGACCTAGATGTCCAGGACTTCCAGGGTCTCTTAATGATAGTTATTATATTTGATAACTCTTATGACCTTGTCTTATGGTCAGCCCAGCACAGAAATTCATTTAACTTTTTTTTAATTATGGTAAATATATACATGGTGTTCTTGGGTGTTATAAATGGTTAACACACTTGGCGTTGGTGGTTCGCATCTACTCAGAGGGAACTTAGAAGAAAAGCCTGGTGATCTGCTTCCCAGAAATCAACCATTGAAAACCCTGTGGAGCACAGTTCTACTCTAACATACGTGGGGTCATCATGAGTCAGAACTGACTTGATGGCGACTGGTTATATGTATCTGTATATATAAAACAAAACATCTGCCATTTCAACATTTTTTTACAATTTAAGTTTAAAGTCTGTATGTTTCAGTGACATTGATTACATTCATCATGTTATGCACTCATCACTCATTTAACTTTTAGTTGCTTAGCTCCAGAGCAGTTTAAATATGTCTAAAATGAGTCCCTAGCAGAATGTAGATGGGCAACTTGGTTTATCCTTGCCTACTGCTTGGCTACTTGGGAACTTAAAAAAATTTAAAAAATTTTTATTGTTAATTGAGAATATACACAGCAGAACAGAGACCAATTCAACAATTTCTACATGTATAATTTAGTGACATTGATTATATTCTTCAAGTTGTGGAACCATTCTCACCCTCCTTTTCTGAGTTGTTCCTCCCCTATTAGTATGAACTCATTGCCACCTAAGTGTCCTATCTAATCTTTTGAGTTGCTGTTGTCCATTTGATCCCATATAGATAGATCTTAAAAGAGCACAATGCTCAAGACAGACAGTTTTTACTAGTTAAGCTAAACTACTCTTTGGTTTTCAGAAGACTTCAGGGGATATTTTGGTTTAAGATTTAAAGATTATTTTAGGGCAGTAGCTTTGGAGGTTCATCCAGCATCCATGGCTCCAGAAAATCTGGATTCCATGCGAATCTGAAATTCTGTTCTGCAATTCTCTCCTTTTAACCAGAATTCTATAGAATCTTTGATCAAAATGTTCAGTAACAGTATCTGGGCACCATCTACTTCTGGTCTCATGGCAAAGGAGGCAGTTGTTTGTGGAGGCAGTTAGAAAATGCAGGGGCAAGGCTGACAGGCCTAGCTTTGTACAACGGATTATCTAATATAATAACAAAAGCCTGGACAGCAAAAGACAAAATAAATAAATGGAACTTCATAAAAATTAAAAGCTTGGGAACTTGCTGAAGTCTGAGAATCATATGCAGCCAGACGGTCTTCATGACATTGGTTTTTCAGAGACCATTTTCCCAGCAGCCCTTAGGATACCAGGTCCATAGAGCCATCCTGTCTCAGCCTTGTTTGAGGCAAAGTAGATGGAATAGAAACCACTTCGTGATACAGATTGATCCACTTCATCAGTGTGATTAAGAGGATGGTCAGATAGACCCCGCCTCTTAGTGGCCAGGAAACTTGGGGAAAGTTGCTTGGCCTCTCTGAGGTTCAGTGTCCTGGGCCTGTAATAGTACTCCCCCTGGTATTATTGAAATTGACTGTTGCAATCCCTGCAAAGCATTTTGCCCAGTCCTTGGTGGACGGCAAGTACCCCATGAACTGTGATCACTGCCTGCTCCTTTCCTCTCCCCTCTCCCTGTCTTTCCACTTGCCTCACCCCCTCTCCCTCCACTTTCCTCTTTCTCCTCCCCCCACCTGTTGTGGCCCTTTCAGATTCGAGGAGGAAGTGACTCAGTTATCTAGGAAGGGGAGAGGTGGTTGGGATTCTGTCCAGAAATTGTTCAAAGATGCCTGGCACCTAATGAGTTGTTTTTGGAAGAAGAGGTGGCCTGGGTTTTTGAGTGTTGGGTAGGGAACCTTTAGCCAGTGGCCCCTGGTCTTCTGGCCAAGTTTCTTTTGAGGGTAGAAAACAGGTGCCAAGTGTTCTTGACGTCTTTCCTCACTTTCCCTCTTTGGCTAATAGATCTATTTTTTTAAACTAGTTTCTTTGCTCCTCCTTTCTTTCTTGTCTCTTGGAATGCCCTTCCTTCCCATTTCTCTTCCTGGTTTTGCCTTTCACAGACCACCCTCTGGGAAAATGCTCTTATGGAAGGCAGCCATAGTGTCCTGGTGATGCCTTCACTCATGGGTCTGAGTCTTGGCTCTGCCCCTTTATAGCTGGCTGACCTAGCAGACTGCTTCTCCCCCAGGACCTGTTTCCATATGTACAATGGTGACAATACAATGGTCAGCCTTACAGGGTTCTGAGGTGTAAAAGAGAATCTGCCTCTGCAGCCCATAGCCCTGTGCCTGGTGCATAAACGCGAGCCACTGCTACTGTGTCATGGTTGGGAGCGTTAATGCTAAGAGGTTGTCTGCCTCCTTTGGAAAAAATGAGCCCTCCATGTTAATGCCATGGGGGTGGCTCCTACTTCTCGTTTCAGGGCTTTAGTGGAGGAGGAGAAACACAGCGGAGCTAGAAAACACAGGTGTTTTCCAGTCAATTCCTGCCGGGTGTGAGGCTGGGCTGACTGCCTCTCGCACTTTCCATCTGGGGCAGAGGGGGGTGTACCACCCCCCAGGAGCCTGACTTGTCCCTCCCTCGGCCCTGGGCACCTCTTCTCTCCCTTCTGGTCCTGGCCCTCTGATGTCTGGGGTCATCGTGAGGCTGCTTGCTCCACCAGCCGGGATTTTTGCTGCCCCAGGTGTAGCCTTAAACCCAGCATTGTCCAGCCACATGTCTCTGAGCTGCCAACAGTATCTTTACAGTAGGGTTTGGACACTGGACTCCTGGGCTGACACCCTGTACAAACAGTGTCAGGGTTGCTGGGCTGGAGTGACCGCAGGAGGCTGGCAGCGGCAAATTCTGTGGTTTCTGAGACCAGAAAGGATGTGGGCAGTTGGTGGTGGTGGTGGGGGGGGCAGTCTCAATTCTTTTCAGGGGTGTGTTGGGCTTTGCCTGGCCAGGCTGAAGGGACCTGTCTGTGTCTTGTGCAAACCACCTGCTTTCTCCTGTTGCCCCTTAAGCAAAAAACTGCCTACGCTTTCTGTTGGCTGGGCCAGGCTCTGACACCGCAGCATTTTAGGAGAGTGACATTTTTAGGTCGTGTCTGTGGAACGCCCAACACTTCTCCCAAAGGCAGTATTTGTGGGGGTTTTGCTTGAGTGAATGACGAATGCAGATCTTTACGTTTTAACAATTAGAAGAAACGAGTCAGCCTGGTCAGCCTGGTTACTGTTTCCATGTGACAGGGCAAAATGCAAATGCTTGCACAATGTCTTTTGTTTCTCCAGCCATGAAAATTGACCATCAGTTAGGCGTTATTGATGAGATCAGCAGGTGTTAACCCATTCCCCTTCCAGAGCCCAGTTACTGGTTCTGGGAAGCATCGGGCCCAAAGCAGGCAGATCCCAGGGCCCAGGAACTGGGTCTTAGTCCTGGCCCTCCCTCTACCGTCACTGGGACATTGGAAAGGCCCTGCCACCCTCTCAGAGCCTGTTTTCCCATCCGTAAAGTGGAAGAACCGGCTAGGTCTATGTTTCCCAAACTTATCAATCATTCATCCTGGAACCAACCACCTTTACTCTCTTCGCCATATCCCATGGCAGTCTTTATTTTATTTTTCACAGGACACTTTTTTCCCCTGCAGTTGACTCACTTTTAAAACAAGTATGTTTGAAAAGGAGACTCTGTGTCACTGTAACAATGGAAACATGGTGTCACTAGGTAAATCAAAGGTAACCGTAAATAAACCCAAACCAGTGTGATTAAATCCCAGCTGGCACTGTTGCCTGCAGTGAGCTTGAAGCCTGTTCTCTTTTGGTTAAAAGAGAAAATTAGCAAGAGTTAGGGAGGTGATCTGGGTAACCGAGCGCCACATTGAGCCTTTCTCTTTGACCTATTCAGAAGGATTGAAAAAGAGTTGGTTCAAAGGGTCCAGTAGGGCCTCATCAATATCTCAGAGCAGGGTGTATGGGTGCTTTGTTCATCAAGTATTTGTGGGTCCTTACTGTGTGCCAGAACCTGTCTTAGAAGCTAGGAGTATAGAGGGGATTGGGACTTGGTTCCTGACCTTGGGGAGCTCACACCTGTCCTAGAAGCTAGGAGTATAGAGGGGATTGGGACTTGGGTCCTGACCTTGGGGAGCTCACAGCCTAGTGGGAGAGGCAGTCATAGGAGGAGACTGAGTATGGAAGAAGCACAGAGCAGGCTACAGGGGTTTCAGTAAGAAAACTACAGGACTCAGTTCTGTCATGAGAGTTGTTTAGACAACTGACTTATTTATTTGAGTTTTCTGTGAAATGTCTAATGTATTTAGAGTCCCAGATAATCATAGATTCTAGAGGAACTCTAAATATATGAAAGATGACTCATTGTTGTGAACCCTGATATATTCTTTGCAATGCTAAGACAGAACCTCAAACAGTTTTGCATCAAAATACTGTTTTTCTTTGTTTGGCCTCCTCCACCACAGTGCTACATTAAAAATCCTGTTTCTTTTGCTGGGCTTCCTCCCCCCAGCTTTGCATGAAAATCCTGCCTTTGCTTGGAAGTTTTATGTAAACCCCATTGTGCCTGGGTAGTGTGATTAAAAATGTTGCTGATGTAACTTGTATGAACTCCCTGCTGGTAAACCCTGTAAAAGTAACTTTTCCTCTCGCCTTTGGGGAGCACCAATTCCGACTAACTCCTTTTCCTTGCGCAATGAAATAAAGGTGCCTTTCTTGCTCTCCCACCTCGGTCTCTTGTTTATTGGCCAATACTGGTCATGCTGAGCAAGAACCTGGGGTTTTCCCCAGTAACAATGCCAATTTTTTTTTTTTTAGATTTGCATGTGTTACAGTTTTTACAAAGCACAGTATGTACCAAGATTGTCCTCAGATGTACCTCACATTGTCACAGGAATGAATGGTATCCTTTAGGGCAGTGGGATATGAGGCTGAGTCAGATTTTTCTGTCCATCTCCTAACCAAGGGCTTCACTTGATTTTTAAAAGTAAACCGTGTTATTAACTGGAGTAACCAGTCACCAGTTGCCTTCCTGCCAATTCCAACTCATGGCAACCCCATTTGTGTCAGAGTATAACTGTGCCCTAGGATTTTTAAGGCTGTGACCTTTTGGAAGCAGATTGCCAGGCCTGTCTTCTGAGACATCTCTAGGTGGGCATGAACTGCCAGCGTTTTTGTTAGTAGTCAAACGCTTAACCGTTTGCACCACCCAGGGCCTCCTAAAAAAGTAGGACAGGACAATAAAAATCAACGAACTAGAGCTCTGCTGAGTTGTGGGTCTCTAAAAAGCAGAGTCAGAGACAAGGACCTGCACCCAAGTGAAGGAGGCCTTTTTGGGAGGTGATCCCGGGCAGCAGGAGGGAGGCAGTAGAGTGAGACAAAGAAGGAAGAGAAATCAAAATTATGGTTGCTGCTGTGGGCACCTGGGGCTCAGCTCTGCTAGGACATCCTGCGAAGTGTATAGAATATCTTCAGAACTGTCCACCCAGAGAGGGATAGAGGCTGAGACCTGCCATCTCTATCCCCAGTGATGGAGGATTACCTCAGGGGCATTAATTCCCTTATAGTTTCAGGCTGGGTGCCTATCTATGCAGGCTTTGCCATGGTGAAGGCCTTAGGGCAAAAAGGAAAAAAAAGAAAAAAACATGTACTTGAGTTGGTACATGGTCCTGGGGAGGTGATCAGAGTTGGCACAGAGCCATCCACTACAGTTGAACCAGGAATCCAATGTAGGCCGAGGGGACAGGCACCAGAGGCGTCTCCAACAAGTCTGTCAACTCGGATCCATTTTACAAACAACCTGGAGCACAGAAAGCAAGTTGCAGAGGGATACATAGGCTATGATACTGTGTCTATAAAGTATACATATGCTATGATACTGTGTCTATAAAGTTTCACGTATGTAATCAAAGTACAGTTGTGTTCATAGGGCTGATCACCACCAACCTTTGGGTAGTGGTTACCTGATTGGGGAAGAGGGATTTGCTGCCATTGAAGGTTGTGCAGTTGCTTTTGACTCTGTAACATTTTATTATTCTTTCTCTTTTTTGTGTGCGTGTCGGAAATATCTCCCTTAAAAAATTATGTCATCTTAATGCTATAAAAAAGGAGCCCTGGTTGCACGATGGTTAAGCACTTGGCTGCTAACTGAAAGGTTGGTAGTTTGAACCCACCCAGCAGCTCCACAGGAGAAAAAGACCTGGCCATCTGCTCCCGTAAAGCAGCCTGGGAAAAGCCCTCTGGAGCAGTCCTGCTCTGTCACGTGGGGTTACTATGAGTCAGAATTCGATTCGATGGCACTTAACAATAACACAGTAACAGTGCTATAAAAATATGTATTGTTTTAATGCTAGCACAATGCATTATTGAGCTTGACCAAGGAAAGGGAAAAAACAACTTACTTTTATGATTTTGTTGGTTTGTTTTTGAAGACAAGCCTGAGTCCAGCTTATAAGAAAGAAAACAGATTATCCTCAAGATGTCCGATTGATAATAAGACGAAAGACATTCACACTTACCAGGATCACCCCCCGCCCCCCAAGTTGAAACTCCTGAGCTAATAACCTTAGAATGTGAGGCTCGTCCTGTTGCTTGTGAACAGGGCTGCACTGAGGCTCTCAAAGCTTTGCCTGGGGGACCTTCCAGCCAATAGCTGCTTTTCTAAGTGGAGGAGGTATTTCTCAAGGAAATATCTGTAGGGATTGCCGAACTATCTACATTGTCCCTAAAAGTGGGTAAAAGTCTAGCATGGGGGTTGGCTCAGTGGTGGGGTGAATGTCACCAGAGAGTTGCATTCCAGGAATACTTTGGAATTGCTACCAAATCCAAGCTGATCCCTATCTAGTGGGCTGTGGTCTGGTGTCCCAGGCACCTGCTCATGTGAATGCAGAAGTTTTTTTTGTTTTAATGTAGTTTTATTTTTGGCGAAAATATACACATCAAAACATGGTCCGATTGAACAATTCCTACACATGTTATTCAGAGACATTGGTTATATTTTTCACATTGTGTCAACATTTTCATTATTTCTGCTCTAGTTGTTTCACCCCCATTAATTTAAACTCACTGCCCCCTAAACTTCTCATCTATGTTCTAGAATTACTGTTGTCCATTTGGTCTCAGAGATCGTTTTTTAATAATTTATTTTATTTTTGGTGAGCATATACATAGCGGAACATACACCAATTCAAGTTTCTACATGTACAATTCAGGGACATTGATTACATTCTTCAGGTTGTGCGACCATTCTCTTCCCTCCTTTTCTGAGTTGTTCTTCCTCCGCTACCAGAAACTCACTGCCCACTAAGGTTCCTGTACAATATTTTTAAGTTGCTGTGTATAGGGGTCCTTATGAGTTGGAATCGACTCGACGGCAGTGGGTTTGGTTTTGGTGGGGTTGATCCCACATAGGATAGATCTTAAAAGAGCACAGTGCTCAAGGCAGACATTCTTTACTAGCCAAGGTAAACTATGATTTGGTTTTAAGAAGGCATCGGGAATCTTTTTGGTTTAAGGCTTAAAGCTCATCTCAGGGCAATAGTTTTAGGGGTTCATCCAGCCTCCACAGCTTCAGAAAGCCTGTATTCCATGAGAATTTAACTTTTTAAGAAATTGCCAAACTGTTTTCCAAAGTGGTGGTACCATTTTACCTCCCTACCAGCAGTGTATGAGAGTTCCAATTCTCCTGTATCCTTGCCACAAGAAGTGTGTGTGTGTGTGTGTGTGTGTGTGTGTGTGTGTGTGTGTGTGTGTGTGTGTGTACGGGTGTTTTAAAGACAATGTGTTTTAAGCTGGTTAGTGAAAACAGCTACGGCTTTGGTCACTTTTTATTTGTTAATTGTCCTCCACCCAAAGGTTTTCATTCTCACTGTTACGAATTTTGTAACTAATTTGCTTATAAGAAAATGTCTGAGCCGTGCTAACACCATGGCTAACTAGTGGAGTGGGGTTGCTTCAAGAAAACAAAACAGTCATCATTCAAGGATGATTAGGTAAGCTAGCATCTGCTGTGTGCCAGAAGCTGTGCTAAGGCGGTGCTTTACGTCAGTTGTCTCACTGAATTCCAGTTGCCCTCTGAGGTGGATACTGCATTCATTTCTCAGATATGGAATCTGAGGCACTGAGAGTTGTAGTAACTTGCTGCATAGCGAGGACATGGTAGAGACAGACTTGGATGTAGGTGTATCAGGTAGGATGCAGTATGTTTGCCAGCCATGGAAACCCAACCAATCCTGGATTATCCAAAAAGGGAGTTCTTTGGCTTCTACGGCTGAAAAGTCCAAGGGTAGGACAGCCTTCAGGAGTAGTTTGACCTAGAGCTCTCCTGGCTCTGGTTCTGTATGATTCTTTCATCTCTGCTGGTTGGTAGGCTGCTATAGCAGTTCCAGACCCCACAGGCACACCTCACGCCTCCCAGAGGGAGAAGGAAAGCTCTGGCCCCAGCAGTCCCAGGAAAGCCCTGAGGATCCCTGTGACTGGATCAGCCTGTGTCACCTGCGCACTCCTCAGGCAGTCACTGGCCGGAGAGTTTGCTAGGATTGGCTTAACCTAGATCACATGTTCTACTACAGTCTGAAATCAGGGACTTTGAAGGGGATGGAAGAATGGACTTCAGGGAGGCTTCTCACACTGGGTTATGATATAGAGGGGTGCCATTTGGTCTTTAGAAACCTCCTTCATTTTATGAAACCCTGGTGTCATGGGCTGTGGTATTATTTGTCCAGTGACTTAGGGTAATCACCTCTGTCCACACCTGTGAAGTGAGATTATCTCTTCGCCTCACAGGCAGTTCAAACCGAAAAAAAGCAAGTAAATTGTAGGGTGCTTGAAGTTCCTTTTAAGCTGCCTGCATAATTAAAAGATGTTACCCAGACTTGGATACGAAATAAAGCCTGACTTCAAATTTAAGTGGCATAATTTCCATGCCTTTTAAAATACCAGGTAACTTCACTTGTGATCCTCAATCTGGTGGACTTGTTGAAGTCCCATCTGAAGATGGTGCAAAGTGGTGGCTTAGTGAAAGCGACAGGCCTTCTCCTCTCCCCCTTCTTCTTAGGAGGAAGAGTTGAAAGAAAGAATGAACGTGTGAGGAGAAGGGAGTTTGAGTGCTTTCCAGGGTCTGTGTTGAAGGAGAGGAAAATGTAACTCAGTTGCAGTGACTCTGCCCAATTAAAAACTAAAAAAAGAGTGCGGTTATAGGGCTTGGACTTCTGACAAGCCACCGACCTCAGTCATTTTGAGCGTTATTCCAGATTGGAGGATCCTGTTAGGAAGAACATGGAAGCTTTGAGAATTCCTAGTTGGATTGTCAAAGTGGATCCTCATCCCAGCTCCAGCTAGAATAGACCACCTGATTCACTGGGCAGATAAGTTGGCTACATGTCAAGTCTGGCCCAGTATAACTTACTCAACCTGGGGCAGCAACATGGGAAAGATTTTTATTGGGATTAATTTTCTACAGAGATGCAGTTTCAAATGAGACCATCCTTTTCTCACTGGTGATCTCACCAGAGTCCTTATTCCACAAAGCTTAATTGTTTTGGACCCATAAATTTAAGCTTCTTAATTAATTGACTCAAGACTGAGGACAAAGTTGCTTTTCTTTATAGTGAATCCGTGACCTTAAATGCTTCTGGCTCAGATGAAGTGGATCCTGGGTTGCTGGAGAAATGAGGAGAACATGGATGTGGAATGCCTGGTTCTTGTCTGTACTCTGTTCTTCCTCAGCTCTGTGTCTTTGGGCCTCAGTTTCCTCATCTGTACACGCTGAGGGTGGAGCCAGAATCAGGGTCAGAAAATACCTGGCACCTGTACTGTACTTTTCTCTCTCATGGCAGGTATTGCTGCTCAGTCATGATGTTCTTTCCCACTGAGCCCAGACATGGCATTGGAGTCCTTTCCAATATGGTGCTCCAAGCAGCCATTCGGTCTTTGAGATAAAACCTACTTAGACCGTCTCTGTGAAACTACGTGAACTTTAAGTTCCCTTCATTGAGAATTGTTCGAATTTTACTAGTTAGAGCCTGTAAAGGAGCCCTGGTGGCACAGTAGTTAAGTGCTGAGCTGCTAACCAAAATTTTGGTGGTTTGAACCCACCAGCCGCTCTGTGGGAGGAAGATGTGGCAGTCTGCTTCCGTAAAGATTTACAGTCTTGGAAATCCTATAGCGCAGTTCTACTCTTTCCTATAGGGTCGCTATGAGTTGGAATCAACTTGAGAGCAATGGGTTTGGTATTTTTTTTTTTTTTTTGGCTTAAAGAGCTTATAAAGCAAGTTGTGCTCATTGGGCTGCCAGATTGGCTTCAGTTCTCCTCAGCCCCACTGCACCCTTTCCTATTAATGAACTGTGCTGTTCCCCTTCACACCTCCCTCACCTTTGCCCTAGCTCTTCCCTCGTCCTGACTGCTCCTTTTTTCTCGTGATTTAGGAACCAGCTCAGATGCCTCTTCCCTTGTGAAGCCCTTTTAAGACCCCTCATGTAGAATTAGTTTTTTCTCCTCTTGTGTTCCCATGGCACTGTGCACACAAATTACAATCCTTATAAAATGGCCATAATACTGTTTATGACCACAGCCCTCCACCATACTGGCCCCTCACCCGTTGGCTTTCTCATATCGCCGTCGTGATTCCTGCCTATTTAAAAAGGAGCCCTGGTGGCCTAGTGGTTAAGTGCTCAGCGGCTAACCACAAGGTTACCAGCCGTTCTGCAGGAGAAGACACATGGCGATCTGTTCCTGTAAAGATTACAGCCTTGGAAACCCTATGGGGCAGTTCTATGCTGACTTTATAGGGCCCCTATGATTCAGAATCGGCTCGATGGCAATGGAGCTTAAGGTGCTGGTATTGTTTTCTGAATGTTTTTTTCTTTTCATCTACTCACCTTTTACTCATTTATTTCCAGGGGAAACTATAGAACGCTATTGTAAATAGAAAGTCACTGTCACTTACTAAAAAGAATTTGTTGTTGTTAGTTGCCATCGAGTCAGTGCCTGACTCATGAGACCCCAGGCACAACAGAATGAAACGTTACCTGTTCCTGTGCCATCTTGATCTTGAGTCTCTCGGTGCAGCCACTATGTATTTTGAGCGCCTTCCAGTCTAGGGGCTTGTCCTCCAGCACTCTATCAGGCAGTGTTCTGTTGTGATCCATAGAGTTTTCGTTGACTAGTTTTTTTTTTTTTTTAAATTATCCATAAGGAATAAACCCAAATCCACTGCCGTTGAGTCGACTCTGACTCATAACAACCCTACAGGACAGAGTAGAACTGCCCCGTAGGGCTTTTAAGGCTGTGAATCTTTAGGGAAGCAGACTGCCACATCTTTCTCTCGCAGAGCAGCTGGTAGGTTTGAACTGTCAACCTGTCGGTTAGCAGCCAAGCGTTAAAAAGCTGTGCCACCAGGGCTCCTCCATGAGGAATACCCAAACCAAAAACCAAACCCACTGCCAGTGAATTGATTCTGACTCATAGCGACCCTGTAAGGGCAGTGTAGAACTGCCCCATTGGGTTTCCAAGGCTGTAACTCCTTAGGGAAGTAGACTGCCACGTCTTTTACCGGCAGAGCAGCCGGTGGGTTCGAACTATTGACCTCTCAGTTAGCAGCCATGTGCTTAACCACTGTGCCACAAGGGCTCCTTCCATAAAGAATAGGTAACTGTAAAAAGAAAATCAATGCAAACAGCAGTGTAACTAAATTCTCGCAAAGTTTGTTGAAGACTCTGAGCCCAGACCTGCTCTCACTGTTAAAGACAGATGAGCGTGAGAGGCGCCCAAGTTGTTTTAGCACCGGAGCGAGACTGACTTTCTTCTTGGCAGAATCTGATCCTTTGTGATGGATAGATGTGAAAGCCCTGTCTGTGAACTGCTTGGTAATCATCTGCTCCGTCTGTCATGGCCCTTAGGAAAGACTGCACTGACGCTCAGCGGGGGCCGGCATGTGGGAGAGAGAGCCTCTAGGTGTAGTCAGACAACTTGATACTGTAACCTGAACCTCCCATGCAGTGCCTCAGTTTACTGTCAAAAGTCAGAAGTGCATAAGGCTCAACAGAAACCTTGAGTGGAAATCAAACATTTGTAGCTTTGGTTAGCTAACTGCCTCTGACTGATAGGAGGGACTCATTTCTTTGCTCTGCTGGATTAGGATTTAGGCTCTCAGGAAGCTCTCCGAGGGCGGGAGGAGACCAGAAGAGCACTGCAGCCTCCCAACTGCCTGCCCTATGTCTGGGGTCCTCAAGGGTCACATGCTCCCTGGCCTGGTGTTGCTTTGCTGGTTTCCTTGCTCATCCTCTTGTCTTTATTAGAAAGGTACTACTCTGAGTGGAGGACTCCTGGTGGCGCAGTGGTTAAGTGCTTGGGTGCTAACCAAAAGGTCAGCAGTTTAAATCCACCAGCCATTCCTTGGAAGCCCTATGGGGCAGTTCTACTCTGTCTTATAGGGTCTCTATGAGACGGAATCGACTTGGCGGCAACGGGTTTGGTGTTTTTTGACTCTGAGTGAAGAGCCCTGGTGGTGCAACGGTTAAGCGCTCGTCTGCCTACCAAAAGGTTGGCGGTTCAAACCCACCAGCCATTCCATGGGAGAAAAGACCTGGCAATCTGCTCTGGAAAAGATTACAGCCTAGAAAACCCTGTGGGGCAGTTCTGCTCTGTCACATGGGGTCGCTATGAATCGAAAATTGACTCCGTGGCACTTGACAGCAGCTCTGTGAGCCAGGCCCTTGAAAAATCTTTGTATCGCCCTTTGGTCTTCAAACATGTTCCTTCGCATGTTGATCATTCATGGGCATACGGTTATTCTGTAGCTTGCTTTAAAATAAAAATATATTTTGGAGTTTGTAATGCATGATCATGGTACGAAATGAAAATTGTACAGCAGGGTGTAAGTGAAAGACAGGTTGCTTCCCCCCCTCCCTCAGCTCCCTTGTTCTCCTCATAAAGGTTAAGCCATCTTTCCAGAGAGATCTCCCAGATGTTAGAGATTTCCATGTGCATTGTCGAATGGCTCTTCCCCCAGCAGTGTGTGAGAGCTTGCAGGTATAAGGTTCTTTAAACCTTGATTTAATAGGTGAAAAAATAGTACAGAAAAACAAGTCTACCTTCGAACAATAGTGGACAATAGTGCTCTGAGCTTTGCAGCTTACATCTTGTGGAGGCCTGGTGTTGCAGACATTACATTTCATAGATGGGATACTGATGCCCAGAGGTTAACAACTGGCCTGGGACCGGTCGGGGGCAAAACTGGGGTCCCACCGCAGCACCTTACCTTCCCAAGGAGCGCCTCCTACCAGAGTTTTCGCTGCTGCAATCCAAGATGGCTGGGCAATGGACAAGAGCAGTGACAAGACTGAACAGACTTGCCTTCTTGGGATCTGAAAATGGGAATTTATTGGGGGTTCTTTTCCTCCCAAGGAATTCTGGAGGGAAGCCAATCACTTTATTGCCTGTTGTTCTCTTTTGCCCAGGATTTACTGGTGGGTGGGGAGTTTCAGGATTTGGCTTCGGTTGTTTAACACTAGTAGATATTATGAGCAGAGGCAGTGGGAAATTGCACTTGGTGAGCGAAGTGCAGAAGCAGTCCAGGCCCTCGGGTGCTGCGGCGGCAAATCCCCTGGCTCTGCGCTGAGGCGGCTGACCTCGCAGGCTGTCCTGCAGGATTGGTGTTTGTTGACTGCTAGGACACCCTGACCCGGGGAGCCAAAGCAAATAGAACAGTCACTGAAACTGCGGGGGAGGGTGGGTAGACGGTTACGTTCTGTCCCCGTGGAGCCGGCCTCTGGCCAGCAGCATGATGGCTGTTCGTGTCCCGCTCATAGAGCTGGTGGCGTTCGTGTTCAGTGTGGGAGCCAGCCTCCCGGCCTCTGCCTGCAGCATGGTGGCTGTTCGTGTCCCGCTCATAGAGCTGGTGGCGTTCATGTTCAGTGTGGGAGCCAGCCTCCGGGCCTCTGCCTGCAGCATGATGGCTGTTCGTGTCCCGCTCATAGAGCTGGTGGTGCTCGTGTTCAGTGTGGGAGCCAGCCTCCCGGCCTCTGCCAGCAGCATGATGGCTGTTCGTGTCCCGCTCATAGAGCTGGTGGCGGTCGTGTTCAGTGTGGGAGCCAGCCTCCCGGCCTCTGCCAGCAGCATGATGGCTGTTCGTGTCCCGCTCATAGAGCTGGTGGCGTTCGTGTTCAGTGTGGGAGCCAGCCTCCCGGCCTCTGCCTGCAGCATGGTGGCTGTTCGTGTCCCGCTCATAGAGCTGGTGGCGTTCGTGTTCAGTGTGGGAGCCAGCCTCCGGGCCTCTGCCTGCAGCATGATGGCTGTTCGTGTCCCGCTCATAGAGCTGGTGGTGCTCGTGTTCAGTGTGGGAGCCAGCCTCCCGGCCTCTGCCAGCAGCATGATGGCTGTTCGTGTCCCGCTCATAGAGCTGGTGGCGGTCGTGTTCAGTGTGGGAGCCAGCCTCCCGGCCTCTGCCAGCAGCATGATGGCTGTTCGTGTCCCGCTCATAGAGCTGGTGGCGCTCGTGTTCAGTGTGGGAGCCAGCCTCCGGGCCTCTGCCTGCAGGTCCTGGGACCTGGTGGTGGGCTGGGCTGAGGACATGGTTTCTTTAAAACATACTCCCCTCCTCCACCGCCCTCACAGGGAGGAGTCGAGTGTATCTGATTGCTTTTTCTCTTCTGTTTCTAAATCTTTTCTTAAAATTTATTTTATTTTAATTTGCAGAGTAGGTACATTCTTGATAAAAAATAGTTTGATCATTATAGAAACTTAATTAGAATATTATTTGAGTGCTGAACCATTATGATTGGGTGCTCCCTGTGTACTGGGTTTTTTGTGTATGCCTCACAGGAGGTGTGAGGGACGGTATAATCCCCATTCCACAGATGAGGAAACGGAGACTGTGTTTAAGGTTGCCGGGCCGGTAGGTGACTGAGTCTAGACTTGTACCGAGGTCTGGTGGACTCTGGGACCACAGCTTGTTATCTGGTGCGATGTAGTGTCTTTCTGGACTTGTTCCTTTTTGCTTTTGGTATCATTTTCGTTATATTACAGTGAGCTCATAGTATTTATTTGCAGAAGAAAAACTAAAGGGATTATTTTCATTTATTAAAAAAGAAGGTTACGAGAGCGGGGAGGGAGGGTGGGAGGGGGCATTCACTAATTAGATAGTAGGTAAGAACTACTTTAGGTGAAGGGAGAGACAGCACACAATACAGGGGAGGTCAGCACAACTGGACTAAACCAAAAGCAAAGAAGTTTCCTGAATAAACTGAATGCTTCGAAGGCCAGCGTAGCAGAGGCAGGGGTCTGGGGACCATGGTTTCAGGGGACATCTAAGTCAACTGGCATAATAAAATCTACTAAGAAAACATTCTGCATCCCACTTTGAAGAGTGGTGTCTGGGGTCTTAAACGCTAGCAAGCAGCCATCTAAGATGCATCAATTGGTCTCAACCCACCTGGATCAAAGGAGAATGAAGAACACCAAGGACACAAGGCGATTACGAGCCCAAGAGACAGAAAGGGCCACATGAACCAGAGACTACATCATCCTGAGACCAGAAGAATTAGATGGTGCTTGGCTACAACTGATGACTGCCCTGACAGGGAACACAACAGAGAACCCCTGAGGGAGCAGGAGAGCAGTGGGATGCAGACGTCAAATTCAAGTAAAAAGACCAGACTTAATGGTCTGCTGAGACTAGAAGGACCCCGGTGGTCATGGCCCCCAGACCTTCTGTTGACCCAGGTCAGGAACCATTCCCGAAGCCAACTCTTCAGACATGGATTGGACTGGACAGTGGGTTGGAGAGGGGTGCTGGTGAGGAGTGAGCTTCTTGGATCAGGTGGACACTTGAGACTATGTTGGGATCTCCTGCTTGGAGGGGAGATGAGAGGGTGGAGGGGGTTAGAAGTTGGTGAAATGGACACAAAAAGAGAGAGTGGAGGGAGAAAGCAGGCTGTCTCATTAGGGGGAGAGTAACTGGGAGTATGTAGCAAGGTGTATATGGGTTTTTGTGTGAGAGACTGACTTGATTTGTAAACTTTCACTTAAAGCACAATAAAAATTATTAAAAAAAAAAAAAAGAAGACACGTGAGCAGAGGTTTTCAATGAAGTCATCAGGCATGTGCACCCCCCTCGGCCAGCTGAGTTCCCCCGGTGTTCCAGGTTAATGTCCAGCCTCAGGATGGATACCTTGCAGGCCCTGCATGGGATTGTGTCAGACCCTGAGGGCTCCTAGATTTTCCTGAAGAACTTGTTTGAGGCTCCTCCCTTCCCCCCTCCGTGGGGCAAACTCATGGGCTCTAAGCCAATCTTTCCGTTCCTAACTTGGTTGTTGTTGTTGCTCATTGCTGTTGAGTTGGCCGTAACCCCTGGCAGCCCTGTGTACAACAAAAATGTTGCTTGGTCCTGCCCCATCTTCACAGTTGTTGGTATGCTCGAGTCCGTTGTTGAGGCCACTGTGCATGTTGAGTGCCTTCCAGTCTAGGGGGCTCGTCTTCCAGCACTGTGTTGGACGGGATTCGTTTGATCCATAGGGCTTTTCTTGGCTAATTTTGGGAAGTAGATCACCAGGTCTTTCTTCCTAATCTGTCTTAGTCTGGGAGCTCTGCTGAAATCTCCCTACCGTGGGTGACCCTGCTGGTATTTGAAATACCAGCGGCGTAGCTTCCAGCAACATAGCAACACACAAGCCACCAGAGTACAACAGGCTGACATGGATGGGTGGGTGCATTGCTAACTTAGTTTCCAAATAATGTGTAACTATCCACCCCCATTGCTTTGGTATCTTAGGCAGTCGTTGAGTGCAGAAAACAAACAGACCCGCCTTGAATCCGTGCCTTGAGCCAAATAGCCTTGACTGTGCAGCCTCTGGGAGCCGCAGACCCTTGGTTTAACAAGCTGAGCTTAGAGCAGTCATGGGACTGCCCAGGGTCATCTGCCTGTGTGTGTGTGAAATGGCCTCAAACCTACCTTGCAGATCCCCTCTCCAGCCCTGCTTGGCTGTTCTTTGTGGACTTCCCTTGGAAACCTTACAGCCTGTCTTGATTGTGGCTGACTGGGTGGTCCCAGCCATACAGCTTTGCTGTTAAACAGCTCCATAAGGGCTCCTGATGCAGCTGCCTTGCCTTGAATGCCCTTTTTTCTTTCTTTCTTTTGAGAGAGTTCTGAGACTTTTAAAAGAGTTTAGAGATTTTAGCATTCTTGAGATTCTTTTTGCGGCCAGTTTGGTAAACCATTCATTTCTTCAATTTCCCAGCTGACCCCATTCTTCCCCTTGCCCTTCAAAGGGCTGCCTTAGGTACATACCGGTTTTGCATTCTGGGTGAAGCTGCCCATATTTGGTTTGTGTGGGTTTTCTGCAACCTAGGTCAAACAAGTCTTCTAGAATCCTGAGCGATTGCTAATTCAAACCAGCCTATTTCCCAAATTGGCCTGGAAGTGCAGCTGTAGTGGACCTGGTGTCCTTTTTTATGTTGAGTGAACATCATGTTCCATGTGATTAGAGGTTATCATTTATGCTTCTTGTTATTTGTTCACCTTCTGGGGCTTTGGTGTCTATAGACTTATCCCCGCTTCCATCTCATGCTACAAAGCAGTTCTCAGATTCTTACCCTTTTGGTGGTTTATGCTTAGACTGTGTGTGCCAGTTATCATGGTACTGGGAGGGAATTAAATTAACTGAGAGGTCCACAATGCTGTTGACCAAGGTCATTTGACACCTCGAGACCACAGTTCAGTTCTTTTGACAGACTGGGAAGTGACTGGGAAATTTCATGGCTTTTTCGCTGCAATGTTGGGTGATTGTGAGAAAATATTCCTTAAATCTAGCTATGTTGACTGGATACATCATTATGGTAATTTACTAGGCACCACCATTCTTCTTTTGAGTTCTAGTGAGAAAAGCCCACCGGAGCTAGCTTGAATTAAAAAAAAAAAAAAATATATATATATATATATTGTTATGAGGATTTTTATCAAGTTTTTTTTTTTTTTTTTTTTAAATTGCAAGTGGTAGAAACCCAATTGAAACTACAAGAGGGAGCCGCTTGGTCCAGTAATTGAGAGGTGCCAGAGGAGATCTGCAAACCCTGGTGGTGCAGTGGTTAAGAGTTTGGCTGCTAACCAAAAGGTTGGCAGTTCGAATCCACCAGGCGCTCCTTGGAAACCCTAGGGGGCAGTTCTGCTCTGTTCTATAGAGTCACCATGAGTTTGAATCAACTCTACAGCAATGGGTTCGGTTTTGGTTTTGGGGTAAATCTGCCCCCAAGCATGGCTGTGTTCCAAGGCTCAAACAGATCATCATGGTTTGATCTCTTCTCATCTTCACTATGTCTGCATCAGTCTCAGGCTCCATATGGTGGCAGAATGGCTGCTGGCATCTCTGGGCCTTAATGCATCCCAGATCAAGTCCAACCAGACAAGCCCCAGGATCCACTGATTAGATCCTTTGAATCGTGTGTTGAGCTTGAACCAATCACAGTGCTTGGGAGGGAACACAGAGCTCTGATTGGCCAGGCTTGGTCACATTCGCTGCTCCACTGATGCCGTTGGGCATCAGAAACAACCAAGGATCTCTACACGGAACCAGGGCTTCAAAGACCTAAGGGCAGTCCTGCAGCAGGCCCTCCGGAAGAGCTTCGGAATGGAAATCAGGAAGCCATTGAGACTGCCTCTGGCTTGTGTGTCTCCGTATCTATCTTGTTTCATTCTTTCTGTTGATGGGCTGTCTGTTTACATTTCACTCAGTCTAGCATGCACAGACCTCAGGGGAGAATCCGATTCAGCTCTGGTTGGGGCTTCCACCCTGGTCCAGTCAGCTGTGGACAGAGGAGGTTGAGGCCAGGCTCTTTAAGACAAATCTGTGTGTGTGGGTCCTGTTCATAGGGACTTTGTGATGTGGGCTGATGACCCAGAAGGGACAGATGGCTGCATCTCCTTGTCTGTTGAGAAGCATTCTCTAAGTCCAAGATGTTGACAATAAAGAGCATCAAGGAACCTCTCTTGGCAGTTTGTTCCAAGCTAGGAACATGTCGGTGTGAAGTTCCAGCCCAGCTACGTGGAAGGCTGCTTCCTGCCTGAAGCAGTGCTCGGGGATCAGTACCTTGGGACCTCTCTGAACTTGTCTCTCAGCTCAAGTGCTGGGCCCTTCCTTCCTGCAGAGGCGACGGCACTGTCTGAGAGGCATGAATGGGAATTTCCTTCTTCCAGGCCCAAGTCAGCATGACTCGGGATGGCTTAGACTGGAAAAACTGAATCAAAGAGTGTGCTGAGGCCAAGGATTTCCCCAAGCACTAATCAGCACTGATTACTTCTAGCGTGTTGCCTTTGGCTCTGCAGAGTTTTGTCCATTGTGGCTGCAGTGTCTGGCTTCTGCTGCCCAGAGGATGAGAAATGAATTTGTAGGGATGAGCTGGATACCTTTAATGTGCCCCTTGCCATCCTGGCCTCTATTGGGTGTGAAAACCTCTAATTACAGTCATAGGCCATGACTGGCTTTGCTTCTAGCATTAAAGCTTGGGGGTGGAGTTGGGAGATTATAATATTGCTTGCTTAAATGAAATCCCCAAAGTGCGTCTGGGAAAATGTCCATAAAAATCCCCACCATGATCAGTGCTGAAAATGACTTTTCTCCCCCATGTTCATTTGTCTTCTGAACTGAGTCAAAATGCTCAGTAAGAGTAGAGACTCCATGTTCTCAAGCCCCAAGATCATCTAAAGGAAGTACTAACTGAATTCTGTGAACCTGAAACTTGATCTTGGATGAACTGAAGTTTTATTATTCTCTCAAGTTCACGGAAGTTCAATAACTGCTGTTTAAAATGGATGTAAAAGACTTGTAGTTAGTTCTCAGAGACTATCTTGGGGAATCTGAGATGCTTTCTCAGCCAGCCCTGAGTCCACAGATTGGAAGATAAAAGCTCGCGGAGGGACAGGTGTGATCAAGGTCACATAGGGAGTCTGTGGTGGACAGACTGCAGCCCAGGCTTCCAGGGTCCCAGGTCACAGAGATTGGGCTTGTCTCAGTCCTGCCTGTGACTACAGTACTGCCTTGTGCTAGGAAGACTGTGGCAGAGCTTGTAGCCCAGAAGAATGTTAGGATTTAAAAAAAAAAAGCTTTATTGAGATATAATTCACACACCATAAATTTCACCTTTTTAAAGTGTGCAAACCAATGTTTTTTAGTATATTCAGAGTTATGCAACCATCACCGAAGGCAATAATTTTGGAACATTTTCATCCCCCAAAAAGAAACACCCAATTGCTGTCATTCTGCATTCCCTCCTCCCCCAGCCCTGGCAACCATTCATCTGCTGTCTGTCTCCATGAATTTGCTTGCTCTGGACCTTCCGTTACAAATGGAAGTATACAATGTGTGGGCTTTTGTGTCTGCCTTCTTTCACGTAGCATATGTTTTGAGGGTTCATCCATGTTGTATCCAGATTTCATTCCTTTTTATGGCTGAATAATGGAATGTATAGGATTTGAATTTGAAAATAAAGCTGTAAAGTTCTCAGATTTATTTTTCCTCTGCCTGGTGAACTTTCCCCAGCAAAGCCAGTCTTTAGGTTTGGAGATTAAACCAGAAACTTTCTGAGTCTCTCTGCACTTCAGTTGCTGCTGCTTTTAAATGTTTTGACACCTGGGAGAAAAGTAGGTTCCTTGAAGGAAGTGTGTTCCTGCTTGTCTCGCCGGGAAGATTAACACATGTTAGTTAACACAGATGCTCAAGAGACAGAGGTTTGATGAACTTTTTCCTTATATTTATTTTCCAAATGCTTGGCTTATTTTTCATTTTAATTTTGACTTTAATTTTGAAATTTAACTTTTCATTTTTTTCTCTTCCTTCTCTCGACTTTACTGGAAACTTTCAACCCTACAGACTCTTTGAAAGAGCAGTATAGCAAACTCTCATATACCCTTCCCCTCGAAGATCCTCAGCGAGATGGATTGACACAGTGGCTATGACAGTAGGCTCAGACATAACGATTGTGAGGACGGCGCAGGACCAGACAGTGTTTTGTTTGTTGTACACAGGGTCACTATGAGTTGAAACTGACTCAACAGCACCTAACAACAAGAACTAGGGTCTCTACTTGTTAACAGCGCCACATTTGCTTGCTTTGTCATTCTCTCTAAAGTTGCACATCACACACCTTTTTACTGAACCATATGAATATACCTAGTGCACACGTCGTGGCTGCTCACCCCAGCAGGTGTTTCTAAGAAAAAGGACATTCTTCTAACCACAGTGCCTCTGTCATACCCAGGAGGTTTAGCACTGATACAACAATAATATCCAGTATTCAGCTTCCCCAAATGCTCCCAAATGCCCTTTATGGCTGTTTTCTTTCTTCTTCTTCTTTTTTTTTTTATCAAGGAACCAATTAAAGCTCACTTGATTGAACTTGGTTTCGAAGTTACTTCAGTGTTTCCTTTAATTGAGAGCACTTCTCCTACCTTTTAAAAATTTTTTCTTGACATTGTTATTTTTTTTTATTGTGCTTTAAGTGAAAGTTTACAGTTCAAGTTAGTTTCTCATACAAAAAATTATACACACATTGTTTTGTGACCCTAGTTGCTCTCCCTATAACGTGATAGCACATTCCTCCTTTCCACCCCGAATTTCCCGTGTCCATTCAGCTAGCTCCTGTCTTCTTTTGCCTTCTCATCTCTCCTCCAGACAGGAGCTGCCCATTTACCCTCATGTATCTATTTGAGCTAAGAAGGACTCTCTTTACAAGTATTTTATGTCTGAAAAGTTGGATTTGGGAATGGTTTCAGTTCTGGTCTAACAGAGAGTCCAGGAGCCATGTCTTCTAGGGTTCCTCCAGTCTCAGTCAGATCATTAAGTCTGGCCTTTTTATTAGAATTTGAGTTCTGCACCCCACTTTCCTCCTGCTCCCTCAGGGACTCTCTGTTGTGTTCCCTGTCAGGGCGATCATTGGTAGTGGCTGGGCACCATCTAGTTCTTCTGGTCTCAGGCTGTTGGAGTCTCTGGTTTATGTGGCCCTTTGTGTCTCTTGGGCTAATATTTTCTTTGTGTCTTTGGTGTTTTCATTCTTCTTTGCTCCTGGTGGGTTGGGACCAGTTGATGCATTTTAAATTGCCACTCACTAGCTTTTAAGAATTCAGATGCCACTCACCAAAGTGAGATGCAGAACATTTTCTTGAGAAACTTTGTTATGCCAATTGACCTAGAAGTCCCCTGAATCCATGGCCCCCAGACCCCCACCCCTGCTAGTCTGTCCCTTGAAGTGTTTGGATGTATTCAGGGAACTTCTTAGCTATTGGTTTAATCCAGTTGTGCTGACTTCCCTTGTATTGTGCATTTTCCTTCCCCTCACTTAAGATGATTCTTGTCTACTCTAGTTGACACTGACATTTTTGAAGAACCCAAGCTAGCTGTCTTGTAGAACTGGTGTCCCCCAAATGCTATGCACATAAGGATCCCAGGGGTGGGGTGGGAAGGAGGACTCATGGTAAGGCACACATTCTGATTTGGAGGATGGGTGGGACCTGAGAGCCCACATTTCTAGCAAGCTCCCACGTGATGGTGTCGCTGCCAGTCTTGGGGTAGTGAGGTTGTGGACTGCCCACGTTCTAGATTTGTCTGATTGTTTTCTCCTGATTAGATTCAAGTTAAAGATTTTTAGCAAGTGCGTCTCCAAAGGTCATGGGTACTTCTCATTGCATCACACCAGGAGGCCTGTTAGGTCAATTTGTTGTGTCAATTTGCTGTGTTATTAGTGATGCTAAGTGTGATCGCTTGGTTTAAGGTGTTTGCCAGTTCCCCATTGAAACAGCACCCTTCTCGCATAAGCTGTGGGGTGATCCTTGAGACTGTGTGGATATCTGTTCCCTCACAATTTTTACCCATTAAAGAGCTTTTTTGGGGAAAAATAGCATCTTGTGATTATAGTAGACTGTTGGCAACATATGCCTCTTATGTAATCAGCAATAAAGTGTGTGTGAGAGAGAGAGAGAGAGATTTTTTATTTAAAAAATGTAACTAGGGTTGATTGACTCCCATTTGTATTGTGAACATTTTTTACAGCCTCCCACATTTTGAAGCTTTATGATCCTATTTTGTATGATTCCCACGAGAAGTGTTTATAGCCCACAACCAGGGGCAGTGTGGCATATTAAAAAATTCAATTACAGATTTTTGAGAACTTTCTGGGGTTACTTACTAAGAACATAACTGGAACTCTTGACTTTCCCACAGACTTCAGAAAATCGCTCTTCTAAACTGGGCAGGCAGTTCTTACATGTTACGAGTTTTTTTTTTTTTTTTTTACTTGAATTAAGAGTTAAGTAGCACAGAATGGGGTATTTGAGTGGGAACCACTGACAAGTGTCTCAGGTGGGTTTGGTGCTTGAGGGTATGATACCTCCCCTTCTTCACCCTCCTCCAATTTTTAACCAAAAGCTGCAGACGGGAGGTTTCCAAATGAGGCCTCTTTAGCTGTGAGGTTTGGGGTGATGACGGTCTCATAAATTGGTCTAATACCCTGAGTAGCTCCTTCACCCCTTTTCTTATGTGCTGGTATTAGGTAGCAAGGTGAGGGGAGGAGAGTGTTCAAGGCCACAGACAGAAAGGCCTCATTCTGAGTCCCAGCCCTGCCTCTCACCCACAGTATGCCCTTGGGCACGTTTCTGAGCCCCAGTTGCCTGGTCTGTGAAATGGGGATACTAATGGTCTTGACCTTGGAAGGAAGAGATGAAGTGACTATGTGAATACTTAACACAGGGCCCCGTACACAGCAGATGCAAGAGAAATATTGATTGAATGAATTTCTAGTTCTTTAAAAAAAAAAAAAAAAAAAAAGAGGCCTTAAGCCTATTTTAATTTTAAAACATGTGACTCTGCACCCATTTGCCAATTATTTTCAAGCACACATGTACTTGATTTTATTCCAGTGTTTAGTTATTCAACAAGTGGATGTTTGCCCATAGAATCAGAGATTCTGTATACAAAGTTTTGGTTTACTAAGCTAATCTGAAATCTCTAAGTTATGTACATTTACGCTATTAAATGCCTGAGACAGCTAAGCCGGGGTCCCTGGGTGGTGCAAACGGTTTATTTGTTTGGCTGCTAACTGAAAGGTTGGAGGTTTGAGTCCATCCAGAGGCTCCTGGAGGAAAGGCCTGGTGATTTACATCCAAAAAATTCTTCATTGAAAACCCAGTGGAGCATAGTTCAACTCTGACATACATGGGGTCGCCCTGAGTCTGAATTACTCAGTGGCAACTGGGGAACTCTCTGGGTGGGGGACTATCTAAGCTAAAGGTGTGGTGAGTGAGTGCATCATTGGCCACTTTTAGCATCATTATTTTTCTGGAAATAAGGACCTAACCAGGGAGACTCATTCCACAAATATTCCTGAGCTTTTACTTTGTGCCAGGCACTATTCTAGGGCCAGGAGTATGAGTCCTTGCCGTGTGGAACCTCTGTCCAGTTGTCCATCAGCCGTCTTTTCATGGATGGCCAAGGTGCTTTTTCTGACCTTCAGGGCATAAACCATAAACTATGGCCAAAGTGCATCATCTCATTTCCAGTTTGGGCATCTTTTAAGTGGAGCAAGAATTTAAGGCTACTTGCCCTGGTGACACAGTGGTTAAGAGCGCAGCTGCTAACCAAAAGGCCGGCAGTTCGAATCCACCAGCCACCCCTTAGAAACCCTGTGGGGGAGTTCTACTCTGTCCTATAGGGTCACTATGGGTTGGAATCGACTCAGTGGCAATAGATTTGGTTTTTGGAGCCCTGGTGACACAGTGGTTAAGAGCTTGGTTGCTCTCCAAAAGGTTGACAGTTCAGATCCACCAGCCACACCTTGGAAGCCCTATGGGGCTGTTCTACTCTGTTCTTTAGGGTTGCTATGAGTTGGAATTGACTTGACAACAGGTTGCAAAGCAGTATGAGTGTAGAATTCTTTTGGATTTTGTTCCCTCTCCCCCATCACCTCAGTTTCATACAGTGATTTTACCTACACTTAAATCAGCAGCGCCCCCCCACCCCCCCGCAAAAGAAAACCCACTGTCTTAGTTATCTAGTGCTACTTTAACAGAATTACCACAAGTGGATGGCTTTAACAAACAAATTTATTCTCTCACAGTCTCGTAGGCTAGAAGTCCAAATTTAGGGCACCAGCTCCAGGGGAAGATCTCTGTCTGTCAGCTCTGGAGGAAGGTCCTTGTACATCAGTCTTCCCTTGGTTTAGGAGCTTCTTCACGCAGGAACCCAGTGTCTAAAGGATGCGCTCTGCTCCCAGTGCTGCTTTCTTGGTGGTATGAGGTCCCTATGTCTCTCTTCTGGCTCCCCTGTTTTATATCTCAAAAGAGATTGGCTTAAGACACAACCTAATCTTGTAGATTGAGTCCTGCCTCGTTAACCTAACTGCCTCTAACCCCATCTCATTAACATCATAGAGATAGGATTTACAACACATAGGAGAATCACAGCAGATGACAAAATGGTGGACAATCACACAGTACTGGGAATCATGGCCTAGCCAAGTTGACAGATATTTTTGGGGGACACAATTCAATCCATGACACCCATACACACAAAAAACTTTTTTCCCAACTTAGCATGTATTTATTTTTCCTTTTTACAATATTTACATTTTATATTGTCTTTGGCTAGGACATTGTATGCATTTGTTATAATGTCTAGTGGACGTTTTAGAAGTCACTAAAGCTAAATGAAGGGGCAGAGTCACCTGTGGTCCCACCAGAGTTGCCAGAGAAAATACAGTGAAACCTGTGAGAGCCGGAACTCAACAGGGCTGCCCCGTTTTTCCGGGTCTCGAAAGTTTTCCGCCTTTGATAGGGTGTGGTCTTAACATTTTCTATCACTCGTTTTAGTAGAAAATATTTGCATTTTCCTTCTCTAATGGGTTTCCACCTTGCACAGGTTCCAGCTCTCACAGGTTTTATTGTACATTAAATTTGAATTTCTGATAAACAACAAATAATTTTTTAGTGTAATTATGTCCCATGCAATGACTTGTGAGAATTGACTGCAACCTTGGGAACATACTTATATTAAAAAGGTTATTTGTTGTTTATCTAAATTCGCACGTGACTGAGAGTCCTATATTTTCCTTTGTTAAACCTGGCAACCCTAGGACCCAGCAGCTGATCAGAGAGGCTTCCGGTTTGCATGGTGGCCGCGGGGTGGCATTCGCAGCTGCAGGGATCCCATCACGCTGTGGTTTTGGGTGCTGGGGTGGGGACCAGATTAGTAATTAGCTAAGCATGACCTCACCCATGTGGAATGTGCTTTTGCTAGGTATTAGCGAGAGGTTTAGGCTCTTGGGAGCCATTGTCAGAAGCTTGTCAGTGATGTCATGAGCTGGAAAAGCCTGCTTCCAGGCCTCAGGAAAAAGCTAGAAAGCTAGGACTCTGGTTTTGGTAATAAATGGAAATGGAGTTTCACAGGTGGGGCGTGGAGGAATTTATTAGGACAGGAAGCCTGATGGAGCCTCGTGTGGTGTGCAGCCTCCAGCCAGGTTGCTGAGTTCTGATGAACAACCAGAAGCTTCTCACACGGCGTGTGATTACACTGGTGGCCCCGAGCCCTGGAAAGCTTGGCTCCAGCTCGGTGAACACCCCGGGAGCTGCAAAGGGGGTGTCAGGACTGTTGGGCAGCTCTGAGTGGGGCCTTTCAATTGAGGTAGAGGGAGACTGATGTGGAAATTGTTCATTAGGCTGCTTGCCTAGTTCTAGAAAATGTGTGCCCTGTGACCATCTGGGTCCTCACCATCCTTCTCATCTGGCCGTCTGCTGTGGGAGGCCCGGCGGGTGGAGGGGCGGGGGTCTGGTGGACTTAGACACTCACAAAACGCTCTTTTACCTTGTGAGTTGGAAGACGTAGAATGAGCTTTTAATTTTTTGTATTTTTATTGTTGAAGGGTAATTTGTTGTGCAGGAGTGGGCTGTCAGGTAAGAAGGGGGAGCTGACTTAAATCAAGTGCTGAATGTGGTGATTGCAACCACTTAATTTTGTTTGAAATTTCCTGTAAAACATTCTGGAAAAAGGTGAGTTCCAGAGGACTCCAACCACAGACTGGGTTTTGCAGTTCAGGCTTCTCTGGGCCTGTTGGAGGTTCCGCTTAAGCGATTACCTGAGACTCTGACTGCTGGGCTCAAGTACTGACTGTCTCCACCCTTTACCAGGTTGGATGCCCTGGTGAGCAGGTGGCAGGCTTTGAGCCTGGGTTCTGCAGGTCTGGCCTCCACCCCATCTGCCTTCCTTTGTCCAGTTAGATAGAGTGTGGAAGCGTTGGCATGGGTATTCCGGTTGACGCACTGTGTAGCTCATGGAATGGGGTAGCGGAGACACATCCTGCCCACCTTTTCTGCCACATGGTCCCCACTGTGGCCCTGGCCGAACCCTGTAGCGTCTCCAAGCCTCTGTTTAGGCATCTGTAAAATGGAATCCTATCTGTGCCCATCTGCCCTGCAGTCCTGTCCAGCGTACCCAGGTGACAAGAGCTGTTACCCTGTGGGTGGCTGATGCTGGCCGAGTAAACGGCATTTCAGAGGAGGCCTGTATCATTGAAAGAGTTGGGCCTGATCTCACTTTTGCTTTTGAATATGCCTTGTCCCAGCCTGGCTGTTTGTTATTCGGGACCCTCATTCCCCAACTCTCTGACCTCTTTCTAAAGTGAGTGTGCCATGGAGTAGCCGTGGTGGTGCAAATGGTTAACACACTCAGCTACTAATGGAAAGGTTGGCGGTTGAAGTCCACCAGAGGCACATAGAAAGAAAGGCCTGGCAACCTACTTCTGAAAAACCAGCCATTGAAAACCCTATGAAGCACAATTCTACCCTGACACGTGGGGTTGCCGTGAGTTGGAATCGACTCGATGGCAACTGGGGAAAAAAATGGAATAGCCCCAGGAGCCACCCGCAAGGCCTCCCCAGGGAGCAGCTCCCCTACTTATGAAATGCCTTTCTGCTCACCCGTGTAGGGTTTCATTATTAATGGTTATTCTTTAAAAGAGAAAAATTGAAACGCAGGGCTCAGGAGGGCCCTTCCAGCCCTCTCTTCACCACCCTGGTTTACTTATTCCAAGGGACTGGCAGAACCATCCTTTATTAGAATGTGGTTTCATCACATGTTGGCACGTAACGGGGCTTAACCCGACAGCCTTGGGTGCCGCCGAGTTCCTGGCTGTGCTTGCTTTCCTTTCCCTGCTTGCCTCTCTTGGGGTCTGCCTCTAGCCTGTGAAGAAAGGCTTGTCCTCTTTGGTGTTGACTGTGATGTGATGGGATTCACGTGAGGTCTAGTTACACATGAGTGGGTCTGCACCCTGACTGTGCCCTAGAGCTGCTTAGAAAGCTTTTAAAATCACAGATACCCAGACCCCAACCTCAAGAGGCTGAGTGAATTGTTTTCTTTGGGGAGAAGGGTAGTGCTCTTTTTTTCTTTTTTTAGCTTTTCAGATAATTCCAGCGTGTAGCCAGAGTTGTTGGAGCCCTGGGGGTGCAGTGGTTAAGTGCTCAGCCACTAACCAAAAGGTTGGCAGTTCAAATCTACCAGCCGCTCCTTGGAAACCCTATGGTGCAGTTCTACTCTGTCTTGTAGTGTCACTACGAGTTGGAATTGACTCGATGGCAGTGGGTACCCAAAGTTGAGACTCAGGTGATTTTTTGTGAGCAGCAGTAGTATTGAGGCTTGAGAAGAAAGTCGGGCAAACTGAGCCTGAGGTGGCATCCAGGTCATGCCTGGCATTAGTGGTAGAACACCTCTGGCCTGTTGGAGGGCAGGCCCTGGATGGACAGGAAAAGGGGGGAGACTTGCTTTGTTTTATTCACACTTTGAATAAAGTTTAAATAAATCTTAATGAATGTATTTTATAATTAAGAAAAATTGATAATGGTCGGGAAGAAACCCAGCTACTCCATGTTTGTCGGTGTGGACATATGAAAAAACCCAGCTACTCCATGTTTGTCGGTGTGGACATATGAAAAAAACCACTTTCTGTGGAGTCGATTCCAACTCACAGCCACCCGCGTGTATCAGGATAGAACTGTGCTCTGTAGGGTTTTCAAGGGCTGATTCTTCAGAAGTAGATTGCCAGGCCTTTCTTCTGAGTTGCCTCTGGGTGGCCACAAACTGCCAACCTTTCAGTTAGTAACTGAATGTGTTAACCATATGTGCCACCCAGGGATGCCCACCAACACGTGAGGTGACAAGAATTCCTTCAAATTAAGGGACTTCTTCCAACAGGGCTGCTGGGGTCCACAAACATTCTTGTAACAAGTTTAAAATGGCCCCAACCCACTCCGTGGAGCGCTTTAGAGGTGATGGGGCTGCCCTCCTCCCTCTGAGGGTGGGTCTGATTGTTAACAATGGATGGAGTCATTTGTCACCCAGCTTGATGAGTAAAACAGCTGGATAAGAGGGGGAACAGGGCTTTGGGTCAGAAAAACAGGATTGATGAATAACTGGATTTTCTTATCTGCTCAGCAAAGCCCCAGAAGCTACAAAAACCACAGCTTCCAGTTTTGTGTTCAGTGGCCAAGATGTTTATGTGGGTGAGAGGTTGTCATCTGGGGAGTCAGGGCAGCACCACACAGCTTTATAGCTCACGGGCTGGATCCCTGTGGTGCTCTCTGGGGTAGAGCACAGACTTATTGCAGTTGATTTGATTCGACTCATAGTGACCCTACAGGACAGAGTAGAACGACCCCACAGGGTTTCCAAGGAGCAGCTGGTGGATTTGAACTGCCGACCATCTGGTTAGCAGCCAAGGTCTTAACCACTGAGTCACCAGGGCTCCACAGAAGGAGACACTGATAGCGTGAATAGTAGACGTCAGGTAGCACAGCTGTCATGTAAGGTAAAGAACATGTCCTACCCAGTCCCGAGTTAGACTGTGCAGAAAGCTCGCACGGGAACCTCATGGTCATTGTATTAGCTTCCTACAGCTGCTGTAACAAATAGTACAAACTGAGCAGCTTGAAACAACAGAAATTTATTCTCTCGAAGTCTGAAATCGAGGTGTTGGCAGGGCCATGCTCCCTCTGATGGCTGTAGGGATGAATTTTGTTCCATGCCTCTTCTAGCTTCTAGTGGCTCCCGGCAGCTGCATCACTCCAATTTCTGCCTCTGTGGCCATGTGGTATTCTTCCGTGTGTGTGTCTGTGTTTCCACGTGACCATCTTATGAAGATACCGGTCATTGGTTTTAGGGCCCCCAGTCCAGTATATCATCATCTTAACTAATATTATTTCCAAATAAAGTCACATTCTGAGGTTCCAGGTGGACATGAATTTTGGAGGGACACTATTCAACCCAGTACAGTTACCCTGGTGTTTCTGTACTTCTGCCTCTGCCAAGTCTAGTTTGTGGGCTCCTCCCTAAGTACGTTCATGGGACATTTGTGTCCACTCAGCAGCTGACATTTATAGCTCTAGGCACTGTGCTAAGTGCTGTCCATTCCTGTGAGGTGTAGACACTGTCAACCCCATTTTACAGATGAGGAAAACTGAGGTAGAGGGTAAGACCATGTGGTGATGGAATGCAATGTTAACCCCTCTGTGCTCAGCAGGTGCTGAGGCTGGGATGATCAGTGGTGATGTTGACTGGGTTGTGAAGAACCTCTCAAGTGAGGTAAAAGGGTTTGGGTTTGACTCTGTTGACCTGCACCATCTACCAGTCCCATGTGGTGAGTTACATTTCAACTAATTAAGATTAAAAATTTAGTTCCTCAGTTGCACTAACCACATTTCAGGTGCTCAATAACTACACGTGGCTAGGAACTACCGATTAGACAGTGTACACATAACAGTTCCATCATTCCAGAAAGTACTGTTGGACAGTGATGCTGTAGTCCGTGGGCTGGCAAACTACAGCCTGTGGGCCAAATTCAGCCCACTGCCTATTCTTTTTTAAATAATTTTATTGTGCTTTAGGTGAAAGTTTACAACTCAAGTTAATTTCTCATTCAAAAGTTTATACACATATTGTTTCGTGACACTGGTTGCAATCCCCACAATGTGACAGCATGCTTCCCCTTTCCCACTCCATGTCCTTGTAAATAAAGTTTTATTGGAACGTAACTATGCCCATTTGTTTGTTTATTGTCTGTGGCTGTTTTCCTACTATAATGACCAAGTTAAGTAGTTCTGAAACAATGGGCCACAAAGGCTAAAATACATATTACCTAGCCCTTTATCAGATCCCTGGTGGCACAGTGGTTAAGAGCTCGGCTGTTAACCTAGAGGTCAGCAGTTTGAATCTACCATCTACTCCTTGGAAATCCTGTGGGGCAGTTCTGCTCTGTCCTATAAGGTCGCTGTGAGTCAGAATCAACTCAACGGCAATGTTTTTTTTTTTTTTTTTTAATTGCCCTTTATTACTGACTCTTGCTGTAGACAGTAAGGAGCAATGAAAGGTGTTCGAGCTGGGAGTAACACAAATGATTGTATCTGTGGATTGTTTGCTTATTATTTAGGAGCCTAACTCAGTTGGTGGTGGGTGGTCTGGAGTGGTGGGAGATAACCATTCTGTGGTTCATTTAACAAGAGGTCCATCACTGAAGTCCTTTCACTTTGGTTCCAAACATTATTAATTGGAGTCAAGGTTCCTAACTTCCTATGTGTGTCTGAGACCTCTTTGGCTGTCTGAAGACTGTGGACCTTTTCTTAGAAGATGTTCTCAAATGCATGAAATAATATACATGGGGCTGCAACAGGGAACCAGTTATATTGAAATACAATTATCAGACATCAATTTTTGAATATGGGAAGAATTGCACTTCCGTGTTAGCATGTTAAATAATAAGATGTAGTGGCGGGTCTGGGAGCCCTGGTGGTGCAACAGTTAAGTGCTTAGCTGCTAATTGGAAGGTTGGTGGTTTGAACCTACCCAGCGACTCTGAAGGAGAAAGACCTGCTGATCTGCCCCTGTAAAGATTACAGCCTAGAAAACCCCATGGGGCAGTTCTACTCTGTCACGTGGGGTTGCTATGAGTCGAAATCTACTCGATGGCACCTCACAATAACAAGCGGCTGATCTAATAACTACTATAATTTTGAAGTAGTGAAAAGCATAAAGGATATTTTGAGATTATCTGCAACACTGTAATGTAATAGAAAAATATCTGATTTCTGTTGGTGACAAAGCCACGTTGCTACTTATACACCTGTGTCATGTGGTCAACATTCATAATGGAAAAAAGATGCTAAGTTTTAGTTAACCAAACCAGTTGTTGTTGAGTTGATCCTAACTCATGGCAACTCCGTGTGTGTCAGAATAAAGCTGTGCTCCCAACAACAACAACAAAAAAGCCCTGGCCCAGATGGCTTCACTGGAGAATTCTATCACACATTCAGAAAAGAGTTGACACCAATACTATTCAAACTATCCCAGGACACAGAAAAGGAAGAAATACTCCTGAATTTGTTCTGTGAAGCCAACATAACCCTGATATCAAAACCAGGCAAAGACACCACTAAAAAAGAAAATTAAACACCAATATCCCTCATTCATAAGAGAAAAAAAAAATTTTTTTTTCATTCATACAGATACAAAAATCTGCAACAAAATTCTAGCCAATAGAATTCAACAACATATCAAAAAAATAGTACATCATGACCAAGTGAAATTCATACCAGATATGCAAGGTTGGTTTAACATTAGAAAAATCTATCAGTATAATCCACCACATAAATAAAACAAAGAACAAGAATCACGTGATCATCTTAATTGATGCAGAAAAGGCATCTGATAATGTCCAATGCCTGTTCTTTTTTAAATTGTACTTAGATGAAGGCTTGCAGAACAAACTAGCTTCTCATTAAACAATTAGTATACGTATTGTTTTATGGCATTGGTTAACAACCCCATGACATGTCAACACTCTCGTTTCTCGACCTTGGGTTTTACTAGCTTTCCTGTTCCCTTCTGCCTTCTAGTCCTTGCCCCTGGGCTGGTATGCCCCTTTAATCTTGTTTTGTTTTATGGGCCTGTCTAATCTTTGGCTGAAGGGTGAACCTCTGGAGTGACTTCATTACTGAGCTAAAAGGTTGTTTGGGGCCATACTATTGGGATTTTTCCAGTCTTTGTCAGACCAGTGAGTCTGTTTTTTTTTTTTTGTGTGTGTGAGTTTTGTTCGACAGTTTCCTCTCTCTCTAGGACCTTCTATTGTGATCCCTTTCAGAGCAGTAGGTGGTGGTAGCTGGCTACCATCTAGTTGTACTGGACTCAGTTTGGTGGAGGCCGTGGTATATGTGGTCTCTTAGTCCTTTGGACTAATCTTTCCCTTGTATCTTTAGTTTTCTTCATTCTCCCTTGCTCCCAAAGGGGTGAGATCAGTGTTGTATCTTAGATGGCCGCTCACAGGCTTTTAAGACCCTAGATGCTACTCATCAAAGTAGGATGTAGAACATTTTCTTTATAAACTATGTTATGCCAGTTGAGCTAGGTGTTCCCCGAGACCATGGTCCCCACAGCCATCAGCCCAGCAATTTGATCCCTCAGGGAGTTTGGATGTATCTACGGAGCTTCCATGACCTTGCTTTGTACAAGTTGTGCTGGCTTCCCCAGTATTGCAACACCCATTTTTGATAAAAACTTTCAGCAAAATAGGAGAGGGAAACTCCTCAGCATAATTCAGGGCATATGTACAAAACCAATTGCAACATTATTCTCAACAGAGACTGAAAGCATTCCCCTTGAGAACATGAACCAGACAAGGATGCCCTTTATCATCACTATTACTCAGTATTGTGGTGGAAGTCCTAGCTAGAGCAATAAGGCAAGAAAGGGAAATAAAGGGCATCCAAATTGGCAAGGAAGCAGTAAAGCTATCGCTATGTGTAGATGATATGATCAAATGCCTAGAAAACCCCAGAGACTCCTCAGAAAGCTACTGGAACTAATAGAAGAATTCAGCAAAGTGGCAGAGTATAAGATCAACATAATAAAATCAGTTGGATTCCTCTACACCAACAAAGAGAACTCTGAAAAAGATCAGGAAAATGATACCATTTATAGTAGCCCTCAAAAAGATAAAATATTTAGGAATAAATCTAACTGGAGACATAAGATTTACACAAAGAGAACTACAAAACATTACTGCAAGAAATCAAAAGATACCTACATAAATGAAAAATCATACCATGCTCATGGATAGGAAGTTGTCAAGAGTTTCATTTTACTTGGATCCATAGTCAATGCGCACGGAAGCAACCGTCAAGAAATCAGACGATGTATTGCCTTGGGCAGATCTGCTTTAAAAGCTCTTTAAAGTGTCAAAAAGCAAGTATGTCACTTGCTTGGATGGATGACTAAGGTGTGCCTGACCCAAACGATGGTATTTTCAGTCACCTCATAGTCATGTGAAAGCTGGACGATAAGTAAGGAAGACTGAAGAAGAATTGACACCTTTAAATTATGGTGTCAGCAAAGAATATTGAATATGCCATGGACAGCCAGAAGAACGAATAAGTCTGTCTTGGAAGAAGTACAACGAGAAGCCTCCTTGGAAGCGAGGATGATGAGACTTTGTCTCATGTATTTGGTACGTGTTATCAGAAGGAATCAGTTCCTGGAGAAGGACATCACGCTTGGTAAAGCAGAGGGTCAGTGAAAAAGAGAAAGACCTTCAATGAGATGAATTGACACAGTGGCCGCAAAAATGGGCTCAAACATAACAGCGATTTTGAGGATGGCACCAGGACCAAGGCAGTGCTTTGTTCTGTAGTACATAGGTTTGCTATGAGTCAGAACCAACCCAATGGCACCTAACAACAACAACAGAGAATAGATGCACGTTAACATTGGTGAAGGGAAGGCAGTACACAATATGGGGGAAGTCAGCACACCATGGCCAAGGCAAGGAAGATTGAGAGAGATATACAAGAAGACAGCATTGGCCAATACTATAACATATATAATCCTGCAGCAACAGTAATAACAAACAATAATTTATGAGTGGATGCATGGGTAGATATGTATGCTCAATAGGTGTGAGAGGGCACATGGGAGTACACCCACGTGCACATATAGGTTTGGCTGTGGGTATTTCTACTTACATGTTTATATGTGCTGCATGTGTACTTAGAGCACACGGGGGGACAGTCATGGAAACATCCTAGACGTAGCCAAACATCTCATGGGACTGAGTTACTGGGTTGAAGGCTAGGGACCACAGTCTCAGGGGACATCTGGGTCAATTGGCATAACACAGTTCATGAAGACACAATTTTACATCCTACTTTGCTGAGTCTTAAAAGCTTGTGAGCAGCCATCTCAGATACAACTATTGATCTCTTCCTGTCCAGAGCAAAGGAGAGGGAAGAAAACCAAAGCTTGAAGGAAACAATTAGTCTGGAGGACTAACGAACCACAGGAACCACAGCCTCCAGTAACCTAAGACCAAAAGAACTAGATGGTGCCTGGCTACCACTACCCACTGCTCTGACCAGGATAATAACAGAAGGGTCTCGGTTAGAGTGGGGAAAAAAATGTAGAACAAAATTCAAATTCATAAAAAAGACCAGATTTACTGATCTGAGAGAGCCTGGAGGAACCCCTGAGACTCTGGCCTTTATACACCTTTCTAACTTGGAACTGAAGCCACTCCTGGAGATGACCTTTCAGTGAAATAATAGACAGGCCTATAAAATAAACAGTCACACCCAGGAGGAAAGTGCTCCTGAGAACAGTCATCTACAGGAGACCAAAAGGGCAACACCTACCAAAAAGCAAAGCTGAGAAGGCAAGAAGGGGCAGGAAAACCAGAGGAATGGAAATGGGGAACTCAGGGGGGTGAAGGGGAGAGTGCTGACACGTTGTGGGGAGTGCAGCCAATGTCACAGAACAGTTTGTGGAGAAATTATAGAATGGGAAACCAGTTTGCTCTGTAAACCTTCACCTAAAGCAAAAAGCAAAAAAAAAAAAAAAGGACTAGAACTGTGCCCCATGGGATTTTCACTGGCTGATTTTTTTAGAAGTAGATTGCCAGGCCTTTCTTCTGAGGTGCCTTTGAGTGGACTTGAACGTCCCACCTTTTGGTTAGTAGCTGAACATGTTAACTATTTGTACCACCCAGGGACACATTTTAGTTAGAGATTAGTAAAAAATAAAGATGTATATTGCTTCTTTTTTTTTTTTAATTAATTTTTATTAAGCTTCAAGTGAACATTTACCATTCCAATCAGTCTGTCACATGTAGGTTTACATACATCTTACTCCCTTCTCCCACTTGCTCTCCCCCTATTGAGTCAGCCCTTTCAGTCTCTCGTTTCGTTGTATATTGCTTCTTATTCAAGCTCATAGACACTTGCCGCCCACAGTGCTTGGCTTAGACCTTCAGTCATGTGAAGATGGTTGGGCAGTTTAGGATGGTGGTTCCCGTTTCACTTTGTCCTGGACACTTAGTCTCATGTAGATCTGAGGAAAGCTCCACTCAGGTGCATTTGTGAGGTAGGGTTTATAGATAATCAGAAAGCACCTTGCCAAAGGGAAGGGTGAGGTTGTGTGCACAGGGAAAGGCTGAATCTTGAAGAATGGTTAAGAAACAGCCAGAGAGTGAGAGGTGGATAGGAGGGTATCCCACATGGAGGGAGCCAGATAATCAGAAAGCACTTTGCCAAAGGGAAGGGTGAGGTTGTGTGCACAGGGAAAGGCTGAATCTTGAAGAATGGTTAAGAAACAGCCAGAGAGTGAGAGGTGGATGGGAGGGTATCCCACATGGAGGGAGCCGCATATGCAAAGACCTGGAGGGATGGAGAGCTGGGTCTTCTACCAGGAGGAGCTAGAGCAGGGGTGGGGGTGTGTGACATATGGCCCTCGTGGGTGAGGGCAAGAGGGGGACCTAGGCAGAGACCTGACATGAGGGGGCTTGTGACCTACCGAGAGTTTGGACTTTGTCCTGAATGCTGGAATATTCTAAGACCTTGGACCCTGGGCATATCATATCAAATACAATAAAACACACCCACCCACCTCTCCCACTTTAAAAAAAAAAAAGTATGCTGTGTATATTGCTATAAAATAATTTGAAAGGTTCTTTTTTAAAAAAAAATAATTTTTCTTTTGTTTGGATTTGTGTTTTATTACCTGGCTGTGACTAACTCATTTACTTTACAGTTGGCTGTGATTTCTCAGCAGTCATAATGCATGCTTGGGAACTCTTGGGACAGGAGGAAACCTACAAATCATCCTCAGATGTAATGGAATTCCTCTGAATACTAAAGTTAGCAGTTAATGATGAAGATAAAATGTTATGGTTTGCAGGCATGTAATTCATTTCTTTCATCTTCTGTATGTTTTGGACCAATCTCCACTGGCTGCCCCTGCCTAGGTTTCAAATTGTTTAGTAGGTTCCCCAGAAGGAGCTGTCCCTGAGGGGTATGAACGAGGCGGCCTTGCAGGGGCCGTTGGGGAGATTTGGAAAGGGTTTTGGTGGTGCAGTTGTTAAGCTCTCATCTGCTAACCAAAAAGTTGGCATTTTGATCCCACCAGCTGCTCCATGGGAGAAAGATGCGGCAGCCTGTTTTCATAAGGATTGCAGCCTTGGAAACCCTGTGGGGCAGTTCTCCTCTGTCCTACACGGTCACCATGAGTCAGAATCAGCTTCGTGGCCATGGGGTTTTTGATCTGTAGGCTTAGGTGGAGTGATCAATAAAGGGGGCCTGGCATTAGCTGATGGCTGCTGAACTGGGCAGGAGTCTGGAGGTAGCCAGATGGGTTGGAGGAGTGACTGAATTTGATGGGAAAGAAGAGTCAAGTATGAGTTCAGTTAGGTTTTTACAGTTGGTTTGGTAGTTGGTTGACTGGGTAAGTGGTTGATGGTTGGTTGCTTTTTTAATTATTTTTAAAATAATGTATTTTGTTGTTGAGAATATACACAGCAAAAACCTATACCAATTCAAGTTTCTACATCTACAATTCTGTGACATCGATTACATTCAAGTTGGGCAACTGTTCTCACCCTCCTTTTCTAAGTTGTTCCTCCCGCACTGACATAAACTCACTGCCCCCTAAGGTTCCTTTTTAATCTTTTTGAGTTGGCTGTTGTCAGTTTGATCCCATGTAGATAGATCTTAAAAGAACATAGTGTTCAAGGCAGATATTCTTTCCTAGTTAAGCTTAAACTACTGTTCGATTTTAAGAAGACTTCAGGGGATATTTTTGGTTGAAGGTTTAAAGATTATCTTATGAAAATAGTTTCAGGGATGATTGGTTGCTTTGTGACTAGTGGTTGTTCGGCCGAGTTGGTTGGTTGATGGGTGGTTGGTTGTTGGTTTGTTTATTTGTGGGTGAGTGGGTGGTTGGGTGCTTGGTTGTTGTTTGGTTTGTTTATTTTTGGGTGGGTGGGTGGTTGTTAGTGACTGGTGATTGGTTGGTTGATTGGCTGGTGGGTGGTGGTTGTTTGGGTGGTTGCTGATAGCAGTTGGTCTTAGTTCTCTTTCATTCATCACCATTTTCCTTTTCTTTACTGTATTTCAGGCATCATTCTAGGTACTAGGATCACAACCATGCTGAAGTCAGAGCCAGGGCCCTGCCCCCATGACATTTATGTTGTAGTCGATTAAATCTTGGACTTGGATCCAATACTAGAAAGAAGTTTAGGGAGTAGATTTAATCAGCACTTAAGTCAAGTGCATGACTCACTGCTGACACTGTTATGCTTCTGAACATTTTATCAGTGACTAACACTACAATGCTGTTCGGATGTATTTCAGTTACTATAGAAACGATTTTCACTTACTCCTAATACAAGCCCTCCCTTGTCCCACATAGGAAGTGGCAATTGGGTGGAAGTGCTGGAGGTTTCCCGTTCACATAATTTGATATTCCAGTTGTCTCCATTAGACTGACTCCTCCTCTTGCTACTGACTTCAGCATCTGTCCAAATTACCACGTTCCATCTCTGTGTCTTCCCCATTGGCAATAAGTTGTCTACGGATGAAGATTTTGACATTGGAAACTCTAAAGCAAACCAAGGAAGGAGGAGGCTGGTTTGAGCCTGAATTCCTCTAAATCATTGCTTGTGTTTAAGAATTATAGTTTGCGCTGAGACAATAAGATGTTTCCTAACGTGGCTTTTAAGTGAGTTAGCTCTCGCCAGAATTTCATAAACGCCATGGTTAAGGAGTGTGCAAAAAATGCCCTTAATTAGGACCAGCATTTTGAGAGGCTGTTTTATTGCCTTTTATCAGCAAGACTCCTTGACTCCAAGTAGCACAGTTCTACTGTCTTCATCACTGCCACAAAAACAGTTGTGGATTAGAGAAAGCCTTCATTTCTTGTTTCCTATCCTCCCGCTTTGGTCCCTATTGCCTGTCTCTCTCACCCCACACCTACCAGGTTTATAAAATGTGATTTCCTAGCGTGTGGGAGTGTTCAGGAGAAGTCTTTGTAGACGATCCAAGGTAGAACTACCCAAAGTTTCTTCTGGAGAATATTAGTGTCCTTTGAGCTAGTATTAAAGCAAAGTTCCCTATACCAGTAAACTTGGGAAGGGCTGTGTGGGATCCTAGCTCTCTCCTGGAGATTGCCAATATACATTTGCATATTAAAGGCTCTGAAAAGTCCCGAAGCTGTTTAAAAATTCTTCAGTCCAGGGTGTCCCCAGCTTATTTCTATGATCACAGAAACCCTTTTGTCTTGGAAAAGCAGCTAGCATCTTGTGCATGCTGTTGCGGGCCTGGTACTCGCGAGGATACTAGGTATTACACAGCCTACGTTTAAGATGGGTACGTGTTTTCACGAGTATTTGAAAAATGCAGCTACTGCATCAAACCTGTGATTTTGCAGAAAGAATTGTTTAGGCTGAGTTAAAAAGAAACAGTGAGCTCATTTAAGAAAAAAAAGTACGTGGCTGGGGTAGTAAGCCGATAGGGTCAGGCTTGTGAGTGTGGTCAGAGGGGCGCTGATCAATACTGCTCAGAGCCAGGTTTAGGCAGAGCAGCTCAGAGATTTAGACGCTGAAGCTGGTGCTCCTGTGGAGCCAGGAAGCAGCTTTGGACTCAAAGCTCAGGCCTCTTTAGATGAAGAATTGGTAATAACGGGATCTGACTGGGGACTGCATGTCCTCAGTAATGGCGGCAGCTGGTGGTTGGGATGATGCCTTGGACATTTACCGTCTGTCGCTCGCTTGCCTGGTACTTGGACAGCACGCCTCAGGCATGTTAGAGTGTGTTGGCTTTTTAGCAGAGAAGCTGACCTGCCATGTGTTTGGTCCATTTATCTTACTGGCACGGCTGGTTACTATGGGACAGAGTTCAGGGGCACGGCAATTAATCTCTATTAGGAAGATGGTGTAACCCTCAGTGTTTTTTTTTCCTCCTGGGCTTTTGACAGTTTTTAAAGCCTTCGTGATTACCACCCTGTTCATGTATGGACCCTTCCTTTGTACCCCTGCCCTGTCTCCAGAGTGCAGTGGTCAGCAGCCAGCAGAGTATTCTGGTGTTGGATGGTTTGGGTTCAAATCCTAGCTCCACTTAGTGTTTAATTTACCTGTTCACTGTTTCTTTTTATCTGGAAAATGGGGCTAACCATGGTACTTTGTAAGGCAGATGTGAAAAGTCAGCAGATAATGGCACTGGACCAGGCCCTGGTTCATGTATGTACAACTGAAGGGTTGCCCACAGCAGCATTAGAGCGTGTTGGGGGTGCTGGGAAGGGGGAGGCAGGTATGCAGGGGTCAGGAAGGTGGGTGGCTGGTTTTTTGGTGGTTTGAAAAACACGCCTAATGGCAACCAAATGACTCCATCTTCTTGCAATGTAATCTTCAGCACCTTCTACTCCTCTGGCAAGCTGTTTAGAAATGGCAAAGGCCATCTTCAGAGGCAACACCGGGCCAGAGCGAGTATGTCTGGCTGAGGAGTGGGAAGGTGTTTGGATGGCTACTGTGTGAAAGCTAAGCAAAGGAGATTATCAGAAAGACGAGCAGGCAGCCCCTCAAAGTCTACATGTATTCACTCATTTGTAGGTGATGTTGAACGTGGGGGAAATTGTATGCAGTATAAACAGGTGAAAGGCCTCTCCCTCGCACTCCCCCTCCCATCCCCTGCTCCTCTACCAGAAACAACCGTGCTGTTAGTTGACAATTTTTGGTCTCCTCCAGAGATATTCTATGCATCTATAAGCCCAATTATGTAATTCCACAACCATGTCTTTATCCAAATGCAAACCTACTGTTGTTGTTAGCTGCCATAGTCAGCCCCTTCTCATAGTGACCCCACGTACAACAGAACAAAATGCTGCCTGGTCCTGCACCTTCTCCATCATCAGTTGCAGATCAGACCATTGTGATCCATCCTTAGGATTTCGTTGGCTGATTTTTAAAAGTAGATTGCTAGTCCTTTCTTCCTATTCCATCTTAGTCTGGAAGCTCTACTGAACCTGTTCAGCATCATTGCAACATGAAAGCTAAGCCTCTACTGATAGATGGGTGGTGGCTGTTCAAGAAATGCCATAACTGGGCACCGAACCTGGGTCTCCCTCATGGCAGGTGAGAATTCTATCACTGAAACACCACTACCCCTTAATCTACTGTACACATTGCTTTTATCATTTGATAAAACCTGTCAGTTTCCCCACATTAGTGCCTACATATTCCAACAAACAATTTTGAAATGAATAGTTCCTTAACATGTACGTTACTAGGTTTCTTTTTTGGGGGAGGGGGGATGTATGTGTCAAAATTAAGGAGCCCTGGTGGCACGGTGGTTAAGCACTCAGCTGCTAACTGAAAGGTCAGCAGTTCAAACCCACCAGCTGCTCTGAGGGAAAAAGATGTGGTAGTCTGCTTCCATAAGGATTTACAGCCTTGAAAACCCTATTGGGCAGTTCTGCTCTGTCCTACAGGATTGCTATGAGTTAGAATGGACTCGACGGCAATGAGTTTGGTTTTGGTGTCAAATTTTATTACAAGAGTAATATATGTCATTAATATTTTAAAAATTCAAATAGTACAGAAGTACACGACAAAAAAAGTAAAAGCTCGTCTTCTGTCATTGCTTCCTTAGTCTTCTTCCCAGAGAGAGAGAGAGAGTGAGGACAGCTTGCGTCCAGACCTTTCTCTGTCCAGATGCAGAGTTGTACCTCTTAAAACATCGTGATATATACTTCTGTGAATCCTCCTCTTCCCTTAATGTATCCTGGGCGCCTGCCTCTATTGGAACATGCAGATTTTTCTTGTTTTTTTCATAGCAGCCTGTTTTTCTCTTGCATGAATTTGGCCTAGTGTTTATTTAACCGTTTATTCACGGGAAGGCGTTTGAGTTGTTTTCCATTCCCCACCCCCATTTATATTGTTGTAATGAGCTGCGTTAATGTTTAAAGATCATTTTAGTGCCAAAAATTGTCCCTCCTCCACCCTCACCCCTGAAATAATATTAGGGAACTTTCTTGAATACTTTGTGTTTCGAATTGAATTTATTGACCTTGCGTTTACTTTTCTGTAAGTGGTGGCCCAGCCCAGCCCTGCAGACTGCTCAGGAATCTGCCGGAGGAGACGGGTGGCCTGCAGATTGTAGCACACTGCCGGTTCATTCAGCAGCTCCCCAAGCAGAGAACATCTTGATTCTATCAACCTTAATCTCGGGTCCCTCATGGGCCTGGCTCTCGTGGTGGTTAGCAGATGGAATGCTTGTCTGTATTCGAAGACTGAGTTCTGGGCATTCAGCTCTGAACAGCCTTGAACCAGAACTGAATGGCACTGAATCTTTTCCACAATGCTAACAGTGCACTGTTAGCCCCTAAGCTTGTGTGTGTTTATCATTTTAATAGGAACAATAGTTGTAGGAGTACTTGCTGGTGTGATGGGCCCTCATCAGGCATCATGCTACCTGCTTCACTGCTTTCTCTCACAGTAGCTTGATAAGGTGAGTCCAGTTCCTACTCTCATTTTACAGATGAGAAAACCGAGCTCAGGCAAGTGAAAAACCTGTTGCTGTCCAGTCGATTGTGATTCACGGTGACCCCATGTGTGTCAGAATAGAACTGTGTTTCATAGGGTTTTCAATGACTCATTTTTGCAGGGCTTCACACCCGTTTGTTGCAGTACTGCTGCTGAGAATTTGCATTTCTAACAAGTTCCCAGGCGTTGCTAATGCTGCTGGTTAGGGACCAATTCTGAGACCCACTAGTAGAGCCAAATCAACCAAACCCATTACTGACTTGTAGCAACCCTGTAGGACTGAGTAGAACTGCCCCATAGGGTTTCCAAAGCTGTAATCTTTATGGAAGCAGGCTGTCACATCTTTCCCAAGTAACTGGTGAGTTGGAATCACCAAGGACTTAACCACTGTGCCACCAGGGCTCCTCTAGTAGAACATTAGTTCTCAAAATGTGTTATATGCAAGAATCACCTGGGGATCTTGTTAAAAGGTAGATTCTGATTCATTATATCTAGGGTAGAAATGCAAATTCTCAGGAGGGGCTTGAACCAGAATGAACTGGTTCATGATTTTCTGGGGGGAAGTAGATTGCCAGGCCTTTCTTTTGAGGCACCTCGGGGTGGGGGGGACTCAAACCTCTAGCCTTTAAGTTAGCAGCCAGGCACTTAACCATTTGTACCACCTGGAGACCCTAAATCACATACCTACTAAGTAGGTGGACTAGGCTTTTCTGACTCCTAGGCAGGTCCTCTAAACTTCTAACTGCCCCAGTCACTGACTCACTTAGTGTCCCTGGCCCATGAGTTACTTGGCCACCGATTTCAGTTCAGCTCATTAGCTCAGCAAGCGAGTGGTTCAGTGTGTGAGTGGTTCAGCCTCCTCCCCGTGGTGGTAAGGAGTTTGTCCTCAAGAAGGAGGCTGGTTAGTGTCTCTGGGTTGAAAGCCTTTACAGAGAGCTCTGTTGCATTTATAAGCCTCGTCGGTCGCATCACCTGGAGGTACGAATTGCAGCCTTCAGTCTGTACTAAAGAGCTGGTATGAGGCGGGAGCGTCCGACAAGTGTCACTTTAAATAAAACAGCAAAAGTGCTGTTGTTGTCTGTTCTCTGAGAATTCACTTTCCTCCGACTTCCTCCTCTTTCTTTCTCCTGGTGATGGCTAGAGCCAGCAGTTATAAATTATTTGAAATTTCCCTCAGCTTGGTTCCTGTTCAAGACTTTAAATTGGGAGTTTTGTTCCTTTTATGACTTCACAATCTTTGGGCAGGCTGCCATTTCTATGACAGGCTTATATGAGTTGTAACGAGTTATGAGGGGGAGGGGCGTACAGACCGATTTCTTCCCTTTCAACCAAGGAAGCCACCTTGATCTGATTTTGTAACAAGGCTCAACTTTTACAAGCTTGCAGTTGAAGGATAAAAACCTATCCTATTCATTAAAAATTTTTTTTTTTTTTACTCTTTGTTATGGATTGAATTGTGTCCCCCAAAATGTGTGTCAACTTGGCTAGGCCATGATTCCCAGCATTGTGTGGCTGTCCTCCATTTTGTCATCTGATGTGATATTCCTGTGAGTTGTAGATCCTACCTCTGTGATGTTAGTGAGGTGGGCTTAACGGCAGTTATACTGATGAGCAGGACTCAATCTACAAGATTAGGTTGTGTCTTAAGTCAACCTCTTTTGAGATATAAAAGAGAGAAGCCAGCAGAGAGACATGGGGATGTCATTCTACCAAGAAACATGAGCCAGGAGAATAGTGCGTACTTGGGCCCGAGGTACCGCGCTGAGAAGCTCCTCGACCAGGGAAGATTGATGACAAGGACCTTCCCTTAGAGCCGACAGAGAAGGCCTTCCCCTGGAGCTGGCACCCTGAATTCAGACTTCTAGCCTTCTAGACTGTAAGAGAATAGATTTCACTTTGTTAAAGCCATCCACTTGTGGTATTTCTGTTATAGCAGCACTAGATGACTAAGACACTCAGTTATAAAAGGATACCAAACAACAACAACAGAAGCTCCAGAAATATAACCTAGTATGAGGGACAAAGGGTTTTTTTTTTCTTTTTTCCCCTAAAAGGCCTTCAGAAGCCTTGCCCCGTAGAGATGCAGGTTTTCCTAAATTGTAATGTTGTCATTTCTTGTGGAGTATTTTTAAGCCAATTTAACTTATTTTCATACTTGAAGGTAGAATTTGTATCCAGCACAAGGCCTGGCATTCAAAGGCACTTAAGAAATATTTGTTGACTAAGAGAACAGATGAATAAAACAAATTGAGCTTTCAAGTATATGAGTGGCCCCAATTTCTGTTTTCCAGAGAAACATAGAAACATAGGTTAATAGCTTTGGATAAGTAAGGGCAGAACTTCACGTTCTTCTGTCTTCCCTGAATTCCCCAAGGAATTGATGGCTTATGTGATGGGCAGTGGGAGATGTTCAGTGGACCTTCTGGATGCAGAGACAGGGCCATGATAGGTTTAGAATTCTTGGCCCTGGGGTTTAGAGAGGCTGAGTAAGTCATGGTTGAGACAAGGGAACCGGAACTCAGCTCTCTGTCTCCTAGCCCGTGTCCTCCGTACCTTGTGCTATCATGTTACATGCTGTATTTCCACCACGTTTTTTTCCTGGACCTTTGGAAGTTTGGGACTGTAGGCTTGACTGGGACAGTTAGAAGTTCAGAAGCCCTACCTGGGGGTCAGAAAATCCTAGTTCACCTCCCAGGCACAGCTCTTACTAGCCATTTGACTATACATGGGTTACTTCCCTGCGCTGGGTTTCCTTGTCTGTAAAATGAGAGCAACTACTGGACTCACCTCCTCAAGCTGTTGTTAGGTGATGTGTATTTAGAGAAGTTGCGGTCTGGCAACAGAGTTCTGGGTTTAAATCCAGGCTGTGCTACTATGTCACTTTTGCCAAGTGGCTTCCCCTCTGTGGGCCTCTGTTTTCTCGTCTATAGAATCGGATTAACTGTCTTTGTGAGGGTGAAGTGACGTGATGCTTACTGCTCAGGGCCTGGCCCAGAGGAGAGGTCTGGAATAGAGAGCTGCTGTCATATTTTGGCTCTGTTGACCTAAGAGGAAGAGACACTTAGGAGTCTTTCCCAGACAGGGCCCTCATGCCCTCACTCTTTCTTTGAGGCTTACCCTCGAGGCTGCGTACATGCAGCTTCAAAATGGGCCCAGAAGGTCTCTCAGGAGACTGAGCTGTGTTTCAGGTATGATGGCTGTGTCACATGACCAACTCTTGGCCAAGCTGGAGTCAGAAGGTCACGAGGACCACTGTTCATGGCCAGCATTTATGATTTCAGCTGGGCCCGTTCTCAGAGCAGCTGTGGCTGGAAGCAGTGAGCCAGAGGACAGACCCTATATGCTGAGTCCTCGCAGGCTCCTGTAGGGTTTAACCCGCACCTCCCAGTGGCTGTGCTTGCTCCTGAGTCCTTGGGGACCTTGACCTGCCAGTCACCCAGCAGCAGAAGGAGTTTGTGCAGGGACCGGTAGCTTTGGGGTCAGAACCCCAGTTCAGAATGTGCTACTTTGACCACTTCGGAGAGTCTTTCCTTTCCTTCTTTCTGTTGTTCTAACTTTTCAAGAATTTCCTAACAGTAGTGGGAGGGTGCTTCCTATATCCTAGGCCCTTCAATGTAACATCTCATTTAATCCAGTGTGGCTTTGTTGCTGGAAGTAAGGTAATTCTCAAAGTGATAAAAACTTTTCAAAGTGGCATTGAAAAGAAAGCCCAGTGGGTGTGAAAATGAAGCTTTTAAATAAGGTGATGCCTCTAAACAAACAAAAAAAAGGGATGTTTGGGATAAATTATAGAGTACTACATCAGGCCATACAACTGTTAAATGCTCGGCCGCTAACCGAAAGGTTGGCAGCTTACATCCACCCAGCGGCTCTGTGCGAGGAAGATCTGGTGATCCGCTTCCGTGAAGATCACAGCCTAGGAAACCCTATGGGGCAGTTCTGTTCTGTCACATGGGGTTGCTACGAGCTGGGATTGACTTGATGGCACACAGCAATAGCAGCAACACGTCATCATAGGATCTGTGGCCCCAAAAGTCCACCAAGCACTCTGTACCAAAAAAAAAAAAAAAAGTAAGGTATTCGGGACATGAATTGTTCTAAGCATTCCAGGCAAAAATTATTCGGCAAGGGAGAGAGAACAGAAGGGATAGTTGGCAAAGTAGGAAATTTGAAGTCTGAGGTTATGCATAAGGAATGTCCTACGGCCCTGTAGTAGAAGTATCAAATTTGTGATTTGGGAATGTTTACTAAGTTCTGTTGTAAAGACATCCTGGCCTCCACTTCCCCCATGCTGTGCCCAGGACAGGCATTGCTAATCTGCACAGTAATCTTTCTCGCTGATCCTCCATTCCCCATGCCTTGTTCCTGGAAGACATTGGTAATCCATTTCAGCAATCCAGATGTGGCCTCAGAATCCTTCTCAATAGAGTGAAAGAGTTTTCACCTGACATGCCAACACCATTTGCTGTCTCTGGTGTATTGTATCATCTGTTGAAAAACTACTAACATAAAAAGGCCTTCCGAATGAACTCTTTCTGTCTGAAGCCTGACATATTGATACATGAAAATGGGTAACTCAAACAGCTCTTTTGTAATACTTGAGCAGTTCATAACAGGAAGAAGAATCAGAAATCCAGCTGACCTCAATGCCCCAAACCAAAAAGCCAAACCCATTGGCTGTCCAGTCAATGCCGATCCATAGCGACCCTATGGGGCAGAGTAGAACTGTCCCGTAGGGTTTCCAATGCCCAGTCCACCCTTAGTTTATTGTTGGGGGTGCAAACGGTGAATGTGCTTTGCTGCTAACCAAAAGGTTGAAGGCTCAAGTCCACCCAGAGATGCCATGGAAGAAAGACCTGGCGATTTACATCTGAAACATTAGCCGTTGAAAACACGATGGGGACAGTTCTACTCTGCCACACGTGGTGCTGCCATGAACTGGAGCCAACTCAATAGCAGCTGGTGTATTTTATCTTACTGATCGAAACAGGCTCGTCCATAGCTTGCTTAATGTAAGCCTGTCTGTGCCTTGCTTACAGGTGAATCTGCCCCTGCCTCAAGGCTTAAGGGCAGCCCTTCATGGGATGCCACCGCTGTAGGCTGTCTCAAGAGACCAAAGCTGACAGGAAATCCGAAGGTAAAATAGGAGGTCACCGCCTTTAACTGCTAAGCTTTCACTTTTTCCTCCTGCTTTTGTCCTTTTTGCCTTAAGAGGAATAAGAGTGTATTGAAGTCAGTGGCTGTCAGGAAACAGTAATAATAGCCCTAGCGCAGTACTGTGCCTCTTCCACACAGCATATTGGGTGCTGGGCTGAGTGCTGGAGGTGTGCTACCTCGCTCAGCCTTTCCAGCAGTCCTATGCGCGTGTTCCAGTGTTATCCCCAATGTACAGATGAGGAAACTGAGGTGCAGAGAGATGGGATCACATGGCCAGGATCCTAATGGCTAGTGAGTGGTAGAGACAAGTTCATCATCTGCAGAGCCTACACACTTAACGAGTGTCATGGATTGAATTGTGTCCCCCCAAAAATCTGTGTCAACTTGGTTAGGCCATGATTCCCAGTACTGCGTGGTTGTCCTCCATTTTGTGATTATAATTTTATGTTGAGAGGATTAGGGTGGGATTGTAACACCCTTAACCAGGTCACCTCCCTGATCCAATGTAAAGGGAGTTTCCCTGGGGGTGTGGCCTGCAACACCTTTTATCCCTCAAGAGATGGAAGCAAGCAGAGAGTTGGGGACCTCATACCACCAAGAAAGCAGTACTGGGAGCAGAGTGCCTCCTTTGGACACAGGGTCCCGGCGCCTGGGAAGCTCCTGTACCAGGGGAACATTTAGGACAAGGACCTTCCTCCAGAACCAACAGAGAGAGAAAGCCTTCCTCTGGAGGCGATGCCTTGAATTTGGACTTTGAGCCTACTTTACCGTGAGGAAATAAATTTTTTTTTGTTAAGCCATCCACTTGTGGTATTTCTGTTACAGCAGCACTAGATAACTGAGACACGGAGTCTTCCCAGCCTTCCTTCTGTGTTTCCTGCTGGGGATTCGGAGATGGTCAGTCTGGAGCAGTTTGGAATTCTGGGTGTGTGTACTTTCTGCATCCATTCTGTAGCACGCAGCACTGCCTCCTCTAGGGTAAAGGAGATGAGAAGGCAGGGACCCCGGCCCCCAAATGGCCAAGTGTGCTGAGCGGTGGGAGCAGCAGGGACCGACCCAGTCCCTGACTTCTTGGAATTGACCCTTTGAGCAGAAGAGGCAGACATGACACAGGTGTTTACGTAGCTGGAGCTGTGGTTGCTGAAAGAAGAGGGCACACAGTGTTGAGAGGGCGTTTAACGGCATCTGTTCCAGTTTTACAGAGTTGGGTGGACAAGAGGCATTAGCTAGGTGAAGACAGAGGGGGTGGGTAGAGCGTCCCAGGTAAAGTGGGCTGGAGCCCAAGGATTGAGGTTGAGCATGGGGTACCATGAAGCCAGGGAAGTCAAGGAGGGGCTCTTTGTACTGCTTTGTCTTTCTGGAAGGTCTGATAACCCATTATTGGCATTATCTGGGCATTTCTTGGTTCTACGTTGGTGTCCTAAGCCACCCAGCGTAGAAGAATCCTCATTGCATGCAGTGTTGTGGGCCAGCCTCGTGTTGGAACAGGGGAGCAAGGACCTCTGGATGCTGTGGTCATGGCCCTTCTAATAAGCCGCTTGGCTCAGAGAAGTGACACATATAACATTTCATCTGTCTGTTAATTCATAGGGCATTTTCTTTTCATTCATCTCCTGCTTGTATGCAGCACTTGGATTCTAGCTTCTAGGCTTCTGGCTTTGGGGAGCAGTGTTGGGCACAAGCAGGTACCCAAGGATTAGATGAATGAGGGGAGAGGGGGAGCTAACATTATTAAGTGTCTGCTATGCTCCAGGCACTGTGTGCTCAACTCCTGGCATGCTGTATCCCAACTACTTTCAACAACTTCATGGAGCTGTTGATTGTGAGCACTCCCATTTGGCCGCTGAGGGAAAGTAAGTCTTAGAGAGAGGGTGGCTAATGCAAAGCCACATAGCTAGTGGAGCTGTCTCGTAGAAACTTACTTGTAACCACTCCACCATATGGCGGGTAACGGAGATGAAAGGGCAGGCCAAGTCATGGTGGGGTGTGGCTTGGGGACTTGTGCTCAAGCACACCAGACACAGGACTTCTGAAGCTACTGCCTGTCCTTGCCTCCCGCAGAGTTGCTTGCTTGCTGTTTCTGAGCAGCAGCCAGCTGCAGTGTCGCCAAAGGGTGATCTGTTGTTCTTACCCAGGGGGCCAAGAATGCAGAATGATGTCCACCCGTGCCTCTCTTCTGGGCCACCACCCCTGCCACTCTGGTTAATTGGTAACAGCCAAGAGAGAAGAAGTCCCTGGATTGGCTTCTGGGAGCTCCCCAGATGCTCTGTGCTGGAACGTGGTAGGTGCACAGACAGTAGTGTCAACCCGGTCTTCCTGATGTGAGTAGAGAGATGTGAAGGATCACCATCTATCATGGACTGAATTATGTCCCTCCAAAAATATGTGTATCAACTTGGTTAGGTCATGATTCCCGGTATTGTGTGATTGTCTTCCATTTTGTGATTGTAACTTTATGTTGAGATGATTAGGGTGGGATTGTAACACCACCCTTACTCAGGTCACCTCCCTGATCCAATGTAAAGGGAGTTTCCCTGGGGTGTGGCCTCAAGAGATAAAAGGAAAGAGAAGCAAGCAGAAAGTTGGGGTACTCATACCACTAAGAAAGCAGCACCAGGAGCAGAGTGCATCCTTTGGACACAGGTCCCTGCTCCTGAGAAGCTCCTCGACCAGGGGAAGATTGAGGACAAGGACCTTCCTCCAGAGCCGACAGACAGAGAAAGCCTTCCCCTGGAGCCAATGCCCTGAATTTGCACTTGTAACCTACTAGACTGTGAGAAAATAAATTTCTCTTTGTTAAAGCCATCCACTTGTGGTATTTCTGTTGTGGCAGCACTAGATGACTAAGATACCGCCTCTCTGCCGTCTGGTAACTTATCCACAAAGGAGATGTTTCCAGATGTTGCCAACTTCCAAGGAGTGCCTAAAAATAGCTGTTTTCCACCTGGTAAATGTGTCCATTCCAGAATACTTCTTAACAAGGACTCAAGAACTGATGTACCACAATGATGTAAAAATATTACATCCTAAAATGTGTAGTAGCTCAGATTAGCTATCTAGCTATTCAGGAAAAAAAAAAAAAAAAAAAGCTACCACCATCCTTTATAAGCAACAGTGGATAATCTTAGTAGTTTAGGAATGTGTGTGTGAGGGTTATAGTTGCCCAGAGCCAGGACCACTTACATGGAAGGTACAGTTGGCTGGATCCGGGCAGGAGAGACCTGTGGCCAGATTCCAGCCCACCACAGTCTAAGCAGATTCTAGATGGTTGGGCAGGCGTGGCCAGCGTTGCCTTATTTTATTCCTGAAAGAGGACCTCAGCACTTTTTAACAACGTGGATTCCTGCCGGATTCCTGGCCTTTCCTCCTTTTACGCTTCTGCTCCGTATTTGCACTTGGCATAAACGTTGCGGAGCAACCAAGTCTGAAAAACTCTGTCATCTGCTGTCGTGATCACACATGGACGCTGTGACGCTGTGTAGCATTTCATTTTCAACACATGGAGGCGTCTCCTGTTTCACATGAATGGGAGCAGGGGAAACCTTTTAGGCAAGCCGCCATCTTTTTATTGTTCCAAGAGTTCGTGTAAGCATTTGAACCTTCACATGTCAAAGTCGCTTTTGGAATGAGGACTGCTCTCCCTCTAGCTTCTCAGTGTAGCAGGATGACGAAGGTATTATTTATCCCAATAAAGACCCTAATCGGGGCTTTCCTGTTTGGACACCCACCTTGACTTCATTGGAAACAGAAGTTCTGGGCATTGTATTTTTCATAAATTTGGCTCAGACTTTAATGAGGTCCTATTCCCCCCCGCCCCCCTTTGCTTAAGACTCCTGCGTCATTCCTATAGACCAGCATGTGTGAGTTGGGTAAAAGTAGAACAAACTGGTTTTGTGTTTTGATCTGTAAACTAAATCTGCAGGTTTTGCTTTTGAAAAGCGTTTAGCACAGAACGTAGGAAGGTTTGAGCTTTGCAGACTGGTCCTGTGGCTGGGTGAGGCTTCTTAGCCTGTGCACATCCTGGTGGTGCGGGAGGTGAAGGCCTCACGTGTGCAGGCCACCGCCACTGCCAGGAATCGTGAGAAGCACGCACACACTTTATTTCTTCTCTCTCTCTCTGACTGATCTTCTCCCTTTAGTTTGAATAAAGGAAACTGGAATGGAAAATTGTCGGACCTGGAATTTCTTAGGATCACTAGGTGGTGACGGTGGTTAATTGCTGTTGATGAATAGGCTCTGACTCACAGCGCCCTTACGTATAACAGAACGACACGTTGCCTGGTCCTGTGCCATCTTCATGATCATTGGTATATTTGAGTCTGTTGTCGGGGCTATCGTGTCAATCCATCGCGTTTTCGCTGACCCTCTACTTTACCAAGCATGATGTCATTCTCCAGTGATTGGTCCTTCCTGATGATGTGCCCAAAATAAGCAAGTTGAGGTCTCAGACAATATTCTGTTGTGACTCACAGAGTTTTCATTGGTTAAATTTTGGAAGTAGATCATCAGGCCTTTCTTCTTAGTCTGTCTTAGTCTGGAAACACCACTGAAACAGCCCATTGTGGGTGGCCCTGCTGGTATTTGAAACACCGTTACACAGCTCCCAGCAAGCCACCACAGCGCAACAGACTGACAGGTGGTGGTATCAGTAGGTAGTAACTTGTTAATCAGTACCAAACCAAACCCAACCCCTTGCTGTTGAGTCAATTGCAACTCGCAGTGACCCTATAAGACAGAGTAGAACTGCCCCATCAGGTTTCCGGAGAGTGCCTGGTGGATTCAAACTATGAACTTTTTGGTTAGCAGCTAAGCTCTTAACCACCGCACTGCCAAAACAACCTCGTGAAAGGACATCTAACGCAAAAAAATCAGCTGAAGTCCAAGACTGCCAGCTGGAGAAACATACGGTCCAGTGGGAGAAAGTCCTCAGGGTCTGGTGTTTTATGCAGACCATAGGATCTTAAAGGCAGGGCCACGGTCATACGACTGGTGCAGCCACACAGGGCACTGTACTGAGAAGGACCCCACACTCAGAAGGGCTGTGTGCTTGGTTTAATGCTCTGTTGTCCTGGTCTTGGAATTCGTAATACACTTTAGACAAGGAGCCTTGCATTTTCATTGGACCCCACAACTTATGTAGCTGGCCCTGCTTAAAAGTTATTATTTATACAATTCATTACATAGAAAATTCCTGGGTACCTTAACTTTGAGTGCAGATTGCTGGAATTTAGTTTGTTCTCCCAGCCAGCTGGTAATCTTTATTTTGCCCAGTTTTCAATAATCCGAGTTTTATTATGTCTGAATCTGCAACTGTGAAATTACCTCTGATTTCTGTGGGTTTGGGTGTGGGCTTTTAAGAGGGTCTTTTGTTGCAAGAGGATATAACAGTAACCAGGTTAACTGAAGAAGGAAAAGCCCCACTCTTTCTGTTTTAAGTGACATTCCATCTACATCTTATCAGCATGCGAGTATGTTTTTTCATGTGGCTGCAGTTGGGTGTCATTAAGCTGAATTTGATGTGTGTTTCGCCAGCATTCGGGTGACTCCTCAGTGGGTGGGTGGGACTCCAGGATGAAGAAGGCTCGGTTACTCCCCACCAGGCATTTGCAGTCCTAGAGTGGGGAGTGGGGGACTGAGGGGCGAACTGAGGTTCTCGTTTCAAGGGAGAGGACCCTGCCACAGCCATATGTACACAGGGGAGTGAAGCGCTACCAGCCATTGGATCTGGCTCTTGAAAGGTGAGCCAGAGTTTGCCCCACAGGAGGGTGGGGAGGAGGGTCCTCCCCATCAAGGGGATATGGACCATGTAGAAAGGCAAGAGGTAGTCCAGGAACAAGGGTCTTTGAGTCTGGGGTGTAGGGTATGGTAGGAGTGAGTGATAAGGGTGAAAAAGTTGATGGAGTGGAGGTTTCTTAGGGTTCTAAAGGCACTGTATGTTGAAGTTTGACTGTGGACAGCAGGAGCTATTGATGAATTTGGAAACCTGGAGGTACCTGATTAGAAAGATGATTTTGGGGTTGTGTGAACAGTGGATTCTGCTTTATGACTGTAAAGGACTCCATGGGGGAAGAGGGACCCTATACTTATTGGGAGGGTATAGAAAGAATTTATGGAGCCCTGGTGGTACAACAGTTAAGTGCTGGACCAAAATGTTAGTGGTTTGAACCCATCTAGTGGCTTCACGGGAGAAAGACCTGGTGATCTGTTCCCATAAAGACTTGTTGTTGTGTGCCATTGAGTTGATTTTGACTCATAACAACCCTATATGACAGAATAGAACTGTTCCATGGGGTTTCCTAGGCTGTAATCTTTATGGGAGCAGATCCTCAGACCTTTTCTCCCAGGGAGTGACGGGTGGGTTTGAGCCACCGACCTTTTGGTAGCTTTCGTGCTACCAGGGCTCCTTCCCATAAAGATTAAAAAAACAGCCTAGAACATCCTATGGGGCAGCTCCACTCTGTCAAATGGGGCTACCGTGAGTTGAAAATCAACTGCAGTGACATGTAGCAACAAGAGAAAGGATTTACCCAGAGATTTAGGTAGGGAAGGAATTGACACATTGTGGCTACACCAGGGGCTTGAAGTCCAAGGTGGTTCTGCTAATAGGTGGTTATCTCTGAGGTGTAACCACCCTTTTTACAATCTATATGTCTGAAATGATGACTATAAAATTTTTTTATTGAGGTAAAATTCACATAACATAAAATCAACCATTTAAAAGCGTACAACCCAGTGGCGTTTAGTCTATCCACCATATTGTGCAACCAATACCTCTGTCTGGTCCCCAAACATTTTTATCACCAAAAAGAATCCCTGTACCCAGCCTCTGACAACTACTAATCTACTTTCTGTCTTTATGGGTTTACGTATTCTTTATATTTCATATAAGTGGAATCATGTAGTATTCATCCTTTCGTGGCTGGTTTCTTTCACTTAGCATAATGTTTTCAAGGTTCATCCATATTGTAGCATCTATCAGTATTTCATTCCTTCTTGTGGATGAATAGTAATTCCACTGTATGTGTGTGTCATGTTTTGTTTATCCGTTCATTAGTTGAGGAATATTTGGGTTATTTCCACCTTTTGTCTATTGTGAGTAGTGCTACTATGAACATTCAAGTGCGCGTTTTTGTGTGAATACCTGTTTTCAAGTCTTCTGCGTACATACCTAAGAGAGCAATTGCTGGGACCTGCGGTAGTAACTCTGTGTTTAACTTTTTGAGGAACTGCCAAATTCTTTGCCACAGCAGCTGCTCCATTTTACAATCCCACCAGCAGTGGACGAGGGTTCTGGTTTTTCCACATCCTCTCCACCATTTATTTTCTTTTTTTCCCCAATAACAGTCATCATAGTGGGGTGAAGTGTATCTTATTGTGGTTTTGATTTGCATTTCCCTGTTACAAGCATCTTTTCATGTACTCATCGCCATTCGTATATCTTCTTTAGAGAAATGTCTATTCAAGTCCTTTGCCCATTTTTTTCATTGGTTCTTTGTCTTTTCATGGTTGAGTCTTTAAATTTTTAAAGCCCTTTCTTATTATGGACAATTTTAAACATATATAAAAGTGGAGAGAATAGAATGTGTACATGCATCCTAATGTACACATGACCCTGGTAAACAACAACATTTTGCCAATTTTAGTTCATCTATTCTCATCTCCAGGAAAGCCTGGTAGTCAGAAATTCGAATCCACCAGGTGCTCTTTGGAAACCCTATGGGGCAGTTCTGCTCTGTTACATGGGTCGCTATGAGTCGCAATTGACTCGACAACAATGGGTTTTTTCTTTTTTTAATTCTCATCTCCAAGTATTTTGAAGCAAATTCCAGACATTGCATCTGTTTACTCTTAAATATCTCAATACGATTCTCTAACTGATGAAGTCTTAATTCACTGCATGACAAAGCATAATTCATACCTGTGTAACCCAAATCAGTAACAAGCCTGCACCTCTCTCCCCAGACAGCAAAGCCATCGTGGATGGGAACCTGAAGCTTATCTTGGGCCTGGTGTGGACACTCATCCTCCACTACTCCATCTCCATGCCCGTGTGGGAGGATGAAGGGGATGACGATGCCAAGAAGCAGACGCCAAAGCAGAGACTGCTGGGATGGATTCAGAACAAGATCCCCTACTTGCCCATCACCAACTTTAACCAGAACTGGCAAGATGGCAAAGCCCTGGGAGCCCTGGTAGACAGCTGTGCTCCAGGTGAGCACCCATGACTGCCTAAACCATCTCTTTGGGGTGGGGTGTGTGCTAGTCTTTGGGCTCTAAGCCTGTCTGTTTTTCAATGGGAAAGCCAGGCTTGCTGTGATTGGTGTATTTCTCCTTATTTTAGCCCATTTAGAGACAGCTTGTGAAACGAAAAAGGGCTGTTTTCCTCCCAGTGACATGTATCCATTGTCTCCCAGTGACACCTTGCATTGAGGTGTATCCATAGACTTGTTTAAGTACTGAATTCAGTTACTTATCTAAAGTCTCAGTGAAGGCCTTGGTGGTTGGAACAGGCCTTGGGTTTAGCTTCCAGACTCCAAAGTCTTGCTTCTTCCCACTATTGGTGCCTAGTTTCCTGCTGGCTTCGACAGAAACATGTGGTCCTGTTAGGTGGCTTGGCATGAAAATCTGAAAACTTCCATTGAGTGGAAAGTACCCATTTTTATTAACCACTGGGTTGTCTATATATGGTTTTCTCTCCCCTTTTCTTCCCACAATGCTGTGAAATCGTGTTTGGTCAGGACCCAGCTGGAACCTTTACCACCCTTGATGGGCTCCTCTTTTCTGAGTGGTTGAGTGCACATCAAGGTAGCAATTATCCTCACTGGCGGGTTTAGATTGATGGGTAGAGTTTGCTGGTACATACTCCATACAAAAACCGGAGCCTGTGTTTTATAGGTACCCCAAAAAATATTGTTTTTAATAAAAAATCTACTCTAATAATCACATTTTCCATTTACTGAGTGCTGTGTATGTGCTGGGCACGTTAATATTCTATAAGCTAGTGATTCTCAACATGCTCAAAGCAGAACTAGCTGGTATCAGTTGGGTAGGAAGGAGGGCTGACTCTAGGCCCCATTCTTCATTGAGAGAGCCTATAAGCTGGTGTCATGCAAGAATAACTCAAAGTTTAGCATTAGTTCCTTTCCCAGTGCTCTCTTCCCTGTTTCTATCTGAAGACACATTTTACAATAGCTTTTTCCAGTGTAAGCTCTTTTTACTCCAGTCCTACATTCTTGCAAAAGCTTTTAAAGATAATTCTAGGTTTTTGCCTTTGAGCAAGCAGATGTTTGAATGATACAGAATACTAGTCCAGATATGTCCAGGAATGGGTCAAAAATCTCTCCTGCAAAAAAGCACCAGGCCCAAATGGTTTTACAGGCCACATACACACACGCCCACACACGCCCACATACATACATACGTGCCAAATCTTCAAGGAATGTCTAATTCCTGTTTTAAGGCAGGATGATAGCAGCCTAAAGGAGAAGTCCCAAGTTAATGTAGAATAATTCCCACTCTGGCACATTCACATCTGTGATAATTTTTTTGCCCATAAAATATATAATTGATTGAGATTTTTGGAAAAACCATTCTTGAAGTAAGAGACCAAGTGGGTTACCTCTACTTATATTGCTTCAAGATTTAGTTTAGGCATATAGTGTCTTTTAATCAGTCAGCTAATGCTAAAAGTATCTTTTCTGTTATGTTAACAGGTCTCTGCCCAGACTGGGAATCCTGGGATCCACGAAAGCCTGTGGATAATGCACGGGAAGCCATGCAACAGGCAGACGACTGGCTGGGTGTCCCACAGGTATACATGCAAGTGTTCCATGTCCCACAAGGCTGCCCCATCCCCTGGCTCATTCCGGCACTCTTGGGATGCCTTTCTGGGCCAGGCAGGCAGTATGACTTTCTCTGCGTTTGGCCTTCAAGGAATGGTACTGGAGCATTGCCTGTGGCACTCTCCGTCTTCTTCAGTTTACTCATAAAAACAAGTTCTCATTGACTTAGGTGCTTGGAGGTCATTCAAAAATCTTAGCATTCTTCTTTATCAATTGCTTGCAAATATTCAGTATTCCTGCCCCATCTCAAAGGCTGTCTTTGAACCTCAGAGTACGAACATGGACCCTCGTGACTATGTCGAGCCATAAGAAATTGCCAATATTCAACCATGTTTGACCTGTTTAAAAAACATAGTTTTAATCCAATATTTTAGGGAAAATCACAGGACTTAGAACTTAAAAAAAAAATTTAAAGCAGGATAATCTACCATTAGTGGACATTGTGGTAGAATTTGTATTGCCCATCATCCTATCATGCGGATGTAGCAAGAGCGCTTGGGAATTGAGTAAGTCTTGGATACCTTCTACAGTAGCCACATTATTGAGGTCCAGTCTTCATAACAGAGAGGGAGAACAGTGTTTTCTTTCCAGAAACTCCATCTAACAATTAAGCACCATGACTCCCATGTTCAAAGCTTTGGTCAGCAACCTGTGGGTAGTCAGTGCCACGTGATGGATGACCTCACCATAGGCTCTGTTAAGGCCTAAGTTGATGTTTAGACCTGAGTTTAGTGTATTTCGTAATAGAGGATTCCTTGGGAGGTAGAAAAACTTGCCTATGTTTCTTTGGTTTGATTTTGGAATCATGTCTCCACTACTTGGCCCATTTCTTGGCTCTTCTACCTTCAGGAAGTGGTATAGTGTATTTTCCATCTCCTCTGAAACCTACAATCGTCTCTCTTTTTGACGTTCATGTGATACTGGCACTGTTAAGTTGTTGAAGGGGCTGCCTGGAATAAATGGCCAAGTCAATGAACATTCTATTTTTTCATGAAATATATGGATGGCGCCTGTTTAAACCCAAGTAGCTATTTTGTTTCTGCAGGCTAATCATTAGAATGTTTTCTGGTGTGTTTTACCATGGGGTGAGAGAAGCTGGGTACATCTGTTGTTCATCAGCATTTTCTTAACCTGGCTCACAAGCCAGAGCCTCCTGTTTGTCCAAGGAGGTGTGGCTTGCCTCAGCACCATCACTGGGGCAGCGAGGACTTTGTGTGTCCTTCAGGGCTGGGTCAGGTGGTAGAACCAAGGCTGGGATGCCTTCAGGGAGGCCGACATCACCTGTCCAACATGAGTCTAATCTTGTTCCTGTACTGAATGTCAGGAGAAATTTACCTCTCCCCATTTTTTGATGGGTCCTAATGTATTGAGCTGTGTATCTTAAATGTCACTGTGTTGTCTTTTTTGATTTTTATTTTTTATTAATTGTTGAGTAATCAGAGATAGAGGGAATAGATACATGAGCAAAGGAAAAGACCAGCTTATTTACACAGTTTTATAATACACTCACAATCCTGTGTATACTTGTTTCTTCTGCCTCTTGATTTGGTCTATCTTACCCCTTTTGGAAAGTTTGGCCAGGGAAGTGAGTTGACTTGTTTAGGGCAGGAGGGAAAGTGGGGTCATGAACTTCCTGCAGTTATGTGCAGATTTGATATATAAATGCATTTTTCTGGAGAGAGTCCCCAACTTCCATAAGATCCTCAAAGGGGATGGTGACACTTTTAAAAACCACTGATCTTGGCCTATAGGTTTAATGTAATTGCACTTAATTGAGACACTGACTCAGTTTCTACTATTTGTAGTGTTTGGTTTAAGAGACTTTTGCAAAAACTTTAGCAGTTGAAAAGTGATATGTTCTGGGTGCTCAACCTCGATGTTGCTATTCTAGGTCATCACTCCTGAAGAAATTATTCACCCAGATGTGGATGAGCACTCGGTGATGACTTACCTGTCCCAGTTTCCCAAAGCCAAGCTCAAACCAGGGGCACCTCTTAAACCCAAACTCAACCCAAAGAAAGCCAGAGCGTACGGCAGAGGTAAGCACCAATCACGTTGCATGGGAGGCTTGTCCTCTGGTGTTAGCAATTTTTTTTGTAGCTTTAGGAGAAGTGTTCTCAAAATCAAGAATGTATAGGCTTACCGATAACCATTGCCATCGAGTGGATTCCTGATTCATAGTGACCCTGTGGGACAGAGTAGAACTGTCCCATAGGGTTTCTGAGGAGCAGCTGATGGATTCGAACTGCTGACCTTTATGTTAGCAGCTGAACTCTCAACCACTGCGCCACCAGGGGCTCCTATATAGGATTAATTATCTTTTATTTATTCGCTTTTTAGTGGTAAAATGTATATAACATAAAATTTGCCATTTGAGCCATTTTTAAGTGTACAATGCAGTGACATTAATTAATTCACTGTGTTGTGTGACCATCGCCACTATTTCTAAAATTTTTTCATCACCCCAAACAGATACTCAGTATCCATTTAGCAGTAACTCCCCATCCCTCCCTCCCCCAGTCCTTGGTAAGAACCAATCTACTTTTGTCTCTAAGCATTTCCCTATTCTGGGTATTTCATGGAAGTGGGATCATATAAAGTGTTTGTCCTTTTGTCTGACTTATTTCGCTCAGAGCCCTGGTGGTGCAGTGGTTAAGAGCTTGGCTGCCCACCAAAATGTTGGCAGTTCAAATCCACCAGCCGCTCTTTGGAAACCCTATGGGGCAGTTCTACTCTGTCCTATGGGGTCACTATGAGTCGGAATCAACTCAATGGCAATGAGTTTGGTTTTTTTCGTTCAGCGTAATGCTTTCAGGGTTCATCGATGTCGAAGCAGGCATCAGATCTTCACTTCTTTTTAAGTCTGAGTAATACTCCTTGGCGTGTACATACCACATTTTGTTGTCCATTCATCTGTGGATGGACACTTGTATTGTTTCCACCTTTAGGCTTAATTCTTAAAGATAGTACAAGCCTCCTTTTTCAGGTGTTTTTTTACCTAAAGCTTCCTTGGGTTTCTAACCATCCTTTTCTGCCATACGAATCTGAGACTTTAAGAAATGTTGCAGCTTTCACATGATGGGGAATGATGAGTCAGTTGCTTTGTGATTTTAGTGCAGTCACCCTAGAATGAAGAAAGGACTGTTGTTCCCATTTTTCAGATGAGGAATTAGAAGCCAGCCCACCAGGGGGTCTCCACCGATGGGGGTGGGACAGGAGCCTGGCTCATCTGGCAGCTGATTCATTTCTCCTTCCGTTACGCTAAAGCTGCCTTGAGATTTCCAGATGGGGTGGGAGCTATTGTTAACCCCCGGCGAGGCTTCCTTGCTAAGACATCCTGTTTATGATCGCTGAGGCAGCAGCAGGACACTGTTCTGCTCAGGCTGTGTTATGGAGGGTTGAAGCCTTTTCCAGGCATTTGGTGTTCTGGCTGGCTCCTGACTTCAAGCACACCAGCTTTTTAAGGACAACGGTTACATGTCAGCACCGTGTGGTTTCCGGTAAAGATGAGCACAGTGAGACACAACTTACTCCCTTTTCTATGGGGATGGGAGTATGTTTATGTCTTAATTTTCATAATTAAAATTGGAATAACACTGATACTCATGTGATATTCTGTATGACCTTTCCTAGAATCCACAGTTGTTAGTATTTTAACTTAATAGCTTTCTCGCACTGTGTGTGTGTGTGTGTGTGTGTGAGATTGATGAATTATTTGAAAGTGAATTGCAGACGTGGTAAAGTTCGCTCTCAAATCAGCAAGCCTCTTCTAAGAACAGGACATCCTGCTACATAACCACAATATTCATTATCACACATAGGAAAATTAACAGTAACTCCCTATCATCTTCTATCCACTTTGTATTTAAATACTCCTAAAAAAAAAATTTTTTTTTTGTTCCAAGATTGTCTTTTATTATTGTTGTTTTTATATACAGAGTTCTGATTAAGATTCACTTATTGCATTTGTCACTTCTTCTTAGCCTCTTTTAATCTAGAATATACAATCCCCACCCCACACCACCGCCCTGCTTTCACTTTAAATGACATTGACTTTCTGAAGAGTCCAGGGCACTTGTAGGATGTCCCATATACTCATTCTCTTTTAACATAGCATTTCCCTACTTGGCATCAGCCTAGTTTTAAGACAGCACACAGCCAGGGCAGTGGTGCTGACCGTGTGCTGTTGTTAATCTCAATGGCCAGGTCCTTTTCATTAATCTTTTTAACATGATATAGACCAGCAAAGAGCCTGACTGTCCTAAAACAAACCCATTTGCCATTTGAGGTCCCTTTGGGCGATGAGGTGGGGTGGGGGTCTGTGCAATCATTTTTGTTATCTTTTTTTTGGGACTTTGTTTGAAATCCTCCTGTCATTTGCAGCCCCTTGATGAGGGGGCATTTCAGTGCTTGCTTTTAAAAGTATGTTCTCTAAGCTGTGACCCATGGTAGTGGCTGGAATGAGGAATCTCTGATTTTAAAGGTTATGCCGCGTTAATGGCGAAAAAGCAATGAGCAGCCAAATCCTTGTCAACAGAATTGGTCAAATGGATTGGACCTAATCAAGGCATAAAATACTTGTTTGTAATAACTTTATCGCTGGCTGTCCGGTTTCCCCATGTTGATGGGAGTTGGTTTCCTTTCACCATGCTGCTTTCTCCAAGACAGCTGCTTGCTGCAGCTCAGGAATGTGGCTGCTTGCTGCTGTTTCCTTCACCTGCCTTTGTAGTATTGTGCACTTGGGAAGGAAATACACCTTTTCTTCTCATCTTTTCAAGTAGGAAAACAAAGTGGTCATTTCAGGCAATAGGGCCATGACGTGAGGCCACGTGGTGAGGGCCTTGAGCTGTCATCCTGTCACATGGCGGGACGAGGGACAGGACAGTTTTGTTCTCTCTCCTGTGTGACCACACAGGTTCGTTTCTGCCAGTCAAACCAAAGAACAGAGAACACTTCTTTTTCTAGTTTCTAAAAGGATTGAGAGGCTTATTTTATTACATCTTCTGGGTGTTTAATAAATCCCAGTTGCCGGCTGGTTAGCACTTGCAGATCCATCTACTGAGCCTGAACTTGCTTAGACCCAGAAGGTTGAAAGGAAAACTGGGGTGAGGCAAACCTACAGCCACAAATAGATCTTTGTAGTGGTTTCACTTGTGGGGTTAGGTATGTCGAAAACATGGTAGGTATCTATCTGTGACCTAAGCAGAAATCCTTTCTAAAACCTGTCTTCTATATGAAATTTTTACTGCATAGCAAGCCATAAGCACCCCTTATGGAAAGGAGATGGGGTCAGCCTACATTCTGAGTAATCAAAGGGAATACCAGCCTAAATAGCAAGCATAGCTTCAGTGCAGTTTTCAAAGTGTGGGATGTGGTTCAACCCCCTCATCCACAATGGTTAGCCAGGGCAGGTGAGCCCAAGCCGGGCCTTACTTACTCAAATAGAGTAAGTTGCTTCTCAGGCTGTTGAAGTCATATGAATATTCATCAGTATTTTAAGTGCATGTTTACATCATTTATTTGTTAAAAGACTTATTTTCTGATCACTGTGTAAAAATTTAAGCAAAAGAAAAAATGTAGAAAATAAAAAGTGAAGCCCACTTCCTAACTGTTAACCTCATCCCTTCCTTCAGAGCCTAGGGTATTTCCTTCCAGCGGGTTCAGACTATGTACTTGCTTCCATTTGCTTTTCTTCCCCAACAGTGTGTGAAGGACATCTTATTATTAATCATTCTACTACCAGTTTTTCATTGTTGAAAACCAATACAGGTCTAGAGTATAGGAACACATGACCCATTGTCTTTAAAAATTGACGGCAAAGAAAAAAGAAGAGATGGAGGAAAATCTACAGGTTAAATGAGATTTAAGAGACTTAACAACTGGTTGTAATATGTGAACCTAATGAAATAAAATGGTGTCTAGCATTTGCATCAAAGTGATATAGGAAGAAAGAAACATTCTTTGACGGTTACCAGGGATGAGAGGAGGAGAGAGGGAAAATCAATAACTAAATAGTAGACACGTGTTAACTTGGGTGAAGGGAAAGAATACACGGTCGGGGGAAGTCAGCACAACATGACCAAAGCAAAGGAAGACACTGAGAGGTACCCAAGAGTAAAAGGCAGCAAAGGTAAATATTATTGCATATACAATCCTGCAGTAACAGTAATAACGAACAATACATTGCAGGTGGTCCCTAGGCTAATACATAAGCTGAACAAGTGTGAGATGGCTTATGGGAGTATACCCACAGGCATGTATAAATTTGGCAGTGGATTAAAAAAAGAAAAAAAATTTTTTTTTATTACTACATACATATCTGTATGTGCTACAAGTATATCCATCTACATAATAGAGCACATAGGGGGCACAGTTATGAAAACTTCTTAGCTAAAAAAAATACCTGCGGGACCAAATCACTGGGCTTGAGGGTTTAGGACCGTAGTCTCAGGGGACATCTAGGTCGATTAAAAAAAACATAATCCATAAAGACAATGCTGTACATCCTTCTTTGGTGAACATCGACTGGAGTCTTAAAAGCCTATGGGCAGCCATCTAAGATACAACTGTTGGCCTTTTCCCGTCCGGAGTAAAGACAAACAAAGACCCAAGAAAACAATTAGTTCAAAGGACTAATGGACCACATGAACCATAGCGTCCACTAGCCTGAGACCAGAAGAACTAGATGGTGCGTGGCTACCACTACCGACTGCTCTGATAGAGAACACAATAGAAGGTCCTGGACAGAGCAGGAGAAAAATGTAGAACAAAATGCAAATTCATAAAAAAGACCAGACTTAAGTGGTCTGTTAGAGACTGGTGGAATCCCGGAAGACTATGGTCCTTAACCCAGTGCCCAGTGCTGTCGAGTCAATTCCAACTCATAGGCACCCTTTAAACTCGAAACCGAATCCACTCCCGGAGATCACGTTTTAGCTAAACAATAGACGGGCCTATACAATGAACGCACACACCTGTGAGGAATGTGCTCCCCAGAACAATCAACCATATGAGACCAAAAGGGTAGTATTTGCCCAAAAACAAAGTTCGGAAGGCAGGAAGGGACAGAAAGCTGGGCAAATGGAAACGGACACCAGGGGGAAGCAGGAAGAGTGCAGAATGAAGGGGATAGAGAAAAGAATCTGTAAACTGGAAGGTTGAGCAATGGAAATGACTCATTTTGAACAACAGAGAGAAATACTAAGAAAATGACCAGAGCTTCAGGGACCTGTGGGACTGTAATAAAACGTCCAATATTTGTGTCATTAGAGAGTCAGAAGGAGAGAAAAAAAGTGGGGCTGAAAAGGTACTTGAAGAAACAATGGGTGAAGATACTTCAAATTTGGCAAAAGACATAAACCTACAGATTTAAGAAACTGAATGAATCCCAAGCAGGATGAACTTTCCCCCTCAACACACACACACAGACACACAGACAGACACACAAAAACACCAAGACACATCCCAAACTTCTGAAACTAAAGACAAGAAAAAGTAGATCTTGAAAGCAACAAGAAAGAAAGGAAACCTTATCTACAGGGGAAAAACAATTAGAATGACAGCAGATTTTTCATTGGAAGCCACGGAGGCCAGAAGGAAGGCATACAATATTTTTCAGGTGGTGAAAGAAAAAAAAAAAAAGATCAACCCAGAATCCTACATCCATTGAAAATACCCTTCAGGAATGAAGAGAGTAATCAAAACATTCTCAGATGAAGGAAAACTCAGAGAATTTGTCGCTAGCAGACCTGTCCTAAAAGGATGGATAAAGGAAGCTCTCTGAAAAGAAAGGAAATGATAAAAGAAGGAATCTTAGAATAAGATTCCTGGAACCTGAAACAGGAAGAAAGAACACAGTAAGCAAAATACAGGTAACTACAATAGACTCAAAAACCACAAACTACCAAAACTCAACCAAGATGAAATAGATTAACTGGGCAAAGGATATTATTTCGTATAAGCACATGTGAATCTATAATTATCTCAAAAAGTTTAATTAAAAAAAGAAGTAATCACGGAATGTTGTTTGAATAAATTTCAAACACTACTATATGGTCTTTAATGACAAACGAGACATCCTCTTGCTCAGACCTTGTTCCTCCTCCCCGTACGGGCCTCTCTGGAGACAAGCTCATTACTAGTTTCTTACCACATTATTTTTCACAGTTGTGTGGACTTCTGATTGAATTGCTCTGAACATTTCAGAGTAGGGATTTATTGAAATAACAAGGGAAAAAGACTTTCGACCTGTTGGTTTCTTCTGGTCATGTCTGGTCATGGCAGTTTGTCTCTGTCTCTGTCTCTAGCTGCAGGGCTAGATCCCACCATCCCTGCCCTCGGTCCCCCCAAGAAGACACAGTAGGTGATGGCTGAGGTGCCAGGCCTGGCCTGGCTTGTAACGTGTTGTGTAAACCCATGACAGGAATCGAGCCCACTGGAAACATGGTGAAGCAGCCGGCCAAGTTCACGGTGGACACCATCAGCGCTGGGCAAGGAGAAGTGATGGTGTTTGTCGAGGACCCAGAAGGGAACAAAGAGGAGGTATGTGGGAGAATACTGCCTCTCCCCCATCCTGTGCCCCAGGAACTTTTGGGAGCTTGTAACAGAGCCAGAACTGTACCTCTCATTTTCCTCACTGAAGCTCAAGACAAAAAGTGTTTTTACTGAAAGGGCACTGAGACTTAGTGTAGTTGAAGTAACTTGCTAAGAGCTGTGCCCTGGAAAAGAATATAAATTGGTATCCAGGGACAAAAAGGTCTTGTTGCTGAGGTTTTAGGTACTGAAGACTAGAACACTGAGGTGTTTCTTGTTCTACTCTTTCCACACTGAACATCCTTTGGTTTCCTTCCTCAGGGCCTTTGCACATGCTGTTCCCTGTGTCCTCCTGCCCTCTTAGGGCTGTATTTTATCCCTTGCACTTAGCACAATCTGAAATGCTAAGTTTATTGGCACGTTGCCTGTTTACCCCATTAGGGCAGAGATTCTGCTTAACTTGCTCATCGTTTAGTTTGGAGACCTACCAGTGTACCTGGCATTTCATAAGCTCTCAATGGCTGCTGAGCCAGTAAAGGTTTATGCTACCTGCTTTGTATTCTCTCTCATGTAGAGAGTTCCAGCCCTTGAAATGGTGGAGGATCCTGACTCTGTCATGCTTTTATGCTACGAGGTTTTGTTTTCTGTGACTTCAGGTGGCTCCTCTCCTGAGATGCCCCATGGGAGTGGCAGGGCAGGAAATTGCCAGCGCCTTCAAGGTTCTAACCTGGCAGCTCACTGCAGGACCTTGGCTGACGGAGCACGCCCTTCACTCACACCCCGCACCTTCTCTAACTGTCGCTTGTCTTCCCACCTAGGCACAAGTGACCCCTGACAGTGACAAGAACAAGACATACTCTGTGCAGTATCTGCCCAAGGTCACCGGGCTGCATAAGGTAAGTAAGATGAGGCGTCATGGTTGTGTGGCCTGCTCTTCTGGGCTTGCTTTGATATATGTGAAAGAAGAGTGTCTTAGGAAGAAGAGTGGTTTTCTTAACTTCTGACTTTTCTTTCTGGTTGTAAAAGCATCCATATTTATTGTAGACAGTGTGGAATCTCCATGAATCACTAGATTAGTTGAATTGCACTGACTAAGTTCTTTGCATTGTCATTCGATTTTTCTAACTCTGTCTAGGTAACTAATGGTTGCAGTTACATGCCTGGAGTGTAGATGCCATAGTGATTAAACTCTGGGCTCTTTGTCCTTAGTGCTTCCTTAAGTATTCTGCTTCAAGATGCTCTGAGTCTCAGTGTGGAGACCAGTTGACTATAACAGAGGCAAGTGACCCACACTAGTACCTGGAGAAACCATGGGGATCCAGCCCAACTTCATGTCTGAGGCCCCTAAGTGCTTTATCTCTGCACCATCTTGAGTTCTATTCAAGATAGAATCTAGTTGGCCTGTTGAGTGGCGGTCTAAGGGAGCCTGTCTTGCAGGAGAGTGAGGTGACCCAGGAGTGCGCCCTACCCTGGGAGAAAGCTCTTGGTAGCACGTAAAGGCCAATCCCGAGTACCATCCAAGATGCTGAGACATAGATGACTCACCACCTCGGGTTTCAGTAAATTCACCTGGATCCACAGCCTTAGATTTCTTTTACACCCTTAGAACATCACAGATTTGTGAAGAGAAAAAATCTTGAAGGAAGAATTTACAATGTAAAAATTCAGCCTAGTCAAGTATGAGTTCACATGAAAACCAGCCCAGTAGTGAGTCAAGCTTTAGATGAAAATTGTCATACTTTGTCTCAAATCCATGTATCTGGAAATGAGCTTGGTATCTTAAAAATACTTTGACTCTGGTGTTGAAACCTGGAACTGTATATTTTATTCCCAGAGAGAATAGTTCCTTCTGCAGCCCCCTTAAATAACCCAGTGTCCAAAGGTTCATGTATAAGTACTGTTTCATTTCCTACTAGAGAGGCCGGGCATACTGACTAAAGCGCTTTTAGTTTGCGAAAAGTAATCTAATTTAGAGATAAGGAGCCCTGGTGGCGCAACAGTTAAGTGCTTGGTTCTTAACTGAAAGGTTGACAGTTCGAACCCACCTAGAAGTTCCTTGAGAAAAAAACCTGGTGATATGCTCCTGTAAAGATTACCCCCTAGGAAAACCTATCGGGTAGTTCTGTTCTGTCATAGTTCTACTCTGTCGCATGAGATTACTGAGTTGTAATCAACTCGATGCCATCTAATAACAATAATAAAGCCAATCATGGTTCCTGGGGCCTAAAGGGAGTCCCACTCAGGTCACCTAACCTGGTTCTGGGGCTCCTGGTTCTAGCACCTTTTGTGCAGGCAGCCCTGAGGACGGTGGAAGAGAAGATCATCAACGCGTGTGGCTTGTGATTCTATCCCACTTCTCTATGACCTGCAGGTCACAGTCCTCTTCGCAGGACAGCACATCTCCAAGAGCCCATTTGAAGTGAATGTTGACAAGGCCCAGGGTGATCCCAGTAAAGTCACTGCAAAAGGCCCAGGATTGGAAGCTTCAGGGAACATTGCCAACAAGCCCACCTACTTTGACATCTACACGGCAGGTAACGTGCCTTTTCTGTGGATCAGACCTTTGGGCTTTCTTCTAGAGCCTGAGATGTAATCTTCGGGAGCCTGAAGGCTGACCTTTTGTCTTTTATTTATTGTATTTAAATACATAAATATTTTTGAAGTTATTTTTGTTGTTGTTGAGAATATACACACCAGAACATACACCAATTCATCAATTTCTACGTTATAATTCAGTGACATTGATTACATTCTTCAAGTTATGCAACCATTCTCACCCCCCTTTTCTGAATTTTTCCTCCCACATGACATAAACTCAGTGCCCCCTAAGCTCCTTATCTACTCTTTCAAGATGCTGTTGTCAGTTTGATCCCATGTAGATAGATCTTAAAAGAGCATAATGCTCAAGGCAGACATTCTTTACTAGTTAAGCTAAATATCGTTTGGTTTTAAGAAGACTTTTTGGTTTAAGGTTTAAAGATCCTTCTATCCTTTAAATCAAACAAACAACAATAAAAGCAGCTTTTTCAAATGTGTTGGTGATATTCTTAGATTTTTCAAAACCAGCTTTTCTTCTCTAAAATTACAGACTCAAGCTTGAGCTTCACTTTCAATAACTCAGTTTATCTGCACATTTCAACCCTGACTAAATAAATGTTCTAAAGCAAGTTTTTGGAAACCCTGGTGGCGTAGTGGTTAAGTGCTACGGCTGCTAACCAAAGGGCCGGCAGTTTAAATCCACCAGGCACTCCTTGGAAACTCTATGGGGCAGTTCTACTCTGCCCTATAGGGTCACTATGAATTGGAATCGACTCGACGGCACTCGGTTCGGTTTGGGTATTGGACCAAATTCTAAGCAAGGTATGATGAAAAAAAGGATCGAGTAAGACAGTCCTTGACTTGTCCACTTTCTTTTCAATTTGGAAAATAGAGAATGTGGTAAAAAAGGAAACATTCAGCCCTAACTCTTACCGCCCTGAGAAATATGGTCATTAGCGTTTTGGTGATGACCTTCCCAAGCGCCTGTCTTGTACTTGCAATTTGCATCTGCTTTTGCACTCGTCAACAGGGAGCTTTCAGAAAGAGGGCCTTGGGCTCATGGCACTCTCGCTCTCTCATAGGAGCCGGCGTGGGTGACATCGGTGTTGAGGTGGAAGATCCCCAGGGGAAGAACACCGTGGAGTTGCTTGTGGAAGACAAAGGAAACCAGGTGTACCGATGTGTATACAAACCAGTGCAGCCCGGCCCCCACGTGGTCAAGGTCTCCTTTGCCGGAGACACTATTCCTAAGAGTCCCTTCTTTGTGCAGGTTGGAGAAGGTGAGTTTGAGGGCCGTGTGTGCCTCTGGTGCCGAGACTCAGTGAGTGAGCTCACCAAGGCCAGCAGAATGATCGTGGTCCACACTGAGCCTGTGCCTGTGCCTTTTCTGCCAGGGTTGCTTATGGTGGGAAGTGGCTTCCTTAGTTTTCAAGATACTTACACTCATATCTTCCTATGGCCATGCAGTGACCTAGTGCTTTACTTGAATTAGCTCATTGAATTCTCTCCAAAACACTTGTACAGGGAGAGTCGTTATCCTCACTGACCGAGGAGGCTGCTTGAGGAGTTGACATTTACGGCTGAGGTTTGCGGTGGCAGCAGCAGAGATGTTGCTGGTGGCCCGCTGCCTCCACTGCTTGCCCTTTACTGGCTGCCAGGTACTTAGCACAGTTCGTCTAATCATCACACCTATCTGTGTGTTGTAGGTGTAGTTATTATCCCCAATACACAGATGGGGACACTGAGGCTTAGACAAGGTATTAGTGAGTAAGTACGAGGTATCAGGGCTGGGGATAGAACCCAAATCTCCTCTGTAGAGCCTGCCCTTAACCTCTCTTCTAACCTCCCCCTGCAACCAGGAGCAATTTTTCTCTAACGTTAAACTTTCTTTCCTCTCTTGACTTTGTTGCCTTTTTTGTTTGTTTTCCAACTCTGCTGCCTTCTCTAACCAATACTTGCATTTCCCTCTCTGTCCTTGGCATCTGCATCTTCAGACTTGACTTCTTCCTCTGAATCTCGCCTCTGGGCCAGCCAGGACCCCGAAGCTGTTGGCCTCCTAAATGATAGCACTGGGCCAGAGCGTCTTGGTCGGTAAGGCTGGCCGGGTGGGGCTTCTTTGCTAGTTCTTTGTGCTGCTTGGCAATGATAGCTGAGCTTATGCTGTTTGTGGCTTTAAGAAATTCCTGTGCAGGCATTATTGCAGCTTGTCTAGCCAGACCCCAAAGCCAGTGTCTAATTGCGTTTAAACATCCCTAAGGCTTGACAAGATGGCAGAGAATCTGGCAGTTTCCTTCAAATTCTTCAGCTCCATTTAGTGTTTATATGAACTTAGCAGTTGAGACTACATCCAGAAATTCCACGAGTTTTTCCTAAAGACCCCCGAGAAGTCTGGTCATCCTGTTGTGATTCGCTTCTGGTATGACCAGCTTTTCTCACCTTAACAAAAGATTAAAGAAAAAAACAAAAACATCCTATATATTCATAAGAAAAACTGTTTTTGACATAATGCAAGGGAGAATTTTGAACAGCTTTCCTATTTCTAATGGTGTTTCCCAACCTTCTCTCACTCATGGACTACCTGTTTCATTTCTAGCATATCCATCCATCACCTGTATTATCTGGTATTTCGTTAACAGGGTTTTAATTTTCGTTTATTAACCCTTCCCCCCGCCTTAAATGAGTTTATTCAAAAGAAACTCTGTATCACCTTCATACATGGACAACCACTGTCGCCTGTCGAGAAGTGTCAACTCTGAAACTGTGCTCATGCACAAAATGCCTAAAATCATCTCTGACCCCGGCAGCCGTCCGTATGATGCTTCAGAAAGCAGTGGTTTGCCCAGTAGCCAGCTGAGGACTTCCCTTGACATTGTGGGGAGGGGGAGGCAGAAGAGAAATATCTTCCTTCTGTGGACTGAAGAGTCTCATCTTCTGCAGCCTGTGACCCCCATAGTGTGCATGGAGTTGTCAAATATGTAGCATCAGATTTGGAAAGAAAAAGCCACTTAATAAACAACAGGACTTTTTACCCACTAATCTCCCATTTCTATACTTAATGAGGTCGCCTACGCTGAGCTAAAAATTCCTAGGGTACAAGCATGTCTTTTATCAGCTATCTAAAACTTTCTGACTAATACCATGAAGTAGTAGTTTGTAGACTTCTCATGCCAGGAGTATTAGAAGCTACCTTTGTCCTTAATGTTTAGGCTTTTAACTTGGAGTTTTTAAACTGAGTCCAGAAATCAAAACCAGAGCGGTGTTTGCTGCTAATTGTTGTGTTCGTAGCCACTCTTATTCTGAGGAGCCTTCAACAGACAGCACTCAGATGTTGGCATGCCTTGGCCAAGCTGGCACTGACCTGGTCTCCTTTTGAGCTGTTCCTTGTTATTTTTGCCTGACTGTTCATGCGGAAGACAACAGCTATGCTTCGACTTTTAGAAATGGCTGACCCAGAGATTGGAATCCGGTCAGATGTTTTCAAGCGCTGCATTTTCCAAGTACGCTTGAAAAAGCCCAGTCTTCCCAATTACTGGGCGCTGGAGCATGGCAGTGAGGTTTGAATATGGTCCAGCACTTGGTCTTAGCTCCTCCTCACCACAGAGTGGACGAACGCTGGGCTTCATCTGGTATCAGGAGCACAGCGTGGATTCGCTGGGCTCTCTGCTTTCTTTGCCAAAGTAACTTCTCCCCAGTCCCTCTGTGGTGTGGCTGGACAAAGCTGTGTTGTGTCCTTATTTGCTAGCCTGGTGTGCTCCTCAAATGGGACCCCTGGTCTCGGGCAACTGCTGCATGCTCTTTGTGCAAAGCAAACATTTCTTGGCGGGTGGTTCCAAGTTACCTTGGCTTGCTCAATTCTGACTGGAGAATGAAAGGTTGAATTGATGTCGAAACTGTGCTTGCAGCCTGCAGTCCAAATGCCTGTCGGGCCAGTGGCCGAGGCCTGCAGCCCAAAGGCGTCCGCATCTGGGAGACTGCAGACTTCAAGGTTGATACCAAAGCTGCTGGAAGCGGGGAGCTCAGCGTAACCGTGAAGGGTCCTAGTAAGTGCACCTTTGTTTCCCCATTCCGGGTGTGATTTGGGCTAACTTTGCAGCCATGGTTTATGGATTTTATTCCATGGCCAGCCTCATCATTTTATCCCAGAGACCTGTGTTGAGGATTTGAAGCTATCCGGGCTTCAAAGGTGAAGGGAACAGTGATTGATTAGTGATGTCTGCCCTGGGTGCAGGACAGAACAGTGGGTTGCTTGATAATCTCACATTATATTAAGGCCTTTGGGAGTAGAAAAAGCAGCGATGTAAGAGAGCTGGGGAAATGCTTCCCTTGGGACAATTCAAAGTGACCCATTTTTTATTCAAGGATACCTAGACTCAGGGAGGAAAGGTCTTGCCCGAGGTCACACAGCTTGTAAGCATTGGAGCCGGAATTCACGCACTGCTCTCCAAGCCTGTGATCTTCCCACTGCAGGTTACAGTTTATAGACTATGAAATTATGTCAAGTACCTAATTATATTATCATAAGTGTTTATAGAAGGGAAAAAAAAATTCCCTAAGATTAAGTTTTCTTTGTAGATACATGCCATTCTTGGAGGGGCACATTGTACCCTGCAAACCATTCTTGCTCCCTCTATTGGGAAGGGAGACTGTGGTTGCAGGGACAGGTGTCTTCCCTGCCCATCTTCAAGGTTTTCCCTGGACCAGATGAGCCACTCAGCAGCTCTGGACACAGGTGGAGCAGCCCTCGGTGTTTTCACTTCTGTTCCTGTGGGATCTTGAGCCTTCTGTGCTAGGACTGCCCTCACCCTGTGTTCCCCAAAGGCTGGGGCAGGAACGTTCTGCACTCCAGAAAGTTACTATGTGATCACCAAGCTTTGGAGTGGGTGTTCCCCGAGGGCAGCCAAGGTTCTAGACTGCCCACACCTGGAGCCAGGCTCCTCAGGGGCTGGTCTTCCTCCCGGCTTGTTGCAACAGGAGCCAAGGAGTCATTTTTCTCTGACCTTGGATTCTTGCTTGACTCAACGGCTTTCCCAGCCAAACCTCAGGGCTTGACATAAAACAAGTTCCTGCCTGATGGCTCAGTCTAGAGTTTGAGGTGTAAAACATCTAAAGCCTGTCCTCATAGATAGCCTACAAGGGCCTTCTCGTTTTTATTGTCCAACATGAGTTGGAAAGGAATGTGGAGACATGAACCTGAAACTCATGCCAGATACTCATAAAGGTTCTTTCTCTCCCCAGTTTTTGTGGGGGCTGAGAGAGTGGCTTTTTTTTATTGGGAAATAGCCAAAAAATTCAGTCACATCTCAGCATAACATGTAATGTTGAGAAGTGATTGAATTTATCTTTACACAGACCCAGGAGAACTTCCTTAAGCTAGTTAGCTGGGAAAGCTTCCATTTCCCCACGCTCCGAAGCCAAGATGGGTCTGTTTTCAGCTTTGGAGTAACCTCACGGGTTTTGGTGGCTGCGTGCTTTAAGGCATAGTCTCTGGGTGGTGCAAACAGTGAACGCGCTCATATGCTGATGAAAAGGTTGGTGTTTCAAGTCCATCCAGAGGTGCCTAGGAAGAAAGTCCTGGGGATCTGCTTCTGAAAAATCAGCCATTGAGAACTCCATGGAGCACAGTTCTACCCTGCCGTGCTCGGGGGCGCCGCGGAGCACGGTTCTACCCTGCCGTGCTCGGGGGCGCCGCAGAGCACGGTTCTACCCTGCCGTGCTCGGGGGCCCCGTGGAGCACGGTTCTACCCTGCCGTGCTCGGGGCGCCGCGGAGCACGGTTCTACCCTGCCGTGCTCGGGGGCGCCATGAGTCAGTCGACTCGATGGCAGCCGGCCTACCCTGAGGCAGCTCACCGAGATTTGTATGGCGCTTATGTTTTGTGGATATTAGTCTCTTTATGTTCTTGTCTTTTGGACTCTTCGTTTTAAGCCTAGGATCGCTCTGGAAAGATTGTGTGCTTCTTTCCCACAGAGGGTCTGGAGGAGCTGGTGAAGCAAAAAGGCTTCCAGGATGGAGTCTATACCTTCGAGTATTACCCCAACACCCCAGGGAAATACAGCGTCGCCATCACATGGGGGGGGCACCACATTCCAAAGAGGTGAGGCTCCAGCTGGGGACAGGGCTCCCCGGGGGACCTGGGCTCAGCACGCTCACGGGCAGTGGCTTTCAGGCTGCAGGAGGGAAAGAGATCTTTGTTCAAGACTTTTTTTCAGAGCAGCATACAGACTTTTGGCCAGTTCTCAAAAGCGGCAGAAAGTCACTGTGGTTTCGGCTGCCTTGATTTCAATCAAATGCTGGCAGTTTGGGGCTGGTGGGAGGCAGGGGAGCCAGGAGGAGCAGTAATAGAGAGCAAATGGGCTGTGTGTCTGTACGCCCTTCTGTAAACTGAGATTTTCTTTTTTCAATGGATGTCTCTGTTCGGGAATTCCACGGGGGTAAAGTCTGCTACGGTTTACATTAAAATCATCTACGGGAGCGCCATCAGGGACGGGGACACAGTCTGTAGCTTTGCCTCGTGGGCGTTGCAGTTGCCACCTGGGCATTCATGTCTGCTTTCAAGTGCTGTCCTTGGGACGACATTAAACTCTGAATAAATTTAGTTTACCTGGAGAAATATTTGGGTATTCTAGGGCTTTAGGAGTCTAAGTGCCCTTGTTTTTAACCTCCCACACCAGAGTTAAAGTACGTCCATTTATGTATGTGATAAAGCCTACTCCACACGGTTTGCTTGTTATACCATAAGCCGGGTAAGGGAAAGTACACACTCTCTGAACTTCCGGGGCTCACAGTTTGGTAAGCCCTGCTGCACACAAAGGGGAGTCCCTGGTCGGTGCAAACGGTTAACACACTTAGCTGCTAAATGAAAGGTTGTTGGTTCAAGTCTACCCAGAGGTGCCTCAGAAAAAAGGCCTGGCAATCTACTTGTAAAAAATCAGCTGCTGAAAACCCTGTGTGGCACAGTTCTACTCTGACGCACATGGGGTCCCCATGAATTGGAACGGACTCAAAGACAACTGGTTTTTGGGGGGGTTTGTTTTTTGGCACACTAAGGGACAGGTAAACAACCAGGATAGTGCAAGGCAGGGTGTCTTTGAGTGCCAACCCCGTGGCCACCTGAGCTCCTGAGGCAGCCATATTACACTATATTGTTGACATAATAATGGCTGTATGGGGACCTGCAGGGAGGAAGGGTTTGGCTGGACATTGGGACTCCAGGTCAAAGGATCAGGTAAGTGGAAAGAATGTACATTAACAGCTTATGGCTTTCTTTATTCAGCCCTTCTTCTCTCTTTAATGCTTCTTCTATTCCTGTCCTGCTAGCCCCTTTGAAGTTCAAGTTGGCCCTGAAGCAGGCATGCAGAAAGTCCGCGCATGGGGCCCTGGACTCCATGGTGGGATCGTCGGAAGGTCGGCCGACTTCGTAGTGGAGTCCATTGGCTCTGAAGTGGGGTCACTGGGTAAGTGGAGGCAGCTGACCAGCAGCTTCTAGAGGGCTCAGGTTACAGGGTACCTGGTGCCTGGGCTCTGGCTGGGTCTCATCTCGACCTCACTGCCCTTAGCGCTTTTGCCTCCAGACCACCTGAGGCCATCTCTGGATACTGCAGGGGAGATTGCAGCTCCCACTTTCCTCCTGCCCTTCCAGCTGCCCCTGCCGCTGGCACTGACATTCCTTCATCCGCTAGACCTTGAAGGCAGAGGCCTTGTATGGGTGTTGTTCCTGGTGGTGCAGTGGTTAGTGCACTCGCTAACTGAGAGGTTGGCAGTTTGAAGCCATCAGCTGCCCTGTGGGAGACAAGCGTGGTAGTCTGCTTCCATAAAAATCACAGCCTTGGAAACCCTGTGGGGCAGGCGGTTCTGCTCTGTCCTGTAGGGTCATTATGAATCAGAATCGACTCAATGGCAATGGGTTGCTTTGTTTTTTGGTGCTAAAACAGTACCTGGAACATAGTAGGCACTCAGCAAATATTGTTGACTGATCTTTTGTTCGGATGAATCAATGAATGGATTTTGCTGAAATTAGAAATTTGGCAAGTAAATATGTTCTTTGGATCATATCTGAGGTTTTTTGTTTTTTTTTTAAATATACAGCAGATGTATACATGAGCATTTTAGATCAGGGGGTCAGTGAACTTTCTTTGTAAAGGACCAGATAGCAAATATTTTTGGCTTGTGGGACATATGGTCTCTGTCACAACGGTTTTACTCTGCCATTGCCATTGTAGCGTGAAGCAGCCTTAGACAAGTAAATAAGTGGGCGTAACTATTCTAGTAAAACTACTTGCAGAAGCAGGCAGCGAGCTGGATTTGGCCCACGGGCTGTAGTTTGGTGATCCATGTTTTAGATAACAAATAAGCAAAAAGGGAAAAATAAGATTTATCATGTTTAATTCTCCCTTCTAGAGAAAAAATATTAAACCTTTTGGTACATCCTTCCAGGCTTTTCTTTTTCTGTAGATTCACATACAGATGTTGATCTACAACATGAAATATTTGGGGGAAATCTATCTTTCTGCACCAGTTAAATATGGGATACATCTTCATTGTCCATGGCTTCCATGGAGTTCCATTGTACGGAGACATCTATTGTTAGGTTCTCGAGTTATTTCCAGGGTTTTGCTATAAAAATAATACTGAATACAGATCCTTGTGGCTAACCGTTTACACATATCCTAGGTTATTTCCTTCAGGTAAATGCCCAGATGTGGCTCTGCTGGGGCAAAGAGAGAGTGTAGGTTTAAGACTTCTGGTATGTGTTGCCATATTGCCGACAGAAAGTTATGCTCAGTTAGATGGTTTAAAAAAGTATAGACCCCAACGCTTCCATCTCTACTGAAAGCTCGGTGGGCTTGGTTTTGTGTGAAAGGCACACAAGCAGATTTCAATCTTCTGGCAAATACAGTTTTTTAGGGGGCCAGAAGGATTGAGTTGGTAGCAACATATAATAGGTTCTTTCTACAGTGTAACCAGGAAATCCTCCCCTTCCATCCCCAGGGTTTGCTATTGAAGGCCCATCTCAGGCGAAGATTGAATATGACGACCAGAATGATGGATCGTGTGACGTTAAATATTGGCCCAAGGAACCTGGCGAATATGCCGTTCACATCATGTGTGATGACGAAGACATCAAGCATAGCCCATACATGGCCTACATCCACCCAGCCACAGGAGACTACAACCCAGACCTGGTGAATCAGCTTGTTGTGTTCCCTTTTCTCTTCCTTACTTCTGGCTCTCTTCCCGCTGCCTGAAGAGCTGCCTTAGGCAGTGTGTAGAGAGATGATAGAGAGGAGCCATTTAGAGCTTAGGAAGCAGCTGATCCTGAATTTGAATTCTGTTGGTACCACTTAGCGCTTTTATGATGTTGAGCAAGTAACTCACCTCCTTGATTCCTGGTATCCTCCTTAAAGTGGGGATGATAATGGTGTCTGCTTTGTAGAGTTTCTGGGAGGAGTCAAGAAGGTAACATGCATAAAGAGAACCTTTAGCACAGTGCCTGGCCCATGTGGGAGACTCCGTAAGTTACTCTGTTCTTGCAATCCAGAGCTTTGTGTTTCACCCTTGATGTGTTCTGTGGTTATTCGTGACGTTTCATAAAGATCCCCTTCCCCACCTCCAGCTCACTGTCTCTTAAACTGGAGAAATTTTTGCAGTATTTCCAAGAGGTCTCATCTCATACCCTTAGTGGCTGATGAGCATCAGGCGTGAGCAAGCCTGGCTAATGAGAGAAGACCTGTCACTGCTGTTCACCCACGTGGGCAGCTGTCCATAGGCTGTCGTGGGTCCAGGCTGGTAGCGTCCCCCTCTTTGGCCAATTGCTAGCCCTTTATGCTCTGAGGGCTACAAACTTTTGTAACATTGTCTGTGATGAAGGTTCTAAGCCCCCTGGAAGTGGTAACAGTGAGGTTGGGTATAGTTGGAAGTCCATACCCCAGCTCAGAATAATGTAGGGAGCTCAGACTAGTTTGGGACCTGGTTTTCGAGAATTTTCTCCCTCACGAGAGATTAATGAGATACTTTTTTTTTTCTTAATTATTGTAAAAATTGTATATCCAAAACCAAACCCATTGCCGTTGAGTCGATTCCGACTCATAGCGATCCTATAGGACAGGGTAGACCGGCCCCATAGTGTTTCCAAGGAGCGGCTGGTAGATTCGAAGTGCTGACCTTTTAGTTAGCAGCTTAGCTCTTAACCGCTGCACCACCAGGGCTCCAAAATATATATAACATTCTGCCAGCTCAACATTTTTTATGTGTATAACTCAATGATACCAGTTATATTAATCATGTTGTGCGACCACTGTTGGTATCTGTGGCCAAGTCTTCCATCTCTGTAAACAGAGACTCGATGCTTCCTAAACGATGACTTCCCCCTTTCTACCTGTTATTTTTAAGTTACCATCTACTTTAGCATTTACTTCTCCTAACCATCCTGCTATGTAGAGACCGTAAAGCCAGACACAGGTTTTGATCTTCCCCCACATCCTGGTGACCAGTCTTCACATAGGGGTTTAGTTGGGGCATTGCATAGGAAGAGAAGCAATAATGATTCTCTTTCCAGGTGCAAGCATATGGGCCAGGTTTGGAGAGATCCGGGTGCATCGTCAACAACCTGGCTGAGTTCACCGTGGACCCCAAAGATGCTGGAAAAGCTCCCCTGAAGATATTTGCTCAGGTAGGTGTCTAGGGGTCACCTGTGCAGGAAAGTGGCAGGTGACAAGATCTCTGAATTTTAATGGCAAGTTGCTCAGTCCATCTGGTCCTCAGTTTCCTCATCCACACATTGGACATAATAAGAATTTTGTCTCGTGGGGTTATGTGAGGATTAAATGAGATTCTAACGTGTAAAGCACCAGGGTGCTTTTGTCATCATGGTTTGTATTCCCTGGAAACAAGGCTTGACTCTTTCGGATTACCCTGCAACGTGTCTTCACGTGGCTGGAGCTACTTAGGCCATGATAGAGGGGAGGCTTGGAAAGAAGGCTGTTTTTTTTTTTTCAATCTGCTTATCTAATTTAATTGAATTTGGCCAGAGAATTTAAATGCAAGATTGAAATTAAGAAGCACTGAGTAGCCGTGAATTTCCTCTTGGGTCATTTGCTCTTTCTTTTAGAAAATTCGTGTGGTAAAATACATATAGCAAAAAATTTTAACTATTCTTAAGTGTACAGTTCAGTGATATTAATTATATTCACTATTTGCTCTTAATTAAAAGATTAATTATTAATTAAAAATAAGTAATTGGTATAATGTTTCACCTCCTGCCATTGTATTGTGAAGACGTGGCACGTTGTGATTACTTTGGGAATTTTGGTTGGCGTGAGTCAAGCGAGTGGCGACTTGACTGTCTGGGAAGGCAACGATGCCCCTGCTTGGCTAAAGACAGCACGAGGGCCAGCTCTGTTCCTAGCCCCAGCTCTCTTGCAGGATGGGGAAGGCCAGCCCATTGACATCCAGATGAAAAGCCGGATGGACGGCACGTATGCCTGCTCGTACACCCCACAGAAGGCCATCAAGCACACTATCGCTGTGGTCTGGGGAGGTGTGAACATCCCACACAGCCCCTACAGGGTAGGTTGTGAGGCGGAACCTGGGGCAGATCTGGGGGCTCCATGCCTGATGGCCAATACAGAAATAAACCTGTAGAAAGGACCCATCCTTGGTAGAACTTGAAAGGTGAGTGGGCTGAAAGGCAGAGTACTTTAGACTGTCCACAAGAATTCTAACAGTGTTTCACTGGATCCAAGTGTAGGAGAGCTTGTAATGACGTTCCTCCTGTCTTATCTAGGTCAACATCGGGCAAGGCAGCCATCCCCAGAAGGTCAAAGTATTTGGGCCAGGTGTGGAGAGAAGTGGTCTGAAGGCAAATGAGCCTACCCACTTCACAGTGGACTGTACCGAGGCTGGGGAAGGTGAGAGGGGGTGTCACCCAAAGCAGTGATTGTTGCTCCTTAGGGGAAAAAGGTCTTTTTTAAAGTTTTAAGGGCCGTGAACCAGGAAGTAGACCTTCCGGATAGGGAATTGGTCATCTAATGAGCGTCTGTGTCAGCTCCTTGCTGATGTACACTAATCTTCCATCTCCTCCCCCAAACCCTGACTTACCATCATCCCTTTCTCGTATTTACTATTAGAAGCTTCCTGGTTGCTCTTTTGGTGTGTTAGCCTGAGCTGGCAGTGATTGCAAGGGACGTGCTGTTTCTTGTAAACGGTGGCTAATGAGCTGGTCTGTTCCAGGTGATGTCAGCGTCGGCATTAAATGTGATGCTCGGGTGTTAAGTGAAGATGAGGAAGATGTGGATTTTGACATTATCCACAATGCCAATGACACGTTCACGGTCAAATATGTGCCTCCCGCTGCTGGGCGATACACTATCAAAGTTCTCTTTGCATCTCAGGTTTGTGTTTGAGCCTTAAAGGAGGTGGACGGGAGGGGCCCGCTTTGCGCGTCCTTTCTGGCCACCTGTGTTTATCTCCCCTTCCGGATTTTAACAACAGAGAAGGCATCTTGAGAACTCTGTTCCGTAGTTTTCCTCTGGTTCCTAAAAACCAAGAAGGAAAAAAGAAACACCCAGAGCTGGATTTTTACTACTTTCAAACAAAAGTGAGGCAGTGTGTTTGGTGATTAAAAGTAGAGGCTCTGGACCGAGACTGGTCTGTTATAAGCGTTTATCAGTTTTTGATAAGTTGACTTCTAGGTGTGTTCTACTTTGACCTCCTTGAAGTGATGCCTTTGCCCTCTACTCTTAAACCTTTATAGGGAGAGGGCTTTACAGTGTCAGCTAGAGTTCTTATTTACATATGATAGTGAAGATAGGGAGAGCAGTACCCGAAAACAGGGAAAAATGAAATCCTGGGGATTAGAAGAAGCTTTACACAAAAAATAGGAACCTCAGGAGAAACTCCTGTGCCTAAAAGTAATTATCTTGAGTTCACTTAACCCAATCAGTTAACCTCTTCTGCCTTCATTTTGATAAGTCTGCAATATTCTTTTTTGTGGTAAAAAGATACATAACAACGTTTGCCAATTCAACAATTTTTACATGTATAATTCAGTGACATTGATTATATTCATCATGTTGAGTAACCGTTAGCACTCTCCTTTTCCAAATTATGCAATATTCTTTTTGAGGAATTAGAATCATCCCATTTTTGATTAATTTCCTGCCTTCTCAAGACCTTGGCTCTTGGCTGTCCCTGGAGGATGTTTCTTTTCCCTGACTCCATTTCTTGTTTTTGTTTTGGGTTTTATTTCACTCGTGGTGTGTTTTCATTCTAAGTACTCATCATTTGATATTAAAGAGTTTCTAGATTTGCCTATGGAAAACCTCCCCTTAGCTGTGGAGAAAACAGGTCAAAGCCTATGGTTTTAGGGATCCAGGCATTAGTAAGTGACTATTGTGACACTTACCTGATGCTAGAATATGGAGACCTGACCTGTGGTGACGAAAACTTGCTCACAGCTCCCTAAAGTAAGAGTCGTGCTAAGGTTTCAGCCCTTTGCGTTTGGGTACAAGGCTAAGCTCTGGCAACTGCTTCAGGGGCTTTCCACTGAGAAGAAACTGTCTCTGCCACAGGAAATCCCCGCCAGCCCTTTCAGAGTCAAAGTCGACCCTTCCCATGACGCCAGCAAAGTGAAGGCAGAAGGCCCAGGGCTCAGCAAAGCAGGTAAGATGGCGCTCGTGCATGGCTGTCCTAGAGGCCTTCTCCTAGCCAGTGATGGTGGGCGTGCCTGGTCCAGGGCTTTGATGGGCTCATTTTCCCCAAAAGCAGGAGTTCTGTTGGGCTCAGATGTAGCAGTGGTGGCGCTCCTGTCTGAGCTGTTGGCCAGTGGCCCCTGACACTGGCTGCCAGGCAGAGCTGGTGCTGTGGAACCTGTCAGGCTGGTTCTAAAAGTGAAACCACTCTGGTCTGCCAGTCTCCTCACGTCACAGTTTGTCCTTCCAGGTGTGGAAAATGGGAAGCCAACCCACTTCACTGTCTACACCAAAGGGGCTGGGAAAGCCCCACTCAACGTGCAGTTCAACAGTCCCCTTCCAGGCAATGCAGTGAAGGACTTGGATATCATCGATAATTACGACTACTCCCACACTGTTAAATACACGCCCACTCAGCAGGTAGGGTCCTTCTCAGCCCCTCCTCTGCTGCTTCCTAGCCAGGTATCTTTCCACTCAACACTGCCTAGGGTCATCTTTAACACCAAGGGGTGTAATATCCTCTCTGTTGGAAGTGCTCCACTGTAGGAGATGGCTCTTCATGCCTTTTGTTCAACCTTTCTGGGAGCGCTGACAAAAAGCCTAATTGGTGTTATCAGGAGGGCCTGCAGAGTTCAAGCGATTCCCACAGAACAAGCAAGAAGCCAGCTCCAAGTCTCCCCACCTCAATCTCCTGCCTCCATTTTGGATTTTATTGGAGAAATGCTGAATTCCTGAAATTCTGGACCTAATACCTACCTCTCCTTTACACACACAGTCTCTCTCACACACACATACACACTTAACACACATGCTGTCTCTCGTACTCACACTCTCACTCTTACACATTTACTCTCTTACACTCTTACGCGCTCTCTCTCACACTGTCTTATACACACTCTCACACTGACATGTATACTCTTCATCTCGCTCTCACACTCATTCTTTCACGTAGTCTCTCTCACACACACCCTCTCACTCACACTCTCTCACACTTTGTCTTATACATGCTGTCTCTCACACTGACACACACGCTGTCTTCTCCTCACTCTCACGTTCTTTTATACACACTATCTCACACACACACCCTCTCATGCTCTCTCTCACGCTGTCTTATGCACGCGCTCTCTCACACTGACACACACAGTCTTTCTCTCACTCTCACACTCACATTCTTTCACACACACTGTCTCACACACGCACCCTCTCATGCTCTCTCTCATGCTGTCTTATACACGCTCTCTCTCACACTGACACACACTGTCTTCCTCTCACTCTCACACTCACATTCTTTCACACACACACCCTCTCATGCTCTCTCTCACACTCTGTCTCATACACGCATTCTCTCACACTGACACACTGTTCCTCACTCTCACACTCACACATTCTTTCATACACTCACACACATACATACTTTCTCACTCTAACACATATACTCTCTTATGCTCTTATGTGCTCTCTCTCACAAATACTCTGTCTCTTACACTGACACACACACACTATCTTCCTCTCACTCTCTCACAGTCACACATTCTTTCACATTCTCACATACAGACTCTTTCTGACACCCACCCTGGTATCCTTACCAGCTGCCTTTTAGTCTTTTATTTCTTACGTACGGAAAAACAACTGTTTTTCCTTGCTGAGCCTTTAGCTTAGTTTACCTTTTACAAAGTGTTACAGTGGGATCTTTTCTCAAAGAGCCAGTTCAGCCCAGTGGGATCTTTTCTCAAAGAGCCAGTTCAGCCCTTAGTCCCTGGGGCCCAAAGCACCATTTAAAGCATCAGTTGTCACATTTACAAAATGCAGGAATACAAACAGGATCTTGCAGCCCAGGCTGGCTTGCTCTATTTTAAGGCAGTAATGAACTCAAGTACTACTTCTCTGTACAAGTTTATGTTTATTAGTTTAGAGTTTTGTTTTGCTTCATGTCTACTTCTGGGGTCCAGGGAACAAATATCCTAGCAGAACAGTCTGGGCTTTACTACTTATGCATAGTGTTCTAAACAGTCTTTCTAAACTTCTGAGATTCCTTCATCCTTGAGGAAAAGAGCCTCACCCCCACCCGCTGTGAGAGATGCCACGTGGAGGAGAAGGGTGATGGCTTTTGGCAGAACATTACTTAAGCAGTGGTGCTCCTGCTCAGGACCTCTCAGTAAAGAGCTGACTGGAGAAAAGTGGGGAAGGATGTGGGGTACAGTGAGGAGAGCATGAGGCGGATGGTCCCTTGCTTTGCCCTGGGCTGCCGGTCCTTGGAGATGGGGTCTTTACTATGAGAACTTACCTGGCGGTGGGCTTTCTGGGGTAAGATGGTTGTGTACCACATTACAAGCCTGGCCTCTTATCTCCAGACTTGTGTCTTCTATGCTTTTTTCTCCTAATGAGGGGCTCGATATTAGTAATGGTAAAACTAATACTTCTGCAATTAGAATACCTTTCCTCATTGGGCAGCTCAGTGGTAATGAGGTAATTATTTTTCCCTCTGTTGGTTCTGAGGGCTGAGCCTTACTACCACTAGGGGCATTGACTTGAATGTTATCTTTGTTGTGTAATCAGACATTTTTGTGCAAATGCCAATTCTCCACATTCCTCAGGAGACGGCACCAGCCACGTACACTGATCACGGATCACAAGGTCATAGAATCTTCTAAAAATACTCTGCAACATTTGCTTTATCCTATATCTATATACCTTTTTTTTTCCCCTTCTACTGTGGTATATGCAGCCCTGGTGGCGCAGTGATTAAGAGGTTGGCTGCTAACCAAAAGGTTGGCTGTTTGAATCCACCAGCTGCTCCTTGGAAACCGTGTGGGGCACTTCTATTATGTCCTGTAAGGTCACTATGAATCAGAATCAACTCAGTGGCAACTGGTTTATTGTGGTATATATGTAACAAAACATTTTCCCTTTCAACATTCTTCACGTGCACAATTCAGTGTTAACAATGTTAATTGTGTTTATCATGTTGTTCAGCCATCGCCATGATTTGTTTACAGATTTTCCTACCACCTTTACCAGACGCTCAGCGTCCCCTGAGCAATGAGCTGTATATACCTTTTTGTGTTTTGGCTGGACTGTTAGAAAGTAAATTTCAGACCTCAGGACAGGATTGTGTTTTGATCTGCACCCTCAGAAAGGACTGCAGGGCTTGTTTCCCTGGATGCCCCAGCTGACAGTGGACGTGGAGCCCCAGGTGGAGGTCAGGAACCTAAGTCCTATTTGGCTGCCTTTGAAGTGATGCTATAGTGGAAGGCTCCTTACTTCAGAGTCACCTCAAGGTCAAGTTCGCCCAGTTCTCTGATAACAGCTAGCGTGAGGGCTGTTGGCAAGCTGGTAGCCACTTGGGGCTGTTTGTCAAAATGCTGCCTGTGATAAGCCTGAGGAGCCTCACAGAGCCTGGGTGTTGAGGATGGCCTTTAGTGTGGAAAACTGGCTAGCTCAGTGCTTTTTCACTGTTTAGAGTGGGGCTTATCACTCTTTGCTTGCAGTTCTGCATATTTCTCTAGGGCAAAGACAGCAGATTAAATCTCTCCTCTTGGTTGAGGAGTTCCCCAAGGACAGGTTGTGATATGTTGTGCCTTATCTGTCTCTCCGTCCCCAGCCCCAGGGCCTGGTGCTTAGGAGGTCCTGCCTGTGGATTTGTATCTGGGTGAGTGGATTTGTATCTGGGTGAGTGAGTAAACGAAGAGAGGCCCAATTAAGAAGGACAGGCAGCACAAGAACACTGTCCTCTGGTAGCGAGGGGGCTGGCTGGTCCTCAGTGCTCCTTTGAATTCTTTTCTGAAGAGCAGCTAAAAGCTTGAGATGGGTTAAGTTAGTGTGCCGTTTTATCCTGTCCTCTTGGATGTGGTCAGGAGGCCTGGGTCAGCCCAGAAAGCTGTGCCCTGATAAGGAAGCAGGAGCATACTTGGAGGGCTGACGCCCATGGCACACCTTCTCGCAGTGGTTCTGAGGGAATAACAAGCTGGAACTTCCCAGAAAGGCAGCTGCTTGGTGTGTGTGCAGAGGCGTGGGTGGGAGGGTCCTGGCTCTGGCAAACACTTCCCCCACAGAATGCAGACTATGTGCTGTGTGAGGAGGGGCAGCCCCACCTGCCTGTGGGACCCTGACTTCTGGCTCAGGACACACTCCCTGACACCTGCAGGGTCCCTGAGTGACAACTCACGTCCCTGGAGTAGACAGGTGAGGGGTGCTGGTAGTTGGTCCTCTTTGCTCTGTCTTCCTCCAGTACAGGTTGGGGTGCAGTGATCAGAACTCTGTGTACCTTGGAGGAGGGGACTTGTTGGTCTGGGGCTTGAGGACCCCCTCAAAGGTCAGAAATGGAAGAATTACTCAATGCCAGTTTCCCCAAGGACTTTGTCTTCCCTGGCTCTGGTTGTCTGTGGCTTCAAGTGACTTAAATTTCTCGCCTTGAGCTCCCCTCAAGCAGAGCAGTTTGGAAAGCTGGTGGCAGCAGCACCATGACATTCTGGGTCAGGAGCCACCAGGAATCGGAAACGCCACATGTAACTGTGGAGCCTTTAGGAAATCCCGTGACTTCACTGAGCCTCCCAGGAGAATAGCAACAACAAAATAAAACAGTTGCCATCAAGTCAGTTTTAACTCACGCTGAGCCCATGTGCATCTGAGTATAGCTGTGCTTTGTAAGGTTTTCAAAGGCTGATTTTTTGAAAGTAGATTGCCAGGTCTTTCTTCTGAGATGCCTCTAAGTGGACTTGAACTGCTGGTCTTTTGGTTAGCGTTAACTGTTTGCACCACCCAGGGATTCCCACTAGACAACAGTTCCTATTGTAAAATGTTGATGATGCTGCTGCCCATGGCTGCTTACAGTGGGTGCTGGAGGGATGGGCTGTCTCTTTCCCACCCTCTCTGAGCTGCCAGATACCGTGACCATACTGTGTGCACGTGTTTTGCAGATTAAGGTCTCGGAAGCATGTGGGAGGGAGAATAAACTATTCTGCAGGCAGTGAAGTCTTCCTGAAATGCACAGATCACGACTCAAACGTTCCCCACTTCACAGCTCTCTGGGGGGAAAACAGGCCATTTTCATAGCTGCTGGTTCCGAGGACACATTAAAATGCTGCAGACTCTGTAGGTGTGAATCTCTAAGGGGTCTTCCTCTTCCTTTTTTGGTTATTTCAGGTAGAATGAGTTTCCTGTTTGAGCTTTGTTGTTTTCTATGACAGTTAGGAGGACGAAGAAGCCCTGGTGGCGAAGTGGTTAAGCGCTTAGCTACTAACTGAAAAGTCAGTGGTTCAAACCCACCAGCTGCCCCAAGGGAGACAAATGTGGTAGTCTGCTTCCGTAAAGATATACAGCCTTGGAAACCTAGTTCTGTTCTGCCCTGTGGGGCTGCTATGGGTTTGGTAAGGAGAACATACTTGCTTTTATGGGGTGGGTGGGTGTAATTAGAGGAGGATTTCCCCTCACCCAGATCAGAGAAGTGGCTAGATATAGGGGCTGGGAGGCTTCTGTAGGAGGCATGGGTAGCCTCGAGGCCTAGCCCACGAGGAGTTACAGGCAAATGGAGGCTCCAGAAGAGATGGCAAATATGCCTCAGTGGCTGAAGTAACAGGTCAGTCCCTGCCTTCAGGATTACAAAGAGGAGACCTCTCCTGTGCCTTGGCTGGCTCTCAGCTGTATTGAATCTGACCTGTGTACATTTTACCAGGAAATGTTATACTGTGGAGGCAGGGAGCCAGTTGGATTTTGTGTGAGGTACTAATAAATCCTGTAAAACCAATCCCCCTGCTCCATTGATATAACCAACTTTTTTCTTGGCTTTTTACTCCTTCTTTGTTACAAAAGGGATGTGTGAAAATATACATAGACTAAAAATGACACCCTTTTAACAGTAGATTGGCCGCAGCCTTCAGCAGGGGCTGAATTCCTGGGAGCCCACTGGATTTGTGGGGGGTCGGTACGGTCTTGACCATTTCTCCCTCGCCCTCTTTTCTTTCCTTTCCATGTTCTCTTACATTATATCGCAGAGTTTGAAGTGACAGGGGTCTTCATCGACTGAGGCAACTGTAGGCTTTCAAGGAGCCTTGGTTTGGAGGGCGGGGACTCAGCTGGCCGGCGGTGGAGAGAGGGAGCAAGCAGCGAGCAAACCGGGCCAGGACTGGCCGGAGCAGAACAGCAGCGGCGCACAGGGCCACGCAGGGCTGATGCCAGCCGGGGAGGCCGCTAAGCCCACAGTCGCCTTGGCCTTCACACTTGAACTTTTCTTTCCTTGATGTGGTTGTGGGAGTTCAGATACCGTGGGGTGGTCTTAGAACAGCTCGAGGTGAGCTCCTGCAGATCCCTTTTGCAGGCTGCTGACCCAAAACTGATTCCCAGGCCATGGGACAATGATTCTGCTCTTTAAAGGCCCCCAGACCAGCTGCTCCACCCATGGCTGGGCTGGGTATGTGTTGGCTGGGTAGTGTGGCAGAGCAGCTAGGTACACAGGTTTGGGTGCCATGGGTGCACTGCCCAGCTCTTGCACTTACCAGGTTGTGACTTGGCCTCTCTGGGATGGGATTTCCTCTCCTGGGAAATGAGTCAACAGCAGAGCTGCCTCTTCTGACTGTTTTGAGATTGAATCAAGGAAATGCATAAAGGCACATAGCACGCTGCTTGGCATGTATTAAACGCTTATTAAATTGTTCCTGTTATCAGCTGCTCTTATTTTACATGGAGTCACTAGGTGGTGCAAACAGTAAATGCACTTGACTGCTAAGCACCAAAAGGTTGGAGGTTCAAGTCTACCCAGAGGCACCTCGGAAGAAAGGCCTGCTGATGTACTTCCAAAAAGTCAGTCATTAGACCAGGAGAACTAGATGGTGCCTGGCTACCACCAATGACCGCCCTGACAGGGAACACAACAGAGAGTCCCTGACAGAGCATGAGAAAAGTGGGGTGCAGAACTCAAATTCATGTAAAAAGATCAGACTTAATGGTCTGACTGAGACTGGAGGAGCCCACGAAGCCATGGCCCCCAGTCTCTCCCTTAACCTAGAACTAGAACCATTCCCAAAGCCCACTCTTCAGACAAAGATTAGACTGGACTGTAAAAGAAAAAATAACACACTCAGGAGTGTGCTTCTTAGTTCAGGCATACGCACTAGACCAAATGGGCGGCTCCTATCTGGAAGCAGGATGAGAAGACAAAAGGGACAGGAGCTGCTTAGATGGACACGGGAAAGTCAGGGTGGAAAGGGGGCGTGTGCTGTCACATTGTGGGGACTGCAGCTTGTGTCACATAACGGTATGTATATGGATTTTTGTATGAGAAATTATCTTGAGCGGTAAACTTTCACCTAAGGCACAATTAAAAAAATAAAAAGTCAGCTACTGAAAACCCTATGAGCACAGTTCTACTCTGATATACATGGGGTCATCATGAGTTGTGGCTGACTTCACAGCAGCTGGTTTCCTGATGTGTTTTATCTAATTTCTCTGTCACTCTTGTCATGTAGCCAATACCTTAGAGAAATAAGTCTTAGAGGCTTTCCAAATCCATAGGAGTTAAGTACCTGTACCTTTGAGAAGAATGAAAGATCTCAGAGGGCGTGTTTAAACACCAGGTTAGTGTGCTGGTATCCGGAATTTGACTCGGTTTTCCCTCTTCTTCCAGGGCAATATGCAGGTTCTGGTGACATATGGTGGTGATCCCATTCCTAAAAGCCCATTCACCGTGGGCGTTGCTGCTCCGCTGGATCTAAGCAAGATAAAAATTAATGGGCTGGAAAACAGTAAGTGTGCTAGTGGAGGGGAGACAGGCCATTGCAGACCACCAGACTGGGCTGCTGGTTAGATTGCCTTCAGAAGACAGGCTTTGCAAAGAAGCAGATTCTTTCTTAAGGGACTTTGCAGCTACTTGGCTTGAATTGAGGCCACGCCCTGTGACCCTACCTAGCCCTTACCTCACCAAGCCTCAGTCTTCTCATATGTATAATGGATGGAAGTGGTCAATAACCCTTATGGGACTATTGCAAAAAATTAAAGGAACTAATAATTCAGGGCCTGGCACATTGTCAGACTGCTGACATTGCAGTGGTAAGTTTTTATTACCGGGAGAAGTTGGGGCACATTGCTTTCTGGTAAGTTTCTACTGTCCCAATTGTCCTTGGCCAGCTAAATTCACATTAAGGTTGGTAGTCACATAAAAGCCTGCTCCTTGGCACTCGGAAACCATAGTGTACCCACCCAGCCTCTGTTTCTTTAGCTTGTTAGATATCTTATTAGCTCGTTTCCTTTTTTTTTTTTTAATGTACAAGGACACGATATTGAATGAGGCAAGTGCTTATAAAACTACCGAAGACTAAACATTATTATGAGCTATTAAAAATTCAAATCCAAGGGCTGCGATTCCTATTTCTCTACATTTCGAGACTAATTACTAAAAACTAATAGGAGTCAATGAGTAATACAAACCATGAATGCAAATTATGAATTATCTCAGCATTCTAATACCTGTTTATACAGAATTTTGTTTATCTCTGGCATGAGAAATGCTTATCTGATTTTTATGTTATAGCACTGCACTTTCTCAGTTCTTCCTTGTGTTCCCCATTTTGTCTGACATTGATTTTGTATGTAGAATTACTCAGTATATAATGATTCAAAGATATTTCACTTACTTTTAAATCAATTTTCCAATTTTTTTTTTTAATTATGGGAAATGTCAAACATACAACAGTAAAGAGAATAGTGTAATGTGAACATTCATGTACTCATCAGTCAGCTTCAGGAGTTGAACACATGGCCATAAAATTAAGTTTTCTTATGCAAGGACTACATCCTTCCATTTTTCATCTCAGCATTTCACCGTTTGGCCCATCAGCTATCTCCCTCCCAAGGGTTAACAACTTATCAGTTCAGCTTCTGTCATTACTGACCTTTTCTCTCTATCTATACATGTGTATGGAGTCCCGAGTGCTACAAATGGTTAATATGCTCAGCTGCTAACCGAAAGGCTGGTGGTTCGAGTCCACCCAGAGGCACCTTGGAAGAAAGGCTTGGTGATCTACTTCCAAAAAATCAGCCACTGAAAACCCTATAGAGCACAATTGTACTCTGACACACATGGGGTCCCCGTAAGTCAGCACTGACCGAACAGCAGCTGGTTTGGATTACATACGTGAGGGCCAGTAGACAACATCGAGGGGCCCTGGTGGTGCAATGGGTAATTAGGCACTCAACTAGTAACCTCAAGGTTGGCAGTTCAGATCCACCCAGCAGCTCTGTGGGAGAAAGACTTGACAGTCTGCCTCTGTGTAGATCACAGCCTTGAAAACCCTATGGGGGAGTTCTACTCTGTCACATGGGGTCACTATGAGTCAGAATCGACTAAATAACATCTAATAATGACAAGACAGCATTTGGCGATGCTTGGCAACTTTATTTTGCATTGAAGTTATCTGACGACACCCATCCATTTCAGCCTGCCTCTGGAATTCAGCGGTGTGCTGGCAGTTATTCCCACACGAATGTCCCCTGTTGGCATGAGCTGGTCACAGAACAGGTGCCCCTCAGGGTGCATATTGACGTGGCCTCAGGATCACACAGGGCCGAGTAGGTACTCTCGGGGCATCCCTTCCGGGAGGGTTTCTCCAAGGCCTTGATGGTGTCATTGTGAACGCCTTCATTACCTGTGACCCACATCTTGAGTTGTGAATGAGGCCAGCTCCCCATTCAGGGGGCTCTGAAGCGAGAGCTCGGTCTGGGGAACAACCAGCGCTGAGCGTTTAGACGGTCACTGTCCAAACCTTTTGCTTTGTCATTCCTTTCCCCAGGACACTGAGGGTTTCGACTGCAGGGCAGGAAATGGACAATACCTGTTAGGAAAAGCCTCTCTCCCCTGGGGATGTGGAGCTGTACACCTTCCTTGCTGAGTCTCAGGAGTGTTCACTTTGGCAGGCCCTGTATTGCCCCAGAGTCAATATTTTTCTGCGTTGTTGTGGGGCCCAGTGTTCCGGGTGCTTTTGTTTTTGTTCAGAGCCCTTTCCTTGCTTTTGTCAAATAAAACACACGGGTTTCCTGTGGCCCAGCTTTGCAAAGACCTTTCAAAAGTCGTTACGGTGAAGAGTCAGTTCTCAGAACTTACTTCAATGCCCTTACATTTGCCAGCTCTTTGACTTTTGCCTTCTTTGGGGGAACTACAAGATTGAATTTGTTGCCTACAATTAGTAAATCAAACATGGGCTTATGGGGTGTTTTGATACAAAGTTAACGCCCAAGAGAACAGTGTCAGATTATAATTTACTGATCAGCAAAGCAGATTTGGGGGTTAGGTAAATTTAAGCGCTTAACTTCTCTGAGCCTCAGTTTCCCCATCTGTTTAAGTCACTGGTTAATAATTAATAGGGTTTGGTGAAAATGAAAGGATCTTCATGTGCAGTGGTATATTTGAGTCCATCGTTGTGGCCATCGTGTCAATCCATTTTATGGACGGTTTCTCTCATCTGTGCTGGCCCTCCTCTGGGCTCTTCGCTGGAGAAGGACATTGCTTGCTGTAGAGGCTGAGATAACTTTCCAAGTCCAAGGAGCCTTCACTTCTCTGCTGTGAATTTTTCTTCCTACTGCTGAAAAGGGTCAGCTTTTCACTTAGGCTTGTTCCCCTTCCCCAGGAGTGGAAGTTGGAAAGGATCAGGAGTTTGCCATTGACACCAAGGGGGCCGGAGGCCAGGGGAAGCTGGACGTGACGATCCTAAGCCCCTCGAGGAAGGTTGTACCGTGCCTGGTGGCACCCGTGGCAGGGCGGGACAGCAGCACAGTCAAGTTCACCCCTCGGGAGGAGGGGCTTTACGCCGTCGATGTGACCTATGATGGACACCCCGTGCCTGGAAACCCCTACACCATGGAGGCCTCCCTGCCACCAGACCCCAGCAAGGTCAGGCCCAAGATCTGGGACAACCAAAAGCTTTTTGTTGTTGCAAACTTGTCCCCATTTTGTCAAATGTAACACCGTGGTCCCCTTCTGACTCTGCCTTTTGAAAATCGTTTTGTGGTAAAAGTCAGTTCTCAGTGGCTGACAGTAGTTCTTTCTCCTGCAATTCAGCATGAAGAGTAAGAACGTGGTCCCCTGGGGATGTGGGTCAAACTCTGCTCAGCTTCCTGCTCACGTCCCTGAGTGCAGGTCTTGCATCTGTTAGCGTAATAATGGTGCTCGCTTCTAAGCAAGCCTGTGAGGTTATAGTGAGAGGGAGAGTGTGAAGGCCTCAGCCCTGCGCCCAGCACAGAGTGAGCTCCACCTGAAGAAGCTGTTTTTATTATTCTCGTTATTACCATGCCTCCCTAGTAGCCTCCCCTGAAGGGTATTTCCAGTGGTCTGATTTGCATGAATCCTATAAAACTGGCTTACTTGTTAAAACAGTTTTTAAAAACAGTTTTTTGTTACACAGAATTTTCGAGTGAGATATAGCGCCCAAAGCAACAGTGAGGTCCATGACAGCAGTTCCGTGAGCACTCAGTCAGGAAGCCGTGTGTGGACTGGCTGTTAGACCTCCAACTCTAACTTTGTGCTGAGGAGACCAAGGGCTGGCAGGAGAAAGGAGAGTTGTGGAGGCGCCCTGCTTCAAAGGGCCAGGCCTCTCTCCTGTGGTTGCTCCCTGCTTCAAAGGGCCAGGCCTCCCTCCTGTGGTTTTCAGCCAGGAAGTCAGTTGATGATTGAGTTCACGGCCAGGGTGCCCCTTAGTTATCTGCAGCGGTAACCTACTGCAGTATGGTTCTGCTTCGGTGTTGTGTGCATGCACTCATGTGTGTGTGACACAAGTGAGACCTCAGAAAAATGACCACTCACTCGCAATGAATTGCAGCTTACATATTGAAAGCAATGCTGACTGAGCAGCAATACCCATGCCAGGCAGAATTCAACTCTATTTTTTTCCACGTAGGTAAAGGCTCATGGTCCTGGTCTTGAAGGTGGCCTTGTGGGCAAGCCTGCCGAGTTCACCATCGACACCAAAGGAGCCGGCACTGGCGGCCTGGGCCTCACTGTGGAAGGTCCCTGCGAGGCCAAGATCGAATGCTCCGACAATGGAGATGGGACCTGCTCTGTATCCTACCTCCCTACCAAACCCGGGGAGTACTTTGTCAACATACTCTTTGAAGATGTCCACATTCCTGGTTCTCCATTCAAAGCCGACATCGAAATGCCATTCGACCCCTCTAAAGTGGTGGTGTCGGGACCGGGTCTTGAGCCTGGGAAAGTAGGTGAAGCTGGGCTGCTTAGCGTTGACTGTTCAGAAGCGGGGCCCGCAGCCCTGGGCCTGGAAGCCGTCTCAGATTCGGGAACAAAAGCGGAAGTCAGTATTCAGAACAACAAAGACGGCACCTATGCGGTGACCTACGTGCCCCTGACCGCCGGCATGTATACGCTGACCATGAAGTATGGCGGTGAGCTGGTGCCGCACTTCCCTGCCCGGGTCAAGGTGGAACCTGCTGTGGACACCAGCAGAGTCAAAGTTTTTGGGCCAGGGATAGAAGGAAAAGGTGAGTTTCCTAAAAAAGACAGAGGCTGCGGGATTTAAGGGCCACTAGAAACTCCCACAACAGGGACTGCCAACACAGGTGCCTACAGGGGCAGGCAGGGTATAAGAAAAGGCTCCCAAGGGACCCCTGTGTCAGGAGCTGTGAGGGTGTCAGAGCACAGGGGTGAGCACACTGCATTTCCAGTGGCCATACCGCTGCCCGACACCCACTTTCTGTTTCTCCATGGAAATGGAGCCCTGCCTCGTCAGCAGGTTTCCCGTTTTCTGGAGAAGCCAGAAATCTTGGTTTGTATGTAGAAACTCAGTGTACTTAATTGTTAAAATGCAGTGCTGATTAGCCCTGCACTGCCACAGAGCAAGACTCTCTGTACCCTCTAACCTGCTTAGACTCCTACCTTGCCCCCAGACATGTGAGAGTGGCTATGTGGTCACTTGGCCAAGAATACCCCAGAAGGGGCTTTTAGAGGGGGTTAGTATTTCTGATTTTGGGAGTCAGACCTCAAATGTGCTTCTGGGTCTGCGGGCTCAGTGACGTCCTTGTCTGTGATTGCTCTGCAGATGTGTTTCGCGAAGCCACCACTGACTTCATGGTTGACTCACGGCCCCTAACCCAGGTCGGGGGGGACCACATCAAGGCCCACATTGCCAACCCCTCAGGGGCCTCCACCGAGTGCTTCGTCACAGACAATGCTGATGGGACCTACCAGGTGGAGTACACACCCTTTGAGAAAGGTGAGTTGCCCTCTCCTTGGACATGACCCTTGTTCTGACCTACACTTGACCATTTTCTCCTGGTGGCTGATGCTGACCCCTTCCCACGCACTTGACCTCTCTCAACAGAGGCATGTGTGAGCTGGGCAATGCGTGAAGTTCCCTGCCCTGCAGAGCCACCTGCCTGCTCTGTGCCTGGCTTGTTGGCCAGGACGTGTAACAGTTGGGCTAGGGCATAGCCTCAGGCTGTCTGAGCAGGGTATAGCATGATGTGATGGCACACTGCTCTTTTATGTAATTTTTTTACATATTAATGTCTTTCCTGAACATTAGGAATTGTAAGACATTTGGATAAAACAGAACATAAAGAAAAACAAAAAATTTAAAGCACCCATGTAGCCCCATTTCCTGTACCCATAATCCCTGTTAGTATTCTGAGGTGATGCTGTCGATGTTTTGTGGATGCGTGTCTCTTCTATCTCATGGGTTTCCGTCTATCTTTTGGTTAATGGCTGGGTGGAGTTTTCCCAAATCAGGATAGTACCTTTGAGATGGACTGACTTGAATATAGAGTGAGTGATATTTGCTTTGGGGGGACCTCTGTGGAAGGAGTGGGCTACATGACTACTGAGTGAACAGAGAGCATAAACAGAGTATATATTTTTTTTTAATTAGAGAATACCAACATTACTGTTTTTTAATCTAGTCTTTCAAATAACAGCATAGCACAGATACTTGAATGCAAGATAAAACCCTGGGATAGAGTGTCATTTCCCACAAATAGGTGACTTGTGTACAAATGTGTGTTCTGTTTGTTGTTCTGAACAGGCCTCCATGTAGTGGAGGTGACATACGACGATGTGCCCATCCCAAACAGCCCTTTCAAGGTGGCCGTAACCGAAGGCTGCCAGCCATCTCGGGTTCAAGCCCAAGGACCTGGATTGAAAGAGGCCTTTACCCACAAACCCAATGTCTTCACTGTGGTTACCAGGTAGGCCAAGCCCTGTGGTCTGTATGCTGTCTCTCTTGCTTTAAAGATGTTTTATGGGTGTATTCTACATATGTGTCATGGTCCCAAAGCTTTTGGTAAGAGACAGTGTTTTCATAAAGTGTAAAGCCTTTTGTTCTGTGAAGACTTAGGTTATAGAAAAAGACCAAGTATAGCTAAAAAGGTACCAAAAAAGCATTTGATAGTAGTCATAAAACTACTTCACAAACCAGGACTGGATGGAAGCTCCTTAACCTGATATTGCAGAAGTATATTGCCAATCTCCTATTTAAGTGAAACATTAGAAATGTTCCTGTTAAAATTGGTCACATGACACATAGCCGCATTGTACTTGAGGTCCTAGCCAATGCAATTAGTTAAGAAAAGCAAATGAAGGATGAGCACTGGAAAGGAGGGATCAAAGCTATCTTTGTTTATATTGTACTACCCACCCAGTAGCTCCATGGGAGAAAAGACTTGGCTCTCTGCTCCAATAAATATTCTGTTGCCATCAAATTGATTCCAACCTATAGCGACCCTATAGGACAGAGAAGAACTGCCCCATGGGGTTTCCAAGGCTGTCAGTCTTTACAGAAGCCACATCTTTCTCCTGCGGAATGGCGGTCGGTTCCAACCACCAACCTTTCATTTAGCAGCCAAGCTCTTAATCACTGTGCAACCAGGGCTTCTCCCATAAAAATTACAGCCTAGGAAACCTTATGAGGCAGTTCTACTCTGTCATATAGGGTCACTATGAGTCGGAATCAACTCAACAGCACATAACATCGAGAGAGGTGTGAGGGATGGTGTCACAGCCGTTGAGTCAGCTCAATGGGATGGTTTATAGTTTTATCAGTAAGCAGACTGGCATGAATCATCACCACTTTGCTTTCTTTTCCACACTCGGCAGAGGAGCAGGAATTGGTGGGCTTGGCATAACTGTTGAGGGACCATCCGAGTCAAAGATAAACTGCAGGGACAACAAAGATGGCAGCTGCAGTGCTGAGTACATTCCCTTTGCTCCAGGAGATTATGACGTTAACATCACCTATGGAGGAGCCCACATCCCTGGTAAGCTATGCCTCCGAGAGGAACTCCGAGGATAATTGTTTTTGTGTGAAAGCTGGTTTGATCTTCCTATCACTCTGAGGAGGAAAGACAGTCTGATATTCACAGTAGCTGCAAAGAGAGACTTTGCTTTAGGGCTGCATTTTCAAGACTATTCCAACTCCCAGTAGGACTAGTAACATTTGAAACATAAAATAAGGCTAGTGCTTTTTTTGACGTGGCCGAAAGTGTTGGCTTAGGGTCTTGACCTGCAATTGTGTATGTGTTGAAGGACCTAGTTCTTGATTTCAGGGAAAGCTGGTTCTTTACAGTGTTGAAAGCTCTGCTTTAGTTTATGCTCAGTTCTCATTTGGCTGATGCACGTGTCTCATTTTCTTTTTTTTTTCCACTGGCAGTCCTGGTAGAGACACACAAACTCAAATTCTTATTCTGTTTAACAATGGAGTGTATGCTTACTGTAAAATAGAGTTTATCAGCCTCACACTGTTGACATTTGGGGTTGGAGGATTCTTTGTTGTGGGGGGCTGTCCTGTGCCTTGTAGGGTGTTTAGCAGCACCCCTAGCCTCTACGCACTAGATTCAGGAGAAGCCTCCCCCAGTAGTGACAACTAAAAATGTCTCCAGGTATTGCCAAGTGTCCCCTGGGGGGAAAAATTGCCCCGATTGAGAACTATAAGGGATTCGAACAATGAAGAAATGTATGACTTCAGTAGTGAAAAGCCCTCCTGCTTTCAACCAAAAAAACCCCACTGCTTCAAGTCGATTCCCACTCATAGCGACCCTATAGGACAGAGTACAACTTCCCTGTAGGGTTACCAGGGCTGTAGCCTTTATGGTGCAAACTGCCACCTCTCTTACCCTCCAGAGGGAGAAAATCTCTAAAGATTCTGGTTCTAGTTCTGTTTATTGAATGAAGTGACTACCACCAGCATACTTCTGAAAGGGTAGGTGAGCGCGGAACGGTGTGAACGCTAGTCCAAGGACTCTAGGGCTGTTCTGAGTCATCTTGTACCTTATCTCAGGTGCAGCAAGAAAGAGGACAGAGCTTCACCCCAGGAGTGGGAAGAACTTTGGGTGGGTCAGTGTTGTTCTGCTCTGGAGGCTGTAAACTGGGGTGAGGCTGAGAGAGGAGGACGAAGGCTGAGGGGCCTACTGTTGCTTTCTGGATTGACTCCCACGAAGCTGCAGTGTCTGCTGACCACACGCTTGCCTCATTCTGCCCACTCTTTCCTCCTTACCAAGTGCAAATGTACATATACACTTGCACTCTCTGTTTTTTGCCACACTGATCAGAAAGCATTGACCTCCAACTCAAATCAGTTCTACTCAAATGTTCATTTAAGCCTTAATTCATTTAAAGTGACCTGTTACTCCTCAAACTTGAACAGTTCGTTTTTAAAATTCCTGTAATCACTGTTGTGTTGTTAGGTGCTGTTGGGTCGGTTTGGACTCATAGTGAGTCTGTGTACAGTAGAGCAAAACACTGCCTGGTCCTGCACCATCCTCACAATTGTTGCTATGTTTAAGACCATTGTGACAGCCACTGTGTCAATCCATCTCATTGAGGGTCTTCCTCTTTTTCACTGACCCTCTACTTTACGAAGTATGATGTCATTCTCCAGGGACTGGTCCCTCCTGATGACAAGTCCAAAGTACAGTACATGAGACAGAGTCTCACCTTTCTTGCTTCTAAGGAGCATTCTGGCTGTACTTCTTCCAAGACAGATTTGTTCATTCTTCTGGCAGTCCATGGCATGTTCAATATTCTTTGCCAACACCATAATTCAAAGGTGTCAATTCTTCTTCAGTCTTCCTTATCCATTGTCCAGCTTTTGCATGCATGTGAGGCAATTAAAAATATCATGGCTTGGGTCAGACGCACCTTAGTCCTCAAAGTGACATCTTTTGTTTTTAACGCTTTAAAGAAGCCTTTTGCAGCAGATTTGCCCGGTACAATGTGGTGTTGATTTCTTGACCGCTGATTCCATGGATGTTGACTGTGGATCCAAGTAAAATGAAATCCTTGACAACTTCAATCTTTTCTCCATTTATCATGATATTGCTTATTGGTCCAGTTGTGAGGATTTTTGTTTTCTTTATGTTGAGGTCCAATCCATACTGCAGTGGATAAGCAGTTGGTAAGAGAGACAGAGCTCCTTCCCTAAGGGAGCGTATTGTCTGATATGTATGCCATTAAAGCTTGTGATAACTGCACTAAAGGTGCTGTGAGCGAACTCAGAGTGACAGGTGCCATTTGGAGCATTGCAGCCCTAAAGCACTTGGGCTGGGAGAGGATGGAGCATAGAGAGTGGTTGAAGGCTGTTCTGAGGAGAGACAGCCAGCCTAGTGGCTCGGACCAGGCAGGTGGTAGTGGAGACAAGTATCTCCTGGTTGTGGAGGCAACAGAACTATTTAATTCTACTAGGAAAGTCTTTGGATGCCGTCAGCTTAGGAATTCCCCTTACAGAAGGGGTTGAAGACTTGGATCACTTTGGCTGACCCACGAGATTGGGGCAAACGGTCATCTTCAAACACAGGAACAGAAAGAGACCTGTTTGGGGTTTTCTCATCAGTTGTAGATGGCGCCTCTTTATGTTTCAGACTCTGTTGTCTCTCAGATAAGACTGCCAGCTCCTCCTGAATCCCAGAACTTTCCTAGGCTGTGTTACTTAATAAACGTTTGTTGGTTGTCTAAGTGTCAGACATCGTAGCTGAGGTAACTTGTGAGGTGTTCCTGTGAAGCATTCAGCAACCTGATAGCTTCTGATTTCTTTCATGGGGATTCTGGGTGATTACATTATTAGCCCAGCTTCTCCTGGCCTGGTATAAACTTGTAGTGGAGTTACTTTTTACAAAGTGCCTGTCTTACCAGGAGTGGCATACTGGTTTCCTCTGGTGGGCCAGCTGTGGCCTGTTGGTAGTGCGCCTAGACCACTTGGATGAACCGGGGCTCAGGACACATCAGGAAGAAGGGCTTCCTGTGATCGATTGATGATATCTGCTGGGGCATGGAATGGGGGAGTGGTAGTTAATGCTCTGAATTTGCCATCTCGGACCTAAATTTGTCTTGCCTTTGCTTGTTGGTTCTTGGCTGCCCTTGTGCCAAGTTCAGTCACCATCCGATGGAGATTCTAACTTGGAGGTTGGCCTCAGAGGTAGTTCATTGTCGTCACCTGTTGACATTGGAATCCTCAACTGTCAGTCTGTAAAATAAAGCTCCCTTTTGTTTCACTAAACCCCCAAATGGGGGTGAGATGCTTCTCTTTGCCACTTTTAGCCATTGATTTCACTTAGCTGAAAAGCTGAATGCCATTGACCAGCTGTAACCCAGCCATTGTTAGAAAGTCAGGGTCTCCTTCCTTTGTGTGGTCTTTGTTATTTAGCACCCCTAATTCCAGGGTATAGACTTTATGCGATGCGGAGCATAGATACCTCAGCTTCTGTGGCAGTTGTTGTTAGCTGCCATTGAGTCAGCCCCCAACTCATGGCAACCTCATGAACAAAGCACTGCCCCATCCTGTGCCGTCCCCGTGATTGGTTGTGGCTAGAACCATTGTGATTGACAGGATTTTCATTGACTGATTTTCAGAAATAGATTGCCAGGCCTTTATTCCTAGCCTGTCTTAGTCTGGAGAGGTCATTAACTTTGTTATACTTCATGAGAGGCATAAGGAGGCTGTAACCGCTGTGTGGCAAGAGGTACAGTTAGCTCCTTAGTGATGAACTTGGCAGCCCAAGGAATGGTGCTGGGAACACCACGACTCTTTATTTCTGGCTCACCTCTGGGAAGGTCTTATTTAGTCCCTTCTTTGGAGGAAATCCCATGAGGGTCTCTGGCCCCACCCTTATTTCTCCGTTTAGTGCTTCTCCTGCAAATCCCCATCTCCCTACATTCTCCACATTCCATTGGTCTTAAAAACCAACACCCTCAAGGAGTCAGAGGCCCACAGTGTCCCCTGTGGAGTCAGCAGTGCGGAGGGGCAAGACAGGGCTTCCCCTGATGGTCAGGAACCAAGACAGTCAGGTGTGGTCAGAAGGTACCTGCTACGTCAGAGGGAGAGGATCCCACTTGTGGGAAAAGATGTTGACTGTGGTATGCAAGGCCTGCTTGCTCCTCTCCAGTCCTTTCTCCTCCTTTCCACCACCCGGCTTCCTTCTTCAGTTCCTTCAGCGCCTGTCTTCTCCCTCACCTCCAGGACTTTATACATACTAATCCCTCTATTTGAAATGTTTCTCCACTTACTTCCTCAGGGTGATACCTGTACAATCTCCTGTCTCAGCTTAGTTGTTACTGGGATGCTTTCTCTGGTCTCCCAAGACCAGGCCAGTTGCCTTCTTAGTGCGCCAACAATGCCTGTGTATCCCCCAGTGTATGTTGTATACCATGTTGTGATGACTTGCTTGCCTCTTTCTTCTCTGAGATGGTGGGCACCTGGAGGGCTGGGGCTGTGCCCTTCATGTTACCCGCTCTGGGCTCAGCACCTGACGCAGTGTCTGGACATAGCAGGTGCTCTGTAGTTGTTGCTGGGAAAAGATGAGTGGACACACAGGTGCATACACGGCAGGTCAGGAAGTGCCAGTTGAGGCTCACACAGTCGAAGTATCAGGCTGGAGCAGTGGCGCAATTCTGGGCATGAGTTAGGTGGGCCTCTGGCCTATTGGTGGGCTATACTCAGAATCCTATGACCTCTTTTCCAGGCAGCCCCTTCAGAGTTCCTGTGAAGGACGTCGTGGACCCCAGCAAGGTCAAGATTGCTGGTCCAGGGCTGGGCTCAGGCGTCCGAGCCAACGTCCTGCAGTCCTTTACGGTGGACAGCAGCAAGGCTGGCCTGGCCCCGCTGGAAGTGAGGGTGCTGGGTCCACGAGGTAAGTATTCGTCCCGCCTTCCTGCTGCCGTTTCACCTGCCCAAGTAGGGCAGTCATGATACAGGGCAGGCACTTTATTGGTTTTTTTTTCTTTTTTAAAATTGTACTTTAGGTGAAGGTTTACAGAGCAAATTAGTTTCTCATTAAAGAATTAATACACATATTATTTTGTGACATTGGCTGCCAACCCCGTGACATGTCAACACTCTCCCCTTCTCAACCTTGGTTCCCTATTACCAGCTTTCCTGTCCCTTCCTGCCTTCTTGTCCTTGACCCTGGGCTGGTGTGCCCATTTTATGGGCCTGTCCCCTCTTTGGCTGAAGGGTGAACCTCAGGAGTGATTTCAGTGCTGAGTTAAAAGGGTGTCCGGGGGCCATACTATAGGGGTTTCTTCAGTCTCTGTTAGACCAGTAAATCTGGTCTTTTTTTGTGAGTTAGAATTTTGTTCTACATTTTTCTCTGGCTCTGTCCAGGACCCTCTATTGTCATCTCCGTCAGATCAGTCAGTGGTGGTAGCCAGGCACCATCTAGTTGTACTGGACTCAGTCTGGTGGAAGCTGTGGTAGTTGTGGTCCATTAGTCCTTTGGGCTAATCTTTCCCTTGTGTCTTTGGTTTTCTTCATTCTCCTTTGCTCCAGACAGGGTAGGACCAGTGGAATATCTTAGATGGCCACTCACGGGCTTTTAAAACCCCAGACACTGCTCACCAAAGTAGGATGTAGAACATTTTCTTTATAAACTACGTTATGCCATTGAGCTAGATGTCCCCCGAGACTATGGTCCGTAGGATCCAGGGCAGGCACTTCGGTCTTGAACTTAAATTTTGTAAAAGACTTTATTGTTTAACGTTTTAGGTAAACAGTAGAAGTTCCTGCATGGAAATAAGCAGGCCTGTTATTTCTCCAGGGGTCTGTTTTTCCCCGTTTAATGATGTTGCTGTTGTTATGTGCCATTGAGTCGATTGGGACAGATAGCAACATCATGTGACAGAATAGAACTGCCCCATAGGGTTTCCTAGGCTGTAGTCATTATGGGAGCAGATCACCAAGTCTTTTCTCCCACAGAGCCACTGGTGAGTTTGAACTGCTGACCTTTTGGTTAGCAGCCAAGTGCTTAACCAGGGCCCCTTTGTTTAATAATAGCCGTAAATTTCTTTTTTTTAATTTTTTTTTAAGTAGCTAGATGAAACAAGTAGTATTTGACCTCTCATATATGATATTACTGCAACTGCCTCATTAAGTATTGGGGTGACTGGGTTGGTCTGGATTTGAGTGGGTGGTAGGCTCAGAAGTAATAGCTGTCTCTGAGATGCCTTGGTGCTCACACAGGACGTGCCCAGAATCTCTGGAAATGACAGGTACTCAGCCCAGCTCCCTGGAGAGAGTGTCTCTTGGGGTAATTTGGCCCGCCCCGTGGTCAGCTTGGAATTTGGGTTTGGTAAGGCTTGCAGGCCATTTTGGGACAAAGCCTTAAAGTGCATTGAAACTTGCCTTTTTTGGTAAGTGACCACATTTCCTCTTCCAGCATTTTACATGTGCTGTTCCCCTAGTTTCTTAAATGATCTGGATTTTTTCCCAGTGACGTGTTCTTGGCTTCTCAGTAGAAGTGGCAAATGGGGGCTTCCTTCTTTGAAGAGGGACCTTTCTCCTTAATAGGGTTCAGGAGAAGGTTATGCCCTTTGAAGCTCAGTGCAGAAGTGGTTTGAGGGAAATGAGGTCATGAGGTTGGAATCTGATTCCACGAAGTCATGGAGCTCCAAGACCTGTGTGTGTAAGAGAATAGAGACACTTTACCTAGGTCTCTGCCTCTATTAATGGAGGATTTTTTCAAGTAACAACCTTTTAATTTTAGCGTTCGAGATTCCCAGTCATGGCACAGCCCCTTGAAAGCCATTTCAGAGTTCTTTAAAAGTGACCCGAAGGGTGACTTTAAGAAGACAGGTTTGCATTTTGCTATTGGCTGATGCTGTAAATTATGTAATCTGAATGGCTCTTGCTGGCCTCTCCCCTAAAATTGGCTTGTACCTGCCTCACTCGTTTTGCTTAATGAGTATGTCACACTTTGATTAACCTACCTGCAGTTGACCCATCCTTGACTCTTCTAGTCAGAACTGGATCTGGATTCCACCAGCCCAGTGCATGCCTTGATTATGCTTTAACAGACACGCTAACAAACCCCCGCTGGTGTCACATTGGGGGCCCACCCCACCCCACCCCACGAGATTGGCACCCTCCCTTGCCCTGCCCCCGTACCCAGCATGCTGGCCCATAGTGACCTTTGCTCAAAGGTGGCCACGAGTCTTGTTTGGCCACCCCACTGGTTAATTTTTGCTATTTAGACCTCTGGACTCTTTGGCCCCTTCTTAGCTATAGAGTAAAATTGCCAAATCCCAAGCATGCCTAACCAGCTTGAAAAGAGGCAGCATATCTGCAGCCTGAATCTCCACCATACCCCTCCAGTAGCAAGTGCAGCCAGCCTCCTTAAGTACCCTCTAGGGCAGACTGAGTGTACTTCAGCCAACAGAAAGCTAAATGTGTCTTGGGGTCATTTTTGCAACCATGAAGTGGGGTTCTTGTCTCACTGTGATTCCTGGCCTGTGATCACAGCGTGCTTGCCTATATGTTTCTCATCAGTGGAAACCAATAGGTCTCAGGGATGGATGTGATCTTTTTGCAAACTCTGCCCAGGGTGGAGTCAAGGGGAGGCCAGGTTGGTCCTCAGACCTCTTGTCTCTGTCCTTAGGCCTGGTGGAGCCAGTGAACATGGTGGACAATGGGGATGGCACGCACACAGTGACCTACACCCCATCCCAGGAAGGGCCTTACATGGTCTCTGTTAAATATGCTGATGAAGAGATCCCTCGCAGGTAAGCTCCTGACACTTGGGGAAGGGTATCCAAACCAGCCTCGAGCCCATCCCCTGCAGGATTGGCCAGCAAAAAAAAAAACTCTGGTGGCCTGACCATCTATCTGTCCAACCATCCATCCATCCGTCCGTCTGTCCGTCCATCCGTCCGTCAAATCCATCCAATCCATCCATCCAATCAATCAGCAAGTATCACTGAGAACCTGCCTGCTTCCCATGGGAGTTACAATACAGAACCTTGGTGTATGGGGCTCCCGCCCTCTTGGCTCTCCCCCTGCCCTTGTTCCTTTTACCTTTAATTGAAAGGCAAGCTGAAATTAAGGACTTGGAATCTTTAAAGAAACAAGGAGTGTATTAATTTACCAGAAGCTTCTTTTTGATGACCCTGCAAGTAGCTTTCTGATTAGGGCAAAGATTTTATTTCTTTACTTGAGGGTTTGGTTCACAATAGCGTTCCCAGAAGTTGTTGGGTAAAAGGCTTGTTCCTCATTCTTATTTAATATGAAAAATGTTATGTAAGCTTTTCACCTCTTGGAACAACCTCTGAATGTTTTTGATCATACTGTTTAAGATAAAAACGTTTTCGCCCATACCCCTGTTATACTAGCATTATAGAAATATACATATAGCTCTAGCCTAAACCCAGTGCCGTCGAGTCTAGCTACATAAAAATACATAATTTATAAATTACATTTGTGTATTACTTTGCTGATAGATCACGTACATTATAAAGCATACTGAAAGGAAAAAATAAGAGCGGATGAGGTAAAATAGTAAAACTCAAGTTCCAGTATTCTCTTTGTATTTTGATGACTGTGCATTGTCTTAGCACAACAAAGGTGGGTTAAGTATGTTTAATCCCATGTTTTCCAAACTAATTTGGGAGCCCTTCTTCCCCAAACTGTATGCCATGGCACCCACTCAGGGCAAAGCTGATCTGTTGTATGATGGTTACTGCCTTGTGGTTATAAATTTACACTGTGTTTAAGGCACTTTAGCTGAGCTCACTGTCTGGACTGCTGTGGAAATCCCCGTTAAGTCCCAGTCTCTGTGTGTAAGAGAGGTCAGACGTAGTGGAGTTGATGTGTATCCTGACCGGTGTTTGTGTGTGTGTGTCCAGTCCATTTAAGGTCAAGGTCCTTCCCACATATGATGCCAGCAAAGTGACCGCCAGTGGCCCTGGCCTCAGTTCCTACGGAGTGCCTGCCAGTCTGCCCGTGGAGTTTGCAATCGATACCAGAGATGCCGGGGAAGGCCTTCTTGCTGTTCAGATAACGGTAACTCTGAGTTATTTTCTGGAGATGACCTCATTGATAGGACCTAATTTCTCGTCCAGGAATAAGAACAAGGGCTTTCATCATCGATTTCTGACCCGATGGAAGTGTATTAGAGTTTCCCTATCAAAGAGTCAGTAACTGGAGGAGAATGAGCATGTTCATCTGAGAAAGGTGTATAGCTCTAAGCACCAATTTTTGGTGAATCTTATGTATTTTGCTTTTTATTATGTCTTTCTATGATTTTATTTTAAAAATGTGCTGAATTGCTCATTGGATCAGTTAGGACTAAATTCTGCACATATCATAATAAGTCACAAAATAAGAATGGCTTAAACACATGGGATTATTTTCTGTTATAAAAGAAGCCTTTTATAAGAGTGATACTTGCCCACGTAGGTAAGCCACCTAGGTGGCTCCATGGCTCATCAAGAAAGCAGAGCTACCTCTCTACTTAAGTTTCCTCATGGACCAACAATGCTGCCAATGCTCTAGCCATCGTATATGCATGGTAGGCCAGAAGGTGGAGAAAAGGCAGAGGGAATAAAGAGGCCCTCCCAGTTCAATCGCTCCCTTAAGCAGCCCTATCAGAAGGCCGTCATAAGACTTCCACTTTCATTTGCCAAAAGTTGGTCATAAGTCACATGGTCATACCTCTTGGCAAGGAGTGCTAGGAAGTGGGAGTCTTGTATTTCTTCGTTCAGCTCAGCTAGTTAAGAGTTAGGGTCCTAGTACTAAAGAGAAAAAGGAGAACGGATGTGGTGGCCTGTGAGTGGGAGCTTCTGTTGTACTTACCTCCTTAAATTTCAGTGGATTTAGAGCAAAAGCTCTATTTGGTCACTTGACAAAAAAGTTGTTAAAAATTGACTATGGCCATCACGGTGTTAAAGGAACCTGTGACCTTCTCTCCCTGCCAAAAAATAAAAGATCTTTTTAAGCCTCTGCCCCCTCCCACTTAAAAAAAAAAAACTCATTGCTGTCCAGTTGATTTGACTCATAGCGACCCTATAGGACAGGGTAGAACTGCCCCACAAGGTTTCAAAGAAGCGACTGTGGATTTGAACTGCCAGCTTTTTGGTTAGCAGCCAAACTGTTAACCACTGAGCCACCAGGGCCCCGTCCACTCTGCCTAGAGGCACTAACTAATAAACAAAATGTGTCAAGGTTTTCCATGAATGGTTTCTACATCTTGATGACAGCACTCTATAGAGTATTTCTCTGTGACCCACAGGACCAAGAGGGAAAACCCAAAAGAGCCGTTGTTCAAGACAATAAAGATGGCACTTATGCTGTCACCTACATCCCTGACAAGACCGGTCGCTATTCGATTGGGGTCACCTATGGAGGGGATGACATCCCATATTCTCCTTACCGCATCCGGGCCACCCAGACGGGCGATGCCAGCAAGTGCCTGGCCACCGGTGAGTGCAGGGTAGCATCCAGGTGCAGAGCGTGGGCTTTGGAGTTGGAAAGCCACGAGCTAGCGCTTTGCTACCACTTAGTAGCTGTGTGACCAGGGCAAGTTGCTCAACTGCTCTGAGTTTCAGTCAGACTTGGATTGAAGATCTTTTTGGGGAACATTTAGACTCGTGAAGCTCTTCAAAAGATCAGAGTGTTCCACAGGGTTATTGCAAAGATTGGGTGAGGTCAGCCATGAAACATACTTAGTGCAGTGCCTGGCACATGGGAGCTATTGTTCTGTCACTTTTTTTGAAGTGGGTACATTTGTTGAGATCTCAAGTATGATGGTGAATCCCATGAAAAGCAGCAACTTTCTGCCACGAGTAGATGGTTTCAAGAGCGTTTCAGGTCAGTGTTAGAGAAACCCATGGAAGAATCCAGGTTTTTCCTCAACACTCAGGACTTATGTCTAGGCCCCTCAGGACTTCTCCATGAGCATCACAGTGTCTTTAATGTCTGAGATGCAGCTATTTGGTACATGGTTCTTTCATTTTCTAAGAACACCTCTTACAAGTCTGTGATACCGCTCAAGCAGATTTCAAAATACATATCTCCATCTGTGGAATGAAGCAAATTTTATTTTCTTTAAGGTAACAAAATCAATTATCTTGTATCTCAACCAGTTCTAAAATGGAGAAAATCTTTTGGCTTAGGGGCAAGGTTGTAAATGGCTCAACTTGACCTTTTTTCACTTACCTAGGGCCAAAATTCAGAAATTTTGAAACACTGGCTGTCTTAGTCATCTAGTGCTGCCATAACAGAAATACCACAAGTGCATGGCTTTAACAAAGAAGTTCATTTTCTCACAGTCCAGAAGGCTAGAAGTCCAAATTCAGGGCTCCAGCTCCAGGGGAAGGCTTTCTCTCTCGGTTGGCTCTGGAGGAAGGTCCTTATCATGCATCAGTCTTCCCTTGGTTTGGGTGTATCTCAGTGCAGGAACCTCAGGTCCAAATGACGTGCTCTGTTCCCGGGCTGCTTTCTTGGCAGTATGAGGTCCCCCTGTCTCTCTGCTTGCTTCTCTCTTTTGGCTTTAAGACACTACCTAATCTCATAGACCTCATCAATATAACTGCCACTAATCTATCTTATTGCATCATAGTGATAGGATTTACAACGTTTAGGGAAATCACATCAGAAGATAAAATGATAGACAGTCATACAGTCATACAAGGGAATCATGACCTAGCCCAGTTCGCAGATACTTTTGGGGGGACACAATTCAATCCATGACACGGGCCAATCAGATATTTCCTAGATCTGTTTTGCCAGTGATAAACTGAATTGTCTTAACCTGAGGGTTAATGTTGGGTAGGGACTTCCTCCTTGCCCATTCCTCCAGGCCCTCTTCCTGCCTCACCTCCAGCAGAATCAATCCTGTTGAGTACTTTGCTCAGCCTGGGGCTCCCGTTCTGCACACCTTTGGTGTATCATTCAGGGCCTTCCACAGCCTGGCTCCCATCTCCTCTTCCACTGCTCTGTCTGAGCAATGGTCTTGTGACTCCTCCTTGCTCTTACACACCTGACTTATTTTTGCCAGTGTGCTTTTAGTTCACATTTTCTGCATTCCCTGATATTGCCACAAGTCAGACAGAGAGAAAGAGAGACTGGA